>NC_087270.1:29430128-30761378 GCF_015220805.1 Pogoniulus pusillus | reverse complement strand
CCTGGCCAGCTTTCAGATGCTTATAAACATTTATCAAATCCCCTCTCAGTCTTCTCTTCTCCAGACTAAAAAGCCCCAGGTCCCTCAGCCTCTCCTCACAAGCCATGCCCTCCTGTCCCCTAATCATCCTCATAGCCCTCTGCTGGACCCTCTCCAGCAGATCCCTGTCCCTCTTAAACTAGGGAGCCCAAAACTAAATGTAGTATTCAAGAAGAGGTCCTCAGCAGGGCAGAGTAGAGGGGAAGGAAAACCTCCCTTGATCTGCTGGACACACTCCTCCTAATACATCCCAGAATCCCATTGGCCTTCTTGGCCACAAGGGCACATTGCTGTCCCATGGTTAACTTGTTATCCACCAGGACCCCCAGCTCCCTCTCCACAGAGCTGCTCTCCAGCAGATCACCTCCCAGCCTGTACTGGTACAGTTTATTATTCCTCCCCAGATGCAGGACTCTGCACTTGTCCTTGTTGAGCTTCATCTGGTTCCTCTGTGCCCAGCTCTCCAGTCTGTCCAGGTCTCGCTGGATGACTGCATAGCCTTCAGCTGTATCAGCCAAGCCTCCCAGCTTGGTGTCATCAGCAAACTTAGTCCACCCATCAAACCCATGTGTCACCAGTTTGGAGACCAGGATGTGGTGCAGGACAGTGTCAAAGGCCTTGCTCAGGTCTAGGTAAATGACATCAGTTGCTCGTCCCTCATCTATTAATGTTGTGACCTGTTCATAGAAGGCCACCAGGTTTGTCAGGCAGGATTTGCCCCTGGTGAAGCCATGCTGACTGCAGCCAATCACCTCCTCACTATTCTTCTGTCTCAGTAGTGCCTCCAGGAGGATCTGCTCCATGTTCTTACTGGGCACAGAGAGGAGACTGACTGGCCTAACAGACAACTCATCAGAAATTTTTATAAGACTTGTTTTTTTGTTTTCTGTTTCTCCTGAGGACTGCAGATAGGAAAAATAAAAGGTACTTTTGTGGCAAGATGTGTTCTCTTAATGAACAGAGCATGAGTTGTTAGCACCACACTGAAGACAGTACTGTTATTGCTTAACTTTTACCCTTACAACTGTATCAGCATGAAGAGGCAGTCTGAATTCTGCCTTTCCCTATTCAGTGTGCTTGACTGCTGCCTTTACCAAATATTTTTAGCATGGTTTTGTGTAGGTGACTGCGTGTGTGTAAGAGAAAGATATGCCATCTCTTTTTTTATTAGCCCACTCATCCACAGGCTGTGATGAAAACCCAGTGTGTTTGCATGCGTACAACTATGTCTGTCTGCATAAATTAGATGTTTTGCATCTGAATGAGACCATGTGTTTCTGCAGCAGACAGAGCTGCCTTTCTCCCTCAAGGTCGTTGAGACTGTTCCTTGTTCTGAACTGTGCAGCTGAGAGGCAGCAGTGGTGCTTCTGGCTCGCTCACACCACTGACCATGGGAGGAATCAGCTGGGATCAAAGCACATTACTTCTTACCATCAATAAATAAGTCTGTTTAAATGAGAGGCAGGGCCATGTTTTCCCTACCTGAAGGGAGGCTGTAGCCAGGTGGGGGTGGGGCTTTTCTTCCAGGCAACCAGCAACAGAACAAGGGGACACAGTCTCAAGTTGTGCCGGGGGAATTATAGGCTGGATGTTAGGAGGAAGTTGTTGGCAGAGAGAGTGATTGGCATTGGAATGGGCTGCCCAGGGAGGTGGTGGAGTTCCTGGAGGGGTTCAAGAAAAGCCTGGATGAAGCACTTAGTGCCATGGTCTAGTTGATTGGACAGGGCTGGGTGCTAGGTTGGACTGGATGATGTTGGAGGTCTCTTCCAACCTGGTTGATTCTATGATTCTAGGAATATGATCAGACCCCAGCTATAAACAATTGAAAAGAGACAACGTAGATGCTTGTTTTGTTTTCCTTTAGACTGCTTCACGTGTTTGTGATGAAGGGTTAATTAATCAATTGAGAGATTATATTTTCAAAAGTAATATTGTTTATTAATGTTGATATTCAGAACTCTTGCCACCTCTGACCACTTTGCATAGTTATAGAAATGTTATAGAGGAATAACTATATCTAGAAATAACCAGCAAAATATATAATGTTAATTGAACTGGAAGAGAAGGTTCTTGTGGCCAAATACTGCTTGCCCACTAGATGGACTCAAGAAGCTTCTTTCTGCTTATGGCACAAGGCAGTGGTGAATTAAGAGGCTTTAAGTATTTAACCACAGAATACTGTCTCCTGACTTGTGGTGCTAGCTGCAGCTTCAGACAGTACCCAAACACTTTCAGGGAATTCTCATACTGTCTTGTCAGCTACTGAGACTTGATTCTTCCCAGACTTCTGGGGAAAGGAGGCAGACTACCTCTGACCTGGTCAGAGGGAGGAGGGCTGGCAAAGGGCAGCACTTGGGAAGACATGAGGAAAAAATACGGAGCACCATCACCTTTCAGGCTTAGTCTTCTCTCACCACCTAGATTCTGTATTAGATAAATGAAAAGACAACTCAAAAAGTTACCCAGAGGTGCCCTTCCCATTCCAGGACACAAATATTGTGGGATGTCAATAGTATCTTCTCTCATTTCTAGTAACCTGGCTTTGGCAGTGCCAAGAAAAATTGAAACTTATTTACAGATGGAAAGTTGCAGATCTTTTCCAGATCCTGCTTTGTATAGATATCAAATCTTTCAAAGTCAATATTAAGATTTTGTACTTCAGATTCATGGCCCTTGTAGAATTTTTCTTCTCTTCCTCATAACAGTAGCAGGACATTTTATGATACGTGATTTGTAAGAAGATAGGCATTTAATCAGGTTAGATATTAAATAGGCTCTGACACAAGAGCCTGGACAATGATTGTGCAGTTGCAGTTCCCTCCAGACTCACTATGGAAAATGGTCTCATGTTCTGTAATGAGGACAGTAAATTACAGAAAGCACATCAGGCAAAATGGCCATTAATCTCCTGCACTCTGCAGTGAGACCCCTGCTAATTAGAAAGGTGAAAAGGGCTTTTCCTGGAGCAAAGCCAAACTCCAGTCTGTATCACCATTTCACAAGGTTACTTGGTGGTTCGGAGTGCTGGGTTTCCATTTCTCCGGTGTATTTCCATCCGCACTACTAAGGCTGAGCCCAGACATGCTCTGCTAGTTAGGTGATGCCAGCCAAGGATTTCGTGTTCTGATTTCACTATAAACAAATGAACAACATTGCAGGTGGAAAGGTCCTAGCCATCTGGACTGCAAAGCACAGTTCTGACTAAGAAGGTTCTGTCTCAACAATTTCATCTAGTGTATCCTGTTCAGTGCCTCTGGTACCCACACATACTCCCTGAGCCTCAGTTGCATCTGTGCCCTGTCCTGAGACCAAATGGCATAGCCTGTTCTCATCCATATTATTAAACTCTCCTGGCCTCCAAAACTTAAGGTTGGCTCCAGGCAATCCCAGTGGAATGGCCCTTTACTGGCTTCTGACCTAAGTCCTTGAGTTGCTGTCAAGGAGCCAATGTAACCAAGCACTGGCTACTATGAGGCAGATTCCTGGCAAAAAATAAGGATTATAAAGGCCACAGCCTTGCTCTAATGGGCAACTGGATAACATATGGGAGGGAAATGCCTCACTTTAAAAGTTCCTATTTTCACTGGGGCAAGGAGCACAGTTTGTTCTGGTTTCTTTCTAAAAATAGCAGAGCTGACAAAGTGATTTAGGAGGCTGTGATTTTCAAGTCTGTTTGCTACACCATATTCTGGCTGGTCCGTCCCATGTGAGGCTGTCTGATGGTTTGTATTGTTACATTTCAAATGCCATCCACCTGTGAAACTGAAAAGCAATTCCATAAAATTAACCCAGCCTTTGACCATCACATAGAGCACTGAGACAGCAGCAGGGAGGAAATATCCTTCCTGTTAGTAAGAGATAACATTCATTTTCCCCACCAGCCTCTCGGTGCACAAACACTGTCACCAGGAACTGATCTCTCAAATCTCTTGCAAAGGGCATCCTAGACATTAATGAAGTTTTGGGAACATCCAAATATCACTCCTATAATAATGTCACTGAGCTCAGTTGTGTTTAAATAGTATTGTCCACACGCAGAATAGAAACATGGATTTTCCATCTACCCCTTTCTTCCTCTGTTTTGTTTCTTTGGTTGGTTGATTTTTTTTTTTGGGGTGGGGTGGGGGTTGTTTCTTTTTTGTTTTTTCTCTTAGAAAAGAGCTGGTACATCAGCTTTTTCTGCTCTTTCCCTGTTTAAATAAATCTTACGAGGAGCGACTGAGAGAGCTGGGGCTGTTCAGTTGGAAAAAGAGGGGGCTGTCTAAAACTACCTGAAGGGATGTTGTGGAGAGGCTGCTGCTGGTCTCTTCTCACAGGTAATTGGAAACAGAACAAAGGAGAATGGCCTCAAGCTGAGACTGAGTAGGTTTAGATTGGACATTAGGAAAAGGTTTTTCACAGAGAGAGTGGTCAGGCACATCAATGAGCTGCCCAGGGAGGTGGTTGAGTCACTCACCCTGGATGTGTTTAAGGGTTGTTTGGATGTGGTGCTTAGGGATATGGTGAATCTTGTAGAGTATGGTTTTAGGTTGGACTTGGTGATCCTGAGGGTCTTTTCCAACCTGGTTGTTTCTGTAATTCTGTGATAACACTGCATTTTGTGGAGCTGGATTTACCATAATGTTCCTGCTTTCCTGCAGACAAGGTATGACCTCACTGTGTGGTGCCTGTATTCAAAAACACCTTGCAGACATCGCCGGTGGGTTACAGACGCTCCTGGTACAACAACCATCACGTAACATCAGTCAACTCATCACCTGATGGGATGAAAAAGAGGGCATCAGCAAGGACTGTGTTCCTCAGATGTAGCCACAGTCATAATCCTTCCTGTTCCCTCTGCTGTGAGCAGAGAAGTGCTAAGATACTCAAAGGATTGGAAGAGATGCTTACATGCCTTGGAGAAACTGGGATTCAATTACTTTCTTCATCTGCATTCCTTCCATTTGCCTGGTTAGCTGCTACAATCAGAGGGGAAAAAGATGCACTTAGATATCTTCCCATCTTCTGCACTTCCCCAGGCGCCGAGATATGACAGACAATAGGAGCGTATCTGCTCAGCACAGCTGGCATTGCAACCTAGAAAAGAAGAGTAATGAGGAAAAGGAAAGAATTGCTCTCACACAAGTGTGTGTGTACACAGACACAACAGAATATCAGACTGCAATAAGCTTCCTTCAGGGAGGCACATGGAGGAGGTTTGTAGTTTTACATCTGGTGTCAGAACTCAACATGTAAAACCAGAAGGGTTTCCAACTTTCTTTCTCATTCATGAGTGCCTGCTCTTGTGGCCATTTGAGCTGATCCTCTAGCTCAGACATAGGGGAGAGATGAACATTCCAGGGATAGGTCACATAAATGGCAACAATAGAGAAATTAATATAATTTCACTGGAGCATCAAGAACTTAATGTCTAGAAGCACAGCTTGTTCTCCCCTTCTCCCGCTGTCTTCTGCTGCTGCAGCTTCGCCTATCGTCCCCCAGCTGCTGTTTTGGCTACTGCTGCTTTGTTGCTGCTGCTTTGCTGCTTTGCCACCGCTTGATCCCTCCCCCATCTCCCTTAAGGTTATTGTATTTTTTTTTTCCCTTCTTTCCTTCTCTAGTTATTATTTCTCTTTACATTGTTATACTATAAGAAAATACAATTTCACCTTTCCCTGACTTTCAAAAAAAACCAAACCAAAACACAATAACCTTAAGGGAGATGGGGGAGGGATCAAGTGGTGGCAAAGCAGCAAAGCAGCAGTAGCCAAAACAGCAGCCAGGGGACAATAGGCAAAGCTGCAGCAGCAGAAGCCAGCGGGAGAAAAAGGGGAGAACAAGCTGTGCTTCTAGACATTAAGTTCTTGATGCTCCAATGAAATTATATTAATTTATCTATTGTTGCCATTTATGTGACCTATCCCTGGAATGTTCATCTCTCCCCTTGTGATGGTTTGGGCTCTTACCCGCCCCCCCCCCCCCACTTTGAATTTGCCCCAGCTAACTCAGATGGACCCTGGGAATATAGATGAAGCAATTTATTTACAGCTAGCAGAATTTACAAGCAGCTATTTACAATATATACAGTTATATACAATTATATACAGAAATATACAAAGGATAAACAATACAGAAGCACAACTCCCCTCCCAGAAACCTGAGTCCCCAGGAGGGGCTTTCAAACCACCCCAACACCTCCCCCGGCCCTCTCAACCTTACCCCAGTTCTCAGGAGGAAGAGAGGTGCGGCCAAGAGGTTAGGGAGCAAGGTTAGTAGGAGCAAGGTTAATGAGATGTGTCTAGGTCTGAAGGCAAAGGCAGAAGAAGATGACAAAATGGAGAAAGTTTACTTCTTCTTCCCAGAGTTCTCAGCGCAACTGTAAGAGAAGGAGACACAATTGTTTTTCATTCCACTGCCTGTTATCAAGTTCTTTTACCAAAACATTCCAGCTTGCTTCTAACTAGCACACCCCTATGTCTGAGCTAGAGGATCAGCTCAAACGGCCACAGCTCCATAGAGCCTAATTAAAGCTGCTCTGTTTCCAGATCAGTGAAAAAGTGCAACCTGTATATAAATCCCTTCTCTACAAATTGAAAAGCCCAAAGTGCTATTCATTTCTACTTAAGAAACAAGTAAATCTTAAGCCTTGAGTAGTCTCTGAAGTAACATGGAGCTATAAAACAAAGCAATGTGAGAAGAGCTTTGAGGAAACATGGCCCTGCCTCTCATTTACACCGACATGTTTATTGATGGTAAGACGTAATGCGCTTCGATCCCAGCTGATTAACTCACCTCCAAGGTTTTAAAAGAGACATCCATTTTCAAAATGCATTTCCTTCCATAAGCACAAAATATGTTCATACATACATTTCTCAAATATGTAATCTTTTCTGAGCAGAAAAGCACATTAAAAGGTGAAAACAGAAATCTGCAGACTTGAAACGTTTTTTCTTAAGAATACATTTTGTTTGTCCTCTAAGAAATGTAAATACAGCAAGGTAGCATCTATGAAAATTAAGAGATAGGCAGAAATGTTGAGATACTGGAATGTGCCCAGAGAAGGGCAACGAAACTGGTGAGAGGCCTGGAACACAGCCCTGTAAGGAGAGGCTGAGGGAGCTGGGGTTGTTTAGCCTGGAGAAGAGGAGACTTGAGGTGGTCTCACTGCTCTCTACAACTACCTGAAGGGAGGCTGTAGCCAGGTCGGGGGTGGCCTCTTCTCCCAGGCAACCAGCAATAGAACAAGGGGACACAATCTCAAGTTGTGCCAGGGGAAGGTATAGGCTGTATGTTAGGAGAAAGTTGTTGCCAGAGAGAGTGATTGGCGTTGGAATGGGCTGCCCAGGGAGGTGGTGGAGGCACCGTCGCTGGGGGTGCTCAAGAGAAGTCTGTCTGAGGCACTTATTGCCATGGTCTAGTTGACTGGCTAGGGCTGGGTGCTAGGTTGGACTGGATGATCTTGGAGGTCTCTTCCAACCTGGTTGATTCTATGATTTTATGATTCTCTATTAAACTCATAGCTTCATTTCTTTATTACTAATGCCTAGCAGTCCACTGCAACATCAGAGGTGGTGTTTTGGGAAGGAATGTGTGAAAAGATAAGATGCTGGCACAAAAGCTGGGGAGCATCTGTTTCTGCATTGCACAGGCAAAGCTCTGGGAAAGGCTGTTCTGATCAGTACACCTGATTGCTGTGATCCCCCTTTCAAAGGGACTGCTTTTGAAGTGGCTGTCACCTGTGCTGTGACTTGCCACTAACAAACTGCATGCAACACAGAGCACTATGAGCTAAATTAAGTCGACAGAATTCAGTCGGTTTAACTGCAGGAGTCTTGGGCCTGCCCCAGGCTACATAGCTGAGAAAGATCCTCTGAGTTTGTCCTGCACACAGTCGCAGTACTTGAACCCCACTGCTCCCATATCTGCTGGTGTAACCACGCTGGATGGGACAGGACTGAGCTGCAGCTTGCACACCTCTCAATCTGTCTCAGTGACATCTACAGATTGTTTGCTTCCCAAACTGTTCTTGCTGTTTATTGAGATTTGTTGAGGAGCACCAGCAAATAAACTACTATGCCATAGTCAGCTCCTCAAAGCAAATATTCCTAAGTATTAGGCATCTAGACTGTGGAGAGAAATTACCTATCACAGCAAAGAGGCTGAAATAGAGCCCTGAAATATAACCACAAGCACTGAGGCCTCCTCAGAGGGAGATGTCCCCATCCATCCCTTCTCCCCACTATCTCTCCCTGCCCTCACTGTTTCCCTAGTGATGATTCACACATCCCATGCACCACAAGCTCTTTTTTTTCTGGCAGATCCCATCATTTGGCTCTTCTTATACGCAATCATTTAGGACCCAAGAGTTTGCTGGCACTGCGGTGGCCTTCAGCAAGAAAAGCACCTGAGAGCAAAGCACTGGAAAGCTTTCACCCTTTTCAGTAAATTTAGCTCCTAATCTTGTTATGTCTTGGCTCCCTCTTTGCAAAATGAGCATATTAATCCTTCTTTTATCACACTGTTTATCAGCCTTGACTCACAAGACTGTAAGCTCTCTGAGGCAGAGCTGTCTATTAGAATGTGTTTGGTTCAACAGAGCCTTGAAACCCTCAGGAGTTTCTAAATGCTGCTGTTCATATGTTATCATATTATTCACCCTGATTAATTTCTGGGTTGCATCTTTAAATGAAGATTGCTATTTCCTGAACCTTAACTCCAGAGTTCACATTCCAAATTTATCCTTGCTGTAACGCCATTAAGTTACATTACTGCTAATAATTCCTTGCTCTGAATGCACTGGTTTGTACTCTCCCATTTTGTGCTGCTTTTACAAGCGATAAGGAATTGCTCTGAGGAATTTTCATTGCAGAAGAAATCAATTCTCTGCTAGCAGAGGAAGATAGCAAGGTCCATATAAGGTGATCTCATAACACTACTGCTCCCTTCACAGAATCACAGAATGTCAGGGCTGGAAGGGACCTGCAATGATCATCCAGTCCAACCCCCCTGCTATGGCAGGATCACCTATACCAGATCACACAGGAATGCGTGCAGGCAGGTTTTGAATGTTTCCAGAGAGGGAGACTTCACAGCCTCCCTGGGCAGCCTGTTCCAGTGATCTGTCACCCTCACAGAGAAAAAAAAATCCTCCTCATGTTTACATGAAACTTCCTATGCCTCAACTTCCACCCATTGCCCCTTGTCCTGTCATCAGGCATTACTGAGAAGAGCCTGGCACCATCTCCTTGGCACTCACCCTTTCTATATTTATAAAAAGCAATGAGGTCACCTCTCAGTCTCCTCTTGTCTAAGCTAAAGAATCATAGAATCATAGAATCAGCCAGGTTGGAAGAGACCTCCAAGATCATCCAGTCCAATCTAGCACCCAGCCCTAGCCAGTCAACTAGACCATGGCACCAAGCAGCTCATCCAGGCTTTTCTTGAACACCTCCAGGGATGGTGACTCCACCACCTCCCTGGGCAGCCCATTCCAATGGCAAATCACTCTCTCTGGCAAGAACTTCCTCCTAACATCCAGCCTATACTTCTCCCGGCACAACTTGTGGCTGTGTCCCCTTTTTCTGTTGCTGGTTGCCTGGAAGAAGAGACCAACCCTCACCTGGCTACAACCTCCCTTCAGGTAGTTGTAGACAGCAATGAGGTCACCCCTGAGCCTCCTCTTCTCTAGGCTAAACAACCACCCACTCTCTCAGGTCTGTCTTTGCAGAGCTATTTTCCAGCAAATCAACTGCTATAACTTATTCCTAAACCATTTTATGATGATAGAAGGGCCAAGGACAACCTTCAGTCCTTGTTAGATAGAGAGGGGAACATAGTGACAAAGGATGAGGAAAAGGCAGAGGTGCTTAACACCTTCTTTGCCTCAATCTTCACTAGTGGGACAGGTTGTCTCCAGGACAGCTGGACTCCTGAAGTGGTGGATGGAGTCAGGGACCAGTACAGTCCCCCTCTAATCCATGAGGAAGCAGTAAGGGATCTGCTAAGTCACTTGGATCCTCACAAGTCCATTGGACCTGATGAGATCCACCCTAGGGTGCTGAGAGAGCTGGCAGCTGAGCTGGCCAAGCCACTCTCCATCATTTATCAGCAGTCCTGGCTCACTGGAGAGGTCCCTGAAGACTGGAAGCTGGCCAATGTGATTCCCATACACAAGAAGGGTCATAAGGAGGAGCCAGAAAACTATAGACCTGTCAGCCTGACCTCAGTGCCAGGCAAGGTCATGGAACAGGTCATCTTGGGTGCCATCACAAAGCACCTACAGGATAGCCAAGGGATCAGGCCCAGCCAGCATGGGTTTAGGAAGGGCAGGTCCTGCCTCACCAACCTGATCTCCTTTTATGATCAGGTTACCCGCCTGGTGAATGTGGGGAAGGCTGTGGATGTAGTCTACTTGGACTTCAGCAAAGCCTTTGACACTGTCTGCCACAAGAAGCTCCTAGCCAAGCTGGCAGCTCATGGTTTGGACAGATTCACTCTGTGCTGGATCAAGAACTGGCTGGATGGCAGAGCTCAGAGAGTGGTGGTGAATGGTGCCACATCCAGTTGGCAGCCAGTCACAAGTGGTGTTCCCCAAGGATCAGTGCTGGGCCCAGTCCTGTTCAATATCTTTATTGATGATCTGGACGAGGGCATTGAGTCCAGCATCAGTAAGTTTGCAGATGACACCAAGCTAGGAGCAGGTGTTGATCAGTTGGAAGGTAGGAGAGCCCTGCAGAGGGACCTGGACAGGCTGGATGGGTGGGCAGAGGCCAATGGGATGAGATTTAACAAGGCCAAGTGCAGGGTTCTGCACTTCGGCCACAATAACCCCAAGCAGCGCTATAGGCTGGGGACTGAGTGGCTGGAGAGCAGCCAGGAGGAAAGGGACCTGGGGGTACTGATAGATAGTAAGCTGAAGATGAGCCAGCAGTGTGCCCAGATGGCCAAGAGAGCCAATGGCATCCTGGCCTGCATCAGGAACAGTGTGGCCAGTAGGACAAGGGAGGTTATTCTTCCCCTGTACTCAGCACTGGTCAGGCCACACCTTGAGTACTGTGTCCAGTTCTGGGCCCCTCAATTCAAGAAAGATGTTGAGGTACTGGAACATGTCCAGAGAAGGGCAACGAAGCTGGTGAGGGGCCTGGAACACAAATCCTATGAGGAGAGGTTGAGGGAACTGGGCCTGTTTAGCCTGGAGAAGAGGAGGCTCAGGGGTGATCTTATTACTGTCTACAACTACCTGAAGGGGCATTGTAGCCAGGTGGGGGTTGGCCTCTTCTCCCAGGTAACCAGCAATAGAACAAGGGGACACAGTCTCAAGTTGTGCCAGGGTAGGTCTAGGCTGGATGTTAGGAAGAAGTTCTTCACAGAGAGAGTGATTTCCCATTGGAATGGGCTGCCCAGGGAGGTAGTGGAGGCACCGTCCCTGGGGGTCTTCAAGAAAAGACTGGATGAGGCACTCAGTGCCATGGTCTAGTTGACTGGCTAGGGCTGGGTGATAGGTTGGACTCGATGATCTTGGAGGTCTCTTCCAACCTGGTTGATTCTAAGATTCTAAGATTCTAAGATAAAGGTTTTATTTGCTTAACAAGGGTGAATGGCAAAAGGGAGAACAGCTAAATGGGGCTGCCAAATCCCTCGACACATGTGGATTAGTCCATCATGGAGTCCCCCATGGTTTTGTAGCCTTTTTGTACTGCACTGATTTAGAGAAAAAAAACTGATCCCTTATGCTTATTCCATGCTTAAATATGTATGTGGTGTTAGGCTGAGAAGTGCTAAGCAGATTTTCCCTGAGATTCTGGCAGTTTGCTGAATTGTGCAAGGCACAAGATTTTGCAATAGCATTGCAAGCTCAAACGTGAGCTTTACATTTTATAAGTTGTTTTTTTTTTTTTTCCTAGAAAATAAGTAATAAAATGAAAAAAGGTGACATTTTTTTCCTTTAATAGTGGGAAATAAACCCCCAAACCTAGCTGATCTTGGGCAAATACACCACATTTCTTCACAGATCACAGGATGTTAGGGGTTGGAAGGGACCCAAGGAGATCATCGACTCCAGCCCTCCTGCCAGAGCAGGACAATACTATCTAACACAGATCACAGAGGAATGCATCCAGACAGGCCTTGAAAGTCTCCAGAGAAGGAGACTCCACAACCTCCCTGGGGAGCCTTCAGACATTAATTAAGCATCACTATATTGTAGGTCTAAAATAAAGATTCTTGAGTGAGATTATGTCTCAGAACAAAGCGAAATGCAGTTTCTATTGAGGTTTAGTAGAATTAATTTCTCATTTTCCCACCCCTTTATTTACCTGATATGGTGTAATACAGAAAAAGTTAACAAGTTACTCATTTTTAGTGAAGTTTGTGTGGGTCAAAAGCTGAGAGCGCTGACTTCCACTGATGCTGAGTTGAGAAACAACAATGTCATATGTGGTCAGGCATTTCCTACATTTCAGTTTACCTTTCTAATCCAGAAGACTTCATTACTCATTTCTTTGTTCTAAGAGACAATGTTTGCTTCCAATGCACTCGAGCCTTCAATCTCCAGAAATTAATAAATGCCATTAGAAATTCACTGTGCATGTTGAGTTTTAGATCAGAAAGCATGGAGAGTATGTTTCCTTCTGGAAGCACCTCACCCCCAGTAATTACTTATTATAACAGAATGGTTTGTATTGGAAGGGACCTTACAGCTCATGTGAGAGGGAAAAGGGTTAGACTGGATTAGAGTTAAGGCAGAGGCAGCCACAGAGACCAGACCGCCAGAAAGAAGGTACAGCCAGAAGTGAGACCTGAGCAGTGTGTGAGGAGTGAGTGTCTTATCTCTATTTTGACTAGTTGCCTTTCTCAGCAGAAGAATGAGTGATATAGGGCACATGTTGGTTTATTTTTCTTTCTTCTCACAGATAAGGATTTAATTTCTCTCAGTAAAGTATTCCAATTAGTCTCAACCTAGCACAGGAGTCACAGGTAGGTCTCCTCCCAGAACCCTCTGGCCACACTGGTTGTGATGCAGCCTGGCATACAGCTTGCCATCTGAGTTGCAAGCACACACTGTTGGCTCATGATGAGCTTTTAACCAACCAGCACTCCCAAGGCCTTCTCCTCAGGACTATTCTATATCTGTGTAAAGGTTTAACCATCCTGGGGGCTGGATCTTGAACCTGACCCCAGGTGTAGTGGTCAGCTCACTCCCATTTCCTGTCTAGCCCCCTCTTCTCCCGGACAACCAGCAACAGAACAAGGGGACACAGTCTCAAGTTGTACTGGGGGAAGTATAGGCTGGATGTTAGGAGGAAGTTGTTGCCAGAGAGAGTGATTGGCATTGGAATGAGCTGCCCAGGGAAGTGGTGGAGGCACCGTCCCTGGAGGTGTTCAAGAAAAGCCTGGATGAGGCACTTAGTGCCATGGTCTAGTTGACCAGATAGGGCTGGGTGCTAGGTTGGCCTGGATGATCTTGGAGGTCTCTTCCAACCTGGTTGATTCTATGATTCTATGATCTTAAAGGTCTTGTTCAAGCTAAATGATTTTGTGGCTCTCTGACTTATATTTTGGAAGGTGTTGCAAGGGAGAAACAAAGTTTTAGTCAATCTGAGGAGACTTTATTGCTTCCATGTACTTTCTCTCTTGGCAGATGGAAAAAACCAGTAACAAAAAGGAAGTGATAAGCACACATGATGGCCCACAGATTAAAAATATACAGGAAATATGTTTGCAGAGCTGCACATCCAGCTGCCAACACGACTCCCAAGGTATTTGTAGTCTGTCTCCTCTCTTTCTTGTATGATGAGAGGAAAAATCACTGCCTTTCCTTTTCATCACTTTACCCTTATTTTGTTTACCTAAACCACTTCTCTTCTAATTATCCTAATTGCCTAACATCGTCTAATCACCTAAACATAAAGGTGAGGATTCCTGTGCCTTGCTCCCCTGGGACCTAGGCAGGGGCTATAAGCAGACAGTAATGTGATGAGCTTATTTGATTAATACATCCAAAGAAGTCACAAATGTGAGAATATTGCAATCTCCTCATGAACAATAAACAAGCAGAGAAATGGCTGAATTAATTGAGTTAATTATTCCCTATGGATTACTTGTCCAGTTCTGTCACTAGCACTTAAACATAGTGGTGACCAACTAATTAAAAGCTGTAGAATCAATTTTATCCTCTTGAGTAGGAAGAAACTTTGAGCTCAGGTTATTCAAGGGCTGAACTTGGACATTTACCTGAAATTATCCACACTGATGTAACTCTACTTGATCACTGATAGCCCATGACAAAATTTTTAAACCAAGAATAGCCACTGTTTAATAACTCAAACAGCTCCATCCTGAATATTCTTTAGTTAATGCACTCCTGTCTTTCATGTAAGGACAAAGAATGGATAATCCCTTCAAGGGGAGGATTACTCAGTTTTTCGTCTTAATGTTTCAAAGAGCACTTCAAATCCCAGAATTATTTACGTAACATTTCTGAAAGTGAAAGTCTTTGAAATGCTTGCAATTACATAAAAGCATTCCACGAAGGGACAGCAATGACAGGAGCTGCTGTTGATGTGGGATGAAAGCCAGCCCTGTCAATCTGATATTTATATTGCAACAGACAGGCTTATTGATCCTGCATTTTTGTGGTGGGTGCTCCAGGTGGGCACAGCTTTCTCCCAGCTTCACTCAATCTCTATTTTGCATTGGTGATTCTTCCTGAGCTTTCTCCTTTGCAAAGAATGTGTAAGTAATGACAGTGCTGGTGAGTGGTCCAGACATCAATTTTCACCTTGTGGCCATCTCAAATCTCTTGTATGGTGCTTGGGAAATTACTTGTGTCCTGCTGACAGCTTTCCTTGTTGCTTCCTTTCCAGGACTGTCCTGAACAGGTTTCTTAATCACAGTATGGTTTCTTACATCTTAGAAAAGTCCCTGTGTAAGTAATCTTCCATGTACAACTGAAGCTGGTGGCATTTTATATTGAGAACATTTCATGAACTGAAATTTCCTGTGTCTTCACAGAAATGTGGTCCAATTTATTTCAATTTTGAGAAAGAATCTATAACTTCAAATATATATATATATATATATATATATATATATATATATATATATATATAAATAAATTGTATATGCATAAGGAGCACATTTGGCTGGGACTGTGCTAACTTGTAGGTAGAGGTGACAGACTTGGTGGCTTTGGCAGGATGAAAAAGTCAGGAGCAGTTTCCAAATATGGGTTCCTGTTTGAGTTGCTGTCCAAGCAGTGGTAGAGTCATGGAAGGTGCTCTGGCACAGGTCTCCTCCCTGACACATGTCCTGAGCCTCTCCAGGAGCTGGAGAGAAGTTTCACTCAGGCAGAACTTGATGTCTGTGAGAAGTGCACACAGCTGGCTGCTGAATCATGGCATGTAATGGGACCCATCCACAGCACAAAGTAATTCAGCATCTTTCTCACCTCCCCAAAACCTCATCTGCAAGGCGAGAGGGGCAGTGAATTTGTAGGGACAGCTTGATATAAGTGGTCCCCAGGTCTGTGGTGGGGCTTGGAAGCAGCAGCAATGCTGCACAGCACCCAGAGTTTTGCTTTCTTGGTCAGCTCTACAGAGTTTGTACAAAATACCTGAATATGAAATACATTTTCACTATCAGGAAAGAAAATGGCAGCCTATGATTTCCAAGTATGAGCCAGAAAACTGTGTTTGCAAGCAGCACTGTCTCATTTATAACATATTTTGGCTATTTTGAAAACAAAAACTATCCTACCTGTACAGCTGGCCTATTCACAGGATAAATTCATCTTTGTAAAAAGGACACCAAGTAGGTGAAATGTGGTCTGTGCTGCCCTACACTGAGAACAACAGCTTACAGGGAGTCAGCAAGTTGATTGGTAGCAGATTAATAGTTTAGACCGAGTATCATAAGCCTATAATTTGGCCAGCTGGTTTCTCACAATGGTCAGTTCAATTTCATTGCTGGTTTCATCCCATACCATCCAACAGGAAGAGTAAGAAAGCATTTGAAGTGAATGTGAAGGAACAAAACTGGATTTCTGTGGCATTTGAAGCTTTGCTTCAACTTTGGCTCTTGTTGTCACACAGAGTGGGTTACAAAATGATGAAAATCTAAAAATATGAGAACATAAACTTATAAATCACCAATCAAAAAAGTCTTCAACGTGGGTAGCTTAAAAGTGGAATTACATCTTACTCGTGTGAGACAGGAATAAGCAGAAAACACCCCAAAGAGCAGAACAAACAAGTATTTGAGAACTGGGGGGCTCTGCTGGTATGATCCACTCTGTGAGGATGTGGTTCTTTGCAGAGCAGCAATAACCTTCCTGGAGAGGCACAAGACCAAAACTGGAGTGACTGAGGAAGGCAGGATGTGAGATATGCCCTGTGAAACACATTGCCTGCAGTGTTGTATTACATTGAGAAGTGGAACTGTGGTGGTTTGGGTGTTACCTGCCCCCTCTACTTTGGAAATCACCCAGACTAGACTCACACAGCTCTGGAAATTGAATGAAGCTTATATTTACAGCTTAGCACAATATACAAGCAGATATTTACAGTATCTATATATTTATATACAGAAATATACAAGGTAAAAGGTAACACAGAAACACAACAGCCCTCCCAGAAACCTGAGTCCCCAGGAGGGGCTCCCAACCCTCCCAACCACCCTTCCACCTTCTCCCACCCCTCTACCTTACCTCAGATGTTGCCTTGTGTCCCAAGGAAGATTGGAGGGTCAGCCAGAGGGGTTAGGAAGCAAAATGGATTAATCAGAGAGATGGAAGGTGAGGTTAGAGAGAAATGCAGCTCAAAGCCCAGGCTGTGCCCTCAATGCCTATGTTTATACTCTTGTTTTTATACATCTCAGCAAGCCTATGTAGACATCACTATTGTTTCTCTTTCACAGCATGTGACCTAATCCTTCTCACCAAAATATTCTAGCTAGCTCCTAACTAGCACAGGAAAGCATACATAAACTAGAGAAAACTACTAATTTAGAGAGAGCTGTAGGCACAGAGGTTGCATCACTGGCAGCCCATCCAAATCCCCTGATCTTATCCAGGTTCTTAAGCTATTTCCCAATAATCCATATAATTAGAATTTTCAAAGAGCAGTAGTGATGCCCATTAAAGTTTTAGCAACAGCAAGTTTATATATTATGAAACAGTGTCAGCTCTGTGTAAAGCAGATAAACATTTAATGCAAGTTCAAATTCAAACTTCTCTCTCCCTCTTCCAGCTGGCTGCTGGGCTCCAGCCTGCTAGGGCTCTGCTGAACACAGCTGCAAAGAGCTAGCAGCAGAAGGCAGCTTCAGAGGGGCCTGAAGGTGCTTATATTGTCCATCTGGAAAGCAAATCAAAGGATGCCATTAATTTTCTGACAAAAAATAGTGCTAGAACAGCTCAAACACCAAAATAGTTTCCTTGCAAGGCTGTTTCAGCTGTCATAATCAGTAAGAACCTAATTTTAGGGAGGAAACAACACCACCAGTAAGTGTAATTGTGTTGTGCATGTGCTGTGGGCTCTTGGCTGGCAGAATAGCTGGCTGTGGTAATAGCAGGTGTAGACGTAAAGGGCACGGCAGCAGCCTGCATTGATGGGCAGGGGCGAGCTGCACAGCTGAGACTCTCCTGATGGCGATGCCAAGCAGGACAGCAGGCAGTGCACGAAGAGTAATTGCCAGGTAGCACCATTCTATGACAACTTCATTTCCTCCCGGAAATGATGGATTAAGGTCTTCACAAAGGACTGAGTCATGCACAGAGCCAGTGAGACAGTTAGGGTTTGGGAAGCTGGTCTGCCTCTTCCCCCTTTGCCTTTTTGTTGTTTGCTCTGTCAGTGCTGTGACTCCAATCGTTTAACGGCAGGAGTTCCTTTGAACATACCAGGATGCGCACAGGCTGCATTACATTCTCTGCTTACGTTCTTTCCTGCAGTGAGACTTTTTTCTTCCTTCCCCACCCCCCCAAATCCAGGCTCCTGCAAAAGCCCCTGTGTAGTCCTGATTCTGTGTGTGCTGGCTAGCAGCCTGCTTTCCCCACACACATGCCTGTTCTATTCTTAGAACAAATTAACTTGCTGATGGTATCTTTGGTCCTTTCTGTCTCTGCTCGAATGTCTACTCAAAAGCTTTCCACAAAGATAAAATTGTCTGCCTGAATAGATCGTCTGGACAGTTATGTAGCTATGGAATAGCACAGGCACAAGCTCAGCCTCTTGTGATATGCCATTTGTTTTGACTCTAGATGTAGCTCTGTTTCTTGCCTGTGCCTTGGTATAAAACCACTGCTTCTCTAGTAGCACTTAAAACGTTCTGTGTGATCTCTCTTAATTGCACTATAATTCATCCAAAAGTGATGAGTGCGTGTGAAAGTCATCAGACTGACTCCTGCGGCTTCCTCAGCCACTTATCTTTTACAACTGTATCACAGTAGCAGAGGGCTATAGAGCAAAGAGCAGAACGGAGCAACCATTTCGCAAAACCATTGCAAAATTCGAGCTCTTCCACCACGTGTTGGAGGTTTAAATGAGCAAGGGGGTGATGGAAGTGTGATCATTTCACACCGAGGAAAAAATATCTTGCAGAGGAAGGAAATGACATAGGGATCTGCTGCTGCTGCTGCTGAGTTCTTTCTGAGGCTCAGAGTAAGGAAATGCTTAGCCCCAGCACTTGGGGAGGATGGCACAAGTTTTCTTCATAGCAAATGCCAAGGGAAGCGTTCAAATGCTTCGCATTAGCAGCCCCTTCAAGGCAGTTATCAGCCTGTACCATCAGTAAGGAACGGACCTACACAATGCACTGTACAATCAGTTATTCGTACAACCTGCCCCTGGGAATGAGGTGCACCACAGCAGATTAACACCCTGTCAAGATGACAGAGAGCACGCAGGAGGTCCCTCCACACCCTGTGTGGAAGATGTGCTGATCGCTGGGATGGTGACAGTCAGAGTTGCTTTGTTCCCTGAAAACCAGTTCCATGTGAATCGCGCACTGCATTCCCGCCGGAGCAGGGGCTGGTTTGCTTAGCTGCCCACGCTGCCTGCGGAGGAGGATTCACGCCATAAGCACCAGGCACCGAACTTCGCAGGGCGGCGACACCGCTGCAAAAATAGAAGCAGGGCTCTGCTTGAAAACGATTTGAAACTGTTACATTGCTCAAGCTGTGTGGTGCCACACGGAGAAACACAGAAGGGAAAGCAGCCTCTCATCGTGAGCCATGGTTTCTCTTCCAGCCCTGTAAGGATGGGATGGGTCATGGGCAGGAGCATGGCCTCAGCTGCTGTGGATGAAAAGGAGTTTCTGTTCAGCAAACGTTCATTGATCCATGTGAAAAGAGTTGGTGGAGACCGAGCTGCCTGCTCCCTCCCAGGGCTTGTCCTTTTGGGTCTGTGTGGGCGGCCACTCTGAGCACATCTGCTTGTGGGAAGCCTGGTCTTTGGCCAAAGGTCTCTAGCTTCCTCCAGCAGCACAAACACAAGTTTTTATTAAAGGGAAAAAAAAAGAAGAAAGAGGTCAGGGGCTGCTTTGGCTTGCAGGGATCAAGTCCTTGGGATTCAGAGGTGGGAGGTAGATGGACGAGAGCTTGAAGAAGTGGCTGTGATCTCTGAAAGGCAATTGTCAGGCTGTGGCTATGCCAGCTGGCACCACTGGATGGACACCGTCAGAGGTGTGGTGGTACCTACACTTGCCATCATAAGCTCTTGCCTCCCAAGACACAAAACATACCAAATGGTGTCACAGGTAGCTCTGCTACTCATGTAGTTGCTTTATTTGTTTCTATCCTTTTGTGTTCCTGCCCTCTGCTTTGGCCTTCAAGATGTGGCTGCTGGTAAAGTAGGGATGTCCACATTGGACTCATTATTCTCATAGAAGTCTTGCATCTTTGAGTCTGCTCTTCTCTCTCACAGTATCACAGTATCACAGTATCAACAAGGTTGGAAGAGACCTCACAGATCATCAAGTCCAACCCTTTACCACAGAGCTCAAGGCTAGACCATGGCACCAAGTGCCACGTCCAATCCTGCCTTGAACAGCTCCAGGGACGGCGACTCCACCACCTCCCCGGGCAGCCCATTCCAGTGTCCAATGACTCTCTCAGTGAAGAACTTTCTCCTCACCTCGAGCCTAAATCTCCCCTGGTGCAGCCTGAGGCTGTGTCCTCTCATTCTGGTGCTGGCCACCTGAGAGAAGAGAGCAACCTCCTCCTGGCCACAACCACCCCTCAGGTAGTTGTAGACAGCAATAAGGTCACCCCTGAGCCTCCTCTTCTCCAGGCTAAACAACCCCAGCTCCCTCAGCCTCTCCTCGTAGGGCTGTGCTCAAGGCCTCTCCCCAGCCTCGTCGCCCTTCTCTGGACACGCTCAAGCATCTCAATGTCCTTCCTAAACTGGGGGGCCCAGAACTGAACACAGTACTCAAGGTGTGGTCTAACCAGTGCAGAGTACAGGGGCAGAATGACCTCCCTGCTCCTGCTGACCACACCATTCCTGATGTAGGCCAGGATGCCACTGGCTCTCTTGGGCACCTGGACACACTGCTGGCTCATGTTCAGGTGGGTATCAATCAGCACCCCTAGATCCCTCTCTATCTGGCTGCTCTCTCCCCATGCACTTCTGGGATTTAGCTGCACCAATGATATTTGGAAATCTGAATAAATAAGCCTGTGGGTCACTCAGCCCCACTGCCCTGTGTGGCAGTGTGGGAATGGTAGAGCTAAAACACCCCAGTTGTTTCCATACATTTCACTTGGATTTGCTCTTATGTTTTTCACTTTGATCTCTGATCTGTAAGGCTCTGTTTGTCTCAGAAGCTGCAGCCCAGTTTCGAGTTATCCAAAGAAATATGCAGATGGTCTGAACATTTCAAACAAAGTTTCTCCAGCTAAACCTCATGGTTTCATGTGTCCCAAAGCACTGAGCAGTTAATTACTGTTCAAACGCTTCATGTAACATCTCTAACTTTTCACCTCTAACTTTTGTCATTCTGGGACAAAAAGTGGATTTCCTATTTGCTTCTGGAGCTCTTATTCAATCAGACATTTGCTATTTCAACGTCTTCAATCCGCAGAGCTTTGCAATGCATTTTATTTCAGATGGTTCATAGGAAACCAATTTTAGCTGTGACAAAATGTTCTGAACTTGCTACCACATTTTTATTGCTCCTTGGCTCTGGATTGATTTTTCCTCTTATTAGCTGTAGCTGACTGTGGCTTTTTTTATCAGACAATCCTGGAAAGCAGCAAATCAGTCTGGAGCTCAGCTGCGAAAAGAGAAGTTGCTTTGCTTATTGATGCATGCTTTTAGATCACTTGAAGTGTAACAAGAGTCAGCAATTTAGCTGAATTGGCTTCATTTTCAGCTTTGATTGAAATTCACAGTTTAGAACATTAGCAGAATTAATTTGTTGGAGATTCTTCTCTCCCGGTTAATTTGAATGAAGTGAGGTATGTAAATGTATGTACTTTGCAAGCTGTTATCTTCACCATTTCAAAACAAGATTGATTCAGGCAAAAAGCTTGAAAATACAAGCAGAGGATGATTGCTGGAGGCCTAGACTGGGGAAGAGGGTTGTGAGTTTGCCTGGAGTTTGTAGGGACAGCCTGATATGGTGTTTTTTGCAGAGCTGAGGAGGGAGATGAAGACAATTTTTGATGTGAATGTCATTTAAAGGCAGAGAAAGCAAAGGCTGTGGGAGATGGGTAATTTTGGATAATATTTTAATTGGAAACTCCTTAGGTGGGAAATGGCATCTGAGGAACCAGTGCGAGGCAAAACGTAGCTGGGAGAGAAAGCTAAAGAAGAACCTAAAGTTCAGACAGGGCTTTGAGGAGTCTGTGAAGGGGATATCAGGCAGTTTTGAGGTGTATGTTGAATTAGATGATTAATTCACAGGAAGAAAAATGACCTGGAGAAGCCTGTGACCATAGGGACAGGTGAAGCAACTGAATCAGACTTGCAGCATACACTGACTGAGCTAGAGAAGGGGGAGGAGAAACAGAAAGGGAGGAGGGAGGTATAGGCTGGATGTTAGGAGGAAGTTGTTGCCAGAGAGAGTGATTTGCCATTGGAATGGGCTGCCCAGGGAGGTGGTGGAGTCACTATCCCTGGAGGTGTTGAAGAAGAGCCTGTCTGAGGCACTTAGTGCCATGGTCTGGTTGATTGGACAGGGCTGGGTGCTAGGTTGGAGTGGATGATCTTGGAGGTCTCTTCCAAGCAATTAAAACAAAAAGGAAAAGAAAAGGCAGCAGGAGAGCAGGCAGCTCTACATGGAGAAAGGTAAAGAAGCAGACATAGGTGTGGGATGTAGTTGGAGATGAGATACCTCATAGTGGAAGCAGAAATGAAATATTCACAGATTGCATTGGGTAGGAAGAGCCTCTCAAAGTCCTGCATCTTTACCATTGTCCTGATGCTTCTAGAACTTCACTCTTCTTGCTGGAGCTTGTTTTTATGCTGGTAGGAGTGGAAGTGCTGATGTCCAGGCAGGCAGAATACTTGTCAGAATAACTTGATAGAATCACAGAATGTTTTGGATTAAAGGGACCTTTACAGATTATCTTGTACACCCCCCCTGCCTCAGGCAGGGACATCTTTCACTGAATCAGGTTGCTCAGAGTCCCATCCAACCTGACCTTGAATGCTTCCATTGACAGGGCACCCACAGCCTCTCAGGGTGCTCTGCTCCAGTGCCTCACCACTCTCACTGGAAAAAAAATTTCTTCCCTATGTCCAACCTAAATTTAACTTGTTTCAGTTTAAGTCCTTTGTCTGTTGTCAGTATGATAAAAAGTCTTTACATCCCCCTCTCTCCCATGCAGGTTCCTATGTTTTGTTTTGCTTTGTTTTGTTTTTCTTTCCCCAGCAGGAAATGTGATGGCTATTTATTGCTAGACACTGATATATTTTTAGAGTTGGAGTATACCTATTCACTTTTTTGGGCTGAAAATGATAGCATGACAGTTTACTTGTACAGTGGAGGCTTATGTTAGCATGATTAATTTTTGGCATTGAATTGTCCTGCATTCAAGACAGGTGCTCATATTTTTCAGATACTCTGTCCATCACTTAGTATTAGCTAGTACTTCCTTGCTCAGCATTTATGCCTGTGAAAAGAGCTTTCCAACAATATAAAGTCACTAAACATTTTCCAGAAAGGAGGAGATAAGTGTCTAAATGCAGTCTCTTTGAAATAGGGTTTCAGATCTTCTCTGCTTGGATAGGGGAGATCTCTGTAAATATGCAAGGCATGGCAGTGATCCCACTAGGGAAAGGGCTACAGCAAGCGCCACTGGGAAAAGCTTTGCTTTCTCATGCACATGGATCTCTTACACTGTCACTGGTATTTGTCCTTCAGCAGGGCCTGGGCTTGCTAGGCACTGCCAGCAGATGCAGTGAGATGGTCAACTGAGCTCTACAAAGGGATGCTGAGGAAGAGCTGTAGACAGTAGCAAGGCAGGACATAGACCCTGTCTTTCAATGACCTGGGAGTGCCTGTCTGCAGGCTGACGCTGCACCTCCACTAGCTACTGAGTTCTGCACCTCCACTAGCTACTGAGTTCTGCACCTCCACTAGCTACTGAGTTCTGCACCTCCACTAGCTGCTGAGTTCTGCACCTCCACTAGCTACTGAGTTCTGCACCTCCACTAGCTGCTGAGTTCTGCACCTCCACTAGCTACTGAGTTCTGCACCTCCACTAGCTGCTGAGTTCTGCACCTCCACTAGCTGCTGAGTTCTGCACCTCCACTAGCTGCTGAGTTCTGCACCTCCACTAGCTACTGAGTTCTGCACCTCCACTAGCTGCTGAGTTCTGCACCTCCACTAGCTGCTGAGATCCAGCACTATTTGTCACTGCCTGGCCATCGGCACTAGCTTCCCTCTCATGTGGTAAGATTTAAGGATGAAAGTGGGCTGCCTCTCTCAGCTCGCCCTTAAAAGGGAAGGAAACATTCCCGAGTAACTTTAGTGGCCTTAGAGGTCTTCCCTGAGGAGAAACAAAGAGAGCTCTGCCACTAGTTCCCAGGAACAGGCTGCAAAATCAATGCCTGTAAGGGTTGCAAAATATGAACGATAACAAAATTGTCACAGCAAGCTTTAAAGTCCAATGTGTTGGAGTAGCACACAGAGCACCAAGCAAGACAAATATATGACTGCAGAGACTTTTTGGTTGTAACACAAATTACATAGAATGATGTAGGCATGGAGAGAAGGCTTAAGGTTTTGCTCTCAGTAGTGGCTTTCTGCTCCAGGTGATGAGTTTGTGACACCAAATGTCATCTGGATCTTAACTCAAAACATTTAAAAAGTGTTTCAAGTTACATTTCCAACTTAATTCCACTGAGCACCTCCAAAACCACACCAGAATAAGTGAATTAGCAGCAGCATTTCACATTTAGGTTATAGAACCCTTACTCCTGCATTTCTGAACGTTAAAATGAGTCTGTTATCTGAGAAGAGGAGGCTCAGGGGTGACCTCATTGCTGTCTACAGCTACCTGAAGGGAGGCTGTAGCCAGGTGGGGGTTGGTCTCTTCTCCCAGACAATCAGCAACAGAACAAGGGGACACAGACTCAAGTTGTGCTGGGGGAAGTATAGGCTGGATGTTAGGAGGAAGTTCTTCCCAGAGAGAGTGATTGGCATTGGAATGGGCTGCCCAGGGAGGTGGTGGAGTCACCGTCCCTGGAGGTGTTCAAGAAAAGCCTGGATGAGGCACTTAGTGCCATGGTCTAGTTGATTGGACAGGGCTGGGTGCTGGGTTGGACTGGATGATCTTGGAGGTCTCTTCCAACCTGGTTGATTCTATGATTCTATGAAGCTGGGCACTGGAAAATCAGGCTCACTTTTAAAGTACTGAGCACTCAACAGTTCTCATTAGTGGCCAACACATTTGAAGAACAAGCCATTTTCTGCAGTGCTTACATTCTAACTTAGAAGACTAATGCTAAGCACTCATTTATTTACAAAAACCTCACCATAAATGTTTTGTCAGGAGCACAAAACATCACAGAGATGTAAACCAGGAGAAAGCTTAGGGATGTGATTTCTGTTTTCATTGCAAATCATAGCAAGCATGTCTCAGCTCTGACAGTATTTATTGTGAGCCTTTAAAGTTCCACCAAGCAGAAATTCCAGGTTTCTTGGAAACCCTGAGGATGCAACTTGGTGACACCACATCCAGAAGGATGATAAAGAGGTTCTATATTGAGAAATTGTGTGGAACAGTGGATTTCTTGATTGTGCAGCCAGACAGAAAAGCAGAGAGGAAAAAAAAAAGTTGTCAATCAAGCCCAATGTGTTCTGCAGCTTTGTAGGCTTTCTCTGGGTTGAAAATCCTTTAGCAAAATAGTGTTTGATTTCAGCCAAACCAACCAGCTTAGACCTGTTATGAAATGTCCAATTTGTCTGCTGTTGTTTGTGTTTAAAAATGGCTGAGTAGGAATTAAACTAAAGTAAAACTGCTAACCCCATGCAAAAGAGGAAAACTGTGGATGTCACAGGTTTTCTTTTCAGAATGGAAGTGTACTTTTCAAGTGCTTTATTGGCAGAAGAATTCTCATTGATTAAAAAGTAGTCAAGTAGTTGTAAAATACAGTCGGATAAATGTGTGTGATTATTTTATCAACTATCAAGTCTGATAAGGAATTAACTCTAGTTAGTGTGTATGCATTGCAGCTCTCTATTGGGGGCTGTGAGAACTGCCCAGTTGTAATCTGAATGGGACTGATTGAGTTCAGTGCAGGTGGGACCAGTTTCTGTTGGAATGTTAAGTCTTCCAAAGTTTTCATTCTGCAATGTCAAGAATGAACATCTCTTTCTTTAGATCAACTCAAAACATTGCAAGTGTCTGAGTAGATTCAGATTGGATGTTAGGAAGAAGTTCTTCATAATGAGCATGGTGAGGCACTGGAACAGGTTGCCCAGAGAGGTGATGGAAGCCCCATCCCTGGAGGTTTTTAAGGCCAGACTGGATGGGGCTTTGAGCAACCTGATCTAGTAGTAAGGTGTCCCTGTCCATGGTGGGGTGGGGTGGTGGGGTGTGGGGGGGTGGAATTAGGTGATCCTTGAGATCCCTTCCAGCCCTGACCATTCTATGATTCTATTTTTGGCAACTTTTTGGGCACATTTCCAGTAATAATTGTGAGAAATGCAACTGCCTAAATGAAGATTTGGGATATCATAAGGAGCTGAGATGTGAAGGGCTGAGCTGACAACCCAATAGCAAGGAAAGAACAGACAAAAGCCCCAAGTCCCACGTGGTATCAGAGTGACTGTGTACAGGAACGAAAGCTTTGGAGAAGACATTTGCTCTGTATTCGAGAAACATCTTCATGGCTTTTTGAGGTTTGAAGACCTACCTCAGATACAAATCCCCATCTCTTCAAAGAGTCATGGTTTGGAGAAGGAATGTGACGATTATGGACTGGCTGAAACAATTTCCCATGTAGAAGACAGTCTCAAATGTATTTCAGATTACTTTTGGCCTCTTGTCCCAACTAACAGCCTACAGTCTCAAACTTGTGTTAAAGTGATGTCTGTACATCTTAATACAACTACCAAGTGACCTCATCTATTACAAATGATTCTTGGCCATGATTTGCAAAAGGTCAGCAATGTGTTTTTAAGTACTTTATAGAAAGTATGGAAGTAAAGTGCAGTCTTCCAGAAATAAAATACATTACAGAGCATCTTTTCTGAGAGATGGACCTTTACTATGCAAGTGGGTTTTCTCCCCAAGAGTTTCTTCAATTTGCATGTATGCATGTTTGTTTATTCTGGGCAACTTAGGGAGCAGCCATACCTGGGCATCACATTACAACCACACTGCAATTCTTTCTGGCATCACCCCTTCAATACTAAATCTTTGCTAAGCAGATCCATCCCAAGATTACACATCCCTTACGGTAAAATGAATGAGACTCTGCTGAGTGTATTGCAGATTGCTAAGGCTGAAAGAATAGATGCTGGAGCATTCTTTTCTGTAAATATTTTTTTAAATACTTATTTTTTAAGCCAAAGAATTTAAAACTGAATTAATTTTCTGAGAAGGAGGTGTTACAAAATAACTGTGGGCTAAAGTCATTCCAGCTTTACAAGGGGAGAGGCAAAAAGAGGAATAGCATGATCCTAAAATAGCAGGCATCAAAGAGGGGAGTGAGAGGCTATGAGCAACTTCCTTTCTAAGAACAAACTCAGGATACAGTTTTCTGGGAAAAACACATAACTGTATGTCTGATTATTGCTTTAGTGTAAATACAATGGCATGATTTACAGCTGAGTGGGAGGCTTGCATTGGAGTTTATAGTCCTTTATTCTCTAGAATATGACATGAGGATTCTGATGAACAGCTTGTTTATATATTAAGCATTTCTGCCTTATTTTTGTCTTTGAGTTAATTTTCTGTAATGCCTACTTTTCGCTAGTGATGTTTATACAGTGTTAAGTAATGGCGATGAAGTCTACGGGCAAGGTGGAGAGAAAAGCAGAGAGAGAGATGTAGATTTGAAGAAGGTAAGAGCAGTAGGTGTATAATTCTGGATATAGTGTGAATCAAGAGGATCATTTGGACAGAGTCCACCTAGGGGGTTCTGATCAGTCAGCAGTCTCACTGTAGAATCCCACTTAACAATGGTTGTAGCATCTGCAGATATGGGCAAATACTGGAGAGTGTGGCAGCTGTGTGGACTAATGTCCACTGGAGATGAGTTCTTCTGCATCTGCCCATTGTACCTCAAGCTGCTACAGTTTTGTTTAGTTGTGGTGCCTGGAACACAAACCCTATTGGGAGAGGCGGAGGGAGCTGGGGTTGTTTAGCCTGGAGAAGAGGAGGCTCAGGGGTAACCTCTTTGCTGTCTACAGCTACCTTAAGGGAGGTTCTAGCCAGGTGAGGGTTGGTCTCTTCTCCCAGACAACCAGCAATAGAACAAGGGGACACAGCCTCAAGTTGTGCTGGGGGAAGTATAAGCTGGATGTTAGGAAGAAGTTCTTGCCAGAGAGAGTGTTTGCCATTGGAATGGGCTGCCCAGGGAGGTGGTGGAGTCACTGTCCCTGGGGGTGTTCAAGAAAAGCCTGGATGAGGCACTTAGTGCCATGGTCTAGTTGACTGGCTAGGGCTGGGTGCTAGGCTGGAGTGGATGATCTTGGAGGTCTCTTCCAACCTTGTTCTATGATTCTATGATTAGTGGGGTACAGGTACCTTGCTCATGTAAAACAAGACCTGCAAGACCATGAAAACATTGAACAGTCTGGACGCTTTCAATGACACTGTGCGCACTGTGCAGCTAACTTGAACAAGGGATGTTCTGACAGACTGAGCTTGCCTATGAAAGGGGCCATGATGAGCCTGTCAGGAGACAGGGAGCACTATTGTCATCTCTTTAATGCTGCAAGGTAACAGTCAGTCCCATCAGTCACAGTTTTAAATCCCAGTTTCCTTGCTGACAGGAAGCCTCGATTCTTGCCATGGGTGTTGTTTGGAGATGAGTTCTTTTCATGATCTGTTCTCCATTTCTTGATGTTTCTGCTCCCTAGTTTGCTTATGGAGGAGGGCTGCACATTTTTTCCCCTGTGAAGCGCAGCCTAGTGCCAGCATGTAGTGTTAATACTCAAATCATGTGCCCTCAAAAGCAGCTGGGAGGAAGGCTTTACAGATCCATTAAGTGTGTGCGGAGAAGCGCAGTTAACCACTGAAAGAACTTCCAAGGACACATATGGGCTCTTTGCTACCTAAGATAATCAAAAGCAGATATCTCTGAAATCAGCAGCCTTCCATTCATATTTGCTGCACGAAACATGACATTGCTTATGCTCTACAACATCAAATTCCTGGGGCTGTGAGGAGAGCAAAATGTATTGTTCCTCCCAGAATGCGACTTGCTGTTGTGTAGCCCAGTGACAGGGAAGGCAGGGGGCTGCTGCCACTGTTCACTAGAGGGTTTCAGGCATGGCATGTTAGATTGCTGTTCCTTGTGGGAGGTTTAGACAAGACATTCAGTAGTTTTCCTTAGTTCTGAAATCTAAGCATATATAACTGGGTCCATTGAAGCCAATGTAAGCTCTTCTCTGGATTTGACAGGAGCAAACATTTTACCTCTTGATATCTGTCTCTCTCTCTCTTGCTTCCTCCTGAACTTCTGAAGTGTATGAAGAAGAGCCTGTGCTCCCTTTTTGCTATACAAGATGACCAGTGAGTGCTGATACCCATGAGATGCAGTGGTTTTTGGGTTTGGCATGAGGCCCTTCATGCTGTGTGGACACTCTCTTTGCTGTGCCAGTGAGCACAGGGCAGGTGCAAACCCTGTCTGAGAGTGTTGGCTTGGCTCCATCATCCTGCAGAGCAAAAGCACTTGCACAACATCAGACCTTCCACAGTCATGAAGTGTTTACTGGTCTTGTATCCAGCATAATGGCAGGAGAATATATCTGTACTTTTTATTCTTTTACCCAGACATTGTCACCCCTTTGACCTTCCTGTTTGGTAGGCTCGTTCCTTATAAAGACAGCTCAGTGGCTTTGTTTTAGCACTTGTCAAGCAGGGAATCATTTCTCATAATGTTGAGTGCTTTTGTTTTCTGTTTACACAAATGGCCCTTTTTTCTTGGAAGCCCTGTACTGCACAGCCTTGGGTCCCGCTTCCTGGCAAGTCAGATGGATTATCCATTACTCACTCATGAGGAAGCCTACTCAGCTTGGGCTCATGTTTCTCAAAGCCAGGACGCAGCGCTCGCAGATTGACATTTGTGGTTTCCCTGTTGTGCTAGTTTGAGACTAACTGGAATATTTTACTGAGAGAAATTAAATCCTGAGCTGCAAGAAGAAAGAAAAAGAAAACCATGTACCTTATATCCCTCATTCTTCTGCTGAGAAACACAACTAGTCAAATATATGTAAGACACTCACTTCTCACACACTGCTCAGCTCTCTTCCAGCTGTGCCTTCTTTCTGGCGGGATGAGATTTAACAATGCCAAGTGCAGAGTTCTGCACTTTGGCCACAACAACCCCAAGCAGCACTACAGGCTGGGGACTGAGTGGCTGGAAAGCAGCCAGGAGAAAAGGGACCTGGGGGTACTGATAGATAGTAGGCTGAAGATGAGCCAGCAGTGTGCCCAGGTGGCCAAGAGAGCCAAGTGGCATCCTGGCCTGCATCAGGAACAGTGTGGCCAGCAGGGCAAGGGAGGTTATTCTGCCCCTGTACTCAGCACTGGTCAGGCCACACCTTGAGTACTGTGTCCAGTTCTGGGCCCCTCAATTCAAGAGAGATGTTGAGGTGCTGGAACATGTCCAGAGAAGGGCAACAAAGCTGGTGAGGGGCCTGGAACACAAACCCTATGAGGAGAGGTTGAGGGAGCTGGGGTTGTTTAGCCTGGAGAAGAGGAGGCTCAGGGCAGACCTCACTGCTGTCTACAACTACCTGAAGGGACACTGTAGCCAGGTGGGGGGTGGTCTCTTCTCCCAGGCAAGCAGCAATAGAACAAGGGGACACAGTCTCAAGTTGTGCCAGGGGAAAGTATAGGCTGGATGTTAGGAGGAAGTTGTTGCCAGAGAGAGTGATTGGCATTGGAATGGGCTGCCCAGGGAGATGGTGGAGTCACCGTCCCTGGAGGTGTTCAAGAAGAGACTGGCTGAGACACTTGATGCCATGGTCTAGTTGACTGGCTAGGGCTGGGTGCTAGGCTGGAGTGGATGATCTTGGAGGTCTCTTCCAGCCTGGTTGATTCTGTAAGCCCTCTGGGGATTCTGATTGTTTCTGGGAAGAGTATTGTGTTTCTGTATTACTTTGAACTTGTATATATCTGTGTATATCTGCTTGTATATTGTGATAAGCTGTAAATGTAGCTTCATTCTTTAACTTTCATCTGGCTGAGTCTAGTCTGGGTACTTTTTTGGAGGTGGAGAGGGGGTAACTCCCAAACCATCACACCTGTGCAATGCCTGACCCTTCCCTGGATTATGTTCAAGACGTTTCAGTTATTCATTTTAGTATATGAATGTTTGGTAGGATAGACAGGAGGGAAATAAATGGGTTACCGTTAAGGATGTTGCAAGAGGAAGTTTTCAGGTTAGGACTTGTATTAGTACATTGCCAAAACCTATTAATCCTCAGTGAACTTTAATTATTGAGGGAACAAATAAAAAGAGTTTTAAAAACAAGTTCAGAAGAAAAATTGCCTCAATTGCCTAGGGAGAAAGGTGAAATATTTAGACTCTGCAAACTGATACCATCTGTTTAATCTAGAAATAATCTAGATGTTTCAGTCCTCTCCTCTGAGGAACAGAACTTTGTTTAGAAATCGAATTAGAGGTTACTGTAGGGATCTGCTACAGCCACCTGACCAGCAGAACCAAACAGATGAGGCCCTTCACAGGCAAATAGAAGTGGCTTCCAGGTCACAAGCCCTGGTCCTCATGGGGGATTTCAACTGCCCTGACATCTGCTGGAAGGACAACACAGCAAGGCATCAGCCATCCAGGATGACAACTTCCCCTTCCAAGTGGTAGAGGAACCCACAAGAAAAGGTGCTATGCTGGACCTTGTTCTGGCCAACAGCGAAGGGCTGGTGGCAGACGTGAGGCTCAGGGACAGCCTTGGTTGCAGTGACCATGATGGAGTTGAATTTAAGATCCTCAGGGCAATCAGGAGGAGGTATTCTAAGCTTATGACTGCATCAGGAGAAGTGTGGCCAGCACGCCGAGGAAGGTGGTTCTCCCCCTCTACTCCACTCTGGTGAGACCTCACCTGGAGTACTGCATCCAGTTCTGGAGCCCCCATTACAAGAGGGATGTGGAGATGCTGGAGCATGTCCAGAGAAGGGCCACTGGGACAATCAGAGGGCTGGAGCAGCTCTGCTATGAGGACAGATTGAAAGAGTTGGGATTGTTCAGTCTGGACAACAGGAGGCTCCAAGGTAATCTTCTTGTGGCCTTCCAGTATCTGAAGGGGAGCTACAAAAAAGCTGAGGAGGGACTTTTCAGGCTATCAGGGAGTGACAGGACTAGGGGGAATGGAGCAAAGCTGGAGATGGGTAGGTTCAGACTGGACATGAGGAGGATGTTGTTAAGCATGAGATTGGTGAGAGGCTGGAATGGGTTGCCCAGGGAGGTGGTTGAGGCCCCATCCCTGGAGGTGTTTAAGGCCAGGCTGGATGAGGCTGTGGCCAGCCTGCTCTAGGGTAGGGTGTCCCTGCCCATGGCAGGGGAGTTGGAACTAGATGATCCTTGTGGTCCCTTCCAACCCTGACTGATTCTATGTTTCTATGAGTCAAAATCCTATTTCAGACAACCACAGGATGTGAAATCCTAAAGTTCATGTCCAGTTTAATAACACAGCTGGGAGGGCAGAGCAATCTTTGCCTGAAATAAGAGAGGAAGGCAATGTCATATCCCTGTTACATAGCCAGTGTTAGGAGGCTGGCATCACTCCCTGGCTGTTGAGAGGTCAGAGTTACCTTCAGACCTCTCTCTCATGCTGAACCATGTTTATAGCCTCTAGATATGACCATATAAGTATGAAGATTTATTGTGTTATTAATGGAAATAACTACCAGTAATAAATCTTCTGTGTGTGCCACATTAGAAAGCACTCAAGTCAAAAACTAAATGCTAAGAATTGACCCTGAAGTGAGAAGCTGTGAGGATATACCTTGCAGAGCTCTTCCTCTGCAGGAATGAAAGAGGGAGGAATTGTAACTTTGCACATCTGTGGGCTGATGCTTGATTGTGCTTGCAAAGCTTATGAGTTCTCTGAGATCAAACACTCAAATCATCTAAGGATCAAGCCATGGGCCCTGGGTGTATTTTCAGCCATGCCCCTCTCACACAAACGCAGCTTGTCCACCCCTCTCATTTTCCTGACACATTTACAGCAGTTAGGAGTGTCTGAGTATTGGGTGCAATTTGTGACTCCTCCAGCCTCCTCATCATCATATGATCCACACACATCTGTCCATCTTTAGCTGGGTTGAAAGAGATGTTACTGAAAAAAATAAGAAGGAAAACAAAAGAAAGAAAAAAAAGCCACCAACCAATGACAGTCATGTATCTGCCTCTGGGATGCATACTTGAGGCATTCTGTCATGGTCCAGTAAAGACTACATACAGTTCAGTATGAGGCTGGCTTCATCCTGTCTGGAGTACATTCCTCAGTACATGAAGCAAGGAGTTCATGTTACTAATGTAGCTGGTACTGTATCACATGAAAACGATCCTGAGTCCCTGTTTGTTGCTGTAATAGGACACTAATGGAGCTACAGCTTTTTGGGGTCCTTTTGCAATGCACATGGCATGAGGAAAGCTGTCTGCCTCCCCCTGGGTGACATAGTCTGGTCTAAGGAAAAAAGCTCTCCTGGGCATGGGTGAAGTCTGAGTCCAACACTGCTAGGGTAAGAAAGTGCACAATGACAACGAGTGCATACTGGCTTAGGCATATCTGAGGGAGTAAGGAAATGGATGCAGGCCTCTCAGGTAGCCCTGGAGAACATCTGATGTACCAGATTGTCTGGTTTGGTGCAGGGCTTTCTAAATCCTGTTTTTTTTTTGAGGATTTTCCACTTTACATAAAACAATTAATCTTTGGGCAAGTAACAGCTATAATGTACTAGGAGTTATGAGTCTCAGGGTTGGCAGATGAGATATCCAGTGTCTGCATCAGCAAACATGTACTCATTTTACAATACTGAAACTCCTTCAGCAACAGACACAAAGCAAGCCCTATCACTCCACATCATATAGTTTACACTTTCCATGATAATGGAAGGCTTGAATCCTGGGAAGTCTAAACTAGATCTCCAGTGCTCGGTGTTGCACCTCTGCTAATGAGTGTAAACCAGCTGAAATACTCTTTTTTTGTTCTGATGCCAACATTATGGCCCAGTTTACTTCCATCAGGATAATGTCTCTTCCCTTCCAAATAAGGAAACTGTTCTCTATCCCTTCCAAATAAGAAGACTGATCTCTATGCTGGGCCAAAGCTGTGCTGCAGACTATGTTAAGAGTCCTGCAGGATGGATCAGGGGTGTGTGAATTACCAGGACTATGGCTCAGCATTTTCTGTGTTCACCTTACTGATACAGGTACAATCTGGCTGTGTTTTGCACTCTGTGCATCTTTGTTTTGAAAGAAAGAAAGGACTGGCCAGGGTTAGGTATAGAATTCTGGCTGAAGGGAAGTCATTTTCTCTCTGCAGAGTGAAAGTCAAGTCTTTGCTTCGCTGCTTAGCCTTAGTGGATAATTTGGGAAGTTCTGTATCTTGTGTAAATCTCCTTTTAATAGCCTCTCTCATCATGAATTACAACCTGGGGCAGTGAACTGTAAAATCTGAGCCTTACCACAGAACCCACGGGCAGTATCAAGATAAATCTCAGCTGTGAATCAAAGTCCTTGCTGATTTACATTTTCTGCAGAGAGCTGAACTCTATGCACTTTCCATAAGAGGCAGCTGGAATATAAACACAGGGATGTCTGACTGCCACCAGCTACCCTCAGCCCCTCTCAGGGATAACAGCTTCTCCCTTGCATCTTTACTGGCAGTTTGAAAATTGGTACATTCTTCTCTCCTCCTCACCAGTCCTGGTGGTCCAGAGCAGACACCTCATGGCTCTCCCCTTCATTTCACATGCTGTACGTATTTACTCAGTGGGCTCCATTGCCTCACTCTTCATTGTCAAGTGACAGGTTGCTGGCAGTGGTATGTACACTCGATGCGTAGCAGCACCCCTGCTCTCCTTCTTTCCTTCCTGTCTCCCTTAAACAGATCATGTGTTAAGATTGGAGTTATGAGAGCAATCCCAGCAGGCCAGAGTTAAGCTCCTGAGTTCGTACCCCCCATAATTTTGCATGACTTCTAGCTCCTCTCAGCAGCTTCCCACACTTGCAGCAAGTGGTTTAGGGGCTCTTTACTTTGCTCATGGGTTCAGTTCTTATCATCTGTCTCCGAGCAGGACCATATTTGCACTTAGACTTCATCTAAAAAGAAGGTGTAAGCTGTTCCAAGGCATGGAGCACATTCAATTTCTACTGAGTCCTTTCTGATGTTTTCTTCATGTCTCTTTCTTCCCTTTTCGCTTGGAAGTGAGCCAGAGAACTCTGTTCTTGGCTCTTTTGTTGGTGGCATTGAGGAGTCTGATGGAGCTGAGACACTCCATCTCTCCAGAGTCACACAGGAGACAGCCTTCCCGTGGAGCCTTGTGCCCTGTCCAGATTTGGGTTGCAGCCTACCCTAACCATTCCCTTAGCACAGCCCTGTGAGTATGACAGAGCTACAGAAAGCAGCCCTGGGCAGAGGCATGTGCTGGTTTTGGCTGGAATACAGTTTGTTTTCTTTGTAGTATCTGGTATGGGGCTGTGTTTTGGATTTGTGCTGAAAAGAGTGTTGATAATTCAGGAATGTTTTTGTTATTGCTGAGCAGCACTTACACAGAGTTTTCTCCTCACAGCACCCCACCAGTATGTAGGCTGAGGGTGTACAAGAAACTGGGAGAGCATAGGACTAGGACAGCTGACCTCAGCTGACCAGAGGGGTATTCCATAGCATATGATGTCATGCTCAGCATATAAAGATGGGGAAAGAAGTGTATGTGGGAGAAGGTCAGGTTAATAGCTCTTTTTTTTCCTCGGGTAACTCCTGCATGTGATGGAACCCTGCTTTCCTGGAGATAGATGAACACTTACCTGATGATGGGACGTAGTGAATGAGTTCCTTGTTTTGCTTTCTTTGTGTGCATGGTTTTTGCTTTAGCTGTTAGATTGTCTATCTCAACCAATGAGCTTTCTCTCTTTTACCCTTTTGATTCTCTCCCCCTTCACACCAGGAGAAAGTGGGTGAGTGACTGCACAGGGATTAGTTACTGGCTGGGATTAAACCACAGCAAAGCTCCACCAGAACTCTGGGGCAAATCTGGTTCATAAGTCTGCCAGGGTCAGCAGCACAACTAGCAGGGATAAGTAGTACACTCAGGACAAAAGTGAGCAGAAGCTCTTTTCCTGAGGATGAGCCAAGCAGGGGACATCAACCCTCTTTGAGTATGGTTACTACATTCGTCTGCAGACACACAGGGATGACCTCAGCATCTGTTCCTGCCTGTGAAAAAGACAAACTCCACACATACAGGCACCCCTTCACTCTGCTCCACCAAGAAGTGTGGTTAAAATAGAACATGTTTGAATGCTTCACTGGGCCAGGGTCTGTGGTGGTTTGAGGGATCCCAGGTTCCCTTAAGAAGACCACAGAGACAAGTTATTTTTACAGCGGTAGGCAGGGATACACAGTTAGCTGAAGACAAGCTGCCACTAGATTGGAGGGTGATCACTCATAGCACTGCATGACCAAAGTTCCTTACAAGAGTGGTGAACTATTAACCCAGCCATATTGTGCCCGTACAATCAAGCGATTAAGGTCTGATGGCTGAGTCAAAGAATTTGCATCTCCTGGCCTTTGTTTCTTGATGTGGAAATGATACAGAAAGTGCTTCTGCTCGGCTGGAAACCAAGACACGCTCCTCTTCATTTTAGTGGGTTTTCAGTGGATGATTTAAGCCCCATCAGTTAAGCCTGGGATTGCTGAGCTGTAACTTCTTGTTTGTTTTGGGACCATGCCTGGGAACATCGTGTATGAATCAGAACACTGCTGTGTTAGGTCCTGTGGAAATACAGAACAAAACAGAGACCTGGGTACATCTAACTTGCAAAATGTTAGGCTGGTTCAACTCAGTGTTGAAGTCATCACACTGATTGTTTTAACTCTTGCATGGACACTTGTTTGATTTGTTGCCTGCCCTGAAATTACTTCAATACTCACTGTAGGAACTCAAGTTAGGTAGATTAGCTTGCCCTAGTGGTGCTGGCATGTAGCAGGCATAGCAGCAATGACTGGAGTTGGTCATACTCTTGCCCTTATTTCTAAACAGTTTTCTACCTATTGGAGGAGGAGAAGGGAAACCACCCAGAGCAAGATGATAATTTGGTGCCAGTGCATAGGGGAGGCTGCAGCTGATATGCAAAGTCCTTTGGCCCAAAAGGCCCTTTGGCTGATCAGAAATGGCTGGATGATGCAGATGTGTCAGACCCATTGGAATGGGCTGCCCAGGGAGGTGGTGGAGGCACCATCCCTGAGGGTCTTCAAGAAAAGACTGGATGAGGCACTTAGTGCCATGGTCTAGTTGATTGGATAGGGCTGGGTGCTAGGTTGGACTGGATGATCTTGGAGGTCTCTTGCAACCTGGTTGATTCTATGATTCTATGATTCTCTTCTCATCATAGAAATAGATGATGGATGTGCAGAATGAATGTCACCTCTGATTACCAATATCCTGCAAAGTGGGAGCACTTTTACATGACAAGTACTGATCAGTTACAGCCCTTGTAGGTGATGTGAGGGCAGGATGGAGAGTCAGGTCACTGCTTACAGTTTTTCTATTATTTGAGTAGCAATGATGCCAGGGACACCATCCAGGAAGCTTCATGCCACCCTGAGCTGCTGTTCATGGAACCATTGCAGTTCTTACTACATTGTTTCGGTTTTAGCACAGAAAAAGCATCTGGAGCACATACTAGGTTCGTTTTTTAGATGAAAACACCCAGTGCTCACTGCCTGCAGTGAGTGCAGACATGCTGGTGCCACAGAAAGCACGGGTACAGCTAGAGTCTGGTGCTCTGTGTGGTTTGAGACAGTTCAGAGCTCAGCAGCTTTTGGATATCCATCCCATTGAGTGCCCAGGTCTGAACTGCTGTTTGGTAACCATGTGTGTGACTACTCAGGCTGGGAAAAAAAACTATGGGACAACCTGTGTCCTTGAGGAAGAAGCCACCTGGTTTGAGGTGGGAAGGGACTGTGCCTACCCTAGATCTTTTCTCAGGGCTGCAGGGTTTTTTTCTGTCTGGATCCTGAGGACTTACTACCACCCAACTTTTTACTTTGTGAGGGCTCTCTTGACACTCTTCTCTGAAATTTGAAGAATCATAGAACAGTTTGGGTAGGAAGGGGCCCCTAAAGATCATCTAGTACAACCTCCATTGTCATAAACAGGGACATCTTTCACTGTGTCACGTTGCTCAAGGTCCCATTTGACTTGGCCTTGAACAGTTCCAGTGATGGGGCATCCACAGCTTCTCTGGGCCACCTGTTGCACTGTCTCAGTGCACTCTTTAATTAAGTTAAAGATCAATGGCATGATAAAATGTAAAATTGAAGGTCTAGGCTGGATGTTAGGAGGAAGTTCTTCCCAGAGAGAGTTATTTGCCATTGGAATGGGCTGCCCAGGGAGGTGGTGGAATTGACGTCCCTGAAGGTGTTCAAGAAAAGCCTGGCTAAGGCACTTAGTGCCATGGTCTAGTTGATTGAACAGGGCTGGGTGATAGGTTGGACTGGATGATCTTGGAGGTCTCTTCCAACCTAGTTGATTCTATGATTCTATGAAGTCCAAGCAAGCATCTCTTCTCTCTCCTTTGCATTCCTGCTTGAAAAGCAAGAAAACCTTCAGACATCCTCACCAGACTGCCTCTATGTGCTACCAGGCTTTCCAGCAGGCAGGACACCTCTTGATGCTTAGGCCTTCTTCCCTGCTGAGTGACAGCAAACAAACAGAGCCAGTGCTGTGGGGACATAGTATTCTGTCTGGTAGCAAGCAGGTCCTTCCTCAGCAAACAGGGGGCTGTTGGAACCAATTTTGCTCAGTTGTGTTTGGGCAGCCCCCAGGGTCCTGAGGGAATGACTGGCATTCGTCATGCCTTGCTGGCAGCCCCCACAGGTCCTGCCGAGAAGAAATGACCATGCTTTATTTGCTGGGTGCTTTTGAACAATTGGTAGGAAACCAGGCAGAATAAACAGTGCTGCTCGACCTATGGCCTTTCCCCTTCTGTCCAGAGGCATTTAAGAAATTCCAGAGGCCAAGAGCCAGACATCTGCATTTCCCCTTGGGAAGTGCCAAGTGCTGTGTTCCCCTGGTGGATCCGGCAAAGTATACTTAGAAAATGAGGTTCAGAAACCACCAGTGAGTGGGTGAGTACATCTGAGCTTTGCTGTCCTGGTGGAAACTTTGCATAAGCTTGAGAGCACATTTATATCCTCGTCCACATGCAGTGGATCCTACACACATAAACACGAACTGAGGGGCACTGTGTTTTGTAAGTCTCGCCTTGTGTTGTTGATGTTGATAATTTTAAAAGATGGGAATTTGAGGGCTGTGGACCTGGTTTCCAAGCTGAAATGTAGGCAGGTTGTGCCACGAGACGTGCCCTAAGGAAATTAAGTCTGCTGTGGTTAGGAGGTGGGCACAGAATCTGCAGCAGTAGGGGACTGAAGGGCAGAGAGTGACTGTAAGTACTCCTCTGGTTAGGCAACTAAATTGAGCCCAATGCCATTTTCAAAGGGAGCAGCTGGGAGACCAGCAGCAGGCTGTAGGGCTACCTGCTTCTGTACACAGGGGCTTCACAGACCACTGGCATTTGAGCTTCCAAGGCATCTCCAGTGATGGACTGAAACCCTCTGATGGATTGGGAACAGCTAACCCATCTGCTCTGCTCAAAAAGAGGGTTTTCTTCTAGGTTTGCTGCCTGTGGAGAAAGCAGGTCCAAGCCTACAGCAGCCTTAAAAAGACTGCAGTGGGCAATCTATGTGGGTTGTGTGTCTTTCCAAAGACAGCAATAAAAGGTGAATGGAATGCATACCTGGAGCCTCAACTCTGCAGCAACTGCCTTGCTAGCTTGAACAGTGCTCAGCAACAGTCTTCAGAGCAGTGCCACAAAAGCATCAAAATTGTTGCATGTCGTGAGGCTGACTCCTTTTACCACCCACATCAATGTCTAATTGATAATAGCACCAGAGAAGTACAACAGCATACATTTTGAGGTTGGAAATGTTTCATTTTGACAGCCCCAAGTAGACTTCTGTCTGGTTCTGCAGGACAAATTCTTGTCTTACTAGCAAACCAAACAAGATCTGTCATGTTTTCAGCTTGGAACCTTGTTTCCCCAGTTGGCAAAAGTGTGAGAGCTGTGTGCCCAAGTGGCCAAGAGAGCCAATGGCATCCTGGCCTGCATCAAGAAGTGTGGCCAGTAGGACAAGGGAGGTTATTCTTCCCCTGTACTCAGCACTGGTCAGGCCACACCTTGAGTACTGTGTCCAGTTCTGGGCCCCTCAATTCAAGAGAGATGTTGAGGTGCTGGAATGTGTCCAGAGAAGGGCAACAAAGCTGGTGAGGGGCCTGGAGCACAAATCCTATGAGGAGAGGTTGAGGGAGCTGGGCCTGTTTAGCCTGGAGAAGAGGAGGCTCAGGGGTGATCTTATTACTGTCTACAACTACCTGAAGGGGCATTGTAGCCAGGTGGGGGGGTGGCCTCTTCTCCCAGGCAACCAGCAATAGAACAAGGGGACACAGTCTCAAGTTGTGCCAGGGTAGGTATAGGCTGGATGTTAGGAAGAAGTTCTTCACAGAGAGAGTGATTGGCATTGGAATGGGCTGCCCAGGGAGGTGGTGGAGGCACCATCCCTGGGGGTCTTCAAGAGAAGCCTGTCTGAGGCACTTAGTGCCATGGTCTGGTTGATTGGACAGGGCTGGGTGCTAGGTTGGACTGGATGATCTTGGAGGTCTCTTCCAGCCTGGTTGATTCTATGATTCCATGATTCTATGATAGTGGCACAGCTGGCACAGGACACAGTACACCACCTCTTTCTCCAGAGAGGCTAAAGAACAGGTAGGAAAGTCCAGAAGGAGACCATGGAGCAATGAACTGTGGAGGGCTCAACCTGTAACTTGTACCTCATGGCATTACGTATGCTGAGACCAAGTGCCAGGAGTCAGATGCCTCTCCAATGCACAGCTTGGATCCATGTTGCGTGATGGGTGGAGGAAGGAGAAAACTGGGATTGGAAAAGAACTTCAGAGAAATTCTACCTTACTATTCTTCATTTCCCAGGCAGCAAAAATGGGAAACCTCCCAGTTTTGTTATGGGCTAGGTTTAATAGTGTCTGAGAGGAGCTACTGGGAGAAATGCTTCATAGATACTGGCAAACAAAAGCTAATAAAATAAGAAAAAAGATGAGTTAATGACTTGTTAATGAAACGTACTCAGTTTGTCCTTTTGCCCTTTGGAGAGCAGATGGGAAACAGAGTACTTCAGGTCTCCTGACAGCTTATTTGGAACAGTTTGTGTTCAGGATATTGCCAAATTCCAGCAGAATTTCTCCTGAGGAGCTAAGGAACTCCTCATGACAACCAAGATCCCTATCAATTTGTCTTGTGTCCACTCTGCATGTGTTTTGGATCCCGCTGATACACGTGGGATGACTGTAAGGTGGTTATTACAAACCATTCCCTGAGGCATTTCACCATGGCACTCAGGACAGGATACACAATGCCATTAAGATAACTCCTTACCAAGTCGCTTATGCTGATGCACTGCCAACTTGTTTAGCAACACTGTACACTCTCCCTTTGCCACAAACAGGCGGAATACAGCTGGAGTCTCGTGTATTTTTTCCAGGCCTTCAAGAAAAATCTGTGTATGTCTGTAGAGGATGATAATAGTTTGATATTTCCCAGATCACTTTTGCTCTCATGCTTTAACTCTGCCCAAAGACTTCTGAAGGAACGATCATCAAACACGTGCCCTCAATAATGTGAGCTCTGTGCCTGTGATATTTATAGCTGTGCAAACTTACCCATTAGTGTCTGTGTGGCTTCAAAAATATTCTCGAGTGATGGCATTTTTCATCTTTAGTGTATTTTCCTTTAGGTCTGAACACTGAACATATTTGTACTTGCTGCCATTATTGCTGCCATTTGCCTTATTAAGCCTACAAAGTGCACTCAGATTTAAAGGCAGAATCCTGATTACTGCAGAGACCTAGGGAGAAAGGACAGCATTTGGAGGTAGAAAGCACTTACCTGAACACCAGTATGCTTCCAAGAGAAGAGGCAGTGCATGTGGCAATCATCTCCATTTCATGGAAATGGTGCTGTTTTGTTTTTAATTCCCTGTGTCTGAGCATCCTTCTCCAAAGCTCAGGAAAGGACCTGTGACATCTTGTGCCATTGTTTGTGTGGGATCACAATGGCTATTCATAGCAGGGAATTGTTCCGGGGGTCATCCAGCTCCCCTCTGATGGTTGCAATGAATCAAATTGTGTGCAGTCATCAGATAATCCCAGGAAAGAATTCAAAACAGGCTTATCTCCAAAATACAGAGAGAAACCAGGAGTATTTGAGTGTCATTTTAAGTGTTTGCTGGAGTGGCAGAAGTGTGTAAACTCTTTGCGATGTTGTGTAACATTGCTCTGCACATGTTGTTCTCCTCCTTCTGCTTCTGCAAATCACCAATTTAATGTAATTATAACTTCTATTGGCAAAAGGCACTGATAGCACTAGCTAGCTTCTGAAGAAAACTGCTGCTCAGACAGGAGTGCTTTCAGCTCAGAGATATAGAAAGGGAAGGAAATGACACTCATCTGTCAGCCTTCTGCAGTAGGGGGATAAAAGATCTTAGTGTCCCCTTGACGGTGTTTGCCTCAACATTACAAATAACGATCTGGAGTGGCCCAAATCAGGTCTCTTTCCCATGCTGTTGTAAGAAACTGTGTTGTCACTGTCTCTGATTGCATTTTGTCTGTATTAGGAATCCTGGAGACTGAATTGGGGCATCATTTACAAAGTTATGAAAACTAGACTCACATGGATGTCCATTTATGTCTGAGACTCCTTAGGACAGGTACTCAGCTGATGAGAGATCCAGTCAGAAGATGTGCACATATACCTATATATGCACTCCTTTTTTATGCACATATATCTGAATACTCACTGTAAAGAACCAGAACTGCTACTGGAATTGCTTTGATTGGCTTTTACCTGCTGCTGGATGCAAGAGGGGCAGCGTGACTGACTGGGTTTAGATGACTTTCAAGGGAATTTAATTTGGATATTGCTAACTGCATGTCTCAACTCAGTCTGTGGGCTGGCAGTCCTGAGTAGCAGATGGTCTTAATTCTCTTGAATTTACTGCATGAGGCCTCTGGCTCACTCCTGCAATAGTATCTATAACAACACAAGTGCTGGATTTAGGGTTTGGCACAAAAAAATGGGCAAAACCTTTGAATTCTCTAAATCATAACAAAGTAACCCCTGGCTCTGCGCTGGATCTGGTGGAAGAAAAGCTGTGCACCTTTGCCTGATGCAGGCACTTTGCCTGCATGCTGAAGGAGGAGAGTTGAGCTGTGCTGGAAAATTTACTCTCTCCTGCCCCAGAGAGCAGCCGTGGTCATCCTTTGCTCACCCTCACTGTGTTGTACACCATTGCTAGGCCAGGCAGGAATATGCCAGAGGTATGAAGCTCGAACAGGAGGGTGTGATTCACATCATGAACCTGCTTGAAAATTGAAGAGGAGTGGAAATAAATTTTAGAATATAATTTAAAAAAAAGGGGAACTTTTATTTGAATTTATCCTCCAGAGTTTGCTCTTCAGTGGCAAAGTCAAGACAAGACAAGTCAAGTAAGCTACAGAAAACATTTTCATGGTGCCATGCCCATGGTCACTCAGAGAAGAAAGGAGTTTGCAGGTGCATGTGGCAATGACAAGGGGAGGCTTGGTATTTCTTGTGCTGGATGCTGTGCAAACTGAACAACACAGGGCTCTGCTCTAGAGACTGGCAAATGTTAGAAGGATGAAAGGATTAGTCTCATTCGCGACCACGTGGGCACTAAGAGCACAGCACAAGGATGATTGGTTAAACAATTTACCCGGCATCTGGTTTAGCTCCTGCCAAAGAAAGGGTGTTGTGTCAATGGGATATTTAGTCTGACTGCTCTGACATTTTGGGTCTGTTTTCAGTATGGCCCAGAAAGTCTGATGCAGTGCCAGTGACTGAACTGAGATATTTTCCGTTTCAGTTCAGGGTGCTCACCAGAAGACATGGTGAGTGTGTATTAAGATGATGGTGTGCTTCTTATCCCAACAGTTTCTCAAAACCATTACAAACTTCAGGAAGTCTTCAGCCATTTAGAACATGTTCATGGAGTCAGGGGATAACTGACATTGGAAGGGACCTCTGAAGAGCTCATCGTCCAGCCTTCCACCCTTGCCCCAGTATTCAGATTGACAAGTCTTTTCCCAGTGACTTTTTCCAGGCTACCAGCACTTAGCCATTTATGAGCACTGCTTCTAATCTGATAATACAGCATCCCTCCATGCTCAAGCCTTTGTATCTTTCTGGACTTGTTTCATCTTCCTCCCTTAAGACTAGGTAGCTTTTCTTATTGTCCCCATGCTGGGTCAGGGACCCTGACACAGCACAGCACGACATTCCATGCTGGGTGCTGAGCCTTGGGATATGGAAAGTCATGTCACTAGAGCAAAGTATGCTTAGAAATCTTGGCAGGCACTTTGGTGGCTGTGCAAGCAAAGCATCACCCAAACACCATGCAGTAATGTCCCCTGCTTTGTCGGATTTGTACAAGGATAACCCAAGCTGACAATTTGAGATCCCATTTTTTGGGACATTTCTGCCATCCCATTGCATGCAAGCAACAATGCTGTGTTTGGATAAAGCAGGGACGAGTTTTACTCCTTATTACTTTGCTGTCTGTGTCCATTTCCTTCTCTGGTCTTTGAACAGCAGTGAGCTGGCAGGCTTTCTTTATCTTAGTGACCACTTCGATGCACACAGCACCCTGTCAAGTCCTTTCATTCCCCTGCACCTTCTCCAGCACCCTGTCATCAGGGCCTCTGCACTGCCACAGATTTGCTACTGGATCTGCTTGAGACAAGCCAAGTATGGTAGTTATTTTATTGTGGTGGTTACCTGGAGATGGGCTTATACTAAGTGCTTTCTGTGAGTGCCTCATACTGGGTCTGACTTGGAAGGAATTTTTGTTTGAGAAACTTTGCATTATTCCAAGCTTTCACTCTGTTATGCTTCATATGCCAAGCGACTGCCCAAAATCAGCAAAGAAAACACTTTGGGGTAAGTCCTTACAGTTTGGGCTGGGATCTAAGAATGTTCATTGCCCCTTCCCAGCCCTGAGAGAATCCATGGTGGGAGATTCAGCCCTTCTGAGGGAGCTCACAGCACTACCAGCTCCCACACATCACAGATGGCAAGCCACAGAATGAGATTAGCAAAAATGGCATAAATCTGTGCCTTGAGACCCCTTCCCATTGTGGACACAGACGCCACATTTGAGTGAATCAGTGTAATCAAAGCAGCATGATGAGAGAGGTTGGTTCAATATTCATATGTGTGTCACTGGCAGCAGACCCTGCCTGTTGAATATAAAAAACCTAAAACTAAAAGGAACTCACAGCTTTCTGAAACATTTAAGCCTTGGATAAATAGCTGCCTCAAGACCAGTCAGATGTGCTTCTCTTAGTAGTACCATATGCATTAAAAAAAAATCAGATTATGTTTGGGTGTTAGCTTCTGTACTGAGTGAAAGATAGACATAACTGCAGGTTGGGGAAAACACACGTAAGAAGTCTGGTGGAAATCCTGTACAGGAAATGTTCAGCAGTTAAAAATGTGACCGGAAAATAACAATAGCCCTAAGCAAAAGCAAATTTATACTCAACAGTGGTGTTCAGTAGCTCCATTTTTTTGTTTGTTTGTTTGTTCATTTCCTCCTGCTGAGAAACAAATATCAAAACAACCACTGTAATGAAGGAAACCTTGTTTTCTTGGATGCTCAGTGGAAAAGAAGAAATTCGGTTAATTTTATTGTAGTTTGCTGCATGAGGTACAACACAGCAGCCTGCAGGCTTCCCTGGTCTTTGCGTGGCTGGTGTAAAACACACTGATCACTTGAGAACTACCTGAAGTGACACAGTAGCCAGGTGGGGGGTGGCCTCTTCCCTCAGGCAACCAGCAATAGAACAAGGGGACACAGTCTCAAGTTGTACCGGGGGAAGTATAGGCTGGATGTTAGGAGGAAGTTGTTGGCAGAGAGAGTGATTGGCATTGGAATGGGCTGCCCAGGGAGGTGGTGGAGGCACCGTCCCTGGAGGTGTTCAAGAAAAGCCTGGCTGAGGCACTTAGTGCCATGGTCTAGTTGACTGGACAGGGCTGGGTGCTAGGTTGGACTGGATGATCTTGGAGGTCTCTTCCGACCTGGTTCTACGATTCTACAATTCTACGGTTGCCATTAATAGTTTTTATCATTAGGACAAGGTGTCACGGAGGGGTATTCTGTCACCTACGCCGATTGTGGCGGAAGGGAGAAATTAATTGGTGCCAGATAATATTCTATAAAAAATTATAGTGTATTAACCTCAATATTCTGAACTCTCACCACCCCCAACCACTTTATATTAATATGGATCTACATGGTTATGGAAGACATTATAAGAATATATCAAACAGTAACTTGTTAATAACTAGCAAACATTCAAACTATAAACAGAGAGAGGAGTTTCCCCACAGCAAATACTACTTGGGGTCAATATGCTGCTTGCTCAGCAGGTGGGCTGAAGCTCTTTCTGCTCTATGGCAGGAGGCAATAGAAATTACAGAGTCATTAAAGCATTTACTCACAAATTCTTATTAATTATCAATTACCCTCCAGGGCTACGTCACAGCCTATACAGGTGTCCAAACTTCAGGGGAGTCTTTGCCCATGGACTTTGAGGCTGGAATCCTCCTGGCTTTAGGGGAAAGGAGAATCTTCCTGGCTTCTGGGGAAAGGACAGTCTCTGACCTTGTTCTCCTGGCGAATGATGCAATCTCTGCCCTTAGAATCATTGAATCAACCAGGTTGGAAGAGACCTTCAAGATCATCCAGTCCAACCTAGCACCCAGCCCTATCCAGTCAATTACACCATGGCACCAAGTGCCTCATCCAGTCTTGTCTTGAACACCTCCAGGGACGGCAACTCCACCACCTCCCTGTGCAGCCCATTCCAATGCCAATCACTCTCTCTGGGAAGAACTTCCTCCTAGCATCCAGCCTATACTTCCCCCGGCACAATTTGAGACCTTGTCTCCTGGCTTCTTCTGGACACTGTTCAGGGATTCTTGGGCAGGACCTCAGGTGCAGGAGGAGTACAATGTAACGCTGGCCACACTGGCCGATCGCGTGCAGGCAATCCAGGGTCTGCTTCCTGCTAACTCGGTGGCAGTAGAGCTTATCAGGCAATGATAAGGCAGCAGATGTGCAATAGGGTGCATGGCTGCATGGGAGACTGAGCTCTGTAGATACAAGCAGACTTAAGCATGATAATGAGAGTGAGTGAGCAATGTGGGGGAGCCTGAGCACTTTGTTTACCTATGCACCCCTATTTATTAAATGTGGGCCGAGATTAATGACCCATTGGCCACCAAAATGACAATCAGCTTGGCAGTTAGCCAACCTTACCATAATAGGCAAAAGCCACAGTCCTGGACCTTCCAAATATGGGAATCACATGGGCCTTACACTAGGCAGGCACGAGCTGGACCTGTGGGGGCTTACACAACCACCTTACACAATCAGGGGCCCTGGGCAGGCCAGACTTCATGGCACCAGGCCTCTTGTGTCCCTTTGTGCTCGTTATGTGTTTACCTCTGGTTATGGGCAGAAAAACATGTCCAGGCAGGGCAGGCATGAATAAGCCTATTTTCAGGCCTATGGGCCCTCCACCACACAAGGTAAGAAAGGTAGGTTTAAAATAAATGAAAATTCATGCATGCATTTACTGGTGAAGACACTAAGCTGCAGGTAGTTATATTCAAATGGCAAACCTGAAGGTTTCAACTTTACCTTTGCAAGCCAATGTGTGCCTCAGAGCAAGGAATTAAAGACGTTACAAGATGATGAATCAGTCAGCAGTGGTTTCGGCTTCTCGTACAGCCACTGAAGGCAGATTACCAACCTAACAGTGCTTAAGTCCATCAAGTGTGCAGACCTGGGCCAGGCAGGAAGGAGCAGGTTTTCAGATTTACATCACAGCAGTTGTGACAGCAAAGGCCACAGCATCTTAAATCTCTCTGAATCAGGACTGACCCTGCTAGCCCTGGCACTCCTGCAGTGAGCCAGGTCAGGGAGATGAGCAGCCTGAAGATTAATCATGTCTTTGTCCTGACTGCATTTGTGGCCACAGTAGCTGGTTGACCCTGCAGTCGTGGAAAAGCCATTATCAACTCCAAGATGCCATTGAGATGTGGGAAGGACTGGTCCCACAAGTGTCACTCCTCAAGACAATGGCTGGTCCTACTCCTGTGCACAGCTTTAGCCCCAGGGACGCCCTTTGTCCTGCAGTCCAGGGCTGGGCATGGAGCCATTCTTTGATAATCCATACGCAGAGAGACAGCAGCTCCCAGCTAGGGCTGACACACACCGCCAGCTTGGCTGGGGCTGCCGCTCACTGCTTTCAGTGTCCCGATTCCCATCACATCTGCGAGACATGAGATGCTCACAAGGGATTTCAGCTGCTAGACTGAGGAGCTGGTTTAACTGGCTTCACTCTTTTTGGAGTTCAAGCTCCCTTTGGTGGTAATAACCAAGATGTGCAGTGCCAGGGGTTTCTCATGCACTGTTCTACTTAAGTAACTTGCTAGTGAACTGGTATGGGGATTTCAACAAGGCAGCTGAAACAGCTTATCCAGCTCATAGATTGAGCTGCTGAAGGGTAAAGGGAGGCAGGGCTCAGTAGCCAAAAAATGAATATGAGCCATTTGTAGTATTTTCCTTTTTTTATTGTTATTTTTTTTACTTTGTGGCTGCTGTTATAGTCAGACTTGGCATTCCTGACCTGCTAAAGCATAAGGCATGGTGGGCACATAAACATAGCATTTTATCCAGAAAGTTTGATTTAGAGAGATGCTAATAATATATAAGGAGGTTACTTGGTCATGAATGTGTTGGGCCTAGAGAACCTGAAAACCTTTTGCCTGTTGAGTTGCTGCGGGGAGGGGATGGGGTTCAAAGTGTGAGGTGCTATTTGAGTTTCGAGGTTTCTTCTTATCTCTGCATTGGACAAATCACAGCACTAAACCCTTCAGATCTCAGGCATGACAGTAAGCTGGGGCAAACCCTCAGGCTCAACCTTTCCCCAGCACAGGTCTGCAATCATAGGGATGTTCAGGGAGGGTAAAGAAGGGAGGCAGATGCCTGGGAGGGGCACATTTGCTCCTTTCTAGCTGTCAAACTCCCCCAGCCCAGAGCTCCTCTTTCACAGCATGGCAAGCCTGGCCTCAGAAACTCCTGGGACCCATCGTGTAGAGGTGTAGAAGCATTGCAGCTGTGTGTGGTATAAAGCCTGTTGTGGGGGAGGTATGTGGAGGGAGAGATGAAGAGGAATGCTTAGGATTATTTCTCTTTTGTATCCAAGGCTCCCATTTACTTATGTAAGTATTCTTAGCTGAATAAAATGCTTTTTATTGACTTTTTTTTGATTGCTGGCAACTACTCCTGCTCCAATTATCTCTTAGCATTGTATTGCTGGAAGCCAGGCTCCAAGGTAAGCAAATGAAAATCTGACAGCTGGAATGTAAAGCCTCGTCTGAGATTGAAAGTTAGCACAAGCTCACACGCTGCACATTATATTGTTTGGGGAATCAAGCATGGGGGAAAAAAATTCCTAATCTCACCAGAGACAGCACCTTGCTGCCCCACTTTTGAGAAAGCTCCAGTACATAGCAAAAGCTTCACCCTTCCCAATTATCAAAGAACTGAAGCAGACACACTCACAGATTACTCCTGATCTGGATTTCCCACATTCCTGAGTTTTGGAGTGTAACTCACTGAGAAATTATTTTTGCATTACACACAAATAAAAGTGAGTCTTATGCAATGAAAATTGTCTGCAAAGCCACATTGAGCTAGACTGAAATTTTACTTCAAAAGAGAATGTTTTCATCGTGTAGATGTTTCTGGTTTCAGCATAAATTCAGAGCAAAACATCTTTGTTAGTATTTTGAAGTGGGATTTTCTTAATCATTAATTAATTATTTTGAAGTGGAGTTTTCTTATTTAGTTATTTATTTATTTGTTTGGTTTTTTTTTTTCACAGCATTCTTCAGTGTCACAGTTTTGAATAATTAAAAACAAAACCAAACTAGATCTTAGCAAAAGAGTACTTTTGAGAGAACATTGCTTTGGTGAAGACACATGAAGTTTCAGGGCGATCTGCCAGTGGTGAGAAAACAAATTCACCACATCCCTTGCAACATAGAATTTTGTTCCTGTTGGGCAAGTAGGAAGGGAAGGGAAATCACTTTTGCAATATTTTTTTGCAAAAAAAATCTAGTGTTTTTTCTTATCCTCCTCAGAACAGCTCAGATTTTACATTTCTCTAGAAAGAGAAGCAAATGTTAGGCTAAGAGTTGCTGGAAGTTGATTCCCTGTGGGAGAGTCATCTTCTGCCTATTTGTGAAAATCTACTACAGCAACACCATCAGCATACTGACAGAGAGCAAGGCACTTGAAGGAAAATGTAATTGTGCCAGCTGGTAGCTTCCATATCTAGTTTGCTCCTTGGCCTCATTTGTGCAGTCAAGGCAGTTGTCTTTTCTTGTGTTTTAAACTCCATCCTTTGGGCCAGCTCAATGCCCTTGTGCCTACTCAGTATATTGAAGAGTCATAGAATAGAATCAACCAGGTTGGAAGAGACCTCCAAGATCATCCAGTCCAACCTATCACACAGCCCTAGACAATCAACTAGACCATGGCACTAAGTGCCTCATCCAGTCTTTGCTTGAACACCTCCAGGGACAGCGACTCCAGCATTCTCAGGGTTTCCAAGAAACCTGGAATTTCTGCTTGGTGGCATGATAGAATGGTGGAACTTCAAAGGCTCACAATAAATACTGTATGAGCTGAGACATGCTTGCTATGATTTGCAACAAAAACAGACATCACATCCCTTAGCTTTCTCCTGGTTTACATCTCTGTGATGTTTTGTGCTCCTGACAAAACATTTATGGTGAGGTTTTTGTAAATAAATGAGTGCTTAGTATTAGTCTTCTAAGTTAGAATGTAAGCACTGCAGAAAATGGCTTGTTCTTCAAATGTGTTGGCCACTAATGAGAACTGTTGAGTGCTCAGTACTTTAAAAGTGAGCCTGATTTTCCAGTGCCCAGCTTCATAGAATCATAGAATCAACCAGATCGGAAGAGACCTCCAAGATCATCCAGTCCAACCCAGCACCTAGCCCTAGCCAATCAACTAGACCATGGCACTAAGTGCCTCAGCCAGGCTTTTCTTGAATACCTCCAGGGACTGTGACTCCACCACCTCCCTGGGCAGCCCATTCCAATGCCAATCACTCTCTCTGGCAACAACTTCCTCCTAACATCCAGCCTATACTTCCCCTGGCACAACTTGAGTCTGTGTCCCCTTGTTCTGTTGCTGATTGTCTGGGAGAAGAGACCAACCCCCACCTGGCTACAGCCTCCCTTCAGGTAGTTGTAGACAGCAATGAGGTCACCCCTGAGCCTCCTCTTCTCCAGGCTAAACAACCCCAGCTCTCTTAGTGATCAGGCTTTATAATAATTTAAAAAAAATCACAAAAACCTGCACTGAATTGAATTTACAGAGAGATCAGCAAAGGTATTCCACAAACCTTTCAATGTTGCAAAAATTGGTAAGGATTGAGAAGAAGAATGCAGAGATGGAATGGTGGAAGAACAGGACTGCTTTTTTTATGGGCAGCTCAACCCCTGGGGCTAAGCCAGTCACAAACTGTGTCTCAGAAGGGCACAGCATGCATCTGCAAAGTCTTCTGGGACCTTCCAGACGTGGCACTTGGTGCCATGGTCTAGCCTTGAGAATTGTGGTAAAGGGTTGGACTTGATGATCTATGAGGTCTCTTCCAACCTTGTTGATACTGTGATACTGTGATTCCATCATCTCTGCTTAATGCACGTCTATAAATGCTGTACACATATCTAAGTATCCTGAGCACATCCTAGCTATGCTTCCCTGGGCCTGACACACACAGAGAAAAGGTGTAGCCTGAGCGTGCACAACTGCTTCCCACACAGCCATTCCACAGGCAGGGTCACCTTCCATTCGTGCCATCAAAAACCCCTTGTTTTTGACCAATGACTTTCAGTGAGCTCTGCCTTTGGCCTGTAGCAGCCAGTTCTCTGCTGACCTTGCCCTGGGTGGCTGAGGCTGTGTCCCAGTCCTGCTGCTGTTTGACGACACCCAGAGCATTGCTGCTATTTTGTTCTCTGCCTAACGTGCTTCCCACCAGGGGCTGAGCACAGCGCTCCCAGGAGCTGCAACCACCCAGCAGCTGTTTAAAGTTTGTGCAGAGACAAAAATCCTCAGCTGTAGCTGTCTGTTCAAATACGTGTTCAGAGGCCAAGGCAATGCAACATGAGAAACACATTCTTAGAGAGCATGGATTCAAGTGGGATGACGTTTAAAGGGATTAGGACAGACCAGCCCCAGGGCTGTCAACATTGTACCCCATGGCAATTTAAGTGCTGAGATGTACCTATAAAGCAGAACACAACAGATGAGCCAAAGCTGATTTTACAAGTGAAGTGTTAATCATATTAAAATGGAAAATATAGTATTAAAAATATGGTAGGCTCCTGAGTGAACATCTGAGTCTTAGTATTCAGATGGATCTCATAAACAACCTGCAGAGCTCAGAAATGTGGTGAGTGGTTCAAAGCTGTCATCCCCTCTCCCAATCCCAAGGCTACTGAATGCTAAAAAATCCTTTGACACAATTTAGAAGGCATTTTGACTTCTCTAAACTGGCTCTCTGAAGGCTGTTTCCCAGTCAGGAATGAGCCAGAGTATTGTGACCTCTTATTGTACCACTATGGTGCATGAAGCAGAAGATATGATGGAAAAGTGTCTGTGAAGGACTTAGGACAGAGCTGAAGTCTGATCCTGGATGTCCCCTTTCTGGTGAAAAGATCATGCAGTGTTATTAAAAGGCTTGGAAGGTGGATTTGAGGGAGCATATGGAAATGAATTCTATGTTCCTGAGGGAGCATGCCACTTGAAGGGCACTTGAAGGGCTCTGGCTGGTCCTCTGTCCCACTCAAATGTGGGAAGAGACTACTGATGTTCTTGTAAGATTTATACAAGGTGATGACCTTGTGCCACGGGCTCCAGCCTTACTTTGTTTATATTTGTTACACCATTCTCTAAGGTCATTCCAACCTTCTATTTCTCTTAACTCAGCACTTCTGAGCTCCTGCACTCTCACCTGTCCATGGCTTATGTTCCAGCGTATAATATTCAGACAATTCTATAGAATCACTACATTTAATATTACTATTCCCAACAACCTTGGTCTTGCCTTCTTGGTTGAGGAGAAGGTCTTTGCCCTGGAGATTCTGGAAGAAGAGCTCGAAGCACAATGCACGGTTGGGCCTTTTGTGAAGACTGCTGTGTTATTTGTCCCAGCTCCTGGCCAGTGTAACCTCGATGGTACTTCTCATCCTGCTCCAGAAGAAGTTGAGGCAAAGGTCAATACTCATAAGTGGGCAGGGATGATTCCATGCACTGGAATTGTGAGATCCTCTTGACAAAAGCTGGTATGAAAAACAAACTGTGCTAGAGAAAATATAAGAGGATAAGGCAGCTGTGTGTAGGCTGAAATGCAAAGACAGGGGCTGGTTTGATAGATTCATGACAAGACTGAGGTGAAGCTGAGGAGATCAACCTATTATAGGTTTAAAAAATGGTCCCCTTAGAAGACTGTCATGATTGCTCTACTGTGCAAATTTATGACATGCAGTGGGAGTGATCATGTCTTCTGTGCGAGCTGCTTAGGGAAAAAAATCAGGTTTTTTCCTATGAATAATGTTCACAGAAGTGCAACAGGAGGATTTTTTTTCCCCTCAAGAAATTTGGTTGCCCATTGGAGGAAGAAAACATCCTGCAATAAGGTTATCAGGGAGCTGACTTTTTGTGCTTGAAAATTGGAATGAAGTTTTTAATTAAGACTATTTTTTTTTCTTACAGATTTTAATTATAGACCAAGCAGATTCACCCCACCCCACCCCCAAGAAATAGGGAATTGAACACTTTTTTTTTCTGCTTGAAAATATTTTGCAGTGAGATGTGTCAGCTTCTCTTCTTAAATATCATTGCCACTTACCCCCAAAAGTAGTTTCCATATGCTACCAAATAAACTCAGTAATATAGGGTTTAGTTGTAAGAAACAAATATTTCATGGTACTGCATGTAAACAATTCTTTATTTTAGGCATAATGTGAATTTGAATCTTTCTGGCAGGTGTTCTGAGAGTACAGCTGCAGAGTCTTTTGTGGGTAACTGTCCTCAGTGCCATCAGTGGGGAACTGTGGCCAAAATGCTTTCCCTGTGAGGATAACTATGGGTTCTTTTAGTCTAGAAAAGAGATGCTTTTGGGATATTTAATGGCAGCCTTGCAGTTTCTGCTGCAGGAGACAAAGCTAGGCTTTCCTGGAGGTGTGTGGCAGCAAAAGGAGAAACAGCAGTCATGAAGTATTTCTGGGAGGTTCAAATATAATGTTGAGAAAAGGTTATGTCCATAAAGACAGTTAAACACTGGAGCAGGTTGCCCAGAGAGATTGTGCAGTCTGCTGGGCTGGCCTGCATGCAAATGAGAGACAGTAATCTCCCACTAAAGGCTTACTTACTGAGAAGGAAGGTTGCATGCCACAGTTTTTAGGAGTAAAGATCAAAAGGCAGTAAGTAGTGAGAGCCCTGTGCAAATGCCAGTGGGTTTTCGGATGGGCATTGTGTTGCACCGGGGAAAGGAGTGGATGCCAGGAAGAAAAATATCTCTAAACCAAACAAAATGGTAACATTCAATCAGCTCACCATTAGCTCATGTATGTTATGATGGATGTGCTGAAATGGCTGATTTTTTTTTTTTTTAGGGGACAAATCTATTGCTTCCCAAAATGTCTCACATCTCTGTCTTCCCCTTTCATTAGGTGGCAAGATCAGATGGTGCCTATTTTTTACTTTGGTTAAAAATAACTATTCTTCTCATAAGAAGGGAGAGTTTGTCCTTAGGGAGCTTTACCAATGGTACAGGTTCATGAAGCAGATGCTAACTTTTTGCTCTTAAGTGGGGTTGCTCCTCTAAATGTAGTATATTTTTTGCAAGCCAAAGCAGTGTGTTATATATAGGATAATTGTATCATATCATCTGTCACACAACAGCCCTTCTAAAGGTAGTGGCAATTATAGGCTGTCTTCTTTGAGCTTTAATTTTACACAGAGGAGACAGACATATTGATAACACCTTACAAAATCTCTTTTCCCTCTTCCAACCAGGGAAGCAGGCATTCTTAAATTTTAATTTGTAGATGTTTTCCTTAGTGTGACTTTGATTATCATTTTGTGAGTGTCCAGTTGTGCCCGGGGAGGTCTAGGCTGGATGTTATGAGAAAGTTCTTCATGAGAGAGTGATTTGCCATTGGAATGGGCTGCCCAGGGAGGTGGTGGAGGCACCATCCCTGGAGGTGTTCAAGAAAAGCCTAGATGAGGCACTTAGTGCCATGATCTAGTTGATTGCATGGGCCTGAGTGCTAGGTTGGACTGGATGATCTTGGAGGTCTCTTCCAACACGGTTGATTCTATGATTCAAATCTTCAAGTACAACACTGGGAACCCATAACTAGACTCTTGCCAAAACCATTGGCAAGATTGATTTTCATATCAATTTATTCTCTGCCATAAGGAATAACTTCCCCTTTATCTTGAGATGCAAAGATTTCAAAGGATCTTCTGATACCAAGAAATGAGCAGTAATAAATTATCTTCCTTTCTTTTACAGTCTTTGAGGACAGAACAGGTTCTGTAATTCTATGATAAGGATACCTTTGCATAATTTTCTCTGAGTTTAGAAGTATTCCTCTATTTTAGAAGTACCTGGCATTTAAGGCTGATGGTGGGTAACAGAATCAACTAGTGAGTAGTATGATAGTAGACTCACTGAAAGTTACAAATCTACAGGTTAGAATCATAGAATCAGTCAGGGCTGGAAGGGACCACAAGGATCAGCCAGTTCCAACCCCCCTGCCATGGGAAGGGACACCCTACCCTAAATCAGCCTGGCCACAGCCTCATCCAGCCTGGCCTTAAACACCTTCAGGGATGGGGCCTCAACCACCTCCCTGAGCAACCCCTTCCAGGCTCTCACCACTCTCATGCTGAAGAACTCCTCATGTCCAGTCTGAATCTTCCCACGTTCAGCTTTGCCCCATTACCCCTAGTCCTGTCACTACCTCACAGCCTAAATTAGGATTCTAAATGTAGACTATGCAGAATGGGCTATTATGATTCAGAGCATTTGCTGCTCCTCAGGGGCGCAGCCAGGAAATTGTCCTCCTTTCTTTTTCATTGCAGTAACAAGAGATTCAGGAGCTGCACTTTTTCTTGATGTCAGCTTTAGATTGAATTGACTAAGAACCAGACTGAAGATACTGACTCTTCTGATTTCCATGTTGGTCATGCTGTGACTGAGAGAAAACTGGCTGTGGGAAATGGCCTCAGCTTGCATGCCTAAGCAGAAATGTATAATTTGCCAGAGTTGTTTGTAAGTATTAAAAAGGCTGCATTTTAATAAATTAAGGAAAAGACCAAAGTCACCTGGACTGATGAGATCAGAGCCTGAAGAGTGGAAAGGACACAGCCTCAGGCTGTGCCAGGGGAGATTTAGGCTTGAGGTGAGGAGAAAGTTCTCCACTGAGAGAGTCACTGGACACTGGAATGGGCTGCCCGGGGAGGTGGTGGAGTCGCCGTCCCTGGGGCAGTTCAAGGCAAGGTTGGACGTGGCACTTGGTGCCATGGTCTGGCCTTGAGCTCTGTGGTAAAGGGTTGGACTTGATGATCTGTGAGGTTTCTTCTAACCCTGATAATACTGTGATACTGTAAAAGATGGATTTAAGGCACAGTTAGCAAAACTAAGCTGAAATTATATTCCAGAGAAGAAAATGGGGGTTGGTCTCTTCTCCCAGACAACCAGCAATAGAACAAGGGGACACAGTCTCAAGTTGTGCCAGGGGAAGTATAGGCTGGATGTTAGGAGGAAGTTCTTCCCAGAGAGAGTGATTTGGCATTGGAATGGGCTGCCCAGGGTGTCGCCATCCCCGGAGGTGTTCAAGAAAAGCCTGGCTGAGGCATTTAGTGCCATGGTCTGTTGGTTGGACAGGACTGGATGATAGGCTGGTCTGGATGATCTTGGAGGTCTCTTCCAATCTGTTTGATTCCATGATTGTAAAATAGGCAGGAAAATGCAATGTTTGAGTAAGTACACAATTAGTGAAGTTTAGGGGAGGAAAAAAAGACTGACAAATGGAGACAGCTGTGTCATAGCTAGAGAAAGAGAGATGTAAATTGAGAACTGCTGGGTGGGGAGATGAGCTAGAGCTGACAGTTACAAAGTAGCAAAATGTTCTTTACCTGTTTGAACAGAAGAAGAAAAATGAAAGAAGCGAGAAGCAAGTACAGCGTGAGGACACTCTGGATACAGGTCCCAGAATAAAAATTCTCACTTGAGCACCTGATGGAGGACTTTGGCAGAATTTGAACCTCAAAATAAGTTATCTCCTTTTCTGTGATGATCTAGTTAGTGTTCAAGAGTGCTCTGTTGTTTGCTTTTACTTGTAAGTGGCTGTGCTAACCGCTGTTTAGGAAGGATTGCTGAGGTACAGATTATATGTTTGTTCAAGATGGCACTTGTTGGCATAATAACAACAAAAAACTAATCATAGAATCATAGAATCAACCAGGTTGGAGGAGACCTCCAAGATCATCCAGGCCAACCTAGCACCCAGCCCTAACCAATCAACTAGACCATGGCACTAAGTGCCTCATCCAGGCTTTTCTTGAAGACCCCCAGGGACGATGACTCCACCACCTCCCTGGGCAGCCCATTCCAATGGGAAATCACTCTCTCTGTGAAGAACTTCTTCCTAATATCCAGCCTAGACCTACCCTGGCACAACTTGAGACTGTGTCCCCTTGTTCTATTGCTGGTTGCCTGGGAGAAGAGGCCACCCCCCACCTGGCTACAATGCCCCTTCAGGTAGTTGTAGGCAGTAATAAGATCACCCCTGAGCCTTCTCTTCTCCAGGCTAAACAGGCCCAGTTCCCTCAACCTCTCCTCATAGGATCTGTGCTCCAGGCCCCTCACCAGCTTTGTTGCCCTTCTCTGGACATGTTCCAGCACCTCAACATCCTTCTTGAATTGAGTGGCCCAGTGGAGAAACAGAGGATGTGTGAGCAGAGGAGGCAGTGAGAGTAAAGAAGAATTGATCAGATAGTACAGTGTAACCATACAGACTTGTTCTAATTTGAGGCTAACTAGGATATTTTAGTGCAAGAAATTAGATTATAGGCTGTGAAAAGGAAACAGTGATGATGTCTACTTCACTCATAGGCTTGCTGAGATGTATGAAAACAAGAACACAAACACAGATAACACAGTTGCTGTGTGTCTCTGTCTGGCTGTACTTTTGTCCCCAACCTGCTGTCTGCTTTTTAACCCCTCTGGCCAAGTCTCCAAACTCACCTTGAGTGTAAGGCAAAGTCTGGGATAAGGTAGAAGGGTGGATAGGAGGTAGAAGGGTGGTTGGGAGCCCTTCCTGGGGATTCTGGTTTCTGGGAGGGCTGTTGTGTTTCTGTATTATTTTTTAACTTGTATTTTTCTGTCTATATCTGTATATATTGTAAATGTCTGGTTGTATATTGTGCCAAGATGTAAATATAGCTTCATTCTTAATTTCCAGCTTGGCTGAGTCTAGTCTGGGTGATTTCATAAAGGGGGGGGGGGAGGGCAGGTGACACCCAAACCATGACAAGACTGCACATGAGGTCATGGCCACACAAGTGAGGATGGGGAGAGAAAGTTGCTATTCAGATTAGGGGGAGCTGAGTTTCTAGCAAATGCAGAACAGTCAGGACTTAAAGGTCTTCTCAAAGACTGATCCAGGAAAACCTCATTAGTGTGTGATTGGCTAAATCTACCTGAATTGCTCATTATTACCATATTAGAAGATTACTCAATAGCTTCTCTGTTCTGATGTGCAGGCAAAATGTCCTGCTTCCATCGCCCTGTTTCCATTGCCCTGCCCAGTTCTGTCCACTTTTATTCTAAGATGAATGAGTGTTTAGAGAGATCTGGTTCCTGGCTCTCAACTCCATGAGATTGAGACAGTGAGGTAAACTGAGCCAACTTGTACCAACATATCTACTCTGTTGTTTCAAAGGGCCTGGGCATAAACCTCATGCTTTCATTGAGACTGATGTGTTGGAGACAAGAATGGTCACACAGGTAAGGCTGAATTTGGATTGAACTTACCTGAAATCCGTTCTCAACTTAAATGAGGTTTTACTTTTCCATGTCTAAACTGAAAGATAAAACAAAGAAACCAACCAAACCAACAAAAACCAACAGGCAATTCAGATGTCAGTTACTGTAAAGCACCCAGAGAGAGCAAATGTGTAAAGTAACTTGTGAACCAGCAAGACCTGCTAGGAAACTGTGTTGTGTTCCTCTCTGCTCAACAGGCTGGAAGGACTTAATGTTTCCTGTCATGTTAAACTTCCCCTGTGCTTTATAAATAATTTCTGGATGCAAAGCATTTTCTAGGGCCTTGGCCCTGTTCTCAGGAATGCATGCTGAAGCAAGCTCCCCTGTACATAAAACACTCAGATGACTATCCCCTTGGTTCATTGCCAAGTACTGTGGATCTTCACATGCAGCACCTTCATATTGAAATCATAGAATCATAGAATCATAGAATCAACCAGGTTGGAAGAGACCTCCAAGATCATCCAGTCCAACCTAGCACCCAGCCCTAACCAATCAAGTAGACCATGGCACTAAGTGCCTTATCCAGGCTTTTCCTGAAGACCCCCAGGGACGGTGCCTCCACCACCTCCCTGGGCAGCCCATTCCAATGGGAAATCACTCTCTCTGTGAAGAACTTCTTCCTAATATCCAGCCTATACCTACCCTGGCACAACTTGAGACTGTGTCCCCTTGTTCTATTGCTGGTTGCCTGGGAGAAGAGGCCACCCCCCACCTGGCTACAATGCCCCTTCAGGTAGTTGTAGACAGTAATAAGATCACCCCTGAGCCTCCTCTTCTCCAGGCTAAACAGGCCCAGCTCCCTCAACCTCTCCTCATAGGATTTGTGCTCCAGGCCCCTCACCAGCTTTGTTGCCCAATGCATCTGTGCAGATTATTGTCACCTGGAAAAAGTGAAAAATGCCTTATTGGAAGGAGAGATCACAAAAGCAGTGAATAAATGTTCTTGTGTTTCATGCAGATTTGAGGCAAGAAACTGAGCTAAACTACCATTTGCTTCAGTTTAGGGCAGCAAAGCCAGAGCAAAGCAAGGAACAGCACAGAATATTTTCTCTCATACTCCCAGTGCTACCAAAAGGTCACCATTTCATCCTTTCAGAGTGCATCCAGGACCTCGTTTGACTCTCTGCTTCTTGAGCAAACTCAATCAAGACGTGGGTCAAGCTGCCAACACCTGATACAACCTGCTTTGCAGGACTTCCATGAGCTTCACTTCCTTCTGGCATTTGCTTCAGGGCGTTGCACCTCTGCCCATTAACCGTGAGCAGTGCTAGGCCACCACAGCTTGTGCCCAGGAGAACATTCTGAATCCACCACGACCCAAGGTAAGTGTGCTCACTGCATCAATCTTGCTGCTGTTTCATCAGGTCAATATGTAATTGCTTCTGTTGCTGGAGGGCTCCATTATTTCCTTCATTAAAATGCAAATGTTACATTAATTACAAATGCTGCGAGCATCTGCACAATTTATGACCAAATCTTTGAGTCCAGGCACCCCCACTCTGGGGAGTGATAGCAAGAGGTCTTTGAAACTGCTGAAATAAATCCTGAGCTCAGAACACCTGGGGATATTTTACCTGATAAAGGAGGTTCTTCTTGGACTTTTGAAATTAGTTTGTTCTCCCTGGACAAGAAAACAGGCAAAGCAGAAGGAGCTCAAGCAGAATTTAATTCTTACAGATAAATCACAGAATCATAGAATCAACCAGGTTGGAAGAGACCTCCAAGATCATCCAGTCCAACCCAGCACCCAGCCCTGTCCAATCAACTAGAACATGGCACTAAGTGCCTCAACCAGGCTTTTCTTGAACCCCTCCAGAGATGGCGACTCCACCACCTCCCTGGGCAGCCCATTCCAATGCCAATCACTCTCTCTGGCAAGAACTTCCTCCTAACATCCAGCCTGTACCTCCTCCAGCACAGCTTGAGACTGTGTCCCCTTGTTCCGTTGCTGTATGTGCAATCTAAATGTACCATCGAAAATTATTCACACACAAGAGAAGAAAGATCTCAGTTTATGCTCTAATACAGCAGTAATTAATTGATTTGATCTTTCAAAGAGTCTTTTGCCAACCAGAACTTTTACATAGTCTCACATATAGCCGATCTACTCTTACAACACTAGGAACCTGGCTGATGGGATCCCTCAGTTTTGACTAGAGTGAATCCCATCTAGTCCTAACTTATCAGTAACAGCAAAGAAACCCTCTTGCATTGATGTGAATGAGGAGCTGCTCCTCAGTGACAGATATCAGGCCAGCAAGAGGAGACCCTCATGCTGTGGCTGTCTGATTTTCATGTGTGGAGCTGGGATCTTTCTACTTGATCTTTCCTCTGAGGTTTGGAGCTGGAGCTGTGCCAGGAGAGCCTGGGCTAGCTGGTGTTCTGCACCTCACTGCAGTGGGATTCATTTCTGGCAGCTGGGAAAATGGGACCTGTTAAGGGGGCAAAACCTTCCATTCGACTTGGTGGCACATTCACAGAATGTGAAATCACATTTTGCACCTTGATAAAGTGTCCTTGGGTGACAGGAGCTTATTCACTCTTCCTGAGGGAAGGAAAGAGTTTGATCTACCTGGTGGAAAGTGCCTGAGGTAAAGGATCAGGTTGTCTTTGCTGTCTCACAAGACACCTCATGGATATAGCTCAAGGGCTCTACCTCCTACCTCCATTCAGCAATCCCATTTTGAATTTCCAGTGTCTTCATCTCATGGAGAAGTAGTCTTTTGACTTATTTTCCTCAAGTCATTAGCAATTCCCATAAGTTTTACTTCCCTCTGCCTCTGGGGAAGCCTGTAGCAAATCTGGTCCTTCCTTGCTTCTGGGCACAAGCGAATCACAGGGTGTCTCTGGGGAAAAACAGAACCTCCTCCTGATGTGAAAATACCTTCCCACTAGGAAGTGAAATAAATAGCAATTGAGGATGCAGCTCTTTGCACTCCCTGGCATCCTTGCAGGTGCAGAAGCAGCAGAATGAGCAATGGGCATCACTTGTGCATGCCCAACCATGCCTGGGGTGTACAGAGAGGGCAGGTCAGGCTGGCACAGGTCTTACTCTGAATCTGCTTTTGTAAGTGCCTGCCTCCACTGCCTCTCATGCCTGTGCCTGAGTTTTCCATTTCTGTTCTCCATCACCTGGAAAGGATAACCACACACACCCAGTTCCAGCAGTGGCTGTCCAGTGCCTATTACTGGTACACAAATAAATCAGCACAAATTCCTACCAAGGTAAATTTTGTTACTCCTAAAACTGGCATAGGTTAGGTAAGAATCAAGGCTTCTGAGAGATTGTTAGTGGGCCCTGAAGATCCCACATTTGAGCAAGAGAAAGGAGGATAAGAACTCAGAATATAGCTATTATTCACCTTGCTATGCTACCATAACAAGCCCTGCCTGGGATGAGGTGGGCCCCTGTAGCCTTAAGCACTGTACCAGGAATAAAGCCAAAGTTCCTTCTGCAAGGGGCTTGCTCTTTTGTTAAGTGGCAGATTAACAGATGAGCGAAATGAAAATGTGGCTTGTGGAAAGTGGGACAGACACTTTTGTCTTTGCCCAGGTTCACTGTGGGCACAGTGATAGTGCTGTGGCACAGATCATGTGCGATCTTCTGCAGAGTTTAGAGCATTGCCAGGACTGGTCAGTGCAGAGTGACCAAATGTAGGCATTAATTTCTGTGAAGCAAGGCTCTTTGTGGCTCCCTGCAGATAGGGCAGTGGGTACTGAATGGCTCTCTGCAGATAGGGCAGTGGGTACTGAATGGCTCTCTGCAGATAGGGCAGTGGGTACTGAATGGCTCCCTGCAGATAGGGCAGTGGGTACTGAATGGCTCTCTGCAGATAGGGCAGTGGGTACTGAATGGCTCCCTGCAGATAGGGCAGTGGGTACTGAATGGCTCTCTGCAGACAGGGCAGTGGGTACTGAATGGCTCCCTGCAGATAGGGCAGTGGGTACTGAATGGCTGTCCTTCTGGTCACAGATAAATTGTCAGTGAGAATTCAGTTCCTTCTGGTCACAGATAAATTGACAGTGAGAATTCAGTTCCTTCTGGTCATAGATAAATTGTCTGTGAGAGTTCAGGATCATCTGAGATGACATTATTGGGATTGTTGCCACATTCTCAGCCCTAGTAGTTAAATGGATTAAATAAAAAAGAAAGATAATTTGTTTTGCATTAGGTTGAACTATTCAAGATTTCAAGGGGGAGGGGTGGGGTGGGGGAAATAATCATCCTGATAGGTCTAGAATTATAAATAGCAATGTTGTATGTGCTGGGGTAAATGCTGCCTTCCTCTTGGTACTTGTAAGGAAAAGGATCCAGAGAATGTGGAACTCCTAAAATGTATGGTTGTCCTCGGGTGGATGTGATGTGTTGGTGGAAACAAGGCATGTACCAAACGTGAAGTCATTTAGCCACTGAAGATTTCTATCTCCCAGCATCTCTGTCCCAGTGGCACCATATGTTTATATCACTGTGTGTTTATTATTGGAAATTGAAAGTCTATCTCATTGCTTCTTACTGGAATCCCATGTATTTTTTTCTCCTGAAGGACACCAGAAATAATCCATACTCCCACTTATATCCTGGGTTTATATTTTGTTTTAAAGTAATATCAAAATATGCATTCTTTTTTGTTAATGAGGAACAGGGTTCCTGAAACTAGAGAAGGGACCCAGGCAGCAGCCAGCCACCTCATTTCCATATCTATTGCTGTAAAACCCTGTCTGTGCTTTTCTGGTACTGTACACACATCCTATCATTTGAGCTGGGTGTAAAACAACTCCTCTGCCTGAAAAGCTGCCAAAGATCCAGAAGCATCCCTAGTCTGCAGCAGAAACAGCCCTGAAAAGCTGTCAAAACAGAGGAAGCAAGAGAGGGAAACTGGGGCAGTTGTGCTTCCTAAGCAATCCAGGAGCCTAGGACATGGTGAAGCTCAGTGTCCCAGTGCCCTGGTTTGCCCCGTGGGCGGCAGAGATGCAGTGGTTGGGCAGAACTGCTGCCTGGCAGAGCCCAGTATTACTGCAACAGGCTTCTGAGAAGGACAGACATGGAAAACATAATGGGAAAGAGAAGGTCTGAGTGTGCCGTGGGACCTGATGGGCAAGGGCAGCTCAGTGAGAGGTGGCCAGGATGGAGGCACTGCTCAACTCAGCAACATATCCTGAGCACACAGGCAGCAAAAACCACGTGCCACACTTTTGGCTACCTATCCTTGGCAGCCGCAGGGATGCGAGCCATAATTTGCTAGAGGAGGACAGGCTGACTGCTTTCCCAGGCACTCGTTCCCTGGAGCCAGTGGCAGCTGGGGATGCCCCGGGGATAGTGCCCCCGCTCCAGCCAGGGAAGGGAGTGTCCCTTTTGCCTACTGCTGAGACTTCAGATCTGCCAGTAGCAGGAAATGATATCTTATTTGAGTATACCCTTGGGTAGTTGTGGTAACTAGAATAACATTACATATTCCATGGAGATGGGATTGTTGTGGCTAACCAACACAACCCATGCTATTAAGCACTTCCTGCTCACACTGAAGGCTACATTATATTTAACGGTAGTTTTCTTACCTATGGTCTAAAGTTTTACTTTCTTCCAGTATAACCCAGGACTATGTGAGTTTTTAGGTTCCTCTGCCCTGCAGGGCTGCTTTCAGACTGCAGTTACCCCAAGAACAGAAGCACAGGCTTTTAGAGGATATTCTTACTAGTGAATTTAAACAGCCAGGAGCTGTTACCCAGCCTCAGGCAGGTGGTCTGACCATGACTGTCCTCTTCACATCTCTGGTCAGACTGGTCACATCCAAATGGCCAGCTGCAAATTATCTCTGGCCCCTTTTAGAAGCTAAACTCTCTCTAGGGATTAGGAAGGCAATACTGGTGGCCCAGACCTAAAGCAGGCTATATCAAGCACTGTCAATTTAACAGTTCATGTGATCAAGTTCTGGGGTATAAACCTGCAAATTTGGACTTTTGGGATGAACTTATTAGATTGGATGTAACCTCTGTCTTCTCCACGGGGAAGGAGAGGAAACAGGAAAAGCTTTTCACTTATTTACATAAACTGTTATGTTGCTTACCCAAAATACTGCCTACTAATACATTAACTTGGGTACAACCGGTTCAGGTTTTGATTTCACAAAGAATAAGAGACTATGTACATCATCACTGCTGTGAAAGGACATGCAAAAGGCAGCAGAAGGTCACAGGCATCATCCCAGTGGCCCAGACCTAGGCTGTAGGTGCAGACTTAGTGCTTTCAAAGTGATCAGAGCCATCTGCAGTTTGGTCTGGGCCAAAAACACTATCCCATCAGCTTAATGGCATGGTTTGCTTAGCTTTCTGTCTAAGATGGAGTCAGCAAGAACCAATTTTGAGTGTACTGGCATAATTAAAAGCCACACATGCTTAAAGATTACCTGTCTGATACTAAGTACAGCACCATCAGTAGGACTGAGAAGACTTCGCCTCTTGGTGGGTCTGGTTGTCAGAAATATGCCTATGTCTAGTTGATTGGTTAGGGCTGGGTGATAGGTTGGACTGGATGATCTTGGAGGTCTCTTCCAACCTGGCTGATTCTATGATTCTATGATTACAGATAAAACAAATCTCTCTCTCACCTTCCTAATTTTGTTTTTATGCTGCAAGACCCTAAACCACTCATTTGTATCAAATGAAAATGCATAGAGGCACTCCTCGAAGTGATGTTTATTATTCAGGCTGGCAACATCTCAATCCATGCACCAATCTTCTAAGGAAAAAACCCTTGCCCAGCTCCTTCTGTCTCTGGATTAATGTGTTCACCTTCTGTTGATTTATGGGATCTGTGACTTCCATAACCTCAACACGTACTCTGTAGAGACAGATTTTGGGCTAGACACCAGGAGTTACCCGCTGAACAACAAAGCAAAGAGAGATAGAATCATAGAATCAGGTTGGAAGAGACCTTCAAGATCATCCAGGCCAACCTAGCACCCAGCCCTAGCCAGTCAACTAGACCATGGCACTAAGTGCCTCATCCAGGCTTTTCTTGAACACCTCCAGGGACGGTGCCTCCACCACCTCCCTGGGCAGCCCATTCCAATGCCAATCACTCTCTCTGGCAAGAACTTCCTCCTAACATCCAGCCTAGACCTACCCCGGCACAACTTGAGACTGTGTCCCCTTGTTCTGTTGCTAGAGTCAGTCTGTCTCAGTGCACCGTGCCCGAGGCTCAGGTGCCCTGTGCCATCACAAACACAGAGCATCTGCGTGCTGCCCAGCTGGGAGGAGAGACGACATTTGCCATTCTCTTGCTGAGGTGCTCGGTGCTTTCACCACCCCATAACCCCACTAGCTGCAGGTCTGCAACTGTCCCTAGCAGCCCCAGGGCATTCCTGGGGGGGTAAGCACCGCTGAGCACCGGCTCGCTGGCCAGCACAACCTAGAAGGTGCTGTGCCTAAGAGTTCAGCCCCAACAAGACAAACGGCTGTGAGAACACAGCTTGGCTGGAGTCATGGCATGGGCTGATCACTGACACTCTGCCTGATGTACTTTCCTTATCTGAGTTAAAAAAGCACTGCCTGAAGCTCTGCCTCGGTGTAAAGGTAACCAAACTGGTCTGGTGTGCCTGCAATTAGTGAGACCTGACAGGCTTTCAGCAGAGGAAAGAAGAAAGACAGAGCAGCGATAAGGGAGGGACAGCTTTCCACACACACACGGAGCTGGCAAGGACACAAAGGACACACACAGAGGAGTCGATTTTTCTTCTTCTCTAATTTCACCTGACATTCAGCAATCGTAACTTTTCATTTGAGTAATAAATGGCTTTGTCCTTTTCAGCAAAACTGCTGTGGACATTATTATTCCCTTTATGATGTGTTTTGCTGCATTCCAGATGTTGCTGTTTATTCAGGACAAAGTTCATCCAAAAAAAGGGTCAAGAAAAAAATAATAATTAAAAATCGAGAATACTTTGTGTAGGTTTTGCTGTTATGTGGAGCTTTGCTCTCAGCTGAGTGATGGCAGTGCAGTAAATCATTCTGGGAGTGTGAAAATTACTCTCAGTGCTTGCTTCCTGCATTAACCTTTTTTAATGTGAACTTGTAAAATAATATGTGATCTGGGAGATGAGGAAAGAAGTGACTACTCATTGAGATAGCCTCCACAGGAGAAACTAGAATCTTTCCTCATGTCATGGCAAATGAAAAAAACCTTTACTTATCCAGGCTATCCCCAGGTCAAAAGCCACTCTCTATAGGCAGAGATAGAGCAACCAAGGGGTATATATGATAAAAAGATGCTGCTTATTTTGTTTGTGCCCCAATTGTTTGCGTCTCAGATGTGTTAGGTGCTGTACAAAGCACAATTCAATTGCACCAGGGCACTTATAGGCTGAACCAAGACATCACAGGCTTTGCTGAGAGTTGAGAAGAAGAAACCTTCTTCAGTTGCTTTCTCAAGAATTACAAATGCACCACTTGCATTTTAACTAGCTTTCAATCTTGGGAACAGGCAGAAGCCAGGCAGGCTGTTGGTGCTGTGCAGCTTGCCTCCGTGGTGTGTGTGGGAGGCACAGGGAGAGAAGCAGAGAACCAATGTGGCTGTATCACCCAGTAAGTAGGATATCACTGCTCTTGTGTTTGCTGTGCAAAGGTTTGAAACATCTGAACAATGAGTAGCTTGGCTCCAATTGGCAACACATGCAAGATGCATCAGTAAAAAACAGTTTCTAGCTGTGGTGAGGTTAAAGAGCTCACAATTTGGGCTACTCTCCACTGTAAGTGCCCCTGTCTTTTGGGAGAGGTGTTTCCATGCTTTCTTCCACCAGGGATGAAACCACTCCTGATAGATAACCACATGGAGGTTCCAAAGTGTGGGTACATTCTGCCCACCCATCCACCACTGGCCTGCCATGATGAAGGACAGATGTTGAGAGAGAGTCTTTTCTGTGACTGATGGACATTGATGGAGATGTTTGCTGATACTATTTGGACCTGGGAACCACCTCCTCAGGAGGGCAAGTGACTGGTATCTCCTGTGTCCTGTGGAGGTGGAAATAGAGGCATGAGGCACTGGGTCTGAAGACACCTTATGCTGTGCTGGAAATAGGCAGCAATGCAGAATCAATACAAAGCTAAAAAGGTCAGTGGCTCTTCTTAATGTTTGGAAAATTCCTGAGCAGACTTGCCCTTCAGTAACCCCTGGAGAACTCCAAGAGCTTGTCAGGAAGATTGTGATCTGAGCTTGCCCTGTGCTAAGACAAGGGATTAATCACAAAGATGTGTAGTCTGAGAGTCCTGCCTGCGTCTTCAGCCAACAGCTCTCTCAACACCCTGTAGCAGTCCTGCAACTCATCTTGTGATGGATTCAGAGAGGCTTTGGCTGGGGTTTCTGGATACTGGGAAGAGACTGCCACAGAGCCAGAAGTGCTGGGGATGGTGAGTAAAGGGTACCTTATATGCTGAATCTGGTTTTGTGTCTTCATCTCCATGCAAGAAATCCCAGGAAGAAGGGGAGGAGGTATCAGTACTGGGAGTGATCACCTTGAAGTAGCAAAGTTGAGAGGAAACCTGAAAAGTCATAGAATCCTAGAGTCCTGGCACCCTGGAACACTAGAACGGTTTGGTTTGGAAGTGACTGTTAAAGGTCATCTAGTCCAATCCCCTTGCAGTGAACAAAGACATCTTTTTACTAGATTATGTTACTCAGAGGCCTGTCCAATCAGATCTTGAAGATTTCCAGGGTTCAGTCTTCTACCACTTCTCTGTGGAACTTATGCTAGTGATTCATCACCCCTACTGCAAAGGGGAAAAATAATCTTATCTTCTCTTACTTTAAAATCATCACCCCTTGTGCTGTCACAACAAGCCCTACTAAAATGATTGTCCCCATCTTTCTTACAGATCCCCTTTATAGAATCATAGAATGAACCAGGTTGGAAGAGACCTCCAAGATCATCCAGTCCAACCTAGCACCCAGCCCTAGCCAGTCAACTAGACCATGGCACTAAGTGCCTCATCCAGGCTTTTCTTGAAGACCTCCAGGGACGGTGTCTCCACCACCTCCCTGGGCAGCCCATTCCAATGCCAATCACACTCTCTGGGAAGAACTTTCTCCTAATATCCAGCCTATACTACCCCCAGCACAACTTGAGACTGTGTCCCCTTGTTCTGTTGCTGGTTGCCTGGGAGAAGAGGCCAACCCCCACCTGGCTACAACCTCCCTTCAAGTAGTTGTAGACAGCAATGAGGTGACCCCTGAGCCTCTGCTTCTCTAGGCTAAGTACTGAAAGGCCACAAAAACATCTCCCTGGGACCTTTTGTTCCTGAGGCTGAACAACTCCAACTCTGCCTTTTTTCACAGGAGAGCTGTTCCAGACCTTTGACCATTTTTCTGGCTTCAACGGGTTCACGTCTTTCCTGAGCTCAGGGCTCCAGAGCTGTGTACAGCACTGCAAGTGAGGTCTGTAAAATGCCTGTGCTCAGGCAGATACTTTTTTGAGTACCTTTCCACATGCTCATGAAGAAGTTGGATCTTGTTTCCCTCAGAAGCACTATGGGGTGTTTGTCCTTGTAAGCCATGCTCCCTGCCACAAAACTGCCAAAAGAGTGACCTGACAGCTCCCCTTAGCTTCTGTTCCTCTCTGGTTTGTTGCCTTCCTAATTAAAAACTCAGATAGAATAGATTTTTCTTTTTCTTTTTAGATTTGCTTTGTCTGCCTTCAGGAAGGGAGAAGAGGAAACAACCTCTCCTCTACTTGCTAGCAGGAATATTTACCTATGGGCACAGCCTAATCTGACTTTTAATCAAACAGATCAATATTTGCATTTCAGCACGTTGAAATTTGCTGTTAGCATTCCTGGTACAGAAATTAGTAAATGTTGATGTTAAGAGCCAGCAATTTGGCTGGGATGTGCAGGCTTTGTTTCCAGAGTCAGTTTATTCCAGCAGAAAAGGTGTCCTCATGTTTTTTCATAGTCATATCAAATGTTGTGTCCACAATGAATCTGAGATTGAGGTAGAAAATAAATGATGAATGGAAAATTAACCTCATGAGGTTAACTAGGACACAGCATGGGTATCTGTAAGGGTGGAGGCTAAATTCTTTTCAGGGAGGGAAATGATGGTGCAGGTTGGATTACTGCTATCCTCTTACCTGACTGCATGAACCTATATTATCTCGAGTTTCTCAGGTCCCAGGATTATTCATATTTGCTTACATTATAGTCTCTGCTAGGAGCACTAATGCATTACTCCTTTTGTGTTTGCCATGAAGAATTACATAGCATTAGACAACCTATAATCTACACAGACAAGATAAGAAAGTGGGAGATAACATTATTGTTATATCTATTTATGGGCTGGGAAGATTAGGGGAAGGAGTTTAAGGCACATCCATGTCTGTGGCAGATGAGGCAGCTGAAGTCTGATTTCCTAAAGCTCCTGTTAATGTCCTCCTTCTGTGACCATTTCTCACTTGAGACCACCTTTATCTCATTGGAGGATACAAAATTCAAGGTGTGCCAACTAGCCCAGTAAGAGGACCTTCCCAAAAGAGGGATGTATTTTGAAAATAGATAGATTTTTTCTTTGCAAGTTAGTAATAGGCACCCAATAGGTTTACCATAGGTATCAGTGCTGGCTTTGACTTGCTGGGCATGTGTGAGCCAGCAGAACTGGACCAAGCTCCATCCATAGTGGTGCCTGAGGAAGTGAAATAGGGTGAAGCACCTTTCCTGTACCATCAAGCCAGGAGAGTGAACACAAATCATCTCCACATCACTGGTTTGCATTCACTCTCCTGAACATAAATTGTTTCCTCAGCTAGGACTTGTCCTGCCTCAAGAACAGGGTGGTGAAAGAGGGATAAACTTCATTATACTTATTAACTAAGAGCATATATTTGGTTATTTGTAATGGAGCAGAGCTTCTGGCCATTTCTTAGCATTGCCACAACCTGCCTCTGTCCCACAGCCCTGTTTGCTGTGTGCACAGAAGTTTGTAGATGGAAGAACACATCTGATGTTCACAGAATCACAGAATGCCAGGGACTGGAAGGGACCTCAGCAGATCATCCAGTCCAACCCCCCTGCCAGAGCAGGATCACCTATACCAGATCACACAGGAATGTGTCCAGAAGGGTTTTGAATATCTCCAGAGAGGGAGACTCCACAACCCCTCTTGGCAGCCTGTTCCAGTGTTCTATCATACTCACAGTGAAAAATTTTTTCCTTATGTTAACAAGAAACTTCCTATGCCTCAACTTCCACCCATTGCCCCTTGTCCTGCCATTGGGCATCACCAAGAAAAGCCTGGCTCCCTTCTCTTGGCACTCACCCGTTACAGGGTTACCAGGCTGATCAAGCATGTTCCAGGGACTTTCCCTCTATTTTGTACAATCCTGAACTCAAGTAATAGCTGCTAATGTGTGCCTCTAATGATATTTGCAACGGTATCACTGATGATGCTTTGAAGGCAGCCACTAGTGAGTACTAGCACAATCAGGACGAGGTGATGGGTCATCTTTCCTGGGCCTTTCAACACATCACTGTGTAATGTAATGGCCAAAGTGATGCCCTTACATCCTCAGATGTTATCTACAACATACAAACACCCTGTTATCCCATCTTCTTGCTTCCTTGAGGTAACTCGGTGCATTAACCTCACCTTGTGTTGTGCTGCCGTACAAGATGACGTCAATGGCTGTGCAGTAACATAACTTGGACAGATAGGAGGTTGGCCACAGATGCTCCTAGGAATAGGAGTGTGATGTTATCTACATGTCTGGTGCCAGCCAAGAGGTCAAGGTTCTTGCAGCATATCACCTTTGAAATTCATTTTGCTAGTGTCCATGAAGAACCATCCTGCACATCACTAGTAGGCATTTTAACACCATGGCATCAACAGCTTAACTAGTCAGAGAGAGGCTCTTTTCTTTTACTCCCCAGAGTGCTCTTGAGTTCTCAAAACTATTCTGTTATATCAGTGAAAGGCAGGGATTCCAAGCTGTGTGTTTCCCCTGGCTTCAGGAGAAAGAGAAGCTCCTCCCTCTGCCTGGGGCTCTGGAGCTGGCTGGGAGTGGTGGTGTGTAGGCACTTGCATTTAATCATCAAGCTGCTCGGGAGCTGGAACGCGTCCACTGCACGGTGACACAATCTGAGAAGCCATTTAAGGTCTCAGCTGGAAAACAAACACAGAAAAGATAACCAGGCATTACAAAGCTGCTTGAGATCTATGTCCATATACTGTTTTGACAGCAGAAATTGTAAACAGATCATTTTCATTGACCTGTGCCCTACAATCATCTTGAAAGCAATTCCTGCCTTTTAGCTGAGAAACCAGTGTTGGAAAACTTTACTTGCATGGAAAATATTGTCTTGTTCCTCTCTTGCCCAATTATTTATTTCCTAATTCTGATTAACTAAGCTAATGCTCATACTTCCTTGGCTCTGCTTAAGTGTGAGTCCCCATGGCTCTGTGCTGACTGACTGCTTGGATGGGTCTGTCCTGATGAGTCAGAGCTGAAATGTCTGTGATGGACTGATAAAAAAAGGATGACACTCTAGGCAACATAAATCAGAAGAGAGCCACACACATGTGTCAGCTTATTCCAGTGGTGGAGGAGGAAAGTGGAAAAGGGAGAAAGAGGACAGAAAGCAGTAATAGGAGGAAAAGCAAGGCATGGATTTGAGCAAACAGCCAGAACACAGGGGGGAAAAACCCAAATCAGAGAAAAGTGTCTCCCACACAGAAATCTGCACTGCTTTGTCCTCACTTAACACAAGTGCTGCAGGCTTCCCACACCTCTCTTTTAGTTACTGATGACAGTGTGAGAGAACAAGGCTGTTTCAGCAAATTGTTCCTCCTCGCTATTGGGCTTGACCTGCTTGCTCTTCTCTTGCTGGCAGAGTGGCAAGGTGGAGGCATGGGGCGTGGGCTCTGGGGCATCCTTCCTGAGAGGTGAGGTAAGGCCAGCAAGAAGCCAGTAAGCATCTAGGAGATAGCAAGAGTCGACCAAACAGTTGAAGCTGTGTTACTTCCCAGATCAGATGCTACTATCAAGACAGAAACTCTAGGGAGAAGAAGACTTTCAAACTGCTAGAAGTAGATGCTGCTGTTTAGGTTGGTTTCCTTTCCCCTAAGATATGTAGGCAGTGGTCAATGGGGGCTGTGTGACAGCAATAGCATCGCTGTGCTTGTGATGGGCTGAGAATTTTGCTCAGTTAATCTTAGACCTCTCTTTACAATCCTGGCTGGAAAATAAGAATGGAAGCTACTTTTACAGACTCATCTTGAAGTCCATTTCTCTGTAGCTGAGGTCCAGCAGATTTCGAAAGACCCCTCCACATTTACAGATCCTTTACCTGTGTCCCCCTAGCAGTCACTGCCTAGCTACCACTGGAAAAAGTCCTCATAGAATTACTATTGCAGACCACTTGCTGGTGTGGCCCAGTGCCTGCTTCTTGCAAATGTCCTTTGGTCTTTCCCCAGCATCATTGCTGCCAAACCTGTAACTCATTATTGCAGTTATAAGAGCAATTAAAGCTGCAGAGGACACAGAGTGAGAGCCAGGACAGGCTGTTTCCCAGACTTTCATCCTGAGGCTGGTTTTTATCTGCATGCTATTGTGTTAGAAATCCACATTCATGGAAAATATTCTTAACATAAGAGCAACTGAAACTTCTTTGTTGGCTACACCCTTCCTACTTGCTCCTGGCCAGATGCATATCTCCCAGGACATGATAGCCAGCTGGGTGGCAATTCAGATCTGCTTCTCTCCTTTCTAAAGGACTGATTTTTACCCCAGTCCTGTGGTCTGAATTAAGTGTTTTCCATTTCTGACATAACTATTGTCTCTAGTACCTCCCCAGGTCTTGGGTGCATGCCACCACTACTGCTCTACATAAGCCCTGCTCCAATCAGGTGTGCATTCAACTCCGTCATGCAGAGTGGGACATTACAAGCCCACCTAGTCTGGAATGGTCACAGCTATGCTCTCATTGTAAATCCAGGGTAGACACAAAGAAACTGCCTGATGAGAATAGTCCATAGCTCATGCTGTGTACAGCAGGTCTTTGTGAGCGTGTTAGATGGTCTGAGGACAAAACCCATACCATCAATGGAGTTAATACCCTATCAATATGAAAGGCTCCAAGCCTGTGCCTCAGTCCTATTTAATTTTCTAAATTCAGTAAGCTATGTAGGGAAAATATCAGTCTACTTCTCTCTAGAAGAAAGACTCTCACCCAGGAAGTATGGCAGATCCTGCCTTAGGCTCATAGAAAACCTGGGGTGGATGGAAGACAATGGGCTACATTCATTGTCCAGCTCTGCGCCCACACCCTGGATGCTCACACTGGTCAGGCAGTGCTTGTGCTACCACATCTGTGATCTTTCGCTCCCAGATATTTCACAGGCACATCAGATCAAAACTAAGCAGTGATGTTCTTACTGAGACATCTTCTACCTCACCAGCTCTTGCAGAGTAGGATTTGGGCAGGAAACATCTGCTTCAGAGATTGCAGCATCCTGAGTGGTTAAGTGAGCTGTGGCAAAATGGTGAGCAAACAGGGTGGGTGCATAACAAAGTGGCGTCCGGTAGTAAATTCCTCCTATCAGAAAGCAAATTGAATCTTACCCTCGTTTCCCCGAATCCCCTCTGTCTCCCAGCTAAGCCTCAACAATTGCAAGCATCCCAGGCACGCAAGGATATAGTGCTGACGTCAGGCAGCTGGAGGCCAGGGAAAGGGGAATGCAGCTCGGGAAGTCTTTACCCCAACAATGAAACAGATACCACGCAGAGAGTACGTTCTGGATCATAAAAGGGTTTCCATGGTGCTCAGCCTGTCTGAGACAATTTGCTATTTAAAGTCCCCAGCTGTAGTCTGAGGAAGGGGCAGTGGAGCACTGAGTGAATCATCCATCCTGTCCAAGAGAATCTCGAGGTGGGATTTCCTGCATTCAGAAAAAAACCCTTTCCTGCTTTCAGAAAGAAAACAAGACACACAGAGACTGCTGGTGCCAGAGGGGAACCCAGCACTGTCCAACGGGAACCCTGAGGAGGTTATCCGGGAACCCAGCTGTAATGCTCACCCTCCTATAGTTCACCACACTCAGAAAAACAGGTCACAGGCTCTCTTGTTGGTGGCTATTTTATGCTGGACTAAGTCCACAAAATAGGTGCAGGTTGCTCCACCACAAAAACCAGGTGCAGCCAGGTTGTGCCAGTGGAGGAGGTTTGCAGTGGTTCACAAGAAGGACATGGACTTGTTGAAGCAGATTCAGAGTAGGCCAGAAATATGGTCACAGGGCTGGAACAGCTCACCTGTGAAAAAAGGCTCAGACTTGGAGTTGTTCAGCCTCAAGAACAGAAGGCTCCAGGGAGACATTTTTGTGCCCTTTCAGTACTTAAAAGAGGGCCTCTAAGAAAGTTGTTTTAGGAGGGTTTATTGTGACAGCACAAGGAGTGATGGTTTTAAAGTAAGAGAAGGTATATTTAGATTAGATACAAGGAAGAATGTTTTTTAAGGTGAGAGTGATGGATCACTGGCACAAGTTTCCCAGAGAGGCAGTAGAAGTCCCATCCCTAGAAACCTTCAAGATCTGATCAGACATGGCTCCAAGCAGTCTGATCCAGTTGAAAATGTCCCTACTCATTGAAAGGGGATCAGACTAGATGACCTTTAAAAGACTTTCCAACCCAAAACATTCTGTGATTGTTTGATTCTGGAGTCAGAAATGTTTACAGTTCTGTCTGCAATGAATAAAGGTGGACAGATTATAAAGTATAGGGCATCTTTAGTTTAGCTGCATCTATTGAAACCCAGTCATCAACAACACTCAAGTCTTTCCAGGGAAAGTATAGGCTGGATGTTAGGAGGAAGTTCTTGCCAGAGAGAGTGATTGGCATTGGAATGGGCTGCCCAGGGAGGTGGTGGAGGCACTGCCCCTGAAGGTCTTCAAGAAAAGACTGGATGATGCACTTGGTGCCATGGTCTAGTTGACTGGCTAGGGCTGGGTGCTAGGTTGGACTGGATGATCTTGGAGGTCTCTTCCAACCTGGTTGATTCTATGATTCATAGAACGCACTGGGTTGGAAGGGACCTCTAGAGGTCATCTAGTCCAACCATCCTACAGTAAGCAGGGACATCCCCAACTAGATCGGGTTGCTCAGAGCCCCATTAAGCCTGACCTGTCATGTTCCCAGCAGTGAGGAGTTGTGATTGAAGGTAAGCTTCACGTAATTTTGAAGGCTGAACTTCATGCATTTAAAATGGATTAACAACACAATTTTTAAATGTTGAGAGGCCTAATTTGCCCTTACTGAACCACTGAGCATTTCAGTAGAAGTATCCCAGAGAGCAGAGAAAAGCAGTGAGTGAGCATCTTACCAGAAGCACTGCAGTCAGACGTGCAAAAAGCTGATCCACTAAAAATTCAGTGCACTGGCTCAGCCACATTCACATCAGTTTTGATAATGTTTTACAGGCAGGTTCCAGATTGGCTCAGATTGGTTTTGTTTGTGTTACTCCAGGTTCATGTCAGGTGGAAAACACCTAGTAGGTCGCCTACTCTGCCAGGGGGAGGCTATCAAACCAACATAGTTTTGGAGAATTTGATCTACTTCTTAGTGAACAATGCTTGTAACCAGTTTCTACAGCAGACTGTGCTAAACACAACAAACATTTCCATTCATTTGACTAAGTTTTGCATCCTCTCTACATTAAGTGTTGCGTTTAACGATGCACTTTCATACCAAGTCCCCTTTATTTAATTATTTGTTAGATTAGAGAAGCAAACATCTACTCGAAATATTTGCTAAACAAACAAGGGGAAATCTCTTTATCTGCAAGTGTGCTATAGATGCAGTCCTCACTAATGGCATTTTTATAGAAGAGGTTTGTAAATGTTTGACAGGAGAGGTGGGATTTGTCTGACCAACTTCAGATGTTCCACTATAAATTTCTGCCTATGAGCTAACTGTCTAGACTGTTTTTATAGCCAACAGAGAAATACAGGCACTTCAGGATGCCTTTTTCCTTGTCCTAATGTCTACAACAGCTCTGATATTAGACCCTGAAGGTGCCTGTTTCCTTTCACTTGTAAAGGGAACCTGAAGTGACTAGCATGATACAGGTGACTAGGGTTTGTCTGACCTACAAAACCAAAATTTCAGGGATTGTTCTCTGGCACTGAAGAGGAGGAGCAAGGAGTAACACTAAATACTCTTGACCTCCAAAGTACTGATCATACCACAGTGACTGCCGCCACAGTGAGCTCAGCCCTTCCACTAAGCCTTTGGGAGAGAGCATTGTATGGCCCAAGTCAAAACAGTACTGGGGATTGTTTTAGCAGCTGGTGTGGTCTACCAGCATGGATGGCCAAACTATAGAGGGAAACCATGGTAGCTGTCCCACAAACTACTGTGCTGCAGACATGCCAAGTAAGAGAACTGAATCCTAGCTAATGTCTTGGAGAAGGTCAGGTCCTCTTCTGCTGCCTCCTCTGTCTGTAAATGGGAGTGATTTGATTGCCCCTTGGATGTTGTCAGTATTTCTTCTGCAGGAACTATGATTGCTGGCTGGTGTCTGCCTGCTCTGGCATTTTTTCTTGTCCTCCCTGAAGCATAAAGATATGGCTACACAAGCCATGCAGCAAGACAGTGGCTCATTTGCCCATGTAGACATTCCTCTATATTGGTTTCTCTCTTGTGGATTTGTGCTGTTGGAAAGATTAAGCTTTTCACTTAATATTTGTTGATTATTAAAATCCCTGAGGATAAGATTGCAAAATCACAATGCCTCTGCAAAATCCAAAGAGATTCCCAAATGAACTTTTGCTACTCCTTTGATGTCAACACATGGCTCTTGTCCATACCAGAGCCTCCTGCCAACTGTACCCACCTAAGCAGCAACTGCAGAAAAATCCAATCCTTTCTTCATCTGATTTTGCATATTGGAAACACATTGTTCTATAGTCACTTTTTACTCAAACTGGCTTATTTGTAAGCAACTTCATTATTTTGATACAAATGTTCTCCTTTTTCACCTTTCAGTGCCTCACTTTTGTTCCTGCAAAACTTTAGGTGCCACTGTCTCCAGGAGCTATTGCTGTGGCTATGTACCAGGTATGCTAAGCATTTCAAAGACAAATTCTGATCTTAGTGGTGCAGGCATAGCATGACTGTGACCAGAGTCTGTGTGCTAGAAAAATCACATCTGAAATAATTTTATACAGATGGGGCACTTGATTTTGTTTTCTTTTTGATGTTATCCCAGCTTTGGTGTAACAGCACAAATGAGAGGAAAGTCTCACCTCAAACGCTGAGGATGAACAGAAATGAAAATAAAACTAAGGAATGTTTCTAACTAATGGATGTTTCAGCTCAACTGCAACACAAGAAAAAAGAAACAAACTCCAAAACAAAAATGGGCTGTGAGAACCTGAAGGGAATCTAGAAATCCTGACATGGTATTACAACTGCTACTTTTAGCTTTGAAGTCTTGTACTGAGTACTTTTCTCTGTATGCCATGTTTCAATTAAGGAAGCTTACTTTTGTAGGGAGTGCTTAGATTTTATCCCTGAAGCTTTAAAACAGACGAAATTGTTGATAGGGAGAGTGCTAATATATATCACAGGAAGTTTCCTAAAGAGAAGTAGTTCTTGGAAATTGGCCTCCAGATCCATTTTTGCACAAATGAGAGGTGCCATGAAAAATTGTATTCCCTATTAATTAAATCTTTTGATGTTAGAGAACAAATGAAGGCACATCTGAAAGCTGAAAGGATTTGTAATGTGACTGAGTCTTTTTGCCTCTAGGTCACCACCACTTCAGAGTTGGTGTGGGCTAGTAACAACTGAAAGTCATTATTCTCTGACAGCTGTTTGGAGACCTCTGGGAAATGAGTTTGTGTTGTCCTGCTACTGGTGACAGAGTGACTAATGCAGTATCATGTAATCCATTCTCCTCACAGGGTGTAACAGGTATTTTCCTCCACAATAGCAAACAGAGAGACTGTAGCTAAAATAGGCATAACACAAAATTATCATCCTGTCATTGTATCACCAGCATCAGGTGTATTACTTATTTTCAACCCCCAAAATGCCATGTGCATGGTGCCATGTGCATCTTGCCGCTGTAGTGCCTGGACTCCAGTCACAGGCTGTATCATCAAGATACGTCACTTTCTGTATTGGTAATGCTGATTTGGAAGGAAGAGCTGTGGAAGGAAAGGGAGGTGAACCTCTTTAGCCACTCTCTAGGATCTGTTATTACTTTGTACTGTGCCTGCTCTCTGTTTGCTCTCTTCATTTCTGTATAAGAAATGCAGGCACTGAGCAGACCTGTTGGTCACAGTATCACAGTATCATCAGGGTTGGAAGAGACCTCACAGATCAAGTCCAACCCTTTACCACAGAGCTCAACTCCCCGGTGAGTTCTCACTGCCTGACTGCCCTGCTCCTCTGAAATTTGGACCAGCATTTGTACAGTTAACACAATAAGGTTGTGATAGGCCTGATAGCCTAAAATAGGCTTAGACACATACTGACTTGCCCAGACACGTTTTTCTGCTCTCCCTCTCTCTGTTTTGGTGAGAAGCAACTGTAGGAAAGAGGACAAAGAATCTGGAGCCACTGAGTCTAAGGACTCTGGCCTGTCCAGACTTGTTTTGCTCCTGTGGTGAACAAGGTACACACACTTAGCTTGTGCCTGCCTCATGCAAGGCCTATGTTTTTCCCAAATTTGGGTAAAACAAGTCTATGGCTTCACCTAATATGGCTTGGATAATTGTCATTCTGATTGGCTATTCTGTGTCCAAAGGCCCATTAGTCTCAGGCTACACTGATATAAAGAAATGAGCAGGTAAACACAGTATGTGCTCTGCCATTGTATTTGTGCCTGCTGCTGCCTGCTGCTATTGCTTTCTGTCCCTGGCGCTATATTGCCTTACTGCCTTGTTGCATCTTGCCATGTTATGCTAAGCTATAAGCTAGCTCTGCCACAAAGTAACAAACTCTGATGCTTTGCCTGCCTCGAGTTTACCAGGAACAGGCTCTAAATGCCTCCATGTGATTGGCCTGCAAAGCCAGCATGACAGCACATTGCAAGACATCCTGCCTACACCTGAATGTCTCCTGCTAAGACAAGAAGCCCTGGAGATACACAGAGCCAAGAGATAAGGTCAGAGATTGTCTGCCTCCTTTCCCAGCACTCTGTGAAGCCTGGGAAGAATCAGAAGTCTCAGTGGCTAACAAGACAGTAACAGAATTCTCTGCAAGTGTTTGGGTACTGTCTGAAGCTGTAGCTAGCCCAGCAAGTGGGTAAATGATAGTTTTGTGAGTAAATACTTAAAGCCTCTTCTAATTCACCATTGCCTTCTGCCATAACTAAAAACGAGCTCCTTGAGTCCATCTAGTGGGCAAGCAGTACATTGACACAAGCAGTATTTGACCACAGGAACCTTCTCTTTCAGTTCAATTACTGCATCTGTATTTTTGCTAGTTATCCCTCTGCATAATGTTTCCATGACTGGGTGAAGAACCATTTATTATTAAAATTAGTGGTCAGGGTGGAGAGAGTTCTGAATATCAACATTAATAAACAGTATTAATGTTGGAAAAAATATCATCTCATGTTAATTAATTGTCCCTCCGTAGCAGGTAATTTCAACCAGAGTGCCCAAGGAAGTTTTAGATGGGCCACTAAAGTAGACTATCACCGGCACTGGATGATGGAAAGCTGGCAGAGTGCATTTGGACCTTGTTGGCACTTTTAATTTCTGTGAAAGTTTGAGAAGACTGTGTCTTCATTACCTTCTTTTTGATCCAGTACTAACACTTCCCAAATCTAGTTTCACTGTCCCATCAAACTTCAGTTTTAGAGACACCAATTCACATCGCAGAGAAAACTATCTCAGTTTAGCCTGACCACGTGAGAAAACCTGGGTCAAACCTCCACTGGGGTTTCTTGTAATTTCCCTGGTGGAAACTGACTGATGGGGGAATTTGCAACCAGAAATGCTTTCCTGGCAGAATTTCTTTCCCATGTTTTTCTTACCTGCCTCTCTGTGCTCTCAGTTGCCTTCATGACTGATGCAGCCTTCTGCAGACAGTGCAGAAGGTTTATTTAATTAAAAATAAAGGTTCAAGCCAGATGGATTATCCTCTGGAGAAGTCTGTTTCCCTCTACTGACTGAAAGCTACTCTGAATAAAGCACTTAGGTGCCCAAGGAAAGGAAACTTGCATCTTAGCATGTGCATTTCTAGAGAGAGATGACTAAATGGAGCCAATATTTAGAAGAAGCAAAAATGAAGAGTAGAAAAATAGGCTGAGAGATAAAGTTATGAGTTTGATTCATATAGGAAAAGATTTATTGTTATCTCAGTTGTAGTCAATAAAAAGGTTGAAATGTTAAAGAGCCTTTAAAATCTAATGGAGAAGTACATGACAAGAAGCAGGGTTTGGAAAATGAAGACCGACAAATTCAAGTCCAGTCTCATAAACTATAATCCCTATAAAGCAGTGTGTCACCAAGGATAAATGAAGTTTAAAGTTGATCCTAACTCAAAGCAGATCATTGCTGGGAGGTAAGAGCTGTCACAACTTGCAACAAACATTTAAGCATTAGGACTACTTAAATATTTCAGTCAAACTCCAAGTGTGCCTAACTGGCCAATGCATAGTTTAAGCAATGACAGTCCAAACTAGGGACTCAGATTCATTTTAATGGATACCTGATGCCATTTGAGGAGTTCTGAGCAGTCTAGGATATCCACACAGGACTGGCAAGACATGAAACAAGACCTACAGAAGACCCTATTTGAAAAGAAGGTAGAAACTAAGCATACATCAGCAAATTTGCAAGGTTGCTAGACTATGATGAAGTGGCTGAATCTAGTCCAAGCTGTCCTGAATCCTCTTACAGACAGTTGAGAGCTGTAAGTAAACTGTCCAGAAATGGGAGTCTTAAACTACTCTGTTGAACCATAACATGCAAACATCTCTCCCTCCATTGCAAATGGAGAGTGGGAAAATTGGTTTAGTTGTTGGTACCTTCCTGTAGTCATCTAGAGCTAAATGAGATGTATCCAACACAATCACTAAATCAGAAGCTCTGCTACTATAACAACGTTTCAGAATGTTTTCTTGGAAGCTAGAAAGCAAGATTTTACTTTTATCAATCTGAATTTTAGAGAATAAAAATAACCCAGAAATCCCATGTTTTCCCTTAAGGCAACAAATAGGTTAGACTATGAAAGTTATTCTGGTGCTCTCAATGAGAAACAACACACAACTGTTGAAATTAGAAATGGCCATTTCTCTCTCAGAAACATCCCAGGCCAACTTGTGAAGTCTGATAAATGCATAGCCACTGATGTGCAGAGCAGACTTCTTTCTACTCCCCAGGAATCCTTTGGTTTGAATGTAGATTGCCAGCAGTTCGACAGCAATTCCATGACAAGATGTATGTAGTTCTGCAATGTCCAGAGTGCAATGTGCACTCTGAAATTTTCTAAGCAATATACAGTGAAGCAGCCAGGAAACAAAAGGAGATGAAGGAATAAACTAGTCTAAATTAAGGAAAAGATCAGAAGATCATTTGCTCCAGTGGCCTTTAACACTGAGTTGCTGCTGTAGTTAAGGCAGCATAAACCTTCCCTAGCCCTTTCAGTGACTACTTTCTACTACTCCTGCACAAGATTAATGCCATAAACTAGGTATGAACCATGAAGGAAAGTGCAGGAAAGTGACAGCAAAGACAAATGTGTTGACCAAGGCTGGTAAAGGTTTGGGACATGGAAGCCAGCCAGACCTGGGCAGGGCAGCAGTACTTTGCCCCTGCGCACACCAGGCGCTGTAGGAGAGGCACGTTGTGCCTCACCCTGCAAACACAGCTGCTGGAGGAGTTATGGCTATAAATGAGAAGAGGCATGCAGAGGTCAAAATTATTTTTAGAGACCTAAAATTAACAACCTTCTTTCCTGAGTCACTAAGAAAACAGTTGTTTGGGGGTGGTTTCTGCAAGGAGACACACAATGGCTTTAAAGGTGTGTTTATCTGCTGTACATGCTGATCAGGCTTCAGAGGGTAGGCAAGCTCAAAGAAAAGGTTCACAAGTGGTCTTTAGGACAAGCAGATTATCACATTATATTGACCAACAAATGTGGAGCCACAGGTCAAATGTTCCTGTTGTTCTCAGAGGAACAGTCTAGGCCATGCCATAGTCTCTCTTCTTAAGTAGTGGTGCAGACGGGTTTGGGTTAAGACTGCAAAGTTTATGCCAGAGGCATAGGGAAGATGCACTGCTGGTAAACTGCAGTATCAAGCCTTCAACTTGGACATTGCAGCTGCATAAGTCACACTCTTAAACTGTTTAAAAAACCCAGTGGTTTAGGTTTATTTGAGGCTAACTTGTCCTTTTCAAACAACCCCCAGCATTTGAGGGTCATCACAAGCCTAGGACCATCCGTGCCTAATTTGAAGGCCAGCAGGGCTTGATGATCTGGACCAAAACTGAACATGCCAGCTTCCTCTAAGAACAGAAAATGTGCTCTGTCACAGAACTGTGACGTCTGAACAGCATAAATGAGACTCACAAAAGTGTATTATCCTGTCATTGTGTTAGCAGGTGTTACCTGCAACTCCTTTCTTCCTGATAAGCTTCTCCTAAGTTGATTAGCTATTTAAAACAATCTTGTCTGCACTGGGATTCTAACTTCTGGAGTGTCTCTGAAAGTTGAAATAGCTTCCAACCATCAAAAGACACTTTCCTGGCCCTCACAGGGGATGGAAGGTCAGGTGGTGGTGAGAGGTGGCAGGAAAGGGTGTGGTGAGAGCTCTAATACCTCTGATATTTCACTGATTTTGCTTAAGGTGAGGAGCATGCCTTAGTCCTGATTCTCATCTACCAGCACTCACTTTGTGCTCAGGTTACTCCTCTGGGTACCTGCATTGTGGGCTTGGAGCACAGAGTCTGGAGCTACAAGTGCTTCTGCATATGCTCTTAGCTATCCTCAATCTGAGTTTCACCAGCTCATCATGGAGAGAGTGCAACTGCACTTTTTATCTGCTGAGTATTCAGGGTGCTTGAGAATGGGATCCAGGTCTTAACAGAGCCAAGGAGATAGATGTGTAACTGCTGCTCTAGCCCCACAGTTTGGGTATCTTCCAAGGCAGCTACTAGACTATGGGGCTAAGGCAGAAGTTACACATCTATCTGCTTGACTTCATCAAGACCAGAGCATCTCTTGACCCAGCTCCCTTTTAGATGCTGCAGAAACTCTGAAGCTAAAATACAAGGCACTGATGGAGTTCAGAAGCACCAGGATAAGTCAAGAGTTACAGGCTACAGTTCTGGATCTAAAACTTCCATGTTTTGGAGGAATTTTGCATTGCATCTTCTCTATTTGGGGTTAGGGCATCACAAAGTATCCCTCAGTTAATGCCACAGAAGCTTGTTATGCCAAAATCCTCATGTGAGCCTTATAGTTGAGTTTTCATCCTTTGCCTTGTGATGGTGGGAAAGTTTCTGGCCAGATTCTGCTCAGCTATGGATGAAAATTATGGCTCAGGGACATGCCCAAGCACTGGAAGAAGAAGCATCTCACTGGCCCTCATCCAACCTTTCAAAGCGGCAGGGCCAAGGGAGTTATGTGAAACCTAAAGCAGAGATTTGCCATTTAAAGGGCTTCAGCATTTAAAACATTGGCAGTTACTGTCTAAAGTAGGATAACTAATTGTCCCTGCTGGTACCTACCTGATGCACTCCACCAAAAATGTGCTTTCTTTTGTAAGCTATGTAAGAAGGTAACAATTTGGGAGGAAAAACTCCATGAACAGCCTAGCCCAGCAGAATGAAATGGCAATTATTGCATAGTCAGACAGCATGGAGCCTGTGCTTTTAATGCAATTAATTCTGTCATGGCTTAATAAATGCATTACAGCAGCATAGTCAAGACTTAAATTTAACAAGCACAATGATGAGGGCTCTTTTGTGTTTAAATACATTAGCATTCAGATTCTTAAGGGGTAAATTTTGCCTACTTTGAGGCCTTGGCTATTGTGTAACTGAAAAAAGACACCTACAAAAGTATGTTTTTCAGATAGATTTGTGGGGGGGGGGGGGGTTGATTGTTTAGAAGGTTTTTCTTTGCTTTGTTTGTTTATTTGTTTTGTTTAGTTGGTTGTTTTGCTTTGTTTTGGGTGGTTTTGCTTTAGAATCATAGAATCAGTCAGGGTTGGAAGGGACCACAAGGATCATCTAGTTCCAACCTCCCTGTCATAGGCAAAGACATCTCACACTAGATCAGGCTGTCTAGACCCTCATCCAGCCTGGGCTTAAGCACCTGCAGGGATAAGGCTTCTACCACCTCCCTGGGTGGCCCATTCCATGTTCTCACCACCCTCATGGTGAAGAACTTCTTCCTAACATCCAGTCTGAGTCTACCCATTTCTAGCTTTGTTCCATTCCCCACAGTCCTATCAGTACCTGACATCCTCAAAATTCCCTCTCCAGCTTTTTTGTAGTCCCTCTTCAGATTCTGAAAGGCCAAAATAAGGTCACCTTGGAGCCTTCTCCTCTCCAGACTGAACAGCCCCAACTCCCTCAGCCTCTCCACATAGGAGAGGTGCTCCAGCCCTTTGATCATCCTCGTGGCCCTTTTTGGGACACGTTCCAACACATCTGTATCTGTCTTATGATAAGGGTTCCAGAACTGGATGCAGTACTCCAGGTAGGGTCTCACCAGTGTGGAGTAGAGGGAGAGGAACATTTCCCTTGCCCTGCTGGCCACACTTCTCTTGATGCAGCTCAGGATCTGGTTGGCTTTCTGGGCTGCAAGAGCACACTGCTGGTTCATACTGAGCTTCTCTTCCACCAGCACCCCTAAGACACTCTCCTCGGGGCTGCTCTCCAGCCAGTCACTACCCAGCCTATATTGGTGCTTGCAGGACCTTAGATTTGCCTTACAAAATTGGACTGATTTAAAAAAAAATAAATTGTCTGGACTTTTAGATCTTTTAATCCTTTGGAAACAAAAAGAACATGTGGTGCTTTGCAGTGTTGGAGGAGCAGGGCTTTTGCAGGTGGTCACCACATCTTAAAGGGGTGAGTGAGATACCAGTATCCCTTGTATGCATGTGGTCCTTTTTTTTTCCAATAAGGAAACATTGTTCTGAGGAGATAACAGACAGTTTGGGTGGAAATCACCTAGATCACGAAAAGTTAGTCAGCAATAAGTAACAGCTGTCAAAAAAAGGAATGAGCAACACTGACCTTTCCTTCCCTGCCTCTGGCCACTCATTCTCACCATGCTACCTGTGACATTTTAGGGCTCATGCAGTTGCACCATCAGCAAATAGATCAGATTGAAAAGTACCTCAGGGGAAAAGAAAGAGAAAGTTGTCTCCTGGTGGATCCATTCCCAAGAAATTGCAGTGTACTTTTTTATTCTTTTCATGGTCCTCTGTCATGAATTGCCTTTTACTGGCATAGATTTCTCTTCATTAGTCACAGAATCACAGAATGAACCAGGTTGGAAAAGACCTCTAGGATCATCGAGTTCAACCTATCACCTAACCCTTCTAATTAACTAACCCACAGCACTAAATGCCTCATCCAGCCTCCTCTTAAACACCTCCAGGGATGGGGCACTCCACTACCTCCCTGGGCAGCCCATTCCAATGCCAATCACTCTTGCTGTGAAGAATATAATCTTTGCTCCTTTCCCCCTTTTTTCTCCCAAACTCACAGCACCTGGGTGCTGTTGCAGTCTCCTCCCACCCCAGGTGTGACCACTTTGCCCTCCCTGCTCACTCCCCTTTATAACTGGCCCCAGAAGAAGCAGAAGCTCCAAGTTTGCCCAACTGGGCAGAGGATCCTCCTCCCATCACCACCGGTGAGTCTCCCACCCTGGTGAGTGCACTGGGTGAGTGGTGGAGGGGATCAAAAAGGCCGGGGGGCCTGGTGGCCCCCCGGCTATGTAGGACTAGGCTTGATGATTGCTCTAACATCACCCACGGGTGCTGGCTGAGCTCCTCTGTGTTTAACTGCTGCTTTCTGCTCGCTTGTCAGTGTGTAAAAAGGGCAGGACTCAATCTGTGAAGCGTTGTGAGAAGCACTGAACGAGCACGGAGGGAATGTTTGTGAGTCCCTGACAAGGAAAGTGGGACACAGCTCCAATCTCGTTGGCACTCTTTTGTGTCAGAGTGGCTAAAATCCTGCCTTGCTCTGTAATTAATCTAGAACTGACTTTGTTCAGTACCAGGTGAGATCCTGACTGGGAAGCCAGGTCCGGGCAGCATATGACTGTGATGCAACTCAGGGTTTTACTCAGTTAAGCTGCCTGACAGAGAGGCTTTTACAACTTGTTATCTCAAAGCATGAGTGCTTCTGCTTCAATCTGTCCTCATTTACACATGGACTAAGCAAGCTCACTTCACACCATCGTGGCTGCAAGCTGCAGTTCTTCAGATGCTCTGTGGGTTGGTTTGAAAAGACATGGATTTGTTTTCAGGGGGATAAAGGTCTAAGGACAGTGCACAGGTCATAGTCCATAGCCTGTAAGGCTGTTTCTCAGCACTCTTATGCACCCCATAAGATTCAGAGGTTTATGACTTGAATTTCCAAAGGAATAACTACAACAAATGTTAAGTGCTGAGTCATAGAATCACAGAACTGTCAGAGATTGAAGGGATCACAAGGATCATTCAGTTCCAACCTCCCTGACACAGGCAGGAACACCTTACACTAGATCAGGTTGCTCAGAGCCTCATCCAGCTTGTCCCGAAACACCTCCTCCCTGGGCAACCCGTTCCAGGCTCTCACCACCCTCATGCTAAACAACTTCCTAACATCCATTCCTACCACCCAAGTAGCTCCTTTCTTGTGATTTGGGCACAAAAATCTAGCAGAAAAACAGCTGATATCCTGTTTTCCAAATCCTTCTGGCTTGCTGAAAATCTCAGTGTTTAAACACTTTTCCTTTGCCTCAGGTGTTACTTTTACTTACTAGTCAATGCTAGTGTGTCCAGCAAATAATTCTTCTTCTTGTTTTAGGGCAGGACTGGAGTACCAAGGAAGAGAGGCAGAGTGACTTTATAGGGTCCCTGAGGACCAGTCTGTTTCTCAGCCTAGTGCCAGATAAAAGGGCATGGCTTGCTCTTAAGGGATATGCAAACACTGTAGAAATGAGCTGTTGAGAAGCCCAAAGAGTCCCAGTCCAATGTAACATCTGCAAAAAAATATGAAGGTTTCCTGAAACCTGGCTTCCCATGCAATAATCACAACAGCATATATGTATCATATACATATAAACTGCACCAGTACAGGCTGGGAGGTGATCTGCTGGAGAGCAGCCCTGTGGAGAGGGACCTGGGTGGGAGTCCTGGTGGATAACAAGTTAACCATGGCACAGCAATGTGCCCTTGTGGCAAAGAAGGCCAATGGGATCCTGGGGTGTGTTAGGAGGAGTGTGTCCAGTAGATCAGCCCTCTACTCTACCCTGCTGAGACCTCATCTTGAGTACTGTGTTCAGTTTTGGGCTCCTCAGTTGAAGAGGGACAGGGATCTGCTGGAGAGGGTCCAGCGGAGGGTGACGAGGATGATTAGGGGGCTGGAGGGCATGGCTTATGAGGAAAGGCTGAGGGACCTGGGGCTTTTTAGTCTGGAGAAGACTGAGAGGGGATTTAATATGTGTTTATAAACATCTGAGGGCTGGGTGTCAGGAGGAGGGGGGCACAGGCTCTTCTCACTTGCTCCCTGTGATAGGACAAGGAGCAATGGGTGTAAGTTACAGCACAAGAGGTTCCACCTCAACACAAGGGGGAACTTCTTTACTGTAAGGGTCACAAAGTACTGGAACAGGCTCCCTGGAGAGGTTGTGGAGTCTTCTCTGGAGACTTTCAAGGCCTGTCTGGATGCATTCCTCTGTGATCTGTGCTAGATTGTGTGGTCCTGCTCTGGCAGGGAGGTTGGACTCAATGCTCTCCTTGGGTCCATTCCAACCCCTAATATCCTGTGATCCTGTCATCCTGTAATACCTCAGAACTTATTTTAACTTGTTAAATCTGAAAGGCCAGTGACCAAGGCAAAGGTTGTACTACCAACTGCAGCCAATTGATCCACACAACAATGGTATTCGTGACTCAAACACTGAGGGTATTTGCTCATGCCTGCAGCACTTGCAAGTGTGCAGGCAGTCTGTTGCTTCTTGATGATGATGATGACTTTGAATGGTCTTAGCCTTCAGTCATCTTGCTCTTCAAGGACTGATCCCAGTGACAGCTGAAGCATTGGCATTTGTCAGGACTTAGCAGCAGCCTCATGAAGTTTGGTTACTGCACTTGAAGGATGTAGAGCAGCTGGAGCGGCTTTAGAGGGGAGGTGTGAATATTTTAAAGTGCAGAAGACAAGGTTTGTGGAGTCAAAGGACTTGGGGAACACCAGCCTGAGGGACAGATGACTGCCAGGAAAAGAGAAATGTTTCAAACAAGGAAGAAATACTCTCAGAAAGGAAAAGAATAATCTATTTCTGAGCCTGGAAGGGGGTCGAAGATTAGGGACTTTAACTGAAGCAAAAGGATTTCAGTCAGAAATTATTAAAAACTTCCTCAACCTAAAATTACTGAAGCTCTGAGCCAGATGATGCCCAAGGAGCTGTGTAGCCTTCACATCACTGTCATTTTTTTAAGGGCCAGTTACAGAAACACCTGTCAGGATTAGCTTCAGTACTGTTGATCCTGCCTTGGGCTGGGAGATCTGCACCGTGACCTCCCAAATTTCCTTTCAGGCCGTTTTTCTCTGATGCTATTACCTCGTGGAAATGTGTCACAGAAAGCCATCTCCCCCTGACAAGTGAGATGCAGCCTCCTGGTACTTCTATGTGCTGTAGCACAGCAGTGCTGTGGAGATGCCCAAAGCATAAGTGCAGAGCCCACAGACACTGCATAGGAATGCAATGCTGGAATGTGACCAAGAGCCTTTAATTAGTGCCGTAGTTCTCGAAAGGGGTGACATGCAGTCCTCAAGGACAGCAAATGGTCAAGACCTCAGTTTAAGTGCCTGCCCTGGAAAGGAGGATAATTGATTTCTGCAGGGAGTCAGGTTACCTGGGAGCTGTGCATTTCCTCTAAGGCTCAAAGCCTTTGCAGGCTCCTGGAAGGCAATAAATTGTGTTTCTCAGTGTTGCATTTCTGTACAAAGAATTTCCCTAGCAAGCCAGTGCAAACTTGCCTATCTCAAGTGAACCCAAGCAGTCACCAGCAAATGTAGTTTTGCTCAGTAAACCTTGATCTGTGTTATCTGCAATAGTTTGGAACTCTAGAAACAAATGCATCAGCTGCCAAATGGCTTTTCTTACAGAAATGACATGAAAATGCATACTCTTTATTGGGGTCCTGCGTTTAATTTGTCATCTCTGGAGTGGCAGATCCTGTCTAGATAACTGGAAAAGAGCATGCCAAGACTCAACTCATTGTAAACACATCAGGAGCTGAGCTAAATGCTGGAAAAGCCAAGCTTGCAGCAGATGAAACATAGCAGAAACAATGCAAACTTCTCTAGTCCTACAGGGGCAGTGAAGTTGACTCTTTTGTTAAGATATGGATGTGGCTGAACAACTCTGCAAAGATTACCAGCAGAAACTCTCATTTTTTCTGTGTATATCTCTTTTCCATTGCAAAGTCTGTTTCACATGCACTGGAGCCGGGCTGAAACTGAAGCTTTTCCATGTGTCTCTGCAGGGAGAGCTGAAACTGGAAACCGGACAGGAGAGATTGCTTCTGATGGAGGGGTGTAGACCCTGAGCACAAGGCATGAGAGGAGGATGTTGAGCTGTGTCCGTGAACCTGCTTCTCATGTGAAAACCTGGGGGGGACCTGAGGGTACTGGTAGAGAATATGCTGAAGAGAGAGCCAATGGCATCCTGGCCTGGATCAGGAACAGTGTGGCCAGTAGGGCAAGGGAGGTTATTCTGCCCCTGCACTCAGCCCTGGTGAGGCCACACCTTGAGTACTGTGTCCAGTTCTGGGCTCCTCAATTCAAGAGAGATGCTGAGGTGCTGGAACATGTCCAGAGAAGGGTAGCAAGGCTGGTGAAGGGCCTGGAACACAAAACCTATGAGGAGAGGCTGAGGGAGCTGGGGGTGTTTAGCCTGGAGAAGAGGAGGTGCAGGGGTGACCTCACTGCTGTCTACAACTACCTGACAGGAGGTTGTAGCCAGGTGGGGGCTGGTCTCTTCTCCCAGACAACCAGCAACAGAACAAGGGGACACAGTCTCAAATTGTGCTGGGAGAGGTCTAGGCTGGATGTTAGGAGGAAGTTCTTCCCAGAGGAAGTGATTTGCCATTGGAATGGGCTGCCCAGGGAGGTGGTAGGGTCACTGTCCCTGGAGGTGTTCAAGCAAAGCTTGGATGAGGTACTTAGTGCCATGGTCTAGTTGACTGGATAGGGCTGGGTGCTAGGTTGGGCTGGATGATCTTGGAGGTCTCTTCCAACCTGGTTGATTCTATGAACCAAGCACAGGCTGGACTAGACAGTGTCTCATGGGAAAAGATGCTGCCTTTGGCTAACTGGCTTCAGGATCTCACATCTCTGAGGCTCAGGACAGCACTAGACAAGCATATTTTGGTTGTGTGGGCATTCTGGCACAAAAATCTCCCCTTCCATATATAGACCATTTCAGCTTATTATCAACTGGCTCCCAAGAGCAAACATGATCTGGATTTATATGCACATTTTTCCAGGACAGAACTATGGCTTTAGGAGCACTGATGTGCAGACATAAAGGGGACAGTCTTTCAGGGGCAGCCCTGAACTCTCAAAATCACACCAGCTCCTTTCTCTCTGATCTCCCTTTGTTCTCACCTTGAAAGCCACAGCTGGTCCTACACAAATAGCTGCTACAGATTCCTGTTTCAATGATCCCCTTCTTCACGGTGCTGCTTTAAAGAGGCCCTGGATAAGCTTGGGTATTTTGGGGTACCTTTGAGACTCAAAGGCAATGAAAATTCCTTTTGCATCACAGAGCTTGAGTTAATATTAGCATTTTCTATGCATATTTGCTACAAAGAGTTGGGGGAATTAGCCAAGCCCCAGTAGCATTGCCAGCAACTAATTTTCACTAATATTTCTCTGGTTTTGAGGCAGCAAAGATGTGATCTGGCAAAAGCCTGTGGGGTGAAAAGAGCACATTTCTGATGAAGCCAGGAGTTATGTCATCACCTTCAGAAAGTCATCCTGTTCAGGGAGCACAGAGTAGTGCCTCTCTTGAAGGTTCATGAGTTTATTTTAACTCGGGTCATTTTCTACAGCTGGGCAAATGAATCTGGCAAAACCAAAGCAGCAGTATCCTCTGCGGTGAGACTGGAAGGGATGAGAGGTGAGGTTGACTGCCTGGAGCTGTAAACTACTGCTAGCATGGTGCCTTGGGTGAAATATCTGCTCTGATATTTCTGCTCTGTGGTTTTTTCCAACAGAGGCAATTGCAGCCTCCTTTCCCTGTTGCTTTCTTTGGGGTGGCAATACGTGCCTGACCATGAGGTTACCCAAGTGCAGTGTCTCTATCATTTCCACTGCACTTTGGGCAATAACACTGGAAAAGCAATAGGGGACATTAGTGCTCTGCAGCATGCCATGAGAGCTGCTTCAGTTTGCAAAAGTGACATCAGAGTGCTTGGCCTGAATGATCACTCAATGCTGAGTGGGTGCTGTGGGAGGACTGTGCCCACTGACGGAGTAGGAGTAGTGTCTGGTTGCACATTCCTCACCCCTGAGTCACCCAGGGCATGCCTGCTAACCCCTAACCCCACTCCAGTGACAATTTGCCTGCCTTACTTCTGTGGGAGAGAAGGTTTTCACAGTATCACAGTATCATCAGGGTTAGAAGAGACCTCACAGATCATCAAGTCCAACCCTTTACCACAGAGCTCAAGGCTAGACCATGGCACCAAGTGCCACGTCCAATCCTGCCTTGAACAGCTCCAGGGACGGCGACTCCACCACCTCCCTGGGCAGCCCATTCCAGTGTCCAATGACTCTCTCAGTGAAGAACTTTCTCCTCACCTCGAGCCTAAATCTGTATTTCTCCTATCTCTTGTCTGAATAACTTATTGTGTTAGCAGAAAATCACCAGATTCATTGTCCTGCTGCAAGTATATTAGTAGTTAGTTTTGCATAACTGGAGCAGATGTTGCTTTTTTTCCAAATGACTTCCTGTGCTCAGGGTGCAAATACAACATTTTGCAGTGGTGGTGGCAGAAGGTCATACTAGTGGGGTGATGTATATGCATGAAAGTTAGATACCTGCTTGCAACGTCCTGGAGACTGCAGTCCCAACTGACAAGTGAATTCATGAAAGAGGAGACAATTTAGACTGTGTTTTTTTCCCAAGAAGGGGAGCTACAATCTTCATCCTTCGCTTACCAACCTGAAAGGTTATCATTGTCTCAGAGGACAAGCAAGCCATATTCCAGATGTCCAAAGTATTTGAAAGAGGATGTTTATTAATGACCTGGGGACTGAAGATAAACAGGCTGCACTAAAATAACCACTAAGATACAATGGTGAAGTTAACCTTTGCATGCCAGAGGTCTGGGTAGCCCAGGGAGGGGGCTGATAGGGGTGCACAGGCTGCAGAGCCAGCATCAGACACGTGGCTCAGAGCTTCTACTTAAAGGTAGCAACAAATTGCAGGGTTGCAGAGGATGAATACAGGTCTGCTGGAGAAGTGTCTTCTCCTATTGTCTGCTTACATGATCAATTATAATGAGAGAAAACTCTGGCTGCATCACTCACGTCAGAAGGGACAATCAATCCATCTTCGTGTAACCAGCACAGCCAGGAGGACAAAGGGAGGTTTTCCTACTCCTCCCTTTTGGACACCCATCATTTATTAACTAGGAGCAGTATTTCTGCTGGAGCAACAACTGTGTGAAAGTAGAAACCACAGTAAAAGAAATTCCTTTTCATTAGCTTCACATCCCCCCCATCTAGCACACAAAACCTCCCTGCTCAAGATCAATAATATATGCACTGAGCAGGCTGAGATCCAGCTTCCCACTTCCCCATACACATATTCCCATAGGGAAAGCCCAACAGAATCACATTCCATGTCTGAACTGTATTGCACACACTGAAACCCAGAGAGTCTGGGCTCTGTGATAACCACAGCAGAGAGACATTTGTGTCAAGGACACGCTGCTAAATGGCCTGCCAATCAGCCTAGATTAAGCAGTGTCAGCCCCAGCTGATTACACATATCACAGGTCTCGGCAGGAAAAGCGCAGCTCCATCCACCTGCTCTTCGGGGTGGATTTACCCCATCTGTTTGTGTCATGTTTTTCAGTTTAAGAGTACAACAGACTGATTTTTGTTCACCTTATTCTTTTTAAGGAAAAAGGGCAGTAAAATAATAATGCTGTCGATGCAGAAATGTTGTGTTTAAAAGCTGTGCAGGAAAAGGAATCCTTAACACCTAATACAGATACAGGATACATGAGAATTCCCCCAAAATCTTTCCTGCAACCAGGCTAAACCACAACCCCCATTTTCTCACCCCCATCCCCACCATCTCCCAGTTAGGCTCAAACAGACCTGATTTCACTGTAGCTGTGGCCTTCAAGGGTACTCCTATGTAGTTACCTAGATAAGAATCCCTTTGGAGAGGTGAAAAGGAAGGGAGAAAAGAGAGAGCGTTAGCTTTGCTGCTGTCTTATAAAGTGGCAGCAGGATAATGAGACTGAACCACAAAGCTGCAATATCTGGGGATGCCCAAGTTTGTCCCCTGGGATGGATGTTGGTCTCCATAGTTTTCTCAGGAACCTGAGAGCCCCTCAAACCATGACAGCTTGACGGCTCTGCTGGCAACCACCAACAAGGGAGGGAGCAGTAAACTGCCTCTCCTTAAAAAAAATGCCTCTGCTTTAAGTAAGAATTCATGTAAATAGAGAAATGTCTAAATAAAGGTAGTAAAGTATAATACTGTTAATAAATAATTTATAATTAAATATATGTGTGTAGAAATAAAGTCTAAATGAGCTCATAGCCATAAAAGACAGGGTTTAAAATGCTAACAGTAGGGTATTTTCCTTCACTGGAAGACTACAGCTAAGTCTCATAAGGCCTGGGGCAACTAGATAGGGATGAGGCTCTCAGTTGGCTCACTTCACTTTGGTGAGCCTAACTTTCGTCAGTCTGAACTGCTCTGGGTTGTATGCAAGGTGCTCTGAGGTGTGCTGGCTCAGGACTGGAAACAAACTGCCTCTATCAATGCTAAGGAGCTCTGGTCCTATCCAAATTGCCTCCTGCATTCTCCTGGGCCAGTCCATTCCTCCAGCCAACCTCAGTCCTATTGGCTCAGCTGATTTGCCCCATTCTCCTACACTGGCCATCTCCCTTCTCTGTCTGTTACTCACATTTAGCAATTGATCTTTTAAGTGATCTTTTGGATGTGTGGACCAAAGTCTTCTTGCTTGACCTTGCCTAAGCCATTGAATTTCTTTGTGTCAGATTCTAAGCAATAAAACTGAGTCACAATTCCTGTGTCAAACAGTGCATCATCTACTTACCTGCAGGGTGGGTCCTTAAATTTGACAGGTATGTAACTTGAGAATAGAAATTCCAAATAATGTGGAGGAGCTAGGTCAAAACTCTTTTCAAGCTGTGTGGTTTCTTACTATATATGGGTGTACAAAACATTGTGACCCTTGGTTTTAGCTGACATCTGCTCTAAGCATTAATAATGGTTGTGCAAACCAGGAATACCATGGAGATGTGTTAAAACACCAATCCTTCCCACTCACAAATAACTTCTCTGGCACATTCTCAAGTTCTCCTGGTAGCAAAGTTTTAACATGACCTTTATGTCCCAGACAAGCTAAGACTAAGATCTAATACATTTAAATATATAGGAAAAAAAAACCCTAGAGAGTTAGAAACAAACTGATGAAAGTGCTTGGCACAAGGCAAAGTACAAAGGAATGACCTACTTGAGAATATTGCATACATGACAGCTTCAAAACTATATGAAAAATACCTCCCTGACTCATCAAGCACTTGTATTGTTTACCTACTGGATGCTGTCATCTAGGGCTGATAGGGCTTAGCTGGGATTCAGGAACATTTGCAAAGCTGTTCCTAAAGACTAACCTAATAACTCATCATTTTTTGCCAGCACTTTTAACTCATCCAGAAGAAGCAATTTCACATTTGGCTAGAGTAAGAGCCTGTTATTTCAGAAGAGATCAGTTTATCTGTACTGCTTGTGCATCACCAGTTTAAGGTTCCCTCAGCACTGCTTGTGCATCACCGGTAAAAGGTTCCCTCAGCAAACATGCCATATTGTCTGCAGTCTGCGTGGTGTTTACCCAACCTGTTTCAAGGGCTCTCCCCAGAGGAAGCACTAAGAATTATCATCAGTTGACACCAGTTAACTCTTCTGCTTAATCCATCCCCACAAGAGATGTTACAGACACACTCGTATCAGCTGGAATTAGGCAGGAAGATAGCTCAGACCTCTGTTTGCAAGCCATGTCTTGCTGTATTGATGGTTTGCTGTGGTTGCTACCTCGAGGTCAAAAGTTGGAAAAGGAAAAAAAAAAAAAGAAAGAAATTCTTCTTGGTATTGTGTTTACAATGATCTTACTGGCAATGAGCTGAACGGGCTGGATCATTGAACTAATCCTTGTCTTCACTGAGTGGAAACTCCAAAATGTTGACAAAGTGCTGCTATTTAATCTCATGGAATGCTTTTTGTCCTAAACCGGGGGCATCTGAGACATTACAAGCCATACCAAGAGGCTTCCACTTTATCACAGTATTCTGATACTTGAAAAAGCCAAGCCCCAAAATGGAGCTGTGTGAGAATTTCTCACCTCTCCTTTTTTTTTTTTTTCCCTTTATTTTTACTATTTTATATTAGCTTTTTGAAATAGAAGTTTTTTAACGGAAATGTATTCGTTTTGGTCAAATAATATTTACAGCTTCACTGGAGACTTAGCAGTCAGTCACTCCTGAATGAATACAACATTCACTTAGAAAATTAGAGATTGGATTCAGGTCTCTGTTTCTTTTGTTCAAAGCAAAGATTATCCTGGAAACACCAGAGTTTTGGCAACTGTTTTCATTAACTACACCTAGCTACAGGTTATTTGATTTGCTTTTATGTCATTGAACTCTCAGAAACTAGAGATGCTTCTCTTCTCCATGTACCTGCCTGCTATCTGGACACTAGACAAGCCAAAGGATCCCTCTTTCCACCCAGACTGTCACTCAAGAGCAGGTTCCCACCAACCAGGAAGGTGGCTCAGTAGGCTGCTCTCACAAACCTATCTCCTCCACACTACCTGGGTAGTGCTGAAGAAGGCCTAATGGCTGAAACATCAGAGGAACAGTTTGGAATAAGACTGCTCTCTCTGTTAGAGTTACTAACATCTGCCCCCATAGTTAACGTTTCTTGTGTTCAGAGCTGGGGTCAGGTATCACTGCATAGATAAAGTACAGCAACCACCATCCTTTCCAGCTCATAAGCCATGTGCTTCTGGTTGGGATACACCACCCTAATAGCAATATGGGAAAAAAATCTCTTATTTTGGGAGAGCTTGAGCAAGAGCCAAGGTGTCAGAAGCCAGCAAATAATGGCATTCTCTCTGTGCCTTCATCCCAGAATGTATTCGAGCGTCTGGCTGAAGAGTACAAGCCCAGGGGTAAGAAGGAAGCTGCAGATAGACATCTACTCAGTCCCTGGCTTTTCTGAAAACAGTCAGAAGAATTCAAATTTAAAGATTTTAGGGTCCTTACTGGGTTTTGTTCTCTCTTTCGTAGTCGGTGTTGTGTGACATTGGTTATCATTGTTTTCAGGAGCCTGTAAATCTGCCACTGGGGAGCTGAGCTGGTTGTCCTTGGAAACAAATTGCAATCTTCACGTGTTTCCAAACGAGCAAGAAATGTTTGGAGATGGAACTGAAGCATTTGTAGGACAGAAAGAAAAGCCACTAACTGTGCTTTAAAGCTTACAGGGAAGATTCAGTTTTACTAGAAAGTTAGGGAAAAAGCTTTTTTGATTAATGAAAAAAAAAACAGCCAAGAACAATTGCTATCTCCCCAACAGAATGTGAGTTGCTCTGTAATTAAGTCCTTTCTGGATGCTTAAAGATGTGCAAAGTGAGAGCATCCCTGGCGTGACAGTAGTGATTTGTTTGGCAAAATGTCACTTTAAGTGTATCTCAGACTGTAAGTGATTACTTTCCCTACAGGCAGATTTGACCCTTGATAAAAAACACCTAGCAAACAGAAGAAGGGACACCTTTTCTTCTGAGTAGATTAGCAGCACTTAGGAAGGAAACACAATGAATCGGCTGAACAAATTTCTTTGAGTCCATGGCCGGTTCCTGAAACACAAACAGTCCTTTAAAAGGACAGCAAAGCAAGGCTGTCTGTGTTTACACTCCGGTTTTAAACACACTAACATATTGCCAGGCTTGTAGCTGTGCCCCGGGTGAAGGTCAGATAAAATTCAAAGTGCTTTTGACTGGTTGTTTTTTTGCTTAAATAAATCCAGATAAGTTTTACACTCAGTTTATCTGTAGCTTTCAAAAGACTGGCATGCACCGTAGCAAGGCTGCAGTTTGCTAGCAGCCTGCTGCTGTAAACAGTGGTTAGCACAGCCCAGGACAGAGCTGTCTTATCAGAGTACAACTATCTGAAATTCATATTTTCCCCCAACAGAGAAAGGCTCATGTTGAGGAAAAATGCATGCATATTGATGTTATTATTCACCCGTGTAACATAAAGCCTGCTAGTGCTTCCAGAGTTTGTCCAGAGGAACATAAATCTGGCCATACCTTATCAACTTTGCTTCTCTCAGTGCCTGGTGGTGCTTGCAGAGAAGGGGGTGCTCTGCTCGGCCCTTGCAGATGGTGGTCAGACCTGTTCAGCTCCACCACCCGCTGCCCACTCCTGCTGAGCACCCTGGTGCTCTGCCTCTTCAAAGACCATGCACAGAGCTCTAGCTGCACAGCTGGAGTGGTTTTCATGCTTTTCATTTAAAAAAAAGAGGAAGAACTTGATGCTAACCTACCTGCTCCCCCACAGCAGTGTGCTCTTTCAGTGACACCCAATAGCCAAGTCTTCACTTCAGAGGGGTTGATGCTTTGGCCACCTTGACACTCCTCTCCCCCAGAGATTCACACACGCAAGGAGCACATCAGGTTTACAAGGAATGAAGCCATGGTTGTACACTACAGATTTTATTAACTGGGATGGCTACTCTGTTGTAGAAAATGATAACATTAATTCTTTTTTCCTTTCTCTTCTTCCTGCTCTTCCCTTTCAACCTGCTACTTGATGATCTGTGAGGTCTCTTCCAACCTTGACGATACTGTGATACCTGCTACTTTGAGATCAGCAACATGATCTGGTTTGTAATCCTTTGTAATTACAGCTTTGCCAATTGAAACTTGTGAAAATCCTTTCACCATGAGCAGGAGTCAGTGATTTATAGTTGTATATTAGGCAGAGAAAAAAACCCTTCATTTATTTGTGTCTTAAGAAAGACATCAGAAGATATGCAGACATCAGAACTCTTACCTTTTCTTGATGAAGCAGTAGGAGTAAACTGGAGGAAAACCTTGCAAGGATTGCACATTTGTCACAGTAGATGGTAGTAATTGGTGCCTGTGATGTTCAACTGGCTCATTTTTAACTTCTCCTAGTCTATTTATCAGAATTGATTTATACAGGTATTAATCAGGAATAAGCTGTTGCTCTAGAATTTCACTTCTGGGGACTATTTTTCCTGAGTTTCAACAACTGTCTCTGCTGCTTTTTGGCAAAAATTCCAAGCTGGGCTGAAAAATAAAGTGCAATGTCAAGTTGTACCAAGTCTGCACTTCGATTGGGATACAAGTCTCTGGATGCAGAGAGAAGACCTGGAGGGGGAAGAAATCAGCCTGTGCACCTCGCTGGGCATTGCTGAGGGTGACAGAGCACTGGAAGAGGCTGCCTAGAGAGGTTGGGAAGTCTCCTTCTCTGGAGATACTCAAAACCCTTCTGCACATGTTCCTGTGCAACCTCCTCTACGTGAACCTGGTTTAGAACGCAAGTTTGACTAGATCTCTTTCAACACCTAACATTTTGTGAAAGCAACTATGGTTCCTCAAATTACCTACCCTTCCAGGCATTGCCAGGGTTAGTTGCAAGGAAGGCTGTCACACTTTTGAAGACATGCTATGGTGGTGCAGTTTTAGAGAGGGTTTTCTCTATTCTGAGTAATTGCCCTTGGGCTAAGCTGTGCTAAGGCTGGGCTCTGCCTGTGCTACTCAACAGCAGGAAACAGGTTGAGGAAAGGTGTGCTCAGCATGCTGGGAAAGGTGTGACAAAATGCATCTTTTCCTTCAATTAGCTCAGAAAATGTCCTGAAGGTAACTGCATGATCAAGAAGGCTGATCAGTGAAGGAAGAACAAGCTTCCCAGGCCAGACTTTCTCAGCTTTACATGTGAGCAGTTGGGATCCCTCAGAGCATCTGTTACAATGCCTGACTTCAGCACTTAAATTTGATATCCCTGTGTGCTAGTTTGAAGCAGGCTAGAATGTTTTGGTGAGAAGAACTAGATTACAGGCTGTGGAAAGAAAACAATGGTGATGTCTACTTCGCTCACAGGCTTGCTGAGATGTATAGGAACAAGAAATAAAAACACAGATAATCACTCTTGCTGGGGCTGCTGACTGAGCTACATTTTGCTCTCTAACCTCACCCTCCATTTTGGACTAATCCACTTTGCTTCCTAACCCTCTGGCCGAACCTCTATTCATCCTTGGGACTGAGGTTAGGTTGAGAGGGGTAGGGGGAATGTAAAGGGGTGATTGAGAGCCCCTCCTGGGGACTCAGGTTTCTGGGAGGGGAGTTGTGTTTCTGCATTACCTTTTTACCCTGTATATTTCTGTATATACTGTAAATATCTGCTTGTATATTGTGCCAGCTGTAAGTAGAAGCTTCATTCATATTTCCAGAGCTGCCTGAGTCTAGTCTGGGTGGTTTTCAAAGTGTGGGGGGGGTGGGGAACACCCAAACCATCACACCATGTCTGATAACATTTTCCACTGGGACACAGGAAACATCCTAGAGTGATTCTAACAAATGGATCAGTTTTCACGTGTTGACATTTTGAGTCACTGGAGGAAGAAAGGCTGGAGGGAGCTTCCTTCTGGAGGTGATGTGTAAGACTGGCTAACCCAAACATCAGGGATTATTATGAAGCTTTTAAAATTATCTGGCACTGTGCCTTTAAGTCACTGCAGTTCGTATAGCTAATAATAAATCTCATTTCTGTACCACTCAGTGTAATTACTCCATCATCCCTTGTGGCTAAGTCCTCATTCCACTGTTTTTATGAGCCACCTATAAATACAAAATGATTTATCCAAGCACCACCATGTTGTAAACTTGGTCACGTGGAACTGTTGATGAGACACATCCATAAAGTTTAATTATCCCATTGATTCTTGCTAAAATATTAACTTGAAGCTGCCTATAGAGAACTCAAGTCACTTGAAATCAACTGAAAGTATGAACTGTCCTGTGCTCTGAGGATGTGCAGCATGTACTTTCCAAGTGGTACTCTAGAGGGAAAAATCTCTCATTGCCTGTTATAAAGATAACCTCTTGTACTAGGATTCTATGTGAAGAGTTATAAAAGTCAGAGCCAGAGAAGATTTATTAATTCACCTCCTGTTTCTCTGCCAACACAAGTTTGTTCCAAAAAACGTATTACTGAGTCTTATTGGTGTAGCTAAGCTTTCAAAAGGGCAGGCTAATGGAGATTCCATCGCTCTCTTTGGATGATGACCCCCAGGCTAATAGAGCTTGGCTTTGGAAAAAGCAATTCTGACATTTAATCTGCAGTGTCTTTCCCCCCCCCCCCAGTTTCACCTCAGTGCTTCCAGCTATACCTGCTTTAATCAGTTTGAATTTTGGCTGTCCAAACCTGAGGTTATGCAGTCTCCAACAAAGAGCCTTTCTGCTGTTGCATGACTAGCCTGGACACTTGGATTAGTTTGTCAAAGCAAACTCAGGTGTTCAGCCACAGCTGTAATGGGTAAAGGCAGGAAAATACCTTAAGATTCAACCATACAATTTTTCATTTATTTTTGTGGGAGTTTTGTTGTTGGCATCATAAATAAGCTTTGGAAACCTCAGCTGCTTGGTTTGTCCTGTCGTTCCATGAATTGGGCATATCTCTCAGCCTCTTACTTGATTTTCCTAGGGTATTTTTGAGTCACTCTCAATATTTAAATGTTTCAATAACTAGACCAGCTTCCAAATTACTTAATTTTGACCCTTACTGTATTGTGTAGTTTGCATGCTTACTTTCATGTGCAGACATGCAAGCGTATCTGCAGAAATCCATATGTGTAGCAGCAGGAAGCCACGGGCTTTGTCTTATCTGTATATATGAGCATGTTAAATTTCTTTGGAGTGACATCTTAAGGGGGAATCTGTCCAGTTCCACAAAATGACTGATTTTTTTTCATCTGCAGATTGTAGCAGAGGTTTAATAGACTATGATTAAGCATCAGGATGCATATATTGAACATACTGATCACTTTTCTGCCTCTTGCACTTATGACAAATCCCTTCAAAGCCAAACTGGCTATTGCTCCTGGAAGCAGACCAGCTTTGCTTCTTGTGTAGTTGCTTTCCCTTAATACCAGTATCTCCCCATTTATGGGCTGGTTTGGAGGAGCCGCAGTTGTCCTAGTAGCAGAAGAAACAGGTTGGTTGGAGGATCACAGAGATAACAGGCAGAAGAAAAATGTTGATTCAGGCCTCGCCTGGCTCAGGGAGATGAGTTTTGTCTTCACAGAATCACAGTATCACAGAATGTTAGGGGTTGGAAGGGACCTCGAAAGATCATCTGTTCCAACCCTCCCACCAGAGCAGCATAGATGACTCAGTTACTTTGGAAAGCAGAGCAATAGTCACCAAGTGTTAACAAATCTCTAACAAATAGATGTTTGGGTTTCACCTCCCTGCATCAAATCAGTAATACTTCAAGATGCAGACTAATGTTCCACTTCCAACAACCTAGCTTCAAGGCAATGAAGCAGGTGGAATAAAGTAACTACCAGAGGTAGTTGAAAGCAGCTTAAGTTGAACCTATTATTCTGAATACAGAATTAATCTATCAGGTACTCATAAGCAATGCCATATGATTCCTCTTTCACAGCATCAGCTGAGGTTGGTCACATCTGTTCACTGAGGAACTTACTGGATCACATGCAGTGTTAGCCAGCTGTGTCTCAGAGATGATAAGCACCTCTTTGATGTAGCAACAGGATCAACAGAGACAAGCACCACAGTGGCAATAAGACAAAAAGTGGGAATTGGATGCTCCTGAAGATTTATTAGATGTGGCATGTATGGGAAACTCAGTTCTATTAATCTTGCTACAGACTGTAACTACATGTCCTGCTGTTGGGAGATTGCAATACTGCAGTAAAACCTCACAGACATAATTCTGTTCTGTTTAGACTCATATTCCTGAGTTTCAACTCAAGGCTTTGATATCAGATCTGCAATGATTTCCAGCAACCACGCAAGGTGCACTGCAAATCTGAGCTGTTTGAGTAACTCCTCAGCAGCTCCTGCTTTAACAACTTATTCATGAAAATAAATAGGTAGATGACAAGCCCCCACCTCTGCAACAGAAAGGTTGCTACTTTAATTAAACCTTTAAATCGGCATGGCCATCTTCTCCCACCCAGAGCAGACACTGCATCCTTCTTATGGACAGACAAGGAGTCATTTGAGAAAATCAATGACAATGATTAAAGAGTACTCATTCCTTGCTCCTGCCTACATTTTACTTTCCACACCAAGAGTATTGACTAAATGTCTCCCCTCAGAAGTTTATGTTTACAGGTTCTCTACAGACAGCACCAGCAGAGTTTCTTGTTAAAGGCAGGCAACACTACACAAATTCTTTGGAAGCATCTTCTATTAGTTCTGCAGTACAAGCCCTGTAGGGTCTGGGCACTACATGAGCCTGTCCTCAGAGATCATTTGGTCTCCAAGAAGAATTGATATGATGGGATGTCAGGTGGTAGGAGAGGGTATATCAATCCTGGTTGAGGATGAAAACCTCATAATAAAGTATCCCTTCACTGTGTTGCATTTTAACTTCTGAGCCTAATTAGCAATCAATCAAATTCCACCCATGTGGAAGCACCAAAATAAAAGATATGATGGTCTTGGAGTTAAAATGAAGCTATTTTGCTTACTTTGGGCTGTTGCATGGGCAGTTTTTACTTTTAACTTAAACCATTGGTTGGCAGTAAAAATTGGTTCCCTTCTGTTTGATTTAATGTGGAGAAAGATTCAAGGAATGTTTTTGGATTTCAGAGAGTTGCTTCTTGGCTGGGTCAGCTTTGATATTACTGAAGCTGTTACCAACTCTGTTTTTAATAAGTCAGGAAATAATACAGCTGGTGCAATTTATTCACCATCCCTGATGAGAGTAATCCTGCCCAAAACTGAGCTTCCAGACCCCTGTAGCGAGTTCTACTTGTGTAATACAGTGGTATATTTATCATGTGTGATCTTAGCCCTAACAATTCTGGGTTTAGCACTAATGGTAGCATTGTGTATGAAAAAAATTCAATATGGCTGTAAGAAAATGAAGAAGGCAGCTTTCCTTGCAAACACAGTTAGAGATAAGGTCTGGAGAACTTTCTCAAAACAAATTCTGTTCAGGGGGAGAGCAAGAGGGGGCCACCATGTCCACTGCTACACCTCCTCCTGCAGGTTCTAGGACAACTGCCAAAGTCCAGGTCCAGCTGATCAAGTTTCTGCTGTTTCTTCACCTAGTTCACATCCTCAGACAGCCTATGAGTGAAGTAGACATCACCATTGTTTCCTTTTCAGATCCCATAATCTAGTTTTTCGCATTAAAATATTCCATTTAGCCTCAAACTAGCACAGGTTGATACAAACTGTGATCTTGACCTTGATTGGAAACACCGAGGTGAACTGCTCCTAGCTCGGTGGGCCCATGGTTCATCTGGACATCAAGGCAGAGATGCAATATACCAATGGGCATGCAACAGGTCAATTGACTTATCCATGGATGCTGTCACCCAAGTCACACATGACTGTGACATTTGTGCTGCTATTCAGCATGCTAAGCAAATCAAGCCCTTATGGTATGGTGAGCAATGGTCTAAGTACAAGTGTGGTGAAGCCTGGCAGATTGACTACATCACTTTACCTCGATCTCGTTCTGGCAAGCAGTATGTGCTGATGATGGTAGAGGCCAGCACTGGATGGTTGGAAACCTATCCAGTTCCACATGCTACTGCATGTAACACCATTCTTGGCTTGGAGAGACAGATCATGTGGAGACATGGAACTCCAGAGTGAATTGAATCAGACAATGGCACTCATTTCAAGAACAATCCTGTGAAAAACTGGGCCAAAGAGCATGGTATTGAGTGGATCTACCACATACCCTGCTATGCACCAGCTTCAGGGAAGCCAGGACATGAGCTTTCTTCACCTGAGCCCCAAATCTGAAACACCAGTTCATTGTCCATCTATTCCAGTATCACTTGTATCCAATTGCCAGCTTTGGAGGAAGGGAAGTTGGCACACGCACCTGGCTTCAAATTGCAAATATTTAAAATAGGTTAAAGCTCTTGGACACAAATAAATCTGGATCTGTATGCAAACTTTGCTGCTGATGCCTAAAAAAACAGGAGGAATTTGTAAATGGTCTCTCCAGGGACATCTCAGAGCTACTGACACTCCTAGTGGAGGATTTGAATGACGCTGCTGATATTGCCTTTTGAGTCATTAGGTCATGACTAAATAACAGATAAAAATTAAACCACACTGTGTTATGACTATTGTGTATGGGGGCTGAATGACTTGGCTGAAAGGCAAGTGCACAAAGAAGCACTGAAAGAGAGCAGCTGCTTTTCAGATGCCTTTCCTCCTCCTCCGCAGCAACTGTGGCTTCTCAACTGCTCCCCAAATCCCTCAGAAACACCTCCCACTGTGAGAGCACAGGAGGTACTGCAGGGCAAAATGATTTGTTTTCTCTGCCTTTATGACATGCAAAGACTCTTCTCTGACTTCTCTCACATGGGTGTGTGTTCCCTATCCAGCTGCAGGCTTTGTATGCTGTGTATGTATTTTATACCATGGAGACAGTGAGGGCAAGGCCTACAGCCCTGGGTCACATGAGAAAGAAGATATCACCATGAATGTGTCCATAGAGGCTGGATGAGTTAAAGCCTGACTGTGCTGGACACTGTGTAAACACAGTCTTGCTCACACAGCCTTTGGGGGCAGCTGAACTCTGGTAATTAGGGCTTAGCTGCTGCTTTGCAACAGAAATCCTGGATAGCAAATGTAGGGTGCAACAGATTTCCTTTTCTCAGCCAGTTTTTGAGTAACTGCCCTACAAATAGCCTAAACACGTTCCAGGATCTGCAGACCACAGATTGAAGAGCTCTGGTTTAACACATGAAACACTACCAACACCTGAGACAGACAAGGATGGAAAAAGCAAGAAGACATACATTGGATGTTATTAGCCAGAGCAATTATCACATTTTCTTGCCTTGTAAACTGTCTGCTGGTTGTAGTTTGTTACATACACTGCAGAACCTCCCTCGATTCAAGAGAGATGTTGAGGTGCTGGAACGTGTCCAGAGAAGGGTGACAAAGCTGGTGAGGGGCCTGGAACACAAACCCTGTGAGGAGAGGCTGAGGGAGCTGGGGTTGTGCAGCCTAGAGAAGAGGAGGCTCAGGGGGGACCTCATTGCTGTCTACAACTACCTGAAGGGAGGCTGTAGCCAGGTGGGGGCTGGTCTCTTCTCCCAGACAACCAGCAATAGAACAAGGGGACACAGTCTCAAGTTGTGCTGGGGGAAGTATAGGCTGGATGTTAGGAGGAAGTTGTTGCCAGAGAGAGTGATTGGCCATTGGAATGGGCTGCCCAGGGAGGTGGTGGAGGCACTGTCCCTGGAGGTGTTCAAGAAAAGCCTGGCTGAGGCACTTAGTGCCATGGTCTAGTTGACTGGATAGGTCTGGGTGCTGGGTTGGACTGGATGATCTTGGAGGTCTCTTCCAACCTGGTTGATTCTATGATTCTATTCTATGATTTTTTATATTTCTACTTCTTTTTTCATCATGCTTTTATTTCTAACAGTGTGTGTGAGGCCAAGTCTTTCAGGAAGCAATATGCTGAATCAGCAAGCACAGCATTCAGCACTTTTGCATATTTGTAACACTGATTTCCATTAACAGCCCTGCCTCACCTAACATTCACAAGGGCTGTGGTCAATGAAAGAGCTCAATGGATGGTGGGAACAATGTGGCTCAGCATTGCTTCTCGTGGATATTATTGGCAGGCTTCCCTATGAATTATTTAGGAAGAAGCTGAAATGGGGGCTCTTGTGGGTCAGTGGGGCCAGTCTCTATTGACAAGCCACCATGTCACATGTATCACCAGGTGTGCCAGCTATAACCTGCATGGATTAATAGAGAGCTCCTGGACATAGGTGCAAGAAAAAAGCCCACAGAGAATGGAAGCAAGGACAGGTAACCTGGGATGAACACAAAGAAATTGTTCATGCAACCAGAGCTCAGGTTAGGAAAGCTAAAGGACAGCTAGAATTAAATCTGGCTAGAGACATTAAGGGGAACAATTTCTTCAGGTGTATTAATGAGAAAAGGAGGACAAGGGCGAATTTGGGACCCTTCCAGAAGGGAAATGGAGAGCTGGTGACAAAGGATGTGGATAAAGCTGAGGCGCTCAATGACTTCTTTGTCTCAGTCTTCAAAGACAGGGGCTCCAACCACAATGTTCAAGTTCCAGAGGACAAAAGTAAGGACTGGGAGAAGGAAGATCTGCCCAATGTAATTGAAGATCATGTTCGTGAGCACCTAGGGAATCTGAACGTGCTCAAGTCTGTGAGGCCTGACAAGATCCACCCACAGGTCCTGAAGGAACTGGCAGATGAAGTTGCTAAATCACTGCCCATCATATTTGAAAGGTCCTGGCAGACTGGTGAAGTTCCTGCTGACTGGAAAAGGGCAAACATAAAGCTCATCTTCAAGAGGGGAAAAAAGGATGACTCTGGGAACTACAGACCTGTCAGTCTCATCTCTCTGTCTGGCAAGATCATGGAGCAGAACCTCCAGAGGGCTCTGCAAAGGCAAATGGAAAACAAAGCAGAGGTGATTGGTGGTAACCAGCAATGGCTTCACCAAGAGCAAATCATGCCTGACAAATTCAGTGGCCTTTTACGATGAAGTCACAGCAACAGTGGACAAGGGAAGGGCAACTGACATCATCTACCTGGACCTGAGTAAGGCATTTGACTCTTTCCCACATGACATCCTGGTCACCAAACTGGAGAAACACAGACTTGATGGGTGGAGCACTGCTGGGTAAGGAATTGGCTGGATGGTCACACGCAGAGAGCTGTCATCAACAGCACAATGTCCACCTGCAGACCAGTGCCAAGTGACATCTCTCAGGGGTCAGTGCTGGCACCAGTGCTGGTGAACATCTTTGCAAGTGATATGAACAGAGGAATTGAGTGCACCTTCAGCAAGTTCGCAGATGACACCAAGCTGTGTGGCACAGTTGACTTGCTAGAGGGCAGGGATGCCATCCAGAGGGACCTGGACAGGCTGCAGAGGTGGGTCTAGGACAAACTCATGGCATTCAATAAGGCCAAGTGTAAGGTCCTGCACCTTGGTCGGCACAATCCCAAGCACAGTCACAGGCTGGGTGATGAATGGCTGGAGAGCAGCCCTGAGGAAAAGGACCTGGAGGTCTGGGCTGATGAAAAGCTCAACATGAGCTGGCAGTGAGCACATGCAGCACAGACAGCAACTGTGTGCTGGGCTGCAGCAAGAGAAGTGTGGCCAGCAGGGCAAGGGAGGGGATTCTCCCCCTTTGCTCTGCTCTTGTCAGACCCCACCTGGAGAGCTGTGTGCGGTTCTGGAGCCCCCAACACAAGAAGGACATGGAACTGTTGGAGTGAGTCCAGAGGAGGGCCACAAAGATGATCAGGGGGCTGGAGAAGCTCTGCTATGAGGATAGACTACAAGAGTTGGGGCTCCTCAGCCTGGAGAAGAGAAGGCTTCCAGGAGACCCTGTAGTGGTCTTTCAGTATCTGAAGTGGCCTACAGGAAGGCTGGGGAGGGACTATTTACAAGGTCTTGTAACGACAGGATGAGGGCTAATGGGTTCAATCTGGCAGATGGGAGGTTCAAACCGGATGTTAGGAGGAAGTTCTTTCCAGTGAGGGTGGTGAGACACTGACACAGGTTGCCCAGGGAGGCTGTGACTGCTCCCTTCCTGGCGGTGTTCAAGGCCAGGTTGGATGAAGCCTTGAGCGACCTGTTCTAGTAGGATGTGTCACTGCCTATGGTGGGTAGTTAGAACTGGATGAGCTTCGAGGTGCCTTCCAACCTAAACCATTCTATGATTCTATGCTATGCCTTTGCCTTTCAGACATCTCTCTCCCGGTGCAGGCTGTGTGTGTTGCGTAGAGCTCACAACCATTTTGCAGCTGATCACTGCACTCCAATTTACAACAAACTGATCTAATTTGTTAGGTCACATCTATGGCAGGCCAGTGAAGTGACAGGGCCTGACGGTGTGGTATGGCTTGCATCCACAAATCTTGACTCTCATATTCTTTAAACCTGATTGACCTCATCCAAACAGCCTGTTGGAGGCAGTCCCTGGCTGGCACTAAGCCCCAAAGCGTGCCTGGGCATTGTCTAGCAGGAAACTGGTCAGCCCCAGTCAAACAGCGCCAGGAGGCACATAAACATTCATTGGTGCTGATGGTCACAATGCAGTTCATAAACCTGCCCTGGCTCAGTTTAATTAATTAGTGTAGAGGGAGCCTTAATACATGATGGGCACTTTGAACTCTTCTTGTCGACTGTTCCAGCTCTCAGACACTGTTTCTTATTTATGATATTCCCTGTTCACTGATGCCTCTTAACTGTGTATTGCCTGTAAATATTGTTAGTCCTTTCCTACTTTTAGTTCCAGAAGACAGCTAATTAAAACTGGCTCCAAGGAATTTCACCCATTATGTCTCCCTGCTCCTATCATTTTCCCTTCAGAAGAACCTGTTGTGTTTGTTCTTGGCTGTTTCCTGGCAGCCCTTCAGCTGAAATACCAGTTCCCACTTCTTCCAACACAAACAATAATTTCCCATGTGGCTCTTTTATCAAACGTGTTGCTGAAGTCCAGACAGATTAGATCTAAAGCATTTCCTATGTCTAAAAAAGCTCATGAAGTACTTTGTTTGCTCTTGGGTTTTTGGTGGTTGTTGGTTTTTCTTTCTTATCTCCAAAAGCTATCAAGTTAGCCTGACTCAAGTGACCTTGGTAAAGCCCTGTTACATTTTTATCAGATTTTTTTCCTTGACTTCCATGTGTTGAGTCCTTCTTTCAAAATTAATTTATGTGGCATCCAAAATTGATGCCCTTTTTCTCTGAATTTGTATGAATTCAGACCCCAAGCAGTCTGTTACTTGTACATCTCAGCCACAGGAAAGGTGAAATTGTCCCTGCTTGCTTCAGCACCCTCAAGAAATGGGGTCATTTTAGAAAGGCTTCTGTGGGCAGCAACAAAAGAGAGCTGGAGATAGATCAGCCTTGTTTATCTTGATGTTGGTCCTTACCTTTCTGGAGACTCCCACCTTGTAATGGGAGCAAATGAGCTGTGGAACACCTCCTCGAGCTGTGGAACACCTCCTCGTTCTAGAACACTTAGGGAAAAAGCAATGGCTGCATATAGCACAGAGTGCATGTGCAAAATTAAGCCTTTGCTGGAGCATGTCCAGAGAAGGGCCACGAGGATGATCAGAGGGCTGGAGCAGCTCTGCTAAGAGGACAGACTGAAAGAGTTGGGGCTGTGCAGTCTGGAGAAGAGGAGGCTCTAAGGTGACCTTCTTGTGGCCTTCCAGTATCTGAAGGGAGCCTACAAAAAAGTTGGGGAGGGACTTTTTAGGATATCAGGGAGTGACAGGTCTAGGGGAAATGGAGCAAAGCTGGAGATGGGTAGGTTCAGACTGGACGTGAGGAGGAAGTTGTTGAGCATGAGAGTGGTGAGAGCCTGGAATGAATTGCCCAGGGAGGTGGTTGAGGCTCCATCCATGGAGGTGTTTAAGGCCAGGCTGGATGAGGCTGTGGCCAGCCTGCTCTAGGGTAGGGTGTCCCTGCCCACGGCAGGAGAGTTGGAACTAGATGACCCTTGTGGTCCCTTCCAACCCTGACTGATTGTATGATTCTATTCTATGAGACAGAGGAAAAAAAATCAGTTGTGAGCTAATCTCTTTTATATTTACAATTTAGGCAAATGTCTCCTTTTTTTCTCCACTGTCTGATAGATTAATGTGAGTTTTCTGGGAGCCTCCCCTGGGAATGCCCTATTTGATCAGGACCTGTGGCCCCCTTTCAAGATATTTGGTTGTTGTCTTTCGAGGCCATGCCAAGTGCTGCAAAAGCTTCTGCTTGATTTATTTCAAGTCATCTTTACTTTGGGTTTCACCTTGACAAATCTGGCTACCCTGTCTCTCAACAACCACCACTCCACAGCCCTCTTTATAGGTATGTGTATAATATGGATACACACACACACATATAGATGTACATGTGCATATAAAAATCATTTATTTCAAGTTGTCTTCTCTCTCATTTTCCACCCAGCCCAATGCATACGCAACAGCAATGCAAAAATACTGGCAGCTGCAGACAAGCTCCTTCCCCACAGGCTCCATCAGGCTCTGCTCCAAAAGTCTGCTGGTCTTAATCTGGGACAAAAGAGATCTTTCCCTGTTTAGCTGGAGGGTATCTATGGCAACATGGCACAAAGAATTCTCAATAGCTGGCTAGGGCCAGACCAGCTCCCTATCTAGCAGGCAGTGTTTACTGGTACTTAAATTGTGCTTAGTTTTGACAAAGATGATGTTTATTACCTAGGACTGGGCCCCTGGCTCAAACTGTCCAGTAGCTGGAAGCAAAAGTAAACGCTGCAACCCTCTCAACAAATGGGACGTTTCAAGGGATGTCCATGAATAGGTCTTGTAATGGGTAATGAAACAATCGGCAGAGAGGGAGGGGAGGAAATGAATGAGCAGACATTGCAGCAACTAATGGTAAACTCCTTGCAGGAGACAGCAAAAGGGCACTCTGAGTTATGCCTTGTCTGTCTGGGAAAGTTGCACTGATAAAGCTTTCCGCTTTTTTGTCTTGAATGAGCTGCCTTGTGGCCACACACAAATTGTCCTGCGTCCTTTCAGCCTGCCTTTAAATGGAAGCAATGACTTTTCTCTGTGCAGGGCCTCTTTCCCTCCTTTGTGCTCTAAGTGTAGCCACAGCAAAACTCTGCCTGGTACCCACTAGCCTGCGTGTGTGGCCACCGCTGGCCTTGGAGCTTATCAGAGGTATATTTGGCAAAGCTTTGTGGAAAAAATGGCTTATAAAACCCTCATATGTTGTGCTGCACTGGGGTGAGATCTGATGGGAAGCACTGGCACCACTGTAAAGGAGCCACAAGTAGTATCCATCCCAGAATAAACTCCTATGTTAACCTATCATGGCATTTTCTCTCCTCTCCTACTCCTAATGTCTACTGCATTTTAGGGGATGAGCTGACAAAAGTAGGCATTGTTTTGACCTCTGGGCAGTAGTAGCAGAGTTCACCAGAGCCCTCTGATTTTGCAGAAGCAAATCCCAAGTCATGAAGACCAAAAAGCAAAAGGTGGTGGAGATGCCTGCCTTCCTGGCCATGAGGTGCTGGATGCAGAAGTCTAAAGCACCAAGTATCTCTTTTTTTCTCCTTCATGTCACTGGCAGCTTTCTTAGCTCCAAAGTCCTGATGTACCCTCCTCTGTGAAGCTGCCCCATCTTGCATGTGTGAGCTTGGCTGTGCAGCATTGATGCTCAGCTCTGGCACATGTCCCATGCTATCCCGTGGCCCTGGCCTCATCAGTTGTGTTTCTCAAGCAATTCCACAGATTGCTTAGGGAAACTCTTGCTCTGTCCTGCCCAAGTGTTTCACAATGATGGTAGAGCCAGAATGGGCTGTCTTTTTGTCCAGCTCCACCGCCTTAATATACTAAATGCATGCAGACACCAGTGCTGGCTGATGCCATTAGTGATTGTGGCACCAACAATAAATGCAATTTGTTTTCTTAAAAGCACCATAGAGGCTGTAGAACTGCCAGCCCTGGCATAGGACCATCTGTCTGGCATTACTGGCCCTGTGACTTCCTGGTGACAAGTACCTCGAGAGAAGCAAGCCAGCTGGTGCACAGCAGTCACCACACCAACAGCAGGGATGTCCTCGGGTGCTCTGCATGCTCAGTTCCTCCACCTGCTCTCGCTGGTCACACAGTCTTGAAGATTGGGAGTTGGCCATGCTACTGGATGAACCTCACTTCTCTGTACCTCAGCTCGGGTGGAGGCTGGAAGCACAAAGCAGGGGGGACTGAGGCAGAGAGCTGCTGCATGGCCCCGCTGTGTCCTGTCAAGATGGCCAGCACCAGTTGGCAACAAGCCTTTGTCGATTGCATCTGAACAATGAGCTTCGGCACGTCCAGGGTGTGCAAAACCCTCTCTGCTCACTTGAAGGCTGAAGGCATTCAGAAAATAGCCATCATCTCACAAGGCTACCAGTTCTACTCAGCCTCACGAGGGTATGAAGGTGATATATGGCTTGCCCCAGATTACTGGGGAACCAAGCGTAAACACTGGAGGCTCAAAAGTGCCTGAATATGATGCTAGGAAATAGTTGCCTCAAAGGCTGATGTAGCAGAAAACTGTTGACAAGGCAGTGGCCATTCATCACTCAAAAATAGACTAGTGTATTAGACTGGATAGTTTATATTTCATCTCTGCATTTCCGTATGTACCCTTCTGCTATTGAGCACAACAGGCTGTAGTCTAATCTGAAGGAAGACTGCAAATTATCACTCTTTAAAGTGGAAGGGAGTCTGCTAAATGAAACTAACACCTTGTTTTGTGACACTTGGCTAGCAGCAATGGTTTTGAGATCAGTGAGGATGATCATTGTGTACATCCATGTGAGAACTTCTGGTGCCTGAGTTTCCCTCCTGCTTCTCACAGTTGCTGTGGTAACCCCCAACCATTTAATTATCAACTTGAAGTAGCCTACTCTCTGCTTCACCACCATCTTGAGCCAGCAGTGTGCCCAGGTGGCCAAGAGAGCCAGTGGCATCCTGGCCTGCATCAGGAATGGTGTGGTCAGCAGGAGCAGGGAGGTCATTCTGCCCCTGTACTCTGCACTGGTTAGACCACACCTTGAGTACTGTGTTCAGCTCTGGGCCCCCCAGTTTAGGAGGGACGTTGAGACGCTTGAGCGTGTCCAGAGAAGGGCGACGAGGCTGGTGAGAGGCCTTGAGCACAGCCCTACGAGGAGAGGCTGAGGGAGCTGGGATTGTTTAACCTGGAGAAGAGGAGGCTCAGGGGTGACCTTATTGCTGTCTACAACTACCTGAGGGGTGGTTGTGGCCAGGGGGAGGTTGCTCTCTTCTCTCAGGTGGCCAGCACCAGAATGAGAGGACACAGCCTCAGGCTATGCCAGGGGAAATTTAGGCTCGAGGTGAGGAGAAAGTTCTTCACTGAGAGAGTCATTGGACACTGGAATGGGCTGCCCGGGGAGGTGGTGGAGTCGCCGTCCCTGGGGCTGTTCAAGGCAGGATTGGACGTGGCACTTGGTGCCATGGTCTAGCCTTGAGCTCTGTGGTAAAGGGTTGGACTTGATGATCTGTGAGGTCTCTTCCAGCCTTGTTGATACTGTGATACTGTGATACTGTGATCTTCTCTTGTTGACCTGTACGTCCGTCTTCACTGCAACCTGTCTGAGCCATTCTGGGGGGTGTTAATTCCATTGCAATCTATTTGCTTGCTTTGTTGGATGAGGGTACTGAGAAGTCTGGCACACCTCAGAGCTGCACTGAAGACAGGGAAAGGAGGCAGGGGAGTAGGACATCTGTGAGACCCACTCAGACTGCCATGAACTCATTCGTAGTTGTACGAAAGGGACCAAGGATAAGCACCAAAGTGGCTTTTTTGGCTCTTCTGTTTGCTTCTTTGCCTCAGACACATTTTTGCCTGTCACACAGGTGAAGATATTTTTTTCTGGGCAGCAGTAATGTATTTGATTAGTTTGCTCCCTGTGGGACCAGGACCCACATTTTTGAGATCACTGCTCAGCAGCTTCAGTCAGGTTTGGTGCAAAGGTGCTAAAGGTGTTAACTTCCAACAAACTACATGACAGTAAAGCGGCACAAGAAAGAGACATCAGCTCCTTGGAGAAAAAGATCATGAGTATGTGTGTGTATGTGTTTGTGCTTGTGTGTCTGGGGTGGCTGCTACCCAGCAGGATTCTACAGCCACGCTGCTGGAGTAGGATATGTGAGCCCTGGGGATATCTGTTCCCTGGGTGTGTCCACAAGGATGATCCTGGGTGGCTGATGAGATGGCACAGGAACATCTACATACTGTTTTTTGAACGACCAGATGTGTTTTCCATCCCTTCTTGTCAGATAGAAGAGTTCCTGGCAGTCTGGTGCTCCTCAGCAGAGCATCCCCAGGGAGCCCAGGGACAGCAGACACATTTTTAGCTCCACACATCAGATGCCCAAGTGATTACACCAGTGTGGTTTGTATAGAGGCGAGGAGGGGGGTCACTCCCAGCCTCCAAATCACAGCTGGTGAAAAAGCCCAGCACACTGCAGAAGTATAGCCATAAGCTGCAGCTCAACCTCTGACTCAGGCACGTCTGGAGTGCAGACCTTTTCCTTTCTGGTGGCCAGAAGTGGGGAAGGCTGCTCTCATCTAAAGGTCAGAAAGGAGACAGCTGACAAATACTGCTGTCTCTGGTCTGTCATTCTGCACATCGTTCAGATGCTGGCATAAGGCTGACTGGGGGCTGGGGTTGGTTAGGGATTTTTTGGAGGGGTTATGTTTTGTTCTAGAGAAAGATGTATTAGCTTGTGCTAAATCCTGAAGTTGTTACAGCCTTTTCCTCTGCTGGTTAGATGAAAGAGGAGAGGAAAGGAGGTCTGGAACTTGTAGCCCTGAATAACTTAATGGTCATGATCTGTACTTTGAAGCAAGATAATAAAAGACATCTTTTTATGCTATTCATTTTGGGAGCCTTTACTCTTCAGCCAGGATTTTTTGTGCCTGCTGGGAATGGCTTGATGGAAAAAAGTTTTAAAACTCTCAGAAATCCTGTCTGAGGCTTTTACTTTGTTCTTTACCTCTGAGGTTTATGTAACATTTGTATGGTCTTATCCATCAGACAGGACAATAAACATCATGAACCTCAAGGTCACACAGAGAGCAAGTTGCCAACCCAGAGCTCAACTGAAACGTCCCAGATGCTGGACCAAAGCAGCAGAGAGTTCTGGAAAGCCATTGGGAACTTATCTTTAGGCTCTGCCTGACTCCTAAAAGTGGCCAAAAAAAAAAAAAAAAAAAAAAGTAGGAATGAGGTGAGCACCTCACAGCAGGCCTCAACGATGGGCTACTCATCACTGCTGCCAGCCACTGCAACAGCTGACATTGAGTTCTGGAGGAGATCTGGGGACTTTACATATACGTGGGAGATTTGAGTCTCAAACAGGGATTTGAAGCAGCCTGCATACCCAAGGGCAACAAAGATGGTGAGAGGCCTGGAACACAAACCCTATGAGGAGAGGCTGAGGGAGCTGGGGTTGTTTAATCTGGAGAAGAGAAGGCTCAGGGGGGACCTCATTGCTGTCTACAACTACCTGAAGGGAGCTTGTAGACAGGTGGGGATTGGTCTCTTCTCCCAGACAACCAGCAACAGAAGGGGACACAGTCTCAAGTTGTGCTGGGGGAAATATCAGCTGGATGTTAGGAGGAAGCTCTTGTCAGAGAGAGAGATTTGCCATTGGAATGGGCTGCCCAGGGAGGTGGTGGAGTCACCGTCCCTGGAGGTGTTCAAGCAAAGCCTGGCTGAGGCACTTAGTGCCATGATCTAGTTGACTGGATAGGGCTGTGTGCTAGGTTGGACTGGATGAACATGGAGGTCTCTTCCAACCTGGTCGATTCTATGACACTAAACTGAGGCATCATCAGGAATTGTTTTTTAAGTGTCAAAGATGAGCAGCAATCCCAAACACCTCGAGGCAGCCATGACATATCTGCTATTTGTGTCACAAACAAGTTTAAGTGCAAAGTGGACTTATCCCAGCAGAAGTCACGTATCTAGGCACCCACTGAAGAAGTTCCAGTTCTTAGAAATCCTGAGGTAGTTCCTGAGTTGTCCATACAGTTCAGGTACCTCCACAGAGAAGCCACAGCTGTGCAGGTATGTTCAGACCTGCATGTCTAAACTTGGCTAAGACTGAAACCTCAAGTCCAACTTTGATTTCTACACCTTGGGGTTTTACCTTATTTCTTAGGCAGTTGTAGGTTAAATGCAGACCATTTCAGCTCTCTTCCAGACATATAGTTGCAATAAGCTGTTCAATTTTTAATGAAGCCAAGACACTGCTTTTCCAAAGAGCTTCTGAAAATCAATAGTGCATTTTACAACAATATGTCTTTATAATGGTAAGTCAATATGGAAGAAAAATGAAAAACCTCTGGGGACAATGCTACCTTCTTCCTTGAGATGATATATTTGGCATGACAGAGTTCAGTAAGACATGTGAATGTATGAATAATTTGGAGGATGTACCAGCACCATGTCACTTTTGTTGTGATATTTGCTCTTTAGAGCTAGTAAATTGATGGTTTGTAGCAATGAATTATTTAGAGGTGGCTTAGTAGTTTAGCATCTTAGTGCAAGAGTGTTACTGATCTGAATTTCTTACAGCATTTCTCATGCTGTTATTTTTCATTAGCCTACTTAGTGAATAGGAAGGTCAAGGCATCTTTTAGGTAACCTGTTATTAAACTTGACCATCAATATTCAGATTCATCATGCTAGTATATTTAGCTTAGTAACAACTCTCTTTTTTTCACTAGTTCAGAAATGCTTTGTTTGATTAAAACGTCAACACCTAAATTAATCTAACTCCAGTTTGGGAACTCATCTAAAACTGTTATCATGTGTGTCTGCTTCCTTTAACCTCATTGAGATAGAAAGAAATGCCCAGGATTTTTCCTACATTTGGATACCTTCCCAAACTGAAGTGTATATTTGCAAGCTCTCATTCACTCTGGCCATCCTCTGCTAGGTGCAGGAAGGAAAAGCAAAGAGGAAAAGTACATCCTATGGTCTGATTCTATGATTTGTGCTGCCAAAGTTTAGGTACCTCTGCTAGAAATGGTTTTCTTGTGTTCCCCATACTTTTAATGGAAAAAGCTGGGGGCTGCCAAGGAAGGAAGCAGAAAACCTGGTCTGCCTTCTGATACCAAACAACCTCCCTTCTCCAGCCCTTCCCCATGTATTCTTGCAAACTTTGGGCTTTTTCTCCAGTGCTGCTATTGAACAGCCTTGGCAGCTGCTGGCTCTTTGACTCATCTGTGTTTATTTGGTCTGCCCTCCACGCTGGAATATGTGTAACCTTGGAAAAAAATATGCTGGACCTATCCCCATCCAGCCCCCACTTCCCTTTGTATCCTCGGACGGATGTTGGCTGCACTAAATGTGTTGTCAATATCAAGAGTCTTGAAGCCTTCACAAGCTATTTTAGGATTTATCTCACAGACTTCCTTATTTTGCTACTTCTCTCTCTCTCTCTCAATCTTATCACCAGTTTAGGTAAAAGTCTGTCCTTCTCTGCTTTAAATCCAGATAAACAATGGCCTAATAACTCTGCTATTCCACTGTTTTCAGCTTTACTTCCCCTGTATCATCTCTGCAGAAAAATCACTTCTTCTCTGTTAATGGCAAGAATTGTATGCCTTCAGATAATTTTTTTTTACTAATTCTGCTGTCCTGGTCTTGCTATTATCATTTTCCTTCTCTATATTTAATATTTTTGTTCAAGTTTTATTCTCCTTTCCATCTTTCTCCAAAGCTTTTAGGCAAAAAATGTCTCCCACGTTCACGGGTCACCCTTGAAAGTGAAATGACTCACAGTATCACAGTATCATCAGGGTTGGAAGAGACCTCACAGATCATCAAGTCCAACCCTTTACCACAAAGCTCAAGGCTAGACCATGGCACCAAGGGCCACGTCCAACCTTGCCTTGAACAGCTCCAGGGACGGCGACTCCACCACCTCCCCGGGCAGCCCATTCCAGTGTCCAATGACTCTCTCAGTGAAGAACTTTCTCCTCACCTCAAGCCTAAATCTCCCCTGGTGCAGCCTGAGGCCATGTCCTCTTGTTCTGGCGCTGGCCACCTGAGAGAAGAGAGCAACCTCCTCCTGGCCACAACCACCCCTCAGGTAGTTGTAGACAACAATGACGTGGCATTAGAAGCTGAACTGGAGAACAACACTGAAATTGGGTGCTTTGAAATGTTATCCTCTTCTGGCAGAATGGAATCAACAGCCAGGAGCAAATCACTCAACATCTTGTTTCAGCTGTCTTTGAAACAGAAAGATTTTTTGTCAGTCTTTTATTAGAGCCCATTTCAAACATAACACCTTAGCCAGCCTTTGGTGAAGGGTGCTCTATAGGTCTCAGATAAAAATGTACCTGGTGTCTAGGTAAAACATTATGCAGACAATAAACAGCGAGATGGATAATGAGAAGGACAATTCAACCTCTCAAGGAAAACCCAAGAGAAATTCTCCACTAATAGAGCTCACAGGCATAGATGTGGCAGATAAACCATAAGTGTTCACAGGGGAATCAATGAGAAGAACAAAAGTAAGGCAAACATAAAGCCCATATTGAAGAAGGGAAAAAAGGATGACCCTGGGAACTACAGACCTGTCAGTCTCACCTCTCTGTCTGGCAAGATCATGGAGCAGATCCTACAGAAGGCTCTGCAAAGGCAAATGGAAAACAAAGCAGAGGTGATTGGTGGTAGCCAGCAATGGCTTCACCAAGAGCAAATCATGCCTGACAAATTCAATGGCTTTTTATGATGAAGTCACAGCAACAGTGGACAAGGGAAGGGCAACTGACATCATCTACCTGGACCTGAGTAAGGCATTTGACTCTGTCCCACAAGACATCCTGGTCACCAAACTGGAGAAACACAGACTTGATGGGTGGAGCACTGCTGGGTAAGGAATTGGCTGGATGGTCACACGCAGAGAGCTGTGATCAACAGCACAATGTCCACCTGCAGACCAGTGCCAAGTGGCATCCCTCAGGGGTCAGTGCTGGCACCAGTGCTCTTGAACATCTTTGTAAGTGATATGAACAGAGGAATTGAGTGCACCCTCAGCAAGTGTGCAGGTGACACCAAGCTGTGTGGCACAGTTGACTTGTTAGAGGGCAGAGATGCCATCCAGAGGCACCTGGACAGGCTGCAGAGGTGGGTCTAGGCCAACCTCATGGCATTCAATAAGGCCAAGTGTAAGATTCTGCACCTGGGTCAGCACAATCCCAAGCACAGTCACAGGCTGGGTGGTGAATGGCTGGAGAGCAGCCCTGAGGAAAAGGACCTGGGGGTCTGGGCTGATGAAAAGCTCAACATGAGCTGGCAGTGTGCACATGCAGCCCAGACAGCAACTGTGTGCTGGGCTGCAGCAAGAGAAGTGTGGCCAGCAGGGCAAGGGAGGAGATTCTCCCCCTTTGCTCTGCTCTTGTCAGACCCCACCTGGAGTACTGTGTGCAGTTCTGGAACCCCCAACACAAGAAGGACATGGAACTGTTGGAGAGAGTCCAGAGGAGGGCCACGAAGATGATCAGAGGGCTGGAGCAGCTCTGCTATGAGGACAGGCTACAAGAGTTGGAGAACAGAAGGCTTCCAGGAGACCTTGTAGTAGCCTTCCAGTATCTGAAGGAGGCCTACAGGAAGGCTGGGGAAGGACTATTTACAAGGTCTTGCAATGACAGGATGAGGAGTAATGGGTTTAAACTGGAAGAGGGGAGATTCAAATTAGCTATTAGGAAAGGGTTCTTCACAGTTGGGGTGGTGAGACACTGGAACAGGTTGCCCAGGGAGGTTGTGGATGCTTCCTCCCTGGAGGTGTTTTAGGCCAGTTTGGATGTGGCCTTAAGCGACCTGTTCCAGTGGGAGGTGTCCCTTGCCTATGGTGGGCGGTTGGAAGTGGATGATCCCTTTCAACCCAAACCATTCTATGGTTCCATGATCAGACAGTTGAACTGAATTATTATACTTCCATATATATTTTAGATGGACTACTTTATGATTTTAATTAAATTATAATGTATGTGTTTTTTATGTAACAATCTTTGCTGAGAGATTCTTTTCTCTTGACTCATGTTCATGTAGAGTTATTTCCATGGCAACAGTTTGACTGATTTGAGAAAGAAACAAAATTATGAATGTCTGTTATCACTGGGTTTAAACCTTGGTTTTAATTTAAAGCAAAAACATGGCCAATGCTGCCTTCATGAGTGTCATGATTTGGGTATTCCCTGCCTGCCCCCCCCCAACTTTGAAATCGCCCAGACTAGACTCAGCTGGCTCTGGAAATTGAATGAAGCTTATATTTACAGCTTAGCAGAATATACAAGCAGATATTTAAGGTATATATATTTATATACAGAAATATGCAAGGTAAAAGGTAATACAGAAACACAATTCCCCTCCCAGAAACCTGAGTCCCGAGGAGGGGCTCTGAACCACCCTTCCACCTTCTCCCACCCCTCACAACCTTACCCCAGTCCCAAGGAAGAGGGAAGGTTCAGCCAGGGGGTTAGGAAGCAAAGTGGATTAATCAGAGAGACGGCAGAGAGGCTAGAGAGAGAAATGCAGCTCAGGCAATGCCCCAAGAAGAAGTGCCTCATCTATGTTTGGATTCTTATACATCTCAGCCAGCCTATGAGTGAAGTAGACATCAGCACTGTTATCTAATCCTTCTCACCAAAACATTCTAACTAGCTTCAAACTAGCACAATGAGAGATAAAGAATAGCCTTTGAAGGAGTCACAGCTATATAGAAGGGAAATTCAAACTTAATCTTCCGTTATTTCTTTGTAGCAAAAAATGTTCTTTTCAAAACAGGACCATAAGTATGCCATTGTCATTAGACCTCATAAATCTAATGTTTATCTCTGTTTGAAAGTCTCTGTGAAAGTAATGGGACATAAAAGATCCATTACTTGTCCTGAGTCAGCAGGATGATAAATCAATGTGTAATAACCATTATTTGGTATTTCCCTGTCATTTCCTATGCAGTGAAATGTTTAGATCACTCAGATGGTTTAAATGTAAGGCATAAATTAGATCAGCCAGGAGGAATAGATGACAATCACCCTAGGGTAACCAACAGATGGCTTGGGATGGAGAGAACACAGACCAGTTAGACTTGCTTTGGCACCCAGAAGGATTCAGCATGAATCATTTACAACTTTATAAGCATCAGCAGGATAAATGCATACAGATAAAAAGTAGATCTTCCAAAACCAAGTCACCTGTGTCTAGTCTGACTCCTTTCTTTGACAGCATAACTGGTCCTGTGAACAGGCAAAAAGTAGCTGATACATTTCGTTGTGACTTCAGAAATGCTTTTGTCACTACGACTTACATACAGTGTAAGAGAATGTGCAAGAGGTTGAATCGTAGCAAGGTAGGTGCTAAACTGCTTGACCTACAGCAACCAAAGGCAAGCTGTCAATAGTTCATTCTTTAATGATTTTTTTCTATATATTTGCAGAGATTTCAGTCAACTTGTTTTTCACTTTGAGTTCAGATAATGGAGTAGAGGAAGTAGAGGATGCACTTTCATTTGTGGAGCAATGAAGCCCTGGAGGAAAGTTTGCAAACCTACTTGAGGGATGCAGAAGGACTCAGAGCAATCTGGAAGCCAGGTGAGAAGCACAACCAACATAGCTGAGTGCAGTAAAATGTTGAATTTGGGAAGGGAGAATCAAATGTGAAAATATAAAGCAGTCAGCAATATAACTTCTCCCCCAAACAAACAGACAAAAAGAACCCAAAACAACCTCCCCTCCCCATCAAACAAGCAGACAAAAAAAAAAAAAAGCACAAACCCCATCCCCAAGTGAGTTTCTAGTAGACAGAAGATGAAATGTCAAATAAAAGGGAAAGTGTATTCTGAGCTGTTCAGTAAGACTATCACAGGCTGTGATTTAACTCTGCTCTCCTGGCCTTGTGGGCTAAATCCAATTGAACAAAGTCTGGCTGCAGTCCAGGGTGGGCAGCCAGGACAGAAGTTTCAGAAATCTGAGTCGGGAGGAATGGCAGACAAGTTACTCTGCAAAAGAGAGGGCTGAGGAGAGTGGAGTGGGTAGCAGTCTCTAAATGTGATAGACAGCAAGCAGCTTCTTCTGTCTGGTAACATTAAGCAAAACATATTTGATTGAAGCTGCCACACACAACATTTGGATCAGAAAAATCTTTCTGATAGTGGAAGCAGTGGGCTTCTTGAGTCCCTTCCACTGGTGATCTTAAAGAACAGGTTAGGCTAGTCTTCACCAAGGATGCTATAGATGTTCCTACCTTGAGTCTGGCCAGGAGGGGGTAAGTGCTAATAGTGACATATATATGATAGATGGTAAATGCAGGCAAGGTCACCAACATATGGACTGTGGGAAGATGCAGCTGGATGATCTCATCTCCTGTTTGAATGTTTTCTTCATATTAAACTGAGGCTTTCTTCTGCATCACTCAGATGTCATCACAACAGATCTGTAAGCAGAAGAGGTACCAGCAGTACATTTTAACCACCGAAGCCCACAGGTTGTCCTGGTGAATTCTTCTTGGTGCAAACAGCCACAGCAAGAGCTACACTGTCAAAGATCGCCTGTGGCTCTCACACCTCTCTAGAGCTCAGCTTTCACACCCCTTCAGAGCTCAGCTCCTACACTTGCAGCACACAATCTCTCCTGGGCACAAGCAAGACTGCTATCTCAGAAAAACACAAAAATCTCTCTTCATTTCCAGAGCTATCATTACCTATCCTTTTGGCTCTACATATGTATTTATGTACTTATGTACTTTGCTGAACAGGGCCCAGGTCAGGAGGGATAGTGCCAGGAACAGAGTCAACTTTGCCTGGAGGTCTCCTGAGGGCCTTGCAGGATTTACCTGGAGTTTCATTGGCAACCAACCTCCTTTGCCTAAGCAGGGTCTAAGCATCTGATTTGATCCCATCAATAAACTACAGATTCAGCTATCAAGAGCTCTGTATCTTGACCCTGTAATTATTTATTATTATGTGCCCCTTGGGCAGAGCAGATACTGGGGTGAGCAGGCTTCCCTGCTGTAAGGTAATCAAAGCTTATGCAAAAGGATCTGCTGGGAACACGCATGCTGCGTAATCCTTGACGTTCTGTGACTGGAAACAGAACTTCCTGCAAAGCCTATTTAATCCAGACAGATGAAGTTCGACTCAGATGGTTTCTGTTTCTCAAGTCATAATGGATAAAGGAAGAAGAGTCTTATCAGGTCGTGGAGAACATTCTCTCCCACGATTTTCAGAAGCACGTGTTGCTGATTTCACAGTGGATATTTTCTTCTCATTCTGCCCTGTTTCTTCTTAGGGTTTTTTGGTGTAAATTTTCAGGCTTGCCTCGGAGCTCTTTTTAAATTCTAATCCTTTAATCTCAATGTGATAAAATTTCTCTTAACAGCTGGCTTTGGAAGTGCTCTTAAAAGTTGCACACAGCCTTTCAGAAGAAAATCAAACTCATGTTTCTGTCTTCCTCTCACTAAGTTAGACCATGTCTATTACAAAAAGGCTGTGGCCAAGATGGGTATAAATCATATTGTCTAAGAAGGCTATGGCCAGGATGGGTGTAAATCAATCAGGGAAGCTTATTCTAACCACTGCTAAATTCTCCCACTTTGTGGCAACAGCAAACTGAGGTCTAAATACTTTAAGGATAAAAAGTCAACCATGTGGGAAGAAATCTGAGCCAGATTGATTATAATAATATGATCTTGTCTTCAGACAATATATTGCTCTTTTCAAGATGTGGGGGGGAAAAATAACATTTACAGATTAATTTCCATCATCAGAAGGATGCAGTGCTGTGTTCCATCAAAGTTTGGTACTGACTGAGTTTAACCAAACCTTAATGGCTTTGAAAAGGCTGAAGTAATTTTCTACAGGGACATCACTGTCCTGGTTGTTGCCACCTACTCTGGGTCAGCACACACTACTACTTCCAACATGGAGGCATTAGGGACAGCCCACAGAGACAGCAAAGTGGGGGAAAGGAGCTGCTCAGAAACATGGTATCTTCTTACCCGGTCGTTTTCTTGGCTAAGGAGGTTAAGTATTGAACAAAGAGGCTCTGGGGCTCTGTGGGTGTGTATCACTGGGACACAAAGTCAATCAGACGTTTGCTGGTGGAGGGCCAGCATTACTTAGAGACTAGAGGTGTTGGTGGGTTTTGGTGCCAGAACCTGGCATTTCTCAGGCTGTGGGATGATTGCTACTGGTTGATGTCGCTCATCTCATGAAAAGCCTTTTACTCAGTAATCTGTGTCCCTAACTTTAGCTCTCAATGGTGACAGGCTGTCCTGTGCACAGGTTTCCTTCTTGATCTAAGAGATCTACCTCATTGCAGTGAGTTGCTCTGAAAGCCTTTCTCTTTCTTTCTGCACACCTCTGCTATGCAGGTACAGCACTGCCACAGAAAAGAGCCTTCCAGGATCAGAAAATAATGCTACTAAGAATCTTAAAAGCATGTCTTCATCTTTCTCCCTCCTCCCCCATTTTAGTAAAATTAAAAGAGCCTGTATCAGTCCTGGCTCATCTTTTGAATCTCAGTGATAACTTTACCTTCACATGATTTACTTTCACAGCCCAAATAATCCTGCCTCTCTGCTTCTATCATGCTTCCTTATTTCTCCAATACCTACTGCCCTTTAATTTTCCTCTCTCTATCTACAGGGCTTGAGCTCTGTAAAGGCCAAAAGATGTCCAGACTTTTCTCTGCCAATTATTTTTAGGCTTTAATGTTCAGCAGCATTCCTTCTCTCTTTCTTATGTGTGAGTTGTGTCTTACTGGAGTAAGAGGGAGAATCTGTGCTTCCTTTAACTTCAGTCATCACCTCCCTGGTTTTGAGGACGACAATCTCATGAATAACATTAGGTTCTTGTGTTTCCATTTCACCGGGAAGGTTAGGTTTTGTGCTGCAGCCGCTGAAGATTGATGAAGGAAGGAAACCACAATCAATTCACCCATTTGGAAGTGCCTTTACTCATCTTCCTTTTGTTTGCAACATCCACTTAGACACACTAATAACTGAAAAGAAAACAAGCTGTTTTCATACAGGCTGGGGCATCAGTTCAGTGGCCTCTTCTCCCAGGCAACCAGCAACAGAACAAGGGGACACAGTCTCAAGTTGTGCCAGGGTAGGTATAGGCTGGATATTAGGAAGAAGTTCTTCACAGAGAGAGTGATTTCCCATTGGAATGGGCTGCCCAGGGAGGTGGTGGAGGCACCGTCCCTGGGGGTCTTCAAGAAAAGCCTGGATGAGGCACTTAGTGCCATGGTCTAGTTGATTGGATAGGGCTGGGTGCTAGGTTGGACTGGATGATCTTGGAGGTCTCTTCCAACCTGGTTGGTTCTATGATTCTATGATTCAGTGGGAGCAAAACGGTTCATGAGAAGAGCTTGGTAAGGTGAAAACACCTACTCTAAAACATGCTCGTAAGAAAAAGAGCAACAGACCATTGTTATCCACGCCAGTTGCAAACCAGAATTAAGTGAAGCTTTCAAAGATAGTGTTGTAATCACTGACTGAAAGGACTGTTGTTCTGCAAACCCTGAGGCAGGAACAGTACTGCCGTTGTGGGATCCCGTCCCGTCCGCAAACGGTGCTAATGCAGTAGCTTCCCAGCACCACAAGCTCTGCTCCTTTCATGCAGTCTCTGGGCAAGTGGGTCCTTCGGAGCATGACACATGTCATACCTTTATGCTGTGCTTCCTTCAGTCCAGAAGGTAAAATGTCTTTGTTCGCTGGCAGTTTCCCAAGGTGAAAGAGGACTCAGCCAGCTGCGTTCATTAGCACTGAGGCTGCTGCACCCTGTTTTGGACACAAATGGCTTTCTGTGCGCTGGGTTTTGGGAGGCTGATTTGACTTGAGAGGTCTTTTCCACGACTAGCCATGGGCAATTCAGCCCTTCCAAGTGATTTCTGGTAAACAGGACACTGGGTTTGCATATTCAGAGGTGGTAACTGGAGCGTCACATGGGAAAATGCCAAGCACCCTTGCGTCTTTGTGTCACTTGTGTTGGCTTCAGCAGCAGCCCTCTGCTTTTAAATAGGAGCCTTTCAAAGCCAGGGTTTAAATGGAGCATTTAGGGCTGCTTTGTCCCAGAATAGTAAACGTCAGGAGCTGTAGGTTCATTGCGGCAGTCTGGCTCAGCTGATGGGCTTTCTTTGTGCCGGGCAGATTTATGTGGCCTCAAGTCCTGAGATCTATCCCCAGCCAATGTTTGCATGGCCCTAGGACACTGAAAGGCAATACCGCAACAAGTTTGTGTGTATGGATGTGGCAGCAGACTCTGACATGTGGGATTTTGCTCACTGATTTAGTTTTGATGCTATATGAAACTGCTTGTATGTTATGTGTAGCTGTCTGAAGCCCATCCCCATAGAGTAATTAATTAGGTAGGCAAAGCCGTGCCCTTTTGGGACATGTTTCATTTTCACCTAGGATAAGTGAGGATATGCTGCTAATTGCTTTACCAGGAGAGGCTTCACTTTTGTTGTCCATCCTGTCCTTGTCCCCATGGACCACAGAGGGACAGCACAAGCCAGTAAGGCGACAGGAAAAGGCTTTTTCTGCCACGGTCCTGCCAAGGCAGGTCTTTTGTCACCTGTCTCTTTCAAAATGCAGGGGGGTATAAGGCCTCCACTGCTGACAGTCTCAAGCTTTGAGTCTCATCTCCTGACCCTTGTGGGAGTAATGGAGAGGCTTTTCATTTGAAATGTCCTCCTATGGCAGCAGGTTGAAGTTTTCCTGCATTCAGAAGCTGCGGGTGAAGGTTTGGGGATGCAAGTCAAAGAAAGTCAAGAGGAAAAGTTATTTTCTTCCAGTGAAAGCTCTGACAGCTGTCACACAGAAGATGATCAGCAGCTTTGCTAGTATGTTCCTGAACACAGACATTACGCTATGCTAAAACACTGCTGGCAGCAATACATTTGGCTTGTGCTAGGCAGTAGCTGCTAAGGCCTTGGATGTAGGAGGACTTGGAGTAGTGTCAGAAGCCTGAGTACAATGTGGCACCTGGAAAAGTAGTCTGGTGCCCCAATTCAATTATTCTATGAATTTGAGCCCAAAACTCAGCGCAAACTGCACTTCAGCTGCATTAATGGTGTTTTGCTTATGCTACTTCCCGGAGCTCCTGCTTTCCCAAATTAGAAATTACATTCCCAGGTATTAAAACACCTGTTGATGTGCTTTCCCTTAGTGTACATTACCTGTGAAATCATGTTATTTAACTGGTGTAGAATAATGCTGGCTCTATGGTTACATCTCAGGAAACGCCAAGTCTGCAGTGGCAAGGATAATAGAGGTTTGTTCTTCAGGAGCTGGCACTTCTGGAAATGGTTGGCAGTATTTGCTCAGAAATTAGGGAGAGATCTAATGAAATAGAACTAATCTAATTTGCATGGATATTTTACCTTAAATGCCACCTCGGGGAAAAATGTAAATTCTGTAGAAAGGTTTAAGATTGAGAAAAAGGAGACTAACACAAACCTAAAAATCTCAAGGAGATGAAACTGTCCTCTGGAGGTTCTTGCCCATGGATTATACAAAGAGCATGATGGTGCTTGGGTAACCATTTTAAACTGTATACTTATTTTTATCACCTAGTGTGGTAGGTCTGCTTTTCTCTGAGCATACAAGGGGCAGTTGTTCATCACCCTCTTGAACCCAGAGAGTCTGATGGTGACGTACTGAGCACAAGGCTGTCTCTTAGTTCTGTCACTCTGATGTTAATAAAGGCTTGGCTTAACAGGTCACTCCTGGAAGTTTAAACAGTCCACAAAGTGAAAATGAGTCCACTTTGAAAGCAGGAAGGCATATTTGAAAAGTCATGGCAACAGGAAAGATTTCTAGCAGGTAAAAAGGAAAAGGAATCAAAATAGAACATAAAGTATGTTGAAGTAGATGGTGAGGTAAAGCAGAAGCAGTTGAACACTACAGGTGCTGGAGCATGTCCAGAGAAGGGCAACAAAGCTGGTGAAGGGCCTGGAACACAAACCCTATGAGGAGAGGCTGAGGGAGCTGGGGGTGTTTAGCCTGGAGAAGAGGAGGCTCAGGGGTGATCTTATTACTGCCTACAACTACCTGAAGGGACATTGTAGCCAGGTGGGGGGTGGCTTCTTCTGCCAGGCAACCAGCAATAGAACAAGGGGACACAGTCTCAAGTTGTGCTGGGGTAGGTATAGGCTGGATGTTAGGAGGAAGTTCTTCACAGAGAGAGTGATTGGCATTGGAATGGGCTGCCCAGGGAGGTGGTGGAGGCACCGTCCCTGGAGGTCTTCAAGAGGGGACTGGATAAGGCACTTAGTGCCATGGTCTAGTTGACTGGATAGGGCTGGGTGCTAGGTTGGACTACATGTAAGAGAGTGTTTGTGTGGCCTGACCTTGCTGGTACAGAGCAGAGTTCAGTATTTGGAAACACTCCAGCAGTAAGTAGTGCCACAGAAATAAGGATTATTTTGACTCCAGCCTTCTGTGCTTTGACTCCATCCATGGATTCAGAAACAACACCTGGTACACCTTTGCTCAGGTGATCTCACCAGCTATAGAACCTCGGGACTGCACAAACAGGGAAAAAGAGTTGAAGACCCTGTGGGCATCTCTCCCTAACAAGTCACTCCTGGCATGACATGGAGCTTGCAGTGCTCTTGGTGCCTAGCCTGTGCTCAAAGGTCCCAGCTCTGCAGTGAACTGTGTCACAGCCATTCCCCACTCGGCAGAAAAAATGCCTTGACACTCATGCACACAGTGAAGGAAGTAAGAACAACAACAACAAGATAATTAGAAAAAGATATCCAATAGAGATGCAAATTAACTTCGCTCTACAAAGCCTTTTATAGATCCTGGGATTTTGTGTACTTATTACTTCTATTAAATGTGACACACTGAAAGCTTCCCTTTGCCAAAAATACTCTTACATTGTTTCTCTCTGACCTCACTTAACTAGTTCATGAATAAAAGAGCAGATTAAAGGATAGAGAAATACAATTTATTAAACACTTGAGACTGCTGGAAAAAATGTCATGTATAAAATCATGAAGCACAAGATATTTCTAAATGTTTTATTTTGTTGGTGTGTGTGTGTGAATTATTAATTACCAGTAACACTCAAAAGCTCAATACTTCTCTTTCTCTGCAAGTAGTTGTCTTCCTTCCTTAATCAGCTCCTTCCACAATGTTCTTACTGCTCCTCCCATTCCCTTTCTGGGAATCTAAACCTGCAGTGTACATGAGAAAAGAGCAGCAAATATACTTCTGCTCCAGGTTACAGCTCGACAGAGAAGGGCTGTTCCTTGAAACAGGACAAGGGTCTTGCCTAATGTGGAAGGTTCCCAGCAAGCCATCACACAGCCACAGTTTTGTGGTCTGCAACTGCAACGTGAGTGGTGAGACAACCAGGTTGGTTGGTAAGGGCTGGTTCAGTTAGTGAGAAGCAGGTGTTAGAAAGTGTCAGCCATGGGCTAAGCCCATGGGCAGCAGAGCCCATGGCCAGGTAAACTTCTCATTCATTTCCATCAGGTAGGCTTTCCTTCTTCTGCCCAGATGAAGCTTTGGTCTCATCAATCTGGACCTCTCCTTTCTTACAGCTGGTGCTGGATGAAGGTTCCATTGGTCAAGATCTCTGAGGAGGCAGTGCCACCAAATGGTGCACCTCCAAAAGGTGCACAACTATCTCATGTGCCAAATAGCTCTTTCTAGTTGTGATGATGATGGTCCATGATCCTCAGCAGGCTGGGCCCAGAGAGTGGTGGTGATTGGTGCCACATCCAGTTGGCAGCTGTCACTAGTGGTGTCCCCCAGAGATCACTGGACCTGGTCCTGTTCAATATCTTTATTGATAATCTGGACCAGAGGATTGAATCCAGCATCAGTAAGTTTGCAGATGATAGCAAGCTAGGAGCAAGTGTGGATCTGTTGGAGGGTAGGAGAGCTCTGCAGAGGGACCTGGACAGGCTGGATGGGTGGGCAGAGGCCAATGGGATGAGATTTAACAAGGCCAAGTGCAGGTTCTGCACTTTGGCCACAACAACCCCAAGCAGCGCTATAGGCTGGGGACAGAGTGGCTGGAGAGCAGCCAGGCAGAAAGGGACCTGGGGGTACTGATAGATAGTAGCTGAAGATGAGCCAGCAGTGTGCCCAGGTGGCCAAGAGAGCCAATGGCATCCTGGCCTGGATCAGGAACAGTGTGGCCAGTAGGACAAGGGAGGTTATTCTTCCCCTGTACTCAGCACTGGTCAGGCCACACCTTGAGTACTGTGTCCAGTTCTGGGCCCCTCAATTCAAGAGAGACGTTGAGGTGCTGGAACGTGTCCAGAGAAGGGCAAAGAAGCTGGTGAGGGGCCTGGAGCACAAATCCTATGAGGAGAGGCTGAGGGAGCTGGGGGTGTTTAGCCTGGAGAAGAGGAGGCTCAGGGGGGACCTTATTGCTGTCTACAACTACCTGAAGGGAGGCTGTAGCCAGGTGGAGGTCAGTCTCTTCTCCCAGGCAACCAGCAGCCTCAAGTTGTGCCAGGGGAGGCCTAGGCTGGATGTTAGGAGGAAGTTGTTTCCAGAGAGAGTGATTGGCATTGGAATGGGCTGCCCAGGGAGGTGGTGGAGTCAACATCCCTGGAGGTGTTCAAGACTGGGCGAGGCACTTAGTGCCATGGTCTAGATGACTGGATCGAGTTGGCTGCTAGGTTGGACTGGATGATCTTGAAGGTCTCTTCCAACCTGGTTGATTCTATGATTCCATGATTCTACAATGCCAGGAGCAATGTAAGGGCACATAGAGTGCCCCAAGCAGTGGGAGGCAGACTGTCAGGCACATTCACTCTCATGTGTTCTGGGGAGTAGTGATGACTGTCTGGACCAAAATTTCAGCCTTCAGGAGATATGAGGCAATTCAGTGTATCTGCATCCTCTTTCACTGCAAGCTAAATGATGTCAAACTCCACCTCTGCTGCCAGAGAGACAGATCATACTTGGGCACTTGCTGCTGCTGAGGTGCTATGTGATAACTTGTCAATCTGCAGTCGTGTTCTGGAGCCTCTTAACAAGTGCAAATCAGGAGCAACTCCATAAAAGTCCATTACACCAGCGCAAAGCATCAGCATAACAAGCCTTCTGCATATTTATCAGCAAGGCTAGGCCTGTCAGTCATGAGCTACTCAAAACTGCATAGAAAAAAATAGAAGCCTGGCTGGCACTCACTGAGGTAACTGCTTCAAGCCAGGATTTATGGGATATGGGCTGTGTAATGGGAAACATCTTTCCTTCCGCGCTCACGTGCCACTAAACAGTTTTACTATCTTCCACATGTCCTTGCTAGTTGTCTTTTATCACAGTGAGCACATTAATTTTTTTTATTAACATCCTTTTGGAAGTCATGGTTAGCTTGGGAATTCTTTTTATTTATGGAACATCTTCCTTGGGACTGAATCAATGAAAAAAATCTCATGCAGCATACTGAAGAAAGGCAGTTATGAGAACTGCTGTGCGCTTACTTCACATTGTGACTTCCAGTAAAGCTGCAGTCTCAGTGCGTGGGCTGGGCCCTTGGGCAACCCACACCAGCCCTGAGGACCAAACACTGGTTTTGGGACATAGGACTTTGCCTATGACACTGAAGTGGTGGGTGGTCTCTGGCACATGTCTGGCTCTGATGGTCTCTGCAGGTCTAGACACCAGCTCACATCATGGAGCTGATGCAGCTGACTCCTTGTGATGGTTTGGGTGTTCCCTGCCCCCCACTCTTTGGAAATCACCCAGACTAGACTCAGCCGGGTCTGGAAATATGAATGAAGCTTATATTTACAGCTAGCACAATATACAAGCAAATATTTACAGTATATACAGTTATAGACAGAAATATACAAGGTAAAAAGTAATACAGAAACACAACTCCCCTCCCAGATACCTGAGTCCCCAGGAGGGGCTCTCAACCACCCCTTCACCTTCCCCCTACCCCTCTAAACCTTACCCCAGTCCCAAGGAAGAATAGAGGTTCAGCCAGGGGGTTAGGAAGCAAAGTGGGTTAGTCCAAAATGGAGGGTGAGGTTAGAGAGATGCAGCTCAGCCAGCAGCACAGTGAGAGTGATGCTGAGAGTGTTATCTATGTTTTGACTTATGTTTTTATACATCTCAGCAAGCCTGTGAGCAAAGTAGTCATCACCACTGTTTTCCTTTTACAGCTTATGATCTAGTCCTTCTTACCAAAACATTCTAGGTAGCTTCAAACTAGTATACTCCTACTATAGCATGATCCCCTTCACCCAGTCTCAGGACTGGAGGTCCTGCAGGAGACCATCTGCCAGAAGGATTGTAAAGTACCTTTTAAATCTGAAGGCTTTTGTGCCTAGCTCTTACACTGGAATGATACTTGCTCTCCAAAGAGGTAGACTCAGAATCTGCTCATTATCAGGATGGACTCCTCCTGTAAATATTAATGAACTGTAATCAGGTCATTTGCCACTTCTTAATTTCCTTTCCTCCCAAAGAACTTTGCAGTCCTGAAAACTGATCTTCTCTGTGTCCTGGATTTCAATGCTGGAGGCTTCCTTATCGAAACCAGGGTGCTTTGGTGCCTGGATACAGGCACAGGAGAGAAAGCCCTGGCATGGCAGATGTGCTTGCCATAGGACAAAAAGAAATCTATTATCTCTCAACCAAACACCTCCTCAGCAGCAGTGGAGCAGTGTGTCCTTGAAAGACTAAAGATAAAGAAAGTCTGTCCTCAACAGAAGAGCACAGCCTGCATCACATGGCAGATGAAGGCAGACTGGAATTGCTCAAAGACCAGAGCTTACTCTTAAGCTTGAATAGTCTTAGATGCTTCTTTAAACACAGCTGTGTAGGAGGAAGCAGCAGCTCTGCTTTCTGCTGTGCCTGACCAGAATCTGGTCCAAACAGTGCAGGACTGTCTCTTCTGTCTAAGCTCTGCTTTGGCTGCACATGAAATTACTCTGTTTTATGGCTGGGGTGCCCTGGGACACAAAAAGACACCCCAAAGCTAAAGTGTTTGCTCTTCTACCACAAACAAGTCAATGGTTTTGGAGAGAGCAGCCATGCTGTATATTCCTGGAATAAGCACTTCAGGGTGCACATCTAATTGGGCAGGGCTGGTTTTGCATGCTGAGACCTGTGCCTGAGTCCAGCTCATCATTTTGGGCATGTCCTGGATGGGAGTAGCATGGCCTGCAGCAAGAAGAGGTGAGGTAGCACTACTGGAGTCTGAAAGGAAGTACCACACTTATGTCAGGAGGAACCTTCTCATACTGTGTCTGAGCCTTACAACAATGTGAGTTAGCTTGCACTAATGGAAGCTGAGATTTCTCCATCACAGGCAGGAGTCCCAGAGGATGCATTGCTGAAGTGGTGTTCCCCAGGAAGGACAACCAGACCTGTTGAAGCCCATGGTCATGAAAAAGTGCGTCTGAAAAAAAGACACAGAGCTTTCTTTCCTGCTGCAGGTAGAAATCACTCCTCAGCAAACAGCTCTCAGGACTAGGTGGCACCACAGAGACAACTGCTGCCATGGCCTTCAAGCAGAGCATACACTAGAAACTAGACAACTTTCCCATTGGTTCATAGCAGTTATGAAACATCATAAAGATTTTAAACCCCAGAGCATCACTGGTAATGGATATTCTCTCAGTGAATGTAAATCCATCACACATTTTGCAGTCTCTACTGAGGCTGCAGATCACAGGCATGCAGATACCTATCCCAAGACAATTCCCAAACTCCCCTTTCAAAAGATGAGACTACAAAGACTTCTCATCCACAACTTTTTTTGAAAAAAATAATATGGACTAAAGGAATCATATAATGGTAGGGCTGGGAAAGGACCTCTGGAGATCATCAAGTCCAACCTCTTGCCAAAGCAGGATCCCCTAGGGCAGGCCACATAGGAAAGTGTCTAGATGGGTTTTCATAGTATCATAGTATCATCAGGGTTGGAAGAGACCTCACAGATCATCAAGTCCAACCCTTTACCACAGAGCTCAAGGCTAGACCATGGCACCAAGTGCCATGAAAGTCTCTAGAGAAGGACATGCCGCAGCCTCTCTGGGCAGTTTGTTCCAGCATATCTGTATTTGTATTTCTTCTCATTTTTCCTTCAGGTACGCTGCCTATAGCACTCACCCTCACAAGAAAAGAGCTGTTCCTCCTGTTGAGATGGAACTTCTTGTGTTCCAGTGTGTGTCCATTGCCCCTTGTCTTATCATAGGGCACCACTGAAAAGAGACTAGAACCACTGGCACACACCATTCAGAACTTTCTACAGTCCAAAACCTGATGATTTGTTTGAGCTGAAGCCTTTTTAAGATCTCATCTGGAGCCAAATAACTGAGCATGTGAAATGTGATCCTGAACAAGTAAAATCCAGAAAAGTTTAAGAAATCAAACCTACCATACCATAAAGGAAAAGGTTAGATGCATTTATCTCCATGTGCTAGTTTGAAGCTAGCTAGAATGTTTTGGTGAGAAGGATTAGATCACAGGCTGTGAAAGAGAAACAAAGGTGATGTCTACTTCACTCATAGGCTTGCTGAGATGGATAAGAACAAGAATCCATACATAGATAAGGGAGTCGCTCTCTGCCTGAGCTCTGGGATGCATTTTTCTCTCTAACCTCACTCTCTGTCTCTCTAATTAATCCATCTGCTTCCTAACCCCCTGGCCAACCCTCCAATCTTCCTTGGGGAACAAGGCAATGTCTGGTGTAAGGTAGAGGGGTGGGAGAAGGTGGAAGGGCAGTTGGGATCCCCTCCTGGGGACTCAGGTTTCTGGGAGGGGAGTTGTGTTTCTGTATTACCTTTCACCTTGTATATTTCATAGAATTTCATAGAATCAAGCAGGTTGGAAGAGACCTCCAAGATCATCCAGTCCAACCTAGCACCCAGCCCTATCCAGTCAACTAGACCATGGCAATAAGTGCCTCACCCAGTCTTGAACATCTCCAGGGATGGTGACTCCACCACCTCCCTGGGCAGCCCATTCCAATGCCAATCACTCTCTCTGGCAAGAACTTCCTCCTAATATCCAGTCTATACTTCCCCCGGTACAACTTGTGGCTGTGTCCCCTTGTTCTATTGCTGGTTGCCTGGCAGAAGAGACCAACCCCCACCTGCCTACAACCTCCCTTCAGGTAGTTGTCAAAAGCAGTGAGGTCACCCCTGAGCCTCCTCTTCTCCAGGCTAAACAACCCCAGCTCCCTCAGCCTCTCTTCATAGGGTTTGTGTTCCAGGCCCTTCACCAGCTTTGTTGCCCTTCTCTGGACACCTTCCAGCACCTCAACATCTCTCTTGAATTGAGGAGCCCAGAACTGGACACAGTACTCAAGGTGTGGCCTGACCAGGGTTGAGTACAGGGGATGAATAACCTCCCTTGTCCTGCTGGCCACACTGTTCCTGATGCAGGCCAGGATGCCATTGGCTCTCTTGGCCACCTGGGCACACTGCTGGCTCATCTTCAGCCTACTATCCACTGTATATAACTGTATATACTGTAAATATCTGCTTGTATGTTGTGCTAAGCTGTAAATATAAGCTTCATTCACATTTCCAGAGCCGGCTGAGTCAAAGTGTGGGGGAGCGGGGAACAACCAAACCATCACACTCCAGCAGGAGTAACTTGCCACTTACTGCAAATAATCATCATGTTCTTATTGGTATAACCAGGTACCAAATGGGATTGTCTCATTTTGCATGTCTAATCAATAGGGAAGGAATACCAGGAAGACTACAATGACTAGAAACAACTTCGTTCTCAGTGAACTGCTTTTATCCATACTCCAAAAACTCACTTCTCACTCCCACAGCAAGTTCCTTGCCCTACACACACATGTAACAAGGTGCAGTGATGGAAGAGAGCCCCATTGTCATCAGCCTTCTCTGCTTCAGTGACCTGAAAGCTTCTGTGTTAAATCACTGACCTTGCTTTCCCTTTTTGTGCGTAGTCATGCTCCCACATAACAGCTCATTAGTCAGCATTTCCTCATGCTTTAAGTATTTTAAGTGTTTCTAGAAGCAGGACTGCCAGCAGGACATTGCTGTAGTACTTCCATGGCTGATACCATTTCCATTTCAGGCATGGTTTCACCTCTGCCCATGCTGCAGGGGCAACAGGGTTTTTTTGGTTTGTACTGAGAGCAGTCCTGTTTCTGGGAAGCCATGTAAAACCCCCAATAAGAAAAAGGGAGCCTATCCCATACCTCTATCCAGAACCTACCTATTCTAGGAAACCACAAGGTTTCTAATTTTTATGCCTCTGAAGGCAGCTGTGGTTTCTGCTGTGACAAGCTGACTATGGGTTCAAAAAGCTTTCCCTTTAATAAGTTCTGTCCTACAGTGTTCTGACACAAATCCAGCAAATGCTTTATTCACACTGATTCTGAGTAGTCTGTAGTGATAGAATGGTCACTGGTTCAGGAACTGACAGCTAGATGGGGAAAAGAAAGGTGACTTCTAAAGGAATTTGCAGTTTGGGACTATTTTGCTTGCATAATAAAGAAAACAGTTAAGGTTTTCCTTTTTATTTCTAAAGGTCATTCATTTCCTTCTTCTGTTTCATTGGGAGAAAAAAAATAGGAGGAAACGCAGATTCTCACACCCTTAGTACTGGGAAAACTCATTGGCAATCCTATCAAACATTGTTTTTTTTCTCACATTGATGGACAATATAAATGAAATAGGAATTCAACTGGGAAAGAAATTAAAACTTGTAACACCAAAATATCCTGTCCCCTGGCTGGTTTTCCCTCCCTTCCATCTGCTGCAATGTCCCCAGTTCCCCTGGCTGAGCAGCAGTCAAAACATCCTCCTGACTTTCTAACAGAGAGAAAGCAGGCAGTATATTTTTTTTCAGAGGGAGCATATTCTGTTGTGCACATCACAAACATTTGTGAAAACGAATGCAGAAAATCCTTTAACCTACAAGACTGTTTTGTTTGTACGTTTAGTTCTGCTTTGAGATTCATGGCCAAGATAGGAAACCAGACAAATCTTTGTCTGGCTCTGCTACAGAGTTCCTGTTTAGCTGTGGGAAGATGGATGAGCCTCTCTGTTTCTGCCATGTTCTCACATGTACTGTGTACATACATATTATCAGGCAGAGAGAAACAGAGTCTATAAATGACTCCTGAGTCTTAAATCCCGGTCTCTGCTGAAGTGTCTGAAATAACCAAGTATTACTTTCATTAAATGGCTATTACAAAAATAGCTACAGGAAAAGGAAAGGGAGGCAGCAGTTCCCCAAGAGTCACAGACAGGAGAACACCCCAACCCCTGGGCAGCAGGGACATGGTGCTGTGCTCATTTGTCACTCTTATCCAGCACATTTTGAAGCTTCATTGCCAAACAGGGCAATCATCGCAGCAGGGTGAGACAGCAGATAACGCTGATATCTGCTGTCCTCTGCTCTCTTACTGGCGTCGAGTGCTGCCCTGTGTAACTCCATTTGGGGATCTCTGCTAGAATCAAACGGGATTTGTTATTCAAGCATGGCTCTAAGGGAAGAGTCTGGGATGTGGACATGCTTAGGCACATCCAGGGTAGGGCTAGAAAGAAGATAAGGGGGCTGGAGCACTTCTCCTATGAAGACAGTTAAGGTTTTCTGCCCTGGAGGAAAAAAACCCAAACCTGGGGAAACCTTGTAGCAGTCTTCCAGTACCTAAAGGGAGCCTACAAGAAAGCTTATGAGGGCATCTAATGATAGGACAGGGAGTAATGGCTACAAACTGAAAGAGGATAGATTTAGATTAGATGTTCTTGACTGTTACGGTGGTGGAGACAATGGAACAAGTTGCCAGGAGATACTGTGGATCCTTCTTCCCTGAAAGTGCTCAAGGCCAGGCTGGATGGGGTTTTGAGTAACCTAATTCAGTGAGAGACTGCATGGCAGAGGACTTGAAGTAGATGATCTTTAAGGTCCCACCCAAACTACACTGTGATTCTAGGATTTTTTCAACTAAACTCTCATTTTTTTTTTCTCTTTGTCTTCTTGTCATAGAGCTGAGCCAAAAGACCCCATGATTTTATTTCACATAGCTGGTAAACCTGCAGGTCAAGTGGAAAAAAAAAGAAAGAGGAGGAGGGAAAAAGAAACATTAAAAAAGGGGAAAATGAAAAGAAAAAATCCATGAAGAAACAGAAGTGGATTAAAAATCTGTGGTAAATGCAGACATTACAGATGGCATCCACAGTAATTACTGGATGAGCCAGGGTAGGTCAGTGCCTTGAAGGGGAAGGCAGTCAATCTGGTAATTACTGCATGAAAAGGAAATGGGTCAGCCTGTGAGCAGTCTACATAACAGAGGCGTTATGCACAGACTTGCAAACACGGGAAAACTGGAGCTGCTAAATCCAGCAAGTATAGCACCATTCAGAACAGCCTTGTTGCTTGCCAGCCTTAGCCAACAGCGTTCCACCGAGCACAGCCATACCAGCAACCTGCCACCTAATCCAGCCCGGTTTGCGTGGTGCCAGCTTGGACAGGGGAGGAAGCAACACCTCATAGTGACGCTCAGTCTGTTGAGCCAGGCTTGGGATAGTCTCCTGCTTGGTGCTTAACGAAAGTTGTATTTCTTCTATCTTTTTCTTGGTACACTGCTTAAAGCACTCACCCAGTAGGAGAGAACTACAGGGCTTCTGCCCTTCTCAGCCTCAGGGAATTCTGAACATCCACCTCCCATTTCTCCAGCAAATGTGAAGCAAGGCAGCACCAAAATCACATGCCTGCTAAAAATGGAAAGAAATAGGGTTCCTAGAGGAAGAACAAGGATTTTATAGCAAGTAATAAGGGCATCTACTTGGGAGAAGTAGGAGTTTGCTTTTTTCCACCTGCCACTCCCACACAGCACAACTTGTTCCTTTAGTTCAGCCGCTGTCTGGTCAGTGCAAAGCTTGTTAACAGCCTGGAGAGCAGGGACACAAAGCTGGTGAGGGGCCTGGAGCACAAATCCTATGAGGAGAGGTTGAGGGAGCTGGGCCTGTTTAGCCTGGAGAAGAGGAGGCTCAGGGGTGATCTTATTACTGTCTACAACTACTTGAAGGGGCATTGTAGCCAAGTGGAGGGTGGCCTCTTCTCCCAGGCAACCAGCAATAGAACAAGGGGACACAGTCTCAAGTTGTGCCAGGGTAGGTATAGGCTGGATATTAGGAAGAAGTTCTTCACAGAGAGAGTGATTTGCCATTGGAATGGGCTGCCCAGGGAGGTGGTGGAGGCACCGTCCCTGGGGGTCTTCAAGAAAAGCCTGGCTGAGGCACTTAGTGCCATGGTCTAGTTGATTGGATAGGGCTGGGTGCTAGGTTGGACTGGATGATCTTGGAGGTCTCTTCTAACCTGGTTGATTCTATGATTCTATGACAGATAAACAGAGATTAAGCTGTTAGGCAAAGGGTACCTGACTGAATATTGTGAAATCCATTCCAGATCTGCATACCAGGGGACACCTGAACCTCCCTGTGATTTTTGTCCCTTCATTTTCTCACTCAGTACAATCCCTTGTATGGGATTGTGTGGAAGGGACAGGCCAAGGTCAGATGGATTTGAGGCTCAGTTTACATGCACCGATGACATCAGCAACTGTGCAGCACAGCAGGAGAGGATTGGCAAAGTGAAACAGCTGGTAGTGAACACCTGCTGCCCACATGTAGACATCTGGGGGAAGTTCTTTCTCCTTCTAGTTGGGTCCTCTGAGCAAGCAGCTCAGTGATGGGAACCAGGGGGGACCTCATTGCTGTCTACAACTGCTTCAAGGGAGGCTGTAGCCAGGTGGGGGTTGGTCTCTTCTCCCTAACAACCAGCAACAGAAGAAGGGGACACAGTCTCAAGTTGCACCAGGGGAAGTATAGGCTGGATGTTAGGAGGAAGTTCTTCCCAGAGAGAGTGATTTGCCATTGGAATGGGCTGCCCAGGGAGATGGTGGAGTCACCATCCCTGGAGGTGTTCAAGAAAAGACTGGATGAGGCACTTAGTGCCATGGTCTGGTTGAGTGGCTAGGGCTGGGTGCTAGGTTGGACTGGATGATCTTGGAGGTCTCTTCCAACCTGGTTGATTCTATGATTCTATGATAAGTGAAGTTGATCAGGAGATTCCCTAGGAAAGTGCTCCCTTGAACTAAATTAAATCATGGGCTTCTTTTCATTCCTCATGAAAAAGAATTTTCCACATCATTCCATGTAGAATTAGTTTTTCTTTTTAGGTAAGGCATTGCAACTATAATTAGACAGCAGTTCTGGGCATAATGAATTCCTTTCAGGGACTGTACACCAGATTAAATATGTAAACTATTAAAGGTCAAGACATGGTAAGGCATAAGCAGGAAAACAAATCATAATAGCTTACCAATATGGTTGCATAAGGCTGGGGGGAAGTACTACATAGCTTTGATTCTCAGCATTCAAGGTAAAGACTTTGTTATTGTTGTTGGCAGTAAGAATTTGCTAACATACCCAGACATCATTGAACTAAACCATTTAAATTACTTTAATTATTACTACCAACAAAACAATCTGAGAAGTTTGTGATCACTGGCACAAATTCCCTGGGCAGACTTAAGAAAGCACAGACATGAGCAGAGCAGCAAGAAAAGCGCTCAACGAACACCCCAGGAATTTTGTCATTTTATTTTGCTTGTGTTTGTGTTCATTTGAAAAACCATGGTGGTCATCTTAGCAAAGAGCAACAAACAACTTGTTCTTTTTATCCCTACAGCCCAAATCTTTCACGGGAAGCAAAAGGCTCTGAGAGCTATGCACATAAATCAGGCAGATGCCTTCTTTCATTCTCTCCTGTCTCCCCCATTTGCAGTGGTGCCCTCCGAGTCGATCAGGCTTGACAGTGGTGTCACATCCTATTCCTTTACCTCCTCTCTCAAGCACCAGCATTGCCAGCCTTCTAATGATCTGCATGAGATTTGGACAGTTTAGATTGACTGTGACTCTCCCAGCCCCTCAATGACACAAACGGTGTGGAAACATTGCCTTTGGCAGCAAATGCCTAAGTCACATTTGGAGAGCATTTAATGAGTTCAAGGAGAAAGTGGGCTGCAATTTTTTACCAAAAGTTGTCTGGATTTGGTTGGGTGACCTTAAGATGGCACAATGATTACCAACACTTCCTCCTGGCTTCAACAGCTCCAAAACTCCAAGTCTGATACTATGATTCCGAGATACTAATAAACCCAATAAAACTAAGGGCAACAAACTACGGTGGCTGTTAATGCAGCAGAGACCAGTGGGCTGTCATGTCTGTGTGTTGAGCGATGACTGTGAGGTTCTGAAGCACCTCGCTGACAAAAAGCACTACATAACACCCCATGGTTTACTTAGGGGTTATTCCACTGAAATTTGCTGGGTTGTGTTGATGCCATTTGTTGCCTGGTTACCCTTGGCAAATCTCTTACATTGTACTTCCTAGGCAACTCTTCTTATTTTACTAATCTTAACCATTGCCATCTCATCTACTAACCTAACCTTAAGGGTGGGACCTGGAGGAGCATTCACCAATGGTTGAAGTCTTCCTCTGATATCAATAGATTTTGTACTGCTTACTGGAAGAACAAAACATATGTGTGGCTCTTGGAAAAAACATAACATTGCAAGTCAAAAGTTCCACTGACTTCAGGAATGAGTTGTGAGTAAATAGGAGAAGTGGCTTTGTTGTAAGGTCGGTGGACAGATCTTACAGAGGGTGCCGGGAAGCAAGATGATAAAGCTCTGAGGAAGTTCTGTTCCTTCAGTCTGCAAATTCTCACTAAGTGATTCATTGTGTGTGAGTTTCGGGCTAGCCCAGCATAGTGTTCTTCACAACAGACAAACACAGAGGACTGTAGGGAAAAGGGAAAATATTTATTTGGTGAAGATCTTTGTTTCCAGCAACTTACAGCTCAAGGACGTCTCAAACTCTACGCAGCCTCTTTAAATACCCTTGACACATTTCTCTTCCATGAGTCTAACCATGAGTCTAACCAGTGTCTCCATGAGCCCACACAAATTTTAGCAACCATAACATCCTGATGGGAATAAAACTTAGCTCCCTAAATATCTATGACTAACCAATCCTTTAAGCAGCTCTGATGAATTCTGAACTTCCACAGCAGCACTTAATTTGACTATTAATTTAATTTACCATTACCTCTTTTCACTGCTGGCATTTTAATTCAAAGCAGTGTACCCTACAGATGGTTCTCTAGTAACACAGACACATGATTTGCCTTCACTTCAATTCTTCACTGGGCTCAAGGCACGACCATTTAAATACCAGTAGTATGTGGAAGGCCATAAAGGAAGATCAGTGATGTGGTAAGGGCTGAAGAAATTGGACCAGAAGGATTTAAAAATGAATTATTATTATTATTATTAAAGATTATTGCCCAGAGAGGTTGTGGATACCCCTTCTCTGGAGGTCTTTGAGGCCAGATTGGATGGTCTTGAGCAATCTGGTCTAGTGGAAGGTGTCCTTGTCCAAAGCAATGGCATTTGAGCTAGATGATCTTTAAGGTGCCTTCCAACCCAAACCATTTTATTGATCTATGAATTAAGGAAGAAATGTGTGCAACACAGAAAGTAACCAAGTGACTTTATTCAGTTACGTTGTTGATGTTGAGGTGAGAAGCAAGAATATAGGTAAAACTTCACAGTAAACTCCCTCGCTCTTCTTACAGGGGTTTAAGCCACCACAAATGTGTGATTGCACACGGCTGATGCACACACACAGAGGAAGATTCAAGAATCCTTGGTGACATTATTGATAGTCACATCATTAAGTGAAATATCAGTGCTTTCTTGCACTCTATAGTAAATATAACAATCACAGGGATTGGTCATTTACCGTGTCCTTAGTGCCCCATCAGAGTGCTGGATTTTCACGACCTTAAATCATAGGCTGACTTGTGTACTCTGCTGTAGCAAGCTCAGGTTCTTTGCAGAAGCTAACATCTGGACAAAGACTGGCAGAAATATCACTTTCAGTTACCATTTTTTGAGGCTGGACCCAAATTGTCACAGACAGAACTAAGCTTTAAGTTCTACATGGGAATTACTTTCCTAAGAATTCAGCACCAGAATAGACCTGAGCAGATGACCCACAACCCATCTGTGAAATACCTAGCTTGGTGAAATCAGTACTTTAGCTGTGACCCAAATAACGAAGCATACAGTGTTGCTCATTAGTGCTGTACCACAGAACAAGCAGAAGGTCATGCAAAACAAGTAGCAGCTTCTAAAGCAAGAGAGATATCTGTTATGAGTTCTAATCACTAAAGCAAACATTTTCTGGCAACGTTTAAAAGATAAGTTTCCTGCTTTTCAAGTCTTCTGATGAGCTAGCTGTTACTCACGTTGAAAGGTGATGCCTGTCAGCCAAGATCTACATTAGAGTCCATAAATGAATTTCAGGAGTTGTGAAGAGCAGGCCAATAAAGTAGCTGCTACTAGAAATGATGTAAGGGAAAAAAAAATCATTCTGGTCTGGCAGGATGCAAAGTATGTTGTGTACTTTGCCTGTGTCATTTCAAGTAGTACATTTAATTTTTCTGGGTTGCATTTGTCTGACGTTCTGCTCTTGTACAATAATGATTCATTATATATAATTTATTCAAGGACTTGTACCTCACCTCTAAGTGCCTATAAATACTACTGCAGCTAGACATTTGCATTGTTAAACAAATACATAACGCTGGGATTTAGGAAAGATCTTTTTATGCTGGTTCCTTGACAGGAAAGATAGATCTTTTCTGAAGTAAAAAGGTGACCTTAAAATCATCTTAAACACCTAGCACAGGAAACAATTAACAGCTTTTCCTTCCCTGTGCTGTCGAGGTAATTTGAGACCATCAGGGAGGGTTAGGGGGCAAAATACTCCTTGGCCATTCAAAATGGATACAGCTACACTGTTGTTTCATCAGGATTGTATAACACCTACCCTCCCACTGCTTGGCAAAAGAATGAGCCTTTTCTGAGTGGAGAGCTCTTAGAGGTGGTGGAAGGCAGACAGATGACAATGCTATGAGGAACAGCGAAAGAAAACCATAGTCCCATCTGGAACCAAATCTGCACATTGCGCCACTGCACCAAGTGATGCTAATGAAAGGGTGTAGGAACCTGGCACATTTATTGCTCCTGGTAAACTGGTATGTGGGTTTGTAGCAATTCTTCTAAAAACAGGAGAAATCCAGTAGAAGTTGACAACATTCATGAAGGGCACACCAAGTTGTGAGAAGCTGGTGCCACTGTGATGTCTTGACCTGCCTTGCTGCCACCATCCTGGGCACAGTTGACAATCTAGAAAAGTGAGTGAAAGAACATACCTTGGTCTCTTTCTGCGGTGATGTGATTTAGAAGTAATGAGCTGAAGCTGCAGGAAGGAACAGTTGTGTCAAATGGTAGGAAAACATTTCTAACAGATGGCAAAGAATTGCAATGGCACACCCAGGGAGGCCATCACATTTCTGGTGCTGCTAATAAACTTCTAAGGGCAGGTCAGGAAAAGGCCTGTAAGAGATTACGCAGGTATAATTTCAGTGTCCATGCTCAGGTATCTCTCCAGCCCAATTGTGTTCAGCCGCCACGTTCTGCTGTGGCATCTGCCTGCTCTTCAAGTCGCAGCCTCACATAAATAACATCTTGCCCTGTCCAGTAGGAACTGTCAGCAGCAGGACACAGGCCAAATGTAGCTGCTTAGGGCAGGATGGACAAACTGGTTGTCTCAGGACACCACCAGCTCTGTTCTTCTGTGATTTTTTTTAACTGCCGTCAGCAAATCTCAATCTTTTTCCTTTGCTGATCTCAATCTTTTTCCTTTGCTGATCGTCATTAAAGATGAAGATCCGCACTCAGCCTACTGATCATGAAAGCCACGACCCTTGGTATAGTATTTTAGTAGCGTTCAGGGCCTGTAGGCCACAGATAGAGAAATACAACTAGTTTCCTCAAGTAGAGCTGAATAATGTGGAGTCAAGATCCTTTAACCTTCAGTTAAATATACTGCGGTTGTTCATGACACAAGGCAGTGAAACAAGAAGGCTGTCTTGAATCAATTTCTTCTGCCTGCTGTTCTCTGCCTGCTCTCCAGTAAGTCATTTATCTTCATTTTGCATGATAGGATAAACAAACTTCCCAATTGCATCAGGACACTGTGAGAACAGACAGGATCAGGTACTTCTTTGCCCATATATGGTTTTACTTCTAGTTGCTCTCAAATGAAATGTAAGCACAACTACATTCTTGGCTTCATACTTATTTACACGAGGTTTTAACAGGGCATCTACTTAAATAGCATCTATCCCTTAACTCCAGTTTGTTGCTACTGTACAACCTAGAGAACAACAACACCTGCAGGTTAGAATGTTTTTTTATTATAATGAGACATACTGTACACAGATGAGAGCAAATGGTTATGTTTTATAAGGCAATCAAACCTAAAGACCTTATCATATTTTATGCTGGCTTAAAAGAAGAACTAGTAATAAAGATAATTTCATTATTAAAAATATATATTTATTTTGTCCTATATTAGAAAGGCAAATTTGGGCAGAGTGATATGGCTTATATTATTTTCCCCCTGTGGAGTTTGTCTTCACACTTGGATAGAACACACATGGAATGAGTTCAGCAATCTCTTTCTACTTAGGAGCAAATATTAACCCACATTAGAAGTCAATTCACATGTTCAACCAGAATACCTAAGCTGGGGAAAAAGTCTAGGATGTCTGTTCTACCATATTTTTCTCTTCCTACACATTAGAATTTCTCCTGTATATTTTCTACCTGTTTTTTCCTCTGGATAATTCAAAGTTTGTCTTCCCTGGTTTTAACCATTGCCATCATAATGCACAGGTCACTGTTTTACCAAAAGAACTCATTTTAGCTTAGTGGAATCAATTACCATGGCTGCTTCTTTAAGCTCTGGGAGAGAGGAGGAGAGAATGACTCCAGAGAGGAATTCAGAGCTCCTCCATTGGTACACCTGCACTGAATCACCTCCTGTAGAAATCTCTTTCTCCCCAGTAACTACAGTGGAAGCCCAGGAAGACTTGGAAAAAATAGCCCTTATGAATTTTGAACAGGTTCGCAAGACTCCTATTGCATCCAAACCTCCTACACACTGCAACCTCCACATATATCTGGAGCTGCACTTTTAGCCATTATCAGTCATGTGCTATTCTCCCCAGGGGCCAGAGTTGCATAGCATCTAGTGTTCGCAGTCCTACAAGTTCTCTTAGAAGTTGGCATTTGTGCAACAACAAATGCAGTAGACTGCCAGGATAGCTGGGATTTCAGTGTTTCTCTGAGCTACTGAGGAACTGCTGCCTATACCTACCAGTTACAGGTTAGAAAATACTGAAATCCCAGCCAAGGAGCAAAGGGCTGCTATAAAAATGCACAAGATGCAAAGAAAATTAAATTTCCAGTGAGCTAAATTAGAGTATCTAAAAGACAAGACCAGCATCCTGTCCTGCATCAAACCAGTCGCTGGACATTATTCACAGCTGTCATATGTGTAACACACTTATTATTTTCAGTCAGGATTAAACTGGCCCAAACTGTATTATGTTGATACTAAAATAGTAGCAGACAATCTGTAATGCTATGTTCTTGTCCACATTTCCTGTAAAACCCCCAAAAATGAAGGCAACATTGTACTGGAACTGCACTATTTTGAAAACATCATGTCCAGCCTCTGCTGGCCAAACTTGCTGTTCTCTACATCATGGTACACAACTGAGCACTGTGACAGTACAGATGTCTGGTCATCTCTTGCCATCATCACTTGAGTTCACTGGGAGCTTGGGCCAAGAAGGCATAATTATATTTTTAATACATGTATGCTCAGAATAGACTTGCATCTTGGGTGCTGATAGATTCATTTTCCTGGATATACTGGAGAATGTCCACTTCATTCATTGTCTGAATCCTGTTTTCCTTTGGCTTTGTCGGCAGAGTTGAATTAGTGGTTTGAGGGGCAACTGCTGGCTTCTGAGGCAGTGGTGGCTTTGATGGTACCTTAGGTTTTGGTTTGGAGGTTATTTTCAAGAGTTTTTCTAAATCATCTTCAACTCTGGAATGAAAAGAAAACATCAGTAATATCTTGGGTATTTCTGAATCACTTTTTGTTTTGTAAGAAAATGCAATCTTACAAAATAAAACTTTCTGCAGAAAAGGCTCAACTTTGATTAACTTCTCTATAGGAAGAGAAATTTTTATGTTATCAAAGTTTCAATGTTACCCAAATTAAGAATTATCTTTTTATAATGTGTTTATTGAGTCCACCATGCAAGTTCATTAATTTTACAGCACGTTTTCAAATGTCTAAATTAAAATCAACTTGCAATTATTGAGGGAAAACAAACTTTAGTTTCAGAGAAAAAAGCTTTAGATTTGTGAGAAGGTGATTTGCCTCCTAGAAATTTTCATGGTATAGTAAAAATGTTCACATTGCGCTCTGCTTCCTCTTCATTCCCATCCCCCAAGACTGACACTGAGCATCCCTCATGCTCTGGATAAATGGCTTTACAAATCTTGTGTTCACATTTGCTTCCAGGAAACTGAAGTAGTTTTGCAATCTGTGACTTTACTGCATACAACAACTCATTTGCCCACACTACTTAGTGAAATAACCCAAACCACCTGAAACAGTTAAGGATGTTTTCTATCTGCATTATCTGGTCTGACTGAAATCTGGGCTCTGCATGCCCAGACCTGTTTCCATAAGAGATGTTAAAGACTTTGAGAGAGCTTTTACAACATTGTCTAGTGACTCCAGGAAGTGTTCACCTTTGGAAAGTGAACACAAAGAGGTAAGGGAAAGAAGGTTGTGACACATCATATCTCTAAAAGACACAGAAGAGATGGCAAAGAGAGAAGTCTTTACAGGCCTTGGTAGTTTCTCTTCTGAATCAAAACTGCCTTTTGTTTTGGTCCTTTGAACACAGTGGTCAAACCAATTACCATAAGGCCTAAAGGCAGTTGTTGATTTCCCAAAGGCTTGATTCACAAATAACTGTTAGGCTATCAAACTCCAACCAGCAATCCATGCAGTCAGCTGTGTCATGACTAGCTATGGAAGTGAAGACTCAGATAAAATACACATGTCATATATGCTTACTAAACACACAACTTGCAAAAGGCTCCAACTGTAGCACACAAAATCAAGAAAGCTAAGGCATAAAAAGTGCAAGCAAAAACTTTTATACAGGGGACTAGGAGCCAAAGATCAAGAGGAACAGTAGGTTTGTAGCATGTGGGTACTCCCTCATTAGACCCCAGCTTTAGTGTGATATGTTTACTCTACAACTCCAGTGTTTTAAGATAGCAAAATGATTTAACTGTTATGAGCACTGCTGTAAGACCTGCTTTTACTGAACTTCAGCGTCAACCGAACCAGCTCACTAAGCTATGGCAGTACCAACAATAAGACTCCCTCTGACTCAGCTGGAAGCTACAAATAAACTTGGGGATGAAATTAAGCTACAGAAGTCATTCCCAAGTGACTGGCATTTTCTTTATCAAACTCCCTTCATACAGTTTTATTTCTTAGAGGACACGTGAGGGTAAGAAAGCCTGGGTGTGTGGGTCTTGAAAGGAATTGGCAGTATATGTGAAGCCCATCCTCTCCCTCTGTCTCTGCCAGAGCGCTACAGCAAGAGGAAGCACAGTCCTGCATCCAAGAAGGGGGGATGCTCTCTGTTGGTCACTGTACCCATAACCATCTCATCCTCTTTCTCACTGCCAGACAATGAGGCCATCTTGGAGAGATCATACAGACCTCTGCAAAGCCACTGGCTAAATGAATGGGACTCTGATTTCTCCCTTTCTCTCTTTCTTCACCACTAGCCCTAGAAGAGATATTGTAAATGCCTCTATCCCACCCAAAACAGTTGGTGGGGCCGTCTGAAGACAGTTAAGTAGGCAGTGTTAGCAAAGCTGAGCTCTCCAATAATTTGAGAAGCAACTGATTAGGGTTAACTGGCCAGGACCATGGGGAATAGGTTTAAGAGAGGACACTTTGCTGCCTCATCTCACGTGCCCATTTTGTGAATGTTAAAAGCACAGGTACTTCCAGCGCTCCAACACTCTCTGCTAAGGATCCCACTATTATTAAGAAAAACTTCATCATCCTAAAGGTTTCTTTTTTCATAGTCACCCTTATTAAAAACTGTGAGGGACTTACGGCTGCACAGCCCAGACAAACTACAGTCACCACAAACTGACCATAAAGAGCACAAGGACTAGCCAGAATTTTCTGCTGTATAGATGGTCACAAACCTTCAAGGTAAAACCATTCTTAAAGTCAGATCTTTCTGTGGGATTAGTGTTAACCAAGGCTAATCTTGTCAAATCAACTGCCTGGACACTGTCATTTAAAACCAGGAAATACCCAAGCAGACCAACTGATGAACAGAGGAGGGTCACTCTGCATCTTGAACTGTACCCTGTGGACTTGTATTCCAGCAAGCAGCTCCTCAAATTTCATCCTTCAAGTAATTCTGCAGATCATATTCTCTTTTATTTAGGTAAGATTGCTGATGTATTTTAATTTCTATGATTCACCTTGCCAGTGCATTTCTTCTTCCTGAATTCCTCACCTACACAGAAGAAATTAATTTAAGACCAGGTACTCTTATTTGCTTCAACCTCTGATATTCAAGAGATATCACACCTGTGATTATATTGCCAAGACATGTTCCTGTGCTCTTTGCTGTGTAATAAAGACAACATGTTAGGGCTGGAATTTCTGAAGCCTAACTTTCTTTAACTGATGTGATACCTCCCTTCTTGGCATAAACAAATACTGAATGAATCCGTGTCCACGTCGTAAAGTTTTGGTCAATAACCAACAGAAACCACAATAACCTGATGAACAATACATACATATACATACAGAATGTAGGAAGGATGCACAATTTTGAACTAGATTGAGAAGTAGGTGCACTGCCCAGAAGGGGCAGCAGTAAATACAGTTTATTAACCTGATGAGATGGTACAAGCTTCTTGATTTCTACACTCCTGTGTGGTTCCATATTAATTTCTGTGCTAATCACAGCAACAAAAATACTTCCAAAAGGTGCGATCCAGTAACCTGTGGGGGATTTTTTTTTGGGGGGGGTGATTTTTTTTTTTTTTTTAATGTTTAAAGGTCAAACATTTTGTAGGAGATGATTTTTCAAAGTCTGGAAGCTGATCACACCAACGTCCTTTTTTTTTTGTCTCAGACTTTTTCAAGACCTTGTTTAGACAGGAGTCTTTTACAGACAACACAGCAGAAGATATGTGGTTTTTGTTTCAGCAGTTACTTTTCAGTGCTGCAGTGCTAGGCAAACTGTTTGATCCACTGCTGTTTGATCATGTGAGCATAACTGTCTTCAGAAAACTAAAGAGGTAAAATGCAAAATGCCTTAGGCAGAGACAGAAACAAAGACTTCTATTTTCTGAGAAGCAAATGAATTGTTACAGTGCATAACTACTGCCATATTTAACTCCAGGCCAGAAGGAGGAAGGAAAAAAAGCAAGCAACTGTTCTGAAACAATAAGATTAAAGGAAGAACCTTCACACCCCCGTATTTTTATAGACAACCAGGCACAGAATCCATGTAATTAATCATTCTCTAATTAGTCTCTTTCTTTTTCTGTAATGGAAAACCAGTGCCACATTGTTTAGAATTCTGCCACACTGTTGTGCTGATTTACTGACTCTATTGGTAGAAACTCTCTTTGTTTCCAGACACAGAAAGCAATCAACACCATTACTGAAGAAAGGCTGTCACAAAACCCTGTGATATGACTGCTAGTATGTGGACTTCAAAAGAGTTCTGACTTGGAGGCAGATGCAGCTTCCACCAGAGCATCACTGAACTCTGAACTCTGTTCTGTCTATCCGGATTAGGTCTTCAGGAGAGAAATGACCATGTACATGTACAGCATATAGCATTATGGGGACAGTGACTTCTGCTTGCTGGGAATGTCCTAAAGGAGCGAACCAGTAACGAAAGCAAGATGTGAAGACTCTCATAATTTTCTGAAGTATCCAAAAGCATCATGCTTGAACTTAGATTATGCAACTTGCAGCAGTTCTTGTGGAGCAGACTTATCTTTATCTACCTTATTATTGGTGTCTCTATTTTGTCTGCTGTTAATTATGAGTAGGAGAGATACCTTAGTTGAAGCCTTAGGGAAAAGTGTAGTATCACAGACATAACCTGGGTGTGACGGATTAGGAACTTCTCTCTCCACTATTTGAAATTTACCACACCAGTTCAGACAGTTTGGAAGTAAGATGAAGCCATATTTACAGCAAAGCAAAATTTACAAGCATATACCAAATATATTTACAAGTATTTATAATTATATACAAATTAGAAATAATACAGAAATCCAAACTCCCTCCTGGACAAGGAAACTGCCCAGAAGGGACTCAAAGCCTCTCTCTCTCTCCCCTTCTCTCCCAGACAGACAAGTAACCAGCAAAGCTTACTTGTTATCTGCTAATGGAAGATATTAAAGTGGAGCAAAGGCAAAGTGAAAGGAGCAAGGGTTCTGAGGCAGAAGTGACAGAATAATTTACATTTTGGCTTTTTATCCCTTTCAGCAAACCAACGAATGACTTCATCATTACTTTCATTATACAACCAATGATCTAATTCCTCTCATTAGAATATTCCAATTAGCCTCAAACCAGCACATCAGGGAAAAACTTGTGCTCAAAAGTAGGTGGGAAGCTTTGAAGTATCTGTTGACCATCACTTTTGCTATGGTTGGTAGAGGCAGTGTGATGTCTAACAAGGCTGAAGTTAACCATCAGAGTGCAAAGCAAAGGACACTGTGTAAAAGGTATGGCCATTCATGTTCCTGCTTTTCCCTGCCATCCATTACATTCATACTGGTACTTTACATAGTGCCAGGAAATAGTCTGGAAACCAGAACATGAGAGTTGTTGAAATGCTCTAATAACTGCCAACACAGCTTTACTCTGGGACGTCTTAGTCCTCCTCCAAAAAAGCCTCAGGTACAATTTGGAGCTGGCACAGGACCACCAGGCAGCTGCTAACACTCACCTTGTTCTGGACCTGATGGGAGTCTAATGATGGAGGCAGCCCAGTGGTGCTGGGTGGCCAAGGGCCCAAGAATAGGCTCATCAGCATAGGTAAATGCATATGCCCACAAGAAGCCCTCTGAGGAAAAGAGCCTACTGGTCATATCACTCAGGAAATGAGAGAATTCAAATTTTACAACTTGAACCAGAGAGCTGGTTCAATTTTTCCTCATACTGAAGAAATTCAAACCTCTGTATTCTGCTTCTCCAGAAAGTTCCTCAATTACCAGGCAAAGGCATCACTGGGGCAGGGAAGGCAGTTTTTACTCTCCAGCTGAAGACGTCTTTCATAAATGCAAAGAGAGTTGAAATCTGGTGAGTCTTAGGCCTAGCAAAAGCATCACTTGCTACATTAGGAGAGATCAGGACCTCTTTACATGACACATATAGGTTCCTAGGGGCAGGACAAGAACTTTTCCACATGTTCTGGAAGAACATACAAGTAGAGTGATCTGCAGACACCTCACTAATATATTATGGCAATGGTAAGAAAGAATGTTTTCATCTATGATGCCATTGGTGAGATTGAGGTAGCTCACCTAGTTTCTCCATCACCATCACTTTGTTGGTAGGCCAGGAAACTAGTAACCATTAAAAGGCTGGTCAATGGACAAGAAGAGGGAAGATACTTTTTTGAATGGACATGAAAAAGAAATATTTCTTTACACTTACAAAGCAATTGGTTCTTCTCAAAGCTCAACACTTGTTAATGTAAAGTAAATGCTTCTATTTAAAACAGTAACTCTCACTTCACTTGAGCAGGTATCCCCAGCAAGCACCATTTTCAGTTTGCTATGAGAACATTTATCCTATTCTCTTCTCGCTGGTGCTGTGACAAGCACAACCCACACAGATTTTTCAGATTCATTTGTCTCTATACCATTTTCTTCCTCAAGAAGTCATCACTGCTGAGGATTCACTGCTATGATGACAGTGCTGTGATGCTACTTCTGGTACAACCTCTCAGGTACCATCAAGATTACAAAGGACGTGGTTTCTGTTGTGTTCCCTTTGGAAGAAGAAGGGATCTGCCTTCCTCCAGGTAATACTGCTGTCCTATCAGCACTCCCTCTTCTCCTCCCCTTTACCCTCAGTCACCCCACATTCAGTACATCAACTTGTGCAGATAATACTATGAATTAGTTTTACAGGGAGATTTCAGAGGGGGTTAGGCATCTGAAGAGGTTAACAGATCCTGACCTATCTGCCTACACCTCTTGCACTGGCAGGAGTTGCCTCTGTATTCTTGTAGCAACTTTCCCATCAGAATACTGGAATGATTTTCTGTTTCATTACGTATTCATTTTCAACTGCACCATGATGGCTTCTCAATTCCTGAAAGTGAAGGGACAATTTAAGAATAAACAAGAACTACTGGAATTTAAAAGGAATAGAATCATTTCCCATGGGCTTCCATAACCATCTGGGGATGCTGCTAATATTGATGGCCCCAACCTCATCTAAAAATGTGGTCAAAAGAGCAGACTTCAGAGACCTTTCTCTGCTACAGAAAGAAACCATAATCCAGAGGACATTAATATGGGAGACGGAGAAGCTCTCTCCACTAGTGGATAATACTGCAAGGACTGCTTTGAACCAGGCACTTTTCTTCCAGCTGTATGAATAAATTGGATGAAGTGCTGTATGCTGTAATTGATAGCAGAAGAGAAAGCAAACACAAAATATTGCAAGCACATTATGTATGTGCTCCCAATATACCACAGCACTAAATCAGCTTCTACAAACATCAGGTGGGCTATCAAGACGTAATGCGAGATGGCACCCAACCCACTTTACCTTTTGTTTGCATTGTCAGGTATTACCACTGAGAGAGCTACCACTTTTGCATGTGCAGAAAGCAATAGCTGCAAAACTGCTTGCTTGAGGAGAGGCTTGAAACCACACAGATTCTCTTTCCTGGGTTTAGTACCTCCTGTGGGAGTCATACATCCTAACAAGAGCTGGCTGGCAAGAATTAGCACTAGCAGCAGGATGACTTCATCATTCAGAAGCCAGCCTGAGATCTAGAAATCATTTATTTAACTCTTTACTGCAGCACAGATTCTCTGGGGATGCTGATTCCTCTGAGCATTTGCTTCCTGCTTGACCTCTTAAGGATTATCAGTGCTGGCAAATCTTGTGAGTGAAATGCCAGGAATAAAATACACAATGTGATGATATGTTCCAGTTCTATACTATCAAAGGAATGAGAAAGTGTTGGAGCAAGTAGTACATTATTGCCTCCTGTAATTCTAAGGTCTGGCCCTCCTTTCCATCTCCTAGAATAAAAATCAAATATAGGGTGGTAAGAGATTTTAATGAGTCCTCTACAGCTGTGGAGGTGTACATAAAATCTCTCCTAGAAACTTGAGATGCACTTCTGCAGGGAAATCTGTGAGTTGCCAGGAGGATATTATCCCTCTTGTATCAAGAGCCCCTCATTTCAGCTCACTGAAGTTGAATTCCAGTTTGTTTCTGGGCTTTGTTTCTCAGTTAACATAACAGAGGTCAGTTTTCACTTTCCACAGAAAGCAGAAGTGTCATATCAGAAAACAAGGACTAGATGGTATGCCTCAGACCCTCAAGACCCTTCTTCTGGAGTCACAAAATAATACTCTCAAAGGGGATTCCTAAATTATTTTTTCTAATGTGTTTGAATTCTGAGTCCCATCATACATATTTTACCTTTCAATTGTAAGTACAAGTATTGAGTTACAGTTAGAATGCAGAGTATTTAAACCTTTTGAGGTATAAATAACTCCTCAGACCAACTTCACATTACACAACAGATTTGAGATGTGTACCTCAGCAATTCCTCAGTGTCTTCCTCAGGACCTGTGGTCACCACATACTCCATGTTCTTACAAGCAGCTGGCAGTAGTAGTGAGTCACCCAGTCTTACCACCCCACCAAGGTCTGGATCTTCAAATAATTTGAGATCTAGAAAGGGGAATCAGAAAATACTGTAGATAAATCATGCTACATAATACAATACCTGCATTAATGTTAGCTAGTAAATCTGACTACTGGGCTGAAAAAAGATCATGTAAACAATTATTTTTTCACAAGTACTTCAAATCCATACAGTGCAGCCATACTCTGCACTCAGGACTTGGTAGATCTGCTTTTATTCTTACACTCAAAAGTAGGACACATTACTCTCATTAGTGTAGCATGAATGAATGATGGTGGGACAACCTGATCTCACAGATCTGTAATATCCCAGACCAAAGGTCTTATTTCTTCTTTCTGATTGATTCTACATAATCTTGCAGCACAAGAGGTTTCACCTCAACACAACGGGGAACTTCTTTACTGTAAGGGTCACAGAGCATTGGAACAGGCTCCCCAGAGAAGCTGTGGAGTCTCCTCCTCTGGAGACTTTCAAGGCCTGTCTGGATGTGTTCCTCTGTGATCTGTGCTAGATTGTGTGGTCCTGCTCTGGCAGCAGGGTTGGACTCGATCTCCTTGTGTCCCTTCCAACCCCTAACATCTGTGATCCTGTGATCTTGCCTTAGTTGACGATTAATATTCTTAAGTGATTATTTAACCTGTGTACTCTATTACATTTTAAAAACTCAGTTATACATATGCTTTAGATAAAACAATCTGTGTATATCACAGAATTGTTTGGGTTGGAAAAGACCTCCAAGATCATCGAGTCCAATCATCAACCCAACACTACAATGGATATATACAAATATAGAAGAGATTTACTGTCTTTCATCTTCTTCCTGGGACCAATTGATAAGTCTTTTTCTGGGCCAAAGAGTCCTTCATCTGGATCTACTTCTTCTTCAAAAATGTTTGATTTTGGCTTCTCTTCCTTGGCTGGAGGAGCAGATGCCTTCTTTGTTTTTTTAGTTCTGAAACATCAGAGACAAGAAAGTCAGCTGCAATTCTTCATTTAACAAGAAAGATTTATGGCAAAAAGTCTCATAAACTGAAAATAGATTGAGCCTGGGAAAGGATTAGGGAAAGGTACATAGCTGTCTGTTAGTTACTGGCAGAAACAGGATACTGAGCTGGAGGGACTGTTGGTCTGACATACCTGCACTCGTGTTTTGTATTCTTAAGAACTATCAAGAAACACAATGGGAACTGGAAGAGCAAGTCTGGGCTAACAATACTGTGCTGTGCAAACTACCACTCAGTCACATTTGTTTTAAGCAGTTTTCCTCCTCCCACACAGAAAGCTCAAAATAAGAAAGAGCTGTTGTAGCAACACTGTCACAGACAGACAGCAAAGGGAAGATCTGGAAAACAAACTGCAGACTGGACCATTGCACTGGTCCTTCTGTACACGGTTTTCAAAACCTCTTAGGCTTCATTTCCTTGCCAGTGCCTGCTGCTGTTCCTGTCTGCTGCATACTCCTTTCATAAAAGCATTACACACTCCCTTCATCCTTCCCAGAGGAGATATGAGGACTAAATCACCTTCGAGTTGAAGCAGGTAGGCACTGGAAGATACTTAGTTGGATGAACTGCTGTTTGCAGAATTTACAAAGGTCACTCAATACCTGCTTGATCCAAGGACAGGATTAACTTCCTTTAAATTAAGTCTTCTAAACAAAGACAAAAGTAATTTTTAGGTTCCTACTATACTCAGTGGAAAGCAACATGCATCTCCATAGGACAATTAATCCCATCTATTTTGAACACTGATATTTGGATGCAATAAATCTCTGAAGATCTTCTCCTCTCCCCACTGGCTGAAGAAAGAAGAGAAAAGCTAGTTGGGATTAGAGGCTGCATTTGCACATGGTTTAAACAAGGAGAGATGAATCCCCTTTCAAGAGCAGAGTGAAAAATGTGTGCCTCTTGCTCTCTTACCTAGAAGTCATATTCCATTACCTGAAGCCTCAAAACAGCTTGGATTATGAGGCAAACAAGATGACATTAAAAAGAAAATGTAGAGAACAGGCCCAAAACCTTTGGGTGAATAATCCAACTCAATATAAGCTGAAAAGAAGCATTCCTTAGGAGGGCATGTTCTTCCTAAGAAATTGCCATACTTCAGAGATCCTTACTTCATGGCAGTCACAGCCTTGTAATTTTGAAGGTACCCCCTTAAAGTGCCTCTTGCAATAGAAGAGCTGATCTTCCCCTTTGCAAAGAGCAGGTCAGGTTTCAGCCTACAGCAAACCCAATTATCAGCACTTAACATGCTGTAGTCATCAAAAACTAATAGCAAGGTCAAAAGATTACACATACATTGTAACTACAGTAAAGAATCTTATAAAATCCTCTTCCAGTTACAGGTGCACACAAAAGTACAGTCTAGTTACTTCCAGTTATTTTCACACATTTATTATCATCAAAATAGAACTCATGAATGAAATTACCTTGCTACCACCACTTCCATCACTAGCAATGGGAAAGGCTATTTTAGAGGCCTGTGAGCAAGTCTCAAGCAGAAATTAAGTATGAAATGTCCCCTATGCAATATACTAAAGATAACTGCAGTTGTCAACAATGAATTTGCTGAACTGTTTATGATACAAATCTTCATTTTAAAGCAAGAGAAATTTCCATCGCTTGTTTTTTTTCCCACATTGATATTTTTTATGGATGCACTCTGAGTGACTTCTGAATTTGAGCTACTTCTGAAAGGTTATATCCAAGGAACTACCTCAAATTAAAGCATTTCTCTTTCAAAACCCAACAAAATCCAAAGTTGTAATACATACAAGCTAGGCAGCTTTCACTCAGGATTTCTACACAAACTCAAATTCATTGCTTTATTAACTGTAGTAAAAAATCTGTCACTCAAATGAACCCAAGTATTAAAGGTAAAAAAAGGAGACACCCTGTTTAACAACAAAACCAGAAGAACTGTAAGACTGAATCTTTCAGAGCTGACAAAATTACTGAAAGTAGAATTAGAAGGCTCAAATAAATACAGTCCACTGGGGGAGAAGCAACCTTTATTTGTCTAATTCAACCCTTACAAAGTAATTTCCAACAAGTGAATGACAATATAGACGAGGATTTGTCAACCTACAGAATGCCAAAAAGTCTTTCACAAGATCCTTTGTCCATTCAGAGGATTACAACAGCTCTCCTGAAGTGTAAGAGCCTGTTATGCCCCAAGTACTTATAAACATAAGCCCATACATTTTTAAGCAACAGGTCTCCACCCTAGTGATGTTATCGAGAAGTTTACTAATGGTTAAAGTATTCGCAGCTAAGAGTATCAGAATGGTGGGAAATACTGAAGAAAGGGAAAAGTACCATAAAGAATATTGTAAAGAACAACATGTAAAACAAAATTAATTGAACTGAAAGATCCTGGTAGTAACTTTCTGTTTAGTCTAGCCATCAAATCAGTCCACTTACACTGCCTCACTTTCTGTTTTGCCAGGGGACTCCACTGGCAGTTACAGGGCACAGGGCCAAACCCCCAGGGCTTGACTGCTACCAGTAGGAGCATGAGGAAGTTTTTTTCTTTCTTGAAGTTGTTTCCCTTCACTATCCTTCTAACTAAGTTGGACTGCCAAATAATTCCAGCATATCCATACAGGGCCTCTGTTTAGGTCAGTCTCTAACTGGGAAATAGGATTCCCACGGTTCTGTATTTAGCTGTGCCAGTCCAGTCTGTGCACTGCTGAGCAGAGGTTAATGGATGAGAAAGGGTAAGTAAAAAGCTTCAGAGCCTGTTTGACATTCTGGTTTCACAATCAGCTTCAGCTGGCCTGAGTGTCTGCCTGCCCACTCACCCCTCTCTAGATATTCCTGCTACTTCTCCATCAGCAAGTGACCAAGTAGTTAGCTGGACCTGAGCTGATTGTGAAGCCACATCCTAGCAGGCGTGCAGAGAAGAATCTGTAAGGATAGTTAATTTGATGATCATGATGTGCCAGGGTGCAGTAAACTGAAGCTTTTGGGAAGACAGAAATGAAGGGCCATTTAGTCTGCCTGAGTATTACTTTGCTCAAGTCCTCCATTAGCATCTTCTTCATACATCACATTCATAACCTTGGCATCTAACATTTTAAAACTACCTGCATCCAGCTGGCATTGATATTTCTTTGTTGTTGAAACAAGTAAGCCTTGTAAGATCACTCTAGCAAATTTTAGAAGTCTTAATAAGAATGGAAACAGCTCTAAAGATTATGCATCCTTTGTTGAGCTAAACTTATTTATCCAGTTGAGCTCACTGAAGCACAGTGAAAAGTATTCAAATAACACCACTGTCTTTTGCTCTGAGTCCAAAATGAGCCAAACTGCCTCATAAGTGATTGTAGATAAAGACTAGCCTCCTGGCTGATATGGACCAAAACTGGATGACCAGAAGTTAGGGTTTACGGATGCACCTAGTCAGGCTACTGGCACCTTTGACAATCCAGCTGAGGCTCCTAGTTCCCTAACAACTCTCAAACCATCCAGAAAAATGTCAGCAAAACCCTCTATACAGAAAACATTCAGTTTCAAACCTAACCTATTTTTTTAGTGCAATTCTCATCCTATTGTTTATTGACACAGCGCAGGTCACATGTTTGGCAGCCTCCGTGTCTCCCTAGTGCATCAGTAATGCAGAAAAGCTTCTGTCTGTACAAAAATGTGACAAGGAGGACTAAGACACCCCAAAAGTCAGAAAATGTCCAGATTTATATGTGTGATAGCTGCATTTTGAAATATTTGATCTCCAGACCCAACACTTTGTGACACACATTTTAAGTGGGCATCTCTTGTGCTCCACAGACAGGAGTCCCTAACCCTTCTCACTATTGAGTTAAAATAGTGAGACTTTTTCAGAGTATAAATATTCTTAATTTAGATGTCCATGGAATTTTACAGGGAAAGAGCTCACTAATATAAATGGATATCCCAACCCTTACAAACTTATGAACAAAAGAACCACTGCTAAAATAGCAGCAATATTAACACATCTTTTTGAAAACCGTTTCTGAAAAACAAAGAACCTATACACCAGTTCATGTAGAAAACAAAATGTCATCTCCTTCTTTCTTTTCATTCAACAGTCCTCATTTTCCAAAGCTGCTTGATAACAGCAGACAGGACAAAAGAGGTCATTCTCATCTGCTTTGGGCAAGGGATGCCAAATAGAAATTCCAAGCCCCTCAGCTCCTCGCAGCCTGACTGGTAAGCACTAAGCCATCATGACAAGTGCTGGCTGCAGGCATATTTTACCTCACACAGTAATCTTTTTTCTTGTGAACACCACAGTAACTTACAGCGTCTAGGCATTTGCCAAAATAAAACAATGCATAATAGATGGAATAAATATGCTATTAGAAATCATTTCGAAGAAAAGCATTCAGGCGCAGGCAAAGTTTCTCCTGCTAAAGGCCCCACGTTATTTCAGCCTCAGACTATTGTTCCAGGAGAGCAACAAATGAAAAAGAAGGTCTCAACAGATGTTGAATAGTTCAGCTCCTATCTAGGGACATGTTTTTGTGGAGAGATTTTTCTGAAAGGCCTACCACTCAGGAGTACCTTTTCTTCCTAAATGAAGCCAAGCTGGTTTTGTAACCTGTTGTCAAGCTTTCTGACTAGATCCTTTTTCAACAAAATCTGACAATGAATGGCAAAACCACAAAAGGACAACTTTTGTGTAGTATACATACAGCTCATTAGCAATAAGCACAGAAACACTGCCTAAAAGGATTTCAAGTAGGTAACAACATACAGAGGCATTGGTACGCCTAGCAAGTCCACAAGGGCTACAGAGTAGATTGCAAAGAAAGAAATTTAACATAAAGGAAATGGCATTAGTGTTTTCCTTTGACTTTCTAGACTAAACCAGAATGTGAGACTTGCTGAAACAAGTTAAGGGCGACAAAAGACAACTTTCAAAATATAATCACAACTAAATTAAACCCCAGCAATGACACTGGCCCAGAACAAGGCAGTCATAAATTGTCGGGGTACGGAGGCTGGCGAGAGGCGAGATCGGGGTACTGACGACTCAAGACAGCAGCTTCTAGGCATCTGTGCATCAGTACATCAGTACAACTTTATTAGGGTAGTGCAGTGTCTTATATAGTGCTCAGAGGAGGTGTTTCCAGCCAGCCTGGGGCTGGCAGAAGTGGACAGTACAGATTGGCCCCAAGTTATGTGTAAGGCAGAGATAGGTTACCTGTGGTAAACAACCTGTGAGTACCACCCAGGGGGGCTGGCCAGGGTCAGCCCCCTTGGGGCTGCGTCCGCCCCGGGGGCTGGCAGATTCCACCCCCTGACAGCTGTGCGTGGGTTGCTCATGGTTGCCAGCTTAGGCCCCTGGGAATCAGTAAGACCCAAGGACACTTCCCATCACAGGGCCTGATGTTTACATTTCATGCTCCGCTGCAGGAGAAAGCTTCCCACAATAAATAAAATTGCCAACAATGAAGTGAAAAGGCAAAAAATACTCACTAGTATTTCAGGTTTCACAGTATCACAGTATCACAGTATCACCAAGGTTGGAAGAGACCTCATAGATCATCAAGTCCAACCCTTTACCACAGAGCTCAAGGCTAGACCATGGCACCAAGTGCCATGTCCAATCCTGCCTTGAACAGCTCCAGGGACGGTGACTCCACCACCTCCCCGGGCAGCCCATTCCAGTGTCCAATGACTCTCTCAGTGAAGAGAGAGTCCTCTGCAAAGAAGCACAAAGCCACTTTCAGGGTTTCGGAAAACAGTGAAATAGGTCTTATCCTGGAATTTAAGTTAGTGATATACATTTTTGAACATGCAATACTAGATAACATACACTAATGTGTTTTGGGAAAACAATGCCCAGGCATCTTTCTGCACTCTGGATGTAACTAATCAACACATTTTATAACTTCAGGGATGTTACAGAGGGCTAAAAAGAAATATTTAGAAAAATCATATTTTAAAAAGGAGAAGAGTTAGAGGAGTACAATACAAAGAAGTATATGGGCTGGTAAGCAGTGCCTTGATGCTTGGTGAGGAAAAGCAGGTGATTAGATATAATCACCAAGTAATTAAAAAAAGCATTAATTACTAAAGTCTTGGCATGATGCCACACTGGCTACACAGGCTGATCATGTGCAGGCATTTAAAGCCTGTCTTTGGTAAAGTCGAGGCAGCATAGTTTCCAGGCAAGCAAACTCAGAGCATCAGAGTGTTACTTTGTGGTAGAGCTAGTTTATAACTTAGCATAGCATGGCAAGATGCAATAAGGCAGCAAGGCAGTATGCTGCCAGGGACAGAAAGCAATAGCAGCAGGCAATGGGCACAAATATAACATGAATACAATGGCAGAGCACACACTGTGTTTACCTGCTCATCTCTTTTTATCAATACAGCCCAAGACTAATGGCCTTTGGACACAGAATAGCCAATCAGAATGGCAGTTAGCCAAGTTTGACCATATTAGGTGAAGCCATAGGCTTGCTTTACCCAAATTTGGGAAAAACACAGGCCTTGCACAAGGCAGGCACAAGCTAAGTGTGTGTACCTTGTTTACCACAGGATGCAAACAAGTCTGGGCAGTCCAGAGTCCTTAGACTCAGTGTCTCCAGGTTCTTTGTTTTCTTCAGTGCAGTAGCTTCTCCCCAAAACAGAAGGAGGGAGAGCAGAAAAATATGTCTGGGCAAGCTAGGACATGTATAAGTCTATTTTGGCCTGTTCAAGCCTACCACAACACTACACTTGACAGTCTCCTAGACTCCCCCTTGTGCTCCTCAGGACACCATCTACCCTGTGCTGCTGCCTCATGTGAATTCCCTCCTCACTGCATGCAAAAGCAGAACGGGTACAAGAACCTAGACTGTAGGAACAACTCCAGCTTTCAACTGCCTGTGAACAGAAAGTTCTCAAATAGATAATGTAACAACAGAGGATGATTGCATGAAAAAAAAACTCTGGCTTCTCTAATCCTAAAGGCTCTGTGTAAAGCTGTCTGGAGGGTGCCTTCCTTTTTTTCAAAGACCCACTCTCATTCTACAGAAAACTTCTAGAAAACTGCAAATGATGCTTTGAGCTAGAATTTTACCTCATGTGCCTGTCACACTACATCTAGAGAGCTTATGAAAAGCCAGGGAACGGCTGGTTATCAAGGCAGTGAGATTTCAGCAGTAGCCAAGCAGGATTTGCACTCAGAGGCAGGCAGCTTCAAAAGCGCTGAGTCTCTCAACTGATCCATGATGCAGCCTGAGGAGGGAAGATGGGGCTGAGCCTAGTTTCTCACTGTCTTCCCTCCCCCACATCTCACAGTTCACAGAGGCCACTCTTTTCTCTTGGCTATGCTGTGGGTAAAACAAACCTCTCACTGCAACACAGAGATGGCTCCATAGGAAATAAAACAGAGAAAGACACAGTGAGACACTGTCAGAGCTAAATGATACCACTGTTGCAGACACATCCCCATGCTCTAGCTGCTGCCTCTCCTGCCAATCACAAATCAAAAGAAAATGCATTCTTCCTGCCTAGAAGCTTCTTGAGTTTTTTTTTTTTTTAACAGAGGTAAGATAAAAGTGCTCTGGGTGATACATTCCCCAGGCCACAGATATACCTATCAGAGGAATTCCACTTCTTAAGTTGCAGATGCTGCTTGAGGTCAGACTGTAGGAGCAGTCACACCAGGGAGCACCAAACCCACAAAACTCTCCCTCCTAAGCAAGACAGTGGTGCTGTGCAGTAGCAGCTGCCAAAGGGCTTTTTTCTGCTGCAAGCAAAAAAATAGCTGACTTAGTTCTGCCTTTTTTTAATTGGATTCCTATTTATGTTTTTATCGCTAACTGGACTGACTTTGCAGCACACAAGCTTTTGCAGCAAAAGTAATTTCAGCTGCCTGTCACACTGAATGGACAGGTTCAGTTGGAAAGCACTGTGAGCCCTTGGTGGATCACAGTGAGGCCATGCACCGAATCACAAGGAACCCACAAACAGGTGAACAAAAGGAGAAGAAAGCAATCTTTACAAGTACCTGCACAAGACACAAGTTGAATCTGCACATTCAACTCAGTGCTGGTGTTATTTAGCAGCCATAATAATATTCTAAAATCATAAGCAAAATCATTCCTCTCCTATTGGCAAAATACCTGTCATAGCTCAGCTCACCCAGTGATGCTTGCTATTCCCACAGCACTCTTCATAGATGACAGATGAATAATCTTAGCAAGGCCTCCAACTAGCATCTCATATCTCCAGAGAACTATGACCTGACACAAGTGACACAAGCCTGTAGATTCACCCAACTGATTCATTGCAGTCTCTGCTCTTTGCTCCTACTTAGCCACCTGATAATCTGATACTGTCAGACATCCCCCTTGGGGTTTGCTGGATTAGAAATGCCAGAGATTCACATGCTGCAAGGGATGCAGAAGGAAAAATGGTTCAGAGAACACAGCCTGTGGGTAGGAATGCTGCATAATGTCCCAGGCTCTCAAATGCCAGCCAATGTGAGACCTCAGGCTCGTATGAGGATGTATAGTGGCAAGTCCATGGTGCTCTATTAGCCCAAGGAGAGCTCTTTCCAGGATTTGATGCTGTTGACTTGTAGTGTGAGTTTGGGCAGGAAACTTAATCCTTTGGGCCAGTGTGCTGACTCATAAATCTTAGATGGCCTCTCCAAGCACACTGAAGCGATGCCATTTTACATCAGCACAAGGGGTAAGACAGGTTGGATTACATCTCCCACCACCTCACAAGGGCAGCCAATGCTTATTGTCAATGGACTGTAATGGTTGGATAGCCCTCAAACACCTTACAATCTTTTAGAATTCAGTCTCTGCACCTCTATGTAGCAGGGAATGTCAGCATCCTTCTTTACAGATCAGGACTGAAACATGGTCCTGAAAAACAGAAGTGAGCTGTCTGCAGCCTAAACAGGATGCCTTTGGAAAAAGGAATTGAAACTAATTCCCCTGAGCCCTTGTCCAGCAGTTCTCAATCCTCATCCCATATTGTGTGGCACTGCCTTTGTCTCTTGGCAGAACCTCTGAACAAATAAAAACAGCTCCACCAAGGTCACAGTTTGCAGTAACAGCCCCTGAGGAAGGAAGCAAGGGTTAGCCCTCAGGGCCTCTTAAGAATGCATTTTGCTCTTTTTCATATTACAGAAATAGCTGGGGCCATGGCTCTGTCACTCATAGCCAAGATGAGAAAAACGGAGGGCTCAGAAACAAGTTTGCAGGACAAGACTGTTACACAGAGCAACAACCTCTGCTGGCAGATAACCCATCACACAGATGAAAAATGAAACATCGTTAGTAAATGGGTCTAGATTATGTTGTGAGGTGGGTTTGAGGGCATGACACCATGTTTTGTGTTTTAAGATGCCTTCGAGAACACCTCAGATGCTATTGCAGATGAAAAGCAATAAAGCAAGGAAGAAAGAAGCTTGGAAATCTTCCATTATAACCCACTCTGACCAGTTTGTCTATTGTGCCAAATAAGTAGCAGTTATTACAGAAAATCATGGTTCAGAGAGCAGGGCCTCAGAAAACAGCTGATAGTAGTGAAAACTCCAGTCAAGTACTTTTCTGAGCCAAATGACACACCACAGGTCACATGGCCAAACTGTCACACTCCAAAACAGGCTGGCTGCACTCATCCAGTCCTGGGCGACCTCCCAAGCTGCAACCACCATCATCCGTAAGTGCTAGCTGATAGGAACCACAGCAGCCAGCTGCATACTTGCTGCGAGATGCCCTTGGTGTTTTCCAGTCACAGTGAATCCTTAATTGTCAGACATACACTCAGCACTGCCCGCCAGCCTCATTACAAGGCCCCAGTGGCTCCAATCTTGATTACTAAATGTGACCTCCTCCAGGCTGCCCTGTTGACAACAAAAGGCAACATCTATACTAGGAAATAAAAATTATGGGGGTTTGGGCCAAGATAACAGGAGTCAGTATCTTTCTTGTGAATTTTGAGCACACTTCCTGACATGAATTTGTCCCTTTCCCAAATGATGCCTGGATATAGTATAAGCTCAGGACCTTTCCTGTTTTGGATGTGGCCAGCTTGCTCTAGGGAGTGGAAGGATTTAGTTATTGAACAGAAGCTACTTCATCCTTGTTGGCACAGAGCAAGACTACAGTTCCTGTCTGCTTTTATTTTACCAGTTTAGCCACAGTCAAATCACCTACCACAGATGTGTGTTTCACTGTGATGATAAATCTTACTCCCCTTTATGATCTAATCATGCCTAAGCATCTCAGGCAACATGAAAAGTAAGATTTTTTGTCTTACCCAAAAATTTATGGAAGGTAACAGAAAAAATTCTTTCACTTCAATGACAATTGCCATTAACAATGATCTGCATTTCACATTTCTGTGCAAAGGGAACTTTTATAAAGTCAGTTTTACCAAAAGCATAAGGAAAGGTCTAACTTCTAAGTACTGTGATGTGACCTGAGAAATTCAAGTGCAGAATGAAGACCTACCATGTTCAAGTCATGTGTCTGTCCTAAAGAACATTCGCCTTCTTATGCCAGCACTTCAGATGATTCTGGATGTAGCCAGCTGCTGCAAGGGGCAGCAGCAAATTATGTGATTCCCAGGTGTATTAGTTAGTACCAGCCTGGAGGTACAATGGCTAATTCATGTACTTTTGGCAAAGCTTTGCAGATTACTTCCAAAAATGGTTTTCCAAAAGCCTATTCTTTGATCATAGAATCATAGAATCAACCAGGTTGGAAGAGACCTCCAAGATATCCAGTCCAACCTAGCACCTAGCCCTAGCCAGTCAACTAGACCATGGCACTAAGTGCCTCAGCCAGTCTTTTCTTGAACACCTCCAGGGATGGTGACTCAACCACCACCCTGGGCAGCCCATTCCAATGGCAAATCACTCTCTCTGTCAAGAACTTCCTCCTAACATCCAGCCTACTTCTGCAGCAGATCCAAGAGGAAAATGGAACAATGGCTTTAGTAAAGTCTACTGAATTAGGAACTTGACAGCATCAGATGAAAGGCAAAGCAAGTCTCCCATTTTTGTTTAAACTGAGAATACCTTCACTCTATAGACAGCTTCTTCTAGAGTAAGCAGCTCTGTCACACTTGCTGAAGAGAAAAGCAACAGGGCAGCTCTGAATCCATCCCTCATTAGCAGTCTGTCTCATCTACAAGCAGCTCACAGTGCCTGTTGATTAAAAATTTCCCGTGCCTCAGTGAAAGGAGCAGGCCAATCGATGAGGTAATGCTTTTTTATTCTAATTAAGGACTTGAGTCATCCTCAAGCCCATGAAGCAAAACATGTTTAAATCTGCCCAATTACATCATGTTCAATTCTATTTCGAAGCAGTAGTGGAAAGAAAAAAAAAGCACAATACTTGGTTCTGTCTAGCTACAAATTTATCCTGTATCACTTCTAAAGCATCTCCTGTCTCCTATGAACCTGTCTCAATTAAGTAAGGACTTGCTTAATATGCCTGCAGATTGGCTCACGGCAGCTTCTGCAAGTCGTCATCGATGCTTTAGTTCTGCACTGCTACAAAAGAGCACATATTGCTGTTAAACAGGATGGGAAAATCAAAAGCTGAGAGTCAAGTCAGAGGACTATGGGAATTGTTTGAAGACTGGTGCCAGCTAGTGGCTATGGTACTTCACTCCAGTTCCCGAACACTACTCAGCTTTACAATCCTCCCATACAGAGGGGAAGAGTGCTAAGGTTTATTGCTTTAATACATTGTAAACAATAAACTAGATCTACTAAAAATCCCAGGACATCTTTCCTAAAAGGAGACATACCTTCTTCAGCAAGTTGATCAAATTCCAAGCTGGTTATTTACATTTACATTGATGCAACTCTCCCTGCACTCCAGTTGAATTAGATGTTCTTTACTTAGCGTCTGACACTGGAATGAAGTGTTGCACAAAGCTATTAAGTTCTTGCTGCATTTTACCCAAGGTGTAGGTACATTTGTGTTCTGCTTGAAAACACTACCAGATGGGCATATGCAGTTGTAACATACACAGACTATAGTTATTTGCAGTCCTTTGGGTGATGGTGTAAACACAAATTTACTATTTATAAAACCCTTTAAAGTACATTCAGAGTTCTAATCAGGAAGAAAATTAAGCACATTAAAATAATTACTTAAACTCCTTCCCAAAGGATCCTCATGTTCCAGCTGTGCATGAACTGGAATCACATAAGTCAGCCACGACATCAAGACGACCACTGACATTTAACCAAGGCAACTGCTTCAACAAAAAACATGGGAAAACAATGACTGCATAATCATATGAGATCAAAAATCCAACCTTAGACCAGGAAACATGAATACAGATATGGACAGGGCTGGTATAGGGAAGGACTTCCTCAAGTTTTCCTTAGGTCAAGGAAATTACTATTTCCAAGACAAAAGAAAACACAGAGCAGCCCACTTTAGATCTGTGTTATGCATCCACTCTTCTCTAAACCTCTCTCACAGTTAGAGTGTCCTAGCTCAGATCCTGAGGTACATTTCCTTCTGATTGCCAAAAGTGGACAAAGTAGCAGGTTTTTGCAATCATCTGTCAAATATGTTCTCTTAAGGGAAGGCTTGCGCTTAGGAAGGATGTAACACTTGCTAACTACAAGCCCAGGAGTACAGAAACCCCCAGCTTTCTTGTGTGTGCTTACATTTAATTAGTACTACCACAAAACAGCAATAAGAGTAGAGGGCCAAGTCCTTCACACATCCAACTCAATTCCCCTGGTTAGAAAGTGCAACTACATAGGCCTTGGTAGAGTTCTCCCAAGGAGAACGTCTTCCAAGAGAGTGTGTTTCTTCCATTCAGAGCACACAACACAGAACAAATAAGGACGACTCTGTGAGACTCAAGGAATAAACATAGGTTTATTTTCTGTTAATCACTCTCAACCTTCCATTTGTAGTGGGACAGCAAGATTTGCAGTAAAGAAACATGTGGGAAGCTGTGCTCAAGAGATGAGAATGGAGGCACTGGAGAAAGGAAGGTGCTTTGCATGGGAATACAAAGTACCTATAAACATTTAAAAAGCTCAGGACAGACAAACGGAAGGGAATGACTTCCTGCAAGAAGAGCATCTCTGCCATCCTTAACAACTTGGTTAGGCTATAAGGTTGTAAAGCACTGCAGAACAGACAATTTATGATCAATAAGTGAGGCTTATCCCTTAACTGGATAGGTAATAACAGACTTGACCCTGCCTTTTCTTCTTTTTTCTCTCTCTATGATGGGGAAGAACACAGTAACAGACTATATCCTTGGTTTACACAAAAAAATCAACTGTCAGAAATGTTTCAGTAGAAGACCAACAGGATTGTTTACTGGGACTTTACAAGACGCTAATCTGACAGCAGCTGGATTGGAATAGTGACAAATACTCGTGTCACTTGGCAAAGTGACAGTCAAGCATGCCTTACAACCTAAGCTTCTGACTCAACAACTGACAGAAAATAAAGACCTGCCTGTTTAAATCTCTGAAGGATTCACAGCTGTGAGAACAGATACACACTGCTAGAAAAACAAGGTTCTTTTTTGTTCTTATTCATTGTTTTAGCTACCTGAATTTCATCATAGAAAAAATTACCTGTATCTTCTCTCTTTGATGTTTTGACACCTTCACTGTCTCTCAGCTAATGAGGGCAGACACAAGTGTTTCTGCTGGATTCAGAAGGGACATACCTGGCTAGACTAAAAGACAGTCATGAATTTTTGAATGGCTGAGGATTAGGAGGATGTCTGAGGAGCGGCATTCTGAGGAGCGGCAGGAGTACAGCCCTGCCAACCAAGGACCAGAAGGCAGAGCAGCTGAACACATATTTTGACAAGTTTGCTCCAAACCATCTGTCCAGCAGACAGGAGCTGTGCCATGACACCACTCCACCCTGCAGAAATTCTCTTCCTTGGAGATGAAAATCCATTGGCAAGCACTGCCCTCACCTATTACAGCTCTGGGCACTCCACCAATAAAACCACATGGAAAGATGATAAATGCAGGACTCCTCTTAATCTGATTTCTGCCTCTTCATCGGCTATTCTCAGCAGCCCAAGGCTTTTGGCTGAGGAAGCAAGATCAAACATTGCCACTCATCTTTCCTTCCAAGACAAAAGATTGAAACTATCCTAGGCCCTGGATGCCATTAGGGGTTTGGGAGACATGCAAGTATAGAACACAATCTAGAAACAACTGCTGGCTTCTGTGCCAACCTACCTCCTCCTGCAGCCAGCCTGGCTCTGCGTGACTTTGGCAAGTCCAGGGCTGGCTTCCCAACTGCTCCTTCCCTGCCAATCTGTTGCTCAAAGCCATTGCCCATTTAATCTGCAGACAGAAAAGGCCCCTCACCCTTTAATACTCTTCTTACTAACTAAACTCAGGAACAGCAAACCTCTGGCACCAGAAGTGGTTGAGCTTGACCCCAGCAACAACTAGGAACAAAGCTTTTAAAAACCTTTGGCAGCAGGCTACCAAAAGGTCATCTCTCAACAGCCCCATCCCTTCCGCACTATTGTCAGGACTTAGCTCTGTCTGTGTTTAAACACAATAGATGCAAAGCTTCCACCTACCCACGTGTCTCTATTCCTCTGTCAAGACACAAACTGTATGAGAAGAAGCTACAAAGGGAAATCCTTCGAAACAATAGCAAAGGCAGAGAATGGAGACAAAAATCCTGCAGGACCCACCAGGAGACAGAAGAGCTCCTGTCTGGGGAATACTCACCTCTGGACTCTACGTAGTTTGCCAGGACAAACTAAGAGCTGAGGGAAGATATGCTGTCACTGAAAGATTTAGGGAGGCAAAAGAAAAAGGACGGAAGGGAGGAACTGCATATGGAGGAGAGGCTCCTGTGAGGGCTGCAGAGATCTGATGAGGACAGGAAAGGAAATACAGGAAAAGGTGGTTTCTTCCAAGTTGGTGAACAAATATTACCTCAGAAGTTAATTGTGGCTGAAGAAATGCATAAACTGAAAGGGCTGCATGTCCATGAAGTAGTCAAGCTCCTTCTGCAAAAGTGTTGCAGAAAGCAGGTTCTGGTTCATTTTAATTAGCTGCTGTCCCAGTTTAATAAACTAAATACAAATACAAAACTAATTTATTTTAACTACAAAGTGAGAGAGAAAGATGCTAAAGCTCTTGGCTTCAAACTGCAAGCAAAAAAATTGCATAGTTCATCTGCAGAGGGAGAAGACAAAACTCAATTCAGTTACTGTGATGTGTTTTAAAAATTGTTTTGATTCAGAGCTAAAAATGCCTAACTTCACCCTGTTCAGATCAAGTGAAAAAAATCCCAAACTGGTTGTTTTCTAGAGAACCCTTAGGGCAGACTTGGAGCAAACACAGCAGCAGGCAGGAAGCTAACACTTGTGGGCAGAGGAGCTCAGGGCCATACTACTTCTTTTTTGTAATTCCTTCACACCCTGGGCCTGAATACAGGCGCTCAGTTCTAAATTCTGCTATTAGGACAGTCTCTGGTACTTCTCTGCCATGGCACAATCTGCATTCTCCTACACCATCCTAATCATAGCTTAGGAGGCAGCACAGGGCAGCCACCATTTTCAGTGGGCATTCTGAATGTGGCAAACACAACTTGCCAGAAAAGAGACTCTGATGGTATAGACATGGCCAGAGGCTGCTCAGTCAGCACCCTGACACAGATGAGCTAAGTACAATTGATGCTGATCTCAATTCCTGCTTCACAAAGCCATCTTCACTCCATGCAAATCTTCTCTCAAACCACTGGGAAAATTATGCCTTTTCCCATTGTAGAATTTCCAGTAAGAATATCCCAGCTGCAAGTGAATAGCTTTTCCATCTTGCAGCCGTATTCCACGCTCTTCCTTTCAGAGGATTAGCCTCTTTAGGATCTAGTATTCTTGCTTCTTTTATTCCTGAAGGCATTCCAGTTGGCAAAACTTCTGCAATTGTGAATAGCCACAGGGTACTTTTGCAATTTACGAGGAAAATCCTTAGAAAGAGAGACCTGTTGAAAGATACTGCACCTCTAAAGCCCTAAATGTACTGTCAGAGCACCATGGTAGCCTACTAAGCACTTAAAAATATATACCTGTAAATGCTGAGATAGATTTAGAGAAAAGTGGTAAAGAGCAGTACTGCACTCACTTTAAGGAGAACAAGAGACAAAGATTAAGTCAACATAACTATATTGTCTCTACAGTATGGAATGAAATATATTACTGATTTCTCATTTATGAAAGGATTAAACCATTTCAACACAGGGATATTCTAATGACCATGGCTTACCAGCAAATAAAAATGCTAACTTGAAAAAAATAGTTTACCTATGACAGCCTTGTGACTGTATACTTACAATGCCAAGAAAAGTGAAAGAGAGCTAGAAATGTGCCACTGCTACAAAAGTAGGTACACTGTATTAATTCCTTGCTGCACAGCTGATGTCAAAGGACCATCTAACTCCACATTAGAAGTGCCTGTTCTTACAGGACATATATATTCTGTACAAAGATGAAAAGATTTCTACAAATGTTAAGGAAAACTTGCAGAACAACTGGTGATGATACACTAGAATAGAAGTACTCCAAACTATCAAGGAGAGTAGAAAGTATACCATGTTAAAACATACTTTAAAATTAACTCCAACACTGCACCTCACAGATGTAACCTAATTTTGAGTACCTTTTATTCTAGGAAGGACCAGGCCTGGGTTGTAGCCAGGTAGGGGTTGGTCTCTTCTCCCAGGCAACCAGCAACAGAACAAGGGGACACAGTCTCAAGTTGTGCTGAGGGAATTATAGGCTGGATGTTAGGAGGAAGTTCCTCACAGAGAGAGTGATTTGCCATTGGAATGGGCTGGCCAGAGAAGTGGTGGAGTTGTCATCCTTGGAGGTGTTCAAGAAAAAACTGGCTGAGGCACTTAGAGCCATAGTCTAGTTGACTGGCTAGGGCTGGGTGCTAGGTTGGACTGGATGATCTTGGAGGTCTCTTCCAACCTGGTTGATTCTATGAAATTCTATGATTCCTTATCTGGACAAGAAAAAAGAACCAGAGAATCAGAGACAAGGCCCAGAATCACCCTGCTAACTAAGAGAGCAAGTTTTCGTGAACAAAAATCACACAGCAAAGAAATACAAAGTTTGCAGACCATCATTTATGGCCACAAAAGCTGAAGAGCAGAACTGGCAAGTGAGTCGTCCACTAGAAGTGAAAGCACAACTCAGACATAGCCTTGAATGAGACGAAGAGAATCCACACAACTGAGATACTTCTTCCAGGCAAAAGAAAAAAAGACCATTAGAAGTGTCCACCTGGATGATCACCAGCAGTACTGAACTATAAATAACAGATATAGTTTAACATTTTACCTCTAAAGCAAATACATTTAACTGGATATCTCGTTGTTCAGCAGCACAGTAGCAGTGCTGGGCCAAATCCAAGTCACAGCCTTTTGGCCCAGGAGGAAAAATTGTTACCAAATGAAGCATGTTGACAACATATGGAGGCCTGTGCTACTGGAGCAGTTTCATCCCCATCCAGAAAGGAAAAAAACAACTGTGTAATATTATGCCAAACACATGATTTAATTTAGGGCAGAGCTCTGCTGCTCAAAGTGCCTTGGACACTGATACTGTTTGGAACAGACTGGCTTTTTTTGGTGCTGACTTCACATTTTTTAAAGTCTTTTTTCACAGGGGAAAGGATTGTGGCTTATTATATTTTCTTAACCTGTTAGGCATTAGGGAGCCATTTATTACTTATTTATCCAGTCCACATTACCTCCTTTGTTACTCATTCCCAAGTAGCTTCAAATGCATACAAAGGAAGAAAGCAGTGAGGCCTCCAAGCACCCTTTTAAAGTATATAACACCCAACATTTTAATGGGCATAGAAGACATCCTAAAACAGTCATCCAAGAAATGCTCATCCATTAAGAGCAAGGCTCCTTCCTTTGGCCTCTTACCTAGACACCTGTTATTAGAAGTCATAAAGCTGGGATACAGAGCTTATGTCCAATCTGATCTTTATTAATGTGAATTAAAAATATCTTCCATAGAAGCAGCATGAGTAACAAGAGAGCAGAGAAAATGTAAAATTATATTCAGGATTCTCATTTCCACTTTCATGTTTCTGCCTCAGCACTAAACATGTGAGATTTACAAAAATAATAAGTATATATGAAGACTTTTAAAAATAGACACACAGCCGCTGATCTAGAGTGAAAAACATCTCATGCTGCAACACTGTACCAGTAAAGATCATACTTTTTACATAAATTAAGTTATTCTGAATCAATAATAATTCTCTTCTCAAAAGGAATGGAAGCAATAAGCTACAGGAGGATTTAACAACTAATCTTGTCATTCTTCAATGCATTAAAAACCAGAAATAATCAACTTTCAAATGCTATGTCAAACTGTGCAGAGCAGAAAAGCAAACTTCTTGCTTGTTTTGGCACAGAAAGTTCTTTGCAGCTCTTACTTGTTCTAAATCAGAAAATACAAGATTGCATTTGCTAACCAAATAGATCATTTTCCTATCCAAAAAAGGACAGCTTCTTTTGTGAACTTACCAACCAAAGAGCATTTTGTGGGAAGTACTGTTTTATCTAACTTCTCACTGTAAATAGTTACGAAACTTTTCAAAACTTCTCTTCAACAAAAGAATAATTTTGCTGCTGAGTAACTGTGTGTTGTCAAAAGAGTAATATTTAAAGTTTTCTTATGATATGCAAAGGATTAAATACTACAAGCAAAAAGGATGACTTCTGGACATCAGCAATTACATAATGTTGTAATAGCAGGGGCAAAGATCAAATAGTGCTCCCAGCATTAATTGCTGTAGATGACCTAACTTAGTGTGGAAGAGTTCAGAATAGAGGCTGGAGTGAATGATACCAGAGTGGCCTCTGGCTTCCTAGCATCAGTTACTGTCTATTGCTGTGAAGAAGCATTTTGAAAACAGTGCCTGGGTCCAAAGCCAAAGAACGTTCAGTAGTGCTTAGTAACTGTGAGTGACTGAAACAACTCGTCTGAGTCAGTCAGTGCTTACTAAAGATGAAGAACAGCTAAGCCTTTTCTACTTGGCTATCTGAAGCCTGAGACAGCCTAAAAAACAGTAAATTTATGCTAGTCACTGAGAAACTAAATTAGCCTCCAGGCTTCAGTAGTTAGGAAGGTTTTTGGGAATTAAGTGAGAAACTCTGTCTTGAAGAAAATAACTGTCTGAAAATTACTGGACAGGTAAGCAAACCCAGATACGAACATCAGCAAGCTTTGATTCCATTACTGTTTCTCATGTTGTTCTTGCTTATGCCTTTGCAGCATTAGCATGTGACACTTTCAGGCAAGTCAGAAAGGAAAGGCTATTTGTGAACATCTCAGGACAGAAATGTTGGCTCATTTAGTCTTTACACTGCTATAACTTTACCTCCTTGTAGACACAAGTGAGTTCAAATGCAGTTCTATACTGTAGACTCCAGAAGGGCACATCCGATGGACGGTGCAGTGCTCAGTAAAGTGCCTGCTGTAGCTGAGACTGTTATCAAGGCATTCACCATATCCCTCTGTCATTTAGATTTCCTGAGGAATGTAATAAAGAGGTACTACAAAGTGTGTTCTCTCTATTGAGGCACCTCCTTGGTGAACTGCAGTGGCCTCTCCTTCATGAAATGCAGCTCAAAGTGCTCAAAGGTGTAAAATGTTGAGATGAGGGGACACTGACACGGAACAGCCTTGTTTGTTCAGAAACTAGGTTCAAAACTAAATATAAAGGCACTACCTGATTATACCAAGAGGGTCTAAATCTTCTTCCTCTTCTTCCTCTTCTTTTATCTCCCCTTTTCCAGCATTTTTCACTGATGAAAGCTGTGAGATTAGGTCAGATGTCTTCTCTTTGAAAAAATCAAATGCCTCATTTTCTTCATCTTTCTCCTTGTCATCAGGAATGTTTCTACCCTTGAAGTCAGTGGCACTAGTAGATTTTGTTCCTGAAAAATATAGTAATACATGCAAAACGGTGTACATAAGATAAAAATCATGTTTAACTTAACACCCTGCACCTGTTTCTGATGGATTTGTTTGTGGAATGAAAGATAGGGTCAACTTTTGTGAAACTGTTTCACCATTCCTGACTGTCCCAAATATTCACTGTCTGATCTGTTTACTGATTTCAGGTAGTTAAGTAAGGAAATTCGGGAGAAATTAACATTGCAGTACATGGCTTATTTATGCTCCTGCTATAATTGATAGAAACAATAGAATTTTAGAGGTGATTCATCCCATCTAAACAAGCTTATCTGAGGTGGAGTTTCCCTCTGAAGTGCCTATTTCTTGCCACTGACTAGAGAGGCTGTAAATACTCTGCTTAAATGTAGATAGCTACTTTCACATGGCTAGTGGAGATAAGTCCATTTTGCTTTACTAATTTAATTCATTAAGGCTAATTAGAGCACTGGATGAAGAAGTTTTCACAACAGCTCTTCAGTTTACACCCAGAAATGAAGCCTGAAGTTTTGACTCCCTGCAGTATGGAAGGCCCATCTAACTTAGCAGCAAGATGAAGTGTGTTTTGACCATCTTCTCACCACACTTGTTACATGCAAAGCAAAGCCCTGGAGAATGAAGAGAGAACTATTCCTTGCTGTGGAGTTTCTTGTCATTCAGGAAAGCAGTTTAAAGCAGTGAGACCAGATACAAACAAGCTAGTGAAAACCATGATGGACAGAACTCATGGTTTCGTCCTTTGCCTGTTAAAATTGCATGTCTCATTCAGCTTTTCACACTTATATTTGCAACCTCATTTAGGGCAGATTTAATTGACTAAATGCAGGTGCCCACACCAAGCAAGTGGTCTTACACTCCTCTTTTAGAGGACAGAGTGTTGGTCAGGGTCACCAGTGAATGCTAGGACAACTATCTCATTTCCACAGTCATTTGTGGTTTACCTTGTTGATTATCCCTAAATACCTCTGAATATGTCTCCAGTATCTGTAAGAAAAGCGTACACAACTATCTTGAGAATCTGCAGAGCATGTATTGAATTCCATCAGTTTGCCAGGATGAGACTTCTACTACTCTAAGATAAAGATTTCAATTAATAGGTCACATCATTCAAACCCAATCTGCCCACAGCCCAGACTAATTCAGCTGTATGCATGAGCACCACAGTTAGGTTAATCAGCACGCAAAGGTTAATTGACATGAATTCTGAGTTCTCTGTGCAAAGGATCTGCTTTCAAGAGAATGCTGTTAAACAAACAAACAAACCCAACCAAACAAGCACAACAAAAAAACCACCAACAACAAAAACAACACCAGAAAACACCCACAAAACCCCTCCCAAACAACCCATTCAAATACCTTACTAGCAAAAAGATTTTACCCCCTTTGACTTTATGAAGCCACCAGTTTCACAGAACTTCTCAACTGGACACACTTGACACTTTTGTAAAATTGGCTGCTCACACAACTTCACTTCCTTAAAACTAACAATACACTGAGAATCTTGCACAGCATCAGGCTGGAGTATTCTCTGCTCAGCAGCTCTTAGCTGAATTAAAAGCAGAGAGACCATCTGCTCCATTCATTCAGTGACTCCCTGCTATGCCCAAGGAAGATAAGAAAGAGACTACATGAATCACTGTAAGAGGCAGCAAGAGCTGGCCATGAGGCAAAGGGAAAAAAAGATGGGGGGAAGGTCCCAGAGAATGAGTTTATCTTGTTTTTTAACTAAATCTCTCTCAGATTAAATTATTTCCTTTAGGAGCCTCTTCAGCAAGGCCTAGCAATTTTATTAGGAATGTTAAATGGCCAAAACATGGAACGGTTGATCACTAAGTGAGACCCTGCACTGCCCCTTCAGGGTCCACCTCTCTACTGACAAAATATGATTATTTAGTCTTCTAAAGTTATGTTGGTGCCATGGTCTAGCCTTGGGCACTGTGGTAAAGGGTTGGACTTGATGATCTGTGAGGTCTCTTCCAACATTGGTGATACTGTGATACTGTGATACTGTGTATTCTGAATGACAGTTTAGGCATGTGCCTAAGGGCAATGAGAGATGGTGAGGCAGATACCTTCAGAACATGGATTGTGGTATCAACACTTCCAAATGTGTTCACTGAGAGAGGAAATCAGTAGCAAACATCACTGTGTAGCACTGTAGATGCACAAGAGGATATTTTCAGTGCCATCCATCATTCTGGCATTCTCTAGCTTCTGACTACCTGAGTCAAGAACTTAATAACATTTTTATCAAGCATATTCATAGGAGAGGGGATATTCACATCTTTTAGTTACCTAAAAACTCCAGTAACTCAGGACTTGTTGCTAAATCCTCATCTTTTGAGATGAATTTCATGATGTCGTTGAACATAGCTCTTCGTTCACAGATGTCAGATTCCCCCACAAAAAGAACTTTTCTAGGCAAGAGTGGGAGAGAAGTCTGTGGATATCGTGCTGCCAGTCTCTGGTAGAGCTCCTCTATCTCACTGTACTTCTTGGAAACCTGCAATGAAAAATGCTGCCCAGGTAAGCTTCTTTACAAGGGAGATAGGAACAACAAAACAGCAGGTTAAGAGCTGTGAAACATTAACCCTGGAAACTGAAGTGGAAAAACATGCATTACCAAGAAGCTTTATATATAGTCTAGTAAAAGCATGTTATCTACACAGTGACTCCCCAAGCATTGTTGCTGGTCTTCTAATTCTATAATTAAAATCTGCTCTCTAATGGAACTAAAGTTCATTGCCAGATACCTAGCATCTATTTTTCTGAGTCATCAATTAAGGAAACACTGGATAAGTCACTGCTCCAGATACTTTTCTCTCACAGCAAAAATTCTTGTTCACTAAAAACGAGCTATAAAATGCCCATCCCTGAGAGATAAGAAGGAAGAGAAACTTAGCCAGCTAGGTATCTGATGGAGAAAGCAGCCTGTATCTTTTCACCCTTGAGCCAGAAGACTTGTTTATCAGTCCTGGTCAGCTTCAGTGCCCTTCTGGTTGTTAAGACCTAAAAATGGCACATTGGCTGCCGTGCAGATCCCTTAATAAAGAAATTGAAGGGCAAAGACCTCAGCTGATCCCTGACTATTCAATTCATCCGTGAGGAAATAAAACTCAACAACTTGGCCATGTCCTACAGGTTCTCATACAGGGAGAAGATGCCAACAGTGAATGGAGTCATTCCTTCTGCAGACAAAGACAGGAAGCCTGAGGAAAAATAAGACTCAAGATATTATGAGGAAAGCAATATCCATGGGAATGTTGGCTAGAAATGGTGTGGATTCTATGCCACATTCAGTTTTGAATTCATTACCTTAAAAAACATTACAGAAGCCTCACACACAAGCAAAACACTCTAAGTGACAACACAGGCACAATGGAGTGACTGTCATGCTTGCAACTGTAGCATTATACAGACAATATACTTGTCATGCCCCCATAATCTATGAATATGGTCCAATGAATACAGAGCTGGATTAAAAAAAATAATCAAAAACCTAGTGACAGTGGAGTGTGTATGGCACAGATCCTCTACTAGAGTACAACTCTTACCCTCCTGTAACACACTAGTGAACTCTAGTGGAGTGAATTCTAATTTATACTGCAAAATAAAAAATGGTAAGACTCAAGCACCACCTCTTCGGATGGAAGGAGGTAGAGTTCCTCCACCAACACAGTGATGAAAGAAAGTCAACAAAAAGCACAGAATTAAAGGGGAAATGACTTACAGATTAACTTAGAATCCATAACCCACATCTCTACTAGCAAACTAAACAGTATTGGACGTATTCACAAGAGCTGGAAGCTCACAGTGTCTGTCTTTTAGAAACTTCATGGCATCTACTGGAACCTGACACAGTCCAGCACAGTTTTGATTGAGCAGCTAGCACTTTCCTTGACAATTTTTCATTCCAAGATTTAGCCTAGTGCAGAAATCACACAGTAGCTAGTTTGGGTATCAATGCACATTGTAAATGGTAAGAAAGTTTTATGAAGCCAGACTGTGGTAGCTGCCCTCTGAGCCAGAGAACAGGTCCTGATCTTAACAGACACATCTCAATTAGTTTACTAAATTACATGCAGACATAAAGAGCAATAACCACCTTAACTTTCATGCTTCTCAGCCTTTTGCAGTAAGTATCAACTAAATTAGCTGATTTGAAAAATATTTGCATTGCGGCTGTACAATGTTCACTAGGTGTTCAGCATTCAGACACAAAAAGCAAGCAGCTGTAAAAGAAATACCTGAAGCAAAAACCCAAGCCAGAGTAGACAGAGGAATAAAACTTGCTAACTTTAGATTTGTCTCCTGTAAGTAATGCAGGTAAGTGTGAGCAACACTGAGCTCCACATGAAAGATCTGGCATGTAATTCATCAGCCAAGCACTAAAGTGCTGGCAATAAAAAGATCTTCCCAGAGTAAGACAACCCTCTCTTTGAATGATACCCCAAAAAGAGAGGACATAAATTCTGGAATTCCTGAATTGCTACATATTTATAATTTGCTAGGTCTCAGTAGCACTCTGAGCAGAGCACAGTATTAGAGCCCCTCCCAAAAATATTGTGTGAGCACAAACATAAAGGCAGAGAAGAATTCACTGGCACATTTGACAAAGAATAAACAATATTATCTTCCATTCAGGAAAAAAAAATCAAGTCTGATGCATGAAAAATTTTTACAATGTAATTAATTTCAATAATAAATAACAAATTAATGACTGAAAGAATTGCAAGATAGCAGTTATTCAACAAGACTAAGTCAAAACAGCTTTAAAATACTCAAGAAGTAATGCTGAAATGAGACACACAAATTTATTTCTTTCCCCACTTAATTTTCATTCCTCCTCTATCAAACTCTGTAAATTATTCATAAATCTCAATTTATGTCTAATTACACCATTGAACCCAAAGTAAATGCAGACGCTTGCAGCCTATGGCTAATTGAGGCTTTGTGAATCTGTGTGGGCTTTGAACAACATCACCAACCATACAACACGAGAGCACACAAAGCCTGATAACACAGTATCCAAAGCACATTTAATACCGGACCCGAAGCCTGCAGCACATCGTGCAAGCAAGATCCGATGGTGCGGGGATGCCCTCTGCTGGGATAATCTACCACACAGGCAAGATGTTAAACCTCTAGCTTAAACCATTCCCTACTTGCCTAAGACCAATGCTGGCCCAAGCAAACCCTGCCAGCTGAGGCTCTTCACCTGCTGTCCCTCTAGCTCAAAACCCGGCTACTGCTGGCTCCTCTTCATCTTTGCTTAACATTACAGCCATCTCTGCCTTGGTTTTGGTGCTGGAAATGCAGCAGTAGGATTAGCTGAATCCAACAACCTCAGAGCAATGTATTTAGAACTACAGAATCACCTAAAGGTTTGGGTTGGAAGGGACCTATAAAGATCTAACCCCATCTCCACGGGGAGGGACATTTTCCACCATAAAAGGTTGCTCAAAGCCCCATTCAACCTGCTGTCGAACACTTCTGGGGATGGTACATCCATAACTTCTCCAGGGAACCTGCTCTAGTGTCTCACCACTCAAACCTTTAGAGTTTTAAAAGGTTGCCCTTTGTCCTGCCACTACAAGCTCTGGTAAAAACTCTCTCTCCACCTTTCTTATAGGCTCTATATTGAAAGTCTACAATAAGGTTTCCTTTGAGCCTTCTCTTCTCCAGGCTGAACAAACCAAACACTCAGCTGTTCTTCATAAGAGCAGTGTTTGAGTCCTACCACCAGTTTCATGCCTCTCTTCTGGATCAGCTCCAAAAAGTTCATGTCTTTCTTGTACTCCAGATGTGGGTGCAATGGTGGGGTCTCTACAAAACACCAGCCAGGCCTCACAGAGTATATTATCTCCAGTCAAGCCCCAAGCATCACACAGAACCTTCTCACACCTTTCCAGTCAGGATGTGCTGCTCTGCCACAACAATTTTGGACCCCTTCAATTTAGTGTCCTCTGACAATTTTCCAAGTGCATCTTCATGTAACAAAATTAAATCTTGCTTTTCCCGATTACTGTTGAGGAAAGAGGACAAAGAATCTCGAGCCACTGAGTCTAAAGACCTTGGCTTGCCCAGACTTGTTTTACTCCTGCTTATACCCTGTGGTAAACAAGGTACATACACTTGGTTTGTGCCTGCCTTGTGCAAGGCCTATGTTTTTCCTGAATTCGGTAAAGTAAGCCTATGGCTTCACCTAATATGGTCAAGCTTGGCTAACTGCCATTCTGATTGGCTAAATTGTGTCTAAAGGCCCATTAGTCTTGGGCTGTACTAATTAAAGAGATAAGCAAGTACAGACAGTGTGCTTGCTTGCTTGCTGTTGCTGCTGCTAGCCATCGCCTCTGCCTTATCGTGCTCTCTGCTTCTGGCCTTACAGCAGTATGCTTTGCTAAGCTATAAAATAGCTCTGCTGAATAACAAGCCCTGTGCTTTGGGATAGTTTGCCTGGAAACTTCTTCAAGTTTACCAAGAATAGGCAGCAAATGCCTCCATGTGATAGGCCTGCGTAGCCAGCATGACATTCATGCAAAGACTGCATGGGAATCCAATGTAAGAGAAAAATAACAAGCAGTGTGTAAGCTTCCCACAGCTTCAGGATGCCTCTCATGGGGAAGTAAAAGATAGTGGGACACATGGCCCAGGGGAAAAACAAGACATGATGTATGTTAAAAATGGGGCTGTATTCACCTAAATTATGTTAATGCATTGTTTGTATGATGAGATAAAAGGAGTCACCACGAGGGTGACAGGGGCCTTTCAGTCTTTTGCTTATGGTCTTCTGCCCTGCAAGGGGCCTGTGCTTGCACTGGCCTGGAATAAAAATCACCTGCTTCAATGCAAAGTGTGTCATTTCATTTGTGCAGTCTTGTTGCTGCCAGTAATGTGACATCTGCCAAAAGGGTAAGTACTGGACGGACACACAGATGTCCAGAGGAATCAGGACCAGGTCAGAGATCATCTGTCTCTTTTCTGTGGCATCCCTGTAAAGCCTGGGAAGAATCAGAAGTCCCAGTGGCTGACAAGACATCAACAGAACTCCCTGTAAGTGTTTTGGTACTGTCTGAAGCTGTAGCTAGCCCCGCAAGTCAGGAAATAGTATTTGTAAGTAAATACTCAAAGCCTCTACTAAATCTTCAGCAAAATTCTGTAATTGAATCTAATTGAATCCTAGCCTTCTGTCTTAAAGCAGAAAGGAGCTCCTTGAGTCCATCTATCTAGTGGACAAGTGGAATAACTAACCACAAGAACCTCTCTTCCAGTTCAATTGAGTTAAATGTTGTATTATTGCTAGTTATTTGTTCTAGATCTAGTTATTTATTTGCATGATGATTCCACGGCCATGCAAAGAACCAATTATTATTAAAATTAGTGGCTGGGGTGGGGGGTGAGACTCCTGAATATTGAAAATTAATAACAATATTAATTAAAAAAAAAACCACCATCTCACATCAATTAATTACCCCTCAATTACAGCTACCACTCGCAACCCTCTGAAAACAGCTGATGGATCCTACAGCCCAAAATGTCAAGTAAAAAAAAAAAAGCTGTTCTAAACCCCATTTTATCAATTCTATTAAATAAACAAAGTCCCTCTGATATTAATCAAATATTCAAGTATTTCCCCTCTGCTGCCTGTAATTGTCCTAGGTCTGGATCCTGCAATTAAACTTTCCCCTTCTGTGCTTCTGATTGAAGTCTGGGGATACCGTGAAGCTAAACCTCCACCACCTGTAAGTCAGCCCGAGTGCATGCACTTCAAGGAGTTCTGTCAAGTCACAATATCAAAGGCTCAATCTACTTCACTTCAAAAGAGTTAATCATGCAAATATAGCAAAGCATGTACATATCTGCCAGGTCAAGGCTCTATCTGCCTGTAACAATTAACATCCAACACAGAACTTAAAGGCAGACATGGATGGAATGAATTTTTTTTTTGCACCAGGAACAAATAAGTTCAATATGATCAAATATAGCTAGAAGGTTAAGAAAACCACCAGGAAGTTCAAAGCAAAAGTTTGCTGCTAATCCCTTCAATCTCATGCATGTGTCTTGCCCCCTTCTTCATAAGAACTTCATGCATGAACTACACACCAGAATGCCTGTAGGATATGAGCCTGGGACTCTCAGATGTGTATAGCAGAAATTGATCCCACTCAGTATTAATAGGATTTAACGATTCCTTTCCTTTTCATGCTCCTTTTAATGCCCCATTTCTGACCTCAAGCTTGTCTTCATATGCTTTATATCTACAGCAAGGTTTTCAACGAAATGGAGGTCTCAGAGCTAACTGACACACTAGAGAAGAGTACACTTGATTTTATTGTATTTCATGAAAAACTCACAGCTACTGTGACCTTCTTCTATCAAAACTCAGTTCTTAACACTGCCAGAAAATGGAGATACAGCACCACTGTCCTTTAAGACAACCACCAGCTTTAGATACGGGAATCAAAATCACTCCCTCTAAGTTTTCACTTGTATGCTCTCAATTCAAACCATACCAGACCTAATGTTGGTTGGTGACCGTGTAGGTATGTGGTATGGTAGATTTTAATTACATGATTACATGCTGTTCTCCCCATCTGTTTTGCCCAGTAAAAGAGCAAGAACTCAAGCATTTCTTTTTAAGCAACATTAATTCTTAACAGCTCCTGAACCTATTGCTACATCAAGCAGGGATTTCTCCCTCCCCCTCCCCATCATTTATCTTTACAACACACCTGTGTAGTCAGGAAATAACAACTCCAACGCACAGATTTCGAGGCCCACAGGAAGAAGGACAACATAGGCAAACAGGCAATGATGAAAACATAGATGAATACACACCCACATACTTATACTCCCTCATTTTATGAGAGGAAGACAGTTCTATAGCAAATTCCTTCCAAAAATGTGCCGTGTCTGTCAAACACCCTCGGGTATTTGTTCAGCTTTGAAAAAGAAAGAACTTGACTAACAAATATACTTCTAAAAGAGAAGCAATTAAACTGGGTCAGACAGAAAGAGGAGGCACTATAGGCTGGGTATATATTTCCTAATGCTAGGAAGAGAGAAGTTAATTGCTAAAAAGGTAAGGCATGGCTAAAAGAAATGAATTTAAGCAAAATGAAGTTTTTATTTTTCTCACAGAAAATGGCAGATCTACAGGCAAGAATTAAATATCACCTTTGTAGCAGTACCTCTGATGCAGCACCAAAGATAAAAACAATTTCATCTTTCAAAAGGACAAGAGCATTCTGAAGCTCTTTTATCAAATATAACCTCAAGGTAAAGCAGCTCTACAACCCATTTGCCACATTTTACAAATGCTGTTTTTTATAAATTAAAAAATCCCTCCAGTTTCTAAGAATTTTGATCTGAAAGTCATCACAGAAGTTTAATTTGGCTGCTAATGCCTTGCAAATGTTTCAATTCAAAATGTTGTGATACTGAGTAGTCCCATTAAGGCTGGGAAACAGAGAACTCTGGATTGTTTAAACTCATAGTACAGGCTAGTAACTCCACAGCTCACATCTGAAATACCTTTTTGATGCTCCTCTGATTTCAGTCAAAGGCCCTTAAGATCTCTCAACTCAGTGTGGTCTAAATCACAGCTGGCTTAGAAGATGCTTTTGTCATACTCATCATCCTCTTCCAACAGATACAGAGAAGCTATTCGAGCAATAAAGGCTGTGCATTTGCGTTGCTGTCCACAGTTGTTCACAGTCTAACACACAGAAAGCCAAGCTTATTGCATCCGCCTAGGGCACCAGAGTGTGGGGGCAGTCACTTCACCTGGAAGCAGATGGAGGTACAGCTAGACAAGGAGTATCAATTCAGTTAATATTTCAGGGAAAGAAAGAGAGAAGAGAGGAGGAAGAAAAAGAAAAGAAAATAATCTCAAAAAACCACAGACCTGGCTTCTGAGCTAGCCAAAATTAGATTACAGTAACCACAGCCAATGAAAATCCTACCACATCTACTTGCCTTCTTTAACCTACCTGTTACCTCAGGAAAGTAGCATTGGGCCCTTCCTCCATCCTCTCAGATTTGATCATTTCAACACTAGCAAAAAAATGTTCCCATGTTTCCTCTCCTATCCTGCTCCCACAGCTGGGAAGGCACAAAAGACACACTATTTCTTTTCCCTCCTTCAGATGTCTCATCTCTGTCTTTTAATACAAATTTTTATCAGCTGCCCAATGAAACCTCAGTCTTCTCTGCTGTTTCCAGCCACCTGGTTCTCTTACATTTCATCTGTAAACTCTCTAGGGAAGAGTTGCGCTGACACATGGCACTTACTCGTGCTGATACATCAGCCAGCAAAACTGGAAGATGTATCAGCAAAACTAGGGTACAGGCATCATCTGGAAAAATTAGGGTACTATGCAGACACTATGGGTGCAACCTAGCTCACCTGGCAGCCTCAGAATTTGCCTTTGGGTTAAAACAACTGCCTACAACATCTTTGTGCAGGACTTGTCTCATTTCTCATAATAGTCAGTTATAGTCAGAAAATTTTGGCAAGACATGGCTGAAACTTAACCCTTGCGAATATAGGCTGCTAGCAGCTTGGATGGTGTGCTGCCATCTCACCTCACTGTGTTCCAGGGCAGGGCTGATGTCACACCTGCCAGCCTATGCAGACATCTAAGATAACTTTATAAAAAATGCCATTTGTAAAATATGGCAAATGGGTTGTAGAGCTGCTTAACCTTCAGGTTATATTTGGTAATTGAAGGAAGAGTCTCAAGATGCTTATGTCCTTTTGAAAGGTGAAATTGGTACCAGCTGTGTGTGTTAATGCAAAGTAGATTCCCCAACACCACAGATACTCAGTTATGTTTTTCTCAGCCCTACTGCACTGACTGGAATTGGAGCTTAAAAGTTCACAGCAGCTAGTCCAACCTCCCCCCATTAATGCAGGTACACTCATGTATGGTTGCACAGGAATGTGTTCAGGTGGGGTTTGAAAGTCTCTGGAGAAGACTCCACAACCTGCATAGGCGGCTGTTCCAGTGCTCCATGATCTGCAAAATAAAGATGTTTTTCATTCAGGTTAAGTGAGAACTTGTGTTCTAGTTTGTACCTGTTGTCTTTTATCCTAATCACAGAGAAGACATTCTTCTGCCTAACAAGGGGCATCTCATGCCATTTGGAGTAACAAAGGGGCCTGCATGGGGCTGGCAAGTATCACATGGGACCTATGGGAGACCCACAATCTTCTGTAAACTAGGTGGAAAACCGCAGGACACTTCTGGTGGTACAGATCATGAATTAAATGCAACTCATTTGACCTTAGGCATTTTAGCCTTTAGTTAAAGCCCTCCACAGATTAAAATGTCGACTGCTTTCCCTTTACAGTTAAAGAGGAGAAGCATGTCCAAAGGATGAGTCACTTCATTCGCCTTCTACTCACTGACCATAAAAGCACAGACAGGCTCAGAATAAAATATCCAATTTGCAGACAGATAAGTTAGGACAGGTGAATCCCTGTGTTCATTCCAATAATACATACAGAAAAGACTCACTGGAATGAACTGATGCAAGACCTCCCAGCTCATAGTTTTAAATTACTCTAACACACCAACTATGTTACATATCAAACTTAGTCAGCTGAAAAAAATGTATCTGATATTATTCCCATTGGAGTACAGCAGTTTTCCCCTTCAAGAATGAAATTTCAGGAGGTCTGACCCAAGGAGAAGCCAGAAAGGTTCATTTCACTTAAGAAGAGCAACTAGATGCTGAAAATGAGAGAGCAGACATGCGGACAGACAACCTTGGCGAACATAGGGACCACAGTAGGAGCTCTCTTCCTCATCTTTACAGATAAGCTAATTGTATCTACTTTTTCTTAAATGAAAAAAAAGGGTAGATGACAATAGCCCTGTTCAACATCTCAGGTTTAGTTAGATTTTTTCTTGTGCATAGGGATGTGGAAGTATTACATAATACAAGTAGGCATTGCTACTAAAAAAACCCAATTTCTTATCCTTATCTCTTATCTGCCCATGCTGGACTTTTCTCCTAGAACAAAGTTTAATGGGGTTGTGCAACTTGCAAGCTCAATAAACAAGTACAAATTAGTAGTAAATAAGAAGTCACTAAATACTCATTCTTAGCCAGAATGTTTCTCAGCTGATGTTACAGAACAGCCACATGACACTGGCATACAGAAGGAAACACTGCAAGAGCAGGAACAAGGAAGGAAACACTGCAAGGACAAGGAAGAAGAGCACAACAGACTCTTACGCTAGCATTGCTGCTTTTACAGTAAGTTTATATAAAGCATAAGAGTGCAGCAAATACATGAGATCCCTTCACTATGCACCTCTTCAAAACACTGGCAGATGTGCCTTTATCTAAAACTGAGACTGTGTAAATACGGATTTATCAGATGTCTTCTGGGGATCATAAGTTACATTAGAGCTAATGGTCTTGCTGTGGAAGGCCATTAGAAGGCTTCGCCAGACATGTTCCCCTGTTCCCCCTCTCTCCTGCTGATGGGGGAAGCAAGGTGAGAAAGGAAGACAAAGGCCTGGTGACATAGAGTCTCCTTCTCTTGTAAACAGGATACTCACACGTATTTATACACTTGTTTGTGTTCTGCCCTTAAAGGGTAAAAGTAAGCCCTAGTTTACCTAATGTGGTCAAGTTTGGCAAACTGCCATTCTGATTGGGTAATCTCTGTGGACAAATAGCCATTAGTCTTGGGCTCAACCGTTAAAAAATTACAGTGTGCTCTGTTGTGCTCTCTGCTGTTGTATCCTGCCACGCTCTGCCAAGCTTTTGACTATTCGCTTTGCAGCATTATGTCCGCTAAATTCCAAGCCAGCTTTGCTGCATATTAACAAGCCCTGATGCTTTGCACTTGTCCACCTGGAAAGTGCCTTGATTCAGTTTATCAGGAATAAACACTACGTGCTTTCATGAGATAGGCTCGTTTAGCCAATGTGACATTGGGCCCGTCTGCACACTTGCAAGATATCATGCCAAGGCTGCACCTCTGCAAACCTCCGTGCCAATCCTGGAGTCCAAGAGGAACCAGGATCAGGTCAGAGATCGTTTGCCTCTCTCCCAACACCCTGTTAGAGAGCCTGGGAAGATCCAGATGTCTTCAACAGCTGACAAGACACCAACAGAACTCCTTTCAAGTGTTTGAGTACTCTCTGGAAATTAGTTTAGCCCTGGGAATCTGGAGATACATTTAGTGAGTAAATATTCAAAAGCCTCTCTGTAAGAAACTCTGTAACTAATTCTAAGTGACTTATGCCTTAAGCAGAAAGGATTCTCTCGAGTCCCTCTAGTGGACAGGCAGTACAACCAACTGCAAGAACCTCTCTTCCAGTTTAATCAATGTTTGTATTTCGCTAGTTATTTCTTTAGTGTTCTAAACTGCCTCTGTTTTGTCCTCTGTGTAACATTTTCCCTGACCATGTGAAGAACCTATTATTAAAAATTAAGTACCGTGGTGAGATTTCTGGATATCAAAATTAATAAAGGATATTAATTTTGGAAATAAAATCCCGCTCTTACCACTATAGTCTACCAGGTAACTAGGCACTCATGTCACTTTGACACTACAGTTATCCTCAGAACAGTGTAGATGTTCATAGCATGCCACAAGGTGCATCCCCTTAGAGTCCCTTTAGCAAATGTATCTTTTCCATCAACCCAAAACGTACCTGGGCTGGGTTAACACAGCCTGCTCTCACCTGCCCCACTCTGTACACACAGATGCAACACTAAAAACCTCTGGGTTGAGACAAAGAGAGTTTAATGAGATTATGACAATTACCTCAGCCTATTTTCAGAAAAGTGCAGCAAAATGCAGAAGCAGCATCAGAAGTCTACAACCTCTCCCATGCCCCAACCCACAGCCTGCCCAGAGGAAAAGGACCAGCATCTCAAACCCAGAAACTGATAGCAACAACGAGAACACAAAGTCACTCCTGTTACAATCTGAACTTCAAGCCTCATAATACTTTGCTCCAGCCAGCACCTTCATTTTGAAGTTGGCATGACAGCAGCATGGTATTGAATATAAGCAACAGATGCAATTCAACCCCTGACAGTAGCTCAGCTGTACCCTAAATCTGTTTTTTGAGATTGACTGAGTAGTCTCAGATGAGACAGTTCAAGTGGAAGTGATATATATCTGTATCTGAGAGGTGGACGTCATGATGGTGATAGTCTCTTTTTTGGTAATGCCCAGTGATAGGACAAGAGGCAAGAAGTATAAATTAGAACACAGGAGTTTTCACTTGAACTTAAGTAATTTTTTTTTTTACTTGGAGGGTGGTGGAGCACTGGGACAGGCTGCCTAGACAGGTGGTGGAGTTTACTTTTCTGGAGACTTTCAAAACCTACCTGGACACAATCCTGTGCAACCTGATATGGGTGTACCTGCATTAGCAGGGGCATTGGACTAGATGCTCTCTAGAGATCCCTTCCAACCCCTAATATTCTGTAATTCTGTGATCTGCATATGCTATAGATGACTTTAAACAGGTGAAATGAATCACATGTGTTATGTTTTCAAGCCTTTGCTCTGCACAGATAATGAAAAAGACAATCCAACTCAATAATGTTTCATACATACATTTCCTTGGAGGATACTCCTATTAAGGAATTTTAAAACCATGCCAAGGCTAACAAATCAAGGCTAATAGGTCAAAGCTAACCTACTGCAAGGTTAATTCCTCTTATGGCCCCATATGATTTCCTCTCTATTTAAGTAAACAATTATATATTTATTTCATGCTTATGTACTAAGTCTCAGTGCTGATACATATATCAGAGAAACTAATTCTGTAGTAAGACTTGCAAAAAGCTTAACTGGTTTCTATTTGTTGACCCATAATGAAAAAAGCCTTAAAGCGAACAACAGTCATTGCTGCTTTGAGCTCCTGGAACTAAAGTTAAATCAACATACATGTTAACACTCCTAGTGCATAAATGATACTGACTGTGTTGCTCTAAGCAAGGACTTTGACCCAAGGAGATGATGATGACAAAGTATCTGTAACATCAAGACCACAACAGCAGTTGGTTAAGAAAATGATCACTAGCACTGCATTGATTATGCATTTACCATAAATTGAACTACATCTTCAGGCTTGTGCTTCGCTGACTTGAAGACAGCCAGTCGGGTAACAACAACAATGTGATATTCTACATGGCCAGACATCATCTTCCCATGGATCTCCTGGTATTCTGGCACTGACAAATCCAGCCCGGTGTGTGTATTCTGAATTTGCCTAGGGAAGAAAATGTGCATAGTTCAGACATTTCATTCAAAGCTCCAGAAAATCAGTGAAAAAAATCCCATTTCAACAGGACACCAGACAGATGCTACCCCCAACACCATTCTACTCTGCAGCAATAAAACAATCAGACTAGGCCTGCTTCCTACATTCTACCCCAAAGCATCTGCCACTGGCCACAGCAGACAAACTGCCAGGAACATACATTTCTAGGAACAGAAGATGGGGATTCGTTTGGAACAGAAACTGAAGGTGCTGTCTTGCCCAGCAATGCAGATGAGAAGATCCCATGGTCTCATCACAGCTCATTTTGAAACAAAGATCTGTTCGCTACAACTCATGACAACCCCTATTCTCCTCTCCTGTGTCTTTGGATATCCCTGGGAATGGCAAAGACACAACCTTAGCTGTATGGGGAATGCCAAGTCCTATTTTCCCTGCAGTTCCCGTGGATTGCAGACACGTCTTGTGGAATTCTTATCTTTTTGTTTTCGAATTTTAGATTCATTAACACAGGTGCCCTTTCACCTAAGGATATATGAAGTGTACACATTTAAATACACTTCAGAGAGGTATAAACAATCTAATTTCAAACAAAGTTTCAAAAGACTCCTCTCATCATGTCAAAACATGACCAGTTCTTCTGAAACTAGAGTTTCATCAAGAAAGCAATCTCTTAAATATCTGAATGCAAAATGGAATAAAAAGCTATTTAAAGAAAGAGTCTTTAGAGTTCTCTTCAAATCAGACAGCAATAAACAAGGGCATAGGCCAAACTTTGTACCAAATTTTCTTTGCAAGCCATCTTTAAAATATTAGGGCTATGATTTCATACTAGGTACCTAAATGCCATTCTATTTGCCATTCTATTCTCAGTCAAGGACCTGACTTTATACTATCACACAAAATGTTGTTCTTATTACACACTGTCAGGCTCTAAACACAAAATCGATAGTGTTTATGTGGAGTTGCCGTCCCTGGAGCTGTTGAAGGCAGGATTGGACGTGGCACTTGGTGCCATGGTCTAGCCTTGAGCTCTGTGGTAACATGAGTATCCCAGGAGTAGCAGGAAGGAAACTAATTGTAAATGGAACAAGTCACAATATGAATCATTTCAACACTGTCTTTGCCAACTAGTGCATTATGTCTTAAAGGCGTGAAAAACACAAAGTCTGTGATTTGCCATTGGAATGGGCTGCAACGGAGGTGGTGGAGACACCATCTCTGAAGGTGCTCAAAAAAAGCCTGGATGAGGCATTTAGTGCCACAGTCTAGTTGAGTGGCTAGGGCTGGGTGCTAGGTTGGACTGGATGATCTTGGAGGTCTCTTCCAACCTGGTTGATTCTATGATACTAAATACATAGGTGCCAGGCTTTCCACAGCAGTCTGACAAACTTTTACGTTACAGTCATTATCTGGAGTGTTGTCTCTTTCAGTGACAGCCAAAATACTGATTCAAAGTACACCTGCCAGTAAAATCAGCTGGATCTGAATTTTTCAGAATGTACCAGAAGCAGAAGAAATGCTCTTCAGAGTTGTGACTGCAGCTATGACAGTGAACACATCTGTTGGATTGTAGTCAGGAGTGACTTAGCTGTTAACATGGCCAGGTACAGAATAAATCATGATTGGCCTGGTTTTCACCTTTGACGCAAATTGAAAGAAAAAAACACAGTAAGCCTTCCCTCCTGAATAGCCTTATTTAGCTTAAAGTATCAGCCACCTACAGATGTTCTGAGATGACACAACAACTACTACACTGTAAGAGCGGGATACATCAAAGAGTTAAAATTGTTATGAAGTTACTAAGCACCTTATTTATACCTCAGGCTTTTCTTTTAAAGTTGTTAAAACAGTCTGAGCTAAAGTGACTGTAATGGAAAGCAATTAGAGGAAAGAGAAATTGCTGCATTTTTGTTTGTTTGCTTTAGGCCTTGGGATCACTTTCATTATCATCTTTTACAACAGATCTACCCCTATTATCTCTTCCATAACAAGAGGATTCTGTGGATTATTCTAAACGAACAGAAATCAGCAGGAAGGCTGAGACTGATACAGTGTAATAGCCAAAGTGTACACAAGTTTTTGTAATGCCTTCATTTCAAAATAAGCAGCCTCCAGTGTTTTAATTGATTCAATACTGTTACTGCTGTTATTCAAGCAGAAATAGCACCTACAAATCCCAAAAAAGACTACAGTTCCATTGCATTTTCCACACGAAACACAAATGCTTTCACATTAGCAGATTTAAAAAGTGAAAGCAGAAAGTTGGTTGTTTAAATTGGACTCCACCTGAATACAAGACCATTTGTAACAGCAACACTGTGGTTGCACAATCAGATCATGCAGGACTGACACAACACAGAGGAATGGCAGCCCGTATAAAGGTCAGCTAAACGAAGCAGTTTCCACAGTTCATAGAAGAGCTGTGGTTTTTTATTCCTGTGTTTTGATTTGCTATAATGTAGAAGCTTTGCATTTTAATTAATCTGTACTGAGAGGTCACGATAGGAGAAAGTAGCCATTGTAAGCAGGAAAGCAAAGTAAGGAATGTAAGCGTGTGACCAGAGAAACTGTATTCCAGCGTCTGCGTAGTCAAGAGTGCACAATCAGTAGTACCCAGCTCCAACAACCTCTGCCCAAAGGGGACCAAATTGTGACAACCCAGGTCACAGTAAGAAAAACAACTTGCACAACTAGTTTATTCACAGAATCATATCATAGAATCATATAATTGTTTGGGTTGAAGGGACCTTAAAGGTCATCTAGGTCTAAGCTGCTGCCACAGACAGGGATGCCTTTCACTAGACCAGGCAGCTCAAAGCCCCATACAGCCTGGCCTTGCACAATTTCAGGGAGGAAATGTTCATTAAATGAAAGCAAAATATCAGATACAAATTAGTCAGCAAGCATTTTTACCTCTTTGTATAATCTAACTACAGGGATACAGATTATTATTTATTTATGTTATGATAATAAGTAGTAATTTTATTGCCCAATCCAGCAGGTACAGAGTGAAAAAGGTCACAATTATACAGCTATCTTATTTCACAAACTAGAAAATATATTCACTTGGTAAAGCCTTAACCCCATACAAACACATATACCAAATTTTATCACTGAAAGCTTTCCAGCCTCAGTGGAACAACTTGCAAGTGGTGGCCCGTTGACTGTAAACTAAAATCATGTGTTCAGATTCCCATTTCCAAGGCTAAACCTAATATAAAGTCAGTCCTAAAGAATATGCATGCCAGTTCAGTCTGATACTTCTGAAGTTTCAAGGCCACTCCTCCAAAGGAAGTCGAGCTTTGATACAGCCAAATATTTAAGGATTAAAATTAGAAGGCTTTGAAGCTAATGTGACTGAACTAGTTGGTATTTCTGTCCTAAGAGGTAGGTGTGACAGTCAGGACCCTGCTGAATCAACACTTCTATTTATCCTGTCACATCTGATAGGGAACTGCTTTCATGTGGTCTCAAATTAAAAAATAAGTTTAAAAAAAGAAGAAGAAAATTAAAAAAGAGGGAGATATCACTATAATTTCTCCACAGAGTGCCACAACCATTTTAATTCTGAGGCATTTTTCTCTTGCGGGTTCATTCTAGGAAAATGCAGATTAAAAAAAAACGAATGCAACTAAAAGCAGTGCCTCTGCACCTGCCTAGGGCAATGTTTTCAAGAGGGTGGGAGAAGAGAATAAACTTCTTTTGACTGGCCTAACTTTGTCGCTGGCCTAACTTCAATCCGGACAAGCTCCCTGTGGCCTGATGGACACGAGAGACCCGGGGAATGGGGGTGGGGAATTGGGTCAAGCAAAAGCGCCGACGACGTCATGCATCAAAAAAGCCGATGTACTCTCTACGACGAGTTTTAATTCCTTCTGACTCGCTTCAAAATACTGACAAAGAAGCAATGTTTCCGGAGGGTGGGACGACACACCGCATTCCCGGTAGCGTCAATGTGGAAGCGAAACGACTCCAGGTTACCACAGGAAGATTGGACCAAGCGGACAGTCTTACACAGGCCGGACCGGGCAACAGTGATCTCTTCCGGCTGAGAAACGCCAAAGAACTAAAGGAACTGCATATATCCGAAGTGTCCCGGGGCAAATCTATTCTACAGCAACGTCTCGCCCACCTCGGCTTCTCCTCAACCTCTGCGCCTACCGCTTCTCCTCAGCCCCGCGGTCTCCGTGAGGCGTCGCTCGTCCCGTTCCCTTCCCTTGCCGTCCCGGGCGGTTGCGCAGGCCCAGCCCTGTCAAGGCAGGGGAAGGGAAGGCCGCGGCAGGAGATTCCGCGGCGGCAGCGCGACCCTTTCGCGCCTGACAAAGTTAAGACGGGCGGCAGGCGCCTGCTCTCTGCCCCTCCACCCCAGTACCTGGTGGTGACCAGCACGGTGGGCGCTGGGCTGTGCTGCATGTCGCGGGGAAGCTGCGTTGCCCTGGACCGGCGCAGATGCGGGAGGACAGCCCGCGTCCGTCTGCCACGGGATCCCGCCTCCCTTCCCTGGGGCTGGCCGCGACCGCCCTGCCGGATGTTTGCCGGCGGGCCCCTTTGGTGCAAAACGATCACTCGGAAGAGTGGGTGAGGTCTTACAGTGTGGAGTGAGGGCAAAAAGACTATACCAGATCGTAGTCGGCAGGATTCGAACCTGCGCGGGGAGACCCCAATGGATTTCTAGTCCATCGCCTTAACCACTCGGCCACGACTACACCGATGTGTGTGTACTCTGCCACAGAAGCTCCACAAATTTACCGTCACGCGTGTTTATTGTTCGTTTGGTTTTGCTTTTCTTTTTTTGTCCTGCGGACCTAAAATATTCCACTCAAGTCTCGGTGACATCTGTACACTCTCCGTGTGCAAGTACAAGCAGTTCGCACTGATCTATCGGCACCACGATTCTGGTTTTAAAATAAAGCCACCGGGGGGCTGGGGGCCTTCTCCGTGGCCGGCTGGTCCTGCAAACCCTCACCGGCCTGGACCCGGAGTTTTTGGGAGGGGCTGTTCAGCCTTTATTTTGGACAGAACGCAGCCCGCAGCCGCTCCCTCTGCAGCCCCTCACCTGCACACACAGCAGGCCTGCGCAGCCCACCTTCCCTTTGTTCCTTCTCATTGCACCTGGTAGTTGTGGGGTTTTTTTCACCCTCGGTGCTCCTCTGCAGAAGCTCTGCACACCCGTGCACAGAAGCACGAGAAAATTATGTTTGACACTGGGCACAGCTTTTTGCCGTCCACTGCTCACCCCTCAATTCACTGCAGAAGCCTAAGGAAATAGGTGGAACATTAGAAAAGCTATAGAAAGCAGATGCTCATGCTGCATCGGGGCAGTCGTCCCCTGAACAGGCTCTGTACCCCAAGTAGGTATGCAGAGGAGTCCGGGAGTGCCACCACAGAGAAGCAGCTCCAGAAATAACTGGAGGGCTGGGCGATGTGGTGGAAGTCTGTACAAAGAGATCCAAAGGCAGCAGGTACAGAAGAAGCTTTTGCTGCTTATGGTAAAAGAAGTCTGGAACATGAAACTTGTGAGACAGAACAAACAAGACAGACTTTATAAGCACAGTTCCTTCCTAAATGCTGTTTATTTTCTCTTTCTGGCTATTGCCACCGGGAGCCTTTTGTTCAGCAGAGTGTAAATGCAACCACGAGGCTGCAGGCTTCCTGGCACAAGAGTTGTACTTGCCAGGAGTGCTGCAAGGCACTGGAAAATGCCTTGGAGACATTAATTAATTCTCATGTGGCCTCTGAAGGGCTAAAAAGCTCTGGACTGGAGTTCCTGAAAGCATAAGTATATCCTAAATAGTTATATGTCTAAATTAATTACTTCTTTAATGGCATTTTCATCCCTGGTTGACTTATTGAATAATCCAATTTGTTCAGATAGGAACAAGGAGTAAGCAGCTGGCAATTTGCCACCTGAGGCAGCAAAACCAAAGATCTGAACTGTGTGCCTTGCTGAGGCACTGCTTGTCTCACTGAGTTGTGTCCATCCAAATGCCACTGACTGCCTGTGAAGATGTTTCAAAACCTGAGAGTTTTCTCCCCAAACCTAAGTGTCTGCTCAGCCCCAGTATGCTGCTGAGTTCTGCCCTGGAGAGGTTGTGTGCACTGTATCAATATGCTCATGAAGAGATCCAATCTGATTTCTCATCATATGTGATGTTCTTGTAACTCCACAGCCTGTATCATCAAAAGCATCGTGTAGCTGGAAAATAAAACAAATGCTGGAAAATAAAACAAGTGTTTCTGTGGAAAGAATATGCTGACTTACCTGTATGTTTAGGTTGTTTTGGTGGTTTAAAGCCATCTGGCAGCCCAACACCATACAGATGCTTGCTCATTCTCCTCTGCCCTGGGAAATGATGTAGAGAATTAGAAGGGTAAAGATACTTGTAGGCAGAGAGAAAACAAAAGAAATAATTGACATGAAATAAGATGAATAATTATAGTAATAGTAATAATAGAATATACAACAGGGCAATGTGCAATGCAGTTACTCACCGCTCACAGCCCAAGGCCCAGCCTGCTCCTGGCCAGTGATCTTGGAGGAGAAAGTCCTGAAAGCACAGTCCCAGAAGTGAGAAAGCTGGCTTCCCACCTAATGTTTATCAATATACAGAGCGTGATGTTATATGATATCAAATGTGCCGCTGGCCAGGCGGGGCCTTTGCTCTGGCTATATTCCCTCCCAGCTTCTGATACATCCGCACACTCTCTGGCCATGGGAAGGTGAATAGTCCTTGATTTTTTAGCAACAGTTGAAAACACAGTATATTATCAGCATTCTTCTCATAACAAATCCCATACTGAATGCAAACATTGCATTATTCCTGTTACTAAGAAGAAAAATCAGCTCTATCCCAGCTGAAAGCAGGACAGATAGGGTCTTTCATCAAGTGACAACTGTGAATCTCAGAATAAAGAAAAAAAATCCAACCTAGCAGAAGAAGACTGTAGTATACCAACAGACTTATCTGCTGGAACTGAGCAGCAATCTTCCCTTTTTTGGAACACTCTCCCAGAATATTTGGAGTAGAAAATTTGTTCCACTGTGTTGTATTTTTTTTGTGTGGGAGCGTGACAGGCTGAGATTTATCTTACTTTATGCTTTTTCTAAGGAAAAAGGCAGTAAAATAATAACTCGCTCACTGAATTGGAGATGCATACAGAAAGGTTATGTTTTAAAATGTGCAGGAAAAGATACGGCATACATGAACCTTTAACACCTAATACAGATACAGGACATATGAGAATTCCTCCAAAAGCCTTCCCGCCAAGCCAAACAAAAAAACCCACCAAAACCCCAATGCTCATTTTCTCCTATGCCCCATTGTCTCCCAGCTGGCCCTAAACGGGCCCAAATTCACTGCTGTGGCCCACGGCCTTGAAGGCTGTGACCTACCACAGGGTCCTCCTTCATAGTTCCTTAGTTATCAGGTAAGATCCATCTGGAGAGCTGAAAGGCAGGGAGAAAAAAGAGCAAATTGACCCTGCTGCTTACCTTTAGAGTGCTTGCAGGATTATGGGATTGAATAACACGATATCCAGGGGTGACTAGTTTGTCCCCTGGGGCAGATCCTGGTCTCTGTAGTTTTTTTAGGGACTCTGGGATAACCTGGAACCCCTCAAACTGTGACACACTGGACCCTCTTGCTTTTGATCCCTGGCAGAAAAAAAACCAAACCACTTTGGTGAGTGTGGTTCAGATCTCACACCCCGGCCATCAGGTACACTGGCACTGGACTCATTAGTGTAGGTGGTGATCAACAGGAAACCTGCATGAGATAGCCTGTGGGAAAATATGCAGTGGCTCTGAGAACCAATACCAGCAACAGTCTTCACTAATAAAGTTATGATTTCCCAACAGTCCTTTATATCTGATGAGTTGTGCATCCCCCATGACCCTGCACTGCTCCCACATCAAACTTCTGCCTTGCAAGGTTATAGATCAAGAAGAAATGTGCTTTGGATTGCCCTCCCAGACCCTACTCACAGACACTCAGCACAGGTTTATGTTGTGTAGGTATTACAGACCAAGTACCTCCTAGTCCTTCGAACACACAGAGTGCGAATCTGCTGTACTTGCCTCTGGACTAATGTCTCTGTCCACTAGAGAGCACTCAAATACAGCCTATAGTCCAGGGATGGGTTGCTGGTGCTAACTGCAATCCCCATCTGAGTCTCAGCCTTCATAAGCCAACTGCCCAACTCCTGTCTGGCACGGTTTTCTTGCACAGTCAGTCCCACTGACACCAGTCTAACCCTCAGCCCATGATCAAAAACCTAATTCTGGTACTGGTTACATCGGGACTTTCTACAGTGCTGAAACCAGTTAGTGATATGACCACATTTGCAGTTGAGGATGAAGTTTGTATTTACATTTTAATACAGTTTTATTCCCAATAGCTAAACTAAGAGCCTTTCACCAACTCTTAAGTCAGAGTTTTCTTCGCCACCTACCTGAACACAGAAGGTTGTGGGAGAACAAACATTAGGTTTACAATTGGACTCCATAATCTTAAAGGTCTTTTCCAGTCTAAATGATTCTGATTCTATGATTCCACGGAGTGGGGTTAAAAAGGAGAAGAAAGAAATGCTGAAAGTTAGAAACCATCAGTCTGCAACTCCTGTTCTCCCTATGAACTCCCCTTGTACTGGCATGGGGCTTTTTTGACAGAGATAAGATCATTCACCATACACCAGACTGGAGCAGGGCAGGCAAGGAAAAACAGAGAAATGATAGAGATACAGCAATCATCCCTCTCCTCAGCACTCAGAAAGGGACACAAAGATATCGGCTGCTGTCAGACATGACACAAGCTTTCCCCTTGGGCCTCACTGTGGCAACCTAAAGAACACATGAAAAGTTTTTGCAAGTACTTAGGCAAGCTCAGATGTCTCAGAGCCTAGTGGGCATCTGCAAAACTTGCAGTCTGGCACCTGTGAGATAGCCAGGTCATTTTTAGAGCTTGTCATCTAATGCCTATGAGACAACTGACAGCGAGGTTCTGGTCTCCTTTGTGAACAGTTTGGTGCTGAATCAGGGACCCATCTGATGAGTGGCAAATGGAAACCTTGAGCAGCAAGGACTGCACTGGGAGGCAGCCATAACAAATAGTCTAGACCTGAGAGGTGAAGAAGATCACAGTATCACAGTATCACAGTATTATTAGGATTGGAAGAGACCTCACAGATCATCAAGTCCAATCCTTTACCACAGAGCTCAAGGCTAGACCATGGCACCAAGTGCCACGTCATCCTTCTCCCTTCAGCCCTAACGAGGATATGGGCAAGACAGGTTCTCACCAGGCAGCCTTTCACCACGTGCTGGATGCCTGTCCACTGGCCATCTTCTGCAGGCCCTGAGTTCCCAAAAAGGGTTAAACTGAGTAAGAAAAACCTCCCAAAGCCTATTAAATGTTGAATGATTTGTGGCCAGGCTCTGTTCATTCAGCTTAATGCAGACAAACTGCAGCCCTACAGTCTAATCTCTGTTACTCACAAAGGCACAAGGTAACGAGGTCTCCATCAGGGCCAAGCTGTGACCCCGTGAACCCATCCTAGGGTCACGTCTGTCTTCTGGCCGCTGAGTAGGGACCAGCTCCAGCAGTACTGTATACATGCTTGGGTGTGATTCTTGGCCATTCGTTGATTTGCTTTTCATCTCCCCTGAGACAGCAGGCAAACAACAGTGAGTTCATAAGCCCAAGGAGAATTGTTCACCAGTTTTTTTAATGCCTTGTAAAGGAATCTGCCTGTAAGCATGACAGGATGAGGAGAAATCAGAAGTCTGCTTAGGGTGTAGTAAATAAAATGGGGAGGGAGGTGGGGCAGAGGAACATGTTTTAAAAGAAAATAAGATGGCTATGTGAACAAAGTTGAAAAGCTGAACATGAAATATTTTCTCAACTCTGATTTGTACTGAGAGAAATACAATATTATTTAATTCCTGGAAAAGGCTGAACTAGAGTAATAGGATTCCAGAGAGATGACCAATCACTTATCACTCCTACCACTATTTGGTTTCAGATGACAATTACAAAACCCAGATGTGAACCGCTAGGAGATTTTATATTAGGCCTGGGCTTCTCTGTAAGTTTCAAAGGTAGCCAAAATGGTAGATTTAAAATTTTCTCTTGTTATATGATGTGGTAAGGTTGTTGATAGCCTGTCGAGGCAGTCTTTTAATCTACACACCTCTTAAACTCAGGATAAATTTATTCTGGGGAGAAGGGAGGAGGGTTGTATAGCTGTTCCTCATTATGCTTTATGCTTTCTACCACCTTTAAACAGTTAACCTGTAATATGATGACTCACATGTCAAGAATAATCTAGTAGAAACCGTAGGTAATCCCTGCCGAAAGATAAACCTGGGTCTTGATCTGCTACAGCCCTGGAATTAAAATTCCACCTCTCTTAAGTTTTGAGGGTCCTAGGTAAGTTATGCATTAATTTCTTGGTTCCCAGCAAGGAAGAAATTGTGAGATTTCTTGAATTGCCCCAGTTTAATAAAATCAAGCTTTAAAATACAGAAAATTGTCTATATGTTTAAAAAATCATGCCAAAAGTAAGTGGATAGAGTGGACTTTAGTTTTTTCCCACAAGATATTTTTTGCATAGTTGATTCTTTTTATGTAGGTGTAATGGAAAATCTGGACCTTTCTTTCTTCAAAAGGAAGGCTGTTGTTTGTTCAATAGCTAAGGTTCACCCTAACCTTGCCAGAATAAGCCTCTGAGGGAATAAGAGCAAGATTAGGGACAATCTTGATGATACAAACCCACCAGCTACCTTGTCCTGATCTCCAGGGTCTCCAGGACTCCATTAACAGAAGTAAATTAAATCATGGCAACTCTACTTGTACAATTATGTTTACCTCATGGGATGAATCTTTGCATTCACAACCTTCTTTGTAAATACTGTATCCATAAGCCATCACTGTGCAGAAAAAAACTACTGAGAAGATTCATTTATGGTTTTCACATTGCTAAATCATCAAGGCCCAGAAAGGCCTTTAATTGTCCTTGTGCACAAAGTGCATCTGCACTTTCATAGAGAAGCTGGTCATATAAAATAATTTTAAGCTCCACTTTTCTTCTGGACACAGAGTGAGGAGCCCAAAATGGTGTATCTTGACTTACTAAGGTGGTGAGATCAATGTGAGAACCACAAAAGTAGGTAGAGCTACTCATACACTGCTGAAGTGACCCGTGCACAGCGGTGTGCTCTTCAAGGAAAGTCCTATCTTATATATTTTTCCCTACTAAATTCTGGTAATCTCATAAGGCAATGTACTTTGCTCAGGTGCTAAAAGAGGCACCTAGGGTCTCTGCAGGCTGCAAGGTACCCAAAACATTTGCATGGGACTAGTAGATGAGGCAGAAGGTGTAGGACACACCTAATATTCTGAGTAACTGGAGGTCTGTATGTCTCAAGTGGCACCAGATGCTAACTCATAAGCATCTGATATGGTTTCAGGTGCCTGAACCTACATGTGAGTGTTTGGGTAGGATGGAACAGGTAAGCAGGCAAGGCAAGGCAAAGCAAGTATGTTGCTTATATCAAAGGCAGAAGCCTAAGTTATCTAATTACTAAAGTCAGCAGAGCCCACATCCACTTATAGTCTCTGGGAAGAGCTGTAAACAGGCAGTTGTGAACACATGCCACTGTAATTTATTAGGAAATCAATTTCCTTGCTAATAGGGCATTTGTCATCCCAATCAGTAACATGTATCTGTGGCTTTGTCCATGCAGCTGTCAGTGCCCAGAAGGCTGACTTTAACCTTGGTGGGAGCACTACATAAACGTGCAAGGACTGTAGATTGAATGCATTGCTAGATCTTCCTTTAATACATCTATCTAGGTAAAGATATGAGATAAAACAGGACTAGGGGGAGTGGCTGTATGCTGGGGGAGAGTAGGTTTAAACTAGATCTTACAAAGAAGTTCATCGGTACAAGGATGATGAGACTCTCAAATGGGTTGCTCAGAGTGGTTGTAGATGCTCCCCCCCGGACTTGTCTAAGGCTGTATTGGATGAGGCCTTGGGCAAAGTTTAGGTGAGAGGTGTTCCTGCCCATGGCAGGATGGTTGGAGTAGAGGATCTCTGAGCTCGCTTCAAACCTAAACCATTCTATGATTCCATGATGACCCTTAAGCAAGATCCAATTTGCTCATTTTATTAACTTGAGGTCTCTTTGGGCAGAGGTGGAGCAATGTGTGATAAGATGGAGCTTCACTTGATATACCTATAGTAAAAAATCTGTAACAGTTGATGCTATGACTCTTACACACCCTCTGACAGCATGACACAAAGAAAAAGGGATGCGCCCCCATGATGCATTCCTCAGAACCCTTTCCCCATCTCCCTGTGTTATATACGGTGCATGTTTTTATTGCGCTGCTTTACATATATTCTACAGCCTACGGGCAGCGAAACCGCAGCCAGTGTTTTCCAGACCGCGAGTGCCCTCCGTTTTTCTGTGCTTCGGAAACGTTTCACGCGGGGCCTTGCTGCTATAAATCCTTTTACCGGGAGATGGTGCTCCTGGCCCGGCAGTGATCCCTGCAAGCCCGGGCACTCCGTAGTACTCCGCTTCTGCTGATGCTCCGTGCCGCGGCAGCCCGGGCAACCCATCTCCTCAGGTGGGTCTGCATGGGACGTCCTGTGGCATGGTTTCTTTGAGCTTCTCCTGATACTCATCAGCTGAAGGAGAAAGAAGCCCCCGGGATGAAATGTCTACAAAAATAGTTGTGAAAAGCAAGATGGGAATTAAAATTAGGCAAGTGGCCAGGAGATAAAGTGGTGCTAAAAGGTAGCTGTTCAGTTTTGCCCATGGTCTGTGCTGGTTCTTTGAGGAGACAAATGTCTCTTCTTTCTTCCACATCCTCTCTGTTGTGGAAAGTCATAATTCCCAGGCAAGTTCAGAGAGACATAGTCTTTGAGGAAAGTGATCCAGGCCACACAAAGTTGCAATCAGACAGGTCTTTGGACCACATCGTTTCCCTGATCCAGATATCCACCTTCCTCCACACCTTCTCCTTGCAGCACAGCAGCGGATGCAGAGGAGTGAAGAGAGGAGGACTGGGCTGAAGCAGAGAGGGTGGTGAGCCTGCTTTGGCCCTTTTCACACCTCAGCTGACCACTGTGGTGCAGTGGTGCTCCCAGGCTAATGCCAAGGAAATCAAGGTTGATTCCTCAAACTTGGTACCTTGTGTGTTATTTCCATTTAGGTAGGATGAATCCACCTGTTGATTCCTGCTGAATGTGATGTTTCTAAAAGGGAAGAAAATCCGTTCTTGGGGACAGGACTCTCTTTGCCTGACCCCAGTCACTGTGGAGAACTGTTGGGTTGAGTCAAAGACTTCAGAGTTTAGGTCATTTGGATAATCTACAGTAAAAAATAAGAACATGAGAATAAAATATTTGGTTTAAGAGAGTAAAAGTAGCTGTCTGACAAGGAATAAACAAAACCAAAGGGTGGGAAGATAACCTACAGGGGAAAAAATAACCCCTACCTTCCTCTCAAGTTCACAACAGTGAACACCTGTGACCAGAAAGTTATGAGTGAGCGAGAACTGAAAGTCTTGGTCAGACTTTGCATTTGGATATAGAGCAAAGGGCTTGTCATTAGTATGGAGAAATTTTGTCTCAGATGACAAAAAAAGTGAGAATTACACAACAGCCATGAGTAATGTAGGCTGTGGAGAGGGCAGGGGGATCTCCTGGAAATACCTGTCACTGGAAAGATCAAGGTGAAGTACTGTGTTGTTTTCCATTTCTGATGCTGCATTGAATGCCCACTGGGACATACCCTCCCAGGCAAGTCTCCACTTTGGGACTGACTGATACCTTCAAGTCTGAGGGGCCTTTGCAAAGGGGCTGGGAGCTGGAGGACAAGAAGCTGGAGAAAAATACAATAACCTGGAAGGCAGATGAGAGAAAAAGGGACCAAGTGGAAGTTGAAGGGTGAAATATATAAAAATAAGCAAGCATGGAGCAGAGCTTGAGGAGAGTTGTAGGAGAGCACTTTCCCTGGTGAGACCTCACATGAAGGCAGCTGAGACCTTTCTGCACAGGCAGACCAAAACTGCTGTAACAGCTGTCTAGGCTGAGGTCTTTGCTTAACACTGTAGGAATCACTTTCTGGAGATACAGCTCTCCCTCCAGTAACTGTTAGTGGGAGGAAGGTGATTAGTTAGAGAAAGAAACCAGAATGAAGCAAGATGAGGCCCACCCCATCTGACCAGATGCTAGCCTAGACTACCACCATAAGGACACTTAGAGTGAGTCATGTCCTCAATTCAGTGTCTGTGGCTTGATGCACTGATAAATGACCTGCTGAGTCTGCACTTTTCAGAAAGCAAACAGGCTTTATTTTAAATTGACTAAGCATTTAAGTGTGTTTTAACTTGCTATCTTCAGGTGGCTTATGCCAGACCCTGTTGACTAGATGCTAAATAGGGCAATTTTTCCTGAGGGGAATGGAAAATGTAATCCAAAAAACTTCTTTGTTTCCAGAAGGATTGAACTCTCAGCAAAGCGTTTTCATAAGTGTCTTGTCCCCTGGCTAGAGTATAGTGTTCAAATAGAAAGTGATATGAAACAAGCATAGCTTTAGACATCCAGGTTGTGGTGATGTAAGGTCTCTGGGCCTGAAAGAAAGCAGCCCTACAGGATGTTTGAATCCATCTGATGTTTCATGCACAGGTTTTGTACCTTGATTTGTCCTATCTTCCCTGGCTATCCCTGTGCAGACAATCAGGAAGAATTCATCTTGGCTTCAGTTTAACTAAGTTTTGGGAAAAGCTGCTGGAAGATTTGGAAAGAAAATTTGCTGTTGCTTGGTTGCTTGCTGAGCTGGCCTTGCTGTCACTTGGATCCATCTTGCCAGAAGACATGTATTAGGTGAAGTCACAAAAGTCTTCTTGTGTGGTCACTACATGGAAAACATTCATTCAAATAGCCCCTAGCATCAGTATTCTGACCACTCTGAACTTGCTCAAGACTTGTAAATTTAGTTGAGCCCCACTGGCTTAGGTAATGGAAACAGCCACAGACACCTCCAGTTCTGAAGCCTGGAGGGTGTTTGTCACTGCATGTGCTGATAACATGAAAGCTGAACATCTGTGGAGGTACAGGGCTGTGGGAACATGTCTATGACAGCAGGTACATAGATATTAGTTGAAGATTTCCCTTCCACCACAGTTTCTCCTTTGAGAAGTGCTCTTCCACAGCTGATAAGCTTCTGGTTAAATCACATACCCCCTTCTTTCCTTTGCTGAAGAGCATTAGCAGAGCAACCCTTCTCTGGCAGCAACATTCCCAGTCTGAGACCTTGCCTACATTTGCAAAAGTGGATGCAGTCATGGTAGGAGAGTTGATTCTGCCTAGGACTCGACCTCATGCATAGAAAGGAATTAGTGTTCCATACACAAAGTTCCCAAATCACTACAGATGATGTAGAAGGGCAAGGAGGGCAGCGCTGAAGACCAGGAGAGGGAGTGGATGGAGTGAGACTGCAACAAAGAAGATAAGCCCAAGTGTCATCCAGGCAGCAATTGTTCCTTCTTGATCCTAAAGGAATCAGCATCCTCAGAATGTCCCTAGTGAAAGAAACAACCAACCAACCAACCCCCCCCCCCCCCCCCCCCCCCATAAAACCAGGCTTAATGAGCAGACTTTGCCCGTCTTTCCAATAACTCAACTAGAAGGGCCTATTGGAGAAGGAAGGGATAGACTGTGGTTGAACATGGTGCAAGCTGTTGAGGCACAGGAGTCAGAATCCCTTCTGGCACACAGCTTCATATTATTCATAACAGGTTCTTAGGGAGAAATTAGAGGCAAATGTGGCTCTTTATCTTAGCTTTTGGCAGTCTTCTGATTCTTTTAATGTTTAGTGAACAAGGTGATTGGACAGTCTCAGAACTATGTTTTTCAGTCTGTGCTGGAGGTGCCCAGAGGATTTGTAAGTGTAAGAGTAAAGGGAGATGGAGCAAATGTGCAGGGCTAGAACCAATGTCTCCATGTTGCTGAGGGCCAGCATGGGCAAGAGCACATAACTATCCACAGCAATGGGTAGTGCACTCAAGAGGATCAAGTCTATTTGCTGGTGAAGCCAACAGATATAAAATCTCCTTCGGTTATATGGGTGTTTTTTCTGTATAAACTTGCTAATTGAGTTGTAAAATAAAACTGCAGCCTTTCCTCTCCAATTTCTGCTGCAACAGCAGCATTCTAATTTGGTTTTGGAAGGGGGCTGGTAGAAGGTGGCTCTTTGCCAGTGAGAAATTATGTACAAAAGATTTACACTGGGAGAGAAGGGAGCCCATCCTCAGAGCTGGGAAGGGCTGAGGGCAGAAGCTGCTGTGCTGCTGTGCAGGGCTGGAGCAGCTTGGGAAGGTCCTGCAGCTGGGCTGGGCTGCTGGAAATTCAAGAAAGCCCAAAAGGGTTTAGAAGTTGCAATGGAGAACAGCTGAGAACTCAGTTCTTGTGCATCTCAATAGATGCCATGTGGTTGAAGGAAGGGGCTGCAAGATTCCACATCTCCTCTCCAGCAGAGTCAAGCAGAATTTGCCCCTTGGATCCACCTGTGTGCCAGCTGGCATGGGCATGTATGTCTGGTGTGTGCAAATGTGTGTACAAGTCGCTTGGGCTTCTACGGGTATGTGCACCCCTGCATTTAGGTCTCCATGTATACAGTGAGGACAGGGATCTGGCTGTCACTGCCCAGCAGCGCATGGTTCCACCATGCAGATGGCTGTTCACAGGGACATGGATGGTGTCATGCAAAATGCCACAGAGGAACCTGTTACTCAGCCATTTCGTCTTTCTTCAAGAAGAGGTTTGACCTTGCTGTCCACACTGGGGGCTGAAAATAGGAATGGTCTGTGGGTAAAAACATTTGGAGAAAGGAAATCAGGGTAAGACACAGCCTCTCCATCTTGTGCCTCAGTGTAATTTTATTTTTTAGAAGATATACAGAAAAGATGCAGTGATGGTTCCGGTCCCTAGGAATTTGTCAAAGCCTGGAGTCCCTCATGTGTGGTGGGTACACACACTCCAACACATGGGAGGATGTTCAGGCTCAGGTGGCCTAGAGCATGGCTTACACTCACCATTTTTTAACCTTTTGCTATTTTCTATGAAACTGGCTGCACGGAAGGATTCCAGGCAGGAGGTTCCAGAAACTGTTGCAAGAAATTTTCTGTCCATTTTCTAAAGCTCAGCAGTCCTTGTTACATCATTCATCCTGCTCACCCTTCTCGTCTCTTCCCTGAGCAGCACTGGGAAGGGAGCACTGCCATACACTGCAGCACAGCTATCAGGAGCACAGACTATGAGTCTGGGGCCACTGGTGGAGGTGGGATTGAGAGGTGCAGGACAGGACAGCATTTTTTAGCCTTCCTGTCTTCAGAAGGGCTGCCCTGAGCACTCATCTCCATTGCCACCTGCTACAATGCTGAGAGGGCACCCAACAAGGGTCCTAGTACCCTGTCATGGACTGGACCGAAGCATCAGTGGGTGGAAGATCTTATCGGATGCTTTATTTTGAAGTGAACTTTGAGTGTCCGAACAGCATGAGGCTGCATTTAATAGGAGGCTGACAGCAGAAAAAAGAGTGAAACCTTCTTCTGCCTCCTGCCCCAGATGGGTTAAGGCTTCTGGTGGTCAGTAACTGCTGGGCACGATGCACAAACCTCTGAAGTGCAAGGCATATGCAAACACTACGTGAGCTGCCGTTGGAGACATGCAAATAGCCAGGCCATCCCACGATAAGCGGGATACGGAGATTTCTCGGGATGTTGTCACAGAAGCTGCCTCCAGTGCTTCGTGCTGCGTGTCTGTACTGAGCCAATCCACTGGCTGGCATTAGAAACAGGCTTGCGATGATGTGACATAGCACCTGTAAAATCACAGCAGGAAGAAATCTGAGAGGCTGTGGTGACAAATGCTTATGAGAAGCGATTGTTTTGGGGGTGAGAGGAAAAATAAGAAAAAAGCCGTGTTTGTTTTGGCAAAACACCTACATTCCTTGCAATAAATCACGGCAGTGCTTGTTTTTGTATTTTGCGGAGAAATCGCAACAGACATAACCAGGGACTTAAGAGACTTGAAATAACATCCTAGTAAATACCCCACGTTGTTATTTTAATCGAGACCCAAGGAAACATCTGAATTTTACCAAGGAAACCCTCCCTGCGACTAAAAACATTAGTCCACGGCCCGGCCGGGGCTTTGTTTTGCTCCGGTGTCGGTCTCCCGAGGCAGAATCAGCGGGGCTGGTGGAGAAGGTACGGGGCAGAATGGAGCCCGAGTCCCCGCGGCCATCCCACAGCAGGTCGATCTGCGCTCCCTCGTCCACTCAGTCCAGGCCCACCACTCAACGCCGGGGTCGGGGCTCCCCGTCCTAAATGGCGGTGAGCTATCCCCGTCCAGTGCTGGGGGGTGGGGGAAATCCTTCCGTTAGAAAACCGGGTGGCGGTTCCTCCGTCCAAAACCAGAGCCGGCGCTGCCCTGTCTGCGCGCAGGGCCAGGGTGTCTCGCCCCAGCACGGCGTGATGAATGGGTGACAGTGACTCAATATAGGCTGGCGAGTGACAAACCCCCAATAGAGGGTGAAGTATGAAGTGGAGAGTTTCCCTCTCGGAAATATGGCCTCGCCCCTTCAAAGAGAGGCGGCGATGTTTCCCCTCCAACGCCGAAGGGAGGGACGCCTTCCAAAATACGGGTCGCCCACCAAAATCAAGCGCAGGTGACCCCAGCAGCACTCGTGTTCAAACGAGGGGCGCGGATGCCCCGCACCGACGCCGCAGGTACTCCCGGAGAGGCGGGGTGGGGTGAAAGGCTGGGAGGGGGTCTCACCTGCAGGCGGAGGCGGGGCGGGGTCCGGGGTCGGGCGGCGCCTCCGTGGGGCGGGGCAGCCGGCCGGCAGGGGGCGCTTCCGCGGCGGCGGGCGGCGGCAGCGGTAACGGCGGCAGCGGCGGCGGCGGGCGAAGACGATGTTCAAAAGCGGGCGGGGAGCGGCGGCGGCAGCAGCACAGCGCCGAGCAGCGGGCCGCCGCCATGCGCCTCCGCGCCGCCGCTGCCGCCCTCTGCCTCTGTCTGCTGGGCGCCTGCCGCCTCCGCCGAGGACTGGAGGCTGCCGCCGTGCGAGGCCCGCCGGCGGCCGCTCCCCAGCGACCCTCGGCAGCCGCGCCTTCCTCCTCCTCCGTCTCCTCCTCCTCCTCCTCCGCCTCCCCCTTCTCCTCCCCGACGCGGAGGGACGGGGCTCTCCGCAACGGCACCGTGGTGCCGCACCACTACATGGTGGCCCTATACCAGCGCCTGGCCACCCGCCGCATCCCTGGCCGCCGCGCCGACACGGTGACGGGCTTCGCGGAGCGGGCGCGCAGCGGTGAGTGCGGGACGCGCATCCCTCTGTGCAGCGCAGAACACCGCGACGCCCGCAGTGGCGCGGCGGAGCTGGGACAGGCTGTGTCTCCAGGACCCCACCATCGGGCAGGAGGATGGAGCTTGGGAATTTCGGGATGTGCTTGGAGCTTGTGGATGGGCTTGAGGATGAAGATAGGGTTGTGCGTGGGCGCGGGCTTCGGGCTTCTGCGTGAGTGTGGTGACGGGTTGGGATGATGATGGAGTTTTGTTGGGATGGAAACGCGACTGTGCATTACTTTGAGCGTGGATCTAGGAACGTGGTTGCATACGGAGATGGAGCTTGTGCGTTGGCCTGAGCGCGGGTCGTTCTTGGAATGGAAATATGAGTTTGTCGGGGATGGGTTATGCTTTGGTTTGAGCACAGGGTGGTTGCATGGGAAGGGGTAGCGCCTGCTGATGCGGGTGGACCTGAACGGCATAGGGGCTGTGCATCAGTTCTGTACCGGGAATGGAGCTGTGCGTGAGTTTGACCGTGGGAATGGGGATGAGGACAGGGGTGGAAATGAGGCTGTGTGAGGGCATGGGAATAGCAAATGGCTTGTGTCTGGAGAGGGCTGCCGATGGGGGCAAGTACGAGGCTGTGCATAAGGGTGTGTTCGAGGATGGCGGTAGGGTCGCACATGCAGCTGTAGACAAGGATGATGACGCTCGGGGCTGGGGAGGCGATTAGGGTCGAGGTGCAAAGTGCCGGGAGAGGTTGAGCAGGGGTGAGGGCATCTCTCGGGACCTCTCGACAGCCGAAGTGCATCCGGGCAGCGAAGGCTGGGACATGCGGCGCAGTTTGGGGACGGCTTCTCGCAGCATCCCCAGCACCGGGAGGGACGACAAGCCACCAGACCCTTCGCAGCCCGAAAAACTTCCTGGGGCTCTGCGGCGCGAAGCTTAATCCCTGCGCCCTCCGGAGACGGCTGAGCTCGATGGTGTGGGAACATACTGCTTCTTCTTCCTCTTTTTCCCTCCTCAAATGCGTGGATCTAATGACAATAATGAAATGAACACATACACGTATTTCACGATATGTATTTTATATATATGTATATAATACGTTGCGCCTTGCCAGCGAAGTTCGCTCAACCGGGGGGGGGGGGGGGGGGGGGGGGGGGGCGAGAATGGGGATTAAATTGCAATCGAATAAAATAAAAAGGCAAACTGAAAAGCTGCCCCAGCATTCCCCTGTGCGTGCCGCCGACTGTCCCTGGGTGAGAGAGCGGCGGCTGGTGATACGAAGTACTCCGCAGCCCCCCAAACCCATCCGTGGGCCGTGTCCTGCCAGCAGCCCTTGCAGGAAGGTTTTTGCTGAAAGCTGTTGAGGGGACCCCGGGGCAAATGAGGCGGGAGGCAGGGGCTGATGTCCCATTGGAAGATGGGCAATGCCCGGCTTGGGAGAGCCGGGGGGAAACTGCGCACAGGTCCTGGGAAGTTTCAGCGCAAAACGAAACCAGATGAACTCTTCAAAGGGGTCTCCTTATCTGCTCCTCCCAGGAATTTTAGATCTGTTTTTAAAATAATAATAATAATAATAATAATAATAATAATAATAATAATGACGGTAGTTATAATAATGACGACAATAATAATAACAAATGACAGGCAGAAGACTCATTCCCACCCGGAGGGCCAGGCCGTGCGGACTGAAGCACCGAGGCGATGCCCACGGGAGGAGGCTGCGCTGCCGACAGCGGGGCGGGGGACTTGGGCAGAACAGCAACGTGTGAAGCGTGCCCAGCTCAGGTTCCTAGCTAGAGAGGGTGAAATAAAAGCCAACCCTGCCAGACCAGAACGCGTTTATCTCGTCTCCCAAACCTCATCTTTTCTGTTTGGTTTGTTTTGTGATTTTGTTTTTTAAATTCACACTGACTATTGTTAATCAGTGTCAGAAACTGCCAAAGTCTGTGTTTGGGCTTCGGAACCACCAAAAATAGCAAAATTCAAGCTGGACTTGCTTTCAACTCTTGATATTGCTTGTATCAGACACCCCAAGGCACAGCATTTGTGCTCCTGTCTTGTGCCCCTGTGAAAGAAAATGAAGTTTTGCACAGCATTTTACTTGGCATTGCTGGGGCTGGGGTGTGTGGGGGTGTGACACTTAGGGCTGAAGTTGGTGACAGCGTGCTTATTGGGGATGGGACTGTGTTGTGCAGGGGCTTCTGAGCCAAATCTGGATAGTAATGCAGGTGGGGGTACTGAAATACCCAGGAGGAGGCAGAGCAGACATCTCAGCGTGTGAAGAGCCCTGATAAGAAGCCATTGTGTAAAGGCATTCCTCCTTCCCTTTCTGCCTTCTTGTTCCTTTCTCTGCCTCCAGTCAGGGTGATGCTCCCAGATGCAGGGCACGGGCTATGTTCCAGCTTGGATGCACAGCAAGCCTTGCTGCAAGACAGTGACCTCCTTCAGTAACTCTCTGTCCCATCTGCCTTTGTAACGAGTGCTTGGCTTCAGCTTGTTGGGATTTTACAATTTTTTTCCCTTTTTTCTTTTTTAATTTATCTCATCCAGATGCCTCTTTGTCCGCCCCCGAGCAGCAATACCTCTTCGACATCTCCAGCCTGCCTGAGGCAGAGGAGGTGACAGGCGCAGAGCTAAGGATCCTGCGTGCTCTCCCTGAGAATCGGAGCTTGGCCCTCTCCCGCGAAGGCATCTTCCACCACCTCCTCCTCTCCACCTGCCCGAGTCAGGATGGCAAGGAGCCCAAGCTGCTGGAATCCAGGGCTGCAGACATTTTGGATGCAAGCTCCTCCAGATGGGAGGTGTTTGATGTCTGGGAAGGACTTCAGGACTGGAGGAAGAGATCTTCCTCGAGTGAACTGCTGTGCTTCCTGCTAAGGATTGTCTCGGATCAGTCGGGGAGGCTCCTACCACCCCGGCAGCTGGGATTCAGCAAGCCCCGGCCACAGCCCCATGAGCGAGCCCTGCTTGTGGCCTTTTCCCACACACAAAGGAAGGAGAACCTGTTCAAGGAGATCCGGGATAAGATCAAGGCTCTGGGAAGTCCTCCTTTCCTGGAGCCCCCTGATCCTGGCCAGGAGGTGTACTTCAAGCGGAGGAAGAGACGGACCACCATTGCTGCCCGCTCTGGCGGCAGAGGCCATGGGAAGAAGGCGAAGACTCGCTGCAGCAGGAAGCCCCTGCATGTGAACTTCAAGGAGCTGGGCTGGGACGACTGGATAATTGCACCCCTGGATTATGAGGCATATCATTGTGAGGGGGTCTGTGACTTCCCTTTGCGCTCCCACCTAGAGCCCACCAACCATGCCATCATCCAGACCTTGATGAATTCCATGGACCCAGAGTCCACACCCCCCAGCTGCTGTGTGCCCTCCAAGCTTAGCCCCATCAGCATCCTCTACATAGACTCTGGGAACAATGTAGTTTACAAACAGTATGAGGACATGGTCGTGGAGACTTGTGGCTGCAGGTAGCAATTTCTGCAGCTCTTGACCTTCTCACTCCACCCAGCAACCCTGCCCCATTTTATATATAAATATAAATATATAAATATATATATAATATATATATATATATATATATATACACACATACACATTTTAGTGTGTGCCTTTCCAAAAAAACAAGATCACAGCAGGTGTCCCCTGCCTTCCTGGGACTGCTCTGACCATGAGTCTGAGAGGGATAAGGAATGACCCCAAAGTCAGTGAGGCTGGAGATGTTTCCACCCACCCCTTCTCCTGAGGGGTGAAAGACTGACTCCCACCTCCCACCACACCTTTTTTGGTGCTCAGCCTGGGGTGATGCACTGTGACAGATGATCTGGCTCCCTGCTCAGGGTTGCCCCCGTCTCTATGCCTTGTCTGATCCCCTCCAGGAAGGGGCGATGCACAGCCTGGCAGAGCCCTTGAGGAGTGCCTGCTCAGCCTCTGAGCTCTACCTGATCCACTTGGTTTACCCAAGCTGAGCTGACATCTTCTTTCCCAAAACTTTTGGAATAAGTCTAGCCAAAATTGTCTTTGTGATATGGACAGTTTAGTGGGGGCAGTGTGGTGGCTGCAGGAGAGAGGTCAGGGCAACCTCACTCCTTTGGCTGCAGTGATGGGGTGGAGAGGAGATGGGAATGCTCTTTTCTTTGAGTTAAAAGAGTTTTCTGCCTGCCTTCAAATCACTGCCCTGGGTTTGATGGAGGAAAACTGAGGGATCCCTGAGGGTAGGCAGGGGTTGGAGAACCTGTGCCCAGGGAAGGCTAAAATAATTTAGTCCACGTGCGTTTGCAGTGTGAAAGAATTTGTGAATCTGCTGTTGGTAACTGGAGGCTAAAGTGAGAGTCAGGTCTGAAGTAGAGATCATGCTCTCAACAGATGGGAAGGTGTTAGTTTCCCTGGCAGATGTTAGCTGGGGATGCTCTGGTTCTGTGTGGTCCCTGTTGCTGATGTCCTGCAGGAGGTGCTATCAGGCTGGTCCCTTCAGTTTCTTGCACAAAATCTCATTTCTGAGGTATACACTGGACACCCAGCAACAGGCCCAAGAGTCATACGTCTGGCCTCCGTGTGTCTGGAGAGAATCAAAGATCTGAAATTCCCAGGGCAGAAGCCATCTCTTCCAAATAAGCTTTATAGAAGGGCTAAGCTCCACCCTGCCCAGTGGGCTCTGTCCCTCCCAAGAGTGCTTGCCTCTTCCTGCTCCATTAAGGGCGCCTGGATCTGCCAGGAACAGACATTTCCCATGGAAACAGCTGAACACTGAACCTCAGACACTGCTGTGTAAAATGAGGTGCTTTGACCCATGCAGTCTACAGGATGTTAGTAACTCAGGAGCTGAGTAAAATTATGTCTTTAAATCACAGAAGCCTTGCATCCATGGCCAGGTTTGGTCTGAATGCTAGGAAGCATTTCTGCTGCACCTTAGTGGCTTTTGGTACCAGACTTTGGCTTTATGACTGGGTTGGATTAAACCAGAGATGTGTTTGCACAGATTTTGCTTGTGATGGTTTATCTTTTACTTATAGTCAGTGGTGGCATGTTAACATCAGTGCTTGTTAGCAATAGTAGTTTGCTTTTAGGAAAGGTGGAAAATGTGATGGTTTTTTTTTCTGTATAAAGCCAGTTGTCCTCCATAGCAGGAGTGTTCTGCTAGGGAGAGCTGAGGCAAGCCAGGCCAAAGATGGGGTCACTTCAAAGAACTACCAAGATCCAAATGGTTTCAAAGGTCAGAAAAGCCTTGGTGAGGGTCCAACAGCCCCCTTCCCCAAGAAAATAATATATAATCAGAGAACAAACAGTATACATCAATAATGGTGACATATCTGCTGGGCTAAACCCACTTCTTGCCCCAGTAGTTTGCATTGCATTCTCAGGCTATGACTGGTGACAACTCAGAGGAGTGAGTGTGGTACCCATAAGTCTCACTAAATGCTCTTGACATCTGTGGAGCTCCTCTGGCTTTACATTTTCATATCCAAGAGGAAAATGTAAATAACATATGTTAAGTGTGATGCATCCATACCCCGGGGGGATGTTCTGGGGTGAAGGTTAGTGGAGGAGAATAAGAAGTCTGTCCATGTGGCAGGTTTTCTCAGTGTTGGCATTTGGGGAGGCAAAGTGCAGTAAGTGGGTGGGGAGGGGTCAGCAGAAGGGCTCACGGCCCTCCTCTGGCATAGATAGAAGCGGGAGCAGGGGGCTGAGGGAAGGAGGCTGACAGGAGCCCTAGGAGATCCAATTTGGTCTGGAAACAAAGTGTTACTTATGAAGTTACCAAGCATTCAAAAGTCCTAATTTCTTGGTCGCTGTGGGTTGCTTGATAGATTTTCTTACTGCTGAGACAATTTGTAACTTTTTATTTCTTTGGAGAGGGGTTGTTTTACTCCCTTCCCTTCCTCCAAGTATTTATGGTGCAAGTTCATGGACAGTTCAAATTCAGTCAAGATAATATGTAGCTCCTGGCGATCCTGGCAGGCTGGTGGCTCTTGTAAACCTTCGTAAAATGGGTGAGCTGAGACCTGCTCCTTTGCCACCATGTCTGAGGGGGTGCTGATGCCAATGACCCTTGCTTCTTGTGACTCTTGTTCAGCCACAGCTACCAGGAATGGACAGACTGACAGATGTTACCCACTTAATGTCTGGAGGTGGCTGATGGAGAACAGAGTGACAGGTCATGTCCCACAATGCTTTACCCCTAACCCCTCTGTGCTGCTGAATGTCTGTCCTGAACTCCACAATGGCTTCAGTGGTCCTGGTGAGAAAAGCAGTGACTCAGTGGTTGTTGTTGTGGCCTGGTTCACTATGATAAATCCTCAGGAGAACTTGGGGAGAGTGCGGAGGCAGTGATGCTCTCTGTGGTTTTGTCCATTTTGGAGCCAGTCCTGGCTCTCCTGGCTGTAGATGCCTCTTCCTAAGTAGGTATCTGATGCAAGAGCAAACTTGAGACACCTGGGATGGGTCCAGCAGTGGTGTGGCCCTTTCTGTTCATGCCTGTTGTGACACTGCTGTGCCAGATGTTCTTGTAAGAGACCAGCTGATCTTTCCTTGGGCAAACAACATCTGGAGCACAACAGAAGGGTGGCATCAGGCCCTCTTTCTTGCATGCCTGAGCAGAAGGAGGAGGGCAGCCTCCTGCCTGGGGCTACTCCAGGGAGCAGGAGGGGAGTGAGGCTCAGGTTCTAGGTGGATACCTATGCCACTCTCCCCTCAGCAGGTGTACTGACTACAGTGCTTAACTGTCACAAAAGCCACCAGTCCTCCTTTATAAAGAAGGACTCACAGCCACATGTGCTGGCAGCAATGCTTGCCTCTCCATTCCCCTGTACTCAAACAGTAGAACGAGGCTTGAGATGCAGTTGTGGGAGCCATTGCAAATGGAGGTTCTGAGCCTCTAAAGATGTGTGAAAGCATTTTGTGGTCAGGGACATTCTCATGGCTGAGGAGCTGCAGCACTGCTGTGTTGAGGAACAAGGCAGGCATGTGTCTGCAAAGGGCACAGAGGAGCAAATTCCACCTTTAGAGGCAGGTAAGTGGGGCACTGGCTGCAGGATGGTGGTTGCCCAGCCCAACACTCCAGCCCTGCAGCTGATCCTCTGTAGAGTATCAGCCTCTAACACCACAGCTGATTCTTGCCCAAGCTGATTTTTGGGCATATGTAAACATTACAAATAGGAGACTAGAGGCTGAACATAAACAAATATTAATTCAGTAGAGAGAGTGATGTGATTTTAATGGATAATTATAGGTTCTCAGTCTGCAATATTTGTACAACCTTTCCAGTTAAATATCCCATAGTTTCCTTGTAGAATGTGTTCTCCTAAAGGATTTGTTTGACCTTCAGCACCATATTTATCTGCAGGATATAATTAGTGAAGCTGGAAATACTAAGCATTGGAAAAGAACTATGTGTCTATGCTTAACTGGCTCCCCTTCCTCTTACATGGGAACACAGTCATGCAGGAGCAGGGAAGCTTGCAGAGTGATCCCATGTGACTTGGAAGTGCTGGGGCTGCGGTGCAGAGAAGCACACACAACTGGGACAGGACTGGTGCATGTGCCTGCACGGTCCTGGACCCCTCTGTCCAGTCTGATCCCATAGGAGGGAGAATCAGGAACAAAATGGCCTTATGCCCACTTCAACTGCCTGATGACCAGGAGCACTTCTGGCCTAGAAATCAATCCCAGGAAACATAGATTCCCTCACCCCTTCCCCCCACCCCATTCTCTATTGAGGAATGATTGTCCTTTAATTCTCTTAGGAGAATTAGACATATCTTGGTTGGGGTTTTTTTGTTTGTTTGTTTTGGTTGTTAATTTGGTTTGATTTTTGTTTTTTAAATAATCATACTTCAAACCAACAGTAGCAGGGAGATGAGCAGAGAAAGGATGGTCATATGGAAAAAGGCCTTGATTCAGGGTTGCATGTCCTTTATGCAAGCACATCAAGGAGAGGAGATGTGGAGTAACTGTCCCATGGATGTAGTGTTGCTGAATGCCAGGACCCTGTGATTTCATGATGGGGGGAGAGCATTTCTGCCTTTCCTGTCTTTGAATGACTGCCTGCTAAGAGCAAGATGTTCCATCAGGCTAGGGTATCTGACACCTTGAATTTCATTATAACTGGTTTATGTCTTCCATAGAAAAAGCAGCTGCATTCAGTCTTTTAAGGCTCTTTATTCCTAGTACAGTGTGTTGTGAGGTACACAGAGATGCAAAGCTCATCAGTTATGCCCTACCAGCAAGTGTCCTGAACCTTGGAAGAATTACCAAAATTTGGAAGTTCTGCTGATGTAACTCACTGACCAGGGACCTTGCTCTACATCTCAGAGGATGCTTTGCAGCCTTCCACCTCAAGACACATAGCCCATGTGGCTGCTTTTTCCTTTTACTAGCAGCAGTCTCCTGAATTTACTGTGATGGAGAGGATCCTTATTTAAATGGTGGGAAGGAGCACACAAGCAGGCTGGCTGATGCACTCTAACTTTTTGCTGAGCAGACTAGGGTGGGAAGTGTTGGGCAGCAGAGTGTTTTCATGTGGATTGGCATTAAACAATCTTAAACTGAAGACTGATCTTTTCCCAGAAATGGCTGAAAGTGAAACCCAGCCATTCAGTGGTTTTCCAACAGGTTTTGCTCCTCATTTTTCTGTCATCACCACTTCTGAGTTCATTTGGACATTCTGTGAGCTCGTTTTTCTGCTTTTGGTTTTCAAGATGGGGAATGTGGAAACTTGCTATGATGCTTGGTGGGTGAGTGAGCAAGGCAAGGCTGATCTCACCATCAGGGGACTGGGGCACAGTCAGTGCCCTTGAGCAGATTGTGAGGAGACAGATTTGTCTGGGTTGAAGCTAGTAGGAGAAGGGGACCTGTGCATGATAGATCATGTTCAAGTGTTTTCCTGATGGAATGAGGGAGTGTTTGAGTGTTCCCTTTACTTTGCTATGGTGTCATCCAACACTGGTGCCACCCAGGTTCTCCACCATCAGATGTATAACAAGATTGAGAGGCTGCATCAATCCCAGACTTCTTACAAGCTGTGACATTGGCTTTGGTCTTGGTCTTTGAGGAAATGATAGCATTCCCCCCCTGTGTTTCATTCGTTTTCTCCATTCTGCCTTCACAAAGAGAGAGGAGTGGAACAGGAGGGGAAAAAAAATGAGGCAAAGTTGAGGACTCTCTCATTCCCTAGACCATCATTCCAGGTAGATGCATACCAGCCAAGCACTGCTTAGTGCCCAGGGGTTCACAGGAGCACAGCTGTCAGCATCAGAGCCTGAAATAATACCCACAGGCCAGGAAAAGGGATGATCACACATGGAGAGGCTGGGATTTAGTCCTCAAAAGGGTGCCCAAGTTAAGTGGTCGCACAGAGAACACCTGAGTTTAGGGCACTTTGTGGGGGCAGGTTGTTCCCTCCTTGGCCAGAGTATGGGTGTGTGTGTGTGATCATATTTGCTATATTCACCTCATGAATGAGCTTTTAAACAGTGCCAGAGGAGGGGTCTGAGTTTCTGAGGTGCTGAGCATCCAGTGTTCCCACATTTCAGTTGAAGCCATGTTTGTACAGTGCCTTTGCAAATCAATCTCTTACAGCCTGAGGAGTAGTTAGGGGCTTTGCCCACCTGGAGTCACTGGCTGTTTGCTGGAAAAGCTGGTGGAGGTGCTGCTCACAAGAGTTCAACACATGCATGCCCAAAGACCTGCTTCACTCCAGGTGCTCCCCACTTTAGACACAGGCAGGAGCAATGTCTGCCCTGCTCGTTAATCCAGTTTGCAGTTGTATCTCATCACCGTGTGCTCTTTTTCTGAGGTCAAGTCCACACTATCTGCAGCTCCTTTGATACAATGAGCCTCTCTGCTGGTCAATTGTGGTTTTATTTATATCTTTTCTTGGATTAGAAAGGAAAATACATATTAAAAAAACCCCAAAAAACTCGTGTTTCCAGTAGCATTATCTGTAGTAGTTGTACTTTTTGAAGCAATACTCATAGCCCAGTGTGTGCCTTTAAACTATCCATGTATTCATTCTGCTTTTTCAGGTCTGAGTGTGTGAAATATCTCTAAAGAAGAGATCTCTCTAAGGGATGGTGTAAATGCACTGTTTGTATGTAATCTAAAGTTTAAATAGATTGTACATATGGGACTGTAAATGAACTGTAAACAGCAATCTATATTTTCTTGAATATATTATATAGCAGTATATATTTGTTAAATAAGTATTCTTGTATACTCTTCAATAACCTTTTGAATATTTTGTACAGATAAGTTTATTAAATATTTTATTGATAAATAGAGCTCTGCAAGTCTTTTTTTTTTTTTTCCTTTCGAAGACATCCATCTGTGTCCCAAAACCAGGTGAGTCATTTCACAGAAACCTTTGTTAAGTCACCTCTAATTCCTGGGCTACTCAAGATGTTAAAACAAAGAACTAAAAAGCCACTAATTTTACACTGCTTTCCTTGGCAAGAAAAAATGTCACACAACAGTGAGTGTTTGCCATGACTTTATCATCAAAGTGTACATCCCTTTTCTTTCCTGTGTTTATCAAAAGAGTTCATCTTCAGTCTCAAGTTGTGCTGGGGAAAGTATAGGCTGGATGTTAGGAGGAAGTTGTTGGCAGAGAGAGTGATTGGCATTGGAATGGGCTGCCCAGGGAGGTGGTGGAGGCACTGTCCCTGGAGGTGTTCAAGACAAGACTGGATGAGGCACTTAGTGCCATGGTCTAGTTGACTGGCTAGGGCTGGGTGCTAGGTTGGACTGGATGATCTTGGAGGTCTCTTCCAACCTGGTTGATTCTATGATTCTATGATTCCTTGACTAGTAGCTACTCAACTCCACCCAGCTAAACACAATTCTCTTAACTGGCTTGAACAGGAAGCTTCAGAAGCTTCAGAAACTTTAACAGAAGGGGTAATCATGAGAGCTGGCAGAATATTCTCTGCTTGCATCATGCTTGTCACCACACAAGCATGGTGGATTTGACTTGAGCACAGGACTCTGCCCCTGCAGGTGCCTGGCTGCCTGCAGCCCCACTGAAGGGAGCTCAAGGCAGTGGCCTTCCATAGAGTTGTGGGAAAGACCCAATTTGGTTAGCTTAGGTGAAAAACAAAAAATCCCCTTTGGAAATGTGGAAGAAATCAGCAATTTCAAAATTTGGGAAGCAAAAAAAATTTAAAAAAAGAAAAAAAAAAGAAAAACACCCAACCCTAGGCAAATGCAGTGGAGAGTTATTTTCTCCCAAATCAAATGTGGTAGTTCCATTCCTATGAGACATCTCCCAATACCTGAGAGGTTAGGCTACTCCTACTGCAGCAAAATGTTAACCAAAGACTGCTTTTCATTGAATATTGGGGTTTATTCTATTGCTCTTTCTTTTTTCATTTTATCTTTCCCCCTTTAATAGCTAAGGAAAGCACCCTAGGACATGAAACCCCTTTTGCATTCCTAGCAGGAGAACTTTAAAAGTGATGGGGCATCCAGAAAGTAAAGAATCTGTAAGATTATCTTAATGATTTGGGGAGGAGGTGTCAAATAGCTCCACAACGTTTTCTCACTGACTTTCACTAGGACATTGCAGTGGCAGAACCAGAGGTTTCAGGGACAGTCAGTTGCTTCAGCATGTGCTCCTGCAATGAGCATTACCAGTGCGTCTTGCAGGCAGTGAGTGAAGGTAATAGCATTAAAACTCCTTCTGAAGCATCCCTGCCACATACAACACCATGAACATGGAGTAGGGCGTGCTTGGAAGCACAGAAGTTGTTTTCAAAGCATCAAGTATGAGTTTCAGTCACAGCAAAACAACCTCAGATTTCAAGATCCAGGAGAAACACATAGAGAAGTGACAAGAGGTTTTTGCCTGGAGGACTTGAAAATTAATTCTTACAGTTCTGGTATTTTATAGTCTGACTCTTTGTCTTAAGCACATTCAAAACCACATGGCTCAGCTGAATCATAGAATTGTAGAATCAAGCAGGTTGGAAGAGACCTCCAAGATCATCCAGTCCAACCTAGCACCCAGCCCTGTCCAGTCAACTAGACCATGGCACTAAATGCCTCACCCAGGCTTTTCCTGACCACTTCCAGGGACAGCAACTCCACCATCTCCCTGGGCAGCCCATTCCAATGGCAAATCACTCTCTCTTTGAAGAACTTCCTCTTAATATAAAGCCTATACCTCCCCCAGCATGGTGATTTCTGTTCCCAGTGGCACATGGAGTGAAGCATGAACCACCATTCAGGCAGTATTCTGCACCCTCACATGCTCATTCACAACCTTGTTGGCTGAGTGGGTTCTATTGGCACAAGTTTTCTGGCTAGGACACCATACTCCCCACCCTCCCTACTGTATATGCAGTCTCACAGGAAACTATTAAACTATTTTCAAAACATTAGAGGGGTGAGAACAAATGTTATTTGCAGGAATCTCCTGATGTCTGCACTGAAATGAATGGGAGTGGTGGGTTTGCTTTCAGTGGAAACAGGTTTTTTGCCCATAGTACTAACGCAACACTTTAGACAACTCATTTGCTTTACGATAAGATAGCTAATTCTGATATATATTCTGAAAACCAAGCACTGTCATGGTCATTTTATATTTAGAGTAAAATCAGAGGTGCAGCAAGGACTGGTGAGACGCCCAAGGTCATACACTGATAATAACAGAAGAAAATGGAGTATTATTGATAAAGGACAGTCAAATTTGGGCACCTAGTGACTTAACGCTAAAGTGAGTGCCCAAGTCCCTTATGTAGTAAAAATATCAGTTGGTGCCTGGCAAGAGCTCCATGGGGAGAGCTGGTACCCCTACATTTAGGTATCTAAGACAGACATTTGCTTTGGGAGCATTGCTTTATGAACTGGGGGCGTTAGGTAAACAAGGTCTATTTCATTTGGAGCACCAGTTTTCCTCTTAGCACCTAATCCAAAATCCAGTGAAGTTAGTTTTAATGTCTGTGTTAACTTTGTAGGTTTCAGACCAAGCTTTAGCATCTAGTGAAGACTCACCTGAAGAATCTTATGTACCAATTCCATGTTGTTTTCTGCAATGCAGATCAACTTAGAAGATGCTTGGGGTGATCACTGGGACACGAGTTTGCCTGAAGCAAAACTGCAGTTCCTAGGTATTCTAGTATGAGAATTTTATCTTGTTTTCAGTGCCTGAGGCTAGGTGGGATGGTCTTATTACTATGAAAATTTAAATCCTCAGCATCCTAAAGTGCTAGTTCCACAAGAATCCTGCTGCCTTGGACTGTCCTGTTTCGGTGAAACTAATAGGAATACAAGGATAAAAGGAAATTCCTCTCTCACAGGTAATACTCTTGTAGTGAAGGTTTTTTTCTTGCCATGTCACCTCTCATTCTAGTCTAGTAATTCATTCACTGGGGGGCTCCCTAAACCTGCATGCAACCCTTTATTGAGGCTGCAATGGAGTTCACCCTGGATGCTTCAAGTCCTATTTTTTTGGTGGGTAAAATTACAGATTACTTCCTAATAAAACACTGGTGAGTTGCAGTGTCCTCTGCATGATGAGGGCAAACAAATCTAACACTGCAAAACATCTATATTCTGTAAATGTCGAAATTCCCATTTCTAACAAGTTGGAACAGCTGGATCCTCATCAGTTTTCAGGGATGCTCACTAAGGAAAAGGAGTATCTGAGTCTTGACACTGGCAAAGCCTCTCCCCCTCAATTCCAAGCCATCACACACAAAAATATATCTTAATATATGAAGCATAGTGTATTTTAGAGCTTGGGGGCTTTAAGGTGAGTTTGTTGACGATGTTCATAAACTGGGAGCATGGAAGGCACACATTGCTACCACCTTCATTGTGAATTGTTTCAAATAAGATGGCAAAAGCTCTTTGTCTGACTGGTAAACACTGCAGTCAGGTACAGAGTGAGCTGGATGTTTAAAGCAATATTTTGCATTTTATTAGCTGCTGCAAACTATTGTCTACAACACGATGACTTTCCTCCAAGCATGTTCTTGCAGTAGGTGAAATGGAAAAACCTAGTCAATTTGCTATCAGCTCAAACACTTGAAAACAGTCTTAGATCTGTCCCTGCCTGTCCCATCTGAGCATGTGTCTTAGCCTGTTTCATAACTTCTGCATGATGCTACCGGGAGCAACGATCATTTCTGGCATCTGCCCTGTACTGCTATTGCTGTTATCTGCTGCTCGTACACACACTCCATCAGCTGTTCCAGAAATATATGCGGGTTTAATAGTTCTTGGTCACTCACAAACACTCTCTGGATTCTAATTTTGTAAATGTGCCAGGAAAGAACATTTGCCTGTTAAGTGAAGTGCTTCAGAAACTCATTGTAGTTGCAAGTCTGAGTGTAACCTGTGACACAGAGTAGAACAATTCTCTTGGGTCTAGTAAGTTTATCCAAGCCCAGTAATAGTTGGAGTCACTTTAATAATGCTAACATTGAATGCCTTGTTTTAGTCTTTACTGGCAATTGGCTAGCTGAAAGAAAAGGATGGGAAGTAGATGTACACTATATCAACCCATTTTCTGTAAATTATGTAAGTAGATGACCTTCATTGCAGAGAAGAGATTATCTGTTGCGACTCATGTATGCAATCTATCTCCTGTGAGTCAAGAAACTGATGTTTAGCTTGGAGTCCAGCTCCAGATTCTTCACCATAAACATTGGGCAAACACTCATCAAGCTTCCTGGAGGGACAAACTTCACTAATCCACACACTCTACAGCTCATTCAAAGCAGTAAACATGGAACTGGAGGGAGCAAGGGGAAACACCAATTATTTTGGAGTGGCTCTGGACAAAAATGCTTCTGTGAGTCAGGTGCTTACCACCCACTGATTTTATCTGCACGTAACAGATGTCTAGATTACATGTGAAATTTAGGGGTTGGCAAGTATTTTTGTAAATGTTGTATGCATGAAGCAATGAAGAAGATGAACTAAGGCTAAACAAGTCATCAAAATAAAGAGTCGAGTTACATTTTACCATAAATGTCTTTATTCTTCTTATTGGAGTTGTGCACTTTCTCATAAAAGGTATCAATCTAGCAAAACACTTGAACGTGATTCAAAGCCACTGGAGCTAGCAGGACTACTTGCAAGGTGAGAATTAAGCACAAATGTGAGTGACACAGATTAGGTGTTACTGCATACAGTGAATTCATTTGCAATAGGTTCCCCAGGAATTCTAAAACAGTCTAAACCAGGCAAGACCACACTGTGTTTTCATGGCAAGTTGGCACGTTTGGACCATTAGCACTTCTGACACTTGGCCTAGGCTCACGGTGAGCACTATGGGCTTCAGAGGAGCTGGATTCTCCTTGTGTGAAATCTGCTCCTCTTAGGAAATACAGCTGTGAAAACTAGACCCATGCTTTTCTGCAATGAATAGAGTAGCAAATTTTCAGATCTTAGCCTTACAGTAACAACTTCTAGGAGGAAGGTAGCAATTGAATCAATATGGATTTGATAATCTTAGAGAAAATTCATTTAAGAAAATTGTAAGGCATTATTCTGCAGTAGATCTGGTCATGGCTGACCAGGTCTAATCTCAGTTTAGGTCTTAATGCAGTCAGTAGGATTTACTAGAATGGATTAACATTTGTATAAAAGGCATACACAAGTCAAGTACAAGTATTGCTAAATTAATTCCTCATACAAAGTATACGAATAATGCACTGTAAACAACTGCTTCTCATAGGTGCTTCAGTTTCCAGGCTTTAATAGTTGCTTGTCATCTTTGGTTAATGCAAGATTTCTTTCTGTCCTCAGGAGATCCACCACAACAGCAGAACTTTGACAAACCGAGTCCTTGCTTGATTACCTGATTCCATACACTTAGAAAACCAAAAGGATTTCTTCAACCAGACCAATGTGTAAACCAAAACAGCCCACAGAATTATTTTTTCCCTATGTTGTCAATGCTTAGATGTGCATATGTATGTGTACATATGTATACACGTGTGTACATCTATGTGTGAACACCCCCACTCCCCCATCCCACTCTGCCCCAGGGACCACCTAGGGCAACAGATGCACTCAGCATCTCCCGTAAGGCCATCCAACATGAATGCATGCCAACACCTGAGGGCTATGCAAAAAACACATGGACACATACAACTACAGACTTCTACAGTGACCCTAAGAATTGTTTTGATTGTGACACATACAACTATGGACTTCTAAAGTGACCACAAGAATTGTTTTGATTGAGACTGAATATGACCCTGTAGAAAGAAGGAATGGCTCTCCAGTAAACATAATCTGTTGCACAGGCCCTTCAGCTTGAACCGACCTAGCTTCTCTTCATGCTGTGGCAATTGTGGTCTCAATACTTTTGCCTCAAGCATCAGTATCTGCTTCACTACACGGCAGTGTAATCTGAAGATATGCTGGTTAGTCTTGAAGGCTAAACCAGTTTCTGATGCAAAGAAGGTCACTTAAGTCCACTGTCTTGTCTCCAGGTTTGAAAACTAGTCCAAAATACCCAGAAACTGAAGTCTATTACAAATATTAGTGAAAGATTCAAGGGGGATTTAGAGAGAAGTGGAAGGTCTGCATATAATTGTGTAAGAAAAGTAAGGAACTGATCACTTTCTGAATCACAGAGAACATCCTCCAGAACCATTTTCATTAGTACTACATTAAAACTGTTAATAAACCATTAAGTAAGTTAGATATGCAATGCATCACCTCAATTCATGTATTTGCAAGGGCAGGATTTCCCCTGACTATATTCTGCAGTGTTCTGTTTATTTATAAATGCCTCTGTGAGCTCCACAGGGAAACTATTTCACAGGTTCATGGCTAGAAAGCTTTTCCTGATTACACTTGGCTCTGTTCCCCTTACATGATTTTAATTTCTAGCTATTTCTTATAACTTATTCTGTTATCACAACTGATAGGATGTTTTCTTTCTAGTCTTTTGCTGTCTATAAAGGAGAGGCATGAACAGATGTGAGGAATGGAGCATTTGTCAGCAATGTGCTAAAGTAAGGATTTGATTCTCAATAGTAGTACTTCATGCCTTTTCATGTTATTTCATGGGTGCAACCATGGCAAGAGCAATAGATATTTTCTCATGGTGGGCTTACCTAATTTGTGGCTTGGCAGAAAATTTCATACTTCAGTCCTTAGAGCAAAGAACTGAAATTCAGGCATGCATCAGAACTGGTTTAATTCTTCAAAGCTGCTGAGCAAGCACTGTTCCCAGGGACTTCATTAGAAGAGCCAGGCCACCTATAATTAGTTATATATGGATTCTGCAATCCATTTTACCCTTCTCATACTGGCACCTTTAACCAACTGTCCTTGACCTTCCCTGCAGTCCATCAAAAAATGACAGACTTGTAGCAGACGAGCTCCATATGGATTCCCTTGCTGAACAGCCACATTTACCTTATGGCATTTTCAACACCCTGTGGAGTTCTGGCAGCATCCTAACCCCCTCTTGAGACTTTGAGAAAATTCACATCTCATCTACACATCTGCCTTGTACTCATCCTGAATTCAGTGTGACCTCTGATTGATCACTGACCTTACTTAACCTGGAGGAGATGTTAGGTTTGTCCTGGGGTCTTGGGCTGTTCTGGCTGCTGGGGACTGGAATTACATAGACAGATGAGAACCTCTGAGAGGGCCAGGTCTTTCACAGCATACCAGGATCCATTGCCAGGATCCAGCCACAGGGAGATTTTTATCCATAGAGAAGAGTTTAGCATTTCTTTCTAAAGCAGGCCGTCTGGGCTGCCCCAAACCTATCTCTGACAGTTCTCCAGCAGGTGAGTGAGGTGGTAGTAACTCAGGTACACTTGTATCAAGTGAATCCAGTATCAGTGATGTCTAGAGTGCTACAGTTAATAAATATTCTATCTGTTGCCAAGTCCTGCATATTCCTGAAGACACAGGATGAAGGTGCATCACCACTGAATCAATAAAACTATACTTTGGGCCAGCCAGTCTCTCTTTAACTGTCTCTAAAACATCTCAATAGAAAACAAGCCATAATTTATAACAAACAGAAAAAAATATGATGGACTCTTTCACAAAAAAATTACACATTCACAAAATAATTACATCACTTTGTTGTTAATCACTGCATTAATATTTATAACTTGGTCAGATCATCCTGCAACCAGTCTGTAATCATAGCAGCCATCTCCTTGCTGGCATCTAGCACAAAGGCGTGGCGGAGCCCCTTCTCACAAAGTCGGATGTCTCCATCTGGGAAATCCATTTTGATCTCATCGTAGTACTGCTGTGGACACCATCTGTCCCCAGTTCCATAGTAAAAAATCAGCTAGAAATCAAAGCACATCAAGTCATTAAATTGAAAGTTAATGATGAAGCAACCAATAACCAGACATGAAGCGCTAAAGCATTTAGAAATAAGCGATGTCTCATGGCCCAAGATATTCTAAGAGGACCAGCAAAGTGGTAATTCTTGATTGTTTTCAAATGAAGCCAATGAAATGTTCTGCAACTCAGTTTGCTCATCTGTAGAACTGTGGAACATAATACAGGCTTAACTCTGAAAACAGATCTGCTGATGAAAGTCTGTCTTGAGAAATGTGTTGTTATGAACCAAAATATCTAGTTGTTCATGGAGTCCACCTCTAACCAGGCAAGATACTGTGTTTTCCCTAACTGTTAGCTATTTTCTCTAGCTATCTAATCAAATAACAAAACCACCAGTAAACTTGATGCTGTGTCCTAGGTGAAGGGGCTAACCCATTTATCCAGGGTATAAAATAAGAGAATGCAGGACATAACTCCACGTTTGTGAGTAGCTCAGCCTTACTGGTATCTGTTAGGTGTGATCTCAAACACTCTGCCCAGCTGGGGCCTTAGGTAGAGGAGCACTTATTTTCCTAAACCTCAGTGCTAGATGTGAACTAGAGGTGACTCAGCCATATCTGAGTAACGGCAATTACGGCCAGTCTCAGAAGTAAAACTTTGCTTACTTTGAGAATTTTATAATGATAGACTCTTAGAATCATAAACTTGAAGAACAGTTTGGGTTGAAAGGGACCTTTAAAGTTCATTCAGTCCAATCTCTCAACAATGAACGTGGACATCTTCCACTCGATCAGAGCCCTGTTTGACCTGATCTTGAAGGTTTCTAGGGATGTGGCACCTACCACCTCTCAGGGTAACAAATTCCACATTGGGCACCAAATAAAAAGATGTGACAGTTTGGGTGTTCCCCCCCCACACACACACTTTAGAAATCACCCAGACTAGACTCAGCCAGCTCTGGAAATATGAATGAAGCTTATTATTTACAGCTAGCACAATATACAAGCAGATATTTACAGTATATACAGTTATAGACAGAAATATACAAGGTAAAAGGTAATACAGAAACACAACTCCCCTCCCAGAAACCTGAGTCCCCAGGAGGGGCTCTCAGCCACCCCTGCACCTTCCCCCTGCCCCTCTCAACCTTACCCCAGTCCCAAGGAAGAATGGAGGTTCGGCCAAGAGGTTAAGAAGCAAAGTGGGTTAGGCCAAATGCAAGGTGAGGTTAGGGAGTAAGATGTTGCTCAGCCAGCAGCCCAAGCAAGAGTAAGAGAAAATGACGAGAGTGTTATCTAATGTTTTCATTTCTTGTTCAGCAAGACTGTGAGGGAAGTAGACATCACCACTGTTTTCCTTTCACAGCCTGTAATCTACTTCTCACCAACACATTCTACCCTGCTTCAAACTAGCACACGGTGTTTCACGATCCTCATCATAAAACAGTTCTTTTTTTGTATCTAGTCTGAATCTACCCTCTTTTATTTTAAAACCACCACCTCTTGTTGTATCACAGCAAGCCCTGCTGAAAAAAGCTATCCCCATCTTTCATACAGATCCCTTTTAAGTACTGAAAGGCAGTCATAAGGTTTCCTTAGAGCCTTCTTTTCTTCAGGCTGATCAATCCCAGCTCGTTATCTTATCTTTGTGAAGTGCTTCCTATGTAGAGAACCAGGCATATCCCAGAGATCCATAAGCAACTTTCCTTTGGGTTACAGAAGTAAAATTCTACCAAAGTCTATGTTGCTTTGATCTTACCCTACTGGCCTTTTTCAATAGCACACATGAAGCAGGTGCTAGAGGGTCCACCTAAACACAAAAATGCTAAATTCAGTTCAATATCATGTTCAATGAACTATCTTTTTCCTCTATCAGAAACACTGAATGACATTCTTTCCCAAGTCATCATTTCCTCCCACTTGCATCTCAGCTTTTCATGTTATAGCCATGGTTTTGACTTTCTAGAAGGTATTTGAAGGGAGAATGGTTGTATGGGAGAGACTAAAATCCTATGGGTTTAAAACTATACAGGAATAAGATAAATGACAAAGACTCTTTATACTAAAATGGTTGAATGCAGGTACCTGAAGGATGGTGATTGCTCAAAGTATCTCACACAGAGCTTGGCCTATGGATTTAAAACTGTACATTCATTTAAAACTATATTTAAATCTTATGGATTTAAAACTACACAGGAATAAGATTAATAACAAGGAGGACTCTTTAATACTAAAACGTTTGAACGCAGGTACCTGAAGGATGGCGATCGCTCAACATATCTCACTTAGAGCTTGGCCTAATTCCATTACTCTCATTTGTTTCATATTTCATTTTTGTGCTGGAGTGAATAATTGAGCAATGCAAACATAAATTAGGGGACAAGAACTCTTCCTTTCATCGCAAAAATCTTCAATTCCATCATTTCTGTAGCCATGTGGGATATAAATAAATGCACCCATAGGGGCAGAGGTGGGCTAAGAGCCCAGACTGCATTTCACAAAGTGTTACAAGTTTTTGTCTAGATCACTTTGCTCTCGTTGAAGCCCAGATCTTAAGATGTTACTGACTGCTGGCTGTATCCAAAATACAGTTGCACAAATGCCCATGTAAGTTATGCTTTTACATACATGTAAAACATAGCACACAAACCATCCCGTGTCAACAAACGTTGCTGGTTTCCTTTGTCAGTCACTACCTCCAGAAAAAACAAGGCAGGCCATTTGCTTTAGCAGAAGACTTCTTTTGCTCTTGCCTTCAATTCAGAAAACTTAGGATATCACAGTAGCAAAAATTGTTCAGAAAAGCCAATGTGAAATGGCCAGCTGCATTCAGGCCTTTTGAAAGCCAAACATCTGACTGAATTATTTTTAACCCTGGGCTCAGTAACCAACAGATACAAAAACAAAGATTATGAAACAGAAAAAAAAAAAGAAAGAAATGGAGTGACTCCAGTTTCATCGAGTAGTCCTTCAAATTCTCAGACATTCTGATAGGCTGGTTGTAGAGTCTCATCAAGTGATCATTAAAAAAAGCCACACAAGGTGTAAATTTCTGCTTATGAAGGTGGCTAAAACACTTGGCTTAGGCTGCAGGAACTCTGAAATGGGCTGTTCTCTAGGTAGGATTGTAAAGTCGAGAACTCACAGCTTTGGAAATGCCAAAGCAAAAGATTTATGTGCACTCTTAGCTTGACTCTCATATATGTGCATCGTGGTTTAACCTTTCACTGCATGATCCAAAGGATCCTCGACACATTCAGTCTGACAAGGTGACGTTCATCTGATGAGCTGCTATTTGACATCATTTTTTGGTTTATATTGTGTGTGTGGTCTGAGGATTTATTTACTATGTATTCCATGGCTTACAGACAGAATTTATTTCCTTATATGCATTCCTCTGGCACACATCACTACAAGATTTTCATGTTCACATTTATTAATTTAGTTTTGCAACACCTTAGTGGCCTCATTTTTTTTTTTCCTCTCAGTTTTGCAGATGCGGAGCACAGGAATTAATGTCAAACTATATGCATTAATTTGGAAGTATGTAGTGTAATCTGAAACACCTAGAGCTGGTCTGCCAGTGTGTGTAGCATTACACAGCATTGACTATGCTCAAAGGACAGCACTGCTGGATTTCATTTGTGGGTAAAACATTGTCTGTCTGTAAAATAGATCTCAAGGTCTTAAATGAAATACTCAGAAGTGTGAGGACAAACTGTGCCTATCTATGGAAAATATTAATGGCTTCACCAACAGCCTATTCCAGATGGGAAGTTTAGGTGCCTTTACCATGAAGCTATCTGTGTTTTTTTTTTTACTTCATACAGTTCCCTGTTCCTTTCAACACATATTTTACAGTTTCTGCTACAAATGAGGTAGGAGTTCTAGTCCTGCATTCTTGCCCTGCCAACTCTGAATTTTAGTCTTCTGGTTTCTCAGTTCCAACCCTAGCCACTTTTTGACCTGGCAATTTTCTACTTCATTATCAGTCTAGAACCTCTATTCCCAGCCTTAACACTGTTATCTCTCAAACTGTCAGTTGTTTCCAGTGTCAAGGTTTAGTTCAGTTCAGTACATTATAACCCACTACCTAAGAACAGTTTTATAACAGGAAGAATTAGGAAAGTTGATGTGATGCTACAGTTATTTTGTCTTCTTATTTTGAGTGCAGATGCTGGTGTGTGCATTGTGTAGTGCACATGCTTGCAAAGCTGAAACTTTATGTACATGGTTCTTAATTAGAAACTGCCAGCAGAATTCAGAATGGTTTTCAGAAAGCTTCCCTATTACTGGATTACTCAGTACAATCTAAAAGCAGAATGGCAGTTAAGGTGTACATTTTTGGTGATCCAGATGGTGGTACAGGGTCTATAAAATGTTACAGATACTTGACTGTCACTTGTGGTGTTTAGGGTGTCCCTTCAGATGAAAAGATGTCTGTGCTCTTTGCCTATGCCACACAGGCACAAACCAGATCATAAAATGGCTCAGGTGGGAAGAGACCTTAGAGATCATCTACTTCAACCTCCTTGATATGGGCAGGCAGCAGGCACACCTCTCAACTAGACTCAAGGCATCATCCGATCTGCCCTTGAACACCCCCAGGAAGGAGGCATCCACAATCTCCCTGGGCAGCCTATCTCAGAGTCTCATCACCCTTGCACTGAAGAACTTCTTCCTAAGAGCTAGTCTAAACCTAGCATTCCTCTGCTTAAAACTATTCCCTTTTGTCCTGTGGCTAGATACCCTTATGAGAAAGATGTTGGGATGTTGTCAGTTTCCTGAATATATTAAGACAGATCAATTTTAGACATATTTATCAACAATTTCCAGAATGCAAATGTTCTCATCTTCATTATAGTATCAGAATCTTTGCTACTGCAGCATGCTGGGAGGCATAATTAATGAACTGTGTATATCCAGAGGCACATGGGATCTTCATTAATGGTAGGAAACACTGGCATGCACCTATGTCATTTGCATGGATCTACAGAAAAGTATTTTCCTATGGACTGTGCAAGGCTGTAAAGACAGCTGAGTCAGCACTGTACCAGCAATGGGAAACTGTTGCCAGCCTAAGCATTCAAAAATGGTGAGTCAGGCCCCCAGAATACTGAGACTAGCTTAAAAATAAACAGATGTACAAAACAATAAATAGAAGATTCTTTCTGATTTACTCTAGGCTTAAACTTTTCACTATTTGCATTTTTAAAACTTTTCTGCCATGAGGATGAGAATATTTTTATTCTTTTGCAGTACTGAATGTTGACACTTGCAGGTATCTGTGACTCAGAAGGGAGTGGCAGCTATCATCGGACAAGACAGACTTTATATGGTTCCTGATGCAATATCCTGCTTGTTACAAGTGACTAAAACATGCCCTCTGACCATGAGGGCAGAGTAAAGGTGTTGTGGGATAACTTTGCAAGTCATTTCAATACCATGTTTGAAATAGTTATGCAATTTCTAAGTTTCAAATAGTTTTACAATAACAACAATGTTCTCTTCAACTGTTTAACCATTAAATTGCTCAGAAGTATTTTCAGCATTAGCTTCTGTAAAATAAAAGAAGAGGCAGGCTATGGCTCTGTCAGTTTAGTACCCCGTAATATGGTATGTGTGCTCAGACACTGCACAGCGATGGCAGCTGCTAAGTAAACATCAGAAGAATCTGAGATTCATATCAACAGGATGTTTACATTTGAAAGAGTTTCTAAGAAAATAATAAAGATTTCCTGCAGTTGACTCCATTGGCACTTGTTTTAGTGTGGATGACAGTTCACAGAAGTATAAATTACAGAGAGATGTCTTTTATGCCTCTTCGGCAGCTGTCATAGGTCAGCACTGAAGAACAAATCCAAAAAGTTAAAAAATATTAATTGAGTTTCCTCCATCTCTCTGGAATTTCATATGTACTGTAATAACTTAAGGATCTTATTACATGGGCAGGCACCACTCCAGCTGATGGCAAAGAGCAAAGGAGTGATCTCTGTGGATATAAACTAGCAGCGCACGTGCAATGGCAAGCAAGGCTGTGCCAGTGTCCTTGTTGAAATCCTTGTCTCTGATACTTTAACGTTTTATCAGCATTGCTCCCACTTGCACTCACTGGTTGAGACAGCAGCTTCTCTCTGGGTGACATCTCTCAACAGTAACCAGCAAATAGTTTCTTTTGCTCTTGGATAAAAAGTAGTTTAAAAGCCATTAGCCCAGAATTAATTTTGGTTTCAATCAAGGTTTATAGAAAATGACTTAGCTTCTCTGGAATTATGAAAGCGTCTCCACCTTATCCTGCCAAAAGAATAGTATAAACGACATGGGAACAGACTGGTTTGGGAGACACTTGTGTTTTGGTTTTGCTTCAGTTGTACTTTGGCTTTACTAATCAGTTTCTGAGAAGAATTCAAAGAGCTGGCGTTGCCCTAGGAAGCCCTAAATGCTTCGGGATCTGGTTCTCTGAGATACCATCTCTCTGCCCTTGTGATCCCGCAGTGGTTGAGATCAATCGGTTTCATGGCAAGGTCTTTGGAGCTTGCATCTCAGCTTGTTTTATCAGAACTGGGATTTCTCAACTTTCCAAGGGCGGGCTGAAGCCAATTTTTTTTCTGCTGGACTGTTCTGAGAAGAGGCAGTTGACAATCTAGGGTATGCAATGCTATTTTTAAATACTAACCTGTAGGGGTTGTAGTACAAGTGTAGTGGACAGTTGATGGATTTGCGGTGATTTTACTTAACATAAGGAACATGGCCAGTTTTGTTAAACTAACATAAATAATAAACAAAACTAGCTTCTCTGTCTGGAAAGGGAATAGGGAAGGTTTCTATTTTCAGATAAATTAGGCCACAAATCCCTGAGGCATGGGCAGATGTAGTACCTACTTCACATGTGATCCAAGATGTGTTACTTCTCTTCTGTGTGTTAGGCACAGTGTTCTACCAAACAGGCAGAGGAAGATGCAGGCTCTGTTTTCATACTTCTGCCAGTGTTGACTGGAAATCAATGAAAGGGAAAGGGCTTCTCTTTAACATTGCTATAGTTTATGAGCCATGCTGCTGGCTGTTTTGCACATAGATCCAGGAGATCAAGAAAGGCCACTTCTTGAGTACACACCTTGAGTACTGTACTTAGTGCCATGGTCTAGTTGACTGGATAGGGCTGGGTGATAGGTTGGACTGGATGGTCTCAGAAGTCTCTTCCAACCTGGTTAATTCTATGATTCTATTTCCACTTTGTCATAGATAATGAAGGGCCAAACTCGATGCAAAGCAGGAGTGTGTTTTAAAAAAAGATGCACAGGATTTATCAACAAATCAGGGTGATTAACTTATTTATACTATCTGTGCTACTTTAGAAAAACTTTGAAAGCATTTCAAAGGTATATATTTAGATCTGTCAAGAACATGAATATTTCAGAAGTCAAGTTTGTACAAATACCAATATAAAACCAAGCAGATGTGAAACTACTATTTCATCAATGCTATTACCAGGCCAGATTCTTCCAGTTGTATTTACTGGAAGTGATATTTCCTTCTGAATATCATCCTGACACTGTCTTCATTCAGTGGGACTTGATCCAACATGAATTAGGTCATTCTTGTAATAGCAGTATCACCATATGGATAGTAGGATGAAAGTGAACAAGCAGTGTGCTCAAGTGGCCATAAGAGCCAATGGCATCCTGGCCTGTATTAGGAACAGTGTGGCCAGTAGGAGGAGGAAGGTTATTCTTCCCCTGTACTCAGCACTGGTAAGGCCACACCTTGAGTACTGGGTCCAGCTCTGGGCTCCTCAGTTCAGGAGAGATGTTGAGGTACTGGAATGTGTCCAGAGAAGGGTGATGAAGCTGGTGAAAGGCCTGGAACACAAACCCTATGAGGAGAGGCTGAGGGAGCTTGGGTTGTTTAGCCTGGAGGAGCTCAGGGGTGGCCTCATTGCTGTCTACAATTACCTGAAGGGAGGTTGCAGCCAGGTGGGGGTTGGTCTCTTCTCCTAGGCAACCAGCAACAGAACAAGGCAGGGATAGTCTCAAGTTGTGCTGTGAGAGGTATAGGCTGGATGTTAGGAGGAAGTTGTTGCCAGAGAGAGTGATTGGCATTGGAATGGGCTGCCCAGGGAGGTGGTGGAGTCACTGTCCCTGGGAGGTGTTCAAAAACAGACTGGATGGTGCACTTAGTACCATGGTCTAGTTGATTGGATGGGGCTGGGTGACAGGTCAGACTGGATGACCTTAGAAGTCTCTTCCAACCTGCTTGATTCTATGATATAAATGTTGATTTTGTTCACTGCTGTGCCTCTGTGGCAGAGATGGAAAGTGACTAATTAAGGGGTAGTATGAGCGGAGTGATAACTTCAGTATTCTTGAGAAGGCTAGGGAAATAATGCTTTCTTTACTCAACCCCAAAACCCTGGAAATTCATGTTGTCACTTCTTTATTAGAACACTACACAGCATGAATGATGGCAACAGAAAAAGTCAAATATCACGGGCCTGTATTTTGTGGTACATTGAACTTTTTGAATGCTTACTGAGATCCTTTTCCACTGAAGAAAGAAACTGCTTATCCCTGATTAGGCATTCTGCATGCTTCAAAGAGAAGGTTGTTCTTGTGATTAAATGACACAGGCACTAAAATCCCCAAGCACATGCGCAACTTCCCCAACTTCAACTCTGCACCTCCAGGGAGCGTAGGCCAAAAAGGATGTGAGACAAGCCAAAAACGAGGTGTTCTTGGCTCAAGAGAGCACTTTGCACCTATTCAGAAAGAGTGTTTCGAAGGTTTTTCACAAATGTAGGCAAGCAATTCACTCAGGCTGTGGGCAGGCAAAGTATTTGTATTATTCTTTTAACCACTTATCTTCAGATCATGCTCCTCTCACCGGGAATAATTACTAACCCCCTGTGCATATGTACAGAGACTCAAACGAAAATACTGGGCAACATCAAAAAGCTGTTTCAGGGGTCAAAATAGTTCTTGGTTGCTTAGCTTAAAAAAAAATCTCTAGCAAAGACAACTTTTCAAAAGAAAAACCTAGCACTTCTCTGTGGAGAGGAAATACTTCACTTTAAAAGTTTTCCATCTAAATCATTTGAAGTTCTTGGGGAATACATTGGTGTGATATGAACTTGTATTACTTTAAATTCTACAATACATCAGCAGGAAGGGGTAAATATGGCCTTTATTTATTTCCCCTTTTTTTTTCCAAATATGAACTTAGTCTCCACCTAACCATATGTATATATATATATATATATATATATATGAGTGGTTATAAGCCACCCATAATACTTCCTCAGTCTGAGTGAAAATAGGTTCATGTCTCCATAAACTTCCATAGAGTCACAGAATCAATCAGGTTGGAAGAGATCTGCAAGATCATCCAGTCCAACCTATCACTCAAACCTATCCAATCAACTAGACCATGGCACTAAGTGCCTCATCCAGTCTTTTCTTCAACACCTCCAGGGACGGTGACTCCACCACCTCCCTGGGCAGCCCATTCCAATGCCAATCACTCTCTCTGTGAAGAACTTCCTCCTAACATCCAGCCTATACCTCCCTGGCACAACTTGAGACTGTGTCCCCTTGTTTGTTGCTGGTTGCCTGGGAGAAGAGAGCAACTCTCATCTGCCTACAACCTCCCTTCAGGTAGTTGTAGACAGCAATGAGATCACCTCTGAGCCTCCTCTTCTGTAGGCTAAATAACTCCAGCTCCCTCAGCCTCTCCTCACAGGGCTGTGTTCCAGACCTCTCATCAGCTTTGTCGCCCTTCTCTGGACACGTTCCAGTATCTCATCATCTCTCTTGAATTGAGGGGCCCAGAACTGGACACAGTACTCAAGGTGTGGCCTGACCAGCTGATCCCTTTTCCTAATCTGATTCAACACTATTCCTCACAAAAAAAAACAGAAGTTTTTATTTTAATCTTTGCAACTTCATTTCAGATGTTTCCTGTCTTGTTCCCTCCACAATCAATGCATCTGCTTCATCAGGCCACCGGCAAAGCAAAACACAAGGATCATATAAACCCTTCTTGGTTTAACTTGATAACCAATAGATTCATAATATTCAGTTGCTGGAGGAGGTAACTTATGGACTTATAAACTACCACAGAAATTTCACTGTCAAACTGATTCAGGGCTTCTTGAAGTCCATAGAAGCTTTTTTATCAGTTTAGATGGGCTTTGGAACAGAACCTACACTTAAAAATAGGACTACTGTGAAATACACTTGAAGTAATAAACAAAATATATTCCAGTAAATATAAAATCTGAGGCTGATTTTTTTAAACCAAATTTCCTTTGTAAGTACTCTAGGTTTACTCTTTAGTGCAGTATCATCTTGGTTACAACAGGTTTTCTAGGTTTACTTGACAGAAGAGTCAATGAGGCTAAGTCTAAATGATGTAGACTTAAAAAGCTAACTTGTGCAGCCAGAGTCTAAATGGCAATAGTTTTGCCCAGTACAGATGTGCTAGTGATTGCCACAATCAATTTCCCTCCCCTAAAATGTTTATTGTATTTGTAAATGCTCTGTGATGTTTAAAGCTGATCCATCTTTTAAGAATACAGAATTACACCCACTTCCTTCTGTGCAAGAATTACAATAAACTTCCTCTAGCGTAATAGTATCTTTGCCTCCAGTTTCTGCTAGGAAAGGGAGTTGGTGTTATTACAGTGAAAGAACATAGCTTAGCTGGCTTAGACACAATCAGCTAATTAACCATCAAAGCTGAGCAAAGCTTATATTAGCACCCCTACCTTATTTGTTGGATTTTGTTATTTATTGTAACTCCCTGTGTCATTGCAGTAAGAAGCCTATGTTCATATACTGCTTGATGCAGACAAATAGCTGCAGAGGCAATATTTTAAATGCTCTATCATTCTGTTATTCTCTGTTAGAAGGCAGGTCTCCATCCTCCTCATACATTTCCATTGCTATTTACTGGGCACAATGTCTGCTTTTAGTATATTGTAAGCAAAATGCCTCACTTCATTATCCAAACAATATTCCAGCTCCCATTCTTTCAACATAAATTTGAGCAATTAACATTTTTAGACTAAGAATCTGAGGGCTGGAGACAGAATTTCTCCTGGTCCCCAAACAGTAATAATTACAGTTAAACCTTGGGCATGGAAAGAGCAGAATAATTTAGTGTCTCCTCTTCTTTCTTCTTCAGATCACAGAATGCAAATAAGATCCAGAAATAACTTTGCTATTCCATAGCAGCTGGCAAAGTCAGGTGTTAAGATTGGCTTTTAGCATATGATCACAGTGACTACTAAACAGCATAATTTTTTTGAAGTGACAGCTTGCCAGTTCTATAGCAACTTGGACTGTAGTTCCTGTTTTTATAAACTTCCAACCTTTATAAGTTAAGCTCATTTTTATTGTCAATACACTTCTAACTTAACATAATGCTAACTCATTCCCCCCTCAATTCTTGCATTCCCAGAAATTACTAGAAGATGAAAAAAAGGAGAAGTATTTAGCTTGATTTTTAGACCTGCTTTTTATCTTTAGTTTGCCAACTGCTTGTAAGCTCATTTCATCTTTTTGTTTTCTTGAGTATGTTTGCCACTTTAAAAGTATGAGGACATAGAAGAATCAATAAAAGAAAGTTAACACAGGTTTAAAAAAGCTCCTGCCTGCCAAAGCCATGCTTAGACTGAGAGAGTCAACAAAAGCACAGATGAAGCAGGCTAGGACACCTGCAAACTCTTAGTGTTGGCTATGGGCCTTCATTCAGTACAAGAAGTAAGCATTTTTGTAATGTGAAGCATCTGAGTAGACCACCTGAAGTCAGCGGAACTGCAGCTGACTGTCACCACTATCATCCTTGTCCAAGGAAGCTTTTGTGCTTGACTTTGAGCACATATGCTTGTCGTTAAAATTTCCAGAAGCACCTGAAGTCCTGCTAACTCTTCACTTTCGTACCCTTACATGGTAGCCTGCAGCCTTACCCTCAGTTTAAGGGCACTAAGAGCCTCTCCTGGGACCCCAACACACATTTCCTGCCTATGGGTCCAAGGTCTCCATTTCTGTCTTTTGTCTTTAATCTTTGCCTCTCAAGGTACATTATAAGAACATCTGTCTTCAGTCCTGGCCCTGGAGCTGGTCCTGTGTCATAGCCTGACACTGCTTGTACACTGCTTGTCCTGTGTAGGATTCTGGATGGACCCCACCTTGTGGCTTGCCTTCCATCATGTCTTTGGCCATGCCTCCTGGATGGACTTTGGACTCTTGTTGTAGCCTTTTTTATAGCCCTGTCTCTGGCCCTGCTCCCTTCTGCTCCTGACTGGATTCTCTGGAGGGACACTGGACTCTGCTTGCTGCCTTGCCCTGCTTGTGTGCCATGAGACTAGACCCTGCTTGGTGAGGGCACTGCCTATGCTGAGGTCATCCTCGTCTCACAGCTCCCTTTCCTTTGGGGAACAGGCAGACCCTGTATCTGACACAAAAGAGGTGATTCAGTCAGCAAAATCAATTGTTTTCCTTGAATTCACTGGGCTTCGGATCAACCCATAGAAAGTTTTGTTTAAAACAATAAGAATATTTGAAGTCTGCAAGATGAGCCATTTAGTTTCTTCACTGCAATTTCCCTCAAAGTGCTGGAGAACCTTGAATGCTCTGCAACAAAAGTGTGAAAACCCAAAGATGCCTCGGGCTGTGTAGAGTTCCTTGTTCACATCTGCTATTTCAACCCCTTAAAAGAGAGAGAACTGAAACATCTAAACATACCTACCAAGGTACAGAGAGGGCAAATGGGATAGGTAAAAAAAAAACACAACAATTTCCAGCCATAAAAAGAAAGACTGATTCATGAAGTGAACTTTGTACCATATCTATTTACAAGACCCAAAGTAATCATAAGAAGATCTAGGACCTCTGTCCTAGAAAATTCCATTCTCCAAGGAAAATCTCTGCCAGTGCAAAGTGCTGGAATCATTCTTCCAGCAAAAAGACAGAGATGATACAAAAATAATGGAGAGAAGTAAGGGGACACAGTAGAATAATACAGTATAATGATTACCTACTTACACAAAGGCTACACCAATAGGTGTTAGTATACTAGATGTGAGTTTTCTCAGTGTGACCACATCAAAACTCCAATTAGGAACAGTTCCTGCTCTGTGCTGAGTCCTGTATTGACTGAGAGAACGTTATTAACCCAGACCAAAACTGTATCAGGATCTCTTTCAAAATAAATCCATACAGACAAGAAAGTTCAGTGCAGGAGAAAGGTCCCTGAAACCTACTTCATTTACTTGTGTAGCAGTAGCTCCAGTCTCTGAGGAACACATTTTGTGTGTTGTTCTCTTACACTACAGCTGAATGGCTGAAACTTTGGAGCCATAATAATTTTGCTGACTTCTATTATGCTTTGCTGCCATGGAGAAATCAAGCTTGCAGAATCCCATGATATTAACTGCAATCACACAACACAGATGGTGCATGTTCTGCTTGACCTGTCCAGCAGCAAAGTCAGAGGATTTGGCCCATCAGCCTGCACTCATGTCCTGGCTGGCCATCTGCTTGTCTGGTCAGAATCCAGGTAACTACTGGCCTAACTGGAAACCACATCTCAGGCTTAGCCAGAACAAAGACTGTATCTCCTCCACCAAGGAAAAACATATTGGATGGGATACTACATCTGATAGTGGTGAATGCTACATCTAGAAAGTTGTGGATCAAAGACATTTTAATGATCAATGACTCCTGTAATGGGATCTCCGAAGTCAACACAATGAGATTAACTTATAAGCAGTACCAAACCTACTGAAATGTTGGGTTTACAGAAATATAACTGGATGCAACATTTCCTCATGCAGGTGGGCTTCCTGTGAAAAATCTGAGAAACAGTTACCTTCTTTAAATTTTGCTTTATGGTTGTACTGTCTCTCTCTACGACCTTCATCATTTCTTGGCTTGCCATATACAAGATGTTTGCTGCAGAAAAACAAAAATGCAAAATGTCAGTAACAGACCAAATCTCTCAGAAAAAAAAAAAAAAGCAGTATGGGCTTGACCCTGCAAAAAAAGGTAAGGCAGCTAGGGCAGTCCTCATCCTGACAACCCCAATGAAAAGAATTCCACTGGCAGGCAAAAAAAGGTAACATTTATCTCACCTAATTGCATCTTTGAAAAGGTATAGAGACCAAATTAAGTCATCTTCCATTATTTAATTTCATAGTTATTGTAGAGGGAAAAACACCTTGGACTGTAACTCTACCCATCAATCTTATGGGATTCTGAACCAGCCCATGGTGATGACTCTGTCTTCCCTGACCACAGAAGGAACTTTTGTGACTAATATCCACTACGTACTTGTAGAAAGGTAAAGGTAATGGGCTCTTAAATACAAAGAACAATACATTAAAAACAGTAAACACTGTAAGTAAATAGATTGTTAAATTATTGGCATTTGAATATGCAAGTAATTCAAATATCCAACATAGTAATTAAAATAATGGCAAAACTGAGTATCACTGAAAATCAGAGTCTTGCATAACATTGATGGTACTTACCCAGACAGGTCTAGATTGGACACCACATGTCTAAGCCTTAACCTTTCTGGAATGCCAAATATTAAAAATGGCTCAGTGTAATTTATTGTGAGTTGGTCTGAAAGATACTGTCTCAGAGACCTAAATGATTGAGTCTAATATTTGGGCATCTCCTTAAAAGCACTTCAATCTTATGAGGTGTTATACAGGTCCCATGTAAGTTAGACAGCTGTGGGAACTAAGCACTTCTGAAAAGTAGGTCAGTTTGCCTGGATGCCTAAATGTTCATAACTGTAAGCATTTTGGCACAGGAGGATCACAGTGTCCATCTAGCCTGGCTTCTGTTACAACAGAACCTGCAGCAGCTCAGCAGGAAATTGCAGTGCGCAGTCCAAAATCTGGCTTTGAACAAAGAAACACCTGCTAAGAGTTCTGCTGCTAGAATAAACCTCATGTATTCACCTGCAGAATCAAGACCTACTACAGGACCATCAAAGCTGCAGACAATGAGAGGTCTTCCAAAGACTGCTCACTTACCCAGTTTTAATAGAGACTACCCACTTCTGACATTAGCACTGTACGTGCAGATATCACTATCCAAAGAAGTCACACTTCTTTTACCCTTTTTTTCTGCCCAGTCAGCTTAATGTGCTAATAAAATGACCATGCCTCTTCTGTAGTCACAATTTGAGGGCTCTGTGCTTGTTGAATTACAGAGACATGCATAACTTGTAAGTGGGGATAAAACGCAGCATTCTTCCTCTTCCTCACCGCTTTGTAAAACAAATGTTAAGACTCTGAGTGGCTAAATTACCTCAAACCATTTCAGTTTTCGGGTCCTAAAATGATTGAATGTATTTAAAAATACTAAATTCTCCCCTGAAGAACAGGAGAAAAGGGAAAGACTGAAAGCTGAACCTATGCAGTTTTGTGCACAAATAGCTAATGACAGTGTTGGATCTGGTAATGCTCTGAGACAGGAATAATATAGTCTCATAATGTGTGATAGGAAGGAAATGGCAATCACATAGGTCTTTGGTGGTGACCAAACCATGGAGTTGGCTGAATTCCAGCAGAGCCTTAAGGAAACAGGATGCCACGAGAGAGATGACTGATGGTTCCAGAGATCAAATGTTAAAAGACAAAAACAGTTCTTGAGTTGACAAAAAGGTAAATCCTAGAAAGTGCTATCTACTTCTAAGCCAGACAGAGAAAAATGCAATTCAGCTATGCCTGCAGAGCTCTGTCTTTTTCAATTAAACATTGGACACACACACACAGACAGACATATACACCTATGTTGAGTGTAAGTCCTTCCTTTCCCAGATGAGACAAAAGGGTTGTAGATGTAATATCATATAGACAATCCAGCAAATTTGCTATTCCCATCTTTACTGTACTGGGCAAAGGAGTCTCTGTTCAGTTTTGTGTCTAGCAGCACAGCCATCTGCTCCTGTGGTGCAGCTAGCCAAAGTTTGCCCACCTACAGCCCTGACATCGTTCTTTTTCTCAGTTCAGCTCCAAACACTCATGCATGATACACCTTTGCTTTAAGAGATACGCATCTTAGAATGTACCTTCAAAAACTATCTAGCAACACTTTAAATGAGAGGTATGAAAGCCAGCGAGGAATTCCATAGGCATTTAATTAATTTCAGGTTGGTTCTAATGTGACAAGGATGACTTTAATGCTCAAAACGCCTGCCCAAAAACAAAGCTCTCTGCTTGTCAAAAGCACTGTTCTGTGTCAGAAGGGAAAGCAGAACACAGAGAGCAGCTGTTGCTACCCTAGGTGCTGGTCCTTCAGGTGATGAATGTGGATTGTTATGAATTGTTAGTACACAGTCCAAAAGCCTGGACTTGGCAGGGTATCTGTGTCAAAAGCTACTCATTGGCCCATGAAGATTTTAGTACGCCGAGGCTTTTACCTCCCCATCCAGAAAAAGGTTCTGACATGGTGGGTAGCCTATCCACAGTCAGAACTTCTCTCACTGCCTTGCAGAATCAGCAGTGGATAGTAGGAAGGGATGAAAATACTGGTGGCCATCAGTGCAGAACCTGACATACACCAGTTCATCCAACATTACTGGGATTCTGCAGGCAGCTCTGTACCTCCAGTTCAGCCAAACAGCAAAAGTGGGAACAATAAGTACTTCTCTGTTCGCCTTCTCCCATCTTAATGTTTTCTCTGTCCTACCTCTTGTTCTCTCTGAGTTCTGTTCCTATTTCTGAGTTGCTTTTTGCAGTTAAAAAAAATTAGAAATGAAGCAGAATTCATCCACTTAGTAAACTCAGATTAGTCATAAAGATCCTACAAGTAAAACTGTAAGACAGCAAAGGCTGTAATGACACCACTTTGAAAGGAATCATCTCTGAAGGCTTGTGCAAGAAAGGAACCAGGAAGGCAGGATTAAGATAAACTGGATGAATGGCAAGGTTCAAGAGTCTATTTCAATCAAACAGAAAGCCTTCAAATTTTGGAAACATGATCCTAGGGAAGCCAATAAACAGGAACTTAAACCTTAGCAGGCGTTAAGTAAGAGGAAATTACAAAAAGCAAAAGTAGGTTTCCAAGAACAAACATGAAGATATTTAAAAATAAACAATAAAATATTCCTTAGGTATATCAGAAACAAGAGGCTTATAACAGAATTTGTACAGGCTAAGGGAATAGCTAGAGAAGATGTTTGGAAGCTAAATAACTTTTGGGGTTTTTATGGGGTTTTGCATCCAATTTGTTCAATACATTCAGAAAGTTTCTGCTCTTTATATTCTTTTTCTGACAATAAGATTTTTTCTTTGAGCAATGATGTATCAAGAAGTAGCAACAGTGGATAATGCAGAATATATCAGGGGTAAAAGTTACACTTTTGAGTTTTAAAGGAACTGAAATACAGAACTGCTGAGTTGATAACAATCCTGCCATGCAACAGTCACCCAGTCCTGTGGCTTGTGGAGTACAAAATACTGTCTGATTTTATAAGAGAAAACAAGCATTTTATTGATCTATAATTTCTTTAACCTTTCAATAAACACCACCAGATGGCAAAAATTATTGGTCTTCTAAAAACTCTCTGTTACATTTCACACAGTAAACTTTGGTTGAAAATAAACAGCTGTAGAATGAATGTGTTAAGAAATAGTCTGGAAGCAATGAAAAAAAGATTAGGATTAGATTAGCTGGTTTTCATTATAGCATAGCATAAGGTCTGGATCTATTGCAAACACAAACAAAAAAATAGGAAAACCTCAAAATAATCACTGGATGCATCTGCTGAATTGGTAATTTCTGGGTTGGGTTGAATCACCTATCAAGGTGACTGTCTTTTCAGTGATAAGGCTTTTAGACCTTATCTTACGTGCCTAAAATGTGGTGGGATGAATACCTGTGCTAGTTTGATTCCTGTCCAGCTTCATATTAAAATCGTGGGTAGCTCAGTTCTTAATGATCTGGTCAATGAGTAAGCAGTTTATTGATAGCATTTGCTCAGGACACAATGCTAGTGAGGACCAGGCAGTGACAAGTGTGAGAGGCAGCTAAACAGGAGAGACAAAAATCAACTCACTAGCAAATGAAATCCAAACTGAAGAAATGGTAAGTAACATACACACAGAAAAAAAACCCAAAACATTCTTTCCCATTTTAACCTTCTAAATTAATTGAACAAATGGAATCACAAACCAGAAACTGCTAATGTGACTGTTGTTCACTGTGCACATTCACTCAAAATTCCAATAAAATCAGGTATTATCATAGAATCATAGAATCAAGGAGGTTGGAATAGACCTCTAAGATCATCCAGTCCAACCTAGCACCCAGCCCTGTCCAATCAACTAGACCATGGCACTAAGTGCCTCAGACAGGCTTTTCTTGAACACTTCCAGGGTCAGCAACTCCACCACCTCCCTGGGCAGCCCATTCCATCCAATGCCAATCACTCTCTCTGTGAAAAACTTCCTCCTAATATCCAGCCTATACCTCCCCCAGCACAACTTCAGACTATGCCCCCTGGTTCTGTTGCTGGTTGCCTGGGAGAAGAGACCAACCCTCACCTGGCTACAGCCTCCCTTCAGGTAGCTGTAGACAGCAATAAGACCACCCCTGAGCCTCCTCTTGTCCAGGCTAAACAACCCCAGCTCCCTCAGCCTCTCCTCATAGGCCCCTCACCAGTTTTGTCACACTTCTCTAGGCATGTTCCAGTATCTTAACATCTCTTTTGAACTGAGTGGCTTTGTAAATAGCAGGATGATGATAATGACAGTACAGAACTCTGCAGTACCTTATACAACTCACATAACACGACCACAACTGAAGAACTGCATATGCTGACAGCCACAATCTCTTGGGACACTGCAAAACTGCAAAGGGTAGTGAAAACAGCTGAAGAACTACAATTAAAGAGGGGCGTTGCCATTATGTCCATGGGACTTCAGAACTTCATGATACAGTACAGTACATTAAAATGCAAAACAATAAAAGGAAGTAGTTTTTAATGTGATATGCAATTAACTATGAACCTTACAGCCACAGGAAACTGATAAGCATATGTATTTGCCACATTCACCTCTAAGAATGTTTCCCTGAGCTCCTCTGACTAAAAATACAGATGATACAATTAGTCTTAGGGAAAACATCTACAAAGGTCAAATAACTTCCAATGATTACTCCTTTCAGGTACTGTCCTCTCTCAGATACTGTCCTCCAGGTCTGCTACCATTCACTCCTGCTTGGTTTCCTCTGCAAATACTTGGTGGCTCACCTCTCTAATTTTACTGACACAGTATTGCAGCTCATGCTGCGAGTGCCTCCCTCTTCAACTGTTGAGCTGCAGCTCTTTCAGCCCATGTACCTCTTAGAAACGTAGCATCATAGACTCAACCAGATTGGAATAGATCATCCAGTCCAACCTAGCACCCAGCCCTGTCCAATCAACTAGACCATGGCACTAAGTGCCTCAGCCAGGCTTTTCTTGAACACCTCCAGGGATGGTGCCTCAACCACCTCCCTGGGCAGCCCATTCCAATGCCAATCTCTGTGAAAAACTTCCTCCTAATATCCAGCGTAGACCTCCCTGGCACAACTTGAGACTGTGTCCCCTTCTTCTGTTGCTGGTTGCCTGGGAGAAGAGAGCAACCCCCAGCTGGCTACAACCTCCCTTCAGGTAGTTGTCGACAGCAATGAGGTCACCCCTGAGCCTCCTCTTCTCCAGGCTAAACAACCCCCTATTCTCCTCACAGGGCTGTGTTCCAGGCCTCTCAACAGCTTTGTTGCCCTTCTTTGGACATGCTCCAGCACCTCAACATCTCTCTTGAATTGAGGAGCCCAGAACTGGACACAGTACTCATGGTGTGGCCTAATCAGTGCTGGGTACAGGGGAAGAATAACCTCCCTCGTCCTACTGGCCACACTGTTCCTGATGCAGGCCAGGATGCCATTGGCTCTCTTGGCCACCTGGGCACACTGCTGGCTCATCTTCAGCTACTATCTATCAGTACCCCCAGGTCCTTTTCTTCCTGGCTGCTCTCCAGCCACTCTGTCCCCAGCCTGTACTGCTGCTTGGGGTTGTTGTGGCCAAAGTGTAGAACCCTGCACTTGGCCTTGTTAAACCTCATCCCAGTGGCCTCTGCCCACCCATCCAGCCTGTCCAGGTCCCTCTGCAGGGCTCTCCTACCCTTCAACAGATCAACACCTGCTCCTGCCATCTGCAAACTTATTGATGCTGGGCTCAATCCCCTGGTCCATATCATCAGTAAAGATATTGAACAGGACTGGGCCCAGCACTGATCTTTGTGGAACACCACTAGTGACTGGTTGCCAACTGGATGTGGCACCATTCACCACCACTCTCTGGGCCTGGCTCTCCAGTCAGCTACTGACCCATATCAAAGTGAATCTGTCCAAGCCATGAGCTGCCAGCATTGCCAGGAGCTTGTTGTGGCAGATGGTGTCAAAGGCTTCTTCATATGTAGGAAAATCATGCATCACAACATCACATGTGAATCCACATCAGCTTGCGATTCCCAGGCCTTTTTCCTGCAGAACTATTGCTTCACCAGTGTTTTCCCATCCTTGTACTTCATTTACATTCAGAAAAAGCTTGTCTCCTTAGAAGAAATGACAGCATTCTCTTCTCCTTGCCTCCCAACCACTTCTCCCCACTTGTGAAGACCATGTTGATCCTGTCCCTCTCCAGCGTATCTGCAGTATACTCTAGTGTGGTACAATCTGCAAACTCATTAAAGACACACTGTATCCCATCAGTCACATCCTCAGCACAGCTACTGAGCAGTAATGGAGTGAAGATAAGCTTGTTGCAAAACCCCACTAGCTACTTCTGATGTAAAAAATCCTCCTGAATCCCATTTTCCAAACAGTCACACACCTGTCTAGCAGTTGCTTCAGGTCATATTTCCAGTCTTTGCTACAAGAACATAACAGGAGATGCTGTGAAAATCTTTATTAGTATCAAAATATCCTAAACCTAAAGCTTCTAGCAAATTCAGATTACACCATGTCTAGTTGACTGGATAGGGCTGGGTGCTAGGTTGGACTGGATGATCTTGGAGGTCTCTTCCAACCTGGTTGATTCTGTGATTCTGTGATGTTTAGGGGCAATAGAAAGCTATATGGAAGAGACACCATTATAGAGCAGGCACAGTAAACTCCTCTCTTGCTGCTGTGTAATGTCAACCCAGGCTTCTTCAGAAAAGCTGTTTTTCTCAAGAGCCAAGTCACAAGTTCAGGGAGAAATCTTTCTGCTGTTTCCTAATGCTATACTCTATTAACCTTGGCATTTTTTGAATGCTTAATTCCTTCCTCTTACAAAGAAAAAAGAGAAAAAAGAAGAATGTTGTTTGGTTTCCTTATTTCATGACTATTGAGCTGCCTTTTCAAAGGAAATAACTCAGAAGAATTCACTTGCTTTTTGTGTGTAATTTGAAAGCTATCACAAGCGCCTCTCAGAGACTGTTAGCATGAGCACTTTGGCAGCTTTGAAAACGAGGCTGTGAACTCAGCACAACCAGAAGTTGAGATGTGCAAAACGAATGCTCTCTGAAATCTTTCACCAGGCTATACAGATGAAGGTCATCTTGTGACTTCATCTTGTCAGTGCTTGCTATCTGGTGTCACAGTCTCTGGAAAGACTTTAAACACTTGCTAACACTTGCTTTAGCTTAAGATCTATAGATTCCCAGCATCATTACAAAAGTCCTGGTTATTGATTATCATGATTTCAAGTACAATTTAAAATGCAAACTAGAGACTATGTGCTGAATTTCATGAGTGATGAAGCTGTCTCACTGAAGTCTGCAGAATGAGACATGGTATATTCAGGAGTCTGCAGGACCCTGGCTCAAAATGCAAGGATGGGCTGTCAAGAAGCTGTATTGGAGTTATGACCCTGGAGTCCATGCTGAAGTTACAATGAACGGGTACCTGAAACCAGCTTGGCATTCACCCTGGCATCTCTCTACTCATTGAAGAGAAAAATATCTAAGGTTTAAGAAAGACAAGAGAGTGAAATCAGTATTCTGAATCATAGAATCAACCAGGTTGGAAGAGACTATTACACGTGAAAGGTAAGACTGAATGTGGGATGAAAGGTCAGGAGGCCTGGAATTTTTCTTAACTATCAGAGAAGTCCTCTGAGACCCTGTGCAAATTACAAAATCTGTGTGTCTCACTTTCCTCATTTTAAAAACACACTTTAGGCTGCTATGACAACTTTTTTGTAGATTGTCTTAAAAATACCTGAAATGAAAAGCATTGTGTAAACATAGTGGCTATTCATTAGTTGTTGAAAAATATATTTCTATAACAAGAATGAAATTTACAGACTCAGTCTGATCACACCCCTTTAGAACTGCCCCCTGCTACCTTGAATGTTACATTTTGCAGGGAGCAAATAAGAAAAATCTACAAAGCTATACACCAAAGAATACATCTAAACCAGATGTAAGGTTAGAAGCACAAGTCAAGATGTACCTCTGTGAGAAAATTGTGTTTGTTGAAATTCAGATCTTTCTCTAAACTGGCTTTAGGAAGTCAACTTAAAAGGCTTGGAGGACATAAGACGGCACACATAGAATCATAGAGTCATAGAATCAACCAGGCTGGAAGAGACCTCCAAGATCATCCAGTCCAACCTAGCACCCAGCCCTATCCAATCAACTAGACCATGGCACTAAGTGCCTCAGCCAGGCTTTGCTTGAACACCTCCAGGGACAGCAACTCCACCACCTCCCTGGGCAGCCCATTCCAATGCCAATCACTCTCTCTGGGAAGAACTTCCTCCTAACATCCAGCCTATACTTCCCCCGGCTCAACTTGAGACTGTGTCCTCTTGTTCTGTTGCTGGTTGCCTGGCAGAAGAGACTGATGCCCACCTGGCTACAACCTCCCTTCAGGTAGCTGTAGACAGCAATGAGGTCTGCCCTTAGCCTCCTCTTCTCCAGGCTAAACACCCCCAGCTCCCTCAGCCTCTCCTCATAATTTTTGTGGTCTGATCCCATTCCTTCAAGTCCTTTATTGCATATGCAGCAATGTTATGAGTCAGTCTGGGTCAGTGGGACAATCCAAAGCACAGAAAGTGAAGGCTACAGCATGAATCTTTGCAGTATCATGGCCCTCGTAAATATTCTTTTGTGTGAGTTTTTCACACAGCAAGTAGGAAAGGAAAAGCCCTCTCAAAAAAAATGAAAGAAAAAAAAAAGAAGGTGGTTGCAAACCCACAGAAACTGGTGAACATACCTAGCAACAGCTGTAGAATCCCAAAGCATTTTATTCCCTCTCAAGTTGCTGATATCCCTTGTAATTATTAACCAGGTCACTAGCATTTAATAACAAAAAAAGGAAAAAAATCTGTTGTTAATTATGTAATTACCATTAAAAAAATAAGGCCTTGGATTAAAAAAGTTAAATCAAAGTTCTAACAGACAAATAGCATGTTTATCATGCTTTTAACACATAAATACCTTCTTAAATATCCTAACATCCTAAATGCAGAACTTTAGCATAAATTACCCTGAAAATAGGAGCCCTTCACTTATTCCCAGGTCAGGCTTATGAAATTAACTGCCAATTTAGTTTCTCTCCATGATCCTGCCAATGACCTTTTTCTTGCCCTGGTAAAATCATTCCTTCTCCTTGGATTAAACATGATTAGGGATCAGTGTCAGTTTAGTCTCATACATTTGCTAAGCAGAGACAACAAACTGTGCCAAAACGTGTTTGGTTTATTTGTGGTGGCTTTGTGATAGAGAAACTCTGAGCTCAAATCAAGGATCTAGAAAAAAAAAGAGTGCTTTACACCACTGATAGCTCTTTAACTCAAAGTGTCACAGCAAGCATTTAACGTCCTTCAGCTAAACTATTAGTTTTCACAAACAAGAATGATTGAAATCAATCAAGCTTTTCAATGCTTATTTAACCACCAATTAGCTAGATGCTAGATGAATACCTGTATCTATTGAACTGAACCTCAGACACATTGATATATCCACAGTGTAGTCAAGCAAATAAAGCATGAAATAGAAGTTTTCCTTATTTTGAGGTAACACATTTAACAGAGTTATTATTAATTTCCAAAGATTTTAGAGCTATATCCTAAACCAGTATGTTCTCAGTTGACTCTATGGAGTCACTGTCCCTGGAGGTGTTAAAGAAAAGACCAGCTGAGGCATTTAGTGCCATGGTCTAGTTGATTGGATAGGGTTGGGTGCTAGGTTGGACTGGATGATCTTGGAGGTGCCTTCCAACCTGGTTGATTCTATGATTCTATGATTCAATGGGTTTATGCTGGAGCTCAGAAAGCTGTGCTAATTTCAAGGAAGAAATGTGATCCAAACTTTCTCTTCATAATTGATTCTTAAAGCAATACAGAGATTTCTTGTACCTAGACCAAAATTGGTGTTTTTTCCTAAAGTCTTTAAACTTATTCCTTGATTACTGGACATCCAGAGATCATTTGCTTGCTTATTTGCAAGAAAAAGTATAGATTAGAGTTAGATTAATCATAAACTCATATTAGAAACTGAGAAGTCACATGTTACCTGTGCAAATTCAAGATAAGTTGTAACTGTGTCTGTATAGAAAGATATCTTACAGAAAGAGAGTTACACATGGTACACATAACCATAAAACAGAAAAGAGTTTTAAGTATTTCAAACTTAACCTGATAAACTTTGAGTGATTTGCATGCTCTCGACTAGTAACAAAAACCGTCTCTGTGTTGTGGTGCCATGACTCAATTCTGGTTTTGCTCTAAGGTCAGTATCTTAATTATCTATATCTAATACTGTATTCTTTGCTGGGCCAAGGAGATGAATTTACTGTGATGGAAAGAAGAGACAGAAAGACATGCCATACTAATGGCATAGACTGACAATAATAGAGAGAATAAAATAATTCCAACTTCATTGGCTAATGAATTTCAGGAAGTAATTCAGAATAGTTCCTTTTCCAACAAAAATGAGTGGTAGTGAGCATAGTCCCAACCTAGACACTTTACTGGATGCACTCATGCTCTTTAATAGTTTGTTCATCAGACCAAAACAAATATAAGAGTACAAATGGTTACCCAAGCTCACTTCATTTCCCTACCGCTGTTGGCCTCAGGTTATGTTGACTCTATCAACAAGATTGTGGCTGCAGGTGTAAATTTATTAAGTCCCACACATCAAAATATTGCTCTGCTTAGTAAGTTAGTAGGAGCTATGCTCTGGAATGGGTACAGGGAGAAACACGAAGCCAAATTTTTACTTCAGGGTCCAGATGCCACCATTTCAACAGGATTAATCTTGGAAGAATATACTATATGATTTTCCAGAGTGGATAAATTCAGAGGAAAAAGGAGAACACTGCCTTACCTTAACCATATTTCCAAAATGCAACTCTGATGCTGCTACTCTTAGCACATTTGACCAATTGATGCCCAGAGCTACTGAACACAGAGAATGGAGAGATTTCTTATGCTGCTTTACTAAGGCCCCCATGCACTAAGTTGTTGTATTTTTTCAACAAGAAACAAATAAACTTTCTTTAGCTATAACTGGAGGAGTTCATAAAACAGCATTGATCCCCTTGTGATAGTGCTACAGTCTGTGGGTATTCCCTGTACTTTACAGGGTATCCTGAGACCCTGAAGCATGGCAAGTTTTTATTACCCCTCCAAAACTCCCTCGTCTGTCCACTACTTCTGGATCTCTTGATTCTATTCCCTACTTACAGAGCCTATGCTTTAATTATTTTTTTATTTTAATGTATTCTATTAGCTTAATTTTTTCAGGTTTAATGTCATTTGGTTAATTCATATATTTCCCAGTCAAATAACACTTTCCAGCTGGTCTCTGTCCTCATCCGTGCTTGAGGCATTTAATAAAAACAGCTCATTACAATTGAAAAACACAAATCTGAAGTGCAACCAGGCTCAGAAAACAACTTTTTTGGGTTTTTTTTGTTCTTAAAAAGTATTTTGCAACTGATTTGTAATACAAGGGAATACTAAGAGGAAGAAATAATCAGAACCTGCAAAAGGGAATCATCCAATCCATTTTATATCACATATAATACAGCACTTAAGATACTGCCCTCTCAGGACCATGAAACTGTGAAATGGTAACAAAAACCCTGGAAGTCAACAAATGTTTGAAACTTTTTAACAAACTATGACCAAAATTTAGAGCTACATTTTACTGCTACATTTTACTACTACAAAAGCCTCAGGTCTTTAAGCCTCTGTCTCCAAGAATGACATCTTTACTAAGTGGCAGGCTTTTCTATTGCAGAGTTTTTGTCCCTTTCTGAGAAGCATTTTGTTCTGTCTACTGTTGGAAATGAGAGATTAGATAGGACAGACTTTGGATCTCATTTCCAGATATTAGCTCCTATGTAACTCAACCGTATATCTCAGTTACAATAATCCAACGTTGAACTAGGTTTTCAGCAGTATTTGTCACCATCCCTAAGAAAATACCCTGCTAGGTTAGTATGGTAAGGTCAGAAGTACTGAACATACTTTGAGGAGTACAGTGGTTTTAATAACAGTGTCTTCTGTCCTCTGAGAAACAAGCAAACTCATTACACTGTCATTAGTCTCTTAATCTCTACAGTTTGTTTCCATACATCTTCCATTCCCACACTGACATTGCCGTTTCCCAGGACAGCTCTGATGCTCTGCCTTGCAAAACTATCATTTTCTGTCAAATTTTTCACAGAACACATCTGCTATTTCACCATTTGCCTTCTGACTGCTATTATTGTTATTACTTTAGACTGTTGTTTGTGTTGGCTAAGGACCACGGAAAGGACTGGGGACACATTTTGTCAGGTACTGGCAGCACTGCACATAGAAAAGCCTGAAATGATGCTTCTGTCACATAAGGGACTCCCACAGAAACTCCTCAAATTCTTAGTCTCCTTCTCCCAGAAGGCTTCACTGATGCATCCCTTTGTAAATCTGCCTAACAGCAGGGTAATTTCTCAATAGTCTGGTATTATGAAATGTTTGAGAAGCAAGTTTAATTCCCATTCCTGGCCTCTGAAATGCTAAACTGGATAATGTATGAGTAAATTGATAATTTGATGTAATTTTAGTAAAAGAGGAATCCTAATTGACTGTCTGCTTTGGTCTTTGTGTTTTTTTTCTGTAACTAAGAAGGAGTTATAGTATGTGGATTGCTAAAGCTGCTAGTCAAGAGTTGGCTTCAGTATGTCAGAGACTACACAGACTATTAGGAGAGACAAGATTTCTGCTCCACAGATTTTACAGTCTATTTCTAAACCCATGGCTGTTCAACAGTGCGTTGCAGATATGCATGCAGAGTTTTGCTCATTCTTCTGAGGGACTACAAGGAGAGAGTAGAAGAAAATTTGCCCTGCAAAAAGTAGATTTAACTTCTGAAAAATAAACTTTCCTCAAGGAATGTACTACTACCTGGTCACACTTTTTTTTCTTGGTAAGGCTGTCCTTAAGTTGAACCTTATTGAACCTACTGTAAGGTTCTTTAGAGTTTCCTTTCCAGTTTATCTGCTCTTGAGGAAGCAATTTCTGTCATTCCTCAGACAGAGTTGGAGAACAGTGGTAAGAACTAATAATACCAAACAGTAGTGTAATTTCCTACGGGGAAAACATATTTTCTACCACTAATTATTGCCAACAGCAATCTTGGAAATATCATATAACTTATTGTTTAAAACATCAAACAGAAGGAACTGCTTAGTATCAAGGATGACTAATGTAGGAACATGTGCTTCCACACATGCACACATAACATTAGATAAAATGTTGATGTTTAGAGGTTTACAGGATGTCAACATTGACTTTGGATTGTGATTAAGCTTACACTTGAATTTAGAATGAAAACATGCCAGTTAATATAAAATCATGATTAACATAAGCATGCAGAAATATCTGCAATGGTTATAAGGGACTTCTCTGATCTGCTTGTTACTATAGTTGCAGGAAAATCAGGATAATATAAGAAAATCAGTCAGCTGCTCTTGAGAAAGCATAGCAGAGGCTGAAGGCAAATAAGAAGTTATTCAACAATTATACCCAGGTGCTTTACAAACAATAGCTGCTTTGTTGGTTAAGCATAAAAACCCCTCATTTGGTTTGTGCAATGAAGTACGTGCAGGTGAAGTGAGGTGTGTGCTGGAAACCAATATGTCTACCAACTTAATCCTACCCTAAGTTACTTTGGAACAACTCCCATCGTCTTCAAGTGACAGAACTATCCCTTAGCTAGAAAAATTAATCTGCATTTAAGCTCTCATACATCCTAGCAAATGGCTGTGATGATGGGATTTCTGCTAGGGTCCAGATTTTGAGGTGCAGAAAGCATCTGCTCTCTGACTCAGCGAGAGTGGTGTAGGAGGGTCTGGAGTAGATGCTGCTCAGTCCTGCACAGAGTGGCCAGGATGGCCATTGTCTGCAGCAATTTAGTGTCTGCACACTATGGCTCCTGCCTGAGCTCTACTGCAATTAACATGCTCTACTAGACAAGGTTTTATGCATGTGAGTAGCTATACAGCAGTCAGTTTCGGTGCTTTTCTGGACTGGGAGCTGATGTTGGCTCTTTCTTGAGGAGCCTTAATGAAATTTAGTAACTGGACCACCCCTCCTTTGAATGAAGTGAACTTCCTCTCGTGTGGAGTGGCTCTGATTGGTATGAACTTTACACTACTCTTCATTAAACACAGCCACTGTTTTAAAGGTCATTTTAAATACACCTGACCATTGCACAAACCCTCCTTTGAATGAAGTGAACTTCCTCTGGTGTGGAGTGGCTTTGATTGGTGTGAACTTTACACTACTCTTCATCAAACATAGCCACTGTTTTAAAGCTCATTTTAAATGCACCTGATCATTGCACAGACCAGCAAGCAAACTCCTGCACCACTAAGTTTGCTTGAGATAAGCCTGCATTTCCTGCACATATCCATGAAGACTGTATTTTCTTCTTGGCAATATTGTCAAGTTAAAGAACTAGGCAAAGAGGACGGTGAGCAATGGTAGACATTTTCATGACAAGAAGCAGCAGCAAAGCAGATTTCAATATTGTTTTAGCTGACAGTAGGAATTACATCCAGAGCAGTGCCCCTTTTAGGCACACAGAATGACAAGATATTAGTCAGTAGCTTTGTAGATGTCCTTTGTAAAAAAGTCCCTCACTCCATGACACAAAAGCCTATAGTCTCTGGGATTTAGCATGCGTTTAAGTGCTACGCTGGGATTGTGTGACTGAAGAGTTCAATGAATCAAGCTAAATGCACAACTGGTAAATACAAGTTATGACAGCCATGACCTTTACTTCAGACATTCTCCAGGGGAGTCTAGATAGACATCTCTGAGACAAAAAGGGCATGAGCCTTTGGCAGAAGGGAATCTTTCCCCTGGATTCAGTGGGCTATTTTGGGGCTCAGAGAAAAGTAAGTGCCACTTTGCAGATGACTACCTGGCACTGACTAACACAAGCCTACTGTAGCTGCTAGCACTCAACTGGCATGTATTTATTCTTAGCATCCTGTTTTGTTGATGTTACCCCTTCCTTTTTCATGCCATTTGCAACACACCACTAGACTTTCTGGAAACATGTGGGAATAAATCGTATCCCTGGGGATGAAACCCCATCAGAGGTGAATAAACAATCTCCTCTTCCCTAACCAAATCCCAAATGTGCCTCACATTTCATGGAAATGATCAGCAATTCCACTACCAAAATATTCACACTTTATGAGTAAAATTTATGATGGGATTTTTTTTACGTTGGGTTTTCCCCCCAAGAAGAAAAAGAGGAATAATTAACAGAAATAAACCCAAAGAGAAATTTCCACACTATTACTATTATTTTCACAAGGCCTTCACAGGAAAGTAAAAGCTTTTGCAAGTAATAAAAGTCCTTGTTAAACATCTTTCTTTCTTTCTTTTGGAAATGAGGTAAATTATGAAGCAGATTGACTTTAAAAAATAAATAGGGCTATAAATACATAAAAGTCACTGCTTTTAGTCATTGCTAATTTAATATGAGCATCCTACTCTGAAACAAGGAAAAGCTTAGTTCACTGACAGAAAGAATAAAGCAGATGTGAGGATTTTTCCGTCAGCTGAAGTGCTGCCTTGGTAAGGTGAGTTGTCCGACTACATTAAACAAACATTTTTGTCAGGCATCACACAGGAAAATAAACAGTAGCAGAGGAAACATGAAAATATTAAAGACTGTTATTCTTTGGCCCCTTTTCCTGCAAAGCAGGTGATAAAATATTACTGTGTTTCCACAGGTAAGGAAACACGCTCTTAAACACTTTGCAGAAATACATATTACGATCATCACTTAAAATGTCAGAAGTGGATAGGACTCAACTGTGACAGCACACAGGAGCCTGCCGAGAAGCTCTGCAGAAGCAGAGGATTTAGCACACTGGCTCAAACTGCTGGGCTGCCTCAAGCAGCCTTCTGGCCCTTCGCAATATCTGGCAGCGGTGAATTCAGATGTCGGCAGAAAAACATCTTCTAAGAGACAGTTGTGGAGGTACCTGATTTCAGAAGACACAAAAAAAAAGTCTTCTCTCGAATTGTAATTAGTTAAGTCACTAATAAGCAGCTCACACAATCTAGTGAGCTGTATAATATTCACCTCTTTCTGCCCCACGGAGTATCAAGAAATGCACATAGGAAGAAGAGAGGAGAGCTGCTGAGCTTCATCCTTTTTATCACACCTGTGATATACTGCATTACATTATACAGATGCAACATTAAGTTTATGTAGAAGTTATTTCCATATGGCATCAGTAATTTGTTTCTCAATAAGTTTTGTCTAGTGATATGTTTGGAATTCCAAATATATTTAATTACAAAAAGTAGAAAAAGACCCTTGCAACAATTTCCACATTACAGCCAGAAGTTCAAGGCAAGGTTGGATGTGGCACTTGGTGCCATGGTCTAGCCTTGGGCACTGTGGTAAAGGGTTGGACTTGATGATCTGTGAGGTCTCTTCCAACCTTGGTGATACTGTGATACTGTGATACTGTGAAAACTTACATTCATCAGAAGAAACACTTTTCATTACCAGAGCTTTGATTTCAGTCAGCCTGGAAAATCAACTTGAAAATGTACTGGTCTAGGTTCAAAGATTTGCACAGTTGTCCAGCAGTGAAGGGAGAGGGAAAGCCTTTTTTCTCCTGCCCACTGTGAAAAACAAGGTGTGAGGCTGCAAAGTGCTATCAGATTCTGCCTATATTTTGTAGTAACAGTTCTGTCTCTATTTTAAAATGCACTGCATACACATCAGTCTGTCTAGCCAATATGGTTTGTGGAACCATGACTCACATGCAAGCATATATACTTCAAGTTAAACTAATGTTTAAGCAGGTTCAGTAGATAAACTGTTACACTAGGTTGTAGGTCTATGCACAGTTCTGCTGCTGGTCAGCTACATGATGCTAGGCAATAGTCCACTGCTTGTCTGAAACATCAGATCCTTTTTAAAATGTGCTAGTACCACGTTTGCAATTATAAAATGCAGATGAGAATATAATCTGCAGCTCTCCCTTGCCTGTTCATGTCTCAGTGGAGATTTTTAGTTCCATATAAAGGATTCAATCCTGGCAGCAAAAGTAATGGATGTGTGGACAATTCAGATCTCTTTTCTGATGTCTGGGATGCCATCCAGAGGGACCTGGACAGGCTGCAGAGGTGGGCCCAGGCCAACCTCATGACATTCAAAAGGCCAAGTGTAAGGTCCTGCACCTGGGTCAGTGCAATCCCAAGCACAGTCACAGGCTGGGTGGTGAATGGCTGGAGAGCAGCCCTGGGGAAAAGGACCTGGGGGTCTGGGTTGAGGAAAACCTCAACATGAGCTGGCAGTGTGCACATGCAGCCCAGACAGCAACTGTGTGCTAGGCTGCAGCAAGAGAAGTGTGGCCAGCAGGGCAAGGGAGGGGATTCTGCTCTGCTCTCGTCAGACTCCACCTGGAGAGCTGTGTGCAGTTCTGGACCCTCCAACACAAGAAGGACATGGAACTGTTGGAGTAAGTCCAGAGAATGGCCACAAAGATGATCAGACAGCTGGAGAAGCTCTGCTATGAGGACAGGCTATGAGTGTTGGGGCTTTTCAGCCTGGAGAAGAGAAGGCTTCCAGAAGACCTTGTGATAGCCTTCCAGTCTCTGAAAGGGGCCTACAGGAAGGCTGGGGAGGGACTATTTACAAGGTCTTGTAATGACAGGATGAGTAGTAATGGGTTTAAACTGAATGAGGGGAGATTTAAACTAGATGTTAGGAAGAAGTTCTTTCCAGTGATGGTGGTGAGACACTGGCACTGGCCTATGGAGGGGGGGGGTTGGAACTGGATGATCTTTGAGGTCCCTTCCAGCCTAAACCATTCTAAGATTCTAGGATTCTATGACATTAACAGCCAGTAGATACAGAATGGAATTTATTGCCTCTACTTTTAGGTGTCCAGTAGGGAAAGGGTCCCTTCATGGTCAGGAAAGAAAGAATCATCTGCAAGGTGTGATTCACCTGTCCTACTTTAAATGTTAGTGCTTTGGACAGTGGTCAGATGAAGACCACACATAATGTCATACTTAAAAACCTGTCTGATTACAAATAAAGAATTGGAATAGAAACAGACCTTATGACATGACATCTCCCAAAACTTGCATAATTCAAACTCAAATGGTTAGCTCCCTGGAGGTAAAATTTTAAAGCAACTTAGTCAATACAAAAGCTTACATTCATGTTCACAGCAACTGAAAGGCTATTTTCACCAAATTTTGATACAAATTTAACTCTGCTGCTGTTTGGCAGTTCTGTCCATTTTATCCTACACAGAAGTTTCTGACTCCATGGCACTAAAGGGATGTAATTTTGCCAGCCTGTACAGCCAAAGAGAGAGGTAGCTTCTGCTCTGAGACAAACCTCAATAACACAGTTGTAGCTCTCTTGCTTCCCGTGTAGTCCTGCAGGCATCAGAGTAGAGTGCCTGAAACTGCCTTAGCCTTTTCTTCTCTGCAAAATGAGTGAAATGTAAACACACCTCATGCAATCTGAATGTCTCCATGCTTGGAACAAGATAAAATTTGAATCCAAACTCTGATGCTTAATTGTAGTTCCTTGTCTTCTTACATGTCTTGGATGCTTAAAATAAACTGGAAATCTACTGCCTTCAGTTTGCATCTGTGTGACAGCCTAAACCCATCCGAAACTCTCGCTGCAGGTTTCTTGACTTCCCTTCTTGCCAACCTGCCTGAACTGCACAAAAGCAGACCTCCCCCTGCCCCAGACTGCAGTGCTCCACTGCTTCCAGAATAGGTTAAACAAACAGCAAGATTCCTCCAGGGAAGTCACAGGTTCAAGATCACAAAGGACGCACCGTGTTTGGGCCAGTTGGAGGTTTTTCTTGCTATTGTGCTTATCTGTATCTTCACTGTCATCCAGGCATTAACCTCTGACCTGCACGCCTGCTTCTCGAAAAAGCCTTGTGGTGTTTACCCATTATGTAATGTCTGTGCTTCTGTGGAAATTTCACAGAAACAAATGGAGGAAGTTTGCCAGTCAAATGGCTGGACAATAAATCCTGTCGCATGTAGATAGAATGCTTTACTGTCACTGTAAGTCTGCTACTGGGATCTGTCACTGAAAAAGATGTTTACAAATCTCAACGTGCTGGAGTGCCAAAGTATTCCAGCACTGCAGGACTGTACATGATTTGTACAACAACCACCACCGTGTCTGATAGGGGTAGCCTTGTTTTGCCAGCCTGAATAAACAAAGTGACAATGTTTCAGATAAGTCAAGGTCACTAATGTCAATTTTTCAGTCTATTCATCTCCTAGGTTCATGAATACAAGAACCTAATTTCTAATTTGTTCATTGTAATGCTTTTTCTGCCCAAAACACCTTTGTTCTAGGTAAGTAAATTGCGTTCAGATCTCTTTGCTTATTTCTAATGGGTCCTTTATTATTTATACACTATATTTTCCAATCCTTCCTTATCATGCCTGCTGTGTCATCACAGTCCCTCTGGCTGTATCATGTATCATCCATGCATGCATCATCAGTCTTCTATGTACCATAGAAAGATGATTTTGGTTAAGAAGCAGGAACAAACATGACTTGAAATAGTGGGATAAACAGGTAATACAATTCTTCCTTCACTGACTCTTTCATCCAAGGCCCTGATTCTGCTGCCATCGAATGGAGGGTTTTAGTCTCCATGTCACCGGCAGCAGCACTCAGTCTTAAGAGTTCCGCTATGATTAAGTTTTCAAATCTCATTTCCTTTCAGAGGAGAGAAAACATTGTTGTGACTAAGCTTTGGATGTGGTAACAAATCCCTGGCAGGTTGGTTTGTTTGAACGGACGTATTAGTTCTAAGGAAACTTTTACCATCTTTTCTGCCCTTAATCATAGCTTTTATTAAAATTACAGTAATGTAACAGATGTACATGCCAAAGGCAATATGTGTATTTTTAATGAGTTGACATGCAACCTTCCTGGAGAGGAGAAACAACTTTATTTGCTGAACATTTGTGAACCATATCTGACCATTTTAAGAGACAAGATTTACCACAAATTCAGAGGCTTGAGTAACTCACAGATCAGCAGTCCCCTAAGACAGACTCGGTTGTTGTGCTAGATTTAGTGAATCCTTGCTGAATAGTTACCTTTTCTATTGTCCACAAACAATACAAGAGAAGGTTAACAGGCAATATCTGGAAAGCCTTAAGATTATTAATCCAGACATGTGGTCCGGAGTCACTGGGCTGTAAAACACCATCAGTTTCCAAAGGTGAAACCGAAGGGGAATTCTGACTGAAAGAGATAATATCACAAGCCCAAAGTAACTAATTACATCAATAATGTCTATTTATGCAAGTTTCACAGGACATTGGCTCACAGGGGTTTTCATTCTGGTATAATGAATTCAGTCAACAAATTGAACATACACAGAAATCAGATCCTCTGAGTACAAGAGCCTCCGGTCTGGTTTCTTGCCTCAATTTACCTTACAGCTCAGACACAGATCAGGCACTTGTGCACACAGTAAACTACAACACGCTGACACACACACACAACAGCCAGGCTCATTTGCTCAAAAAGTCAGCAGCACACAAAATCTGTTCTGTTAGATTACTCCTGCCACTGTTACAGTCTGGGCCAAGCAGCCCTCACAAACAATGGCTGGCCACATTTTTTTTTGGAGGTTAATGCAGTCCAAGGACCATTTCCAATACAACTTTGTGTGTGGATAATTTGTTTTGAGAGGTAAAAGTTTATCTATGGGGACCAGAGAAGGTTTCCTGGCTTGTGGAGATGTGACCTCACAGACCTTCACATACCTTTCCGTGAGACCAAATTCTCAAAGCAAGAAGCCTGAAAGCCTGCTGTACCTATGACTGCACACTTGCTTTCCCCTGAGTCATAATAAAATTGACATAAGTTAGTACAAACTGAAGCAACAAATCATAGTGTTCCTATCAGAAATTTACATTATGAAGCAGGAGCCTGATTTTGTCAGGCATGAGGTACTGCAATGGAGCAACCATCGTGATGCCAGGTTTGTACAGCAGAAATGGGGCTGCCTGGCTTTGACAGCAGGAACCCTCACTGCCCATCCTGCTTTCGGTCTCTGCACAGCCCTGCAGCGAGCCTCAAACAGAGACCAACCCATCCACAGATAGCCATGAAAGGTATAGGACCTCCCTGCAACCACAGAGCTACTTTAGCACACCTGGCCAATTAGTTGGTAAAATTTAACTGATAGGAGACAGAGAACAACTGGAAATATAGGAATGTGTTTTTACAACTATTAATGCAATCAAAACTTCCTTCTCGCTCTTACTACTGTTAGCACGTCAGTTTTATTCCAAATTCTTTTCAACTGCTACCTTACCAAAATACCTGGAGTATTGCAAAATCCACATTCTGGTTTTCATTCTAACCTTAACATAAATTATCAGAAATTACTTCCTTAAAGCTGTTTCTCTTGCTGGAATGTGCAAAATATGCATACAATATGCACCAGAGGAACGTTAATCTTCTATCTTTCTCCACATGCCCAAAAAAGTGCTGAAATCCTTTTGTGCATGAAGTTACTTCTACGTGTCTTTGCAGGCTGAAGGCCCTTTTCTGAATTTACCAATGCTCCAATTTAGATTACAACATCTATACAGCTGGCTAAATCATAGCTTTAAAAGTAGAAATTCAAAGAACCCTGTATGAAACTTATTACTGCTTTATTTTCAACACCCAGTATGACTGAAATGCAAAAGTAAGCAGTATCAGACTGTAAAACAGCACTTCAAGCACACAAGATACTGTTAGCAGTATAGGGGAAATTTCTTAGGAATTACATAGCCTTTGGGAAAATGTTTTGTGATTTTTCCCATAAGACCTTTTCTTTTTGACTCATTTGAGATTTTCCTGTACCCACGGTCTCAATTTGAGAAAAGATTAAATCTGCCCTTCTTCAAAACTTACTCATGCCTCAGTATTAAGCTTTTGCCCACAAGAAGATTTACTAAATATGAATAACACAAAAGCTGTAATGAAAAAAAAAGGTAATGGAAAAAAAAAAGAATAGAAAAAAAAAAAGGTGCTTACCAATGCAGTCCACACTGAAGAGATTTATGGAGGTTGTTATGGAAGATTCATCACAGGTCTTCATACCTCGCAGAGCAAATCTCACCAGCGAGGCTTTGACTCCCTCTGGTAGGAAGGACAGCAGGTAGACAGGCATATACAGAGCATAACGAAGTTTGCACAGCAAAGGGGTCATGAGCTTTCCTTGAGGCGACTGGGCCATGCGCTCTATCGTCGGGAACAGCAGCACCGAGCGAAGAACCTGTCCGGCCGTGAGAAAACAGCTGTCAGCAAAGTCCTACAGCACAGCATCCCAGCCTAGGAGACTTCACTTCTAAACGAGTTTCTACCAGACACCAAGCTGGGAGGCTTGGCTGATACAGCTGAAGGCTGTGTGGCCATCCAGAGAGACCTGGACAGACTGGAGAGCTGGGCACAGAGGAACTAGATGAAGTTCAACAAGGACAAGTGCAGAGTCCTGCATCTGGGGAGGAATAATAAACTGCACCAGTACAGGCTGGGAGGTGATCTGCTGGAAAGCAGTCCTGTAGAGAGGGACCTGGGGGTTCTGGTGGATAACAAGTTAACCATGGCACAGCAATGTGCCCTTGTGGCCAAGAAGGCCAATGGGATCCTGGGGTGTATTAAGAAGAGTGTGTCCAGCAGATCAAGGGAGGTTCTCCTCCCCCTCTACCCTGCCCTGGTGAGAACCTCTTCTTGAATACTACGTTTACTTTTGGGCTCCCCATTTTAACAGGGACAGGGATCTGCTGGAGAGGGTCCAGTGGAGGGCTGCAATGATGATTAGAGGACTGGAGGACATGGCTTATGAGGAGAGGCTGAGGGACCTGGGGTTTTGTAGTCTGGAGAAGAGAAGACTTAGAGGGGATTTGATAAATGTTTATAAGTATCTGAAGGCTGCCAGAAGGAGGGGACAGGCTCTGCTCACTTGCTCCCTGGGATAGGACAAGGAGCAATGGGTGTGAGTGGCAGCACAAGAGGTTCCAGCTCAACACAAGGGGGAACTTCTTTACTGTAAGGGTCACAGAGCACTGGAACAGGCTCCCCAGAGAGGTTGTGGAGTCTCCTTCTCTGGAGACTTTCAAGGCCTGTCTGGATGTGTTCCTCTGTGATCTGTGTTAGATAGTGCTGTCCTGCTCTGGCAGGGGGGTTGGACTCGATGATCTCCTTGGGTCCCTTCCAACCCCTAACGTCCTGTGAGCCTCTGCTCCTCTGATCCTGTGAAATGAAGTTGGGTTTCTAGATGCACTGCAGGTCAGACACATAGACAGGCTTTGTAGCATGCTCAGTTAATATATATATGTATATTTTAAGCTGAAGCAAACAAGAATGTGGTTATGAAAACGCTGAGTTCTATCGGTTCCGGCACAAGTGCTCAGAGGCAGAGCCCGGGCAGCTGCTCCAGCGGACCTGCGCTCCAGCAGAGGGCAGCAGCCAGGACCCGCAGCCCAGGCCAGCTCAGCCCAGGAAGGGCTTAAGTCAGCGCAAGTACATCACCGTTTATTTCACCGGCTCTTCCCTAAGTAAACCAACCAACCACGTCTAAACATGTCAGCCACACTGGCGGCAACGTTGTGGTTTGACAGCACATCAGGGTTTCAACTTCCAGTTCATTGCAGGTAAACCTGGTCAAAACCTGCAGCCCCTCCACCAAGATGTGTACAGTGCTGAACTTTATTGCTTTTTATAGTTTACAATAAAATAGATGTATTAAAAAGTTGGCCATTATAATTGAATACAGTGCATCTCTAAAATCAGGCTAAATTCATTTAAAACACATTTGCACATGCTGAAAGTGAATTAGTATACCTACTGGTAACAGTATTTCAATGTCAAGTTCAAGCAAATGTTCTGAAAGATAGCTGCCACTTGGTTTTTTTTTTTTTCCTGGAAGCAATAATGTACTGCAAGAATTTATATAGGAAAAACTCTGAAAGGGACATGATGATCTGGACGAGGGGACTGAGTCCAGCATCAGTAAGTTTACAGATGACACCAAGCTAGGAGCAGGTGTTGATCTGTTGGAAGGTAGGAGAGCCCTGCAGAGGGACCTGGACAGGCTGGATGGGTGGGCAGAGGCCAATGGGATGTGATTTAACAAGGCCAAGTGCAAGGTTCTAGACTTTGGCCACAACAACCCCAAACAGCACTACAGGCTGGGGACAGAGTGGCTGGAGAGCAGCCAGGAGGAAAGGGACCTGGGGGTACTGATAGATAGTAAGCTGAAGATGAGCCAGCAGTGTGCCCAGGTGGCCAAGAGAGCCAATGGCATCCTGGCCTGCATCAGGAACAGTGTGGCCAGTAGGTCAAGGGAGGTTATTCTTCCCCTGTACTCAGCACTGGTCAGGCCACACCTTGAGTACTGTGTCCAGTTCTGGGCCCCTCAATTCAAGAAAGATGTTGAGGTGCTGGAACATGTCCAGAGAAGGGCAACAAAGCTGGTGAGGGGCCTGGAGCACAAATCCTATGAGGAGAGGTTGAGGGAGCTGGGGTTGTTTAGCCTGGAGAAGAGGAGGCTCAGGGGTGACCTCATTGCTGTCTACAACTAACTGAAGGGACATTGTAGCCAGGTGGGGGTTGGTCTCTTCTCCCAGGCAACCAGCAATAGAACAAGGGGACACAGTCTCAAGTTGTGCCAGGGTAGGTATAGGCTGGATATTAGGAAGAAGATCTTCCCAGAGAGAGTGATTGGCATTGGAATGGGCTGCCCAGGGAGGTGGTGGAGGCCTACTTGACTGGAGAGGCCTGGGTGCTAGGTTGGCCTGGATGATCTTGGAGGTCTCTTCCAACCTGGTTGATTCTATGATTCTATGATTCAATTAGGTAAAAATTGCTGTCCTTTGTGGTGACTCATTGTAAATAAAATAGATGTAGTTATGTATGCTCACTTACTGCACATTTTATTCTATGTATAGTTCAAAATAGATTAATGTTTTTGTAAAGAAAAACCCCAAACAAACCATTTTAAAGTAGCTGTCTTCACTCTCAGGTAAGATTTAGCCAGCGTCCACACCACTGGTCTCAGCAGCTACCCAATCAAAGGCAGGGCATGCCACCAAAAGAAGGTTAGAAGATCTGGGTATTGTAGCAAAGCAAAGAGAAGAAATTCAGGAAATATCAGTAATGTCCCACATTGTACTTTCCATGGCATTTTAAACCCAGACTTTGAAAGTGCTATCTATACCAAGCATAGAACTATTTTAAGAAATGCTTTTGCTTTCCAGCTGATGATACTTTGGGTTTAGGCAAAGAAAACGACATTCTCAGGGAAATCAATCCTGGACCTCTTTTTATTAAAGGCAACCAGGAATGCAAGACTTGTACTAAATTACATGGTAGTTTCGTGACATTTCAGCTAGAAGATGAACTCAAACTCTTATGATCTAAAGCAGATTTGACCTGTGTTCCCAGGAATGCATTAATCCTTTGACGTTACAGTTTATGCATACAGAATTAGTTGCTTGGAGTGCAAGTTGCTAAATACTTATAAAAACCTTTTATTCTCCTTAACAGCCTAAGTTCTAAAGGGGCTTTTGCCTCTCTAATTTTTTTCCTACAAGACTTAGAATCATAGAATCAACCAGGTTGGACCTCCAAGATCATCCAGTCCAACCTAGCACCCAGCCCTATCCAGTCATCTAGACCATGGCACTAAGTGCCTCAGCCAGTCCAAGGACGGTGACTCCACCACCTCCCTGGGCAGCCCATTCCAATGCCAATCACTCTCTCTGGCAACAACTTCCTCCTAACATCCAGCCTAGACTTCCCCTAGCACAACTTGAGACTGCACCCCTTTGTTCTGTTGCTGGTTGCCTGGCAGAAGAGACCAACCCCCACCTGGCTACAGCCTCACTTCACGTAGCTGTAGACAGCAATGAGGCCTGCCCTGAGCCTCCTCTTCTCCAGGCTAAACAACCCCAGCTCCCTCAGCCTCCCTTCATAGGGTTTGTGTTCCAGGCCCCTCACCAACTTTGTCACTCTTCTCTGGACATGTTCCAGCACCTCAACATCTCTCTTGAATTGAGGAGACCACAACTGGACACAGCACTCAAGGTGTGGCCTCATCAGTGCTGGGTACAGGGGAAGAATAACCTCCCTTGTCCTACTGGCCACACTGTTCCTGATGCAGGCCAGGATGCCATTGGCTCTCTTGGCCACCTGGGCACACTGCTTATTCACGTTCAGCTACTATCTACCAGTACCCCTAGGTCCCTTTCTTCCTGGCTGCTCTCCAGCCACTCTGTCCCCAGCCTGGAGCACTGCTTGGGGTTGTTGTGGCCAAAGTGTAGAACCTTGCACTTGGCCTTGTTAAACCTCATCCCATTGGCCTCTGCCCACCCATCCAGCCTGTCAAGGTCCCTCTGCAGGGCTCTTCTACCTTCCAACAGATCAACATCTGCTCCTGGAAGAAAAAGGACAAACCTCGAAAGCTGCTACAATGTCCTGTGCATGCCTGCGTTTTTAATGGTGTACAAATGTAAACGACAGTGGTACAATGAAGGATACTTTCATTTAATGTCTTTTCAAAAAAATCTTCTGCAGACAGTAATATACAAATGGAAAATTCCTATTTTTCAAATGCTTGACAACTATTTCTTTGTATACTGCTAGATTCCTGAGTCCAGATTTTGAAACGTACCTTGGACCATAGAATTGCTTAAAACATGAACTTTTGTATCTTTGCAATAGAATCATAGACTCAACCAGGTTGGAAGAGACCTGCAAGATCATCCAGTCCAATCTAGCACCCAGCCCTATCCAATCAACTAGACCATGGCACTAAGTGGCCAGGAGGAGGTTGCTCTCTTCTCTCAGGTGGCCAGCACCAGAACGAGAGGACACAGCCTCAAGCTACGCCAGGGGAGATTTAGGCTCGAGGTGAGGAGAAAGTTCTTCACTGAGAGAGTCATTGGACACTGGAATGGGCTGCCCGGGGAGGTGGTGGAGTCGCCGTCCCTGGGGCTGTTCAAGGCAGGATTGGATGTGGCACTTGGTGCCATAGTCTAGCCTTGGGCTCTATGGTGAAGGGTTGGACTTGATGATCTGTGAGGTCTCTTCCAATCCTAATAATACTGTGATACTGTGATACTGTGAAGTGCCTCATCCAGTCTTTTCTTGAACACCTCCAGGGATGGTGACTCCACTACCTCCCTGGGCAGCCTGAGGATCCAACAGATCTAACATACTTAGTTATAAAAACACACATGTTCATAAAAAAGTGTATCATATTTCTGTCCTGAAATAAGTGAAGTAGAAATATATGAGTAAAACGAAATAAAAAGATGTGATTCAAATGTTCAACATCAGTAAATAATTTTTTACTTTTCAAATGCCAGGATCATTTCTATATGCAGTTTACACTAGTTGGAATTAAGGAGATGGCAAAGAATTATATTTAAATTATAACTTTTAGAATTATTGTAAACCCAGTCATTGTAAATGTAAATCCAGAAGATTTGAGGACATTCTCTAACATAAACATCAGGTATGGTCACTCCTATGAATGCCACAGTACATATATACCATTAAGTGCTAATGATCCCTTTAGTCAGGGAAACCCTTCTGAAACTTAACAATGTAAATTTCTTCTCATAACAATCATTCAAAACACAAAAAAACCCCCAAACCCCCACATGACTAGAGAGAGAAATTCAGACTAATCTCCCAATTCAAAGTTTAGTGGTTTGTATTGTTTAAGTATGTGGAGAGGCAGTTGGACAACTACAGATGGTAGCCTTAAGGACTGAGACAGATCTGGGGACTACCTAAAGTGGGCCAGTGCATCCACTGAAGGCAAACATGCCACGTGCACAGAAGATGCAGAGGGCTGTTGGTCACATCACCTATCCTTGATATTCTTTGGGCAACCTACTAAGAACAGTCCATGTATTCTTAGGTTGTGCTGTAATTGCCACTGGTGATTGTTGTGACAATAAACTGTACTTGTAAAGCTGCCATTCGACTTACTTCACAGTTACTCACTGAACATGCTTTTAAATTGCAAGATTTCAACACTCAGAATGACGTATATGTTGAAGTTCAGTGTGTAGGGCATGGATGTTCTTTGGGTTAGTCACCAGGCAGCTGTTTCTATTTCCATCATTACTTTTTAACTCTTTAAATAACATAGGCCTTGAGACTGGCATGGTTCAAATGACTACAACATGATGCAGCATCCCTGAGGTTTTAGCTATTTTCAACAAGAAGATGTTAACATCTGTAAGCTTTTCACATAGCTCCGTATGGGTTCCAAGGCAGCTCCTAGTGCCTAGCCAAGCAATATATAGATCATTGAAAAACTGGATGGGGCATGGCCTGAGCATGTGCTCAGAGAACAAACCACTCTATAAACCTTTTAATCATTCAACACACCTCACAGTAGGAAGGTGTGGGAACTTTTGGAGTTTCACTTTTGTCACTGCTTATATACTTTGGTGTCTAGAGTGAACAGTCTGTAAGCTTCCAGTACATAGGACCTGCACAGGAAATTTTACAACACAGAGGGAAGAGAAAATACTTATTTCAGAGGAAAGGTGAGCCCTTGAAGCAAAGAATATTTAATGCCTGTTCCCCAAAAGCACGGCATTGACCAAGGAGCTTTGTTCAGGCAAGTTCCCCAAATGAATATGATTCACTTAATGTGATGGCTGCTTCATATATATAGAATCATAGAATCAGTCAGGGTTGGAAGGGACCACAAGGATCATCTAGTTCCAACCCCTCTGCCATGGGCAGGGACACATTAGCCTAGATCAGCCTGGCCAGAGCCTCATCTGGCCTGGCCTTAAACACCTCCAGGGATGGGGCCCCAACCACCTCCCTGGGCAACCCATTCCAGCCTCTCACCACTCTCATGCTGAACAACTTCCTCCTCATGTCCAGCCTGAACCTACACATCTCCAGCTTTGCTCCATTCCCCCTAGTCCTGTCACTCCCTGATATCCTAAAAAGTCCTCCCCAGCTTTTTTGTAGGCTTCCTTCAGATACTGGAAGGCCACAAGAAGGTCACCTCAGAGCCTCCTCTTCTCCAGACTGAACAGCCCCAACCCTTTCAGTCTGTCCTCATAGGAGAGGTGCTCCAGCCCTCTGAGCATCCCAGTGGCCCTTCTCTGGACACGCTCCAGCATGTCCACATCCTTCTTGTAATGGGGGCTCCAGCACTGGACACAGTACTCCAGGTGGGGTCTCACCAGAGTGGAGTAGAGGGGGAGAATCACCTCCCTTGCCCTGCTGGCCACACTTCTCCTGATGCAGTCCAGGATCTGGTTGGCCCTCCGGGCTGCAAGTGCACACTGCTGGCTCAGTTACAAGAATGTCAAAGGAATAAAACAAAGGATTCCTTCAAATTAGCTATGTAAAGAATGCATGAGTTTTTGATTCAGCATTTAATCTATCTAAAACAAGCTGACTGTGATGGTTTGGGTGTTACCTGCCCCCCCAACACTAAGGAAAATCACCCAGAGTAGACTCAGTGGCTCCAGAAATTGAATGAAGCTTTATATTTACAGCTTAGCACAATATACAGGCAGATATTTACAGTATATACAGCTATATACAGAATATACAAGTTAAAAGTTAATACAGAAACACAACAGCCCTCCCAGAAACCTGAGTCCCTGGGGGGGTTTCCAACCACCTTTCCACCTTCTTCCACCCCTCTCTACCCTACCCCAGTCATTGCCTCATGCCTGAGGAAGACTGGAGGATTGGCCAGGGGGTTAGGAAGCAGGTGGATTAGTCACAAAGACAGCAGGTTAGGTTAGGTTAGGTTAGGTTAGAGAGAGAAATGCAGCCCAAAGCCCACACAGCAACTCTGTAATCTATATTTACATTCTTGTTCTTATACACCTCAGCAAGCCTATGAGTGAAGTAGACATCACCACTCACAACCTGTAATTAGTTCTTCTCACCAAAACATTCTAGCTAGCTTCAAACTAGCACACTGACAAGCTGACAACTGTCTTCAAGTCTTCACTGTATAAGGATGATGTCAACATGTTTTTTTGGATTTGCAGAAACTGTTGGGAGTTTTTTGAAACAGTTTCTGTGAAACAAAGTCATTAAAAAAAAAGTGTAAACAAGCAGAATATTTTAACGAAAGTTTGGGTTTTTTTATGGTGACTTTTTTCCATGGTGACCTCGTTAGTGGCTGCATAGCTCAAGAGAATCTTCTGTTATCAGTCTAAAGTCCCTTCCCAACATACTGCTGGGAAGCAGGGGCTTGTGTACTTCATTTCACACAGTCAAATAGAAATTTCAACATTTCTGATTTATCAGTGTGCAAATTTTCATTTTGGAACCAGATGAATATTTTTCTGTTCCCTTCATTCTAGAGCTCCTATTACATATGTATAAACTATGGCACTGACAAAAAAATTGGATTTTTTTCCATTTTCTTAGAAAACCTTTTGTATGTAAGAAGCATAATTTTCTCCCTGCAGAGCATAATTTATTTTCCAAATAAAAGTACAGTTAGTGTATCCAACACTGCAAACATGCTGTTAGAACTTCAAATAATAGACTTTTCTCTGATGGGATGAAGGAATTCTTGCTCCTAGGAAAATAAACATTTTGATTCTATGGTCTTCAAGAAAAGTTTTTCTTGAAGGCATCAGTGGAGACATAACCTTAGCCCTACCATTCTGTGATTCTGTAATACCAGAGACACTGTTAATTGACTGTCATAAGTGATTTCCCCCCCTCGTATGCTTTCCATAAATAAAAATAGGTGAAACTAGTAGAAGCGTTTTTATCACCTATGTGTGTGGCTTCCAGTTTGCATCACAGCATCCATACTGGCAAACAAAACTGGACTAGGATCCAGGCTCCAAGACCAAAACTTTTTAGTATGTTCTCCAGCATGATTTTGGCCAAAACTAGCCAGCACAATCCCAGGCTATGTCTGGGCACAGGTTAGTGCAGACCAGGCACTGTTCTTAACAGAAAGTACATGATGCAATCATGTAGGGGGAAAGAAGAGGCTTCACTATTAGAATATCAACTATATTTTGTGACCTGCTTTCCAGTGCCACAAGGCAGGCCTTGATTTGTTTTATAGAGAAGAATAGTTTTAGCATATCTCTCTCACTCTATCAGAAATACCTTGAACTTTGTAGAGCAATTAAATAATTGCATAAATTTTGTTTAGATGAGATTCTGAATACACTGCATGCCATCCCTGGCAGTTACACACAGATCCTCCCTTTTGTTTTTGAGAGCTCATTCATCAGATGCTCAGCAAGGAAGAAACGAGTCACAACCTCTGTGTGTATCTATATATATATAAATGTGAATGAAATTACACCATGAATCAGTGGGAAAATGAATAAGAATAAACCTTTGCTCTTTTCAGAGTTCATTTTGGCTCACTTTAGGCAAGTTAACTGGCCCTTAACTGAGAAGTCAGTTAGGAGTGAAATTATCCAAGACTCCTAACTGAAGTCAGTCATGGAAAGATACTCAGAAGACATCAGGTGAACAGAAAACATTTTCTAGTAGAGTTTTCTGCTTGTCACTAACCATATAGAGGACCTAAGGCTTCTAATCAGGAGCTTCATTCCATAGAACAAGAGAAGGAGCAGAATTGCTACAGTATAACTTACATACTTATTTCTATTGCTTTGTAGTCAAGCAATGTCTGCATTTGCACTAAAGCACCTTGACATTTGTCTGCTTAGAAACTAGAAAGATGTATTTGGTCAACGTTTGTAAATCTACTTTTCATATTACAGACAGGAATTGGAAGAACTGAAGATACAGACATTTCATAATGACTATTACTACCTCTCTTCTCTAGCTAGACTGCACTTTCCAATGAATATAGTGCTTCAGGACATACCAAACCAGCCTTCTGAGATCCAGTCTGGGTATCTGCTTCATGATGTTTACGGCAGTTTTTCCCAAGCAGAAGTGGAAAAAAAAACACAAACCAAACCAAAACAACCCCCACTAATAAAACCAACCCCAAAATGGAAAGAAGAGCACTATTTTCTGTTAAGTTGAATTTGGTCCTTTAATTACTCCACTTTGAGAATCAACTGAGAAGGAGCATTGTCTCCAAATATACCCAGGAAAAATAATCTAAAGTATGAATGATGAGAAAAAAAATCTATCAAGTAATACAGCTGCAAGAACACATGGGAGACAATAACAGCAAATGATAAGCAAGTTTGCAATACAAATTGGTGCAGAAAGCATATAATGAGGAAACACATCACAGATGCCAGAGAAAGCTGTCCCTGTGGCACATAATGTAGACTGCATTCTGTGCTATAAATCTTAAAAACAAAGATAAGACCAAAAGCCAGACATAGACACTGCAAAAAATTAATGAAGGATTTGGATGAGAACATTCTTGAAGGAAGTTATATACATATCAAGAAAGGAACACGAATAGCTCAGCAAAATGGGAGCAAAAAGTCAACGGGGGAGAGAACAGTAACTACAGAAGTTCTTCACAGAGAGAGTGATTTGTCATTGGAATGGGCTGCTCACGGAGGTGGTGGAGTCACTATCCCTGGAGGTGTTCAAGAGAAGACTGGATGAGGCACTTAGTGCCATGGTCTAGTTAAATGGATAGGGCTGGGTGCTAGGTTGGACTGGATGGTCTTGGAGGTCTCTTCCAACCTGGTTGATTCTATGATTCTATGAAATTTGCAAGATTATATATGCAAAGCAAACAAAGTATTATTTTGAGTGGTACAGGTGACATAAATAGTAGATGTGACAGAAATTCAAAAATTTTAATGTTAAAGCAAGTACCAGAAGTCTGTGTTGACATCAACTGCAGCAAGCAATCAGGTCCCAGTTGTATAACTGTTACCAACAGGAACAGTGCAAAAGACAGAGATGTCACCTTACATAGATATGACAGACTGGATTTCCAAATCCAAAACATTAATCCAGGAAACTGTAAAAAAATTAACATAAGGCTTGATAATGTTTTTTCAGACATTCACTTCTCTCATGCAACTCCATTGTCCTACGACAGCAGCCTATTACGTACCCTGACTAAACTAATAAAGCAGGAAGAACAGGAAGTAAACGCATTGGCATAAAATGTTTGGCTTCTTTTCTTACTTCTTTCCTCCTTTTGTGTAAATGGTTACCACATTAAGAATAAATGCATTTAAAAAATGAAAGCTTATTTCAATTACACTGCAAGCTGGCAGGCGCATTGCAGAGCAGTTATGCCCAGGAAAGGAACATAGCCTTTCAGGGGAAAAAAAACCCCAAACAATCAGAGATTAGTCACAAAGCTTTTACCTCTCCTCTAATAAACTAGAATGAAACATGAAGTCGAGAATAGCATAGAAAAAAAATTTCACTCCAATTCAAATAATGCTATTATTTCTTTGGATGATTACTTCAAATATAATATCACAGTATCACAGTATCACCAAGGTTGGAAGAGACCTCAAAGATCATCAGGTCCAACCCTTTACCACAGAGCTCAAGGCTAGACCATGGCACCAAGTGCCACGTCCAATCCTGCCTTGAACTGCTGCAGGGACGGCGACTCCACCACCTCCCCGGGCAATATGATTATGTTCAGAAAATATCATTATGTTCAGAAAAAGAAGACAGGAATAGTTCAAGGTATAAGTAAATGTTACTTTTAGGTGTTTTCAATGACATGAAGACACAAGAACTCAACTCCCCAGCTAATGGAAAATGTCAGGACTCCCTTATGTAAACCAATAAAACTATGACCAATCTTTGCCAGCAGCAAAACGTCTCCTTAACTCAACAGTGTATCTAGCACAGCTTTGCTCCCACATTACGTGGTAAAAATAAGAGATGTAGCAGGAAGAGCAGTCAGTAGGATGCCTTGAAAATAAAAGTTAATGTACCTGTTCAACACTATTAAAAAATTAAACTTTCTGCCAGTCTGCCTCCTATCACTCCTACTAACTTACGGTTTCTTACACTCAACATAACCGGTATTATCACACAAATTGCACCTCCTTCAACATCCAAACTTGACACACTGTGTTCAAATACATATCAACCACACATTTTTCAGATTAATGAAAACTTGGGTTTATTTTTTTTACTATTTTCTTTCAGCTTTTACCTGATGACATAAATAGCATGCAATATTCTTGTCTGTTTAACATGCTCTACAGTGATCACAAGGGTTTTCCATGTCCTGGCACTTTCTTTATTTAACATACATTGTCCAATTTTATTTGAAGTACATCTTTAATGTCTCAGGCCTCCAGTGCTTCCTGGCAGTTCCACTTGGATGGAAACAAAATTCAAGACCAGCATTCCTTAAACGTATTTGTATTTCAAACTGTAGTTTTTAGTGTAACGACAAATACAGTGCTGGGTACAATCATTATATCCTTAGGTATGTAGACCTGAGTGCAATTTGACCTAAGGTGAGGTGTGACTAAATTTATGTCTATTTTAAGGCCACTTTCCACTGACTTAGCATATGTTTGATTCTGAGCTTTATACATTCAAATTCTGCATCCAAACTCACTGGACTAGCCATATGAAGAGTCCTTTTAGAACATGAATCGCAATGAGGCTTCTACAGTATTAACTTTGCTCTGCAGAGTTTAAATACAGAAGAACTAAAATGGGATGAAAATAACTCAGAATACATCTTTCAGTAGCAAGAAAGTGAGAGACATGGAAATCTTGGTAGTATGTAACTTCAGCTGCTAAGATTAGGAGAATTCTTTGCCAACAGTGGTCACAAGCAGAAAAATTGACAAGGTATGGCCCTAGTAAGATTGCAACATGTCCAACACCTTGTTGAATGCTCTGTAATTCCACCCAGCATGTGGCTGGGTGTGTGAGCTTGCTCCTCTTGGAGCTAAAGGTAAAATTTCCATCAATGCAATGGGTTTTAATTCTACCTCATAAAATCCTATTAGAGAATTTATTCTTCAGTTATTAAATATTAGAGTCTACAGTCAATGTAGACCTTACCAAAGTCACAATATTCTCAGCTCCAGAGACCAAGACTCTCTCATCTCTTCTTTGACAGACAAAACCAGTGGTTGCTGTAAAACACTTACAACCTCTTGCACTGAGAAGTAAACAGATCTTTGACGATTCCCTTGGCAATCAATATACTTTCAATCACATCTTTCAAAAGGTTGCAAGCATCTTCCATCATAACTGACTACCAGTGCTGAAACCTGTTTGATGGAAACAGGAGAGGGACTGTCACCTTATGAGTGGGTCACAGCACAGTAAAAAGTTATCTGTTGCTTTACATTACTTTTGAAACATTTTCCAATTAGATGTACTCCTAGAACTTTTCCAGCCAAAGCCCAGAAATCTGCTAAACATATGGAAGACCAGAAAGCAGAAGTGTTCTCTGCAGACACCTCAAACTGTTTCCCTACAGATCAGCTCTATGTACTGAACTATTTGCAAATTATTAAAAACATAAAAAATATCGAACACACAGACTGCTCATTGCATTTACAAGTCTCACAGGGATGAAATGCAAATTACTCTGTAATACAAATATTTGGGTAACTGAAGACTTGCCCAAAATGTTTGGAGAAAAAAAAAAGAAAAAGGCTTTTTATGGGTTAAGGTAATAATGAGAAAACTGTTCTCCCAAAAATCTGTATCTTATTGTTGGACTGAGAATAGTTTAATAGAGAAAATATTCATTGACAGAGCAGTATTTTACAGGGAGAACTAAGCCCCATCAAAGTGGGCAATATCATTCCATCTATAAGGGAAGTGCCAAAGAAGACAGCCAAAATTTGCAACGGTGTGATAATACCGACAGGGATAGATTTGTTGCTATTATGATTAAAGCATATAAACAGAAGAAGATTAGGAGGAGTGAGAGTGAAAAGAAAGGAAGAATAGTTTATTGGTTGGAAGAAGGGCAGGGAGAAGCTTATGTTGGAATGCAGTGTCACAGTTACACACCATAAAGCTTTCAGTTGCTCCCATTACATGAAAGTCAGAACGCAGCTGCCACTTTCCAGGAGAAATTCTTTCCGTTTTCATTTTGGAGGTACAGGGGGGGGGGATTTCTTTTCAGGGCAGCACTCCCATGAGATCATCACATTGCATCGGCAGGTAGCCTTAAGGTACACAGACCAGTAAATGTGATCCTTGCAGACATGACCTGGGGTGCTTACTGCTTTTGATGAACCACTAATATGCCCTTTAAAGTAGAGAAATGGCTCAAACAAAAAGAAAGTATTAAGAAACAGATTTCCTGTTGTCTTGAACCATCTGCTTTCACAGTCAGCAACGTACAGCCAGATATACCAGTAAATTCCAACGGCAATCCTTTCAGTTCAAGGGAAAGTGTCTGAACAAGGTGAAGGAGAAAGCAGCCTTGCAATTAAAATCTCATTTTGCTGGTGAAAAGGGAAGACCACAAATTTCCATCAGTGCCTTGAGATCCTTGGCCTTTTATTTTTAAAGGTTCTACTTAAGACATTTGGAAGAGGTATATTTCAGAGGTATATTTCACCAAGGTCAGCAGCCAAAAAGGCATCCAGTCAACCCAAGTCCATAGCCTTACTTGGCTAGAAGGGTTAGTAGATAGATAAAGCAACCTGAGCTGACATTTGATGTTAGAAGGAGTTCTCTTCACTACCATTATAATTGCCTTATTTAATGGTGCACTGTGAATAAAGAGAAGCACTGACTTGTGACATCAGTAAAGAACAGAAGGATGAGTCAGGAACCACAGACAGAGAAGAAATAGAATGCAAAGCTTTGTATTTTTGTCAAAGGAAGAAAAGAAACAAGGAATATTTGAGGTTCAAGACAAAACACATCCCAAAGTCTTGTCAGGTCATCAGAAGATAAGAAAAAGAGAGGAGTGAGTGAGAAATTGTCTCAGTCACTTGCTCTTCCATCTTTGCATTGGCTTTCCCAGAACTGTAGACATTTCAAAAACAACAATAAAAAAGAAACCCACACCCACAAAACAAACAAAAAACCCCAACTGCCCCCCAAGGCAAACCAAACCAAGCCGACAAAGTTCCTTCATTTATAATACCACGCACTTCTCTTAGCTTTACTTATTTTAACAAGTGGATTACAGGTGGGAATCTACTAAAAGCAAAAGCATCATTTGTAATTTATTATGCAAAGAAAACTGCAACTCAGTGCAACTGAGAACAAGAATCCAGAGAACATCTTTCAATTGTCAACGTTTTTTTCCCCAAACCCAGAACACCTGGGTCCTGTTCCACCCCAGGTGCGACCACTTTGCCCATCCTGCTCACTCCCCTTTTTAACTGGCCCCAGGAAAGGCAGAATCTCCAAGCTTGCCCAACTGGGCAGAGGGATCCTCTTCCTGTCATCAGTGGTGAGTCCCCATGGTGCACACCGGGTGAATGGGAAGGGGACAAAAGGCCGGGGGGCCTGGTGGCCCCCCGGTTAGGTAGGACTAGACTTGATGGTCACTGTAATATCATTGTTCACGGGTGCTGGCTGGACCTCCTTAGGCTGAGCTCCTCTATGTTTAGCTGCTTCTTTCTGCTTATTTGTAGAAGCGTAAAATATGCTAGGAATAATTCTGAAATGTTTTGAGAAGCAATGAATTAACATGGAGGAAATGTCTGAGAAACTCTAACAAGGAAAATGGAATAAAGCTTCAACCTCATTGCCACTCTTTTATGTCAGAGTGGCTAAAACTCTATCTTGTTTTGTAACTAAGTTAAACCTAGCTTTATTCTGCTAATGCAGAGGAATATAGTTTTCCAGTCTAGTCTCTGGAGTTAGCATCTCCAGACTTCACTGTAAACTGTGGAGAATGACAAATTACCAATATGGCAGAATAGACAATATTGTTTAACTACAACACTTCATTCTAAGTAAGCTTTTCTAAGGAGAAGATTTGCATCAAGTCCATCCTCACTGCTTGTGTAACTGTCCAATATACAATGAGAGGCAAGAGCTGATGAAGCAGCTCAACCTCTATTGAAGGCACTGGATTGCCAGCAAAATCACATTTAACTATAGAGCCTCCAAGAACAGATATCAGTTACCAGAGTTGTCTAAGTTTCACTATGTTTGCAAAACCTGTGTTCAAAAACCCCACAACGTCCTTTCACACATTCCTTCAATGTTCTAATTGACAGCTTTCCCCTTTTCACAACTCAGTTTTAAATCAGAATGCAAACTCCTGATTTCTGACTGTTGTCTTCTGTACAAACACAACAACTGCAGTAGGAGAACATAACAAAATCATGCTGCGTGCAATACATCCTGATACTGATCTCTCCAAAGAGATGCATAACTCATTTTTCAAGTGCTACACATATGCATCTGCAGACATAATTTCAACAGATGTCACCATCCAGCATAAAAAGTTCTTTAGGAAATCTGGCTTTGGAAAAGGTGTTGAGATCTTGTGAAAACCTACACTATAAATGCTGATTGTTTTTGAAATTTACTTATCAGTGCCTCATTTTCATAGAATAATTTCACTCTATTATTATAATATGAATCCAAAATTTCAAGGACTCAAAGTACCAGGATTTTATGAACAAATCTGTAAAAATCCTGTTATTCTGCCATTTACCATTCTAGCCATCTTTTTATTTTTAGAGCTTCATTTCCTCTGCACTCTCATGTTTTACTTTGGATTCTTGATGAATGATCACAGATTCCGCTTCCAGTTTATTTTTCTTCCTTTTCTGTTTGTACATTTGGCTACTTTAATGTCTTTTAACTTCCTAGAAAAAATAATTTTTACAGCTTTATTTGACTTCTGACAACACACATCTGAAAAGAAATTGGATGTTTCATTAGCCGTGAAATAAACAGAATGTTGTTTGAAAATTCAATTCTCTTGAAATCAAAATTGTTTTTTCTTATATTTGCCTACTTTGAATCATCACAGACCAAAATTTTGGTTTCCATATTCTTTCAGTATTCAGCTGAGCAGTAACCAAATATGCTAAGCAGGATGGCAGAAGCTGAAGTATCAGTGAACGTTATGAATGAAAAACAATTCTTCTCAGAAAGTTTGGGGAATCATTTTTTCCTCAGGCCTTCTTGTCATAGATTTATGATCTAAACATAAGATCAGAATGAATGAATCCTCACTCTTAAAAATATGATCAGTGTTAACAACAGAAACTCAAATTCCTATGCTCAGTAACTATGTCCCAATGGAGATACTGCTGCTGATTCTGTCAGCTGTCTTTTAAATTGCACCAAACGTTGATTTTAATTGAATTTGTATTTGTGCTTTTAATTATCACTCTACTCTTTACCAGTTTGATCTGATCTTCAGCATTCCTGGGATGGCAGTTTTCTTGACTCAAAAGACTACTGCATTCTATGTTATCTAGTACTTCCCCTATGTTCAAGGACTGAGTAGATGGTTATCTACCTGCTTTGTCCACTTTTACAACCACCAAAGCTATGCTATGTATACATATAGCAGCACTGTTCAGAAAAGCATCATTTCTTTTCAAAACACATGAAAGGCAGTATTAAGAATGAATTATATATACATAGCTCAAAAGCCTGTTCTAGAAAGCAAACCAGAACTTTAACATTTAATGTACCTTATCTTCCTGGCATCTCTCTCTCTTTAGGACAGAGATTTAGGAATCAAATAAGACAAAATGACAGTGCATACTCTTCAGTCTGTATTTGGCAGACATAAAAAAGTGGATTTAAGAATTCATTTCGTTTACTATGATGTATATACATTTCTGCCCTGCCCTCCCCTCCAATTGTACAGACTGTCATAAGCTTTTTGTTTTCTAAACTGAGCTTTGATATTGACTCTTGCACAAGATACAGAACTCAACTAGGCAAATGTACTATTCGGCTACCCCCTTTCAAGTGTTGAAAATATGATGAACTGCACCTTCCACGTGGCTCACAACAACTGAACCATGTAGCACTAACAGAAACAGAGCATGAAACACTAGTGAGCAGAAAAAAATGAAGTAATTCAAGACAAGGTTAATTTCAAAAAGCTTTCTTTGGCCAAAACTCATTCCTGATTACTTGGTCCAAGTAGGCTGACAAGCTGCATAAGCCTCATCCCAATCTTCTATTGATACTTCTTCGATAAATTCTATGTTTTGAGTTAGACGTTTAAGACCTCAATAGCAATTGGAGAAGATTCTAAAAAGGTCATAGTCCAACAGGTAATCTTTCCCAACAGGAAACTTTGAATTTTTCACATGTTCCTTATCCTGATGTCTTATGTTGCCAAAATTTGAGAATTTTATCATCTTATGTTGATAACTTTAATTGTTCCTTGCTTGCTACTTACAAAGTTCAAAGCCAGAAGTGTGCATTGCAGACAGGACAGAATATAGTCCTCCGGAAATCTTTTTAATCACTCTCTTTCTGGGGGAACAACTTTAAAGAGTAAATCCTGTTATCTCATTTCAGAGGCAATTGGCATGTTAACTAGTAGGCCACCATAAGAGTTAGAAGATGGCACTGTGTGTAACATGCTACACAATCTATGACTGAAAGCTATTTTCTCAACCTTAGACAAACTATCAGAAAATGGAAAACCAGACAAAAGAATAATGGTCAGCAAGAATGAAGACTATTCTCAAGTAACTGATCACCTTTCAGTTCCTGATAGGTTTAGTGATTTGCTGATAACTGGTAGCTCATGGCACTTTGGCTTCTAGCCATTTTTAACGAGGTAAAAATTATATTCTTAATGGGGAGAAAGATGCATGCATCTACCTGGTAAAAGCAAAAGATAAAAAGTTGGACTCCTTATTTTATTTTCCCTTTGACATTTTACTTCAGAAGATCTCTGACTTTCAACAGTTTCTCATTACAATTTTTCTATTTTGTTTTGTAAGATCTTTGAGGTTTTTCATGCTCTTTTATCCTCTATATTACATGGTGGGTCAGTTTTCTAAGAGGAGTAATCGCAGAGCTATGCAGTACACAGTAATCTAGACAGTGTCTGATCCTATTCTCAAATGGAGTGTCCAGTGAGGGTTACACAAAAAATCCCATCTGCCTTTTGACTGCTGCACTTTCTTACAGTTTACACTTTGTAAAAGCTTTTTCTTGGTGAAAAGAGTATGGTTGGGACCGCTAGGATTAGAGTCTGTCATCAAGCCAGCAAAAGTAATGGTTGCGATTGGTCTCTTGGGTGACTTGATACACTCAACCCCATTCCACAGCTATCAGCCCTTTGCTAACAGAGCTCTGAAGCTCTGTGGAGCATTTTACATTCAGATCTTTTATGAGCATCTCAGTCCTAAGTCACTATCTGTCTTACAAATCTTTCTTTGCCATGAACTCATCCACTTTGCTTTTCAGCCTCCCACACCAAAGAAAAAAAGGGTTTATGTTTATCTTAGGTATTCATATGAAAGTTGTTTTCATTTCTTGCCTTTTAAATAACAAAAAAAAACCAACAAGCCAAAAAACATCCCTATAAATCTTTGTAAAAACTTCCTTGATTCTTCAAAGATACAGTATATTATTTATTTTATTTGGTCAGGTTTAGTAAATCATCTGCATTACCTCTCGTTTTTTCCAAGTAACACAGCTGCATATTTACATATGCACCAACTTCACATTGCTTTACTGCCTATTCCATTGGATTTACTGATATTGTTTGAGGTGTCACTGAGGGAACATTGTCATCTGTTGCAAGGTGGATCATGCAAACTCTGGAATGTATATGCTGTCGACTAGTTTTGGCTCAGACCACCTGTGTTTCCCTGTGTATGCTCCCAAAGATATCAGGAACTGGTAGAGAGAACTCCAACAGGCAAAAAAAAATTAATATCCATTATGGAAATAGTCCAATTTGGTGACCAACTTAAAATATCCATTAAGTTAATATGTCTCACTAAAGGTAGTTAAAATCCTGACTAAATCTGTGCAAAGAATCATAGAATCAACCAGGTTGGAAGAGTCCTCCAAGATCATCCAGTCCAACCTAGCACCCAGCCCTAGCCAGTCAACTAGACCATGGATGGCACTAAGTGTCTCTGCCAGTCTTTGCTTGAACATCTCTAGGGACGATAACTCCACCACTTCCCTGGGCAGCCCATTCCAATGCCAATCACTCTCTCTGGCAAGAACTTCCTCCTAACATCCAGCCTATACTTCCCCCGGCACAACTTGAGACTGTGTCCTCTTCTTCTGTTGCTGGTTGTCTGGCAGAAGCATTTTTTAAGTGTATAATCATCAGTGTGATCACCAGAAGTTAATTTAGCTAGACAACAGTTGTGTACACTGACTCTCTTTTTTTGTCCTTTTCTGTTTTTTAGCGTAGTTAATCAACATTTGAAGCAGATGCTATTATGTTAAATAGAACTTTCAAATGTTGAATAAAAATGTAGCTTTCTGTTTATCTTAGGCATGCTTATGTTTCTATTTTCTTTCTACTTTCAAAATGCACTCGAAGTTCTAAGGATGTCAGACTCTACTCAATTAGTATCCTTTCAGGAGAGAAAGAAAGGATTTCTGGATAGATGTTTGCACATTATTAGAAGAACTTTATTTTATTTCATCTTTGAGTAACTATTTATTGCATTTCATGTTGCAAACTATGACATATTGAAATGAAAACTCATCTATTTAATGTTTTAGTAAAGCTTCTTTAAAACCAAATTACCTCTACACAAACAAGTAATTTCTCACAGCCACTGAAAAGAAGAAATTCCCTGGCCAAGAGATGGCAAAGAGCACTGCTGGAATTTCTTATCCCAATCAATACGTTTGTCATAAGAGGTGTACATCCCACTAAGATCTATTACAAAGGGCTGCTGGTCATTGGGAAGAAGCAGACTTTTAGACAATAGCAAACAAAGGCTAACAGAGTCATTCTGTTGTGCACCTGCAGGCCATCAATGTTTCCAAGCAAGCCATTCACAACAGACGGAATATGGCCTTTGGTTCATGTATGAAACCACAAAATAAGGGCTGTATCTATCCCTCTAACAGTGTGATTTAGGTGGGCATCAAGGGTAATAGAAGACTCCATTAATATCCATGCAGCAACAGACAATTATCAACAAAATTTTAAGAATGAGAAAATGTATCCTTGGCCATTTCTGACATCAGAGGTTTTAGAGATTACGTCTTATAAGTGAAAGCTCCTTCACTTTTTTTAACTAAATAGTTTGAAAAAAAATTGAAGAAGCAAACAAAGTTACCATGCACATATAGGAGCACCATCTAAAATGACTGTATTCCAAAAGTTCCAACAAAATACTTGGCACTGAGGTCATTCAATGCTTGTGACCACTAATAATGTGTGAGAGAATTTTTTTCTATGTTGAAGAGACAGAAAATCGGCAGCAACTTCAGTAATCCAAAAGGTTAACAAAAAATGCCCAGTACCTCCTGTTAGGCAAGTTTAATGTATTTATAAAAGGCAGTGAATAGTGCCAACACTTTACACATCCCAAAATAGCTTGGAATAATCATCAGTGAAGAAATGCTTCCTTAGCTCAAGAAAGCCTGGTTAGTGGACAGCTTGATTTATGAAGAGTAAGGCAGAAACCTTCTAAGCTATCTATACTGTCAGATCCCTAACAAGTTGTTTCTCAAGTGCAAGACATGAATGCAATTCCTATAGAGACAGACAAAACCCCACAAAAATATGATTATGCTAGTGTATACATTTGTGGGATCACTAAATGTAAGCTATGTTATTTTGTTATGCTCATCAGATTCCTTCAAAGAATAACAGAATCAACCAGGTTGGAAGAGACCTCCAAGATCATCCAGTCCAACCTAGCACCCAGCCCTGTCCAATCAAATACACCATGGCATCAAGTGTCTCATCCAGACTTTTCTTGCACGCCCCCAGGGACGGTGACTCCACCACCTCCCTGGGCAGCCCATTCCAATGGCAAATCGCTCTCTCTGTGAAGAACTTCCTCCTAACATCCAGCCTAGACTTCCCCTGGCACAACTTGAGACTGTGTCCTCTTGTTCTGTTGCTGGTTGCCTGGGAGAAGAGACCAACCCTCACCTGGCTGCAACCTCCTTTCAGGTAGCTGTAGACAGCTACTTTCACTCCTGAAAGTACAGACTAATAGCTTTTTGGTCAGAAGAGAACATACTGAAAGAAAGGTAAGGCAGATCCACGTGAACGTGTGAAGAGAAACAATGTGGCAGGGTCTCCAAGATATGAACATGTTTTAAATGCAACTATTTCAGCTTGTGCTTTCTTAGCTGTTATTTATGCAATTAAGCTCTAGCCATACACAACAGTCTTCTGCACCACTGAGACATAGCAGGAATGCATGGTTTTCAATAACACATTATAGAAATTTTATTTCCTTAAACTGATACATATTCAGAGACTTTTAAACAAGAGAGCAATGCTTACATTGTATGTTAGTTTCACTCATTAATTAGAATTAATTTCTTACCATAAAGGTGCTGGCATTTTAAAAGCATTGTTGCAAATGAAAGGCTAATGCTGTAACAGCTTGAATTTCATTAGGAAGGAAATGTGTCAATCTTCTGATTAAGTTAATGACCAAAAAGAGCTTTTTAGGAAACCCTCAGTAGTGTTGCCAGCGAAGCGCAAGGAAATGCTCCAAGTAAGGATTTGTATTTTAGAGGAGAATGCCTGTAGAATGTAGTATGTACATGAGTTAGTCTCAAGCTCCATCAATTGAGAAAACAATTTTGTCACTTAGATTCATTTTTCAGTTCTGCTGGCTGAATGAAGAGCAAAGATCACGAGGTTAAGATCGAGCATCAAGTAAGCTGTACATTATTGCACTTCCGATCAACATTTTTATTTCCCAGTGTCAGAATCTGTTAGCAGTTTGACAAACTCTGGGTGCTTCACTTCCCATGAAAAGGCAAATCTTCTTAAGATTTAATGCCTACCACCACAACTGAGAAGTGTTCACAGTTCCAGCACATGGACTGGCCAGGATCTATTCCCTGCTTCTACCACTGAACATGGATGGCATGGGATGGTCTGTGTTCACGTGGCTGAACTTCTTCCTGCCTTGAAATAAAACATCTGCATCCAAACTTGCTATTGGCAGTGGTCATGGGCCTTTAACAGGCCCATCTTGTTGTCTGGGAGTTGCTGGCTGCTTTGGGCAAAAATGTCTTATAAGGCCTAGTCCAAAAATGTCACTGCATAGCTGGCCCAGTACTCAACTCCACACAATAGCCCCACTTAGTTACAAATACGGATGTAATCTGTGTGGCCCTTCTCTACTAATCAGGCATAAAGGCATCAAATCTGAGACAAAGTCTGTGTTAAATGATCTCCTGATGAAACCATTAGTGGAAGCCTCCTTGGGAGTCAATTGGAAAATATGGATGAGGACCAAACCTGAACTTATTCTGGAATAAACTAACAATTTCTATTTAATTTCTCTTATAATGAAGTAAGACAGCATTATTTCACTGAAGGAAAAAAACCCACATAACCCAGTACCCCATTAACCTGCAGAGAAGGACTTAGATTAGCAACATTCAAAACTGACACCTGGAGAGCAAATCAGAAGAGAGGAGATAGAGCTTTCGCCTTTTTATGTGTGCTAGGTGCAGTTCATTAAGTTTCCTCACCATTGTACACGAGAGGGGCAATCTAGTCTGTATTTAGTGAGATTATGAAAGGGCTTTAAACTGGGTGACAAAATTGAAATCTGCTAAACATACACTCCAAACATAAACGTTCAGTGAATTATTTGAACAATAAATACATTAACCTCTAGCTCAGAATAATAAACTGTAAGCAATCAAAGGCTCTTAAAGCAGAGGATTTAAGACCAAAAGCAAAAGTCATGTAATAAAAGAATATCATAGAAGAACTACATAAAAATAAAATCAAATGATCTTGCTACTAAAATACACATATGTGCTTAAAATCTTGGGGGAATCAAATATGCCAGTAAAAATAAAGGGAGAGATGGAAACACAAGTTTCTTATTATCACACTTCATATGTTATAAAACCTAACAGTTAACTTATTTTTGGCAAAGTGACAAAGGTTGCACAACACTCTGGCTTACACAAATATTTTCTATTGTTAAATGCATCTTAAATGTAGCTTGTCATATATTAACTTCATGCACACAGTGCACCAGGCTGTCTGAAAGTGTCCCAAAGATACCTACATTTCAAACCACTGATGAATGGCAAGCTGCCAGCAACCAGTGAGCCAGGTGTAAAAAAATTACTCAACAATTCATAGTCTAATTGAAACCAGATAAAATAATTTGTGCAATAAAAACTGTACAGATGTTGACCAAAGAAAAGCTGATATTTTTTGACAAATTACTGCATATGATATTTTCTAGAACACTCCCTCTTGAAAAGATGTAACAGTAATAAAAGTTTTCTCAAAAAAAAAAACAACTCCCTTGTTTAGAATCACAAAGTGAAATATGCCTGTGAAACTATATCACTGTGAAACTCATGTTTCACATTTTTAGTTTCTGTTTCCTTTAAGGGAAAAAAAAAAGTTAGATGTGCAGTGGAAATGGTTATGAAGAAGTGGAAGAACCTACTCATGCATACATAAAATACAGACTTTACACTAACACTGCACTTCCTTCCACTGAAAATTTTATTATTTAAAGGATTAGTTGATGATTTAGCAACAGTGAATGTTTAATAACAAAACCCAAGTATTCTGCATTCATCATCCACTAGTAGAGTGAGTTGTTACTGAGAATTAATAGTTTGCCATTTCCAGCGTTGCAAGGACACAGTCTTGCCTCAGCCTTTGTATTGCTTCACAGTGACAAAGGAAAATGTTCAGTAACAATGTACACTCTTGTGACTTACACCAACCAAAACTGAGTTGTGGAAGCAATGACATATGAATGTGTATTAACTTTTAAAACCAATGTTCTTCATAGTAGTAATCGTAGTAATCATTATCATTTATATTACTGTTCTTTTCCATACATTTCCCCATGTCATCTGCTTGCCTTGAGATAAAAAGTTGCTACTGAAATCATACCCAGTCTTAATTTTTGGTGGAGTAACATTATGGTCAAATATCTTGGGATCCATTTATAAATTATTTAAAGATGATATGACAACAAGACGACGTCAAATGTATCACTATGATCATTTATATTATAAAGATATTTAAAGGCCTACATTCAGAGTAAGAATTTTATTGTGTATCAAAGTATTATATGTCATTAAGACTATTCTCATTGTTTAATTTTGACGAGAACTAGGACTGATAGTTTGTGTATAGCAGAATGCAGCTTCCATGGCAAAGACATGACATTACCCATTGGCTAGCACGTGCGCTGCTTTGCTAATAATGCAACTCCCGTTCTATGAGGTACCTGAAGTTCTGATGCTCTCTTCATCATCTCCAGTGTGATGTAGCAACCAATAGAATGAGCGATCAGTACCAGCTTTATATCTTTTGATACGTTCTTTTTGAGGAAGTTCAGCTTATGCTCCACTTGTCCGTTAAGTCCAAAAACATCCTCTAGCTCTTTAATATCTGTGTCTGAAACACAGAAGAAAAAAAGAGATAGCTTTGTTTTAATGGCAGAAATGTCATGTATCTCTACTTTCTTTTTCTTTGGAGAAATCTGAAATGAAAAAAAACCAAAACCCCAACTTGTTAATTAGAAAAACAACCAATGAACAAACTTGAAGAAATATTTTTAAGTTACCATCACTGGTAAGTATAGACTGGTGAATCACATGTACAGCACATGTAGCCTTATCTGTTGCTAGAAAATCAGAGGATATAGAAACATATGAAGCTTCATGGCACATCACCTATCATGGTGTTCCACTTAGTTCAGAACAAGACCAGACTCAGGCTCTGGATCATCTTAAATCAACCCAACTTTACACAGAGAGAGCAGGGTCTACAATAACAATACTGTCCAGAACAAGAGTTCCTCCATGCGGTAGAAACTAACATGTATGTTGCCATGCACTAAGAACCTCCAGGTATCCAAGATCTTCTGTCCCAAAATGAAGTTGCAAAAATGTGCCACAGAATGAAGAAAAATATGAAATGCCTAAGTGTTCATGTGCAACAAGAGCACTTACATAAAATACCCCTATTTATGCAGGTTCTTCTTAACCCAGCTACAAATAGGAAGATCAAGTTAGAGCTTCAAGGCTCTAGGTTATTGTACAATTTCATTCTTGTTTTGCCAGAGCCTTTCTTAAAGAGCTTGGGCAATAGCTCTTGATGAGGACTTTGCTACTTGTTTCCTGGCCAGGTGACACCACAAGGATGCCTGTAACAATTTGCAGCAATTTGGGCATCTTGAACTCTTGCTCACAAGGTAGGTGGCTTAGCTCTCAAGTTTCCTCTTCTAAGAGGGGGTCACAGCTCTTTTATCTGCTAGAAAAGTGCTCTTCCCACTAAACCAAAAGTTACATTAAGGATACATCACTCCAATTTAAGCTGGACTACTGAACAGAAAGGGCTACAGGAAGAAATAATGGGGAAACAAAAAAGAACTAAAAAAAGTAAAATGTAGTAAGGAATGTATGGCTACAGCTTATCTGAAATAGATGCACTGGTGCTAATATCACTTAATCTTTTAAATCCATGCTGTTACCTCAGGGCTCAATTTCATACTTCAGTTTAAATCCACTTCTTACATGTTGATTTGTACTGCAGCTTTAGTCTGAAGTAAGCCAAATCTCCTTGCAGCAAGCTTCAAACACATGATACGGACTAGTTCACTACTGAGCCATGGTACTAGAGACAGCATATAGACTCCTGGCAAAAGTCACCCAGTTAACAGAGGAGCAGCTAGTAGAGGTGGTTTACACACAGCCCTACCCAACCCACCATATATGAGGTATGTAACTTCCCACTTTTTTTTTTGTTTTGATGTCCAATGCATCACTTTTCTATGTTAAAGAGATGTGGAAGAAAGAATCCACTGGGAAGGGATACTATAAAGATACACACATTAAAAGACTCACAGGCACTGAAAAACTCCTGCAAGAGAAATCTACCAGCATAGATTCATTTCAGATGTAGTTGGTTTTGTGCCTGCTTGCTGAATGTGGTAACAAGAAGCCTTTCTGCCTCTCTGTCTGTGAACATGGTTCATCAAATCATAAAGGCTGTTTTTTCAATATGTGTGTGGTAAATTTAATAGCAGTTGGTCAGTAACCTCAAATGCTAAAAATTACTCATACTACTGTAGTGAAGTTATCAGAGGACTAATTGTGGTAGTATTAATTGACAGTCTAAGTGGGCTGGCACTGTATTGCATTTATGATCATCTGTACAAAACCCTAACCTTCTGAAGAGTAACAACTGCTAAAGTTTGTGATCTGATGCCTTTTTTTTCTGAGCTTAAACTATTACCACAGAGGTCACAACAAAGAACTTCTTCACTTAAAGTCATATTTCAACCAAAGCTACTAATGATCACATCCCAGCATTATTTATAGGAATTTACTCTAAATGGAGAAGAGTTTTATTATAACACACTTAAGGAATGCAAAATTAGATGAGAAGCAATATTTTGTTTATTAGGTTTTCTACAAGTAATGGAAAACACAGAGTTTAGTCTGTTTCCCAAAGCCATAAATAAAAGCCTAAGGCAAAACCATTGTTTTAGAACTTAGTTTCTATTTTTAGCAAAAGCTGTCTCTTCTGCTTTTTATTTATTTAGATGGCAACTTAACCTCATGCAGGAGTGGGTTGTCTACATCACAAGACTAATTAAGAGTACATATAACACATACAAACCAGAGAATGCTAGAAATACAATGGCCCACTGGATACAGCAAGAAGTTAGACTATGTTATCACAGTATCAACAAGGTTGGAAAAGACCTCACAGATCATCAAGTCCAACCCTTTACCACAACTCTCAAGGCTAGACCATGGCACCGAGTGCCATGTCCAATCTTGCCTTGAACAGCCCCATGGACAGCGACTCCACCACCTCCCTGGGCAGCCCATTCCAGTAGCCAATGACTCTCTCAGTGAAGAACTTTCTCCTCACCTCAAGTCTAAATTTCCCCTGACGTAGCTTGAGTACATGTATATTACTGTGTGCTGAATTAAGACAGCCACTTTTCCTCTGTAAATACTTGCTATTGTTTCCCATACTGTTTTACTCAGACATTGCCACCTTCAGAAATTTATCAGCATGTCTTTTAATGTTTGGCATTCCATTCATTGCTTTAATTCTTGAAAACAGGTGATTTTACAAGTATTGCAGCTTATTTACAGGTTATAGCAAGGGGAAAGGAGGTAAAGTAGGTGTATAAATCTTCTTGAGATTTTTTTCTGGTTCACAGGATCTCCAAAACTAAGCAGGAAATAAAACACATTTCTATTCTTCAATCTTGTAAGGCTCAGGGCTGTTTTTCACTACACAAATTCAGTATCTGCTACAAGATAGCACAGCATTGCTGCAATGTAATGAATGAAAAATACAGCAGAGACTGTCTGGGCCAGTTTCAACATCTTCAAAGTGAAGGTAGATAACTGTATTAACAGTTAATAATTTTAATTAATAAGACATTAGACATCCAATTTAATATTTAGCCACCTACTAAGCAGCAGCATAGAGATTCAGTGCAGTATACTCACAGATATTAGTGATTTCATCACAGATGTGCCTATTCAGAACCAGTTTCACTACCAAGGCAAGAACCCTGAGGAAGGGAATGTGTGGAAATTAAGAGTACAGTTAAAATAAGGACTTCTTCCTCCTCACTGGACTGGAGCATACTCAGTTACAGGCTGTGCACCAGTGCTCCCTTAAGGGAGCAGAGGAAAGCAGAGCTTGCAGAAGAGACTTTTAATTGGATGGGTTAGTTATGATTGAAGATGATCACAGGGACCTGTTCTACTCTACTGGGCCAAACTGCCCTCAGTGCAGTCCTGCTCAGCACCACTCAGAGCGAGGATGCACAGATTCCCACATTTGTTGGCCTATGTTACATAAACATACAACCTCTTTAAGACTGAAAGTGAGTCCTGACAGCAAACACTGACCCCAGAGCATGATTTCATCTGTTTAACATAACTTTACCTTTTCTTCCAAAATACCAGATTCTTGCCAAATCGCACTGCATTGGCAATACTCCTAGAGAAGCCACACTGGATACGTGTGCAGCGTGGGACATGATAATCCACACAACAAAACTCTGCTTTATCACCTACTGACCCTGTATTGTCATCAGGTGAAACTCCAATGTCACGTAAGCCTGTATTTAACTTCTGGACAAATACCAGATTGCTCATGTCCTGTGTCGGTTCATGTTTCCCCAACACAAATGCTACAATTCCACTAGTCCAAAATATATGAAAGTTGGGCTGCGTCACAGGTTTGGAAGAGTTATTTATTTATTTTACAGAATAAAATCACCCAAGGATTATCCAAAATCAACATGAATTTCTTGGGTGGAGAAGCTTAAATAAGTTCTTTGTATAAGCAAACAGACTTGCACAAACACACCAGCAAGTCAGCTCTCCAATGGCTCTACATCAGAGAAGGGACCAGAGTTACTTCACCTCAGGTGTGGAATAAATGTCATGGCTGAGGAAGAGCTCATTTAAGCAGTTTTCAGATAGCAGGAATTGTAAGACTTACACCTTATGCTGCAAACAGCCCATCTAAGCCAAGGCATGTGATTTTAAGACTTTATTTAGCTGAAGTGTATTGAAAGACATACAGTGTAGTTTTTAATTTCTTTGGCAAAGTATTCATCTTCTGATGTGCTTTCAGAAAAACAAATGTGCCATCACTTTAATTAATCTCTTTTTCTGACCTTGGCTAAACCCACAGGCAGAAAACAATGACAGAGTAAAAGAAAGTGTTTGCTCTAAGATTAGCCGACAAGTTAATCTTGCTAGGAAAGAGGACTTTGGTGTTCAGCAAAATAACAGAGAATTGTGCTTGTTTGTTTTGCTGCTGTGTATGCAAGAGGAATTCTTAGGCAGAAAAACATAAGTAAGATGAGTTTGTAAGACTTCAGAGTGGAAATCCATAAAATTCAGCTTCTCATTAAAAATCTCCAAAGATTATTGACTCCTTTGCACTGGATGGCTCAGAAAGATACTGAAGCCCCCATTTTCCAACACTACCCTCACATTTGTGCATGTAATTTCTGCACATCTCTGCTTGCCCATATGAACTCTCAGGTACCCTGGTCACAACAGATATCGGAAGTCAGGACATACAGGCACTTATCATGGAGTGACTTTAAAGTATGCCCCAGAATCTGCTCATACACGAGGCCTTCAAATTCTGAATGATGAATTAAGGAACTGTGTGAAAACGTGACATATGCCATGAAGGAAGGGGAGGTAAAAACCACTGTCCTACCTGCCCTGTGCCTTCTTCCCTGAATTATTTGCTCTATTGTGCTAGTTTGAAACTAGCTGGAATGTTCTGCTGAGAAGAATTAGATTATAGGCCGTGAAAGGGAAACAATAGTGATGTTTACTTCATTCCTAGGCTTGCTGAGATGTATAAAAACAACATAAACATAGATAATGCAGTTGCTGTGTGTCTTTGTCTGCCTGCACTTTTCTACCTAACCTGCTGTCTGTGTATTTGCTTTCTAACCCCCCTGGCCAATCTTCCAAACTCACCTTGAATGTAAAGCAAAGTCTGGGATAAGGCAGAGGGGTGGAAAGGAGGTGGAAGGGTGGTTGGGAGTCCCTCCTGGGGTCTCTGGCTTCTGGGAGGAGTGTTGTGTTTCTGTATTACTTTTTTTACTTGCATGTTTCTGTATATAGCTGTATATATTGTAAATATCTGCTTGTACGTTGTGCTAAGCTATAACTATAAAGCTTCATTCCTTATTTTCCAGCTAGCTGAATCTAGACTGGGTGATTTTCTTAAGTGTAGGGGGGTGGGAAACTCCCAAACCATCACATCTACCAAGTAGTATCGCAGTATCTAAGGATAACATCCAGTGAATGACCCCTGACGATTCCTGTGGTTAAGAATTGTCAGAACTTGACTTTTTACAGGATAAGGACAAGTAAGTATCTGGAGACTGAACCAGAGAAATGGAAAAAGCTTCACCTCTTCCTCTGAAAAGGCAGCTCACTTAAGCTGTGTACACATTGTCATACCGCTTAATGTTAAGAGTGAGAAGCAGTAAGTCTAATCATGCAAAAATGCAGTAAGATCACAAGTAACAAGGGCAAGAAAAGCAAAGAGTGATGGTATCAAATTGTATGAAAATGGAAGGCACAAAGCATCAAATACAGCCAACCAAATAGTTCAGGGTCACACTAAATTCACTGCATCTCCATCAAACACCATAAGTGCAAACAACTTAAAGGGCCAAGTGTTTTAGACTTTATGTCCCACCTCCTTTTTCTACAACAAATACAAACAAGCTCCGGTGAAGAGAGCAGCAGTTGTGACTGAGTAGCTACTGTTCAGGCGGAGCCATCCTTGCAAAGTTTTAACCTTGCCTTCATGTAGAGATAGGCAGAAATCAACCCTACAAGTAAATTTGATTAGAAGGATTACTTGTGAAACTGGTAAGCATATTCAGAACTTTAATTCTGGAAATGAAATACATAATCTGCTTGTGTGTATTCCTACAGCAAAACACAACAGTTTCTTACAATTGACTCATGTCACCTGAAACGGTTTACATGCAACTACAAGCTTGAAAGTTTACATAGTATGGGCAAACGTGTTAGAAAATGCATCCTCTAAGGATACAGTGCTTAAAGCCTGACTGCTTCACCCTATTTTTCATTTGATTATTAAACCCTGGATAATTTGTATGAGGAAGTGATAAAATGCCAAAGAAATGGGACAGAAACCATGAAAGAATGTCTAATAATAGTGAAGAACTCCACCTGATACCAGGAACCAGGGCTTAAAGCACTGTGTTTTAGATTAACCCTTAGACCTTAATCTGGCCCTAAGTACCCTCAGGAACTGTTCATGCAACTTTCAAGATAAACATACCACTCATTAGTGATTATTGGAGCAATTACTTTTTGTAAACTTATCCTCCACAAATAAATTACCGTTTACTCAGGATACTGAAGTGGTCATAAGTATTATTTGCTTTATTAGAACAATAACAAGACCTTAATATACAAATTGAACTACTGATTTCCTTTGCTATCTACACACCTATTGCTGGGACACTTGTTTAACACCGAATCTGTTTTTCAAAGGAAGCTGTAGCATAATTAAATTAGTACAAGCATAGCCTGACAGAATGAACCAATAAACATGACAAATACTAAAAGCTAAATTGTTATTAAAAGCATGCAGGAGCAGACTGAACTTATTAAGTTAAGATACCTGTGAGAGACTTCTTGTATTGTGCATTCCCAGTCTTGCTTCCTGCTGATTAGAATAACTATTAGAATAACCATTACCAAGGTGTGATGAGATAACAAACTTCCAAGTAGAATTTCTTGCTTGTCTCCATTTTTGGCAAGGCAAACATCAATAAACTGCGTTTTATTATGCAGTTGTACAACAATGTATGCCTCAAGAATCACTTTAACATGCATAAAGGAAATTTCACATGGGCTTTTTAAGTAACATGGATGGAAGTGTGCTGTACTTAAACAACAGTATTTTACACTCAGTAAGCTGAGTAACTACAGAAAGTGCAATTTAGGTAAACTTTCTACATCATACTACTTAAAAAGTAAAACAAAACAAAATGTGGCAATGTAGAGGTTAGAGAACCATCACTATAGGATCAGATCTAAATTTCCATTGTAAAGTGAGCTCAAGGAACAAATGCAGAGGTCTGAACTTACGGAAAGCTGTTATTCATGTTGCACTTGTTTCTGAACACAGTGAAGCCAAGCATAAGGCTCTGCCAACTCCCTACACTTAATCATACAAAACTGGAAAGGATTTCCCTGTTGTTGCGTCCTAACTCTGCTGGCCAACCCTCCAAAGTCACCTTGAATGGAAGGCGAAGTCTGGGCTAAGGTAGAGGGGTGGGAGGAAGGTGGAAGGGTGGTTGAGAGCCCCTCCTGGGGACTCTGGTTTCTGGGAGGGCTGTTGTGTTTCTGTATTAGTTTTTAACTTGTATTTTTCTGTACATATTGTATATTGTGCTAAGCTGTAAATATAAAGCTTCATTCAAATTTCCACAGTGGCTGAGTCCAGTGTGAGTGATTTTCTTAAGGGGGGGGGGGGGCAGGTAACACCCAAACCATCACACCAGGGAAGTGGGTGAGTCACCTGCACTGGAGGGATTTAAAAAACATGTAGATGTGGCATCTGGAGACATGGTTTTGTGGTGGACTTGGGAGTGGTAGGTTAACAGTTGGACACAACGATCTTATCACAGTATCACAGTATTATCAGGGTTGGGAGAGACCTCACAGATCATCAAGTCCAACCCTTTACCACAGAGCTCAAGAGTAGACCATGGCACCAAGTGTTTTTCAACCTAAATGATTTAGCAATACTACTTGAAAATCTGCTTGCTGAGAAATAACAAGATCTTAGAATCATAGAATCAACCAGGTTGGAAGAGACTTCTAAGATCATCCAGTCCAACCTAGCACCCAGCCCTGTCCAATCAAATACACCATGGCACAAAGTGCCTCAGGCTTGTCTTGAACACCTCCAGGGACAGTGACTCCACCACCTCCCTGGGCAGCCCATTCCAGTGCCAATCACTCTCTCTGACAACAACTTCCTCCTAACATCCAGCCTAGACCTCCCCCAGCACAACTTGAGGCTGTGTCCCCTTGTTCTGTTGCTGGTTGCCTGGGAGAAGAGACCAACCCCCACCTGGCTACAGCCTCCCTTCAGGTAGTTGTAGACAACAATGAAGTCACCCCTGAGCCTCCTGTTCTCCAGGCTAAACACCCCCAGCTCCCTCAGCCTCTCCTCATAGGGTTTGTGTTCCAGGCTTTTCACAGCTTTGTTGCCCTTCCCTTGACAGGTACAAGTATGCATCTTGGTGTGTATTTCCACCTGAAAGGGCTCCACATTTAGTCTGAGCCTCTGTATGGCATCATTTTACCAATGATGTCTGTCCAAGGAACACAGAGAAAAATCTTAACAATTTATGTTATCTTTCTGATTTGCTCAGCTTACTCCACAAAAAAATCCCCAAACCCAACAACAACAACAAAACCCATCCTAGTTTGCAAAAATCAGTTTAGGCTCACCAAACCTTACTTTGCCTGTCCAAACAAATCTGTTTTCCTTGCTTCACATGACTAGGTGGTGGTACTCCTACAAATGTCTACCTTACATGCTTTCCTTATGAAAATTCGTTTCATACATGATCTGAAATAGTATCACCCAGTTTTGTAAGGATAAATGTGCTCCACTGGTATTTGAATTATCTTTCACCATCAGCCTGAGGCATGTAGCCTGTGAGTCCCTCCAGGCATAACCTAAATAATGTTCCTGAAGGTATTTTTTTACTGAATAGTGCATCAGTATCAAGATCTTTTCATGTCTGGCCATATTTACTATCTCCTCATTCACACAGGAAAAATTTAATCTTGAAACTGATGTGTAGAAATTTTTGCTGAAATATGCAACTAAAAGCAGCTTAAGTAAATAGCATTCTTCAACAGAACTTGCATTTGTACAGTTTAACAGTGGAAGGAAAACAAGTAGTTACATACTGCAGTAGGCAAGCCTAACAGTCACACCTATTGAAAACAGCACTTCAAAACTTTGGGAGGTTTAAACAGATACAAATAGAGAAAGAGTGACCGAGAGCAAACAAGGGAGAGTCAGAGTTTGGAGCAAAGTAAGAGAGCTAGCCAAGGAAGACAACTCATGTTATTCCACAGACAGGGTATAAAAAGTATTTTACAAGTAAAATAATATGACAAGGAGCATACCACAATGTTAACATGGGAGAAAGGAGAAAAAGCAAGCAGCTGGAGTGTACCTGGAGGGGCAGTCATATATAGCAGACACAAAACAAAAGACACAGAATTTGTACTTAACAGCAATTAGATGGATTTATGGGTGACCTTCTCTGAAGTACTTGATGCTTCTACCAAACCCAAACTACATTTTTTTTATTTGTTATAACCCAGTCTTCATTTTATTTAAAACTGTGATATCAACCAAGATTGAAATGTTCAAATAAGCATGAACATCCTTGTAGCCCTCCACTGGAGCCTCTCCAGCAGATCCCTGTCCCTCTTAAAATGGGGAGCCCAAAAGTAAACGTAGTATTCAAGATGAGGTCTCAGCAGGGCAGAGTAGAGGGGGAGGAGAACCTCCCTTGATCTGCTGGACACACTCCTCCTAATACACCCCAGGATCCCATTGGCCTTCTTAGCCACAAGGGGAATGTGCCATGGTTAACTTGTTATCCACCAGGATCCCCAGCTCCCTCTCCACAGGACTGCTTTCCTGCACTGGTGGAGTTTATTATTCCTCTCCAGATGCAGGACTCTGCACTTGTCCTTGTTGAACTTCATCTGGTTCCTCTGTGCCCAGCTCTCCAGGTCTCTCTGGATGGCCGCACCGCTTTTAGCTGTATCAGCCAAGCCTCCCAGCTAGGTGTGGTCAGCAAACTTGCTGAGCAGACACTCTGTGCCCTTTTCAGTGTCACTGATGAAGATGTTGAACAGGACTGGCCCTAGCACTGATCCCTAGGGCACACCACTAGTCACAGCTCTCCAGCTGGACCTGGCACCATTGATCAACACCTTCTAAACTCTATCTTGCAACCAGTTCCTAACCCACCTCACTGTCCGCTCTTCCATCCCACACTTCCTCAGTTCAACCCAAGTCCACCCTTCTGTCTCATTCCGTTCTTCATCACTTTTCAAAGCACACAGCCTCTCTTTGGATCTGATTTAAGTAGATTTACTAGACATAAGAGCAATTCAGTAATGAAGCTAATTATCTAAGAATGAGGCCATTTGCAGTTACTTTTTCCTGCATTTCCCTCAAACATCTACACTGCTCCTTAAAGAAAGGAAAACTCAAAAATCCAAAGCAAACAGAAGGACTTCAAGTTCCAAATCTGATTATATTTAGAATTTGGAAATATACTGTGCATTCCTCGTGGTTCCTTACTCTGACAATTATACAGCACTTTGAATTAAAAGTAAAACTGCCATTAAATACTGGATCGATCCCATCAAGCTCTGCACCATTAGCTGCAAGCTTTGTGGGTATCCAAATTAAATCAAAGGTCTATATCATAACCTAAAAATTCTTAGTACTAAACTATTAATCAGCTTTCTTCCTACAGCTTAACCTATGTAGCGAATAAACTTTTTGACTCAATTATTAAAACAAATCCAGACCTGTTACACCTTCAGACAGAAAGGATTATTCTCTGCTATGGGAATAGTTTGTTCTCAGTCTGTTAGCAGATGCAAACTGATCTTTCAAAATGACTTGGAATAAAAGCATTTTCCCCAGGGAAGACAATCTGAATAAACTCAACATTTTGATTATAAAACTATTTTACTTTTTAACTTGCCCTACAATAATGTGATAAACATTTAAATGAGTTACTCTGAAACATCACAGCACTGCTCATCTTAGTGAACTGTGATATCCCTTCTGAAGTCAAGACACCAAAAGATATACATGTTACCTTTTCATAGGGTTCACATTCTTGAACGTGTTTTTTTTTTTCCCCCACTAACAACCATCTGCATCTAATTAGAAGTGATGGTATCAGCTGGAGAACATACCCATGTCATGGGGTGAAAGGCAGAAAATGATCCATAAGCAATTTCAAAACCTATACCCAAAGTTTCCTGGAATGCAGTAAAGACATTATACCCTCCAATGGATGGAGGTGATTTATATTTATTTATTGTTTTCTGGACAAGGAACTAGAAGATTGTATCATATTTCAAAACATCTCACTTTAAAACACATTTTCAAGCACAGAATTACAGAATCCTTATTTGTAGATAGGGATTAAAAATTACAGGGTTTTGGGTTTGGTTCTTTTGTTGGTCAGGTGGGTGTTCTGTTTGGTTTGGTTTGGTGGTTTTTTTAAACAGAAGAACCAGCTGAAGCCAGTGTTAGAATGGATTAGAAAGCCACTGCTGGACATTTTTTAACAACATGAGTACAGATATCATGTAGACTCAGTAGAAAGCCTTGAAAGAAAACCAGAATATAGATAATCTAATTTCATGTAAGAAATGTAAATAACAATAAAAATTGGTCATTATTCCACCAAAGTTAATGGATTATAGAGATATTAAGTGGTATTAGTATCAGCTAATAGTGTTTAAGTGATCAGTATAAAAACATACATAGTAATTATAATAATGTTATAATAAGGTATAATGTTATGAGCAGCTCAAATTGTTATCATTTTGGCTGGCCAGAAAACAGAACAACAGAGCAATTCTGAAATACTTAACATACGGCAAAATTTTGTTTTCTTAGTTTTGATTTTGAATGGAACAAGATTTTTAAACATATGCTTGAAAATAAGCAGCACTGATAAAAGGTCAATGCTAAATGCCAAGATTTCAGTCAAAGGATGTAGCTGAATAATTATGGGCAGGATTATGGAACCTCTATAAATTAAGTGAATGAGGCTCAAAGGAAAGAAGTAAATGGAGTATTGCAGCATCCTTTACTTTTCACACATTTAGATTTAAAACATTTCAGTGAATTCACAACACAAAATCATAATTTGTTTCCATAAAATAAACATAGAGTAAAACACAGATCTTACCAAATAAAAACAAAAATCTCAGCATTTAAATGTGTCACAATAACTTCCACATATGCACACACACTTCCTTCCTTAAGCTGCTTTTTCCAAGACAAGGAAGAAATAACATTTCTGGGCAGCAACACAAGCTGTATCAGGAGGGGCAGCAGGACTGCATCACCCTGAGCTGACAGTTCCTGTCCTGTGAAAACAACCAGTTCCTCTGTGCACACCCTGACGTGGGGTCCCTCACTGTTGATGAATACCATGTAAAGAGCTCAATGTGATTAATCAGTGCTGAGGCCAGCTTTGTAAACAGGAAGCTTCTCCCCTCTATACATTAAAAAAAATGACACTTAGCTATGAAATGCCTATTTATGAAACTAGTTTAATTCTATCTGGATGGTGTGCTTACAACTTGGCTCTTTTTAATCTACCTATAATGTTGCATAATTGAACTGGGAGACATCTTTCCATGCAATTCTAAATTAGCATTAAGCAGACTTTTATTTGTCTCTATGTGTTCTGGGATATAAATATGACTACTAAGTCCTCCAGGTCTATAGTATTTAAATATAACTGATTAAACCTTGAAGGACCTTGTACTAAAGATAATCCACCTTTCAATGGTTTTAATTTATATGCCTAGGAAGCAAAAAATATTGTTGAAGTTAATGTTAATTAAATGAGTCTAATGTGAATTAAATGTGTTTCTGCATAAGCTTAAAGTATGCATTTGACATGTCAGCTCAGCTGCCTTTTACTGTTATTTTTTCCTTTTACTTGTATAATGCAAAAGCAAAATATCTTTTAAACAGGGCAATCACAGTGTACCTCAAATGTACCTACCATTACAACCAACAAATCTATGCTGAAGCCCAGATAAGGGTTGATACTTGTCAAAAACCTTTGAAGTACTACAGACACTAATTCTGAGGTGGTTTGGACAGACCGAACAGATTGTCAGTAGCTCTGATTCTCCTGATTCAGCAGTGAAGGTATTATCCATCACCAACAATCATTAAAAACATCCCTACTTTAAATAATCGAGAGTCACAAGCTAGTTAAATTACCAAACACATACTGACTCCCTCTACTTCTGTAACTTTTCCAGGATTATACAAAATAATACAAGACAAAGGCTATTAGCTAACGATAAGTCCCTGTTTTTAGAAACCCAGTTCTTGGAACACCTAACTTCCACAATCTCCTCCTGCACTGTTTGCAGCAGCGCAGACCACAATCCCACTTCCACACAACCAGCACACATTCACAGTGGTACATCTCTAAGACCACTGCACACACACACACACACACACACACACACACACACACACAAAGTAGTTATTGAAAAAGTATTCTTAGCCACATTAATTCTGCTTAGCAAGTAGAAAGGGGTGAGAGAGAGTCAACTCCGCTTGCTCAGCCAGCTCTTGCATCACAAGCCAGAGGCACACAGACCAGTTTGGTAATCACTGTCCTAAATAACTGAGAACCCTCTTATTAAAGAACACCACGATCCTTGTCTTGCTCAGGCTACTATTTAAAAGGCTTTTTCCCCCCAGCTAACACGGCATATCATGATGGTAAAAGCCTACGGCTTATATCTGTAAATCATGCTCACACTTCTGTCTGTCATTTGAAGGATAACTACCCAGCAATCAGTGAGTCGATTAACTTGCTGAAGTATAAATTCAGTTTTACCCAAACAATTTCAGTCGTTTTTTGCAGATTTATATCACTTCAGCTGGAGGCAGAATCTAATTCTTAGTCAATTCTGTAAGTTCATTAAAAGCCATTGGTCTGGAAAAGCAAATTACATTCAGATGAATTGTGACAACAGCTAAGAAACAAGATATCAAATAAATTCAAGCTGCACATGGCTTCCAAATTTTCCTCTTTAAATACAAAACTACATTACACTTTAAAACTTCACACTGATGTTACATTAACATTTTGGGATCACATCATTAACACTGGCATAGATAATATAATATTCCTCTATCACTTCTAAAGACAGAATTCAATTTCAGAACACTGTGAAGTCCCTATTTTCCCTGCAAAAAAGAAAGGAAAGGAAACATTATTTTGATGGACTATAAATCAATCTTCACCTACCTCATCATAGAAAACGAACTAAAGAACATTTAACAGATTTTAAGGACACACTATTATCTTTCACAGTTCATGAGAAATAAAAGATCAATCTCTAATTTCATTTTATAACTTGGCTATTAAGAATGTCACTCGAAGTTCCCTGTTGCTTGGAAACTACCTAATACTGATCCAGAAAGAAACAACAGAAAAATCAGTAAACAATCTGTTCCTAAACAATAAACATGCCTTGTGAAATCAATAAAAAAGGAATTTGTATTATGCCTGTGCATAGCTCAATACTCATCTGTACAGAGAGTTCTAGAGATTTATCTTTAAAATAATTTATCATGTGACCAAATATTATGTCATTAAGACATGACTGATGACTAACCATTCATTAGATAGATGATATTTCAATACACTGGCTGTGTCTCTTAAATCAGTTAAGATGTGAATGACACTATCCTCTATGTCTATACATAGAATATTACCAAAACCCGGCATCATTTAAATCTGATTTAGTTTTTCTTTCATTCTCAATCTTACTTCAATACAAAGAAAAGTATCTTTGTGATCCTAAAAACAAACAAAACCAAATCTTTGCTCTTCAGTTCTTATTTCCTCTTGAAACACTGTATTTCTTATTTCCTACCATGCCACAAGCGATGTTCACAAAAGTTAAACCACTTGAAAACATAGCTATGTATGTGCATGTGACGTCTATACAGCTCTTGACTGGCAAAAGCCAACCAAGGATCCTAAACAGGGAGTGAGGGACGTGTTAGAAGCACTGTCAAGGGTTTCCTACCTAATCTCCCATGCTTCACGGCTTTTGATGAAATGTTAGGTGAGATTGAGTCTTTTAGTTTGTATTTCAAAGTGGGACACTCCTAGCACAGCGCTCAAATTAGCAATGCGCACAAAATTAACAACTGATAAATTCAGGATTTGTTCATTAATATGTGTTAGCTTTAAAAATCAGATTGTTTCCTGTTAGAAGTTGAAAGGCCATTGAAAAGCTTCCAACTGGTTACTAATTACTGCCATCAGAGGAGATACTTCTTTAGCCCTGCTGACATTGTAGCCAGGTGGGGGATGGTCCCAGGCAACCAGCAACAGAACAAGGGGACAGAGTCTCAAGTTGTGCCGGGGGAAGTATAGGCTGCCTGTTAGGAGGAAGTTCTTCCCAGAGAGAGTGATTTCCCATTGGAATGGACTGCCCGGGGAGGTGGTGGAGTCACCACCATTCCTGGAGGTGTTCAAGAAAAGACTGGATGAGGCACTTAGTGCCATGGTCTAGTTGTTTGGCTAGGGCTGGGGGATAGGTTGGAGTGGATGATCTTGGAGGTCTCTTCCAACCTGGTTGATTCCATGATTCTATGATTTCTGCTCAAATGGATTTTGTAACAAAGTACAGAGCTTCAGGCTCCACCATTCACAATGTGTTATAATGCCCCCACAAGCTGAGTAGCTATAATGGCACTTTGACAGAATAATCTGAGTGTGAATAAACATTCAATGTTTGTAATCTTAATTTTATTATCCAGTTTTATCTTTTTAAAAGTGGTTGTTTGGTTTTTTTTCAAATCAAGTTTACAAAGTATTTCAGAGTAACACTGTTAGTACTATTTCTTTGGTTCAACTGTTTTCTGTTTCTGTTTAAGGGAAATCATATGTGTAAAAAGGAATGATGCAACACAATTTATTTTCTTCTGATTTCACTACCTATAAATTGAAACATTTGGTGAGGGCTATATATCATGAAAGCATGACCTGCCTTTAGTTTTATAACTAGGTAAAAAAACCCCATCCATTTAATCCCTAGAAAAATCATAGAATCAACCAGGTTGGAAGACACTTCCAAGATCATCCAGTCCAACCTAGCACCCAGCCCTAGCCAGTCAACTAGACCATGGCACTAAGTGCCTCATCCAGGCTTTTCTTCAACACCTCCAGGGATGGTGACTCCAATTTACTGATAGAAGTGCTCAGGCAGTAGTCTCTGCTTTGACAGTGAGTTCACTGAACTATAACACATTTCTAACACATTCAGACAGAAAACAATAGTTTGCACTTTTAATATTCATGATATCTAATAAATTACTTGGATAGATGCAGGAGAATGCCTGTAATGCAAATTCTTCAGTGGAGTGGCACATTAAAAGAAGATTCAGAACTTAAAAAAACAACAAGCAAGATTACCCACTATTAACTTATTTTAGTATTTGTAAGGAAATTTTGGCATATCTTAATTATGGCTTATTTCTATACATTTTTTCCTTTCTTATATGGTAGAAGTTAACCAAATGAAATGCAGATAGAATCATACCATAGAATCATAGAATCAATCAGGTTGGAAGAGACCTTCACCTTAAGAAGACTTACTGGCATGATAAATAAGTGCAGTAAGTAGGCAGGTATTTTGGTATTACAAAAGAATCCACTCTTAGATAGCGTCTGTTCAAGGGGCACAAACATCTTAACCATTAGGAAAACAATGAATCAAAGTCTCAATAGCAGGCACTGAAAAGAAAAAATGCAACATTTTATAAAAGAGATCTGTGAAAGTACTCTCCTTGTTTTTTTAATTTTACCAGTACTTAAGGATTGATGTTGGCCTGTTTTACAGTCACAGCAGTGTTCAAAACAACTGCTCTCTCAAAAGCTTGAGAAGTTCAAACTGAGGCAGAACTTTTTTATTGCATTCACTCAGCAAAAATAAATTTCCAATCTTTTGGCACAGGAGCAGAGCTGCTAGGAGCAGAATTGTAGTAATGAAATGTTTAATTACTGTTGTGTGTCTCTGTGGAGCACAGTTTGCAAGAGTTCTGTGAATAGAAGGATAGCAAATGGAAGTAAAAACGAAGTGTGTAGCTTTGTTCTGTTTTCAAACGTGACATGCTTTCCAGTAAATTAGGAAGTAGCCTGTGATTGATGGCTGCTGTTGGAAAACTTGCTTCAGTCCTTCTGAGACGTTCAAAATCTACTCCATCTAACTATAACCAGGCATATTATTCCACACAGTTTGCTTAATTTTAAAACCTGCATAATTTTCCAGGCAGCATCACTTCTACATTTACTATTTCAATACTTGCACCCCCTTCATCAGTTCCATCTCAAGTGGGATGCATGCAATGTAGTGCAGGAAGAAAACACTAGAAATGCAGAAGTGCATGTATATAATTTATATTTAAAAAAAAAAGATAAACTGGGGGAGCATGCTCAATACCTTTTTTACTGATAGAAGCTTTTCACTGGTAGTAGCACATGATCAAGCAAGTAGACTACCACTCTAAAAGCATCAGTATGAATTTTCTCTAAAATCATCAGTATGAATTTTCTCCTCTTTTTTAAAAAAATCAGTGCTTTGCTAGACTGTCTTTGTCAGTTTATGCTCTGTTCCTCTTATAAAGAAATACTGAACTTCCTCATAGGACCTGCATGAGGCTATTTTAGATGAAAGATTACAAAGTGCCTAGAAGGATGAAGGAATACAAGGAATTCTTACAATAACTTTCACGTCCAGTTCTTTGCCAAGATATCCCTTTCTGACTTTATGTAGCATATTAATAACTGACATGGTTTTCACAAACCTGTATAGTGGTTCTTGTTACAGGAACTTTCTCTGAGAAACTCAAAACTAGAAGGCAACAAAGAGCTGTAGGGAGTTGATTAGCCTAGAGAAGGGGAAGCTCAGGGGTGACCTCATTGCTGTCTACAGCTACCTGAAGGAAGGTTGTAGCCAGGTGGTGGTTGGTCTCTTCTCCCAGGCAACCAGCGATAGAACAAGGGAACACAGTCTCAAGTTGTGCCGGGGGAGGCCTAGGCTTGATAATAGGAGGAAGTTCTTGCCAGAGAGAGTGATTTGCCATTGGAATGGGCCACCCAGGGAGTCACCGTCCCTGGAGGTGTTCAAGAAAGCCTGGATGAGGCACTTAGTGCCATGGTCCAGTTGACTGAATAGGACTGGGTGCTAGGTTGGACTGGATGATCTTGGAGGTCTCTTCCAACCTGGTTAATTTTATGATTCTATGCTGCATGTGCCTCTGCTGGTCCTTGAGGTGCTAGGGAGTTTTTGCTATAATTCTACAAAGTGTTAATTAAGAAGTCCTGCAGGATGCAGAAGCAGGTGCAGAGCATGAGCAATGTGCCCACGACTCCCTACTCCTTTCAGTCAGTCACCTAGGAAATCACAAAGATATGCAGTTTTTAGTTTAGTGGGTTTGTTTGATCAGCAGGATGAGGGATGTGATTAAGAACACACAGAACACCTTAATGAGTCAGGGGAGTAGGTCTCCCAAGCTCAGCAGTGTCAGGAACAGATTATTATTCAGTGAAAGAAACAAGGCATGCCCACTTTCTGCATCCTCACCTTGCAGTAAATCGCTCAGGCTCAAAACCCTGCCACAAGATGTCACTGGGACCAGGAGCAGCAAAAAACTGTGGGGAAGCTCAGCGCCCATAGCAGGAACTACAGTACACCTGCACAACCAAGAATCTGGCTCTTTCAGCAGCTGGTTGTGAGCCAGGTGTCCAGTAGGTTGTTTGTTAGTCTGCTAATGTAATCCCCCCATAGTACAGTGCTGTTAATTCCCTAGAATTTTTACCTGTCACATAAAAAAAAACAAAAAAAACAAACACATTTTTAAACTGGTTTTAAACCAGATAGTACATTACTGAACCTGGTGCATTTTGTTCTGCATTTACTTTATTTACTGCTATGACTTAGGTAACATCAGTCATGCTCCTGAGAAGCATTAGTATCATAGTATCATAGTAGTATCATAGTATCATCAGGGTTGGAAAAGACCTCACAGATCATCAAGTCCAACCCTTTACCACAGAGCTCAAGGCTAGACCATGGCACCAAGTGCCACATCCAACCTTGCCTTGAACAGCTCCAGGGACGGCGACTCCACCACCTCCCCAGGCAGCCCATTCCAGTGTCCAATCACTCTCTCAGTGAAGAACTTTCTCCTCACCTCCAGCCTAAATCTCCCCTGGTGCAGCCTGAGGCTGTGTCCTCTCGTTCTGGTGCTGGCCACCTGAGAGAAGAGAGCAACCTCCCCCTGGCCACAACCACCCCTCAGGTAGTTGTAGACAGCAATAAGGTCACCCCTGAGCCTCCTCTTCTCCAGGCTAAACAATCCCAGCTCCCTCAGCCTCTCCTCGTAGGGCTGTGCTCAAGGCCTCTCACCAGCCTCGTTGCCCTTCTCTGGACACGCTCAAGCATCTCAATGTCCTTCCTAAACTGGGGGGCCCAGAACTGAACACAGTACTCAAGGTGTGGTCTAACCAGTGCAGAGTACAGGGGCAGAATGACCTCCCCATTCTGCTGCTCAAAGAGCTATTTAATCTCTAAGCTGACAAAGAAGTTGCTTCCTCCCTACTATTTTAGTTGCCTTTCTCTGTACTAAACAACTTCACTCTTCAAATGTTGTCCTTGAGATGCCCACCAGAACTGCACTTTAATATTCAAGATGCAGATTCGCTATATATACAGCCATAACCCAATGTCTTCTGCCTTGTATGTAACACTGGCTATGTCCAGTGTTTTACTGACTTAAATGTTTGCCACTGTGTAATGAGAGATGATACTAGTTGTCACTGATGCTGCTTGTATCTTTCCTGAGTTTTACAAATGAATTCTAAATTCAGGGTTGCCCAGGAAAAGTTAAACCTCTTAATTCACTCATATTTGTATATACCATCTTTCCCCCCCCCCCCACTAATGACATATTGTAAGGTGTTTGTGCAGTCCCCTTACACTAGTATCTTTGCAGTAACAAAATGCTATGAAGTACCACCCACATGCTACTCTCATTCTGCAGATCATAGGTGAACACAGTATATAAAACTTGACACAGCATCAGTCCTTATGGTACTTTACTTATGACCTTTTCCATCCTAACATTCTTAAAAATCCTCTCACAGAGAAGTATTGTTAGTGCAGAAGGACACAGTGAAGTCAGTTGGAGGCTTAGTTTAAACTTAGACATGAGATCAGTTTTTCCTACTGGATGCTGTACTTCCCCAAGATTTACCTTAGCAGCAAAGGTGCTGGCAGAATGGAAGTGAGATAGCTGGACAACATTGCTACTGGTTCCAGCTAAAAGTGTCTTCATTCCAACTAGCTCATGCATCTCAAGCCACCAAACACATCTCTCCCTGCCAAAGGCTCTTCTCACTAACTACACACAGGCATGATCCTAGAGCTGGTTGTATCCTCTGCAATAAACTCAGCTCCACTCAGTTGCCATACTTCTACCTGTATCACATGGTTAAAATGCACCAGCAATTATAAAGTTTGGGATTTCTCATCTGTCAGGAGAAAAGTCACTAGCATTTGGGAATTTGACATTGGAAGACAATGACTGGAGGAAATTTTATCAAGGAATTACAGGGTGTATATTTCAGTTCTAAACTTGAAGTGAAATAAACCAATAAAAAGGGCTTAAAAGGTTGAGTGCAAAGGTTAGTGAAGGAAAGTTATGCTATATAGCTAAACCAGTTTCTTCTTCAGAATTTTCAGGCTGCTTCACAGGGCCAAAGCTTTTGATCCTAAATGGAATCAGTAAGATTTACTGCTACACTACAGCAGTCTAACCAAATCCAAAGGTGTCCAGACACTGAGCAGCTTTCAGGACAGGGTTCACTACTGGCTCTCTCCATTTTACAACACTGCACAGCAATAACATTCACTTCAGGCTGGCTACTATGTCTTGCTGGCAATCTGCATGTCAGAAGACTTTAAACAGATAAACTAGCAACCTCCGCCCTGCAAAAAACCCCACACTCCAATCTCAGAGAGATTTATTTGCTTCCTGGAAATTCACTGTTTTAGTACAACTCCTTCTAAATTCAGAGAGAATTGTCTCCTAAAGCACTCAATCTCTGAATTTGGGACATTTCATTAAAAGATGTACTCTTCTCTAATCTACTCTTCTCATCACAAACACATTCTCTTTTATAACTTCTCTCTAAAGATTGCCACCAGCAAACTCTTATTCTCTTAATAGCACTTGACTGACAAATCTAATTTACCTAAAAATACTCTTTTCCCTAGTAATTTCTCATACAGCTGCTTCATGGAACTATAATGAAGACATTTAAAAGCTATATCATGCTGTTTTTAATAGGCACAAGTTTCGAAAGTGCAATCAAAGTGCATGCAGATATTTGTATGTACAAGTTACAGCACTGTACCTTCTATCATTTCCATACCACTAGGAGGTTTACAATGTCCGGCGTGGCTCACAACCCAAACAGGATACTGCTGATTTAGTCCACAATATAAAGCCTGTATAAAGGTCCTGTAATAACCTGCCAGTCCAGGGTTACCTGCCAAAAAACAAAACACACAAGTACAGTCAGTATTATACTATCCAACAGCAAGTGATTTGCTTCAAAGCAAACAAAACAACATTATAAAGTAATTTGTTAGTTTATTTTCTCTAGTATATTTCCAATTTTTATTTTCCCAATTTCAGGGCCTATGCTATTGAACTCAGATTCCACTGACCAATGGCAACTGAGTAGCATTTTACACAATTACTCTGAAATTGCAGAAGTTAAAACTGAAGCCAAGTACAAGATAAAATCTCCCTCTTCCATCAGAGATCAATCAGCTTTCTTATCTATGCCATCAAGTTACAGATATATGAAAGTTTGGCAAAGAAACTCCCAGATCTTATAAAAGTATCACAGACTACAGCATTTATCACGTGATCCAGATGCTTGACCTCCAAATATCTCGGTGTTAACACTTCAAAATAGGTATGTGGTATTCTGACAATACCGTAGGGTCTGTACTGACCCTAAAAGAGAGGATGATAAATTATCTTTTCTGCTTGCAGCTTCGTATTCTCTCTGTCCTCTTCCAAGATGTTTGAGAAGCTCTCTCCTTTTCAACCCTCATGCTCTAGAACCACAGGAGACACTCTCCTCCCTCCTGCATCCCATCACCTTTTGAGAGAACTTCTCAAAACAGGCTGCTGTCTAAATGATTCCAGCTTGCCCTGAGAGAACATCTTGCTCCTGTCCCTGTCTAACAGTGACACTATCAATAGGCAAGTATTACTGATGAAGTGGAAACTGAAACACTGTTCCAAAGAGAAAAATATATATCTGGCAGTGATTTCAGGATTTTAAATCAAAATTCTGATCTCCATTTTTTCCCTTTTTGACATTTATCTTTTGCATATCAGTAGTGAACTAAGTTGGAGAGTAAATCTATATGAACATGAAGCAGATTTTGTTTCCCAGCTACCACAGTATGCATAAAAACTCCACAAACATAATTTCTCCCTACTTATTTACTATTTTTGGGAGGGAGTTCCACTGATTTCTTAGTCTCATTTAGACAGCAGGAAAGCCCACCACTGTGGTTAAGATTGCTCAGTTACATCTTTCATTCGCAGAGAATTCTTAGTTCGGATATCATCAACAGCAAAGGGTAGCAAAAGCAGCACTGTGTAAAAAGGCTTTTTAAGACAAAGAAATCCCAAAATAACACTCTTGTATTACTGAAATAGTATTAGAGAAGGAAAAAAACTCACTAAAATTGTGTAAACTCCTTTATGTCAGTCTAATTACACTAAAAGAGTCTGAGGTGTGTAAATACTTATAGTGACAAAGAAAGAGTTGCAACCAAACTGGCACCTGCGGAGATAGAAACTTAGTTTATTGCACTTCTTTCCTTTCTATAGTGGGCATCTTCATTTTGCCTTTTCATTTCAACACTTTTGCTCTTCAGGCAACCCATACTAAATTTATTGCTCTCCCAGGAGACATTGCCAGAACACAGCCTACTTATTACAAAGCAGCACCAGGCAGTCAAAACCGTATCAGTAATGACAGATGGGCAAAGTAGGGAAGCCTTCCACTCTAGGTAACATATGTTTCATCTCATTTACATGTAAAAGATGTCTTTGATGATTTTAAAACCTTAATAAAATTGCTCATCTTAAAACAATGTTATTTGTACTGGAATACACTGATTTGAAAACAAAACCCACCCACCACCACCACCAAGAAACAAACCCCCAAAACAAACAAAACCCCAAAAACCAGCAAACCAACCAAAACAAGAACCCCAACCAATAAACAAACCAAACACCAAAACAACCCCAAGTATTGAAACACTAATGTCCCAATACCACAGTATCAGTTATTATGTGTTTTTAAACATCTCCTTGTTTGACATTAAAGGAGATTTTTTTTATAAAAATTTGTTGTATATTGTGATGGTTTGGGTGTTCCCTGCCCCCCCCCCCCCCCCTTTAGAAAATCACCCAGACTAGAATCAGCCAGCTCTGGAAATATGAATGAAGCTTATATTTACAGCTGGCACAACATACAAGCAGATACTTACAGTATATACAGTTATAGACAGAAATATACAAGGTAAAAGGTAATACAGAAACACAACTCCCCTCCCAGAAACCTGAGTCCCCAGGAGGGGCTCTCAACCACCCCTGCACCTTCCCTCTGCCCCTCTCAACCTTACCCCAGTCCCAAGGAATATTAGAGGTTCAGCCAGAGGGTTAGGAAGCAATGTGGGTTAGTCCAAAATGGAGGGTGAGGTTAGAGAGATGCAGCTCAGCCAGCAACCCCAGTGAGAGTGATGCCGAGAGTGTTATCTATGTTTTGACTTATGTTTTTATACATCTCAGTAAGCCTATGAGGGAAGTAGACATCACCATTGTTTTCCTTTCACAGCCTGTAATCTAGTTCTTCTCACCAAAACATTCTAGCCTGCTTCAAACTAGCACATATACATAAACTCTAGAATGCATAATCCAATTCTTGCAAAGTGATTTCCAGAAAAACAATATGCACGGAGGCCACACATCCATACAACTGCACCACATTTTCATACATCAAGAACATAATATAGAGTGTCTCAGAGACAATAAAATCATATATAGCCATCATTTGTCAAGCTCCTCGGATTGATGCTGCAGTAAACTAATCTTTTGGCAAGGTTGAGGATGGAAGTAGCAGGAATCCAAAATAAAGTGTGTCTTTTGTAGTACAAATGTTTTGGCACTACCCTTAGATTTTGTATATAATGCAATGAGGTATTTTGAGCTCAAGAAAGTCACATTTCTTTCTTTGCATTTTTCTCTCCTTTAATAATGTAAAACAAGGGAAGAAATGGCAATCGCCGTCTTTCGTATTTTAGTACTCTTTCCCTTCATCAGTCAGCTGAACCTCACACCTATATAGCATGAGTCTCAGCTGAGAATACTGAGCTGTAAACAGTCATCAGCTGCAGTGGCGCAGTAAGGACCGCTTCTGAACAATAAGGCTTTGCATCAAATACTGCACAAAGCTCAAGGCGCTCTAATACTTTTTTGAAGGAAAGAGGATTTTTGCCTTGTGATATATGCGATGTGTATTTTAGGCAGAAAAAGGAGCAAAGACATTAATGCCAAAGAAACCCTCTCTTCTTGTTCTTTGTAAGCATCTGTTCATGGCAAAAGACATTCTGAGGGGGTCAGTTGTTAGTGCTGCTACTGATATTTTAAAATGCCTTCAAGGGGTATGAATGAGAACCACTGGACACAAATGGAACAGAAAATCAACAGAGATTTCTAACAGCAAAGATTTCTATAGAGAACTCACCACGTGTTAAGCAGCTATAAATTTATGCTTTAGTGAACCTTCAATTTCAGTGGTCTTATTCCCAGATTTGCCACAACAAGTAAATGCTAATTAATGGTTCCTGGTCTTGAAAGCTTGCATTTACAATATTTGTAAGTGGAGAGTGTTTACATCCTAATATAGCTATCCATCTCTGCAGTCAGTCATTTTATACATTTTTACTTCAGCTCCTATCCATCAAAATACTTTAAGGGGAGCAAAAAAAGAGAAGTGACTACTTATTTTTTCCATACAACAACAGAGTTACAGTAACAGCTAATGGGACTTAATACATCAACCTGACCAACAACATTTTGGGCTCATCTGAAGTTGAAAGGTTTTTCAATTAAACCATTTTAGAGAAAAAGAAGTATCAGGTTCATCACAAAGACACCTGGGCAATGCAGTGCTCATTTCTGCATTTTAATGATTTCCCAGTACGTGGAACCCAAAATGCATGTGTTCTATGACTCAGTGACTAAGTGTCAAAAAATAGAAACCATAAGTAAATGCAGTGTTAACTTCAATGATTTGAAGGTTACTCCAGTTACTTGAATAGTACATCAATCCTCAGACACCTCAGGGCACCTGAATCATTCATGCATGCCAGCAAATCTCAAATTGCAGTCATCTGAACCAAGAAGCACATCTTAAGCAGTTACTCTCAACTGTGCTTAATTTTTCAATAGCATTTATGTTGTTCCAGAAATCTTTTAAACAATAGCTGTAAATGCTGACCATAACAGAAAATGACACTAAATTACAATACACTGTGTATAAGATTAATTTGCAGATTTCTAAGCATTTCATGGGAGGAGTGTGGCAAACGGACAACTTGCATAGTGAATTAGAACACAGTGGGGCCACTTTATTTGGTGCACTCATGATTTTCAGTCACTAAAGGGCTCCTGCTCCCTTGTCTGTTCTTCTTCATAATACATGACATTTCATCCAGCTATTCTACATTAAGACCAAAGTCGTTCCATTTTTAGTTTGAAGACAGAAATCTGCTTCCTTTTCCAATCTGTTCCACCCACAGCTAAAGTAAAATGGTACAGAACAAGTGAACGTGTAAATAATTCTTAGCAGCTCTGGAAGGAATATCTAAATTAAAAAGCATTTATTTAAGCAGTCTACAGCAAATGTCAAGAGTGATGAGCGGTGAAGGAGAAGAAAATTTTGTGTAGCTAAATCATCCCAAACAGCAATGGCTTCTCACACTTTGTTTTGAAAGAAGCTTTTTGGTTCTGTGCACTGTCCTGCAAGATGCTCCCCTGTGTTTTAGCTACGTCTCCGTAAGTGTGACCACCTGCGGGAGCAGAAGCTGGTATTCAGCTGTGGCACTTCATACGCTTCTCTAGCAGCTGCTCTCTGTCTGCTGTGGGACCTCAAGCAACACCATAAAAAATGAAGGCAGCTACATGAATAGAAGAAGGGAAATACAAGGCTAACAGTGGGTTTACAGCAACGTTGAGGAAATGGAAAATACACCAGCAATTACAATGAGTTTTATTTTAGAAATAATCCCGAGTTTCAGAATTATGTATTCCACAGTATTTACATGATAATCTCCTGCAACAAAAACAAAGGCAGACTTTCTTTTTAGCCCCTAACAAAAAAGAAAGCAACTATAAATCAAATTTGAAATCCAGGGGCGCACAGCAGGACCACACAAAAATCATTTATGTGGCAGTGATTCTCACTGCCTTTCACGTTGCTGCCAAAGCTCCCAGCTCCAGCTCAAAGAGCCTACATGACAAGTTCCTTGCTCAGGGAAACTTAATCTGCCTTTGGCGTCTGACCAGCCACTATGGAAGAAGATGCAACTCCCCTATGTTAATGAATGGAAAGAAGCCCACGCAGATGTCAGAAGGATTTAAATGGAGCATGTGAAAAACCAAACGACGTTCTCACACTTGGGAGAGAACTGCAGAAATCGACACCATGGCTGATCATCAGGCCTCAAAAGGAAACACACAGGTTTCTCTGATGTGAAGGGTCAAGTGATTTCAAATAAAACATGGCAAATAACATTTGAATCATCATCGTAAACTCATGTCAATTAAGCTTCCACCTGTTTACACACCTAGGGGACTGGCATCCTTCATCCTGTATTCCATTTATAGTCCATATGTTCGGGGAGCATCACCAGCCAAAAAGCAAACAATTACACGACATTACACAGAAACACATGTAAAGACTCTGTTCAGTCCTCTCTAACTCTGGAATCATGAATTTGGCTGGAAAGCAACTTTGGGTTGTGAAAATAAGGAATCTCAGAAGGACTCAACCAGGTGCCAGTAACACAGCTTATTAGAGAAGTTTTTTTCAAGAACACTTTTTTTCTCTCTATGTATATAAACACAGTTTTTAGTTTAACACAGCTGTAAAAGATCACACAGAATCATAGAACTTTAGGCATTGGAAGGGACTTCCAGAGATCATCAAGTCCAACCCCCCTGCCAAGCAGGATCACCTAGGGTATCACAGGAATGCATCCAGGTGGGTCTTGAAAGTCTCCAGAGAAGGAGACTCCATAACCTCTCTGGGCAGCCTGCTCCAGTGCTCTGTGACCCTGACTGTAAGGAAGTTTCTCCTCATGTTGAGGCGAAACCTTCTGTGTTGCAGTTTGTACCTGACTGTACTCATGCCCGTTTGGAGTTCGTAACATTGTCAACAAGGATGGTACAAACTTTCACCAACATACTTTATTTTGGAGGTTGTAGAGAGGTGGTTACTGGTTTCTTCTCCCTAGTGACAAGTGATAGCACAAGAGGGAAGAGCCTCAAGCTGTACAAGGGGAAGCTGACATCGGATGGTAGAAGAAACCTCTATCTTGATGGTATTTTCCAACTGAAACGATTCTACGACTGCATACCAATGGCTTGGCATCCAAATCCAAATCCAAAGTATCTTCTATGTATCCAAGGATACATAGAAGATTCTAGAATACACATTGTTTAGATGCAATTTGCAAAGCAAAAAAGCTAGTCTGCTGCTCTTCAATACTGCTTCCACTTTAGGATAAATGTGGGTTCATTTACCTCTAAAGAAATTCCACGGACAGTCTGATAAAACTGAATTAACATGATACGACTGCCTTTGCCCAAGTGACAATTGTTTCTGAAGCCTGTGAATACAAATTCCCAGCTAGAAATTATGATGGCACATGGCTGTTTTCTCATACTAATGGTTAACAGCAACTACCCAGGCAGATAAGACAAAAGTCTGAAATGCTAGTTTTGGCCACTGAAAACCTACTGGACATTGTGATTAAGTGATATTTCAAGGGTTATAAAGTCCACAGCTGTATTTCAGTAGTTACTTTTAAAGTCTCAACTAGGTAAAATAAAACCCAAGAAAGCCTTGATTTTATTGTTTGGGTGTTTTAGCACAGCTGTGAAGCAATGACTCGTGGAAGGCAGTTAAGATTGAAATATAAAACTTAAAAAAAAATTCAAATGGAATGGTGAATTTTTCGCATCTTTTAAATGGTAGAAAACAGCATTTTCTGGTGCTTACAATTAAACATTTTTTCTTCCATGTTCTCCACATCAAGTGAAAAATTAACATGTTCAGTTAGGCCTGCTAGTACACACTTACATGTACACAGGTTCTTAAGGATCTGCTCAGGCAAACAAAGACAGATTTAACTGCTTTTAACACCCCAGATGTAGTTGGTCTGCCTGATCCAATCCATCTTACAACCAATGCTGGCAGAGGGGCTACAGTGAGCTCTACACTAGGTCCATAATTCCCAGTGGGAATTTTTCAGTCAGCTTCAGAGCCTGAAGCAGAATTGGACCATCAGAAAACAAATCTCCTTCTGAAAAAAAAGAGAACAAAGGAAGTATGCAACGAGGAACATGAGACTTGATGTCAAATGGGTTCACAAGAATGCCTATGAAACGTCTGAATAACAACACAACCCCAAGGAGACAACATCATCAGGAAGAAGACAAAGACAAGAAAAATAAACAATTCAGAATGAAGATAACCACAAATTATTTGTTTTGTACAGATAAACAGATCTGCATCTAATGAATAATAGACAAGAAGGAAGCAAACAATACATTCAAAAAATACCAGAAAGTACACTTTCAAGTCAGACATTTCCCTAAGCTGTACCATTGCTCAGAGTTCCACAAAAGCACAGGTTTGAAGGCTTCGAGGTTATTAGGTTTTGGTTTTGTAAGATAGCTTTTTTTTTCAGTAAGATGATGAATGGGAAACAAATAGCAATGGAGAACAGGAAGACAGATGATTTCATTTAAAAAAAAAACACTGAAAATGTGTTTCTGCATATTTTCTTTGTGTATCAAAACTATCAGGGCAATGTAATACTTGAAACAAACAGTCTAAAGTGATTTTGCAACCAAATTTTGCATATGCATGTGTCACCAGTCTTCAGAAATACAAGACAAAAGAACCAACTGAACAAATTGTTCTGTATATGGATAAGCCATGATTTACCAAACCACAGTCTTGGGAAAAAAATCTTTACATTGACACCACTGGATCTGAATGGGGCCTTGAGTTAGCATATTAGTACAGGTCATAGAATCATAGAATCATAGAATCAATCAGGCTGGAAGAGACCTCCAAGATCATCCAGTCCAACCTAGCACCCAGTCCAACCTAGCACCCAGCCCTAGCCAGTCAACTAGGCCATGGCACCAAGTGCCTCATCCAGTCTTTTCTTGAACACCGCCAGGGACAGTGACTCCACCACCTCCCTGGGCAGCCCATTCCAATGCCAATCACTCTCTCTGGGAAGAACTCCCTCCTAACATCCAGCCTATACTTCCCCCGGCACAACTTGAGACTGTGTCCCCTTGTTCTACTGCTGGTTGCCCTGGAGAAGAGACCAACCCCCACCTGGCCAAGTAGATGCTCTGGTGAGGATTCCAACCTAAACACTTTATTCAGGCAAACATTTTCACCACTCACAAACACAAGTCACTTCATAAGCACAGTTGTTTAGCCACTTAAGACCTATTGCAAAGAGCTTCTGCCCTTTAAGAGAAGATGCCAGACACAAAAGATCTAAAACTTGAACATAGAAGGCAGTATCTAAGCCTGTATTTACTATAAATGTATCTGGTTTTGTGGGATTTTTAAAATCTATTAAGAATACCAAATATTGTTTTAAAAAATGGAAATCAGGATGATGGTCAACAGCTTCCATCAAGCCTGTAACAAGAAAACAAGAGCAAGAGCTATGACTTAATTTTCATCTATGCTGTTTTCCACTATTAGATATGTAACATAATAGGTCATATTTATTTCTAATACATCTTCAGTGGTCCATAAGAGTCACTATCAGGACAGAATAAGGTCATATGTCAATTACAATATTAAAGGGGATACTTGTTTTTTATTATTTTCGGACTGGATCAAAAATATTTAATATCAAGGTAAATCCCTATCAGCTCAGGTACTTCTGATTGCAGAAGCCAGTTAGGAAACAGCACATTATACACTGGTACTGTGGCTTTAAGCATTTTAATTGCATTATCTGTACACAAGGCACACAGAAATACTGCATTTCCTACATAGGTACACCCTTCAGTAAGTAATTTCTTCCTCTCTTGCCTCAGACATCACATGAATAGAAACTCATCCTTTCAAAATGGTCAAATCAACCAAACTACCACAGAACACAACAGCTTTTCCACAGCTCTGGCCAGATCAAGGCTCTGCATGCTGCAGGAGTGGGATCCCTTCCTCCCCTGATTACGCTGCAGGCAGGCAGGCAGGCAGGATCCATGCTGAAAACAACGCCTCGTTAGCAAGAAGACACCAACAGAAGACTGTAGATTGAGAAATTTCAGTAAGTCACTTGAGTAAGTCACATCTGTCACCCAGATTTAGTGGAGGGAAATACTCTCAAGCACAGCTGGATGTTCAACCATCCTGTCATTACTCTTGTCTCCTCAAACTTAACAAGCTCAAACATGCCAAGTCCCCATAAGAGGTACTTACAGTACAGTGGGAAATTCAACAAAAAGTGGCTTATTTCAGGCCTAGATCTGGCATAGAGGCTTCTCTTTGCATGAGCAAGTTTTTACTCTTAAGAGATTTTTTTTTTTCCAAAGACAGTGGAAACTGGGAGGTGGTTCTCACCCTCTGCTCTGCTGAAACCCCACCTGCAGTACTGCATCCAGTTCTGGAGCCCCCATTTCAAGAAAGATGTGGATGTGCTGGAGTGTGTGCAGAGAAGGGCCATGACGATGAGCAGAGGGCTCGAGCACTTCTGCTATGAGGACAGACTGAAAGAGTTGGGACTGTTCAGTCTGGAGAAGAAGAGGCTCCAAGGTGACCTTCCTGTGGCCGTTCAGTATCTAAAGGGGGGCCTGCAAAAGAGCTGGAGAGGGACTTTTTAAGGTATCAGGGAGTGACTGGACTAGGGAGAATGCAGCAAAGGAGGAGATGTGTAGGTTCAGACTGGACATGAGGAAGTTGTTCAGCATGAGAGTGGTGAAAGCCTGGAATGGGTTGCCCAGGGAGGTGGTTGAGCCCCTAACCCTGGAGGTGTTTAAGGCCACCTGGATGAGCCTCTGGCCAGCCTGATCAAGGGTAGGGTGTCCCTGCCCATGGCAGGGGGGTTGGAACTAGATGATCCTTGTGGTCCCTTCCAACCCTGACTGATTCTATGATTCTATGTTGGGCTGATTAAGGAAACAAAGCAAAAACGCCAGCATATTTTAAAATGTTTGTCAAAACCAAACTCCATAAGCAGCAAAACTAATGGAGAGCACTGTACTGAGAACTGACTTTTCAAATATATATAATGGGATAGAACACACTGACACCTTTCCTTCAGGGGATTGTCTACACGCATGCATGTCTTCCAGCCAAACTTTGTGTGTATTACTTTGAATCCCCTATCACTCAGAAAAATGTGGAGGAAATTGACCTATGTATTCAGAGTTTTATGCAGGTTAAAAGCAGTGAAATAGGTACTGACAAATAAATGTTATCCCTTAAGAATCTCACTCTCAGTAAGCCAAACTATTTAGTTCAGTGAAATAAAGGAGAGAGCCCTCACAGAACCTTGGTGTAAGCTGAGACAGCACAACCCATTGACAAGTCCTCAAGCACTTCACTGAGATTTCCTTAGTCTCCTTTCATAAATGAGAAAGACCAAATAATCTCTGCATGAAAATTATAGCATTGCTAACCATTAAAAACACCACTAGACAGTAGTACCTTATACACAGTGACGTTTGAGCTGATACATGGTCATCTGAAAATAAGACGGATCTCATAACTAAGCTGTGAATATGAATACAAGAGGTAAAGAAGTGGCTATAAAAGTTGGACGAAATGGCAGAAAGACAAGAGATGGAGGAATTTTTGTGTGTGCTTTTGCTCCTGTTCAATTGTAAATTTAAAAAGCATGTCCACGTACAATACATACTCCATGCAAACCTGTGAATCAAAACTGTTCTGCTGGGTTAATGTCTCACTGAAGCAGGAAACTGTGCTTACTACCTTATCTGCTGATAAAAAGACTGTCAACACAGGGAAAGGAGAACACACATTCTCTTGCTTCTACCTGGATTGGTACACTGCACAAACCTTTAACTCTGCAGTGTGGTCTGTTCTCATAGGTTCTCTTTGCACCATGTATACTAGTTACTGGAGAGCAAGAAAGCTCCTTTCCCACTGATTTTTTTTGTATTCAGGGAAAAAAAAAGCAATGTAAAATGCAAATTCTTCACATCAAAATCTGAGAACCCAAGGTTGAATGTGAAGAGCTGGCAGCTTCATCTAGAGCTGCAGTGTAAACAAATGCAGAACTCACAAGGGAGAGGCATTCTCAGCCAATCACTACCCCCTGGTACGACTGGTAGAGTACCAACTCCTCCCAGATTCTGCTCAAGACTGAGTATGGGAATTCACATATACAAGCTGCACGTCGTGAACTGACACCACAATTTAACAACAAAAAGATCTGCAGCAAGTCCCACTGTCTCCTTTGACTATCATTCCCACCCCCCTACCATGGCCCACCAGCCAGAATTACATTGGCACAATTCAGTGGGGCCATGCTGTGAACCCAAAGAGGGAACTGTTCCAGTTTTAGAAAGACCCCAGAAATAAATGTACGTATTTATTCAGTTCACAGCATGAACTCTCTAACTATTGTTCTGGCGTAACCAAGGGGTGGATTGACACAGTGTGGTGGGAACAGGAGTACCTATGCCAGTATTGTTGACAAACATTTTGGATTGTGAAGTAATGACATTACAAAGTTTCCTAAGTGCTCCAAGCCCTAACTCTTAGATTTCCAGTGCCTGGTGGATCTTAGCATGTACTCTACAGTTTCTAACCTCTGTACTAATTTAGATTCAGCAACAACTGCTTTATACTTTACTTGATGGTCCTAAATGTTATTTGAATACAAGGGCTTTATGAATAGCCTAATCCTTCCAACCAGTAAACTTACAGGCTGCCCAAACCCAAAGAAAGGTTCTATTAAGTATCACCTACAAATAAAGTAGAAAACTGCAAAGACTTTGCAGCAGGACTCTTAGTACATGACATTGAACATGTAAGTATTAAAACAGACAGCTGGAATAAAGGGAAAGATGCTCTTGAAATTTTTAGGAACACCAGCTAGCTTAGAATCATAGAATGTTAGGGGCTGGAAGGGACCTTGAAATACCACCCAGTCCAACCCACCTGCCAGAGCAGGATCACCTATATCAGATCACACAGGAACGCATCCAGGCAGGTTTTGAATACCTCCAGAGAGGGCTCCAGCTCCCTCAGTCTCTCCTTGTAAGAGAGATGTTCCATTCCCTTAATAATTTTTGTGGCTCTAAGCTGGTCACTCTTGAGCAGTTCCATGCCCCTCTTGACCTGTGGGGCCCAGAACTGAACACAGTACTCCAGATGTGGCCTCACCAGGGCAGAGTAGAGGGGCAGGAGAACCTCTGTCGACCTACTAGTCACACCCCTTCTAATACACTCCAGAATGGCATTGCCCTTCCTGGCCACAGGAGCACACTGCTGGCTCATGGTCAACCTTCCATCAACTAGGACCCCCAAATTCTTTTCCCCTTCTCTGGCTTCCAAAAGATCAGTCCCCAACCTATCCTGATACCTGCGGTTGTTCTTTCCCAAGTGCAAGGCTCTACACTTGCCTTTGTTGAATTTCATTAAATTTCACTGCACACGACCCTCCAGACTGTCTAAGTCTTGTTGAACGGCAGCACAGCCTTCTGGTGTCGCAGCCACTCCACCCAGTTTGGTGTCATAACTTTCCCAAAGCCAGTCTGAAAAGCAGCCCAGCAGGCAATTAATATATCCAAAGCATCAAGCAGTTGCTTCAACTCATACTCTGTAGCTGTGCAGAAGAGACCACAGCTTCTTTTCCTCTCTCCATGTCCCCTCCTGCCTAATTTGCAGTCAGGCACAATGTTCTACAGTGAATTCTCTGCTCAAATATACTATCTTCAGGAGTAAGTTTAATTTCAAGTACCGTAAATACCACAGAACAGATAAATGCTGATAAGCTAATATGTAAAAGAGGAACCTTATATACAGTGAGCATCTGTATACACAGAGGGGATCCTGCTTAGCTATTTGGAAATAAACATCCACTTCAGGAGAGAATTTCAGATGCAATATTGAGACTTTTTGGTTCCTGCTGATTAGCCACACATGACTCAAGTGTACTAGCTGGACTAGAGGCCTTTTTCAGCTGTGTAAACCTCCACATGTCCTGACTCTAGAGCCAAGACTCTACAAACAAGATTTTAAAGCTGATTCCCTGGACCAGGTGTGTTAAATAGCACTATCTTCACCTTTAAGCATCTAAATTTCCCCTCTTGGACTGTTGCTCCAGCTGAGGATGGACAATAGCAGCACTGTTTTGCTCAAAATAAGCAAAGGTACTCACACAAGTTCTTTAACTAGTAGAGGTAAGTGAAGAAAACAAATAAAGCATATTGTTAGCACGATAGAAATAAAGTATGCTAATGTGTAAGCGTGAGTCCTATGTAGCTTCTTTCAACATTTGCATCACTGCAGTTACAGTCTCTGACTTTCACCTAGAAATTCTCACTGCATCTAAAAGGGTTAGTTAATTCAAACTCCAAAATCAGAAGTTCAGTGAATTATTTCATTATTGAAAGACCTAATTATTTTTTCCCTTAATGTCCTTTAGATGTTTATTGCTGTGCCTCAGCATATGATACAGGTCCTGACACAAGAAGTTCACACAATTGGGAAGAGTGGAGATGTCCATGGAGGGAGTCAAGGACTTCAACACCCAAGAAGAGAAAGTATTTGTTGTCTCACTCTAAGCAGCCATGGGCACAAGCTGAGAGACCTGGGTGACAGATTAAAGAAATTTTGCTGAAGTGAACAGAGAAGATTCGTTTGGTGGTCTAGTAAGCAATTTGTGCAGATAAGTAGTCATCTATTGAAAAACAACCCTGTGGAAAGCTTGGAACAGAAGCCTCAGCACTCCAGTTCTCGTATTCTCTGCTCTAACTGGACTTCCTTTATCTCACTTCACTTAACACAAGTAAAAGGCATTTTAATGATGCTGAAAAATCAACAGAACCAATTAACTGTTGTCATGTGAATAATCTTATAAAACTACTAACTTTTCGGTGATATGCATACGTGCAGAAACAGCCAAGGCTTACCTACGAATTCAGCTGACAGCCTGAAGCCTGCTAGTGCATAGCATAGCTGGCTACTACAGCAGTAAGCTTTCCAAAAGCCACTATACTAATCTTTAAAAGAGCTCCCTCTCCTGGCACACTCTTCCACACTACATGTAAGTACACTTAAGTCCTCACCATTTTTTGCTTTCTTCTTTGCTCCTAACACTCAAAGAACTTGTGTGTTAAAGCACTATGTGTTAGAAGCACAAAACAGTGGAAAGGGGAAAAAAATAGTATTATTTATAAGCACATAGTGACCGAGAGTGAAGACTCAGTGTCTGCGTTGCTTTTTACAATGGGAAAGAATGTGGAATAGGTGGAGACCTATTCTTCCACTGACTGTGCCTGAGGGATGATTCCTCCACTGACCACCCGCACAATGGCCTGAGTGCTTGTGGAACTGACAAGGGAACAATAACCTGACCACAGTCCAACCCTCCACAGTCTACACAGTGGTAGATGTAAGGTATAAATATTGTCCCAGTTTTGTAACTGCAGTAGGGATGAGAACTTCTATGCCAAACAACAGGTTTCCCCTCCTTGTTCTCCCATAGAAGGGACACCGGTTGAGTAAGAGTCATGACCTCAGCTGCACCCAAATTATTCCCCAGATTTTAAGCTTGTAACTATGATGACAGCTTTAGAGCTATCTAGCTTGTCTGTACTTAAGTGTATTAAGATTCTGTGCATGTTGCATGTGAACAAACTGTACTATTCATGCACCCAGTTGCTTCTTTTGAATGTAGCTGGACCTACAGCAGATTGGCTGTTCCTGTGTCTGATGTAGGAGCTGTAGTGTTAATATTAATCTGGCATTATCTACTAAGAGGTAAATCCATCCAGCCCAGCCCCTCCAATTGCTAAGGAACAGTTAGGAACTAAGGAGACATCTCTCTAAATTTACCCTTCACTAAATGCAACACTATGCAGTATGGCTGTGAAGGGAATGGGAAGGAACCTTAAATTGCAGCTCCCGAAAGACTGGCTAATTTTAACCAAGTCTTTCTTTAAGATTATCCATATATTGCTTTTTACTATCTTTTGAAGATACTCCAAAATCAATCCAGAGCAGAGTCCTCTTCTGGACAAGAAGCCTGGATGGCCAGTCTCAGGGACACACCTGCAGGATCACAGAAGCCCCCTTGCTCATGTAAGGTCAACTAAAGCAGGTTGCCCGGGTAAGCATTCAGTCAAATTTTGATGATGTCCACAGCTGAAGGCTTCACAGCATCTCAGGATAACTTAACCTCTCAGTAGGCAGAAATTCTCATAGCAGAGTCCATCCCTAACTACTGATTCTACAAAGTTCTCACTCTGGTATCTTAATTTGGTGTTTAATGAAAGGCTGCATGAAATTGGGTCTTATGAGTCCCATTCTGAACAAGGTTATATGAATCCAGCCTGGCTCTGCAAAAAAAATCAACAATAAACAGAAACAAAACAACAACCACAAAATCAAACCAAACAATAGGATGAGTCTCATAGCTAAGCTGATAGTACCAAAACTGCAGAGGTAAGAGCTGAGGTGAGGCTGGACAGACATTTTTTTCCTACTGATGATGCCCTGACATTATTCAGTCAAAAAGAAACTACAAAAGACAAAACCAGAAAGAGAAGAAAAGCAGCTTTTATTAACTAATGCATTCAGAGAGAAAGGTTCTCAACTTGGTTCATAAAACTGTTGCTTGCGCTCATTCAGTGACTGTTTGGACAAAGCTTACAAAGCAGAATGTGATCCAGAAGTCCCCTTGTCCAGGAGGTAAAAATACTTGCTCTTAACCTGTCATTCCACTGTCAGCAGCATTTCCCTTTCCTCCAGTTGTATTTCAAAGGCAAAGGGTGAACACTCGTGTGCTCTGGGGCAGGAGACACTGTCAACTCAAAAAGTAGTGTCTGAGAGGATGGAAGAGCCATCCTTGAGTAACTCAGTGGTCTCTACTCCAAAATCAGATTTTGCTGAACATAAACAAGTTCTAATCTATTTTCTTTTTTATTGACTTAATGATACATAAGCAAGATTCACATAAAGGATTCTAGATTAGTATCTGGCCAAGGCTGCTACAAATAACATGCTGCAACCGAATCTGCCCATACTATGAATCCTTACTAGACTTAGTGCAGCTCTTGTAGATGACTTGTAGTATCATTAAGGTCTAAGAAGACCTCTAAGGTCATCAAATCCAACTGTCAACCAAACACCATCATGTCCACTAAACCATAACCCAGAATGCCATGTCTAAATGTTTTTAAATGTCTTCAGGGTCAGTGAGTCTACCACTTCCCCAGGCCGTCTATTCCCATGCTTAGTCACTCCCTCAGTAAAGAATTTTTCCTACTATCTAATCTAAACCTCCCCATTGAGGCCATTTCCTCAATATTTACATGATGCAGATCATGCACCAGCAAGCACATTTAATCACAAATTTTGTTTAAAACAAAACACATCCTAAAACCAATCTGAAGAGAACTGAAATGCTTGACAGTTTGCAGAATAAGGAAGTAGACTTGTTTATTATTAAGCAAAGCCTTTACTCTCTGTGGTGACAGCTAAACATCTGAGGAACTACTCATTCCAGTAACTACTGAGCAAAGTGAATGATCAACATTTTAAAAGCTGCTATGGTGTGAGCCAAAGAAACAAAGCACAAAGGAACTAAGCTTCAGGGCTATATAATCAGTTTTAGGACAAAGTTTTATTATACAGTGTTTTTTAATATCACTTTTCTTATGCAAATACTGAGGGTGTTGACTGTTAAATACCAAAACAGCAAGTGAAGACAAAGCCATATAATAGATTGAAAGCTCTTCAGAGTCCCTACATTGCAGTCAAAAATAGAACTTCAAAGACTTTACAGCTAACAGGAAGTCTCACTTGAAGCAAGAACACATTAAAGACTTGTCATAATCCAGGCAAATTGTCTGCACTATTTTTACTGATTAAAAACAGTTGTCTTCATGTGACAATGTTCTTGTTGATTTAAGTGCATGTAACTACTCCTAGGAGAATTTCAGAATCCAAGCCCTCACTTTCTATTGTGTGCAGAAACCCATAAGCAACTCTTCACTCTGAGGATTAGCTCAGTGTCTGGTTAAAGTTCGCATAGGCCTTAAATATCACAGAGTCACTGCATGAATTGGTAAAACAGTAAGAAGATCCAATAACCCAGCAGCAATCCAACTGCAAATAGGCTGATCATGAAACTTGGCAAGCATAGAAAGCTCTCTGCATGCATGCCAGAGAACCAAATTCTGAAATGATTCCTGTATATTAATGAATGAAACTTGTGTAGCATGCTTTACCACAAAAAAAAATTACATTATGCATTTTCAACCACAAACTAAGCTTCCTGAGTACAACATTGCCCAGTTTACAGCAATGGTAACAAAAATTATGGTATTATGATGCACTCCTGCAATGAAATGCAAGAAAAACTTGAAAGCCAAAACTTCATGAGGTAAACAGTGTGATGATATTAAAATCTGTACTGCATTAATTTATGAAGTTAAACATTTCATAAACACACAGACATAAATAGACAGATGCTCTTAAAGCAGTAAAAGATATATTCCATTACACTTTGTGGATCCTGGTTTTCAAAGAACCCAAGCAATGTTAAATATTACTGCAGTACATTTTACACTTCACTGCTAATTTTACACTAAACAAACATTGCAAATAGGAAAATAGACCTTTATTACACAGGAGAAAAAAGTAATTCCTGTCCTTTCCCTAACACCTACATTTCCAGAAAACCATGGACCTGATCCTCCAACTGTACACATTTAATTTTCCTCTCATAAGTAAATCTCATTGATTTTAACAGAAAAGAATTCACATTAAGAAAGGCCAGGAAGTACATATATGTCCTGGGCTTCATCAACAGAAGTGTGGCCAGCAAGGCAAGGGAGAGGATTCTCACCCTTTGCTCTCGTCAGATCCCACCTGGAGTACTGCATGAAGTTCTGGTGACTCCAACACAAGAAGGACATCAAACCATTGAAGCGAGTCCAGAGAGCCACGAAGTTGATCAGAGGGCTGGAGCACCTCTGCTATAAGGACAGGCTACAAGAATAGGGGATCTTCAGCCTGGAGAAGAGAAAGCTTCTAGAAGATCTTGGAGTCGTCTTCCAGTATCTGAAGGGGGCCTACAGGAAGGCTGGGGAGGGACTATTTACAAGGTCTTGTAACGACAAGATGACAGGTAATGGTTTTAAACTGGAACAAGTTGCCCAGGGAAGTTGCGGATACTCCCTCCCTGGAGGTGTTCAAGGCCAGGTTGGATGAGGCCCTGCGTGATCTATTCTAGTGGGAGGTGTCCCTGCCTATGGCAGGGGGTTGGAACTGGATGATGTTTGAGGTCACTTCCAACCTAAACCACTCTATGATTCTATGATCGAGGAAAAATGGTGCTGTTTACATGCTAATTATTTCAGTAAACACATTATTATTCCTATACAGATGTTCTGCTTACATGAGGAAAAAAATTATGGAACAACAAAAAAGTGCACATTAAAAATGTCAAGTAATAAAATAAAATTTTATTAAAATTCTAAGTGTACAGAGACTTTGATTAATAAAACATTAGCTTGTTGTAGATAAATGAGACCAAACCCCACTGAACGTTCTGGGCTCCAACTTCTTCAAGCACAGTAACCTATCAGTCCTCAGGAGGTAGATCCTGTCTCACTTAAAGTCAACGGGAATTTTGCCATTAATTTCAGAGTACAACAATGTTTCAGAGTCAGCTCTCTCCCTCTCCCTCTTTTTTTTAAAAAAGAAGTCAGTTCAGAGTTAAGTCTTCCCCATGAAGAAGAAATCTGAATTAAGAAAAACCAAAACAAAAATAAAGGATTTATTCTCAAACCTCTGGCAACAATTTGATTCCAGCAGAGGCTGAACTTTATCTTTTCTTTTTTTCTTCCATTCTCACCCTCAAGCCCATTTTGTTTGATTACATATAAACAAAATCATATGCAGGAATTGTATTAGGAGTGGAAAAGTACGTACCAGAGCAGTTTAACATGCAGGACAGTGTATCCCATGTAATCAGACTAAACACGCTCGGTTCAGATCACTGGACACTCAGTTGTGCACACTCTCCCTTGTGAGCAAGAGCTGCCTGTGTCTGGACATTTTCTTCCTTGACCTATTCTAAGCTACCCTTTAGCCCCTCTATTTCATTCCATAAAATATATATATATCTCAAGGAGGGATACATGCCTTTCAAGTGTGAAAATTGCTGGACTTCAGAAGGGCTCCACATTTCATACTTGTGAAGTAACAAAAGCATGAAGGGAATGCTATCTAATCCTAACTGTTTAGGTACACCAACATGCTGCCAGATGACCCAAATGCCCGGATCTGTCCTAAGGCTGTTGGCAGATAGTATTTCCCTTGAAGGCTAAAATTGAGGCATAAACCAGTAGGAAAAAAAACATTTGATTTATGAGAATCAAATCTGCATTATGTTATGCCAGGTTCTAGTCAGTTCCCTGCCAACCACAGCAATGAACTTGGGTTACAATTCACTACTGAATTTGTGTATCTAAAATGAAGATAGCATTATTGTGGTTGCTGTATTTTGTAATTGTTTTCTCAGTGAGGGAACTTCCAGGTTTTTACCAACATAATTCTGAAATAAGAGCAAAAACATAAATCAGCTGCTGTAAAGTTGCAGACCATGACAGAAGCACTCTGAATATTGCACTGATATCCATTTCTGGATGCATATCTAGTTAACGTAAGATGTTATTAAGGAGTCTTTACAGAACTGCTCTTCAGAAAATAAGCTCCATGTAGCCCTGGCATTACATTTTCTTGCACAAAAAGTTCCCTGTGATGAATTTAGAACCCATGCAGTTTCTGAGGCTCTTTTTTTTGAGCAGAGTAACTTACATGCCTTGCAGAGATACCTTACCATGACTACTAATATTTGAGTTTTGTGCTCTTCACCTTTAATTCTTTCTACTAATTTAAATTAGCTTTACAGGTTACTTACAGGCTCTACTAATAACCCAAACACAAGGGTATCAAAACCTGACAAGAGGTGACAGGTTCAGAATTTCTTGGAAAAACAGCTGCTCATTTAAGCCTTCCAAAAATGCTTTAACTGGAAAAATGTAGCACTTCAAAAGCATCTAATCAGGCCTGTACCTCTAGAAAACTGTTCTGCTATTTGGATCCACAGATAGTCTGAAGAGTTACACTATGAATTATCCAATCTAAAAAGTTGCTCCCACAAAGCTTACTTCTCCTCAGTTAAGGAAAAACTTAAACTTCACTGTCACTGGATTAAAAGTTAGACTACTATTCAGCACCAGGAGGCAAAGGCATAAAGTCATTAAGCCCACAGAAACTAACACAAAATACTCCATAGGGCTTCAAAAACCTTCCAAAAAATTGGAAAATAGAACCTGTGCTTCCTTCCACGACTAAATAAGGACCAACCCACACACTGTCATATCATAAACTGCAGAGCCTGTTCTACCAGAAACAGTAAGTCAAAGATCAAGTAATCACAAAACTCCTCATTTGCACCACTAATCCTTGGAGAAATAACAATAGCAGCAGATACATCCAACTATATTACAGGACACACTAGAAATCTGTACAATAAATGGCCATGAAAGAGTTACAGCAAGCTCAAGCTCTGCTACTGTTAATGGCAGAACTACAATTCATCATCTTCTCCATTGATTTTAACATATCCTGAATGACAGTTTAGAGATTCAACTTGGAGATGACCAGATTTAAGTATCACCCAGAACTATACAGTGCTCATTGAGTTTAAGAGGATTATCATAAAAATTCATGTGCAAAAATTGTATGTTAAAAATAATATACTATAAAAAATCACCAACTTTAAAAGAAATAATGGATCCAGAATTTCCCCTCAAATATTTTAACTTCCATCTTTCAGTTGGCACACAGCTGATATTGCATTATGACTTCAACATGTAGGAAACAAATGGAAGGAGAGTAACATCAAAAACCCACGATGCTGTCAGTAAACCACCATCATCAAGCAAATGAGTGAGGCATCCTAATTTCTTGGTTTTAGCTTATAGCACCATTATGAACACAGACAACAGCAGCAATGAAATTTCACCACTGTAGTACTACTGATGTTTTGGCCATGTGTGGGGGCCAGCTCAAGAGGGAGAGTGATATACTACAGAGTGCAACGAAGGGCTAAGAGGATAATTAAAGGACTGTCTTATGAGGAGTGGCTGAGATACTGAGAGCTATTTAGTCTGGAAAAAAAAAGAAGGCTGAGAGATCTTACTAATATTTATAAATATCTGAAGAGTGGGTGTCAAGAAGAAGGTGCTAGTCTCTTTTCAATGGTGTCCTCTGATAGGACAAGGGGCAATGGACACAAACTGGAAAACAGGAAGTTCCACCTCAACATGAGGTGACAGAGCACTGGACCAGGCTGCCCAGAGAGGTTGTGGAGCCTCCTGTAGAGACTTTCTAGACCCATCTGGATGTACTCCTGTGTGATCTGCACTAGGTGATCATGCCTTGGCAGGGGCATTGGACTTCATGATCTACAGAGGTCCCTTCCAATCCCTATCATTCTAAGAATCTTGAATTTTTGAAACCGAACAACCCTTTTCCAATCACCACATTTCTATACTCAAGAAAAGACTCTTACCAGGAATAATCATGAATAAGAGCCTAGGTAGATTTTTGCTTTCATCTTTTGAGAGGTCTTTCCATGGCCCACATTTCAAGACATGGGTAGCAGCTCCACAGCAGTAGATAAATTCTTCATGCAATGGGACTGGCTCTTCTGAAGCCGACTTCATGTTTGCTGTTGGACAGAGTAAGATACTGTTACAATACATCTATAGATATTTACATAACTGCCTCTTTGCTATTACATCTTCCTGTAGAATAACTGCAAAACTCTCAAGCAATGTTCCCCAAACTGCTGTCATCTCCAGGAAACAGAGGCTCAATTAGGTATTTTATGTTTGAATTGCAGAAGTTGATACATATTACTACTATATGAGTAAAAGCATTTTTCAATTGTTGTCACAGAAACAATAAAGTCTATCCTACCTTAAAGGCAAGTAATTTAAAATTTCTTAGTCACACCATCCACTGAAAAGATTCATCTGAAACCTATTTGAAAGCAAACAAAAGAATAAATACCAAACCAACAGAACTACTACACAACTGTTTTTGCAAGTCCTGTGCCTCAACTACGTGACTACAACACCGCTTAAAAAGAACAACAAATAAAACACCATGAAACAAACAACCTTCCAAAAAATGAGAATAAACCCCAAAAGAAAATACCCCAAAAGGAACATAATTGCTAGAATCCCTTCCAGCACCAGGAAGACTCCTCATTTTAAGCTCAGTCTAACTTACTTTTCCAGAAATTTTCAATGGATTAAAGAATTCTTTGTCAGTTAAATCTAACCAAGAAATGATCAATTCAGGCAAATATTTTTGCATACCATTGTAACTTTTCTGAAAATTTTTATTTGATTGCAGTGATGGGAAACAGAACTTTATGTTGCCAAATAAGCCAAACATGTTCATCAGTTCATTTATTTATTATTTATGGAATCTTTAATTAGACTGTCACTTTGTAACTGGACAATTGAGTGAACTCTTTTATTTTTCCTTCAGTAAACAAGCTACTTCATCAGCTCATATGAATTAAAATACATATGAATTAAAATGTGCTCAAGATGAATGATGACATATACAAGCATCTGCCTATTCAAGCTCTATACAGTATCTCCAATCTTCTAAGAACCACATTTCAGGCTTCTGAAGCAAGAGATATGGCTTAAACAGACTTGAATAAACCTAGATAAATTCTAACAGGAATAACTTTATCCAACAAATGACAATCTAGGCAGTCCAAAAAAAGGCAGTCCAACTTCAGCATTTCCAGTATTGTTAAATGGTAACTGTAGTCACATACAAGGAAAGAAAAAAAGATTCATTCTAGTGGCTTATCTAAAAGATATTTTAGTATTTCTACCTTGTATGTCCTGAAAGTTGATTGAAACATATTATATAAAGAAAAAAGCACAGTGAGATAGTAAGCAAAAAATCCCAATATTGTAGGCCAGCAATTCCCAAAAGGAACTCTCAAAGACTTCACATGCAGTCACTATCACTTTTTGGTAAATCTCATCTTCAAATTAACAGATAAAAGTGTTTTAATGTTGATCTCCCAAGTCCAAAAGCCACTATTTTGTGCATACATTGTACAGCAGCAATCCATCAGCGCACAGAATTTGGACAAACAATTCAAAGCAAATGAGAATATGATCAAATAAGATCCAACAAGAAAAAAAAACAATACAACAAAAGTGGATACTGCTACATAGCACCAAGATCTTTATAACAGCAAAAGCATCTAGTTAACATTTTAAGAACTGGACCTAGAGTATCATCATAACATTTGTGTTTCATTACCACTAGCAACCTTGCAGCAATTATCAAGAACGTGTGCTGTCCTGGTAGAAGAGAAGCAGGGAAAATAACTTCTGGGTATCAATCCTGTACTGGACAAGTGGTCCCTTGTGAGTGCCAAACATTCTAAAACCAGACATAGAGACAGCTTTTCAGCGGAGCAACACAGGACTCACAAACTGAAAAAGCATTATCTTCAGATTTTGTGGATTCAAATCAGGAACAGATGCATCCCTCACCAACCCGTTCCAAAATGCTTTACTCTGCTATGAAAAACTTTAGAGTTTTGCAGGGAATGAATCAAGAAATCAGAAAAACATTTTCAGATCTCGCAATGATACAGGTCTGCATTGGAGTGGTACAAAATTATTCAGCAGGTGGTTAAAACCCTGAGGAACTGCATCAGAAAGGTCCACCATAAAATTTAACTAATCTTTACACCTCATTGAATTTCAGCTTTAAAAAGTTCAACCTGTACTACTACTCTCCAATGGACATCATGAGAAAACTGTCACAAATAGAGAGATGTCTGCAATGTATACATTTTGTATAACTTTTGTGGAGACAAGGGACAGCTCATCACATTATTTAATGGTTTGATTATGAAGTTGATGGGTTTAAATGCAAAATATGTTCTGATAAACTTTTTTGAGGCACTTAGTGCCATGGTCTAGTTGACTGGATAGGGCTGGGTGATAGGTTGGACTGGATGATCTTGGAGGTCTCTTCCAACCTGGTTGATTCTATGATTCTATGAAACTCACTGGATTTCAGAACATTGACTTTAATTGCTTATTTGAACATGGATTATGTGGAACATAAGTGTTCTGGGACCGACCACACAAAACTGAAATGTGGCATCATCATTACAGACTACACTTCATGAACTAGAATCAACCACACTTACGTGTGAATATAGAGAGAAGAAATATCAGTGGCTTTCAAAGTTCAGGACATATCACCACTAAAAACAGCATGTTCAAAATTGAACAGGTAAGTGAAGAGTTGCCACAGCCTTTTACAGGGTATTACTTCAATAGCAGAAAGAGAGAAACAGCAGAGCAGAGGTCAAAAAAGTGAAAGAACAGATAAACAAAGACAAATGCTCAAGAAGACATTTTAAATGGTATTAAGAGACAGAAAACATGCACATGCAAGTTTGCTTATGGTCTAGGCCTTTGGAAGAAAGTGTTTGCTCACCAAACAAAGATGATAGATACTTCTCTGCCTTTTGATTTGATACCTATTGTGTCTAGTAAAAAGGAGAGCTTTACACCTTTTCTTATTTTTTTCTCCTACATTAAAAAAAATCTGCAAGCCTCACATTTGTGTTGGACAGCAGTTTAGGTCAGTTAGGTAATACGGACAACACACAATGAAACCTGAAAATGAAAGACTTAAAAGTACTGGTAACCTGTATATGAATGCATTGAAACCACAGCACACAGAAGTTATGCATCTGAAAAAAACTTCTGTCTTTCAGCAGCAGTGATAGGCAAAACGACTATAAAGCAACTGCTATTTCATCTTATGCTAAATAACTCGTTTTCCACTTCCCATCAGAATAATATTCGCTACTCAATGGAGAGCACTATTCTCTCTTTGTTCTTGCTAAGTAAGGCAAAGCTCAAAGAGCATAATGAATAATAGCAAGAAGCAGGTATCAAAGCAAAAAATCCACACACCAATCCAATTAGCATCACGCTGTCCTTGATTTGGCTTCCCTCATCCTTCATTGTGCTCTTCAGCACAAACCTCCCTATAGAGCATATTTCTATATGCTTCCTCCATATTCCCACGTTAGTTGTTCTTCCTTAGCCTATGCTCCAAATTCAAAACACTTTTTTTCTTTTCTTCCCATTTTATTATTTCCTCTTTAATGTGTCCTCAGATCATGTTTACCTTCCCTTTGACTCAACTCTCCAGCTATTGGCAGTTTTCTTGCTAACAAGGACAGAAAAGAATTAGTCAAAATACTGTCTATTTACCAGCTCACTAGTCACAACAGCATTTTCCAGTAATCTCTCAACCTATGTTTGTTGCTGACCACCTCCTTCTTATATTTACTGCAGCTGCTGTACATTCCAGTATTCACTTACTAACCTAAACAGCCCATGAATGCACTGCTAGCAGAGAATGAAAATAGGCTGCATGCAGCATCCTGTAAAGGACAAGTGAAACCAAGCAAGAGAATCAATGAATAGCAGAGATAAGCAAGAGAACACGAAGAATAATACGAGATAGCACTAGGTCCCCAAGTCACTACAGTAATATAATTTCCTATCCTACTAATAGGAAGCCTGGTGCCCTAAGTCCTTTGCAGTACAAAGCAACAGTGATGTTCTCCATTCTGCTGATGAGATGGGCAGGACACGTAGTTGAACAGTCAGTCTGGAGAAAGTGGTGGAGCATCCAAAAGAGTGTCTTTAGAACCAGTGCTGCAGAAGTGCTGCACATGTCAGTGATCCACCATACATGCCTACAGTTCTAGGAGCAAGAGGATTCAAGTCAATTCACCATGCTGGAAACACTACTGGATTTGTTTCCCAAAAAAAAAAAAGAACCCTTGAACTATCACCCAATTCCTCTCATCAAAGTAATCCTGCCAAACTCTGACAATGCATGCCTATGGAAAAACAGAAACATGAGCAAAGCATGTGCCCATCTGAGGTGCAAATAATAATCCATTTATCAGTTGATAGTGTTTTTATTTCAAACTGGTGATAGATTTTTTTTTTTAGGTAAAATATGAGGGATCAGATTTCCAGCAACTTTTTATCAGTTACTTTTTTTCTTGAAATGAGAAATCAAGAGTAAAGGACCTGTCTAAACAAATGACAAGAGGAACAGGACCGAAATGGAAGAGATGAGATAGAAAATTGAGAGAATCAAAAGAACTGCATGGTTACCATCAGCATTAGGTAGACAAAAGGATACTGTGAAAAAAATCCTGCCATACTTGAAGTTGTGGCATCTCTGGTTAAACATTGTTCTGGCACATCAGGATTACCTAACAAGGCACTTAATCACACAATGTACTGCTGCATTAGGTGATTGTGCAATCCTAGATAGGTAAATAAAACAATCCTTTCATTCGTTTTAGTAACTGACTACGTACTTAGCCTAGTATTTTGCTGTGAAGTTCCAGATTTGGTTGAAGCTTAAGGGTCTGCTCAGACTTTTCATGTTACAAATTTGTTTCCTACTGTAAGTATTATCAGAATTACTTCCTCCAGCAATCTGTTTACAGACCTCAGTAGTTGTCTAAATATTACTTAAAGTACAAAACAGAATGAAATTTAGCTGAAACTTTTATGGAACATTTGCAGTATTAGTGATTTGTAAAGAGCAAAAAAATAATTATACCACTATTAAAAGCATGCTTCATTTAAGAACCTGTCCTTCATATCCTGCTGCATGTTGTCTGTGAAAATGCATGCACAACACCACTAAAGCTTAAACACTGACATTCTCCTCCTAATACTTGGTAAATACAGCCTAGATACTACTCAAAATGAGGATCATCCCTTTTTCCAGACAAGGTGCCACATGATAATAAATCACAGTAATGGATTTTTTTTTATTAACTATATAGAATTTATTTTAATTGCCTTTGTGAATCACATCAAATAGATAAATAGGTAGTAGCTCATTAGTGTCTCTTCTAATGGGAAAAGCAGGAAATAGCAAATAGAAGTAGGAGAAAGAACATTCAAAACTAACAGAGATGCCTCCTCAGGTAGTGGATATTTGACTCTCAGAAGTACTTGAGGCTGGATGTCACAAGTACTGGAGGGCTAACTGGGTTAAAGGCAAGGTGTAAATTGCTGGAGAAGAAATCCTCTATGGAACTTTAAGTCTGTTCCAGAAAGTTCCTGGAAGGTACTTCCGTGCAGATTGAGTGGATGCTTAATTGAGTGGGACTGTGTGACAAACGATCATATAGGCTTCCCTTTAACAAACATCTGGTTAGGGTATTGTCAGCAATTCTTGAAAAATCACTGCCTTTTTTTTTTTAACACAATCCTTGTAAGAATCCCATGATGAAAAACATTAAATGTTAGCGCTATTGCTTACCTAGTTCTACAAACATGTGACTACTTCCCTCAAAACATGAAATCATAAACAACTGCTGCAAGAAAATAGGTTACTGCAATAATCTTAATTAATAATTGAAAGCGTCTAGTCTACAACACACACAGAATACGAATTCATACCCAGAGTCTACAACAGGTCCATGCAGATGAACTCTCACACCTCCATTAGATAACACAGTGGAAGAAGGCCAGGAGCATACCGCACCTTAGAAAATATGGGTCTGAATCACTCAAGCCATTAAAGTCCTCCAATACTAATGCTTTAATATTTTACTTAAGGAAAAAAAAAAAAACAACAAAAAACCACTACTTCACTATTTTTGCAAACACAATAAAAAAGCTACCAAGTAAGAAAGCCCTTTGCATCTCAGGCATTATCCATACACTTCCATGCCAGCATTGACACTGCTTCCAGAACCTGCTCTTGTCTCCTGTCTGGCAACAGGCAGTTCTTCTCTTTCGTAGCAGCTACCTTCCAGCATGTATTTGCTAACAATGATGATGCGCTGGGAGCTGTCCTGGGAACAAACCTGACTGACAGAGCGTTCCTGAAGGGCTGTGTGTACACCTGCTACACTCTTTGCTTTTCCACATTAGTTAGTCCTTCTGTTAAAAAATACTTCTTTCCATTTATAAATACCATCTCACTTTTAATTTCTACAAAACTATATTCTTTTATTTTGTTTATTTACAGGCCATTTAGGCTACAGACTTTTTCTTCCTATTTGCTTGTCCCTTAGACAATAAATATCTGTCAGCGCCAAGTGACGCTTCTGGGGAACAAGTACTGACATAGATAAAGCACCGTAAGTAGCATCACTGCAGTTATTTTCTAGAAAAGGAGACACCGCTTAGGACTTGCTTCTTGAAGTCTCTTTCTAATCCAAGGAAACAGGAGACAAGGAAGCATACACAGAGCATCACTTACTGCACGGGATGTTATGCCACCCTTAACCCTACGTCTATCTGTCACCAACACCATTTAACAGAATACGATTGTTATGAATCTGACGTCTGCACAGCCGTTACGTAAGGTCTGGGGGACACTCCACTGCTCGGCAAGGCACCGTGACAGCCCCGCGGGCGGCTCGCCAGCTGCCGCAGCACACGACAACAGCACTAGTGTCCGGCAACCGGCTCTGCTCGGCCCAGTGCGCACAGCCGCTCGTCGCACTGCTTCCGGACCCGACACCGCCCGCCACACAAGCTAGAGGAGGGCAGGGCCCGCCCGGCAGTCCGCGAAGCACCCGGCCAGCCCCGACGCCCCGGCCGACCCTCCCCTTGGCAAGGGCGCAGCCCCTCCGCGCTGCCTCCGCCCCGCGCGGGGCGGCTGAGAGCGGAGATGTCGCCGCACCGCTGGTGTACGCACCTTCCCACTTCGTAGGCTCCCCAACACCTAGCATAGCGGTAGCGGCGGCGAGGGAATGGCCAGCACCAGCGACGTCTGCCGAAACCGGGCGGAAGCAGCCGGCGAGGCCGCGCAGGGCGGCGGCGGGAGGGGGGCGGGAGCGGCTGAACTGCTCCTTCCGCCTGTGCCACGCGGGGTGGGTTCAGGGCAACCCCGCCCCGCTCACCGCGGTCGCTGTCCACGTCCCGGTCCCAGTCCCGGTTCCGGTCCGGGTCCGTGTCCGGGGTTGGGTTCGGGTCTGGGTCCGCTCCGTCAGGCAGGCGGCAGGGTGTGCCCCGCGGAAGCGAGCTATAGGGCACCTCTTCCGAAGCAGCAGCCCAGGGTGGTGCTTTCTCTGCGCGGCTTCTGGGGCGGCAGGCGGCTCCTCCCGCCGGAGCGGTGGCCGGTGGGGTGAGCCCGAGGCGAAGCGCCTAGCTAGGGCCAGCGTCCTTCGCCCGCTACGGAGAAGAGGGAGAAAGAGCTCTAAATTCGGGGGACTCTTTCAGTTTCTGCCATTCAGGCGTGTTCAACCTCCACCGTTTCCGTGGGGAATATGGGAAAGCCACAGCAAACCAAGCAAACGAGCGAAAACCAACAAACAGCCGAAGAGGGGAGGGAAGTTAGTTCTGATTGAGCAAGGTATATTGAAGTCCTTTTAAAAAAAAGCGCAGAGAAAAAGGTACCAGGAACGCATATTGGTCCTTCAGTATGTTTGAATTTTCCATCTAAATGAGGGCCTGGACACTTGGAATAGATGAGCCACCTGCTCCCCTCCGTCCCCCTCCGTCCGTCCCCCCCCCAAAAAAAAAAAAAATTAAAAATGGAGAATTTGCTTGCAAAAGACAAAATTTGCAGTAAATCCTTTCTCAACCCATCAAGATCCTGCCACTGAGTCTGTATGTCTGCTAAATAAAGTGTGAGCTCAAGGAGAACAGGGCTGTAGCAGGGAAACAAATGCCATGTTTGTCAAAGAGGTTTTCATGCTGAATCATCACCCAGTGATAGGGGTTGGAAGGGACCTCAAGAGATCGTCTAGTCCAGCCCCACTGTCAGAGCAGGTTCACCTAGGGCAGGTTGCATAGGATGGCATCTAGGAAAGTTTTGAATTACTTCAGAGATGGAGAATCTACCACTTCTCTGGGCAGCCTGAAATGCTGCTTTGTGGAAAAACTTTCCTGGTTTTTCCCTTGGTTTTCATAGTGTGGTTTAGGTTGGAAGAGACCTCAAAGCTCATCCAGTTCCAACCCCCCACCATAGGCAGGGACACCTCCCACTAGAACAGGTTGTTCAAGGCCTCATCCGACCTGGCCTTGAACACCTCCAGGGAGGGAGCAGCCACAACCTCCCTGTACAACCTGTTCCAACATTTCATCAGTCTCTCTGTAAAGAACTTCTTCCTAGCATCTGGTTTATATCTTCCCTCTTGCAGTTTAAACCCATTACCCCTTGTCCTGTCATTACAAGACCTTGTAAATAGTCTCTCCCCAGCCTTCCTGTGGGCCCCCTTCATATACTGGTAGGCTATTACAAGGTCATCTCGAAGCCTTCTCCAGGCTGAAAATCCCAACTCTCATAGCCTGTCCTCATAGCAGAGCTTCTTCAGCCCTCTGATCATCTTCGTGGCCCTCCTCTGGACTCACTCCAACAGTTCCATGTCCTTCTTGTGTAGGGGGTTCCAGAACTGCACACAGCTCTCCAGGTGGAGTCTGACAAGAGCAGAGCAAAGGGGCAGAATCCCCTCCCTTGCCCTGCTGGCCACACTTCTCTTGCTGCAGCCCAGCACACAGCTGCTGTCTGGGCTGCATGTGCACACTGCCAGCTCATGTTGAGCTTTTCCTCAACCCAGACCCCCAGGTCCTTTTTCTCAGGGCTGCTCTCCAGCCATTTGCCACCCAGCCTGGATTTGTGCTTGGGATTGTTCTGACCCAGGTGCAGGACCTTACATTTGGCCTTAATTGAATTTCACCTCTGCAGCCTGTCCAGGTCCCTCTGGATGGCATCCCTGCCTTCTAGCAACTCGACTGTGCCACACAGCTTGGTGTCATCTGCACACTTGCTGAGGGTGCACTCAATTCCTCTGTCCAAATCACTGACAAAGATGTTAACCAGCACTGATCCCAGTATTGACCCCTGAGTGACACCCCTTGTCACTAGTCTCCAGGTGAACATTTTGCCATTGGTCACCACTCTCTGTGTGTGACCATCCAGCCAATTCCTTATCCAATGAGTGGTCCACCCATCAAGTCCATGTTTTTCCAGCTTGGTGACCAGGATACCATGTGGGACAGAGTCAAACATCGTACTCAGGTCCAGGTAGATGATAACAGTTGCCCTTCCCTTGTCCACTGTTACTGTGACTTCATCATTAAAATCATTAAAAGCCACCAGATTTTTCAGGCATGATTTGCCCCTGATGAAGCCACGCTGGCTACCACCAATCACCTCTTTGTTTTTTGTGGGTTTTTTTTTTGGTGAAGAGAAGTGTTAAAGAAGCTGTTTCCAGTTGGGAGTTTGGTAGAAGGTGAAAGGAAAATAAATTAAATAATAGGAAGTTAGCAAGATCCTCTGATCACTTGATGTTTATCCAGGAGTTAGAGGGATTCAGGCTTAAAACAGTTGGACTGCTCAGCTGGCAGTACAACCGTGTGCTACAAACCAAGGAGTGCCACCGATAGCCAAAACCTGAAAAACACCAAGAGGAGCTCCTAAGATGGACATGCATGTTGACCAAATCAGTGGAAAGAATAACAGACAACAGTGAGTGGAACAGGAGTAAATACAATGCACTAGAGAACTATCAGTATATGTTTTTATGGAGGAACATTGTGGCTTGGAAATGTGACGGAGTCTTTGGAGGACCCAAGTGACCATGTCTGGCCAAATCAAACCAGGATGGTGATTCAGCCACCTCCCTGGTGAGCCTATTCCAGTCTTTGATAAGCCATTCAGTGAAAAAGTTTCTTTTAATATCCAGTAAACCTCTTCTGGGGCAACTCCACACTGTTTCTTTTCATCCTATTACTCATTATTAGGGAAAAGAGAGCAACACCTGCCTCACTATGACCTTTTTCAGGGAGTTGTAGAGAGCAAGAAGGTTGCCTCTCAGCTTCCTTTTCTCCAGGCTAAACAACCTGAGTTCCCTCAGCTGCTCCTCGGAAAACCTGTTCTCCAGATCTTTCACCAGCTTCTCTAGACCCCCACTCCAGGACCTCAATGTTTTTGTTGTAGTGAAGGCCCCAAAACTAAATACAGTACTCAAGGTGTGGCCTCACCTGTGCTGACTGCAGGGAGACTCAGCTGGAGTACTGCAAACACAAAATGTTGGGCATGTGAATGTTCTTACGTAAGGCAATGGTCCCAGGGCTTCTGAGCATGCACAGACTTTGCTCATACAGACAGGCCCCTTTGAAAACAATGAGCTTAAAGCAGCTCATATTGCATAAAAATTTTACTAGATCAGAGTGGAAGGGAGTAAGTACTTTTAAGAGCCAGTTTAACACGGATAGAAAAATAAAAGAGAATTTATGTCGTGAAAGCTTGGGCTTTATAAGCTCAAATCTTCATGAGTATTTTGCATGACTTCCCTCTTTCTGTTTTTGCTACTATATGAAACAGAACCAGGGAGTGTCCTTCAGTGCTGGACCACTGATTGTCCAGACTGGCTAAGTGTTAACTAGTTTTGGTCCCATGAAACACTTGTGAGGAGGCCTGGGCACAATTCAAGGTACAAGCTTTCACCAGAAGCCATGCTCAGTAGTCAGGATGGACAAGTCTTTTCCAAATGTCATGTTCTCTGCTTTGCATGTCCTACCAGGATTTGCACTTTCAACCATCACATGCTCTCATGCTGCATACAACCTGGATTTCATTAAATGGAGAAATCACAGTGGAGGGCTGCAATACAATCTTTGTATTTTTCAGGCACATATAAATGAAAAAAAAAAAAAAAAAAACTTAGACATATAACAGACCTAATAGCCACAGTGGTACCACCTGGATCCAAAAGGAGACTTGGGCCAAGCACTTAAAAGTGCAAATGTGGGCAGACTGTGGCCTCTTGTCTAGTTAAGAGTCCCTGGTGGTGTTTAATTTAACTGCAGGGGCATGGCCTCTGAAAAGGCCCAAGTATAAATGTTTCATCTAGCCACATACCAGTAAGGCCTTGAGAAACATTAGTGTTGAAAAAAACATGCCTGAAATATTTTTGCTGGCAACAAATGAGAGGCACAATGACATTCAAACAGGTTTGAGAAGTTAGTTGGTAGTATCTCCAAACACCAAATAAATCTGCAGGATATTGGGCTACCCAGGGAGGTAGTGGAGTGTCTGTCCCTGGAGGTGTTCAAGAAAAGCTTGGATGAGGCACTTAGTGCCATGGTCTAGTTGACTGGCTTGGGCTGGGTGCTAGGTTGGCCTGGATGATCTTGGAGATCTCTTCCAACCTGGTTGATTCTATGATTCTTGGCCAGGACCCTGGAGGCCATCTGCTGTGTACTTGTTTAGTAGTGTAAATAACACAATAATTGCTATGACTTAAAGCACAATTAATGTCCAATCAAAATATTAAATACCCTTTACATGTCAACAGTTAGATGACAGCAAATCCTGTCGAGGAACAGATGGTAATGTCTGTGTTAATACTGCCCCACAGATGTGTGGAAGTTAGTTTTTAGGGAAGAAAGCACATATATGTGTGAAGTAACATGCAGAACTAGTTAGAACTGTGTGAATAAATGAAATAAAAAGTTGCTGGTAAAACTTCCTGAAGAAACATTTGGTTCTTTAAAGTACCCAGTAGTGTAAAATGTATTTGTAGTTAGCTGTTAATGCAGCTGTGTGTACTGGAACAACTCACACAGCAACTGCCTCACATTTAATAGCTGCAAACTGTAATATGAAATAAAACTCTAAACTCATGGAAGTGAATTCCTTTTATAAGTACATTTGAGAACAAGTCAAATATTTCAGTTTTTTTCCCTTACTTTCCCCTGTTGCTCTCTGAAACTGACCATGAGAGCTTTAAGTTGTAAATCACACCAGGGTTTGGCCAAGAGTCTTCATCAGAGATGTTTTGGTGTTTCAGAGGGTGCAGATTTCAGCTCAGGCACAGAATTTAAACTGTTACAAAAAAATAAGCTCTCTCTCTATCTGTTGCTTAAGCCCCACAACTTACTTTTCTGCTTAGCCTTTGCTCAGTAGTCAGTTTTATTTGGAGCTGTTATTACGACTGGCTCTACATGGTCTCCCACTGTGCAATCGTAGGCCCATATGCAGAGTTAGAGGTAGACAGTGAAAGCTAAACCACTAGAAAGTGGTGAACTTTCCAAACACCTTTCTACACTCTTTCATTCTTTTTATTGATCTAACCAGCTACTTTTTCCTTGAGGTCAATATGCACCAAAGACTTGCTGTGATAATGTCTTGAGTTTAGTCCCTCATCAGATAGTAAATTAAAATTCTCTTTCCTTTAGCCATTTTAAATGTATTAAACTGTTCTCTTTTACAAGAGCTTTTGCACAAGTTTAGCTAAATTAAATGCCTTGAAAAGCAGTGTATGTTGTCTGTATCTTTGGTAACGACATGATATTCTTCGGGTTCTAAAACGGGATTCTGTTGGCAAAATAAAGTCTAATACTGTGACCGCTGCCTTTTAATTTAGTGGTTTCTTTTAGTATTCACTTAATGTATGTCAGTGTTATGTTTTCAAATCCTTGGTCTTCCTTCTCTGCCTGTGCCACGTACAACCACCCTGACAAACACAAAGCCTGACAGCCCAACTTTCCTAGGAGCTGATAAAGATCAGCTTGGCACCACTCAGCTCTCACCCTGCTTTTGTGTGGTTCCCCTGGTTGTGTGGTTCCAACAAATTATGACTGATCACAGTGCACCCTTGACTTAAGGTATAAATAGAGTTCTGCTACATAGACATTTAGAGTTTGCTTTCATGCAGCAAGCAGTCAGTCCTGGAAGTCAGATCCTTTCCCCTTAGAGTGAAATGGCATCTAAGGATACTTTGGCAGGTGGAGAGAGTCTCTGACCCTCCCTTTTGTGAGTGTATATATTTTGGGTACCCTTGAGTGGGATGTTTCCCCATTATGAGTGAGTGTGTTAGCGTTTTGTTTCGTCTTTCTTGAAAGAATATTCCTTCAAGCTCAGTATTAAAGCTTAATTGGTTATGTAGTAGTATATTCTTGACTGACATCCAAACCTGTAATATAGTTGTGTCAGAAGGAGTGCTGAGTCATTTTGGTTACAATAAATCTGCGATTTTGGGTGGACTTTGATGTCTGTTTTGTGGGTGCCTCTGTGATGCTACCGTCATGATATTGTCACAGTGCTTTATAGGATGGAGTAGGTGACATTGGTTTTCTATTTCCTTGTGTCATTTTGGAAAGCGATGCAATTTCAAAACAAGTATGAAGTTTAGACATTGAAGGCAGGTGCTAAATTGAGAAACAGAAGGGGAGGAGACCAGGACTTGTGTTCTTTGTTTTTTCCTCTGGGATACTTTCGTCTTTAAAATACAGAAAATACAGCAATGGTGCCAATGTTAATCTGGGGTTTATTGACTATCAAAAATGTATGTCAGTGTTACATGAAAGTTTTAACATTTCCAAATCCTTGTTCTGCCGTCCCTCTTTTCACCCTAACAAACCGCTGTTAAGTTACAAGGTGTATTGAGATAATGGAAAACCAAACAATTCTGTTGCAGTGATACTCACAATGTCCCAAAGTTATTTTCTGGAAAACCATTTGGGGGAGTTTGCAGGAGAGGTGCAATCCCAGTAGTTGCTGTTTTCAGGACAATGACTTTTTAATTAAGTAGTAGATAGGCAGGATTAGGTTTCTACCGTGGCTACTGAGCTTTCATCTTTTTCTGCTATTGTGGCAGTTGCACTGTTTGTTCTGTTTGCATGTCATTGGAAAATTGATTTAGCTGCCTAAAACTAGGCATACAGTGCTATTTGAAATGTTCTTGTGCATCTAAGACGTCTTCAGGGGTCTGAAGCAGATGAAACAGGACCTATAAGGCACTTCCTGGTCTGGCAGCTGGTGTCCAAGCATCTCAGAACACAGCAATGCTAGGACATCTTGGCAAATGCTTTTACATATGTTTATGCAACCGAGTCCTGTCTTGGCAGTCAGCCATCGAGTGAATTCCAGTGAGTAGCACCACATTACCAGCTGAATTTAAGAAGCCTTTAGAATTAACATTTCCAAACTAGCCATCAAGTTGACCAAGTTACTATGGCTGAAAGAGAGCAGAAAACACATATCTGTGTACTGACATGTCTGCTTACTGTCACCTGTATGTGCTGAATGTGATTGCATATGCATTGGGTCAGGATTATGTAAGGCAGAAATAAAGAAAGACTGCATATTTAATCAGAAAAACAATTCCACTTACAAGCTGGGAAGGATACACACTAGATTGTACTCTAGACAATGTCTTCATCTGAGTTTGAAGAGAACTAATTCTGTTTAGTGACTTTACTTTTTAGCCAACTCTCTCCTAAGTAACTTCAATTTCTGGAAGGGCAAGAAGCAGCATTTTCTTACGTTTGATGTATTTGTAGAATTTATTAATAGCCTATATTAGAAAAATTACATTCTTTCACTGAGTTTGAAAGTGTTAAGTAGCTTCAGCATAAATATATGTTAGAGCTGCCCTTGCTATGCCTGAAGTGGAGCTGGGGGCATTGTACTAATGTAAGTGCTGAACTTTCTCTTCTAATTTCTGGATAGGAGCCCTATAATCCTCTGGGAAGATGTTTTGACAGTGTGTTTCATTGCTGAAAGCTGTGTTGAAAGGAATTTCCTGCCTGAGATTTCAGAGGTCTATTGGAACTGCTTTCCTTACTGGTTAGACCGACTCTTCATCAGGCAGGAGGGACATGACTATGGTAAGGCAAAGCTTGCTCCATGAAACTTGGCCTCGCTGCAGCTTCCAAGAAAAGGAATGGAAATTGGTCACTTCTTTCTTCAGATTCTGAAGTTGGCACCTTGAGCTACCATAGCCTCACTGCATTTTCTAATCTTTCCCCTTTCCCTTGTGTTTCTCTTACACCATCTGTATCATTCAAACAGAAGAAGTACATTGATCAGCTTTTTCTAGGTTGCATTTCTGAAGGTCTCAGAAACATCATGCTGCAATTTGCCAAAAAAAAAAACAAACAATCATAAGATAAAGTGAAATTCCAGTATATAGCTGGAATAAGACCAAGTGAGTGTGGTGTGTAAATAGTCAGACATTCAGCTTCTGCCCTCTGCAAAAGGTGTTTCCTTTGTTGAAACCATTTCTTCATTATTTAAATATTTAATGCCATTATTTTGGTCCCTAGATTCTCTATGCTCCATGACTTCTTCCTTTCTCAATTGAAATAGAAAAAATACATGTTTTTTCTAAAATTTACCAGATTTTTTTTCTTTGGACTTCATATTAATTAAGCTTTCAGTATCTTTTGTTTATTTTAAATCTTATATTGCTGTAAAACAGCAATGAAAATTAGAATTGTCACGTTTATCTGCTGAAATTCAACTAAACATTTAAGATTATAAGTAGGCAACCAAATCATACCCAACTTCAGCTGGCTAAATCTAACTGCAGATTTATTTTAAGCACATAACCTTATTCTTATGGGTCTTTTATATGTTTATCTTTGCAATATCCTTGTGAATGTAGGAATTGATGTTATCTCCATTTAGAAAACAAGCACATTGATTGCATTAGATGTAGAAAATCCAGCCTGACTAGAAAGCCCAAAACTTTATATACAGCTAACTCGCATGAGTTTTCCAAGATGAATTTGAAGTAATTGTAAGAAACAAAATTCTCTAATTTTCCCAGATACAGAACAAAATCTGAATTCACATTGTCATGAGTTGGTTAATTCTTTCATCCAAAGCAGTGCAATGCTGTGAAACAATACTTTAGCACTGAAGGGAGTTTTTCAGAATAGGTTTCCCCAGTTTGGTGGACATATAATTGTAAATCTGAGAAGGAAGACCTCTCTTCCCAAACTACCATGTTCTTGGGGTACTTGACTAAATCTCACTTGGCTACAACTAATTTCTAATTTCTTTGCCTGTCTGTACCTGGCTGGCAAATTGATGAGCCCTAGCAAGTTAGTTGGGCTCTTATTTGTTCAGTTAACCCCTTTGCTGCCATGTAACTGATAGAGGAGGAAATGAGTTCGATTTATAGAGAGTTTTGTTATACCTCACAAGTTATTATACCGTATTGAATCAGCACCACAAGCTTCTGACAGCTTATGCTAGAATCCTCACTTTACATGCTGAGAACACTAAAGAGCAAAGTAAAGTAGGACAAGGGAGGTTATTCTTCTCCTGTACTCAGCACTGGTCCGGCCACACCTTGAGTACTGTGTCCAGTTCTGGGCCACTCAATTCAAGAGAGATGTTGAGGCGTTGGAACGTGTCCAGAGAAGGGCAACAAAGCTGGTGAGGGGCCTGGAACACAAACCCTATGAGGAGAGGCTGAGAGAGCTGGGGTTGTTTAGCCTGGAGAAGAGGTGGCTCAGGGGTGACCTCATTGCTGTCTATGACTACCTGAAGGGAGGCTGTAGCCACGTGGGGGTTGGTCTCTTCTGCCAGGCAACCAGCAATAGAACAAGGAGACACAGTCTCAAGTTGTGCCAGGGTAGGTGTAGGCTGGATGTTAGGAGGAAGTTGTTGGCAGAGAGAGTGTTTGGCATTGGAATGGGCTGCCCAGGGAGGTGGTGGAGGCACCGTCCCTGTGGGTGTTCAAGAAAAGACTGCATGAGGCACTCGGTGACGTGGTCTGCTTGACTGGCTAGGGCTGGGTGCTAGGTTGGACTGGATGATCTTGGAGGTCTCTTCCAACCTGGTTGATTCTATGATTCTATGATTCTACGAAAAGGTTTCAGATTGTTTGGGGGAGTCCTGTGTTTCAGAGATTGCCTTTTCTTTCGCTTTTTAGAAAGAATAATTAAACTTAAATATTCTGAATAATTTTTTTAAAGTGTAGTCTATGTTTATATAATTTATCTAATAGTATTTGTATGAAGTGGTCACCACCTGCAGTTAATTTATCTTGTGGCATGTCTTTCCTGCCTTGGTCTAAAATTCTTCAGAACACAGAAGAAATTACTGTTTTCTGCTTGGACTTTCCTGGCTAGCTCCAGTTTGATTGTTGTGGGCCTCTAAGAGCCTGAACAGATAACGTAAGCTCAGCACACAGGGTTTTAACTAATTGCTAATGTTCCTAGAGCACTTTGAAGAGAAAAAGTGCAGTCCATGTGTTAATTATTATTAAGAGCCTAGCTTTGAACATCGTGTTCTGCAATGAAAAATGTTTAGTGAGTCCTCACCAAATCGTAGCATTATAAATGAATTTCATTAAGAGATCATTAAGACATTAAAAGACATCATTATTAATCTATACATGATCTAAGCTTGGCAAACCTCTGTAATCCAGACTCATTATATTAGCATGAGTGCCTTTCCGGCCAAAAAAGTGCTGGGATTTTGCATGGTAGCATTTCCATTTATCAACAATATTACAGATGAAATAAAAACTCTGATTTTTGGAAAATCTCTCTTTCTAGTTCCATTACTTTTTCCTGGGCTTGATATAATGCAGTTGTTGTTTCTGGCATTAATGCCTTTTAGGTTCAACGTTGCACACGTTATTTGAATTGAGCACTCTTATACATGAAGTGCAAAAGATCTTCAGCAGGCTCTATCCAGGGCTTTCTTGGATGTGCATCAGTGGATTTTGTGGGAGAAAAAAATCCTTCTGGTAAATAAGAGTAATATGTGTTCTCTGATACTGTGTTCTAGGGAAACTGTTCTTTTTTTCTAAATTACTAATTGTGATGCATAGCACAGTAAATAAACTGGGGGGAAAAAAATCACAGTGATTTTATAAACTCCTCAGAGAAATCTGCTAAGTAAACAAATGGACCCAAACAAAAAAAAAACCAAACCCAACAAACAAGTAACATGGTTGTCTTTGCAGTTTTCCTGCTAGCTTTTATCTGAGATTAAGTGAACAGTTTTCTTTTTAATGAGAGCCTTTTTGCTGTGGAAACTAATAAGTGGCCTGCCATGGACATGTGAAAAATAATTTCAATTTCTTCTTATTGTGATTAACTACTCTGTAACACAACAAGTAAAATGAAACATCTTCTTGAGATGTGAAATCAGTTTTTCTGAATAAGTTTGGTGCTTCTAAATGTGACCATGCATTTTCTGGCCTATTAAAAAAGTGTTAATGATTTTGGAAAAAATATATTAAATCAGTCTTGGAGACAATGTCCTACTTCAGTGTAATGGATAAGATGCACAAACCCTCTTTTGCATGTAATTGCACCATATGGTAACGGTACTGTGCAACATCAGTATTCTTGCTTACAAATTCTGAAGTGTTTCACAGAGTTTACAGAATCACAGAATTAACCAAGTTGGAGATGACTTCTGAGATCATCGACTCTTAACCCTTCTAATTAACTAAGCCATGGCACTAAATCTCCTTTCAAACACCTCCAGGGATGGTGACTCCACCACCTCCCTGGGCAGCCCATTCCAATGCAAATCACTCCTTCTGTGATGAACTTCTTCCTAATATCCAGACTATACTTCCCCTGGCACAACTTGAGACTGTGTCCCCTTGTTCTATTGCTGGTTGCCTGGAAGAAGAGACCAACCCCCACCTGGCTACAACCTCCCTTCAGGTAGTTGTAGACAGCAATGAGGCCACCCCTGAGCCTCCTCTTCTCCAGGCTGAACAATGCCATCTCCCTCAGCCACTCCTCCTAGGGCTGTGCTCCAGCCCCCTCACCAGCCTTGTTGCCTTTCTCTGGACACGTTCAAGCACCTCAACTTCTTTCTTAAATTGAGGGGCCCAGAACTGGACACAGTACTCAAGGTGTGGCCTGACCGGCACCTGAGTACAGGGACAGAATGACTTCCCTGGTCCTGCTGGTGACACTATTTCTGATACAGGCCAGGATGACTTCACCAAAGTAATCTACTGTCAATGTATTTTTACTATAATTTTATTCAGAATAATGCAGATTTTTTTTTAAATAATCCTATGCTTGCAAACTCTCTAATAATAGGTCACAATTCATCACTTAATATCCAGAGCACAGATAGCCAACACTGGATGTTGCAAGGCCTCCAGGTGTCTAGTTCTAGGAATATAGTTAAAATCTAGAGATTTACCACTGACTTCCTTTAAGCTTTTTACTTTAAGTCCTGCTTAATATGTTGGCTTTCTTCTCAATTTTGGAAATTTAAATGCTTAATGTTAGGTGTTAGGTCACAACTTCTATAGGGATCTAGATTCAGATTCAGATGCAGACATCTAAAATGAAGTGTCCAGCCTAGGGACACTTATAGGAACACCTATGTATGATCTAGGTAAGTAAACAAAATACATGGTCTTGATTCAGTTATCCACATTTAATTGTCTGCTGCCACTTGAGATGCCCTTCAGCACTGGAGACAGTTGCTTCTGAGTAGAGTTGTGATGCAGAATCTTCTTGGGAGATGGATGAAGCCAGGTGGAATAATGCTCTGAGCATTGTAAATGGAGTCTGTACCTAGCTGTCTAAGGTGAGGCTACTCTAGGCTTCAGTGGCTGTACTGAGTGGATCTCCACTAGATATAATAGGAGCTTAGACATCTGTCTCACTTGTAGATACTTTGCATTGTAGACACCTAAGTTCAGATGTCTGAATTTGAATCCCATTGCTTGGGCTCCATTCCGTTGTCTGCAAATCTATAGGTGCTTTGTAATATCCAAGACATCTACACTGGGCTGGTGGATGAAACATAGAGTGTATGGGGGGAAAAAAGTAGATACTTAAGCAGTATCTACATGCTAGACAGCAAATCCTGTTTCATCTAAATGACATGAGTAATTTATGTGTCTGTAGCTGAATCCAGTTCCTTGTATTTATAACAAAGACTTTTTATCACCCAGGTACTTCCAGTTTCCAGACAAAGGTGCAGAGTCATCCCTAAAAACCTAAGCATAGTTTGAAAGGCTACTTCTAAATAAGCAATGAAGAGTCTTGCATATAAAGAGAAATATTTGAGATACTCAGGAGACCGAGTCATGATGATACCATTTTAGACTGAGAGTTATATTGGAAGCTGTGAAATTTCCCTGTTCCTCCAGCAGCATAACAGGCCTATCAAGCATAGAATTTGATACAACCAGTATAGTCTTGCAATGTAAAGAGAAAATCCTCTAGAGACTCTAGAAGAACAAGCCAAGTGAGTTTAGTCCTATTTTCAAAGGTGATGTAGCACTTTTAGGTAAGATTTTGTCATTGTTGCACAATGCTCTAGTAGAGATTCTTGAGTTGTTTCCAAATAAGCTGGCAGCCCTGTACAGCTCAGAACCTTTGAAAATTGATACCCTTGGCCTTGTGACTCCAGACAGACACATTTTGACAAATATTCTTGAGTAAGGAAAATTTAACAGCTGAAAAGGATAAATATTTTCTGTGAAATCTTACGCTACCAGGATATTAGTGATACCTACAAACCGAAAACTGGGAAAGTGGTTCTTGGGTTTTGTTTGTTTTACATTCCTATTTGTAAAGAATATTAACTGTACAACACAAGTATTATAAAAAATAATATCATTAATATCATTTATTATTGTTAAAGACTATTTTATGGTGTAATGTTAACATTTTCTACCAGAAGAGTGAAGTTTTGTACAGAAAAAGACCTGCTCACTATAAGTAAAGGAATGTATAAGATCAGCTCTGGCTGCCCTCTTTGGTTGTCACAGGCTGACTGACTGAGGCATTTATTCCAGTCAGATCAGTCAAGTCATAGCTCAGTGCTACAGAACACTCTTTCAGATTGAATATCAGATAGCAGACTAATATACTGCAGATTACACTAATCTTACCTCTTTTCCTCTTTGTCCATTCTTTCCCATTTTTTGTGGTTTTGATTCTATGTTTGTTTTCACTGTTCCATAACACAGATTATCTTTACAGGACACAAACTATAATTATATACACACATATTTTCTATATAATTTACTTATGACTGATATTTGAACTCTTTGTTTCTTTGCAGTATTATATACATCTGTTAGAGCAAATTTTTAACCCCCCAAAACCTTAACTGATTTATAAGCTTTTATGCTTATCACTCAGAAGAAAGCTTTCAAGCATTTGGCTATGATGTTAAGCATGTGGTCATGGTTGAAATAAGACTTCCTTAGCTGGCACTCACTTAGATTTTAGTATCTCAAGCCTCTGTGCAGCAACCAATGGAACAGCAGCAGTATCTTTTGTATAGAAGTTGTAGTTTATATTTAAGATATTTACCTAGCAAATAGTATTGAAGTGACTTGTAAGTTATAGAATTGTAGAATTGTTTCAGTTGGAAAAAAAATGAGATCATCAAGTCCAACTGTCAACCCAACACTGTCATGGCCATTAAACCATGTCCTGAAGTGTTTACACATTGATGAACGCCTCTAGGGATGGTGACTCCACCACCACCCTGGGCAGCCTGTTCCAATGCTTGACCACCCTTTCAGTAATTTCCCCCCCCCCCAAATATCAAACCTAACGTCCCCTGGGACAACTTATGCCCATTTCTGTTCATCCTATTGCTAATTACATGGGAGAGGAGACCAACACCTACCTCACTATAACCTCCTTTCAGGTAGCTGTAGAGACTGATGAAGCCTCCCCTTAGTCTCCTGTTCCCCAGACTACATGATCCTAATTTCTTCTCAAGCTCCTCATTAGATGTGTTCACCAGGCTTTTCACCAGCTCTGTTGTCCGTCTCTGGACCCACTCCAGCAACTCAATGTTAAGGAATGATAAGAAAGTATCTTAACACCAAAGTGTCTGGCAGCTGAAGAGAGAAGGAAGATGCTTCATACCTTACCTCTGCTGGTGAAGTTAAAACTTTGTACACGTGTGGATAAGGAAGTTATGGTGTCTGGAAGGAGAGGAGCTGTTACTCAAGCCCTGAAGCCTCAAAAGCTGTGAGATGACTTCATGACATGGAACTCAAATTTGGAAGTGGTCTTCTGGTAGGAAACATAAATTTGATTTCTCAGTGAGTAATTATGAATAACGGTGGATAATGCTGAATTTAGGTAACTGTTAGAGCAAGTCCAGAGGAGAGCCGTGAAGATGATCAGAGGGCTGGAGCATCTCTGCTATGAGGACAGGCTACAAGAGTTGGAGCTCTTCAGCCTGGAGAGGTCTTCCAGGAGACTTTATAGTAGCCTTCTAGTATCTGAAGGCAGGGGAAGCCTGGGGAGGGACTATTTACAAGGTCTCATAATGGTAGGTCAAGGGGTAATAGGTTTAAACTGGAAGAAGGGAGATTCAAACTAGATGTTAGGAAAGGATTCTTTACAATGAGAGTGGAGAGACACTGGATCAGGTTGCCCAGGAAGGTTATGGCTGCTCCCTCCCTAGAGGTGTTCAAGGCCAGGTTGGATGAGACGTTGAGCGACCTGTTCTAATAGGAGGTGTCCCTGCCTATGGTGGGGGGTTGGAACTGGATGATCTTTGAGGTCCCTTCCAACCTAAACCATTCTGTGATTCTATGTAGTAAACCTAAAGCCTGATTTTTTTTTTTTGTGCATGATTATGTCACTGTTAAGTCTGCACTCATGGGTTGTCTGAAAGCCTAATAGTTGTCTTCTGTCTCCTATTATCTAGGTCATTAATGAAAGTATACAATGCGGTGTGCTACTCATGTGCTTAAAATTAATTGAGCACATAAATGTTTGCAAGACAGATTCCTTTGTGGTGCATCAGTCTCGGTGGTTTTGGCAATTTTATGTTTTTCATTGCAATTGAAGCTTTTGGGTTTGTTTTCTTGGTTTTGGTAGGGCTTTTTTTCTTTTGTCTTTTTTTTAAGCATAGCCATAAATTGCAAAACAGGCTTTTTAAACCTTTTTGTGATATTCTGTTGTTCTGACCCATCTGAAAGACTGTATAAATCTTATCTACAGAGTTTGGAATTTCCCATAAATAATTATGAAGAAAGAAAAAAAGAACAATAAATTGTTCAAGAGAAGCCTGTGATTTTTCACTGTGAGTTATCCCATAGAGTAGAGAACTGAACAAAGATATAAACATCAAACGAATGAAATTTTGATTGTCATTTATGAGGAGAAAACATCTGTAATGGATATAACGAGCAATCTTGAGTCTTAATATTCAGACTTTAATGAGTAAACAGATATTTCACCATCTTGTAAAACAATAGTATTATGAACTCAGTCTGGTTAGAACTACTCTGGTGCTTAAAGACAGGCTTAAGTGTTTTTCTGGATCAAGCCAGAATGGTCGGTACCCTGCCAGATTAATTCTTGGAAGAGTTTATTAAAATATAGTGAGAAAACCTCTTGTGCATTGCAAGAAGTCCAAAATAGTGACCAAACTCAATCTGCATTGATAACAGGGTAAGCCAAGTTCTTGAAGAGAATGATCTGAGGTACAGAGTATCAAAGAAAAGATGGGGGGGGGGGGGGGGGGGGTTGTGCTTCTTTTTTTAATTGCAAAATTTCTGTCCTCTGTGACTCCTGGATCGCTTCCATAAGTCTGTGGGTCCCAATAGCATGCACCCATGGGTGCTGAGAGAGCTGGCAGAGGTCATTGCCAGACCACTCTCCACCATCTTCAGTAAGTCATGGCAGACAAGAGAGGTGCTTAGGGACTGGAGGAGGGCAGACATCACTCCAATCTTCAAAAAGGGTAAGAAAGAGGACCCAGGTGGTCAGCCTCACCTCCATCCCTGGAAAGGTAATGGAGAAATTTATCCTCAGTGCTGTTCTTTAGCATATCAAGGACAGTGGGGTCATTAGGAGCAGTCAACACAGTTTTGCCAAGGAGAAGTCATGTTTGACCAACCTGATTGCCTTTTATGAAGACATAACCAGGTGGATTGATGATGGTAGAGCAGTGGATTTTGATTTCAGTAAAACATTTGACACTGTTTCCCACAGCATCCTTCTGGCTAAACTGAGGCAATGTTGTCTGGATGATCAGGTAGTGAGGTGGATTTGGAACTGGTTGAAGCTAAGAGAGTTGTGGCCAGTGGGATTGAGTCTAGCTGGAAGCCTGTGATGAGTGGAGTCCCACAGGGGTCAGTACTGGGACCAGTTCTGTTCAATAGATTCATCAGTGACCTGGATGAGGGCACAGAGTGTACTGTCAGTAAGTTTGCTGATGACACAAAACTGAGTGGAGTGGCTGCCACACTAGAAGACTGTGCTGCCATTCAGTGAGACTTGGACAGGCTGGAGGGTTGGGCAGGACGAAATTTAATGAAATTCAAGTACATGTGTAAAGTCTTGCACCTGGGAAAGAACAGCCGCGGGTATCGATATAGGTTGAAGACTGATCTGTTGGAAGACAGCAAAAGGGAAAAAGATTTTGGTGTCAGTTGACCCCAAAATGGGAGGTTGACCATAAGCCAGCAGTTTGCTCTTGTGCCCAGGGTGGGGAATGCCATTCTGGGGTGTATTAGATGGGATGTGGGTAGTAGGTCGAGAGGGATTCTCCTGTCCCTCTACTCTGCCCTGGTGAGGCCACATCTGGAGTACTGTGTTCAGTTCTGGACCCCACAGGTCAAGAGGGACATGGAACTGCTCGAGAGAGCCTCAAAGATGATTAAGGGAATGGAACATCTCTCTTACAAGGAGAGCCTGAGGGAGCTGGGGCTCTTTATCTTGGAGAAGAAGAGACTGAGAGATGACCTCATCAATGTTTATAAATATGTAAAGGATGAGTGCCAGGAGGATGGAGCCAGGCTCTTCTCAGTGATGCCTAATGACAGGAGAAGGGGCAATGGGTGGAAGCTGAAACATGGGAAATTTAATTTAAACATGAGAAGGAATTTTTTCCCTGTGAGTGTGACAGAACACTGGAACAGGCTGCCCAGAGGGGTTGTGGAATCTCCCTCTCTGGAGGTATTGAAAACCCTCCTGTATGATCTGGTATAGGTGATCCTGCTCTGGCAGGGGGATTGGACTAGATGATCTTTTGAAGTCCCTTCCAGCCCCTGACATTCTATGATTCTATGGTTCCATACCAAAGGAAAGTTGCAAAACTTTTTTGCATAAAACACCAGTCTTGAAAAACTACTTCCATTTACACAGGCAGATGAGTGTGCTCACTTCTGGATGGATCTGTGGGAAATTCTAATGTAAAGCAATTTGTCACTTTCTGTCATAATACATTATGAAAAGTAGAGAGTGTGCCTAGATCTATTGAAACTGCTCATAACTGGAAGAACTTTGACATAACTTTCCTGACTTCCTGGGTTGATAATTCCTCTTCACCAGAAGGAAGAATCTGCACATACCATTCATACTGCAGTGTTTTTAAGAAAATGCTTACTAAACTTCTGATTACCCTTCTTGCATTGCAGCTCCCTAGTTTTCTTTCTACTGTGTGGATGTAATTGCCAGCTCTGTATTATTGTATAATGATGAGATCCTTCATCTTCACGAGACACTTTACTTTCTCCTCCCCTCCCTACTTGTGGCGTCACTGAAGCTTTTGCAAAATGTGGGTTTTTTTGCCAATGGGATCCTCAGCTAGGTCCCTGTTTACTGGTAGTTGGTGACTCTTCTAGACACTTCCATTCTGCAGATTTTCTATGACTCATATGATTCTTCCTTCCACATTTCATCAGCCTAGTTATATTTGAATTAGTCTGTATTATGTATGTACTATTTAACCACAGACAAATTCTCTTCGGTTTGGCTGTATTTGGTCTACTTGAGATGGAGTTAATTTTCATTGCAGCTGCTTGTGTAGTGCTGTGCTTTGTATTTGTGGCTGAAACAGTGTTGATAACACACCAGTGCTTTGGCTTTTGTTGAACGGTGCACATACAGTGTCAGGGCTTTCTTCCCCAGTGAGTAGGTTAGGATGGGCAAATGGTTGCAGCGGGACTCAGCTGGAACAGCCGACCCCCACTGACCAAAGAAATATCCCATACCATATGTGGTCAGCAATAAAAGCTGTGGGGGGAAAAGGAGGAAGTATGAGTGTTAGAGTTACAATGTTTGTCTTCAGAAGTAGCCATTGGATGATTCCCAGGAAGAGACTGGATGTCTTCTGGCCAATGGGAAGTAGTGAATTAAATCTTTATTTCACATGGCTTGCATGTGGTGAAATTCTTATGAAATCACCCAGACTAGACTCAGCCAAGCTGGAAGTTAAGGAAATGAAACTGTATTTACAGCTTAGCACAATATCAAAGCAGATATTTACAATATATTTGGCTGTATACAGAAATATACAAGTTAAAGGTAATACAGAAACACAACAGCCCTCCCGGAGACCTGAGTCCCCAGGAGGAGATCTCAACCACCCTTCCACCTCCTTTCCACACCTATACCTTATACTAGACTTTGCCTTATGTGCGAGGTGAGTTTGCAGGATGTGCTATAGGGGTTAGAAAGCAGAAGGATTAGTTGCACAGAAAGGAGGTTAGGGAGAAAAGTACAGGCACCAGCTGTGTCAGAGAGCCACACTGTGCTGTGTTTTGTGTTCTTGTTTTTATACATGTCAGCAAGCCTATGAGTGAAGTAGATATAACCACTGTTTTCTTTTCACAGCCTATAATTTCTCTCACTAGAATATTTCAGCTAGCCTCAAACTAGCACACATGTGCAGTTTTTGGGTTGCCTGTTAAATTGTCATTATGTCAGTCTGCAGATCTTCTCGCCTTCCTTCCACTTTGTCCTCATCCCACGGGAGAGGAGAGCGAATGAGTGAGTGGGCACAAGTTTGACTGCGGACCAGGGTCAGTCTACCACACTGGCTAATTAAGTACTTGAATTAAGTAAAAATTCTTTCATTTTATAATGTTGGAGATTTAGTAGTTTGATCCTAAAACTGTAATTCACTATAAAGTGCATTTATCCTAATTTTTTGGGGATTGTTCTTTTTTTCCTAGCTTTCTTCTATGGTATTTAAATGTCTTGTGTGTTTTCAAGTCTGTCGGAGAATGTTAGTTGCCAAAACTGCAGAGATTTTGCAGGCTTCAGCCTCAGTCACGTATTTCATGTTTTCAGAGTTCTTTCACTGTCTACAGTACATCTGAAGACCCTGTCAGTTTGTATCCAGTTTTACACATGTTTTTGCACTCTCTGGGTAGACTTTGGCCTATTTTACAGTAAGAGTTAGTTGATCTTGCCTTTGAAGTCTGGAAGCTCTGCTGCAGAGATCAGCTGTTAAAGGAAAAGTGGCACAGTGCCTGCTGTAACAAAGTTTCCATTCTTATTGATCTCTTTGACATTACCAGAAAGCAAACAACTCTGATAACATGACTGATCAGCTCAGGGTAGTCTTTAAAGATAATCTGGATTGACCCAAGCCAAGAGGTAAACTCAGTGAATTATGTGTCCTATATTGTCCCACAGCTACTCAGCCGTGACTATTTCAGTGGTTATTTGTGAGGTGATAAATATTGAGACACTTAGACTAAGGTTCTATCACTTAATTTCAGTACCTTATAGGAACTATAATTCTTTGATTGCCTTGAATTAAGTAGGTAATGGAAAAAAACCCAAATATTAGTAATTTGTTGCACAAATTGCACAAAATACAGTTCCAGTATAAAAAACTGGAATTGTTATCTTGTTTAAATGCAGAAATAAGTACACTACCTGTGATAGTTCTGTTGTTGAAGACAACCAACAGGAATCAAGGAAACACTCATAATGTCCTCATGAACAATAGGGCCTCAACTACATCTCTGGGAAACCTGTTCCAGTATTTCACAACTCTCATAGTAAAGAATTTCATCCTTATGTCTAATCTAAACCTTCTCTGCTTTAGTTTATAACCATCACCTCACCTCCTATCACCACTTAAACATGCTGCTACTTTTAGCTTAAGGGTGTAACATAAGCCAATCTTCCTTTTGGCTATCATCTCTGGATCAAGACAGCAACAGTTGACTGTTAATTCTTTGAACAAGCGTTGTGTGATGCAACTAAACATAGCAGAGTGTTTTGCCATATTATGATCTGCCAACCTTCACATAATTTTTGGACATACATATGGAGCTTGTTAGATGAATAGTCTGAAAATTCTGGAAGTTTTATCTTGGTTTTTCTAAGCTGTTTTATTTGCAGTACATCCCACTGAAACTTCCATGAGAGTTCACTTCCATCATTATATGATAAAAAGAATGTAACTTTCAATGACAATTGACCTCCTAGGTCTATATGACCAGAGAGTTTACAGAGGCTACCAGTTATAAAGGAGCTGCAGACCCTGAGGATCAGTTGCACTTACTTGAAAAATACCTGCACTGTTTGACCAAAACTACTGATAATAATTAAGGGAACAAATATAAGAATACAACCTTTGGTGCTATTCTGTCCACTGTCAATTATTTCAACGCATCTCAAACCTCAAAAGTGTGCATCCTCAAAGAAGCTGTAAATATTTCTTCATGTGGTACCCTATATTTTATTAAATGTTGGGATGCCTTGAAACTATGCTTGACTCTCTTCCCCCTCTGTTTTCTCAGGCAGTGTGGATCCAATAGAGGCCATCGCACTGAAAGCAGAACAGAAAAGTTCCAATAATCCTTTTACTAATTAAATACATAATAAACTGCAACAGTCATCACTTTATTCCTGTGTCTCATCTCTTATATTGAAGAGCCACTCCCAGAAGTGATCTAATCATGCTTATGGAGCAGTTCATTTGCCCCAGCATGCTACTTGAGATGCACATGTGGCCTCAGACTGACACTTCAGAAAGATTATATACTATATACTTGATACTATATACTATAAAATGGCATGGAACTCCTTTATATTCACAACTGTCATTAAGCCTAGAGCTAGGTGACACAAGTCACACTTTTAGTTCCTGTGGAAAGAGTATTCAGTGCGAAAGGCACTATTATAGCCTGCAGTCCTAAGGAGGTAGCTAGGACTACCTTTCTGTTTTTTTCGCCCCTAGTCCTGTCACTCCCTGATATCCTGAAAAGTCCTTCCTCAGCTTTTTTGTAGGCCCCCTTCAGATACTGGAAGGCCACAAGAAGGTCACCTCGGAGCCTTCTCTTCTCCAGACTGAACAGCACCAACTCTTTCAGTCTGTCCTCATAGGAGAGGTGCTCCAGCCCTCTGAGCATCCTTGTGACCCTTCTCTGGACACGCTCCAGTATGTCCATATCCTTCTTGTAATGGGGGCTCCAGAATTGGATGCAGCACTCCAGGTGGGGTCTCACCAGAGCAGAGTAGAGACCTTTAATTGCATATGGACATTTTATAATAACTTTTCCTATTGCTGTTACAGTCATGCAGTCCCTTCAGGGTTCGATTTCTTCAGCAGAAATGTTTTGCTGAAGTGGGCAAACCCAGCAAGTGGGCGGGTTGCCTCAGATTATTACCTTTTGAATGCTGACCCAGTCTGTTTCTTATTACTCATTATGTGCTTGATAATTACCTAACAGACATAAACATAGGAGGTTTCTGTTCTCTGGAACTTGCAGTAAACAAGGCTAAGGTTATAGAAGCAGTTTTCTGTGTCTGCTCAGTTTACTTAGTACAGCTCTAGGCAACTCATCTACAGAAATCAACAAGATGTTGCACTGGAAAGTATGACATTCTGCTTATCATGCTTTGTTTACTTCTTTTTTCACTCCTGCTTTACTGCCTATTTTTAGAAAAGAAAAAACAATAGTGTGCCTTTAAAATTCTCATTGCAAAGTTACAATACAGCTACACTCTCTGACTATGTGAATCTTGATAGTATCTCTTGGCTTCTGCTCGTCACATAATCCGGAAGTATCCATAAACATCTTAAAATCCAAGGTCCATTAAAGTGTGCATCTCTGAAGAGGAACATAATTTTGCTGTGTTTAAATGAGTAGTGTCTCACATATCTTTTCTTTTCTTTTCTTTTCTTTTCTTTTCTTTTCTTTTCTTTTCTTTTCTTTTCTTTTCTTTTCTTTTCTTTTCTTTTCTTTTCTTTTCTCGTTTCTTTTCTCGTTTCTTTTCTCTTTTCTTTTCTTTTCTTTTCTTTTCTTTTCTTTTCTTTTCTTTTCTTTTCTTTTCTTTTCTTTTCTTTTCTTTTCTTTTCTTTTCTTTTCTTTTCTTTTCTTCTCTTCTCTTCTCTTTTCTTTTCTTTTCTTTTCTTTTCTTTTCTTTTCTTTTCTTTTCTTTTCTTTTCTTTTCTTTTCTTTTCTTTTCTTTTCTTTTCTTTTCTTTTCTTTTCTTTTCTTTTCTTTTCTTTCCTTTCCTTTCCTTTCCTTTCCTTTCCTTTCCTTTCCTTTCCTTTCCTTTCCTTTCCTTTCCTTTCCTTTCCTTTCCTTTCCTTTCCTTTCCTTTCCTTTCCTTTCCTTTCCTTTCCTTTCCTTTCCTTTCCTTTCCTTTCCTTTCCTTTCCTTTTCCACAACTACAGGAAGATGTTGGATTCAGGCATAGAAACAGACAAACAGTGCTGCTTCTCTAGAAGTAGCCACGTGCAGAAACAAACTTCTCTGAGTAGGAACAAGTAACAGCAATTAATTTTGTAGATGTTGGTGACCTTATTGTGGCCTTCCAGTATCTGAAGGGGGCCTACAAAAAAGCTGGGAAGGGACTTTTTAGACTATCAGGAAGTGCCAGGACTAGGGGGAATGGAGCAAAGCTGGAGATGGGTAGGTTCAGACTGGACATGAGGAGGAAATTGTTCAGCATGAGAGTGGTGAGAACCTGGAATGGGTTGCCCAGGGAGGTGGTTGAGGCCCCTAATCCTGGAGGTGTTTCAGGCCAGGCTGAATGAGGCTGTGGCCAGCCTGATCTGGGGTAGGGTGTCCCTGCCCATGGCAGGGGGGGTGGAACTAGATGATCCTTGTAATCCCTTCCAACCCTGACTGATTCTATGATACTTCCTCTTACATTGTTAAAACATTGTATAAAAATTCTGCTCTGAGTCATTGACAGTGACTTATCCTAACATATTTAATATCCTTATAGTATTCTGCAGCTTCTTTGAAGAAGACAAAATACTTACTTGCATTAGAAAAAAGGCTATAGAGAAGATATTCATGGCTACTATGAGTTATCAAAATGGATCTTGTAACTCCTGATGAGCGGCTTGCATGCCTATGAGTAAAAATCAGAGGGCAGCCCAATAAGACTGACCATGCTGGTTGGAGTTTGCTCCAGGCCACCCAGCCAGGAGGAGGAGGTGGATGTGTTATTCCATAAGCAATTACAGGATGTTTCAAGACTCCCAGGCCTTGTTCTTATAGGTGACTTTAGCCTGCCAGATATGTGCTGGCAACTCAACACAGCAGAGAGGTGGCAGTCTAGAAGGTTTTTAGAGAGTATAGAGCAGGGGTCCTCAAACTACGGCCCACGGGCTGGATACGGCCCCCCAGGGTCCTCAATCCATCCCGCTGGTATTTACAGACCCCCGCCGGGGGTTGGGGGGAAGCCAAGCAGCCACTTCTGCCACTGAATCCACTCGCAGGCTTCCGCAGCCCCAGGCACCTGCCGGGACTGAGCTGGAACCCAACTATAGTCTGGCCCCCGACAAACTATAGTCCGGCCCCCGACAGTGTCTGAGGGCCAGTGAGCCAGCCCCCTGTTTAAAAGCTGTGAGGACCCCTGGTATAGACCATAGCTCCCTGGCACAGCTGGTGTGCCAGCCTACCCGGAGTGAGGCTCTGCTCCACCTGCTGTTTGCAGATAGAGAAGGGCTGTGGGAGATGTGGTGGTCAGAGGCTGTCTGGGGTGCAATGACCACGAAATAATGAAGTTTTCAATATGCAGTGGAGCTAGGAGGGGCATCAACAAAACATCACACGGGACTTCTGGAGGGCAAACTTCAGCTTATTCAAAGAACTAACTCGCAAGGTACCTTGGAAAAAAGCCCTTAAAACCAAAAGGGTCCAGGAAGGTTCCACCTACTTGAAGAAAGAAATCTTGAAGGCACAGAATAGCCTGTGCCGATGTGCTGAAAGCAGAGCCATTGGGGAAGATGTCCAGCCTGCATGAGCAAGAGACTTGTGAAGCAATTGAGGGGAAAAAAAGAGGGCGTATCACCTTTGGAAACATGGAGGTAACTCAGGAAAAAAATAAGGATGTTGCTAGGTCATGTAGGAAGAAAATTAGAGAGGCCAAAGCCCAGTTAGAACTTAAACTGGCCACTGCTGTGAATGATAACAAGAAGTGTTTCTATAAATATATATTAATGACAAAAATAGGGGCAAGGATAGCCTCTACTCTTTATTGGACAAGAAGGGGAATATAGTGACTAGAGATGAGGTGCTTAACACCTTCTTTGCCTCAATTTTCAATAGCAAGGCAGGTTGTCCTCAGGACAGCTGGCCTCCTGAGCTGGTAGATGGGGTCAGGGAGCAGAGCAGCCTCCCTATAATCCAGGAGGAAGTAGTTAGGGACTTGCTAAGCCTCTTGGATCTTCACAAGTCTGTGGGATACATCCTAGGGTAATGAGAGAACTGGCAGATGAGCTGGCCAAGCCACTCTCCATCATTTATCAACAGTCATGGCTTACTGTAGAGGTCCCTGAAGACTGGAAGCTGGCCAGTGTGTTGCCTGGAGAGCAGCCAGGCAGAGAGGGACCTGGGGATACTGGTTAACAGCTGACTGAACATGAGCCAGCAGTGTACCCACCCAGGTGGCCAAGAAGGCCAATGGCATCCTGGCCTGTATCAGGAATAGCGTGACCAGCAGAAGAAGGGAAGTCATTCTGTCCCTGTACTCAACACTGGCTAGGCCACACCTTGAGTAATCTGTCCAGTTCTGGGCCCCTCAATTTAAGAAAGATGTTGAGGTGCTTGAACGTGTCCAGAGAAGGGCAGCGAGGCTGGTGAGGGGACTGGAGTACAGCCCTAGGAGGAGTGGCTGAGGGAGCTGGAGTTGTTCAGCCTGGAGAAGAGGAGGCTCAGGGGAGACCTCATTGCTGTCTACAACTACCCAAAAGGAGGTTGTAGCCAGGTGGGGGTTGGTCTCTTCTTGCAGGCACCCAGTGACAGAACAAGAGGGGACAGCCTTAGACTGCACCAGGGCAGATTTAGGCTGGATATTAGAAAGAAATTCTTCACAGAAAGAGTGATTGTCCATTGGAATGGGCTGCCCGGGGAGGTGGTGGAGTCACCATCACTGGAGGTGTTTAAAAGGAGGCTGGATGAGGCACTTAGTGCCCTGGTTTAGTTAATTAGAAGAGTTAGGTGATAGGTTGGACTGGGCAATCCTAGAGGTCTTTTCCAACCTGGTTAATTCTGTGATTCTGTGAAAACATCCATGCTCGACATAAACGTTACAGAGCTGTCTGAAGTAGCAAAATGCAAAAAAATATTTAAAGAAGCCATAGATCCTTCCAACTAAATGCTAGGGCATCCTGACCGCAGATGCAGAACTGCAAGAAACAAGTCATAAACCTCTGGACCTTGGAATTAAGAAATCTGGCAGAAAAAGACAAAACCTATTTGTTCACCCATAGTTAATAGTCGTGCCTTTCCCACAACGGTATATGCAAAAGTAAAACTCTTTTTATTGAATAAGCAGGGCTTACCTGAAGCATAAATACCTGATACTATTGGAAAAGTGTGAAGGATGTTGAGCAATAAAATGGTCATAAAGCTGGAGCAAAATGCAGAAAAGAAATGCATAAAAGGCAACCAGATCCCCAGTGCTCTGATCAGTAAGGGAGGTATAAGGAGGATGGTGGAAACTAGAGACAATCTGTAAAAGACAAAATTAGATAATGAGAAAATGGTCAGATTTTAATTTGCTAGGATATAAGAGAAGAACAAAGCAACCCAATAAAGCAAAAGGTAGGTAGGTACCACTAGAAAAGAAATGGGCTGTTTAAATACAAAAGAGAAAAGAATAATTGAGCACTTGAACTAGAACCTGCTTGAAGACCTGCAAGTGAATGGAAGTTGACTAGATAAGGGTTTTAAATTGCCAAAGTATCTGAAAGAGATCATGCTTGATAAGTATCAGTCTTTTTTTGCTGCTGCAGTCATCCTTACTCCTACATAAGAAGTGTAGCTTGTGAAATGAAGTTTCATACATACAACCTTTCAATTCTTCCTTCTCACTACCAGAGGCTTAATCAAATTATCTGTCAGTGCATTGTCATGCCAATAAGATACTCAGGTTTCAGTGAGCTTGCCAGGTGCTCTTCTTGCTCAGCTTCTCTGTACCTAATGCAGAGAGGTGCTGAATTGGAGAAAACTAATAAAAAGGGGAAAAGATATGCCAGTGCTAAGTTCACTGAATATACTTCCCACTTCACCTCCTAGGAGGCTGGCTTAGATTTGAAGTGCAGTTTTAGGGCCTTGTTGGTGTTTTATGCCAAAAAAAAGAAAAGAAATTAGTGTCATGCTGCTCTAGGCAAATGATAAAACAGATCAGTAGGTAGAAAGAGCAAAAATCAATTCTAGTGTGGATAGCAATTCTTTTAAACAGGAAATCCTGTGGAGAGAAGTACCATTGTTCATAAATTATTTGTCTTTCTTTGCTAATTAAAAAGTAGTTTTTGTAGCATTGTTAGGCCTTAGCTGGCTGGAATACAAAATCCAGTCACATGAGGCTCAGTGAATTAAAGTCACAATTTTTCTTGTCTTTTTGGCTTGCAAATTTTTCTCCATGTTTCTCTTATTAAAAAGAAGGGGGGGGAAGCTTAAAAAAAAAAGCCTGCTTTTTGTAATATTTTGTTATACATTAATAGCAATGAAATGTTTTGCTGTCTTTTATCACTGATTCCAGCCAATAAACTATGTATGACTTCAACAGATGTTTCTTCTACAGCAGACAATAAGATGTTTTGAAGTCCTCAAATTAAAGTAAGGAGAAGTTTAGAGAGTCATATGGAAATGAGAGACATTTTTCCAAGTGGATTTTGAAAGAATAAACTTTGATGTCCTATTTAAGCCTAATAATAAAAAGCGGACAGATATTCAGGTGAAGACATAACCATGCGTAGGAAGGAAACCTCTACGAGATTCACAATTAGTCACAGTTAATATTGTATCTGCAGTTTAGATGCACCATGCCAGATTTTCCTTTGGTGGGTCTGTAACATCTTTGATAAAGCTGGACTGACTGTTTTATGTCAGGTGAGGATCTGCCCCTCTGAGTCATGTTGTGAACAAGAAAAGAAGGGACAAAACTTGAGGAGAGATTAAAAGATGTCTGTTTTTTATCTCATTTAAATTCTGGTTGCTTTTCCAAAGCATCACAAAGGCTTTTGTATTTTGTGATGTCTCACGCTGTGTGCAGTATTTTTGAAAGTACCTATACTGTAACTCTCCTTTAGAATCATAGAATCATAGAATCAACCAGATTGGAAGAGACCTCCAAGATCATCCAGTCCAATGTATCCCCCCAGCCCTAGCCAGTCAACTAGACCATGGCACTAAGTGCCTCAGCCAGTCTTTTCTTGAACACCTTCAGGGACGGTGACTCCACCACCTCCCTGGGCAGCCCATTCCAATGCCAATCACTCTCTCTGCCAACAACTTCTTCCTAACATCCAGCCTATAATTTCCCCCAGCACAACTTGAGACTGTGTCCCCTTGTTCTATTGCTGGTTGCCTGGGAGAAGAGGCCAACCCCCACCTGGCTACAATGTCCCTTCAGGTAGTTGTAGAAACCAATGAGGTCACCCCTGAGCCTCCTCTTCTCCAGGCTAAACAACCCCAGCTCCCTCAGCCTCTCCTCATAGGTTTTGTGTTCCAGGCCTCTCACCAGCTTTGTCACCCTTCTCTGGACATGTTCCAGCATGCAGCAATGTGTCATACTGTTTCCTTTTACTTCACTACCTGGGCTTCAACCAAAGATCTCTACCCATTTCTGTAACATATTAGTCTTGGAATGATGCTTAATCATTTTATATATTCCTTCAAAATGTAGGGGGAAAAAAATCCCAAATCCTGGGCTTAGTGTTTATAGGATTGAGAAGTGAAACAATACAAAACTCATCTATTTCTACCACCATTAGTTGTAAGATCTTGTCCATGAGAACCCAGTACTGCAAAGTATCATCTATTGAGCCTGATGTTCTGGGAAACAGCAGCACATGTGAAGTTATCAGTTAACCTCCAGAGAGTTGTGAGAAAACTGCTAGAAACAGGAATGATCTGAGGGAGAGCATAGAGGAGACTGAAGAGGGGGTGAAATGAATTTACTGATCAGTTATGTTAAGTAAATTCCCATATATTAGGGCTCTTACCAACAGTCCAATACTTTCTAGCATCTAGTGGATAATGGCTCAAATTGCTGGTATGGATGGAACAACAGTGTTATGGTGTCCAAATGGGATTTCTGAGACATCATATGTGACATCTCACCTGACTTTCACTTGAAAGGTAGGGCTTTTTGATAGGTTCTGTTCAATGCCTGTCAGCCACATGGAGTAGTTTCAGATACCTAAAATGTCATCTAAGATGGCTTCTAATGCCTGGATCCTGTCATAGGACTTTGATTTGGTAGCTGCTTCTGCAGAAGGCCTGAAGAAGGCTGCAGAATGCCCATCACCATTTGGCCATCTCAGACATGACATGGAATCTAAACCGATGCTAGTTACTTATATATAGGCAAATTAATGGAATCTCAGGGGTCACCATCTAGTTCATCTCTATGAAAGCCTGTTTTCAATGAAGGGAATGGCTACCTCCATTATGCTATTTTAGACATCTATGTTGGGTTGAGATTAATAGATATTACAGTCTGAGGAGCCTCATGCTTCCCAATGGCACCAGATGCCTGTGTTTAAATAACCAAATCCAGCCCTAGGTGTTCTGGGTGAGTTTCAGTGCCACTAACTGTACTGCTTAAACTGGAAATTCAGATTATAATAAGTATATTTTTTCTAACTGACATCCAGCTGCTGCTCCAGTAGAATTTTAGTCGTACATCTGAGCTGCCAGCTTTGTGGGTGCACTGTACTCTAGATGTACAGCACCTTCATCTAGTGTTAAATTAAATGAGAGAATGAGAGAAATCACACATGAAATAAGTGTCTAGACTTAATTCTTTAAAAAGATAAAGTCAGTTATATCCTATGAAAATCACTATTTACATATGTCCTTCTAGTTATGGCATATCTGATGAATAATAGTTCTATGAGATATTATTTATAGTCTTCAATAACCAAGGCTACTACTGTTTCTTGGTCGCTGTGCTAATAACTGTATTAATGTATAACATTAGAATAACTAAATATAAAACTGCTCACACAGTTTATTTGATAAACATATCTAATGCTGGAATGTGTCCAGAGAAGGGTGACAAAGCTGGTGAGAGGCCTGGAACACAAACCCTGTGAGGAGAGGCTGAGGGAGCTGGGGGTGTTTCGCCTGGAGAGAGGAGGCTCAGGGGTGACGTCATTGCTGTCTACAACTACCTGAAGGGAGGCTGTAGTCAGGTGGGGTTTGGTCTCTTCTCCCAGACAACCAGCAATAGAACAAGGGGACACAGTCTCAAGTTGTGCCGTGGAAAGTATAGGCTGGATGTTAGGAGGAAGTTCTTGCCAGAGAGAGTGATTGGCATTGGAATGGGCTGCCCAGGGAGGTGGTGGAGTTGCCATCCCTGGAGGCGTTCAAGAAAAGACTGGGTGAGGCACTTAATGCCCTGATCTAATTGACTGGATAGGACTGGCAGTTAGATTGAACAGGATGATCTTGGAGGTCTCTTCCAGCCTGGTTGATTCTATGATTCTATGACTAATCACAGTACTGAAATAAGGGGGAAAGAATAGTCTTAAGATATTTGACACCAATACCTTCATCAAAGACATTTCAAGGAGGAGAAAAAAATCATAACATGTAGTTAGAATTGAACTAAAATTGATTGAAATTAAAATGCATCTAGATTTTTTTTATCACCATATTATGTCAGAATTATTTTCGTGGACACTGAAATAATATCACTCTGTATAAAAACCTAATTTTGCAATCATTATATATGGCATGAAAATTACTCATGAAGCAAATGGAGTTCAGGAGAACTGGAATTACAAATAGTGGGACTGGGTCTGGATTCTTGGTTTGTTTGGGTTTTTTTTTCAGACAAAGCTTTTTCTTTATGCAAATGTAGACTTCAAGTGAATGAAATTTTTGTAGGTCTATTTTTTTAGTGAATTGTAGAAATACTTTTAAGGCAGATATTGTTACCACACCTTTTATCATGTCTTCTGAAGAAGGTGTTACTACTATTTTACTATTATAATACTGACTCCTATTGCTAAATTATTACCATTAATTTTATTCATTACTGTTATTGTCATCATCATTACTGTACTTTTTTTTGGGGGGTTACATTAAAAGCAGCAATCAATATTATGGAAGGAAATGAAGCCTGGCTCTTCAGGCTGACATTTTTCTTCAACCAGAAGGAAAAGTCAAGATTTTGAATATGGTAAAATATTCAGAGGTAATCTGGGTTTTTATTTGTTCATTAAGCTAAATTAATCATGTACCCTCAAAGCATCAGCACAGATCCCTGTTTCTAAATAACAATTCATGAGAATCCATTCAACCTTCCCCTTACAAATGTGGTTTTTTTTTTTTTTTATCTGTCAGTGGATAAATATATCTAAGTTAGTGTAAAGCCCTGTGGTTTATAAGTTTTCAGAACTTCATACAAGTCCAAATCCAACAGCATTAGTTAATTTTCAGTTGCAGTGAAATGTTGCTAAACTGATACCACAGGTGTAGTGTCTGGAAAGGGGCCAGAAAAAACACTTGAGGAGTTGCATGGTGAAATCATAAGAATTTGCAAATGGTGATGGCTCATGCTTTTGATTATGCAAAGAGGTATGCACGTGAGCAGGCAAAAGGGGTTTTAATCATGGCTGAGTGCGTTTGAGGAAATGCCATCTTGCTTTAAATGGTGGCTGGGTGGGGATGTGTGGTGGTTTGGTTTTTTTGCTTTTAATAACTCAGATTGTTATTGACATCCTCTTAACAAATAACAGTTGCTGTCTTTGAGGTAAAACTTTTCCTGAAGCAGGAAAAATGCTATCTGAGGACTAAACAGGTATAGGAGTCTGAAGAAGTCTGCCTGTTTACTGAATTTATTTGAATAATTTTGTCTCATAAATTTGGCTTATATCGAAAGACATATGGGTTTAATCCTCCACTTCAGTACAACAGTTTTACACTGGTGTAACTTCGTTACAGTTGCTGCAGTGCACGTTGAAATAACAAAGTGGCGAATCAGAGCCACATGTGTTTCATATCCCTTAAGAGTTGTATATTACATGCTTCTCAGATCTAGTGCATATGGAGTGGCATGTAATATCTGTGGGACAGATACTATATCATGTTAGTTCATGTGTGCCAGTATATTATCACATATATCGTACTGGATAAAATATGTACTCTGCAGTTTTAGCCTCTGAAAGGGGAGGAAACGTACTATAAAACTATGCAAAATCTGCTCTTGGAGTAAGTGGTAACTGCTTGCAGCTCTGCATACGTTCAGGTATTTGAGATAAGGAGTCAAGGCACTGTCCAGTGTTTAGGGATGAGTTACCTCTGTAAGCACAATGGTGACTGAACCCAGTACTAATTTTTAGAGAGCACAGAGAAGTGAAAGACTTTGCTTATGGAATGCCGTAACTGCTTCTAAAAAACATCTGAATGGGTTTTTGAAGATTTGTTTTGTTTTGTTAAAATCCCAACCAAGCCATGACCCAGCCCAAGCCTGTTTATATTACGAGATTTGATGGGTCTGTTGCACAAGGCAACAACACTTGACTAACGCTGCAGAGTCCTGATCTGTGTACAAGATTCACAGCATATGTTAAATAGTTATTGTGTACAGTGGAATGAATTTAATTGTATTTAGCTTTGCTGTAATTTGCGAACCAATTGTTAAAACATGCTGCAGGATGTCAAACTCATATTTTTAATAAGCTGGGCAAACTATCAAGTGGTCAGTGTTCTTGTGCCTCAGCCTTTTTTGATTAGTTGCCTTGCAGGCGGATTTGGACAGTTATATGGAAACAATACAGGGATGAACAAAGAAGGAACTGGAGTGATAATTTGAGAGAGTAACTGGGAAATTGGTCAAAGGAGGGGGGAAAAAAAAGCATGATGTAGATGGTTAACGGCATGTTGCTTTTTATCCTGTTCACTTAAAAACAATGTGCTGTAATTTATGAGTAGACAGACCTAGTTAATCCTTGCTTGGTTTATGTAGATGCTTGGGTGTCCAAAACCCCTAAATCAGTTTTATAGTATGCATTACATGTACTGTTGACTGGCTGACCTGAATAAAATGAAGTTTACAAACTGGTTTTGATTAACCATGTCTGAATGTAGACATTTAGCCTATTATTAAATTTAGAAGCCATTGGTTTATATTTTGTTTTATTGCTAATCGTCTTTTACTTTACTGTCAGAGTTTCCATAATGTCCAATTAAAAAACAAGCATTGTGCAGAGATAGATAAATAAAAGCTTGTGAGAAAAGCATAGACTGTGTTTGGAAAGCACTCATTCCACTGCATTGTATTACTATGGAAGAATCACTGCCAGGGACAAAAGATACTTCAGTCTCTTTTCTCTACAGCAGACTGGATGGATGATCTGTTTGACCAATACAACTCTGCTGGGCTGTGGAGAACAACAAAAGCTACTGGAAGCACAGCTGCCCTGGCCATTCATCCTGATAAATGATTGTCATCCTAGACGTTGCTTATGTGTCCATTGCAGTATTCCTCTGTGAAGGCTTAGAGGATAAGACGTCCAAAAGCATCAGTGAAAGTATCCCTGGCTGGGCTCTCATGGCTACCAAACACTTTGAAATAAGATAATTAGAGCTAGATGCATTGACTCCATATCTACTAATAAAATGATGAGTGCCGGCATGGGTCAAGGCGTTAGCACATGATTGTCCGTGGTGTTTATCAGCACAGTGTCATGTGTGATTTTCATGTGGGCCAAGAAGCTGTCTTCTAGGTGATGCTTGAACAGAGACCAAGGAGTTCCATATACCAGAGGTGGCATATACCAGAAAGAAGTTTGGAGGTACCACCTGAGCTGGGGAGTAAGGTGGTTTGGTTGCATGGATGAAAGCTCTACCATGTCAGCTGGGCAGAGAATAAATTGTTCATTTTCATTACTGTTGTAAACTGGACCGTTAAGATGCTTTCCACAGAGAGGCATGACTGGAGTTTCTGAGGTATGTGCTGCCTCAAAAGAGGCCTTAAAAGATCCATTTGCATGTGTGCCTCTCTGAAAGGGGAACATACAATCTGAACAGCTATTCTGCTTCAGGATGCTTACAAGGGGCTTAGCTTCCATCTGAAATCTATTTTTCCAGATTCTGTGCTTTGAATATGGCAGCTTATTAAGATATAAAATATCTTCATGTATGTTACCAGCAAAATTGAAACCCATAGATTAAAATATGTTTTGCATTGAACCTGTGGGACTGAAATATTCCACTCCAACTCCAGCATTTATTTTGACTAAGTGAAAGGGCTGGAGGGGATTATCTGCTGACAGAGATTCCCCTCACCATATCTCAAGTTGATTTCCACCTTCCATGTCAGGAGAAATATATGGATACTTTCCCAGTAAAAGTACAGCACAGTAGATGTACTTTTTCATCCATCTACATTCTTTCAAACCAATACCTCACTGGAGGCCATAGAGAAAACTAAGATCCCACGTTCTGACTTCTCTGAGGAACAGTTGAGTAGTTCAGTAATCTGAGCAGAGCAAATTGCTGGATAGAAAATGTGCAATTAGGTAAATCTAATTGGAGGGGGGGGGTCTATATTGAAAGGATTTAAGAACATTTAGAAAAAAAAAGGTAAAGTGTTATTTTTAGAGAAGAGACAAAAAAGTAGAACTGATTGTTTTACTGTCATAGAAGCAAGTTTTCTTCTGAGAATGCTTCATGAGCCTCTGCCCAGATGAAAAACCTTTTATTTTTACCTTAAAATGTTGGCAAAACATCATTAGATTATGTCAAGAATCCCCAGGAGGGGCTCCTAACCAACCTTCCCCTTCTTTCTACCCCTCTACCCTATCCCAGAGTTTGGCTTATGTGCAGGGTGAGTTTGGAGGATTCGCAAGGGGGATTAGAAGCAGAAGGATTAGTTACACAGATCTAAGCAGAAACACACACTCTGACAGACACACACACACACACACACACACTCACTGTCTACAACTACCTGAGGGGAGGTTGTAGCCAGGAGGAGGTTGCTCTCTTCTCTCAGATGGCCAGTGCCAGAACGAGAGGACACAGCCTCAGGCTGCGCCAGGGGAAATTTAGGCTCGAGGTGAGGAGAAAGTTCTTCACTGAGAGAGTCATTGGACACTGGAATGGGCTGCCCGGGGAGGTGGTGGAGTCGCCGTCCCTGGAGCTGTTCAAGGCAAGACTGGACATGACACTTGGTGCCATGGTCTAGCCTTGAGCTCTGTGGTAAAGGGTTGGACTTGATAATCTGTGAGGTCTCTTCCAGCCTTGGTGATACTGTGATACTGTGTGATACTGTGATATCTATGTTTGTGTCCTCATTTTTATACATCTCAGCAAGCCTATGAGTGAAGTAGACATCAACACTGTTTTCTTTTCACAGCCTATAATCTAATCCTTCTCATTAAAATATTCCAGTTAGCCTCAAGCCAGAACAGTGTAGAAATGCCCCAAAATTTGAAGATTTACTGTATTTGCCTTTCTAAAACATATCTGACATGGGAATTTCAAAATAATTGATATCATCATCCTCTGCAATAAGTGCAGCCTGTAATATTCATGACCATGTTATATTATTCAATAGGATTTTATTATGTAATATCTTACATTAATTTTTAAACAATTAGCCTTTCTTGTGTGTGGTACCCTGTGGTTGGTTATCCTGTAGCTTCAGGATGAGTCTTGCTCTGAAAATACTAAGAGGAAAAAATAGAGGTACTGCTATGTAATTTGTTCCAATCAGTTCTTTTTAAAACCAATACTTCTTCCTGCACTGTATTTTCTGCCTTAAGCTTATAGTTATGTGTTGGTAGCTGTACTGTCATGCAAGAGCTTGCCTATTAGAAGTTTTGTTTTTGACTTTAGAACTTGACAATTATCAAAGTACTAAACGTTGAGACATAATAATAGCTAATAAAATGAAAGTTCGAAAACTCATTAAAACAGTGTGATCAATCTCACAACTTCAACTGCGGCACAGCTAAGGCAGATTTTCATCTGACCAAATTAAAATTCACTTGCTTGTGAGTCTCAGATGGGGCAAATCTCTTTTGTATTTATGAGAGTTCAGGTAGCAGCTGGAAAAAGAACATCATCTGACAGACTTTGTTATCCTGCAGTAGGCCTGAAAGCCATAAATATATTCCAGAGAGCTGCAAGTGATGGGGTTATGTCAAAACACCTGGGTAAAACTCTGTCAAGCCCTTGTCTTCTGTTTGTGTGATTCCTGTGTGGCTGTCAAAGAGGCTGCATAGCGTGTCGGTTTTAATAAAAGCAGTGAGCAATGAATGAAGCAATTGCAGAGCCATTGAGTTGAAAGCAGGTCCTTCACAAATGATTAGGTAATTAAAAATATGAATGTAGCTAATCCATGTTGACGTTTTTATAGCCTTTACATGAAACAACCTTTAAGGGCATGGTGGAGTAGAGAGATAAAGTTCCACGGGAGGACCACTGGCAGTTGATCACAGAAAAAGGAGGTATCATATGTGGAAAATGCTGGTTTAAACAAAGCATAAGGAAATAAACTGGATGACTAAAAATAAACATCAGTGAGAATCTCCTATATGAAAAATCACAGCTAAAGTAGTTGCATGCATAATGGGTCCGTAGCAACAAGCAGCATGTTATCCCAGGGACAATTACAGTGCAGAGCTGCACACCCTTAGGTGACATGGAGACAGGCAAATAGTGGGCAGAAGTGAGGAGAGTGGTTTGTCATCCTACCAGTAGCTTATGCAACTTTTGTATGTTAATACAGCCACTTCTGGCATACTCTGCCCATTCCCCATGTCCATATCTTATAAACGAAATGTGGAAAATAAACTATAGAGGAGCTAGGTGATACAGAAGCCAAATTAACAGATTTATTAAACACATCTCTGTATACAGAGAACAAAATATTTTTCAGTGTAGTGAAGGGTTTAATACAATAGCACAGAATTTGAAGACTGGTGGAAAAACAGAGGTATGCAAATTGATTTTCACAGTGTTGCAATTCACAATGAGTGTTCTGCAGTGGAGACTGTAATGGGTTTGACATTATGCAAGATAAATGAATTCTGGAAGTTTTGCTAGCAGATAACTCTAGCCATCATGTGATAAACTATGGGCTTGGTACAGAAGCTCTAGTGCTCCATAATGACTGGTATAAGGTATTTGGCCTGTGCTATTCAACAGATGAAATCTTAATACCATGCTCTAGAAGATGTTGTATTCTATGTCTCATAGTGTTGTTCATGGTTGGACTGGATGATCTTGGAGGTCTCTTCCAACCTGGTTGATTCTATGATTCTATGAATCTATGTTTGCAGGATATTAAGACATTTGGAATCACTCAGCCTGGAAGAGGATATTCACACATGTTTTTTCTAACCAGTGTTCTGACATATGAGAAGGTAATGATTGGTGGTTAGAACAGCAGAGGATCTTTAGTGGTATCATCAAGAACTCTATGAAAGTACAAGTGACTGGAGAAAGATGCTCAAGTTCAGGAGTTTTAAGTGTCTTTGCTTGACCCTAACCATACAGTAAACTAGTCCTTGAGAATAATTTGATATATTGAGAGATCACAGAATCATAGAATCAATCAGGTTGGAAGAGGCCTCCCAAGATAATCCAGTCTAACCGATTACCCAGCCCTATCCAGTCAACTAGACCATGGCAGTAAATGCCTCATCCAGTCCAAGGTGTGGCCTGAAGAGTGTTGAGTACAGGGGAAGAATAACCTCCCGTGTCCTACTGGCCAGTCTCTTCCTGATACAGGCCAGGATGCCATTGTCTCTCTTGGCCACCTGAGCACACTGCTGGCTCATGTTCAGCCTACTGTCTACCAGCACCCCCAGGTCTCTTTCTGCCAATCTGTCCCCAGCCTGTAGTGCTTCTTGGGGGTACCTGAAGCATTTGCTACTGTGGTTACATCCTTGTCCTTTTACCTCTTCCTGAACACTGAGCCAAGCTCTCCTTCCAGGCAGGGTTTTTTTGTGTCACTACAAAATTAAAATAAAAAAAGGCCATAGTCTGTCTTGGCTGAATTGGGTCAGATAATTCATAACAGTAGTCAGTGAGAATTTGGTATGAGTCACCTATGCAGAATCTGAACTGTCATAGAACATAACAATGAAAAAACTGTAAAAGTAACCAGAAAAAAAAAAAACTTCATAGAAGAGGTAATGAAATTCTGAAATATGCTGCCCCAGGATGTTGTGAAGGCAGTGTCATCAGGTTGGAATGGGGTTAATCAAATTATTGGAGAACAGGTCACTTACAGATATAAGGACCAGATGAGTATGCATTCTCTGGCATCCTTCATACAATGGCTAAGGGAGTTTTTGAGGGGCAAGTACCACAAGGGGTATCCATGACCATGTTCCTATACTGTCAAATGCCTCTTTTTTCCAGTGTTGGGCACAACAAGGTTACATAGTCTGAGGACAAGTACTTTGCTGCAGGAATGTAAGAAAAAATTGCTGAGAGCATCCTCATATTAAAATTCTTCTTTCTGTACTAATCCAGAGGAGAACTGTGAACATGAGCATAGAATCATAGAATCATAGAATCAGTCAGGTTGGAAGAAACCTCCAAGATCATCCAGTCCAACCTAGCACCGAGCCGTGGCAAATCAACTAGAGCATGGCACTAAGTCTTTTCTTGAACACCTCCAGGGACAGCGACTCCATCACCTCCCTGGGCAGCCCATTCCATGGCAAATCACTCTGTGAAGAACTTCCTCCTAACAGGAAAGAACTTCCTCCTAACATAGGATCATAGAATCGTAGAATCAACCAGGTTGGAAGAGACTTCCACGATCATCCAGTCCAACCTATCCCCCAGCCCTAACCAGTCAACTAGACCATGACACTAAGTGCCTCATCCAGGCTTTTCTTGAACAACCTCCAGGGACGGTGACCCCACCACCTCCCTGGGCAGCCCATTCCAATGGCAAATCACCCTGTCTGTGAAGAACTTCCATCAGAGATGAGTTAATTCTGCATTTGCTATGGAATATAAACGAACACACTGAAATACCCAAGATGTATTAAAAATGTGGCACTAATTATTCCACAGTGGAAAAACCTTTGAAGAAACCTTGACTATTGCTTTAGGAGTGACTTCTGTATGCATAATAGTCTCCTTTATTCATGATATGAAAAAGAAACAGTAAGCCATTTCTCATCTGCATGAGAAGTCACTTGAATTCAGTGTAAATATTCTCCTGTGGACAAGCTGAGGAGCTGGCAAAATTTAGAAGTCAGCAACTCTAGGTATTACCTCTCAGAAGTATAATCAACTACTGAGCTAACCCTGAACTCATGGAAATTTTGACAGAAGGTGGATCCCAAGAAATTTAAGTGAATTAGTTTCACCATGTGGAAAATTGGAGAAAAATATGCATACATTAAGGAAATATGCAAGCTAATGTTCTAGATGTTTATTGTTTCCATGTGTTTATTTCTAAACAGGGTAATTTAAGAAACTCACTTTGTGCATGTGGAAAGAAATGTAGGGAAAAAAAAACACCAAACCCCCACAATACTCTAAATTTAGGGCAACAAACCTGAAATGAGAAACTTTTTTGAGCGTTTTATTCACTTCTTTCCATCTATAAGAGTGAATGTGAGGAAGGCTGTGGATGTAGTCTACCTGGACTACAGCAACGCCTTTGACACCATTTGCCACAACAAGCTCCTGGCAAAGCTGGCAGTTTGTGGCTTGGACAGATTCACTCTGATATGGGTCAATATCTGGCTGGAAGGCTGGGCTGAGAGAGTGGTGGTGAATGGTGCCACATCCAGTTGTCAGCCAGTCACTAGTGGTGTCCCCCAGGGATCAGTGCTGGGCCTGATGCTGTTCAATATCTATAGGAGGGCAGAGACCAATGAGATGAGATTTAACAAGGCCAAGTGCAGGGTTCTACACTTTGGCCACAACAACCCCAAGCAGCACTACAGGCTGGGGGGACAGTGGCTGGAGAGCAGCCAGGCAGAAATGGACCTGGGGGTACTGGTAGATAGTAGCTGAAGATGAGCCAGCAGTGTGCCCAGGTGGCCAAGAGAGCCAATGGCATCCTGGCCTGCATCAGGAACAGTGTGGCCAGTAGGACAAGGGAGGTTATTCTTCCCCTGTACTCAGCACTGGTCAGGCCACACCTTGAGTATTGTGTCCAGTTCTGGGCCCCTCAATTCAAGAAAGATGTTGAGGTGCTGGAACATGTCCAGAGAAGGGCAACAAAGCTGGTGAGGGGCCTGGAGCACAAATCCTATGAGGAGAGGTTGAGGGAGCTGGGGTTGTTTAGCCTGGAGAAGAGGAGGCTTAGGGTTGACCTCATTTCTGTCTACAACTACCTGAAGGGAGGTTGTAGCACCACAGAACTTTCTTCCTTGGCTGTTTCCCTCTTTGACCTACTTTGTTGTTTTTTTTTTTTTCACATAAGCAGCAAAATATTTTGTCCTTACAGTTGAATCAACAAAAGCAGAGTGGCTTGCTTTGCTCCCTGCCTGTCAGCACCTGCACTAACACCTGCTTGCTGATGTCTGCACTCACATGATGCATGTTATTGTTCTTTGTTTTCTTTTTTGTTTTTTTAATTCTCTTCTGATTATTGTCAGTACTTTCTCCATTATGACTTAAAAAAACTATTCTTACCTCTTCATCCAGTTTCCAAAGTATTACATCAGCCTTGCTTTCTTCTCACCTCCCTTCACAGCAGCTACCCTAAATATCTTTTCCAGTAATCTCTTTGTCTAATATGGCAGTGAGAGAGTGGGAGTGGCATGGTTATATTGCACAAATGCTCTCTGTGCCTTTTGTTCTTCTTTGGGTGTAACCTAAGACTTTCTACATTCATTATTCTCAAGTATTGGCCACTTGATGTCTCAGAAGTGAGACATTTCCTCTGTGGCAGCAGAGAGGAGGTAATCTGCCTTCTCTTATGGCTGCTCCATGTGAATATCTTCTAGATGCTGCTTTCTTGATGGTCAGTACCGCTACTGGTACTGAAGAGAATCTAGGAATAACTCAGAGTTGATTTTTTATGTGTGAGTATTCTTGATTAAGTGAATAAAAAAATAGATGCAAACAATGCTAGGAAAGCAGGAGATTCCACAGTCATTGTAATTTCTGATAATAATGCCCATTGAGCTCAAATTTGTACAGCAAGCAAAGCTAGGGGAGCAGGGGATCCCATAGCCACTGTCATTCCTGCTAATAATGCCCATCGACCTCAAATTTGTACAGCAAGAGCAGAACTCAGCTGGAGAAAACTGTGCTGCTGGACTGACAACACAATCAAGCCAAGCCTAGTAATACAAACTGCATGAACAATGTCGAAAGACGGTAGAAGAGCTGAACTGTAAAGATAGTTCTTTTATTTTCCTATCTGTACAGATTTGCAACTAAAACACACCAAATTGAACATCAAAGGTTCTCTTATTGGTTGCAGTATTACTGAAACATTTGAGATCCTTGGGATCCTGTTATGCTAAGTGCTGTGAAAACAAAAAGTTACCTGGAGGAGTTTGCAGTCTGGTTATAAGACACAAGACAACAGACAGCTATAGGAGAATGAGGAACACAGAGAAACTGTAAAACAATTTTGGTCATCACAACAAATAGTGATCTCAGCACTCTGGCATTCTCACTGGTGTGAAGTTTTTTGGAGACATCATGGAAAATATTAAGTGGAAACAAAACTTCTGTTTGTTAATTATAAACAGAGTGTTCAGAAATCTTTTTGTGGTCTGGTACCAAGTTTCCTCATTGTGTAACAATGAGATGAGTAACTTAATACAGATAAGTAGAGCACTAGGGTTGTGACCTTTGTCTTGCGCACAAAGTTCCAAGTGAGCGGAACAAGTCTTACCAAGCAAAACGCAGCTTCGCTGACACATAAACCTTGGGCCAGGAAAAGAGCTGCAGTGAGGACCATGCCATGCCATTGGTGTTGTCTTATAGAAAGACATTTATTTTGCAATGTGAAATTGTAACTCTAGATAATTTTGTAGAAACTAAAACGTGTGTGTTCTTTCAAATGCCTGGGGCTATGGACTTTGGCTGCAGGCTCTAGATCCATGCAGAGGGGAAAGGGACATGCCTAAATCAGAAAGCTAGAAGAAACCTTGCTTCTTCTACCACATCACAATGATATTGCAGTGGCCTAGGTGGCAAATTTCTGAACACACAGGCATGTTATTACTGGTTTCTGCTCAGCCTACTCTATTTACTCTGCTAATGTGGATCTTGTTCTCCTGTGAGGTGAGTCTTCAAGTGAGAAAACTCCATGACTAATATCGCACTGCAACTGAATAGCAATTTTCTGACAACACATAATTTCACTATTTATTTGGGAACTAAATTGTTTGCAGGTTCTCTGTTTCGCTTCTGCATTAAAAAAAAAATAATCAGTTTTTAGCATTAAATTGCTTTTCAGTCTACATATAGGACTTGGTAAAATATTCAATGTGATCAAAATACAAGCAAAATATTTCGACATACCCAGTTTTTCCATCAGTGTTTCAATTCCTGAACAGGACCACATGCATTCTAAGTGGCACAGAAATAAAACTACTATTCAGTTCAGACAACTCTGCTTAACTCAATAGAAAATAAAAAGCACTGAGGCACTGCAGGTGTTAACAGCAGAAGCTAAAGATCTGTTAAGTATTGGATCTCTAAGATGAGATCCAGAATAACATGAAGTTGCCTGGAACACAAGTGATGTGAAACATTTAAATCCAAGAATAACAACCAGGATTGTTACAGAGTCCTAAGTATTCTGGTAAAAGCTACAGTTTGTGTGCAGCATATGTTTTAAGGCACCTTTTACTGCAGCTGAACATTTTGAAGTCACGTCCTCAGAAGGCCACATAGCTTTTACATGAGAAAACAATGCATGGCGCCCAAACTGCCTGATGCATAGGCAATGTTAAATCCAATATGGAGCATAACAGCCACAGCTACACTTAAAATACAAAGTTGAGGGAGAAGATGGGGAACTCAGATCAGCAGCTTCTACTTCTGCTTCCCAGGACTGTCAATTGCCCAGCAGATTACACAATCAGACTTGGTTAAGTGTCTGTCTGGCCCCATGAATCTTGGATTCTTGGCTGTGGCACAGAATAGATTTCAACACCTTCCTCCTTTTCTCCCCATGTGTATATGGTCACATGCTTGCACAAAGTGTGGCGCACAGCCTGCTGTTCAGAGCACAGACAAGTGGGAGATGAGGATTCAGGCTCTCTCTATCTGAAGGAAGAACTGAACTTCAGTTATGCTCTTCCTTTCAAGGCCAGGGTGTTGTAACAATGAACTCTTCTCCAAGTTTTCAAAATGAGTGAGATGGTCACACTTCTGTTTGCCTTATCAGGATATCAGGAACAGGTGAATCTGTATCTGAAGGAAAATTTAGAGTTACACCACAGCTGAAAGAGTAGTTTCAAAATAAATTGTGTAGAAAAGAAAGCTAACGTTGAATTGCCTGTGTGTCCCACGGAGCTTGGCACGGATATCTGAGTAGTGTAGCGCAACATGTGAATACAGTTATCGACTGATAGAGTTCTGATTAGTGCAGCCGACATCAACCTATGGCTGAACTGGTTCTTCAAACATTGTCAAAGTAGCCCGAGTCTGGATTGTCAAGTGTGTCTCTGGGATCCAACAAAAGCAGGAACAAAGCACCAATAATTGTTACCATGTTTATTTGACGTTTCTTAGTTTCACAAAATAATTACGTTCCAATGAAAAAATACATCCATAAAATACGTGAATGCAGGATTAAGATAGGAGCATTTTCAGTGCAGCTCTCACAAGGTAAGACAGCTATACAATCCAAATGCAAATCCTAGGCAGATGGCAAGTGTTTTTTCTGTTTGATTCCTGCTTATTTTTCTGTCCTCAACTCCCCATTCTCCACTCTCCCTTCTCATTCCTCTGGTTAGAATCCTGGATCATCTTAGATATGCTTTCTAAAATGGTTGGAAAGGGGTAAATACTGGACTAAGTGAGATGGCTAATTTATTCCAATCAAATTCAATACACTTAATTAATGCAAAGTTCAGATTACAGAAGTCAGCCAAGTCTCTGTTTCTGTTGGAACCTTCACACCCAGATTTCTTTACTGTTTATGATTTTCAACTCTACAAGCCTATCAGAGAAATATTCTCCCTTTCTATTTCTTGTTTTGCCCCTCAGATAGAAAGATTAGGGCTATGGAGACAGAGGAGGAGTTTGGGCCTTGTAAAAATGAGGGGAAAAGTTTATCTAGGAGAGTTCCATTTGTGCAAAGCTGTTCCTGAAAAAGACACAGGCTGATGAGTGTGGCAGATGATGGGAGTGGGGTGTCTTGACAAGACTCAGTTGCTGAGCAAGTCTTCCCTAGGGCAGGCAGTAAGGCATAGCCAAGGACTTCATGGTGAAGACAGCCATAATTCATGCCCAAAGGAGTGATCTTGGCTTGTGCCTTCTTTATTTGTCACTGAACCTTTCCTATTCACTATAAGCAAAATTTGGATTGCAACTCTTCTACCTTGGACATGGTGTTAGGACTATGTTCCTTCTGATTCTTGCAATGGCACAGGAGAAAAGGAGGGAGAAGAAAGTGAAGAAAACATTGCCTGGTTCAGCACAGCCTGATCGTTCCCTTTCATCTGTTCTCTTCAGAACAAGGAAGAAGCATCAGCTCAGAGGAATGGGAATTTGGTTCAGCTATTGTGTAGGTCTCACTGCAAACTCAGATCCTGTTTCTGATCTGTACAACTGTGAAAATCACTCAAAAGATGCCAGCATAGAATATCTCATTTTGAATTGAGTTCTGTCTGTCCAAAGCCCTTTAAGCCTTCTGAAAATTACAACCTTATTTTGAGCACAGAGCTCTAACGTAGTATTCATAGATGAATCAAAAGACTAACATTGGTGAGCTTGATTTACTTAAAGGAATGATAAATCTACTTTTGTTTAAAAGAAAGCACCAAATAACAAACCAACCAAAAGGAAGAACAAGAGCTGTAACAGGCCACTTCCTTGCTTTACAACTGCAGACCTCTTTGAGAAGGTCTCACAGGTTGTTCCTGTCCACCCTGGCTAGCGGCTAACAGCTCCATCTAGATGGTTTCCAAGGATCATCAGGCAATTAGCCTTTTTCTGTTAAACTAATATCAGAGCAACCCACCTGGATCTTTTTGACCATCTTATACACTCTTGAGGCATCAGAGGAACTGGCAAATGCCTGCAAGAGTTTCTCAAATGAGAGATCAGAGAAGGAGAAGGAAATAAAAGGCAAAGTGAACATTTGCATTCTCGTGTTCTGCATTTGCTCACCCCTTCATGCCATGCATAATGTTACACAGAAGGCTGCACTGCAGAGGTCAGCGGGGTAAATTCCTGCCTGAGCACAACAAAATATAACAAGAAATACAAATTATTATGCTTTTACATAACAAAAAAGAGAGTAGCCTTTGTGATGGATACATAATGAAGTGTTTTTTGTTTCATGCAGCACGTGGAATATTTAAAACCCTAAATCAGCTTCAATATACTAGTGAGAAAACAGCAATGAGCCTTGGGGTTTGTGGAAGACTGCAGTGATCCCGTTGAGTAGCATTGGTTTTACTTAAGGCTTTTTCAGAAGCCCAGAATACAAAAGAATGTCTGGGAGAGGCTTAATAAGCAGAGGGACAGAATTGGATTCTGTGATAAATCGTGTGCATAATGAGTAATGACAAGGCTTTTTGCTTTTTCTGTTCGTTTTGGGTCACAAATAAGCAAAATAATTAACCAGGTCCCCTCAAAAGGGAATTTTTCTCTTTTTTTTTTTCTCAATGAGGATCAGTTGGGACTGTATTTTTTCAGCTGCGCTGATTCAGAGTATTCTGTATCACCTTTTACAAAGCCAAACAAAGCTTAATGGTGTTTCCATTAGATTTCAACTGAAATACATCCAAAACAGTTCTTCCATAAAGACAGGCTATTTGTCCCGATAGAGCTCTCTGATAAGACCTTATCTGGAATAACATGTACTGTTCTGGTAAGCATTTTCAAGAAAGCAAAGTCCAGCACAATGAGAGGAATTAAGTTCTTATCAGATAAGATGAAAGTACCAAGCTTATTCAGTGCAGAAAAGAGAGACTAGGGGTGCACACTGGCTGTCGAGTGGTGTATCAGAAAGGGGTGAATACACTCAAGGAATGACAGTGCTGGCCCGAGAGCAAATTGAGAACAAATTGAGATGAAGTCTGACACAGCAAACTGAAAGGCTTTAAGAATCGTGCTCTTGGATGACATTCCAGTGGATGTAAAGAGCTTTATTTGGTTTTAGGGCACAACTCGCTGATTTTGCAAAAGAAATTGCATAATATAATTCCCTATGATGAAAACTGATGTTCCTCACAGTCACAAGTCCACAGTGGCAACGAGTCCTGATGAATGTCTTCTTCACCATCTCCAACCCTTTCAAACCATAACTAAGGATTTTTAAAGTGAAGCCAGTCAAACCGAGCAGGGCAAATATTGACTCTCTCTGAAAAGAACACATTATTAAAAACACAAGCAAATCTGTCTTTCTCACCATGCAACCATTCCATGGTAAACCAAAGAGCATCAGGTTGCATCAAGTTAACAAAAAAAAAAAGAGGAAACTGTAGCTTAATGGATCTGTTTCTCTTCATGTCGGTGTTAATAGGCAACGACTGTGAAATAAATAGAATTATATCAATGAGGCTGGAATAAAATCCAGCCTTTGTATGAGAACAAAACCGGGAAAAAAAATTATCTTTCATCTGTGATGCATTTAACTAACCAGTTACTGAAACTGCTGAAATACTTTTTGTTGTGGGATGTAAAATTACAGCAGAAAATGTTGTTTACAGTATAAAATATTGAAAAAAAAGAAAAACAACCTTACAGTTTGTTTTTCTGGTGTGACATAAAAGGTTACCAAGTTTGGTTCATGTCTTGAAAAAGTTTGTCATTCCATGACAGACATTAGTGCCATGGTCTAGTTGACTGGATAGGGCTGGGTAGTCGGTTGGACTGGATGATCTTGGAGGTCTCTTCCAACCTGGTTGATTCTATGATTCTATGAGGATTCTTCTACTTTCAACTAACACAATTGACATGCAGGATTTAAAAGCTGCATACACATTGCTGCAGCAGTTTTATTGCAGAGTTGTCAGTCCTTGTGAGTGCCGGGGTGATCTTATTACTGTCTACAACTACCTGAAGGGGCATTGTAGCCAGGTGGGGGGTGGCCTCTTCTCCCAGGTAACCAGCAATAGAACAAGAGGACACAGTCTCAAGTTGTGCCAGAGTAGGTATAGGCTGGATATTAGGAAGAAGTTCTTCACAGAGAGAGTGATTTCCCATTGGAATGGGCTGCCCAGGGAGGTGGTGGAGGCACCGTCCCTGGGGGTCTTCAAGAAAAGCCTGGATGAGGCACTTAGTGCCATGGTCTAGTTGATTGGATAGGGCTGGGTGATAGGTTGGACTGGCTGCTCTTGGAGGTCTCTTCCAACCTGGTTGATTCTATGATTCTCTGATTCTAACAGCTTGAAAAGAAAGTCCATTTCTGAAACTCATGTCTCGCATAGATGCTCCTGTTTGTTTCACATAGGGTTTATTAAAATGTGCTGTAAGGGAAGGTACTGTTTTCTGCCCTAAATGATAAGTGAGGTTATTTCTCAGATGTTGTTGGCTGTTAATATCATAACTGGAGTAGGTTCCTTACAAGGAAAGGACAGATTATAGGGGCTATTCATTACAATGGAAAATGGCATCAAGAAAACAAATTTAGCAAAACAGCATTTGCTTTTTGTGATGGTTTGGGTGTTACCTGACCCCCCACACTTTAGAAGTCACCCAGACTAGACTCAGCCAGCTCTGGAAATTGATCGAAGCTTATATTTACAGCTTAGCACAATATTCCAACCCTGATGATACTGTGATACTGTGATACAAGCAGATATTTACAATATATACAATTATATACAGAAATATACAAGGTAAAAGGTAATAAAGAAAAACAACAGCCCTCCCAGAAACCAGAGTAACCAGGAGGGGCTCCCAACCACCCTTCCCCTTTCTCTTTCCCCTCTCTACCTTACCCCAGACGTTGCCTTGTGCCCAAGGAGGAATGCAAGGTCAGACAGGGGGATTAGAAAGCAAGTGGATTAAGGTGAGGTTAGAGAGATGCAGCCCAGAGCCCAGACAGAGAGCAGCTCCCTTATCTATGTTTGGATTCTTGTTCTTATACCTCTCAGCAAGCCTATGAGTGAAGTAGACATCACCATTGTTTCTCTTTCACAGCCTGTAATCTAGTTCTTCTCACCAAAACATTCTAGCTAGCTTCCAACTAACACACTTTTGAAAGGTCAAGGAATGTTATTCAGTCATACATTGAATGTCCTCTGGGTCAAAAGGGTTTTTATGCCAGTTTTGCCAAACTAGTGGCTTCCATGAGCTATCAATTGATGTTCCCCACAAGAGGTTTTAACTAATTCCTTGAACAACAAATAAGAAGTCTGCAGAGTATTCAAGTAGCATCATGACAACCACATTGTGAGCTACAGACTTGGGGACGTGTGGTTGGAAGGCTGCAACTTGGAGAGGTCCCTGGGGGTATTGGTTGACAGTTGACTAAATATGAGTCAGCAGTGTGCTCAGGTGGCCAAGAAAGCCAGTGGCATTCTGGCTTTTATTAGAAACATGATGGCCAGCAGAAATGGGGAGGCAATTATACCCCTGTTGTCAGCACTGGAGTGAGGAGGTGGCCAGCCTCTTCTTGGTGTCCAGCAACAAAAGTAGAAGAAATGTTTTCAAGATGCTCCAAGGGAGGTTCAGACTGGATGTTAGGAAATATTTCTTCACAGAGAGGATTATCAAATATTGGAATGGTCTGCCCAGAGCAATGGTAGAGTCAGCACCTCTGGAGGTGTTTAATCTGCTTGTGGACCTGGCACTTAGGGACATGGTTTAGTGTTGACCATTCAGTGTTGGGTCGAGGGTTGGACTGGATGACCTTTGAGGTCTCTTCCAACTGGATGTGTTCTGTGATTCTGTGATACCTATAATTTTATAATAGCATTATATGGTTAATATAAACCATAGATAACCATCCCTTCACTGTCCTCTCTGACAATTACAAAATTATGTATCTCACCTAATGGATCTACAATTTCCCTTATTCCTTCAAGTTTACCTCATGTCTTTTTCTTTCCTCTCTGCCTGTGATGACTCTAGCCTGCCCAGGGTGCACTTTCCATGACAAATTTGAGATGGTTTCATGATATCTCTCCCTGGGTATAGGTCAGAAAATGGCTGCCCAGGTGTATATATGACTGTCTTCAATATGCAAAACTATGGCCACCTTTATTTGGGATCTTCTATCATGTCATCTAGCTGGCCTAAACTCATTGAAGACTAACCATAGGGACTGCTTGGAGTAGATGTCCAAAATCTACCCTAAAGGAAACACCTGAAGACAGTGGGATCAGCATTAATACAACACTACTTTCACATGAAGTGACATGGATCTTTAATGCACTTTCACTGTAGAGAATGTTCCTCTAGCTCCTAAATCAAGGAGATCATTTCAAAATAGTCATCCATTACTTAGAAAGACAATAAATCTTCTAAACCACGCTTTTCCTTTACATGTTGTACCAGAAGAATGATGGATCTCTACAGCCTTTATAAAAGCAAAACTGAATTTCATTTAAGGAATAGACCCTAAGTCTTCTCATTCCACCCTTGTTCTTTATCCAAAAGAATCTTCTTCTTCCCCCTACCCATGACAGAGAAATTGAAAGGTCAGTGCAGAGTACATTTTAGTATATTTTATGGTATTATACATTGACCAAAAAGTTTAAATATGGAAGGTATTACAGTACTATACTATTACATGATTAGAAGCACATTTTACTGGAGATACGATCTGTGTTACCAACAAAATAAGTATGTATAGGATCTGGTTTAACTTAGTTATCCTTTTGTCCTTTTTTTCTGCTTATTGTTATGTAACAGTTGTGATGGTGAAATGCATAATGACTATTCCGGACAGTATGATAGAGCATCATATGGCATTTATATTGGAGAGTAAGGCATATAAACATATGAAAGTCATTTAAAGATACAATTAAAGTTCTAAACAAAGAACTTCATAAATATTTCATTTGAAAACTCAGCATTGACCAACTACCTGAGGGCTAAGATAACTTTTTTAAATACAAGATAATAAAGATTTAATAAAAATGCTGCTGTTAGAGGTGCAAGTGTGTTAACTCTCTCTGACAGAGGGCTATTAAAATGTATCCTTCAGTCAGTTCCTTCTTGTATTTTATTTCAACCTGCAAGGCCCTTTGAGTTTACTGTGTTGGATTATGGTAAGCAATAGGAACAATATTTACAAGGTGCATTATATCATATATACCCATATAATCCTTTAATTACATGATTCTTCTCATCCTGGAGATTTTCTGTTGAATTCTGAACTATTTGCATGGCCTGTGATCGATTTTATTCAAGCCAATCCTTTGCTGCACTCAGTTGAACAGAACAGACTGTTTTTTCTTTCAGAGTAGGGCTAGTCGCTGCCTTGTCTGTTTTTCATTTCTAAATCCAGTGTTCCAAGGACATGGTATATTTGCCACTGCAGGAGGATCTAGAATTCAGAATGAATACGATTCCAAATGATAAAAAACTTATGTGAGTAATACATAAATTACTGTGGGAGATGTGTAGCATATCAAGCAAGGCAGATTAGGCAGTCCTAAACCTCTCTTTGTCTTTGAAAAGTAGGAACTATTGAATAAATGTGATTTTTAACAGTCTTAAGCACTCTAAACTGATATCATTTGAATATTACTGCTGTATTAATTAGTAATAAAATTGTTCAAAAGACAGTAAGACCTTTTAAAGTTTTGAAGTTCCATGAGATTGGAATCCAGGTCATTCAGATGTTCTTCAATATTTTGGGTATTGACAGGACAAGATAATGAGAGAAAGACATGGAAAAGAAAAAAAAAGGCTTCATCAGATTGTAATACAAAAAGCAAATTAAAATAAATGAATTTGGAGATTAATTATGCTACATGAAAGCAACCAGAAGAATGACAGATTTTGGGCTGTAGACTAGGCAAGAAAGCAAGGAAGATCATGGACTCTAACTTGATATTTACTTTTATTTTTTTTCCTGGCAGATTAAAGTTATGTTTTGTCTTCTTTTGTTTTTGAACTTAGGTGAAGAAAGCTCAAGGCACTTGCTGTGTTAAGGCAGAGAAGTATATGCATCTTTGTTTTTCAAGGTCATGATGTGATATTTCACATTTTTGCATGTTTGTTTTTTTCTAATTTTCCTTTCACCAGGACACATTTTAATAGGACTTTTTTTTTATGTATTTGTTTGCACACATAATATTTTGTTATATTTAAAGGTTTTATAGGTGATAGAACTGCCTGTTATTAAAATTACCTAATGCTTCCTATTATGAAGCCTTGATTTCATCTACTTATAATAGTGCCAAACTGTAACTGTTTTGATTGAAGTTTTTATGCCAAGTAGCTGTCCCAGGCTGTACTTTTCTGGAACACTCAAGCCAAAGTAGTTCTACCATTTCTAGGAATAATGCAGGGAAAATGAAAAAATATAAACCAACAAACCCAACCAAACAAAAAAACCCCAACAATTCTTTTTTTTGCCTATGTCACAGAAGTTCTTGAAATCTGTGCACTGAAATGTGTCAGTGCTCCTAAACCTAGGCAAAGAAAAATGAACATTTTCATTGGGTTGATTTATTAAAAAGATTGGAATTTTTTGCTACTTCAGTGAAGATGCAGATAAAACCCTTCAAGTTTTATGAATTAAAAACTCCAAAGCATGTTCACATGTCTAAATATCTTTAGGTCTTTCCCTACTTGGTAGGCATCATCCCTCACCAAGAAACTGAGCATGCCCTAGATCATAGTGATAGAAGTAAAGACAGACTTTCTGGCTTATAGGGACACTAAAACAAGAGCAAGGAACTGGTCTTACGCTGTATTTTTTATGACAATTACCTCTTTTCAGATATAACTCTTCATCTGTCGCAAAAAGATAGAGAAGGACCCACAAATTCAGATGGCAATAGAAACAAAAGCTGAATTTGAGAAAGAAATGGACTGGACTGAAACAATTTATCTAGAGAAACAAGAACTTGGGGATGTAGAGTAGAACTAAAGCAGAACAGAGAGGAAGCTGGAGGCAGGAATTTGAGATTATCAGAGCTAAGAGTCAATAATAGGGAAAACTGGAAATGGGAAATAAGACATTAGATTTGAAAATTAAGAGCATCAAAGAGCACAAAATCCTACTTTGAAGGTTTGCCTATGGATTGTGGCACAACTTTTAGTTAGAAGCATTTACCGTTTTACTTCTAGACTCTTCATTCTATATGAGAGGATGGAGATCATCTCTCTGGAGTTTGTGTCACAGATGAAGTTGTCTTCATCTAGAAAACTGAGTTATCTTCCCATCTCAGCTCTAGATATGGTGTATTTTGAAAATAAATTAAACCAAACTTTGCACAAATTGTTGCTGTGAGAATGTGCTTAATTTTTATGGTACCCAGCCTCAACCTGTGGAAACAAATTTGCAGAAGTGCTGAAGACTCCCAGCTTCAACTTAGGTCACAGGAAGATGTAAATTAAACCCAAGGTATTTCAAAATTCATGGATATTATTAACACTAATCTCCCTGCTTCAGTTCTGCATTTTCAGGATGTGCATAAACCTCATCATCTCATAGGGATATTGTGGCGATTATTAACATTTGTAAAGCTTTCAAAACTATACTGATGAGCATCATAAAAGAAAACTCATGGGGAAGTTAATAAATGCCTTTACAGAAGGGTTTGAACAGTGTACAACAAAGATGGCATGAGGCCATCCACTGAACAATGGGACCACGTACTGAACAATGAAGTAAATACTGAACAGCTGCTCATTAAGTAAGCACCATCCCATCTGAAGACTGAAATGTCTGGGGTGCTGTGGAAAAAAAGTTTGTGATCTTGTAATTAAAGCCTCTATCAAACTTCAAAATGGATATGCCCAGGATAAATCAGTTGAGATTGCATGGGCAAGCTTATTTCTGGCATACTCTCACCTCTGCTTATGATTTTGAAGTGTTCTTTTAATGTTATTTTTTATACATACATGTTTGATAAATATATATGTTCACCTGTTAATTAATGCAATGAGCATTAGAGAATGAAAAGATGGAAGAAACAGAAAAAAATTGGAAGTTATAGGGAAAAAGAATGTCTATGAATAGGAAAGGAGAATTAAGTGGATTCAGAGAAGGGGAGAATATGGATGTTCTCCATGCCTAGGAGGTCTGTAGAAGAACATGGAAAGATTTTTGTTCTCCATCATAGAATCATAGAATCATAGAATCAACCAGGTTGGAAGAGACCTCCAAGATCATCCAGTCCAACCTATCACCCAGCCCTATCCAGTCAACTAGACCATGGCACTAAGTGCCTCATCCAGTCTTTTCTTGAAGACCCCCAGGGACGGTGCCTCCACCACCTCCATCATATAAATACTTCATATTTCCAGTTGAAAAGTGCACTTAATGTTCTTCAAATTCACTTATGAAAATAATACTTAGAACTTCCATTGATTTCATCAACTGTTAAACCTCTTGAGCAATGTTTGAAATGTGGATGTTTTCCACATCCATTACAGATTTGTGTGCACTGCATTGACATCCAGCTGAGTTCCTAAAGAGTAATCCTTTTCCAGGAGCTTAGCAAAGAGTATGTTCATTTATCCACACATTTCCATCTTATTCAGCATACTTCATCATGTTTAAATGAGACTTCTCTGTTACAAGTGTCTTGGATTGTACAGTTTACATTGCAAATATTTCCCATTGCCTTACCCTGTTAAACAAGTGAAGCCAGTATAGTAGCTGAGAAAATAGAAAGACTGAAAAAATACAAGAGTTGAGGTTGGAAAACAGTAAAATCATGTAAAATATATTACAATGAGTTGTCAATGTCAATGACCTTTCTAATACGAGAATCATAGAATGACTTGGGTTAGCAAAGACCTTTAAAATCTTCATGTCCAACCTTTATCTAACACTACCAAACCTGGTACTAAACAGCACCACATCTCTTCCTCTTTTAAACACCCACAGGGATTGTGATTCAACCACCTATGAAGAGAGCCTATTCTGGTATTTGATAATGCTTTCAGTGAAGAAGCTTCTTCTAATATCCAATCTAAACCTCCCCCAATGCAACTGGAAGCTGTTTACTGTTGTCAGAGAACTGTGTTCCTTTCTGTTGTCTTCAAATACACATTTTCATCCCTTTTCTTTTTTGGTCATACCCATCAATTGCAATTCAGTTATGAATGGTCACTAAAGAATTGTTGTCCATAATTCTCTTGGTGATACCTTTTGGGCTCACTAACTTATCACCTTCTTTCTCAGACTGGTAGTCTCAAGTACAGTTGTTGTGTTTTTGCAAGACTTTAGAATATTCAGCTTGACAAGGTTGGAATTCTGGCTGCTCTAGCAGCAGTTTATAAAAGGTAAATGTGCTTCATAATTTTTAAACTAAGACTAAACTAAATATTGCCACAAATGGTTCTTATAATTAAAGAAGCAGAAGCACAAGAAGAGTAAAAAGAGAGACAGATTGAATAGAACTGCTGCTCATGAATACTGATATTCTGTATGCAGATCCCTATTATAGGGGTAGGATTTGATCTTCAAGAATGCATTCCAGGTAAAAGTTATACTAAAGATATTAAAATATACTTCTTGAACTAACTGCTTAACTTTAACAGAATTAGGGATGTTCATAATGATTTTGAGGGTTTCTAGGTCAGAACCAGAGGTTCTTTAATAAAAGCTTTTAACTTTATGTAGCTTGACCTTTATACTGAGGTTTTATTATTTCTATAACATGTCCTTTCCTTATAATTACTTCTGCTTCTATAAAATACTTGGCTGTTTGGAATGATGAATTGTAACAGTGATTTTTTTTTTATGGTACTGTTAGAAAAATAGGAAGAAAACCTTTTTTTAACTTTTTTTTTTTTTTTCCCAGAGGCCAGTACTGCACTCTGCAACACAGGCCACTGTATTAAATACATGGAATTTCCCTTAAATACACAACATACAACTTTGTCATTAAACTCTGTTTGAAGTTTTCTTTACTTACTTACATTATCTCAGTGGGCAATCATTCCCTGGAACATTTTGAAGCAAATAGTCATTTCAATTCTAACCAGCACAGAGTCTTTCAGAAAACACTCTTTGCCAATCATCGTGCCACATTCTAGCTTATACTTTTAACTTGATCAAGCTACAGAACAAGAAATGCACAAATCATGGCAACACTGTGTATTCTGATTGTGCAAATGAGCACTATCAATATTGGAGGGTTTTGGTAGTGTATAATCCCAAAATAGAGAGTATATAACCCCAAAAGAGAGAGAAATTACAGAATCGAATAGAAGAAGATTAATGAACACATGTACAGTGGTCAAATATTAGGATAACAGCAGTACAAAACTTCCATACTGCTTCAGGAATTTTAATTAGACCATTACTTGTAACACATTTCTTATGAATATATTGAAATTTTATTTGCTTTACAACACAAAAAAAAAAGCTTGGAACTATGAATTCAAAGCAGGGTTTAAAGTTAAGTAAAGCAACATGAAGTAAAAGAAAGTTGTTGTTTTTTTCCCCCTGATCTATATCAGATCTCTTAGTGAATCGAGTTACATAAAGCACTAGGGGTCAATTGTGCATTTATTCTGATTCTGTAGAATTCTAAAGTAACAATTTTCATATTAAAATGAAGCTTGAAATCTGACCTCCTCCACCAAGATTTTTGTTCAGTTTGTGAGCAGTATTTTAGTGTGCTGAGAATTTATGGGGCTATCAGTGGTCCCATAAACAGTTGAATGAAAGGGAAGTCTCATGACAGAACGTTAGAAATTTAAACTAAAATCAGTTAAAATATGCATTCTCTTATACAGTCAGGATACACAACCATGTTTTTTGGTTTTGCTTGGCCTTTTTTTTTCAGATAGAGACAAAATCCTGCAGCTGTCTTAAGGTCTAGTCATTAGTATATGCAGAATAGTTTGGGTTTTTTATATACTAAGTGCTCTTTTACAGCTGCTCCATAAAAATTTAGTCAATGTGATCGTAGAATAACTTAATCTTCCTAGAACTTACTTGAGAATAAAATCATCATGTTTCTAGGAGACTGCGTAAGTGGAATTATTGTTGAGTGGTTACAGTAGAATAAGGCTCAATTTACCCAGTTAAACACATCCATATTTTGATTTTTTCTTTGAGAAGCAGTTTCAGCTGACTCAACAAGTGCATAGAGGGGCTCTAACTTACATCTGTGTGATACAAGTTATGTCAGGTATACTTTAAACAAATGTTATTCAGAATGCACACCATGTTTCCTGCACTTGTTTTTCTCTAGTTGTTCAGCATATTAAATCAGAATACTACTCATAAATTAATTATTAATTAGTCTATGCAGTTTCTGAATAGCACCATTCTTAAAACAAGCATGCTAACCCTTCATAGTATGGAAGTAGCCAAACTCTACCTATGTCACTGAAGAGTCTCCTTCTTAATATTATTCTCCTTCTGGAAACCTCTCTTCTGGAGACATTCAAAGCTGGTTGGCTGCTTGCAAATGTCGTGCAAAAGAAACAAAAAATGTCAAAAGCAGGCTTCTTCTTCATCTAGCTATTAGAATATGAGCAAAATAGGGAACACAGACTAATCTCTGTACCACTTTCATTTCTATTATCTAGAGATGGCCTAATGCAGTGCTTGTTCTGAGGAATTGGATCTGGGACCCTGTATATGTCACTTCCAAGGGGATCCCTGATCATTCCCTCTCTGCCCTTCTTTTGTGGTGACTTTTGCATTCCTGGCTTACATGGACTGAACTCAAAGGTAGACATGGAAAGTTTTGAACAATGTGCATGAGGAGAGTTGTCTTGAAATTGGTGGAGGAGGCTTCAGGCCCCCTCAAGTTTAATATGAGGGTAAATATTCTATGCAGGAGGCAATTCTATTTATGGTGAGCAGGACACAGAGCATGGGGAGAAACAATAATACAACCACTACTGACCAACTGTGCAAATAAGGCCTTGCTTCAACCAGGTTGGAAGAGACGTCCACGATCATCCAGTCCAACCTAGCACCCAGCCCTATCCAGTCAACTAGACCATGGCACTAAATGCCTCATCCAGGCTTTTCTTGAACACCTCCAGGGATAGCAACTCCACCACCCTGGGCAGCCCATTCCAATGCCAATCACTCTCTCTGGCAACAACTTCCTCCTAACATCCAGCCTATACTTCCTCTGGCACGACTTGAGACTGTGTCCCCTTGTTCTGTTGCTGGTTGTCTGGGAGAAGAGACCAACCCCCACCTGGCTACAGCCTCCCTTCAGGTAGCTGTAGACAGCAATGAGGTCACCCCTGAGCCTCCTCCTCTCCAGGCTAAACAACCCCAGCTCCCTCAGCCTCTCCTCATAGGGTATACTTGAGGTAATTGTAGTCTTGTGTACAAAATATTAATAGATTACATTGTTGTCATCTAATCTACAACTACTCTTTGTCCTCTTACTATCCCCCTCTGTACGTGCTTTGTGGAGCTTCCATTAGGTCTTTTCACAGTAGCACATATTCCTTAATTTTCTCATGGACCCTCTGAGGGTTTTTTTTTCTTTCCCCAATAACTTTTATTTCTTCTTTTAAAAAATCCACGTTGACGCTCTGTGGAGAGAGTCCTTCCCTGCCTTTTTGTTATATTTAATTATTTTCCTCATAAATCACATACTGTGTTTTGATGCAAACCACAGTGACTGAGGAGAATCTGATATTTTATATAACCACTATGTCATTTATAAGATCTTCATTAAAATAAAACATTTGTTTAAATATTCTGTTATTCATTTATTTTCATGTCAGCACCAAAACCCACGGCAGAAATGAACAGAGACGAATAATAATACAAACTAATTTAGTATCAGTGTACTCTGCCTAAGGCAATATACTGTGCAACTGGTGAAGAATGCTTACTTCCTTCCCAAAACCTCTGCTAGGAACCAGCTCTTTTAAACAGCCTCTTACTTCTTTGTCTTAAGGGACTATTTTCAGTGATCCCTAAGACAAAATTTTAGTTGATATTTCATTTAAAAGAGTTTTATGGCAAGTCAGTAAATGCTACTTACCAATTACAGTCATCTTCTCTACTCTTGCATTGTCTGTGTTGTGTTGGCTCTTTGCCAATTGCTCTTCTCTTTGTAGTAAACGACAAAGACAACATAGAGGAAATAAACAACATTGCTCTCATTACCAGACAGTTTTGACTAGATACAGCTTTTGAGAGATACATGTAAATCCAATAGGTATTAGGAACAAAAGTAGGTATTTCAGCTGATTCACTGCAGCAACAGCACTATTCTGCTCATTAGTCACAAGAGAATAAGGTCTTCCTTCAAGAAAGATAGAATCATAGAATGGTTTAGGTTAGAAGGGATCTCAAATATCATCCAGATCCATCCCCCCACCATAGGCAGGACACCTCCCACTAGAACAGGTCACTCAAGGCCTCATCCAACCTGGCCTTGAACACCTCCAGGGATAGAGCAGCCACAACTTCCCTGGGCAACCTGTGCCTGTTTCACCACTCTCACTGTAAAAGAACCCTTTCCTAACATCTACTTTGAATCTCCCCTCTTCCAGTTTAAACCCATTACCCCTTGTACTGTCATTACAAGACCTTGTAAATAGTCTCTCTCCAGCTGTCCTGTGGGCCCCCTTCAGACACTGGAAAACCACTACAAGGTCTCCTGGAAGCCCTCTTTTCTCCTGGCTGAAGAGCCCAAACTCTCATAGCCAGTCCTCATAGCAGAGCTGCTCCAGCCCTCTGATGATCTTCGTGACCCTTATCTGGACTTGCTAAAGCCCTGTTTGTGGCTGACAAGATTGTATTTCTATATGGATAGGGATTCCTCATAAAATCAGTTGAGACAAATCATTTGGAATGCAGAAATCAGTCCACCAACTCAAGTGTAAGTTATCCCTTTTGATGTATTGATTAGAAATATTAAGACAGAGAGAAAATTGCATGAATAATTTATTTGCATTTAAGCATGAATCTATGTTGATTATCCCAACTAGCAATCAATGTGACATTTCAAATATACCCAACCTCTCCATAGAATGCAATTCAGAAAGTGCTTTTCAAATAATGAAGACAAGAAGTACATAACTGTTGGGAAAAATACCTTCTCTGCTTAAATCAAGTGTTCTTTGGGTTCCTTTAAATATGTACATGTGTTCATGTTTTATCCTGTGTAGTACATCCAATAGAGGATGTAGACTTTGCAAGCTGGAGGGATTTGTCTACTCTTTTTTTAAAGTGGATGCACAATAGATGGGATCTTGCTAGATTTCCAAATGTTTCTCAGAAGTCACAGTATCACAGTATCAACAAGGTTGGAAAAGACCTCACAGATCATCAAGTCCAACCCTTTACCACAATTCTCAAGGCTAGACCATGGCACCACAATTCTCCCACAGTTAAGGTTCTCATTAAGCACAGAATCACAGACTGCACTGGATGGGGAGGGACCCTCAAAGGTCATCTTGTCCAAGTCTCCTGCAGTCAGCAGGGACACCTCCAACTAAATGAGGTTGTTCAGGGTCCCATCAAGCCTGACCTTGAACGTCTGCCGGGATGGGGCCTCCATCACTTCCCTGGCCACCTGCTGCAGTGCTCCAGCACCCTCCCAGTACAGAGTTTCTACAGTCCCATCTCTCCTGCCACCACACCCATCCCACAGAGGAACTCTCCTGACACCTCAGGACACCTTCCCATGTAATCCCCAGAGCCAGTACTCATGTAACAGCAGCAAGCAGCTGCTAATGGTGGTTATTTCTTCTGTCAGTTCAAAGCACATAGTAATTATGAATACGCTGGCTATTGGCCAAGCCCTTTGACCTGTGTATTTTGAGAGCTCAGATGAGTGGCTTTTTTCTGCATTCTAGATCTTCACATAATGATGTTACAGTAAAACAAAACAAAACAAACAAACAAAAAAAGGTGCATTTTTCAACCAGAATTTACTTAGAACATTATGTTTGATATGGGCAAATTAGACAGGAATTATAATAAATAAATTAGTTTTCTAAATACTGTCTTCAGGTAAGAAGTGGTAAATACTCCCATTCCAAGTGCCCTGTTTGGACATAATTGACTATGGCAGCATTACTTCTCTCTTTCCCTCACCAAACAACTTCTGTTTGCAAAGTCTCTCCTCTACCACTTTTCTGTTTTCTCATATCAGCTGTTTTTCATGTACCCATGAAAAAGATTGACATTGCCTCAGCTGTAATTTTGGGCCATGGTAGTAACATAGACTGGTTGGATCTATATGACAGGACAGCTTCGTTTAAGGCATTTCACCCTTTGCCAATCGTAGAATCAATCAGGTTGGAAGAGAACTCCAAGATGCTCCAGTCCAACCTAGCACCCAGCCCTATCCAATCAACTAGACCATGGCACTAAGTGCCTCATCCAGTCTTTTCTTGAACACCTCAAAATGTCAAATTATATTCTACTCTGATTTTTTAAATAGATATATAGAATTAGAATCACAGAATCATAGAATCAACCAGGTTGGAAGAGACCTCCAAGATCATCCTGTCCAACCCATCATCCAGCCCTGCCCACTCAACCAGACCATGGCACTAAGTGGTGGCATATCGCTTATACAAGTTCAATAAGGATGCATATATATATATACCACATTTCCTTAATGTGCATTTGCTTTCCAGAAATTGTCTGCTTTTCTGGTAGTGTACTGGCTCTGCTTATGTTATGTTCTTCCATGGTTTGAACCTAGTCCCATTTAAATCATTGGAGAAGTTCCCACTTCTTTGTCAAGAGTAGTGTTGTGGTCTCATTTACCAGTACTGTCGTTTTTAGCTGTTTACTACAAGACCAAATCCAGACTTGTGTATTGGACTTGCAGTTCCACTGAAGTCACCAGAGGTATGTGGATTCAATACCAGCTGGTGTTGTATCTTTTCTTCTCTGCACTCTCTCAAACATTTTCTTTTAAAGAATATTGTTTCCAGAGCTGAGCTTTGCCTTTAACTGCCTATTCAGTCTGTACAAATAGGAGGAAGGATCTTTTTAATTACTGTATTTAGTGTTTGATCTGGTGTCAAACTGATACTGGCAAGAACTCTACAGGTTAGCTTACCTGCTATCCCAGCTGGGCTTGCTGTCTGCCTGACATTTTTTCCTCTTTTATTTTATTAAAAAGCAACCAAGAAAACAGAAACAAAAAATCACAGTTACCAGAACAATGAGAAACAAAAAAAATCAGTGCATGCATATATTTAATCCTGTTGTACCTAAAAGTTAACTTTCCACGAGCAAATAAGAGGCAAAGTAGTAAAAGACTGAACTTGACCCAACAGACTGTATGCACCTTATCTGGCAATATTAGCATGCACTTGGAAGTTATCAGTGCCCCAAACCTTTCAATACCAAAGTGTGCCCTAAATGTTATTTGATACTAAATGTTACATAAATCTGTATTTTCATTACTAAGCAACTTTAGGATATGCAGTGCGTGTTTGAAAAAGGGCCTGGTAATAACTCACGAATAATGGGTGCCATGTGGGGGGAAAAAGGCAATATTACCTACCTAAGAAATATAAAACATGGTTTATATTTTCAACAGTTTGAGAATGAAATGAAAACAGAATATTTGGTGCACCTGTAAAAACATATTTGATCATAATGGCAAGTACAGCATTCTTAGTGTGGGATTCATATTTCATAACTCATGTTCAAACAAGAAAAATGATTATAATGTTAAGTATTTCCTGAGTTTATTTTGATGGATGGCAGAATAAGTATCTTTTACTCATTAAAATACAGATTGGTATAATTTAATAAATGAATTTAATACACAGATGTTCAAGGCTGTTTGAGCAGAGTAGTGCAGATTAATCAACTTCTCTAAAACCAATCCTCTTTTATACTTTTAAAAAGAAATTTGCAGAAGCCAAAAGTTTATTAGATCTGTATGATCTCGGTCAAGTATCAGATATCAAGTATGTTGCTTGAATCATGTCAGGTGATCAAAGTGCTTCTTTTTGATTGATGAACCTGTAAACACCAAACTGTTTGAGTGGTCATTGCTGTTGCATCTGTTTGAGACACTGACACGGCCTTTGGAAAAATGGCCAAGATTTTTAAGAGTGACTTGCAGTACTGGAAACTTCATTTTAGGTGTCCTACAGAAGACTGATCTCTAGACAGTACTAAAAACTGTGGTTTAAAAAGCTGTTTTAAGTTAGATACTCCCAAAATAGGGCCCCAGAATCATTTGTCACATATGAGAATCATAAGCAAGAAATGCATAGGCTGATTTTTCCTATTCTTTATGAACGCTTTTGCTTCACTGGTTTCCGTGGAGTAGCACCAGATTTACATGCACATATATGAGAAAAGAAACAGGACTGTCATCTTTTAAAGTGTTAATATGGAAATATGTGGAGCTGCAAGGTATCCAAGTCAGTTTATAGACAGTATCCGTAGAAAACATGGGATCTCTGACAAGCTGTGGCCTAAGATCTGTGCACTCATAGAATGGTTTAGGTTAGAAGGGACATCAAAGTTCACCCAGTTCCAACCCCCCTGACATGGGCAGGACACCTCCCACTAGAACAGGTCGCTCAAGGCCTCATCCAACCTGGCCTTGAACACCTCCAGGGAGAGAGCAGCCACAACCTCGCTGGGCAACCTGTGCCAGTGTCTCACCACCCTCACTTTAAAACCTTTCCTGACATCTAGTTTGACTCTCCTCTCTTCCAGTTTAAACCCATTACCCCTTGTACTGTCACTACAAGACCTTGTAAACAGTCCCTCTCCAGCCTTCCTGTGGGCCCCCTTCAGATTCTGGAAAACTACTGCAAGGTCTCCTGGAAGCCTTCTCTTCTCCATGCTGAAGAACCCCAACTCTTGTAGCCTGTCCTCATAGCAGAGCTGCTCCAGCCCTCTGATCATCTTCGTGACCCTTCTCTGAACTTGCTCTAACAGTTTGGTGTCCTTCTTGTGTTGGGGTTCCAGAACTGCACACAGTACTCCAGTTGGGGTCTGACAAGAGCAAAGGGTGAGAATCCCCTCCCTTGCCCTGCTGGCCACACTTCTCTTACACTTGGCCTTGTTGAATGCCATGAGGTTGGCCTGGGGCCACCTCTACAGCCTATCCAGGTCCCTCTGGATGGCATCCCTGCCCTCTAGCAAGTCGACTGTGCCACACAGCTTGGTGTCATCTGCACGCTTGCTGAGGGTGCACTCAGTTCCTCTGTCCAAATCACTGACAAAGATGTTAACCAGCACTGGTGCCAGCCCTGACCCCTGAGGGACGTCACTTGTCACTGGTCTCCAGGTGGACATTGTGCCCTGGATCACAGCTCTCTGCATGCGACCATCCAGCCAATTCCTTACCCAGTGAGTCTTCCACCCATCAAGTCCAAGTTTCTTCAGTTTGGTGACCAGAGTGTCATGTGGAACAGAGTCAAACATCTTACTCAAGTCCAGGTAGATAGAATCATAGAATCATAGAATCAACCAGGTTGGAAGAGACCTCCAAGATCATCCAGTCCAACCTAGCACCCAGCCCTATCCAATCAACTAGACCATGGCTCTAAGTGCCTCATCCAGGCTTTTCTTGAAGACCTCCAGGGATGGTGCCTCCACCACCTCCCTGGGCAGCCCATTCCAATGGGAAATCACTCTCTCTGTGAAGAACTTCTTCCTAATATCCAGCCTATACCTACCCTGGCACAACTTGAGACTGTGTCCCCTTGTTCTATTGCTGGTTACCTGGAAGAAGAGGCCACCCCCCACCTGGCTACAATGCCCCTTCAGGTAGTTGTAGACAGTAATAAGATCACCCCTGAGCCTCCTCTTCTCCAGGCTAAACAGGCCCAGCTCCCTCAGCCTCTCCTCATAGGATTTGTGCTCCAGGCCCCTCACCAGCTTTGTTGCCCTTCTCTGGACATGTTCCAGCACCTCAACATCTTTCTTGAATTGAGGGGCCCAAAACTGGACACAGTACTCAAGATGATGTCAGTTGCCCTTTCTTTGTCCACTATTGCTGTGACTTCATAATAAAAAGCCACCAAATTTGTCAGGTATGAACCTCTTTGTCCTAATATGCTTAATACACCTGAGTAACCCTAGCCTTTTGAGTGGGCTTCATAGCCTTGAGAAGATGCCTGGACGTCCTGTAGAGAGATACTGAGTGAGGATCTCTGTATACAGAACTTTGAGATGCCTTTGCTTGACAAATCATGATCCTTCAGGATCTGCAGTTTGGTTGTCTATTCAAATAGCACTCTGTCTTTATGGTGCTCTCATTCTTGCAGCAGATCAGGACACTGTAGTATGTAAGATGTATATGGTTATGAATTCATTCTCCTCCATGGTGAAGTGACTTCAAAAACATCTGTTGCTGAGCAATTAATCAACAGGAACATAATTTAAACCTTCTGCCTCTGAGCAGTTGAGTAAAAGCAAAGGAGTTCTTCCTTTTTGTATCTTTAAAGAAAAGTTTTGGTCTACAGCATTTGTCTTGGGTTTGTTTCTCATAGATGAGCTCTGAGTTCACACCTCAGCTTGTAAATGTAACAGTGCAGAGGCTGGCACAGTCTGGTCATGTCCTTCTGATGAGCAGGATAGTCAGATACAAATGGTCTGTTTGGAACTTTTCTTGGCTTTTGCTAACTTCCAGATTGTGACTAGAAATTTAGGAGAGTGGTAGTTGGCATAGGCTATGGGTATGACAGAGAATACTCTAATACATTCAGAAGAGTTCATTGAATGCCATTATGTATTCCAGTGTGCTGCTTAAGGTACTCATATAGATGCAGCCATGTGGTACCTACATTAAACACTGCAGGTAAACCTAACTAGGAGGCATCCAGTTTATGAAACTGATTCGAGCAGAGATATGAGAATCTGGTATGTGCTTGCCTCTCAGGACAAGAAACTGAATGCTTGGCAGACTAGAAGGGAGCACCACTGACCATTGGCAGGGTTAAAGAGCACCTAAGAAAGTGCTAGTGTTCAGAGCATGTGTTGTGGCTAGTGTTCAGAGCATGCATGTGAATGTATGTCTGATCACAAAGGGCAAACTAATCTTTTAACCCAGGTTTTGTCTTTAAGGGGAAATACCAGAGCAGAGGTAGAAAGGAAGTGAAAACAAAAAGGCATGTTGTTTAAAAATTAGTATTACAGTTCACTGTTCCACCTAGTGACAACATACTCCTAGGTGCTTTCCCTGTGGTCTGGTACAGCATTTGGGAAGAGGACAGTAAGCAAAAGTTTTAAGTCATTGTGCAAGTATCCTTTAAGGTTTGGTTAAACCTCTCAGTACTCAAAAGGAAAAGACTTTCTCGCCTTAATAGAAACAGTTCTAATCACCTTGATGTCAAAATTGGTTCCCAGGTGAACCACTGAGAATTAACTGACTTATAGAATCATAGAATCATAGAATCAACCTGGTTGGAAGAGACCTCCAAGATCATCCAGTCCAACCTATCACCCAGCCTTATCCAGTCAACTAGATCATGGCACTAAGTGCCTCAGCCAGGCTTTTGTGTTTGACTCTGCTCCTACCTATTTACCAGAACATCTGGAGGTATTCAGTGCTGCAGTGACTCTGACAGGATTTATCTGAGGGCTGCTGGTCTGCAGGATGGCTTGACTTATCTGTACACAAATTCCTGAATCTATCTGAACTGCATGCTCTTGCCCCTTCACTGCTCAACACCTTGGAACTATTTGCACCTGTATGAACTGAGTGTAAGAAAGTGCCAGTACAGATGGCAATGCTTCTCACCTACTTTGCCCAGGTTTTAAAGCCTATGCAAGCTTCAAGACAGCAGGAAATCGTGCTGAGGGACTTTTTCCATTTCTGCAGTGACTCATTCCAAGCTACATGGCCCCACTTCCCCAAAAGGGGAGGGAGACAGAAGGAGCTAGTGGAAGGATTCTTTGTGGGAACCTTTTAATCTCTAATAATCAACAGGGAAACTGCAGCTTTACTTTGTTTTTCAGATAACTTAGCTATGATATCATAGTGATAAGACTTTTGCCTTAATATCCACTTCTGTAATGTATCAGCTAGACAATCAGTTTCTGCTCCAAGAATTTTAACGAGAGGTTTGTGGTCTGCAATCAGAACAGAGTCTTCCAATGTAAAGACTCATGGAATGTCCTCATACCAAAATACAACAGTCAGAGGGTGAGTCTTGTTTCATATGTTTCATGAAAGTGGAAGCAATCAGACTCTTTGTTCCATTATTATTTTAGGTGAGAAACATACCTACATCTGAAGCATCATCAAATGAGAGTGCAGAAGGAGGAACAAAAGGGTTTCTTTTTTGTATCTTCTTGACTTCTTGGTTTAATTAAACAACTTCTTAAAGTTCCCAGTTCCAAACTATCTAAGTAACATCTTTGTCATTGGATTTATTAATGTAGATAAGTCAGAAACTCACTATAATAATTAACTGTATGTAAGGAGGACCTGTAACAATGTGTTCTTTGGCACAGTGCTTTTTGGTCATAAGCTTACTTTCTCTGGAAGTAGTTTAAAGCCTTACACATCACTTTCATAGCGCAATCAGTTTCTCGTGAGTGGGAAAAGCCATATTTGTCCTTTTCCTTACCTTTTCCAAATTGCATTAGACATCACAGCAGAAATTCCAAGCTTCTCAAATGTGTTTTCTCACTTGCATTTGAATGAAAATCTCTTTGCTGCTTCTATCTTGCATACTTGTTCTATTATAAATTGAGCGGTCATTATTACACCAGCTACATACTGCTATTCCAGATAATAACCTCATTCATGTTAATAATTGCCCATATCAAGACCCTGGTTTCAACTCCATCTGCTGGTAAGCCTGGGGCAAATGTAGCTCTGTAAACTTCTGTTCCTTGTTTAGTAATGGAAACATTATTTGGGAACTTTTGCATAGGACCCAGGATTGCAGTTAGATGTGCCATAAGTCACTTCATTCTGAGACTTCACTTGACTACAAAATAGGATCTGTGCTTCAGAAAGAGATATAATTTGGGGAAATCTTAAGACATTTAGCTTCTGGTTTTAAGGGCTGTGCTAGTTTGAAGCAGGCTAGAATGTTTTGGTGAGAAGAACTAGATTATAAGCTGTGAAAGGAAAACAGTGGTGATGTCCACTTCCCTCAGAAGTCTTGCTGAGGAGTTTGGGAAGAAGAAATGAAAACATTAGATAACACTCTCACCATTTTCACTCACTCTGCCTTGTGCTGCTGACTGAGCTGCATCTCCCTAACCTCACCTTCCATTTGGCCTAACCCCCTTTGCTTCTTAACCTCTTGGCCGAACCTCTATTCTTCCTTAGGACTGGGGTAAGGTTGAGAGAGGCAGAGGGAAGGTGCAGGGGTGGTTGAGAGCCTCTCCTGGGGACTCAGGTTTCTGGGAGGGGAGTTGTGTTTCTGCATTACCTTTTACCTTGTATATTTCTGTATATGCTGTGAATATCTGCTTGTATATTGTGCCACCTGTAAATAAATAGCATCATTTATATTCCCAGAGCTGACTGAGCCTAGTCTGGATATTTTCTTAAGTGTGTGGGGGGGTGGGGAATACCCAAACCATCACAGGGCAGGACACTTTACAACATTGACATTTTAGCCTCTTCTCCAAATTAGATGTTCTACATCAGGTACCTACATTGACTGAAGAACGTGTGACCAATTATGACATTCTGAGTTATATATAAAATAGTTCACTACATTTAGTCAAAGATTCAAAGATTTCTTTATATCTGGATTAATTATTGCCAAATTTGACTATGCAATTAATGTTTCCATTCTAAAGGTAAACCAGCAACTAACATAGAATCATAGAATCAACCAGGTTGGAAGAGACCTCCAAGATCATCCAGTCCAACCTAGCACCCAGCCCTATCCAGTCAACTAGACCATGGCACTAAGTGCCTCAGCCAGGCTTTTCTTGAAGACCCCCAGGGACGGTGCCTCCACCACCTCCCTGGGCAGCCCATTCCAATGGGAAATCACTCTCTCTGTGAAGAACTTCTTCCTAATATCCAGCCTATACCTACCCTGGCACAACTTGAGACTGTGTCCCCTTGTTCTGTTGCTGGTTCCCTGGGAGAAGAGGCCACCCCCCACCTGGCTACAATGCCCATTCAAGTAGTTGTAGACAGCAATGAGGTCACCCCTGAGCCTCCTCTTCTCCAGGCTAAACAGGCCCAGCTCCCTCAACCTCTCCTCATAGGATTTGTGCTCCAGGCCCCTCACCAGCTTTGTTGCCCTTCTCTGGACATGTTCCAGCACCTCAACATCTTTCTTGAATTGAGGGGCCCAGAACTGGACACAGTACTCAAGGTGTGGCCTGACCAGTGCTGAGTACAGGGGAAGAATAACCTCCCTTGCCCTACTGGCCACACTGTTCCTGATCCAGGCCAGGATGCCATTGGCTCTCTTGGCCACCTGGGCACACTGCTGGCTCATCTTCAACTTACTATCTATCAGTACCCCCAGGTCCCTTTCCTCCTGGCTGCTCTCCAACATCACATTGCCTCCCCTTTCTTTCTTACTTTAATGTTGATGTAACTTAGAGAAATTACACACATACTTGACAGAATTGACCTCCCTATATAGTATGTTTTCACAAATGTTACACTTCTGATGTTCAGAGAGACACAGGCTTTAACGAAAGCTTTTGAATAAGAAGGTCCTGCTGCAATCAGGGAGTTATGACCCAACCCGATGGTGATGGCTTCCTTTGGAGAACAGCGTTGTGCTATTGCAAACAGGTTAGTATCAAGTTTGGACTAGTACGTGCAGTTTTGATTCAGAATTCTGGGCACTCTTGGCAACGTGTGAAATCTCAACTAATAAGCAACCTGCTGAGAAATCTCTTTGTGTGCACTCTTTTCTTGGTGAAATAACTTAAAGATTTTTTTTTTTTCAAGAATAATAAAACCCAAGGTAAGCTGAATGGTGAGCCCTGAGGATTAGGAGTTTTTTATGACTTCCCCATCTTTTGTGCCTTTGGCACTCAATCTCTTACAACAACAGATATCAGGTACCTCACTTAAGAACTGCTTATTAAAGCAATAATCACTGATCTTCACAGTGGGAACTGCAGTACTGAGCCAATGTCGCAGGTTCCAGCTCTGCCATATTTGGCAGCAAATCTTTATACATCATCTACTGTCCTGCTGCTTTTTTGGATAGTAGTCTAGGAATTCCAGGCAATTGGCAGGCTTGTTGAAGAAGCTCAATAGCTCCAGTGAAGCTGCCCTGTGCTCAGATATCCTGAGAAAATGGCCACTGCACATTTCTCTAATGGATTAGATGTGTGAGATTGTTGCATCGGTGTTGCAGGACTGCACAAAGTTGAATTCTGTGGTTGTGTCCGTGCCAGTCAATCAGTCAGTCCCAGGGGATGTTTTTGAGGACTGGAGTCTGGCCATGCATCAGCAAAGTGTTTCAAGGCCTCTGCTGTTTTTATGCCTCAGGCTGACTGGAGGCAGCCTTGTCACAACATTCTGGAGCTACAGTTGAGTTAAAATACATTATGGAGAGGGAGACCTTAGTAGTTTGAACAGGGTGCAGCAGCTCAACTGCTATTGAGAATGAGCTTGTATATCCCACATGGAGCACTCTGGGTTGTCATTAACTGCTGTGTCTCTGCAGTAGGCAGTACAGACAAAAAATGTGCTCTTTTAAGATCAGAAGCAAGGCTTACAAAAAGCTCAGACACAAGAACTGAAGTCCTATCTTATACAGGGCATGCATAAAGGCATTGGAACAATGTCCAGAGTTACCTAAACTTCTGATAAGTGAACACTGTACAGCCTAACCCCTTGAGAATTAAGATCAGCTGTATTAGAACTGTGTGTTTCTCTGCCTCTGAGAAGTAGAGCTTATCATCTCGAACATAGCTCTGTTCTGGTACTGCTACTCTAATGTCTACTCTGGATCTAACAGAGTCTAAGAAATTTGTGTCTTACAGTCTGCAAAAGGAAGTCATCTAAGGTTAGCAAGGATCACAAAGTCAGTGGTAAGCACTAAGTCTCAGCTGTTACATGTGCCATTTATCATCAGAGATGTTTCAGTTAGGCTGTACTTGTGCACATCAGACATATTCTGCCTCATACATCAGAATGAAAATTGATCAGGAACACAAATGTCAGCACCTGGAAACAGGTGGTTCCACTGTTGAAAGGTGTTCATGGTTTGCCAAGTTTCAGTAAGCCACTTTAGGCAGGAGATTCAACCATTGCTAAACTTGTAAATATTGTCTATATCCAGTGGAAAAAAAAAAATAAAAGATAATTGAAGTTATTAAAAACTACCTTTTGTTTTTTACCTACTCCAATAATCACAAGCTTTATCATAGCTATGCAATATTACTGGAGTGACAAGTGAATAATGACCTCATTACAAAAGAGAGAGGGAGCAGGGCTAGGCATGGCTTCCCAGGTGTCTGGAAATTTGCCCCTTGCTTGTGCTGCAGCATAACTTTACAGCAAAAGTTGAGCCTAGACTGTAATTAAAACATGTACACACAGACATATATATATATATATATATATATATATGATGCTTTTTGCATACTGTGATTTCATTTAAATTCAAACCCTAGAAAGTTTATAAGTGCCCTCTTTTTAGCATTGCTATCAGTAATTCTAACAAGATCTTTTAAGAAAAAGCTCCTATCCAAGTTATACTTCCCCAAATTAATGTATATTATCTATAACAGATTATTGGTTAACCTCTACTTCACTTCTTCTTCACTGTACAGAGTCAGTTTGAATTTCCACCTGCTTTTCCTGACTGACATCCAACAAAAAGCTAGATTTATGCATATTTTAACACAATGCAGTGAAAATAATAAATTTTACTTTATTTTGGCAGCTTGAAAAACATGAAAGGGAAATAATTGTCAGTCAAGGCAGTTTAATTTCGATTGCTTTTTATTCAGAGAGAAAAGAAAAAAGAAAATATTTTGAGTCAAAAAAATGCTTTATTTCACTTGAAATAAATTATTTCGATTCCTATGGTATTTTACTTTTTGACATTTGAAAGAATACATTTGAAAACCATTTCAAAGCTAAAAGTCACTTTGAATGGGAAACCAGAAATCTTTCAACTTCTAGGGTGTTTTCCAGTTCTTTTCTGTTAATGAACAATTTGTTGGAATTGATTAGAAGTCATAAAATATCCAGTCTCTCTGGACCAACATTTTCCACAGTAAAAAAGAAAATACCATAAGCTATTAATTTATCTACCCAGAGGAAAAAAAGAAAACAAAGAAAGCCAAAACCCAAAACAAAGCCAAGGCCATGTAAGCAGCTCTCATGGACTTTCTTGCCCTTAGTTTCACATTTTTCTTCCCCTGCTGACAGACCTCTCTCACCCACTAATTGTATAGAAAGGGAAGGAAGTGGTATATGTTCCTTTCCATACATATTTGCTACTTGGTTAGATTTTGCAGAGAAATAGTAAGGTTCTGATTTGGTTGTTTTGTTTTTAAATCCCCCCCCCCCCAATGTATATTTCAGCTCCTGAATTTCTGACAGGTCTTGCATTCTGTCATATTTTGTTATGGCTCTTCAGACATGGCAAAATAAAATAACACACTGCCTGTAGCCAGTCATAATTTGAGAAGTTGAATGGCTAGGTGAAAGAGACTTCCACATTGTATAGCTAGGTGAAAGAGACTTCCACATTGTATAGCTAAGTGAAAAAGACTTCTACATTTCCTTTTGGAGTTTGCTGCATAGCAAAAACTCAGGTTAGTGTGACACAAAAATACAAATCCAGACAAGGACCATGGGGATGACAAGAGGGCTGGAGCACCTCTTCTGTGAGGACAGACTGAAAGAGTTGGAGCTGTTCAGTCTGGAGAAGAGGCTCCAAGGTGACCTTATTGTGGCCTTTCAGTATCTGAAGGGGGCCTTTAAAAAAGCTGGGGAGGGACTTTTCAGGCTATCAGGGAGTGTCAGGACTAGGGGGCATGGAGCAAAGCTGGAGATGGGTGGCTTCAGACTGGATGTGAGGAGGAAGTTGTTGAGCATGAGAGTGGTGAGAGGCTGGAATGGGTTGCCCAGGGAGGTGGTCGAGGCACCATGGCTGCAGGTGTTTAAGGCCAGGCTGGATGAGGCTGTGGGCAGCCTGCTCTAGGGTAGGGTATCCCTGCCCATGGCAGGCAGGGTGGAATTAGATGATCCTTGTGGTCTCTTCCAACTCTGACTGATTCTATGATTCTATGAAATTCATTAACCTTATTAGACAATGACTTTGAGCAAGATGATATTGCTGAATATTTCTCTGAAGAGATGTACAATATGTGCCATACCAAAGCAGAGTAAAAATGCAGATATGGTGAAAAATTTGACTGTTGAGCTGATTTCAGCAGAATCCAGTCCAAAATCAGTTTTGTGTTTATATAGCATGTTTCAGAATTACACAGATGATCCAGTTATCATAGTTTCTGCAGTCACCTTTCAATGCAGAAATGTGGCAATTTATTAATTTGGTTTCCAAATTGTAGCCTACACCTCATCTTTGTTACATTATTAAAGGAGGTTAGATTTGTAAGCTAAATTAATTATTTTTAAGAGAAAGTTGTTAGTGGGTTACAAATCGAGGTGTTGAGAGTTTTGCCCTACAATTTAAAGGAATATCTGACTAGAGTAAAAGGCTGTGTCAGCTGCAACTGGAGCCTGGTTACCCTGGCTTCATGCATTCTACCAATGCGACTGCAGCCACATCTGACTTCTTTGAGATAGCCACAAGTGGATTCAGGTCAGAGGAACCTGATTTAGACTCCTCAAAGCATGAGTGCTCAGAATTAAAGTCCAGCTTCTGGTCTTCAGGCAGCTACTTTGCTGGCAGATTGTTTCTGTGAAAGCTGTATGATTTTTCAGTACTGCAGTATTATCATTTTGTGTGTTCCTCAGTTCAAAAGCTAGAGTTTCACATTTCAATACTTAGTAGTTTGAATTTCATGACTTACCAGTTAACAATTCAATACTTCCTAGTTAATTATCCATTTCATGTTGTAATACACTACTTACCAGTTAACAATTCAATACTTCCTAGTTAGTTATCCATTTCATATTATAAAATACAATACTTACCAGCTAACAATTCAATACTTCCTAGTTAATTATCCATTTCATATTATAAAATACAATACTTACAGTTAACAATTCAATACTTCCTAGTTAATTATCCATTTCATATTATAAAATGCAATACTTACCAGTTAACAATTCAATACTTCCTAGTTAATTATCCATTTCATATTATACAATACAATACTTACCAGTTAACAATTCAATACTTCCTAGTTAATTATCCATTTCATGTTATAAAATACAATACTTACAGTTAACAATTCAATACTTCCTAGTTAATTATCCATTTCATATTATAAAACAATACTTCCTAGTTAATTATCCATTTCATATTCTAATACAGTGTGGTTATAGAATGCATATTGTTTCACTATGGAACACACATGTGAGTTGTATCTGCATTAACTTTCTGTTCATGAGCAGATAAACATGTGATAAACAGATCACTCTGAGTACAAAGGCATATGAATTTCCTGAATCAAGGCAATGTTTCTTATGCACCTACGCAGATTTCATAGAATAAAGCTCTGCTGGAATTTGCCTGAAAATAACAGGGGGCAAATTAAATTTTTAAGTGGAATTCAGAACAATAGTAATATTTCCTGAAAGGCTACTAATTCTAGCGAAGCTATTTCAAAGGCCACATTCTTTGCAGGTCGCTATGGAAGGCGAGCTCATGTTATAAAATGATAGCACCCTTTTGTGGTCTGAGCTCTCAGTTGCACCTGCTGGGTCCACTTCTTTTCCCTCTCACTTTCAGTTCTGCTTGGTCTAGCACAGGCTGGTGCTGAATGAATGGAAAGCAGCAATATAAAGAATTCTGCTCCATATCACAGGGATATTTTTATTTCCTTTTTGACTGTGTCTAAGATGCAATTAACTTCTCATAAGACATAAAATAACAACATTCAGAGCCAAAATTACTAGGTGGTATTATTTCATGTGTTAAATTACCAGAACACTGAAGCTAAAGATGGGAAACACCCTATAAAATAACTCATTATGAACAATGATGGTTTTCTCTTCTTGTTATTTTGGATTTGTACATCCCTTTGATAAATTTAGTTGAGGGACAATGCACCCACTCTACTGCAGAGGACTGAAAAGAACCAAAATAACAAAAAAAACTCTGTTCCAATCATAAAATATTTTCAGATGAACCAGTAGGGAGTAGGCTCTAGAGCTATGTTATATTTATTTGGGTTTCTCTGGAGATGCCAGTACATGTCAACCACCTTTTAAAATAAGCTCATTTAGAGCCTGAAGAGAGCATATCCTCTGGCTGTTTGGGGCTCAACCTGCTTATGCAAAATCTGTCCATAATCTTCAGTCTGAAGCTATGAACTGAAGCTAGTCTCCATATCCTGTGCCTAAACTGGTGTCAGAAGAGTCATAGCAATACATCTGCTCATTTCTAATATCTTTCCCCAGTATTTTTACACAGAAGCTTCCTCATTCTCAGTAAAGCAAAAGCTTGTTGCTTTTTTCCTCCAGTGAGACTTGTCTGGTCTCCCAAGTCATACTTCATCTGCCTGAAAGACTGCCGTATCCCTTAATGATGTATATTCATGCCTCACAGTCCATGGTGAGTGTATTCCTACAGCTACAAAAGGAGAGAAGGGAAATAACTGAGGAGAAACACAGTTCAGATGCGACACTCTTCTCACATTATAAGAAAGTAAAGCAACTAGAAAAGCAGAAATGAATGTTTTCAAGGCACATGAAATAAAGTTTTGAATACCAACGTTATAAAAGCAAGAAAAAAGACATGGGGGAAAATAATATAGAAAGTGCCTGAGGCAGATAGGGATGCCTATGAAGAATCAGTGCTGAAAGATACAGAAAATTAGTTTCAGGCTCAGAAAAAGATAAAAGTAGATCTTTGCACAGTTCTTTCTCCCTTGGGCTGCTCAGTTCTGAAAACAGCATTGTCAGGAAAATGCTGCCAATCTGCAGAAAATAGTGTGAGTGGTTCTGGGAAGAACTATGAGAGAATTCCTATTTCCTACAGATGAGTTGTGTGCCTCCTCTTCTCGTCACCCATCCACTGCAATTTTCTCAGATCCTTTCTTCATTTTTTCTATGACTGCCTTCCCCTCTGTATCTTTGAAGCACCTCACACCTGCTGGACTCTTTGCCAAACTTAGAAGAGAACATCATGTCTGTTCTCATTCCAAGGAGTTTCCCACTGTGGGCAGAGTAGCTACATCTCTCTCCTCTACTCAGCCTCTGGTTTCTCTGAAGCTCCTAATAACCTCTGTTAACACTGAATTGGACTGATTTCTTAATGTAAGACTGAAAGATAAATAGACACATCCTGCATTCATGTAACTTTCACTTGTTACAGGAAACCAGGATGAAAAATAGTTAGAAGCCACAAAACTTTGTTTTATGAGGGAAAGTGATCATGATGGTATTTGTTATAATGAGACAGATCTTTCTCTGCCTATGCAGTTTTGATTGGAAATTCTATTATGGACTCAAGAAAATTTTCCCAGCAGGAGTTTGTTAAAGCTTGCATATTCCCGTGAAACATGTCAATTTTTAGGGTTGGCATTGTTTTGATGAAAAAATATTTTCTTGAAACACTCAACCAGCTCCAGGAGAATATGATAAGATAATTTGTATTTACAGACTGGGAAGACTGTAATAGCAGAAAACGTTAAACCGCATAGCATCCTCCTGAGACAGAACAACTGAGGTGGATTCTCAGTCCTTGTGTCACAACTTTCTCTCATCTGGCAGTAGGAAAGCTTTCCTTCACTAACAGAACTTAATACCTTCAGGTTTCTATTCAATAAATAAACTTAATTGCATTATTTCAGGATAGAAACACCTGGAAAGTCCACATTGACTTTGAGGAAAACTCCTGCCATCTTGGGATTTTTCCACCACTTTCCTTGGATGAAACCTCTTTAAACCATGAAGTGTCTGTTCTCTTCTTTGGGAGCATGTCTTTGCTCATTAGAACCATGCTCTTCAGCATAAGTGATGGCATCTGTATTTACCCCTCAATGGGTTGTTCAACGGTTCTTATCAATGACTGCCCTACCAGGAATGTTCCCTGGGGAATCAAGGTCAGCTTTTGGTTGTAGAAGGTGATGGGAAATCATTTAACAAAACAAATCCTTTTGATTTGTGTGGTGTTTATTTGTTTGTTCTAGATAAAATTGTTGAGAGTTGAGCTAAAACCCTGTGCTTAGTTTGTCCAGATTGCTTGCCTTACTAAAAGCTTGCAGCCCAAGCCTTGCAAAACGTTAAATAGAGAACTTTGCTTTTTACTGTTGCAGTTTAGTGTTTCTGGAGCAGCGGCTGCTCTGCTGGAAGAGAGGTAGCAGATGATATATGTTTTGCTTCTTTTTATCCTGTCATCCAGGATTTCTACTACTCCAATAGTGGACTTCCTGCCTTTACTTGTTTTAAAATTAACTATAAAAAATTACTTGTTAAAGGTGAAAGCATAAAGAATTACAAGCAGCCAAATCAACCTTTCTACATCCCTTTGTCTACTACTGTTCGCTAGTAGTCCTAAATCATTGTCTGGGCGAGACTAGCTATGTTGCAGTACCTGTGCATTGTGTGCTGCCTCTGCTGTGTGAACCCGGAGGGTTTTCTTTCCCTTTGTCTCTTTTCCTTTGGCTTCTTTGCAAGTGGAGCCTCTACTGACATCCACTGGTAGCCACAGGACAGCTGCAGCCCTGCAAACTGCTTGTAACCCACCCGTGCTAATCCCGTCTCCCGTGCCAAGTCATTGATTTAGTACTGTGCTAGATGTCAGCTCAAATGTAAGGTCAAAATAATGTAATCCTTCCAGTTTCTCTCGCTTTCCCAGAGGAATGGCTCCTTCCCCTTCTGTGGCGGTAAATAAATTCAAGAGATGAAAACCTGCTAGGAACTTCTTTGGCTGCACTCACCAATTAGCAATACAGAAAATCAAACCACAGTTTCTTAGGTGTACTGGGAATTTATAGGAGAGCTACCCGAACATGAGCCTTGTATGTTACTCATTATATTATTTTGTTTAAAAGGCAATAAATTAAGACTTAATGATCAAGAGCGCAGGAATGAGGATTAAAGACCAGATGGGAAGAGTTGAGGTCTCTTTGCTGTACATGCTGTGCCACTGACTCTAGCTATTAACCCCAGAGCCTGTCCTATCCATAAGTACTATGAGTTCTGCAGTATGAGATGAATGTGAAGATAATTAAGAATACACCCGGCAGCATTAGCTTCTTTTAGCTCTACATGACCCTATCCAGGTCATGTGGGAATGTCTGCAATACAATAAAATTCCTGGAGGTGTGGGACTTTGGGTCTGGTCCCTGTGAATTGGCATGGCTTTGCACAAAGGAAATGGAGAGTAAACTGCGCTAGAGACATGAGAACTAGTGAGCAATTCAGGAGCCAGAATAAGATGCTCATTAAAGTATGTTACTTTCTATAGACTTTTACCCAGTTCTTTGGGCACAGACTTAGTTATCTCTTAGTTAACTCACTTGGTAGTTATACTGAGTGATAAAATATTCACTCTGTTACTTACTTGTAATTTCCATTAATTTCTTGTGTGTATTTTTTTGAATGCTTTAAAAACGATTTTAAGGTCATCATAATCACATACTATTGTTTCTCATTCCTGATTTAATAAATGTAATTGGTTAAGGAGAGAAAATAAAGAACAAGAGGCCAAAGATCAAGCCATTCACTTTTTAGTTTTGAAGGATGAGTAGCAGCATTCTAGGAATTACAAAAATATGGCAGAAATTATTAAGGTATTCCATTTTGTTTTTTAAATCAGTGTCAATCTGCATCACTATAGCTGGAGCACAGAACTGAGTATGCTTGGGGAGGATAAGCAAAACATTTTGCTGATTCCAAATGGAGAGATCTGCCTATTGTCCCATCAAACCCAAGGAATCCCAGCATCCAAGAGTACTATGCTTATCCCTTGCACTGTATTAAAATATCTAGAATGGGATTGACTTGATATTTTCTGGAGAAAAGCAGGAACTTTCTGGTCACTAATGGTGCTGCTTCTAAGCCACAGTATTTCCAGAAACACGTACAATTCTCACTTGTGGTAGGTGAGAAACATCTGAAAACAGCAGATTTGATGAGCATGTATAAATCCTGTGTGCCTTCACATAGTAACATTGCAGTCATGCAGTCAGTTATGATCTGTGTTGTTTTCTGTCTTCTTATGAGGAGCCTTGCAAAGTTCCTAGGAGAGGCAGACTTTCCACTATTACAGTCACATTTGACATCTATTGGTAGCTACTGATCACAGAATCAGAGAATACATCCATTTGGAAGAGATCTCAAAGATCATCCAGTCCAAGCCTCGAACCAGCACTGAAGCGTCAACACTAAACCATGTCCTTAAGCACTGGGTCCATGTGCCACTTGAACACCTTCAGGGATAGTGACTTCACCGCTGCCCTGAGCAGACCATTCCAATGTTTGATGACACTTTCAGTGAAGAAATGTTTCCTAAACACTCAACCTGGACCTCCCCTGGGGCAGCTTGAAACTATTTCCTCTGGTCATGTTGCTTGACATCAAGGAGAACAGGCCAGAATCTTCTTCTCTCCAGCTGCCCTTCAGGTAGTTGTAGAGAGTGGTGAGGTCTCCACTCAGCCTCCTCTTATCCAGACTGAACAGCCCCAGCTTCTTCAGATGCTCCTTGTAGCTCATGTGTTCCAGGCCTTTTTGAGCCTCATCGCCCTTCTCTGGACATGCACCTCAATGTCCTTCTTGTAGTGAGAGACCCAGAACTGAGCACCGCACTCTAGATGTGGCCTCACCAGTGCTGGGTACATGGGCATATGATCACCCCCATAAGATATTGAAGAGAAAGTATTGTTCTGAGCACAGTCCCCAAGAGCCCTTACTTTTGCCTTACAGTCTGCTTACAGAAGGTTCATCCTCAGTTACTGCAATGTCAGGATTGTGTCTATTGACACAACTACAACTACCTGAGGGATGGTTGTGGCCAGGAGAAGGTTGCTCTCTTCTCTCAGGTGGCCAGCACCAGAACAAGAGGACACAGCCTCAGGCTGCACCAGGGGAAATTTAGGCTCGAGGTGAGGAGAAAGTTCTTCACTGAGAGAGTCATTGGACACTGGAATGGGCTGCCCAGGGAGGTGGTGGAGTTGCCGTCCCTGGGGCAGTTCAAGGCAAGGTTGGACATGGCACTTGGTGCCATGGTCTAGCCTTGAGCTCTGTGGTAAAGGGCTGGACTTGATGATCTGTGAGGTCTCTTCCAACCCTGATGATACTGTGATACTGTGATACTGTGACATCATTATTTTGTCCAATGAGATGTGGAAAAGCCTTCTTCCCTCAATTTCTGTAGATGTTTAAGATTTTTATATTTTTAAAACCACAAATTATTCATCTGCAAGAAAGTGAAGCTGAACAGATGAGTGGTGGGGTTCTTAGGGATGTGAAAGGAGTTGTCCAAATAGGCTGTTAGTGGAACCTAACTGTTTGGCTTCGTCTTTGAGCCCTTCTGTTCTCCCAGGCTATTTGATGCTATTTTCCACTGTGCTCATGCATCTGTTCATGTAATTTAGAAATTAATAGTTTAAAAGCACTCCAGAAAATTACTTAGTATGTTTCAGCTACATTTGAAATAAAACCTGTAAATTCTCTGTGAATGAAACTTAGGGGAGAACAGAGCATGCCTACTTCACTATCCAGACCTTGGTGAGCTGACTGGGCCATGGACATTATCTTCATTATGGCATCCACTACCTAATATCATAAGGATAAGCGTTAGTGTTTTCTTCTGGACCCCAAGCAATATTTAAATTGGAAGTTGGAAAGTCAAAGGCGAGAGATCTGAGTGTGCCTTTTCCTTATGGAAAGTTCAATGCTTGGGAGTTCTTAATCAAGATTGTCAGACGTTTCCTGCTCATTTTCAGCCACCAGCAGCAGGCATAGGTGACTCCCTCCTTGCTGTCGAGGGGCGGACAGAGCAGTACTGTGTGATCTGTTGCCCACTGAGCCACCTGCAAGTCGTTTCGCTCCAGCTGTGGTAGACCTCATGCAGAAACACAGCCTCGAAAGAGCTGGCTCCTGGCCAACAACACTGTTAGGGGTTTTTAGCTTAATTCTTTCACTGACCTCCTCCTGAGGAGCATAATTCATTAAGAATAGTATCATAAAGGCCACAGCGATTAGAAACAGAAAACACTGCCACCAGTGTAGCCCATAAAGGAGGGACAGACAATATAATATGTTCATATATATATATATATATATATATGAGTATGTGTATATATATATATATATATATGTATCAAAAGTTCATGTTAGTTTATTGTAGAATATGAGAAGGAAATGTCTCCAGCTTTGCTTGCTGGAGATCTCTAGGTATAAATTTAAATGGATAATATTTAGTCTGTGCTACTGTAAATCCCAGTATGGGGCACAGCAGGCTTTCCAAAGTGATTGAGCAAGGATGTGGGGCAAGGATAAGGGTAACAAGTCCGAGCACTCTATAGAGTCATCTGCTGTGAATGGAATTTCAAGATCTCACGTCACAGCATCACTACTTAAAATGGAAAACAAGAGAAGAGAGGGTAGGATATGCAGGATTAAACATGCTTAAAGTCTACTTTGCATGTTTCCAGATGTGCATCCGGAAAAAGAGTTATGTTTGAGCACAAAGATAGTTTTGTTAGCCTGCAGGTGATGTTTTGAATAACTCAGGTTTGAAACTGTCAGGCAAAGAGTCTTGTTGATGGAGATAGCTTTGAGACATTCTAAAGGTGCAAGACACTGGATAATGTGTTTTAATCAACCAATCTCACTGTCAGTCAGACTATTGTTGTGCTGTCGTTAGACTGGTTATATTTCATTTTGGATTACAGCCAATAGAAGAAATTTTATTAATCTTCAGAGTCTGATGACCTGTTTAATGATTATTAGCAGTATCAGACTTAGTGGGCTTGCTACACAAAAACTGGAAGATGAAAAAAGGAAGACCAGTATTACTGATAAGAGTCATACCCAGTGTAGAACTACTGCATGCTTGATCACAACCACCCTGATTCCTCTTCTTCAATCTTTGGTTTCCCTGTTCATTATTTTATTTTAGTTGGTTTGGGTTTTTTTAGGAATCCATCCCTTTTTCTTGCAGCTCCCCATTCTTTTTTTGACGTGTGAGTGTCATTCAGATTTCACATCTAGAATAAGTCATAAAGATATGTAAATACTGATGATAAAGTACAGCTGATTTTAGTTATATAAAATACTGGATTGCTTTATTTGAACAAATTTCACACCTTCAGATATAAACAATAATGGAAAACTGTGAGAAATTTGATTAAGAGTTATCAGTAAGTCTGTAATGAAAGCTATAATGTGTAATTATTACAACTTAATGCATCTCATTTAAACCTCTTTCACTATTTTTTGGTAGCTTTCACTCTGAGATGGTTTTTAATGGATCGTTTCAAGTTTATGGCAGATATAACTCCTAGGGAGGAATGACAACCTTAGGTTTGTTGTAACAAATACTGCCAAAAAGACACTGCATCATCGATTTATCTGTCTTTTGTGTGTTTCAGACCACTGTTGTTCTTCACACAAATGGTACAGGTTGCCTGCATTTAGAACCTGGTATGCACTGGAGGATCAGATCATTTTTATCTGCAGTGACAATATTGTTTTTAATGTACAGCATAAGACACTCAAGATTTAATATGTATCCACCCTATCTGGATATGGTTTTCTGACTAGGTAGCCATATACACTCTTTCAGACTTGCCTTACTTGAAGCAGTATAAAATTACACAGCTATCAATCACCTATAGGACCTGAAACATGCCAACTCTCCCCATTGTTGAAACACAGCACAGTACAGCACACTGCGGGATAGATCATGCCTTGTACATCACTGAGACTGAAGCTTTGAGCGACAACACTGTAATCACAAACTCTTAGGGCTTTCCTGGTCAGTGCACCCTGCCTGAAGAAAAGTTAATGCACACCTTTTGCTTTCCTGAGTAGTTAGCTTTGTAGCTTTAGATGAGTGTAAGGAGCATGGGCCTACTTTCTACCTGATCAATTCAATTAGGTCCTAGTCATGGGAAAGGAAGATGATGAGAAGAGAGTCAATTGGTTGCCCCAGTTAAACTTCTGGTCAAGCCATGCCATTTGGTAATGAATTACACTTACTCAGCTTCTCATTGTCAGATACTAGGGGCCAGATCCAGAAAGGGAAGGAGTCATTACAGCACCCACTGTTGTGATATTTCAAAGTAATACATAGGAGTGGTATTCAAAATATTGAGGTATATGCCAACATTGCTAAAATATGTAAAGAGGTATGGTAGGCAGCCCAGAATAAGATTCACAAAAAAACATCTCTTTAAGTAGGAAAATAAAAAATACTGTAAAAAGGATCCTCCCTGAGATTTCTCTTGGCAGCTTCAGAACTGCAGTTAGAAGATGTTGTGAAATGGATTCCATGCCTGAAGTCCTTCCTGGTTTTCTGTCCCAGTTCTGGAAGATCACAGTATCACAGTATCACCAAGGTTGGAAGAGACCTCACAGATCATCAAGTCCAACCCTTTACCACAGAGCTCAAGGCTAGACCATGGCACCAAGTGCCACGTCCAATCCTGCCTTGAACAGCTTCAGGGATGGCGACTCCACCACCTCCCCAGGCAGCCCATTCCAGTATCCAATGACTCTCTCAGTGAAGAACTTTCTCCTCACCTCCAGCCTAAATTTCCCCTGGCACAGCCTGAGGCTGTGTCCTCTTGTTCTGGTGCTGGCCACCTGAGAGAAGAGAGCAACCTCCTCCTGGCCACAACCACCCCTCAGGTAGTTGTAGACAGCAATAAGGTCACCCCTGAGCCTCCTCTTCTCCAGGCTAAACAATCCCAGCTCCCTCAGCCTCTCCTCGTAGGGCTGTGCTCAAGGCCTCTCACCACCTCGTCGCCCTTCTCTGGACATGCTCAAGAATCTCAGTGTCCTTCCTAAACTGGGGGGCCCAGAACTGAGCACAGTACTCAAGGTGTGGTCTAACCAGTGCAGAGTACAGGGGCAGAATGACCTCCCTGCTCCTGCTGACCACACCATTCCTGATGCAGGCCAGGATGGCAGCTAACAGATGTATTAGATCTAATTACAGACTATATTGTTTGTTAGTGACATTCTTGTATTACTTGTCTAAAGGGTTTAAGCTGAAATAATGATCAATGTAGGCTTTTCTGATGAAGGGTTGAATAGTTCCAGGGAACATATTCAGCAAGCATCTCATCTGAACTGCCCTCTTAAGGCTATGTACACTAGTCAATATGTAGTGCATGTGTTCCTGCTCTGAGTCTGTGTATAAAGGTAGACCAGAGGCACTTGAGAGTGATTCCAGGATAACTGACATCCTTATTTAGGAAATGATTCAGGTGCACATAGTCAATGGAGTGTACATATATATATATATATATATAATCATAGAATTTACTAGCTTGGAAGAGACCTCCAAGATCACCCAGTCCAACCTAGCACCCAGCCCTAGCCAATCAACTAGAGTGACCATGGCACTAAGTGCCTCATCGAGGCTTTTCTTGAACACCTCCAGAGATGGCAACACCTCCACCTCACTGGGCAGCCCATTCCAATGGCAAATCACTCTATCTGGGAAGAACTCCCTAACATCCAGCATATACCTCCCCTGGCACAACTTGAGACTGTGTCCCCTTGTTCTGTTGCTGGTTGCCTGAGATAAGAGACCGACCCCCAAGCTGTTTCAAAACTATCTGTTTGATTTGGTGCTCTCCATTATTCAGTTGATAATGATCATCACTGTGATCATCACATGAAAGAATTATCATGTCTGCACATTAAAGAAACTCCATGTCTGGACCAAATAAACTTCTTTCACTAATTCCAACACATCTGGAAGTCCCATTACTATTGTTATTGTGAAAGGTGTGATATTGCTTTCATACAGGAGTCACATCTCTGACATCCTTTTACTCTGCTTTCTTAGCCATTCCGCTCCTGTAATTGGTGATAGATGAAATTCTGGAAAGCAAAGAAGATTGTTTGAAATATAATGGTAGCTTAGGTCATTTCTCTCTCTTTCTCTTCCATAATATACATTTATTTAGTAGCTGTGTTTTGGAGTTTTGGGCAGGCTTTTGCTGAGTGAAGGTTAATATAGTTTGAAAGTTGATATATTAAAAAGCAGATGGATAGTAGAAAGCTTCTGCTGCAGAAGGGCCCTTTGAAACATGAGACCATCTAGCATGGCATTTTAGTTCTAGTATGCTAGTAATTTGTATTTGTGCTTATACCACATTCTTCATCTCCTATAATATAAAATACTTAATTGTCCTGGGTGTTGAAATATTTTCTTGCATAAATACAAAAGCAAATGCAAATATCTGGTCATAAGTTCACGTGAGGAATAGTTGGAGGAACTTGACTGCAGAGCACACAAGTAAGGAAACATTGCTTCTCTTCCGTTGTTCCTTTGTCATCTGGACATGAATACTACAGGCAGAGCTCTGGGGTAAGATGAAATGTGTATGTGTGGAAATTAACCACGTTTTGCCTTTGTTTTTTTGCTAAAATTTTCAGTCTTCCATTCAAGGTTTTACACTTCCAGTTTGGTTGAATTTTTGCCCAGGGATTTCTCTAACTTGAGGTTCACTCTAGAGGGAGCTTAGGCTGCAAGTGTCTCAGTAAAATGCTTGAAGTGGCATAATTCAGTTTATGCATACAACACATTCTTAGGTCAATCACATTTTGCTCAGTTGCTTGGCTGAATGATTAAGTGAGCAGGAGCCACTCCTTTCCTTATGGTTTAGGGAATAGCAGTCCTTTGGGGAAGCCCATTAGTTTCATCCCAGGAGAACAGGAAGGGTTAGCCCTTCAGTGTTCACTAGGACCACTTAAGAGCTAATTTCCTATGGTAACAATGCAAAGCATATACTGCTTGTTAATATAGGTAGGCACTAATTAGCAAGGCACTTTAAAATTCCTTTAGTGCTGTATGATGGAGGGACAATATTGCACCCTTATGATGGAGGGACAATATTGCACCCTTAAGCCACTATGAAGTATGTTTGTCCACAATTTCATTATTGTGTGTGTCTGAGTTAGTGTCTTCATTAAAATGATAAGTTTCTCTAAAAGCTGCAAATGACAAGTGACCTTATAATGTAACATAGTCCCACTTCATCTGCAGGAAAATATTAAATGTCAGAACTTATAATTGTAAGGATTTGATATTTATGAAGGTCAGCTCAAGTGTGAGTAATATAACATAATATTACATTTTAACTAAGATCTGTGTTCATAGGAACCTTTTAAAAACACACAGCTGCCAGTGCTGAAATAGTGCAATGATAGATGATGATTTTTTTAGACTTAACACATATTGTGAGTTTGCAAAAACTGACACCATATTTAATTTAAGCAGAGGCTAGGTTATTAAAGTTGGCAAAGAGCCACTATATCAATGTTTTGAAATGTCCATTTACTCGTCTTTTGCTCACCTTTGCTTTCATTGGTAAAATACATTTATAAAACCACTCATAATTTATAGTTTTATTATCAGAAAATTGACACATTTTGCTCTCATTTGGGGCTTGACAGCGTTTAATGCAACTATTTCAATGATAAAGGGAAAAGAAACCCCATTCCATAGATTGTATATTTCATTAGCATTCAATTTATTCACTATTCAAAATGATGGAAATGAAAGACTCAAAGTACCATTTCTATTGTGCCTTTCTTGGAAGATAATTTCTGCTTCTGTTTCCCTGCTCACAGGTTATGCAGGCAGAGATTGAGTAGGTTTCATATCAGCTTAGTCTTGATGGATGCAGGTTGTCCATAGCTATCATTAGCTGTAAAACCTCACTGGATACCCAACACCTTTCAGCACCTGGCAGGATTCTGCTTTGCATTTAGTATTATTCTTCATTCCATCATGAGGACATTTCATATCTAATGAGTAAAGTATGGGAAGTGCCTGTGGAAGACATAATGAATCAGAACACAATTTGGTACTTTTTCTGTTTTCCACTGTGAAATTGAGCCTTTGCATTGAGTTATGGTAGAAGGAACATGCCTAATCATTAATTAATTGTGTGGCATAATAGTTTAGGTGGCCACTACATCCATTTTGATGTGGAATGAAATGAAAGGCTGTAGTATTCAGAAGTCTGCCTTGTGGCAAATGAAACAAGAAAGGTAGGATCTCCAGTGATTCATGGCACAAGTATATTACAAGGATGGAAAAGCTTTTTAGTTACAGAGAAGTTACAAGAATGAGGGAAAGTTTGGGACTGGGCCCTTTATGGTTGTAGATTTATTGGTAGACCTGTGTTATGTTATTTGAGAAGGATCAAGTGATGTGATTCTGGCTTTTTGAATTCCTCAAGGCTCCTGTCAAAGGATGTAGATACATTGGGCAACATTTGTGTAGCCAATTATTGGTAGCTGTAGTGCAGTCAAGCCTGAGCAGATTGTCAAAATTCCTCATATAGTCAGTGGAGAGGAACAGAAAATTTTAGGATGCAATTACCAAAACAGACCTCTAAGTTGAGTGAATCCTTCTCTGAAAGAGTCCATTTCTTTTGTTAATAGGATGATTTAAGATTTTCAAATACAATAATCTAGACTTTCTGCCTGTACAAGACAGTGAAACAGGCAAAGTCAGAGATAACGTGGGTACCTTGGGTAAGTGGAATTAGTGGCTCCTCGTGGATGGCTGATACCTGGGTACAGAAGTTTATAAATTCTGAGCCAGGAGCACAAAAATATTCAGTAAGGATTAGAAAATTTTATATGAGAGTTGTCTGAAGACAGCTCCAAAGACATAAATGCTTCAGTCTTCAGAGAATTAAAATCTTTGTGCGGAACTATTTTAGTCATTCAGTCTCCTAACTTACAAATCCAAATATGTTCAGCCTACTTCTTCTACCCATTCTTTTTTCAGACTTACCTTGGCTTCAGCTATAACATCTTCCTTTCCCGTACCTTTAAATGGATGAAGTAGTAATTTTTTGCTCTAGAATAAGATGCCATAAGCAAAAGACAGTGGAATGAAAAAAGAAATGTAGTTTTTCTTTGCCTGTCAACAGAAGCAGGATGAGAGGTGACTGTCTTGGTCTTCTGAAGAGTTTTCTTCCTCTTTTAAGAATCTTCACTACCCTTGAAACAGCATCATCTTCCCAGGAGACAGGAGACTGAAGTACCCCTAAGTAATTCTTGCTGCGAGAGGTTAATAAGTGAACAGAGCAGCGCATAGTGAAGCTTCCTCTCTTCATCAGGGTTAACAAGTGAGAGCTGACTTGTATTTTGGAATTAGTATTGCCCATGCTGGTAGCTCACTGCAGCCTGTTTAACTGTCTGTGAAATAGACACCATGTGGGAAAGTTGTCAATGTGCATACCTTATCTGAGAACAAGACTGTAAGGAAAAGAGAAGTGTCTGGTTTGACTTGTAAATCTACCACAAATGGGCTCAGTTTGCAGCACTACCTGAGGTGTCTTCACAACTTCCACTGATTATATAATTAAAAAGATAGTTATAGTAGTTATATAAGGGAGGATACAAGTTTAAAAGAGGAGCCTGGACAACAGTGAAGCAAGCAGCTCATGAGAAAGTATTGACTATATAGTAAGAACTGGGGGGAAGTAATTAACTGGGACCTTGGAAAAAGAAATTCTCAAGTGAAACAGTGCAGGAGATAGATAAAGCAATATATGTGCCAGAAAATGTTCCTTGATGCTCCTGGGCACTGAAGAGGGGAACAGTTCATAAAGAGAGAGAAATTCCCTCATTAAACCCAAATTTACAATGAAGAGTGATCAAATATATTCCACCTCAGTGCAATCACATGTTCAGGCAATTACTAGCATGATTGCACATGGAAAGCAGAGTAGACAGGGAGGATGATCTCATAGGTGACAATTAAAAGCACGTCCTTCATAGGAAGGACAGAGCTTTAACTTTCAAACTGTGAACACAATTAGCACTCCATGTGAAAAACAAAGGGTCTTTATATATTTCAGCAATGGGGACACCTCAGCACATCTTTAGTACTGGAAGTGTGTTTTGTCTGTTGTAAACCTATGCATGAAGTAAAGTTGGAGATTGTGTTGGAATGGATAGCGTGGTAGCACGGTGGGTCACAAACTGTATCAGTGCTGTCATATCTGAATAGGTTTGTGAGGTGCTTTGAATGCTCATATCTCCTTGAAAAGTGAGCATTCAGTGATTTCAGTAGTTTCAGTGTGAATACAGTGGTAGGAAAGATAATTTAGCAATATCTAGTGTAGTCTGAATTATGCTGCTTATGTGACTGTGCAAAGGCAGCTTAGATCGAGCCGGCTATTATTGTAATAGACAGGGGCTACGAGCACAGCATTTGGTGTTCTGTAGGATTAAAATGGGTTATGAAAACATTGGTCCGTCCAGGCTTCCAGCTCCAGCATCATTCACTTTGACTGCAGATGAATATAACAACGAGGTGAAGGACTAGCTCTGATGTATGAGAAAGAAATGAAGCATTTCCTTCTGCAAGGACCATGTGTTGTCTTTCATAGGAAAGTATACATGCTTTCCCCCCCCCTTTTGATCTTTATACAGTATTTTCTCTGTACCGTTGAACTACACCAAATGTCTCTTTGAGAGTTAGGCAAGCAAACGTCAACCTTTTGCCAACTGGTGTGAAATTATAAGGGGGGAAAAAAAAAAAAGATTTTAAAAATCTATTTGAACTGCTTTTCTGTCAGACAATGATTGTATAATTGAAAGACATCCAGTTGATAAAAAAGAACATATTTTTTATTGGCAGCACAGTAACATGAGTTCAAAGACTGTATTTGCCAAGAGTGCATAACTCTGTAATGGCCGGCATACTTTTACAAGTGTTCAGTGGTATTACTGACAGAAAGATCTCTTTGGTCCAAGACAGATGTAAAATACTTCATTTAACAAATATTTACTCCACAATTATCTGAAAATGTAGAAAGTACAACCTGACATGTTTGAATATCTAAAGAACCTGTTTATGGGGTACTCTGTTATTGTTCTTACATAATAATCCAAAAAATATCATTGCAGGGGAGGCCAGATGATTTAGGATATTGGTAATAGGATACAAAGCCTTTCACTTCTTGGTCAGCAGTTCAAATCTGGCTTAGGATGGTAGTAACTCAAAATGATTGCTACACTATGTGACTAGGGCTAACCATAGGTTGGTGCTTTCTAGTTTTTGAGTCCACCACTGTAATGACTTAACTGACATGGTGACTGCAGGCTATTGTGACTTTTGCAGGAATTAGTGTCACCAAAGCAAAGGCCATGGAAGTGACTGTGGAGATATAGGACCCTATCACCTCTTGCCTAGAACCGTGCAATTGCCTGTCTTTTGCAGTGTCCAGGAACCTGTCAGGAGTTTTCGCCTAACTCAGCAGTGATGGAGACAGGACAAACTTCTGTGGGTTGTACATCACTGAATGTCAGCGTTAGGAAATATGTCATTATGAACTGTCACAGCAATAGCTGCACTGATGGAAAACTGAGTGGCATGATTAGTAAGGGTTAACCAGAAGACTAGTTGAGTGTTTATCTTGTTTTATTATATGGTGTTCTGAGTTTGAGAAGTAACAGAACACTGAAGTTCTGGTCAGAGGAGTACTTTTTTAACTTGAAAGTGAGCATAGTTGAATATTTCAGATCTGTGGAGGGTTGCATCTTTACAAGTCCTTTGTCTGTCCCTGGTCTTTTATGGCCATACTGCTAACTGGGAAATTAAACATTTCATATCACCAAGACCAGTTGGCGTGGCCAACCTCACATCCACACTCTTCAGTTCTCTCACTAACCAGAGCAGGATATCATAATAAAACTCACAGGCAACAGTGCCTGACCCATGCCAATGGCCGAAGTGTGCAAAGTGTGCGTAGACAGAATGTTACTGATTTCTTGTGGAAAACAGGTAGATACTGGGCATTTTACAAGTTATTCCTTTCTAGTTTTGCTGTGAAGTACCTAACAGTTATGGAAGAGAAGGAAGAGAGTGATGTTGAGAATGGAGATGATTTTATTTCCAGTTTGTGCTGTGCACTTGCCACAGGGAAGAGAAGGGGCACACAGGCTCCTGAGTCAGATGGAGCTGAGCATCACTGAGTGTTTGGCTGGGGGGAGAGGAGTATTAAGGGAGCACACAGATTAACATGGTTCAGGGAAGAGGAGAAACTCTATGATTCTATGTGAGGAGGAAAAAAGGTAACATAGAGAGAGAAAGATAAAGAACAAAAACCGCACATAGTTCCTTCCCCTGAGGGAAAGATCCTCGAATAAGGACAGGCATAACAGTGAAGGGAATGTTCAGGAATTTTAATCTAATAGATAAAGGCTTAGTTAATTATTAAGCTAATAAAAGTTTTACATCCACTAAAACAACCCAGGTTTTACATACCACGCTTGTCATCTGCTTTTTTCCTCTTTCAAATACATTTAACATTTTTTCTCTCCTTGATTTTGGCAAAGTGGGAAAGGCTCTTTGCTGAGGCTTCTTGTTGACTGCAGAGTGTCCTCAGAAAGGGAACAGAAAAAGGTTTTAGGTTGTTCAGAGTTCCTTGATTTCAAGTTCAGATATGTAGCAACGGAAGGTGATATTCTGACACTACTGCTTATAGGAGTTGCCCCAAATGATCCAGTGAGCTGCTACAATTTCAGTCCTAATTTTCCTCCAGGTAAAAGTGATATAAGTCTTCATTTAAAATTATATTATTTCTCTGTCAAATGTTGTACTCTCTAGCAATGCCTAATGACTTTTCACTTCAAGGAGCTGCTCAAGAGAACATGCTTACCATTACAGGTGGATACTTATGTGAGTTTGAAGAAAGCTATTTAAATAGAGATGCCTGGATTCAGGTAACTGAATTAAGGTGCTTGAGTTAAGATCAAAGCCACAGGTTTTTCTATATTTATTGGAGAAATAAGCACCACCAGGAGTGATTCAGTCTCCTTCAGCATCTGAATTGCCTTGTATAAACTGCCTATATTGACTGAAAGTTGAAGGCAAAATCAATCCCGTTCATAATGGTGCTGCTCCAGTGTGGCACAAACATGGACCACTGAGACCAAGACTACTAGACAGCTAGACTGCTAGACACTTTGAGTGCTCATTTCTGATATCTTAGAGAAGCTGACTTTCTTGGCTTTCAGCTGCTTTTAGAGTATCTCAGCTTGCACATCGTAGAAAACTTGGCTTATGCTTTTACCTAAACCTCTTTCTGATTCCTGACTCAAAGTTAAGTTGAGTTTATGAGTTTAACAGAGTCAAGATTTGTAGACAGCTGCCTGGCAGAAGGCAGAGTCATCAGTTCCTCCATCATGGAGGCAGGGATCAAGGAGAAGTTCAGGTTGCTAGCCAGCCCTCTCATCCCAAACATTTCTATTCATTTGTTCTGTTGCTGGGCTCTGCCACATGACAGTAGTTGATGCTGCTTCTTGCTCTGCAGGAAAACAAAGCACCACGGCAGGCACAGGGCAGGCAGGACAATTAATCCCCTGAGTCACATTGTTTGCTTTCTGTGGTGTTCTTTACTACCCATAGTACCCCCAAAAGGATTCTTGTTTGTTTTATAAAAGTTTTATATCCTGAAACACAAATCCACTCTGGCAGCCATGTGGGACTCTGCACCCTTTGTGCTGCATTGGGACAGACCAATACAGGGCAGCAGATCATCTCTGTGCCACGATGTGGAGGACTGTTTTAACTCTGTATATGCTCTAGCTTCATTTTCAATGTGCAGACCTGTACTGGCCCAGAGGGAAACTCCCTGTCTTATACCTGCATAGCCACATTGATTTGACCATGGTTGCTCAAATCCAACAATGAACTTAGATACAACGATACTGCAGGGATGGAATGGAAAATTGCCGTGCATATATGTTGTGCAATATGCAATACGTTTTGCATACACTGGTAAATGAAAGGGAAAAAAAATAGATTATATCCTTTAAAAATGAAAACCAGATTTTAGAAAATTGGCCTATAGGTTTTTTTTTAGAAGTGTAATTCTACTGACCAAGCTTATAAAAACATTCCAAAGTAATGTAGTGTGATGACCCCTGCTCATAATCACAGAAAAGCTCTCCAAGTTTTTGATTTTTTTTAATAAGCCTATCATTAATCTTCAATGAAAATAATATAGATTTTATGAAGAAAGCTCACTAAAGTTCTTGGAAAAGTTACAAGACATTTAACAGCTGAACAGTGTATCTCACAAATGGACTTTAAAGGTGCTCTTTCAGACTGAAGCCTTTATTTGATCTGGTTTTATAGTTAGCAGTTGCTTTGGTCTGAAGCTTCACCCACCCTTTCCAACTAATAACCAAAAGAATCATGAAATAGAACACTTGTTGGAGGTACAGCATGACAACCCCTGAAACAGTATTTACTCTTAGACTTCTGAGGCCAGACTTATTATTTGTTCTAAGACATTCTACATTACCAGAACAGTATATTTTGAACAAAAGATTAGCATTATTTATGTATCTGTAATAAACATTTAGCTGAAGTAGTAACTTTTTATTTTTAAGAGGTTTTTTTTTTGAGATTTTTTTGTTTTGGTGTGTTATGGTGGTTTTTTTGGTTTTTGGTTTTTTTTTTTTTTTGGGGGGGGGCAGGGGGTGATGGGGAGAAGATAACACTGAGCATTACTTGCTCATTGTTTTCTCCAATAGCTTTAATCTGGATTTCCTTTCTGATAAATCTCTGGTTGTTTGCAGATCCACCCGTCAGTTTTATGAGGATATCTTTGAGACATCACAATTATAAAACAAACTGGAAGGAAGAGCAGCTGTACTTACAAACAAACATCACAGGCACAATTAATCTGCTTAAAGGGTTTATGAGGGGAAGCATAAAATATCAAATAAAGGGTAAGGGAAATATTTTAAAAATGCTGAAGCTGGTAACAATCCACAGAGCAGAGCAGCCTGCATTCAGGAAACAGAATGTAGTTAGTAGCTTCTTTGGTTGGAAGCCACCAGCTCTCTACCCCCCAACCTGAACTGTGGGGCTGTTTCATGTTTCTAAAATAGATGCAGTTCTAGATATATATACTCCATTTACTTTGGAGATTACAATTTAAAGGATATTCTTTTTTTTTATTTAAAGTGAAGATGGTAATAAAATTTTAAGAGGCCAGTTTTCTTTGCCATTGTCCAACTTAAACCTACCATGATCCCATTCTTGTGGCTGCAATTTATGGTCCTGCTTAGATAAGAGAAAGTTGTATACAGACACAAGCTCTTGCGTTTACTCACACACACACGCTCCTGTGCCAGCAAACATACTGGAAACAGGCATTGAATCGAGCAGGTGTATGACTAATTTAGATACTTGGGTTTAAAATCTCACAATATCCTTTAAGATAAAAAATAAAATTATTTTATACCTAGCAACAAACATTATCTTCAGCTCCAATCCCCTCTTTTAGAATCTGGATAATGCAGTTGTGATTTTCTTATGTTAACCTTGACAGAAAGATTCAGCATCAACCAGACAGAAATAGCTTGGGGCATAAAGTACCCTGGGGTATAAAATGTGAGACTACATGTCCTTATGTCACATGTAAAGCATCTTTATTATTTTCACTCTCATCATTTATAAAGTCACCATGGTGGTCTGATCTGCTGGTTGTGGAATTTCTGCCACATCTACCACTTATTTTTAAATTCACTACTTTTAATTTATCCAGGAGAAGAAGTTCTGTAAAAGATACTTGACAAATGCAATCAGACCAGTCCTTTAAAGAAAAAAAAAAAACAAAAAGAGAGTGATTTGCCATTGGAATGGGCTGCCCAGGGAAGTGGTGGAGTCACTGTTCGTGGAGGTGTTCAAGCAAAGCCTGGATGAGGCACTTAATGCCATGGTCTAGTTGACTGGATAGGGCTGGGGGATAGACTGGACTGGATGATCTTGGAGGTCTCTTCCAACCTGGTTGATTCTATGATTCTATGACTGGCTAGGGCTGGGTGCTAGGTTGGACTGGATGATCTTGGAGGTCTCTTCCAACCTAATTGATTCTATGATTCTATGATTCTATGGCTGCTCTCATGGAAACACAACAAAAGAAGGTTCCTTTTTGTTCTTAAGGTTAATTTGGCTTTGGTTATACACAAGTATTTCATGAACAGACTATCAACATGGAAGACCTCCTGCAAGTTGGTGAAGTGTCACAACACTGTCTCAAAGGAAGTTGTGCATTAGATCTTTCTTGATTGAACTATATAAGCAAGGAAGGTTTTGCCACATGGACATTTCCAATGTAAACTTTGGTTGATTTAGTGGTTTTGAAAGGACCTGTCTGTGGTTGATTCTGATCTCACTTAAATTGGTGCAGTAGTAAATTGGTGCAGTAGTGTAAATGCAGTATGAGATCCTGCTTTCTTGTAAAGCTGCTCCTTTCTGCTTATTTTGAGAAAAAACAGAATTTACTTTTAAAAAAATGTTTAGCAGAGAAAACTAAAAAACAAAATAAAATAAAACAAAAATCCATGCAAAAGAGAAACATTCCAACGAATTTTCCAAGATGAAGGCATAGTCCCTTTGGATTTCTGCCTGTTTGTGCACATGAGGAATGTTGGTATCTTGGGATAATCTCACTCCTTGCCATGTATTATTCTTTACATGGACTCAAAACTGTCATCGCAATGCACATAAACATTCTTTATTTTCTTCACCTGCTCATGTGGTGCACACCTGGGGCTTGCTGGCAGCATGCTTGGCTTCAGCGAGTGAAAGAAAGACAGTGCCAGGTTGGAAAGCCTGTTCCCTTCATGTAAGTTAAGCAGAGTCATTCCCCCACTCTTTTTATGGAGTGGCTAAGGATGGGGCTGAAAAACTTTAGGTTCCACTGAAGATTCGAAAATGTGGGGGAAAGTAAACTTCTAGAGACTGAAACAGAACCATCAGTGCTTTACTTAGACCTGTACAGCAGAAGACCCTCCCCTTCGCCTGCCAGCTCAGAATTTCATCCCTGGTATCCTAAGGTTTCTGTCTTTGCAACATTGGTGGAAACTACCTTGCTAAGTGTGGCAGGGAGTGGACCTTTAGAAGTTAGCTAGATGGCACAGTGCTCTGTTGTTGCTCTGTTAATAGTTGGACTAAAATCTTTGCTGATGCTTAATGCTTCCTGGAGTAAAGGAAGTGTCAGCTGCATATTGCACAAAGCTGGCTGAAACTTTTATAGAGGAACTGGAATCTTCATTGATTTGAGTTCATGTGCATTGCATAAAACCACAAGGCTTCTTGCTTAAACTTTTTACTTTAGTAAACATGTTGTTGAAATGCATTCAGGTGCCTGGTTGTCAGTCTCCTAGGCCTCAAAGCTGCTCAAGAATGGAAAAGGTGAGAGAGGAAACTATTGGAAGGTGTCTTTTGATGAACAAAGAAATGCAACCTCAATGCTATGGCATGTTCTGGACTGAAACAAATGCCATCCTTGCAAATGTGCACACAGACACATGTGGCACTAAGGGAATGAAAGTTTACCCCCACTCCGTGGTTTACAACCTCAGAAGCAAGAGATTGATCCTGTGGTAAGTCTGTCTGGACCACTTAGAGTAAGGGAAGTCAGGAAGCCTGTTCTTGCTCATGCCTGCCCACTCCTCACTCACTCATGTGAACAAATCTTCCTTCCCTTTGCCATATTGGGGCTGCTTTCTCAAGGGAAAATGCCTTCCTTAGGCTCCTTTATTGCTGCAGGTGCAAGACATTGTGATCATTACTGAGTTTGAAATAGGAGAATGTCGTTGGTTTATTCTGAGAAGACAATTCATGCTTGGAGTTAAGAGTGATATTCATTACTGGCAAGGGTGAACAACTTGAGCACACTTGGATTTGATTTGCGAGTGTGATCTTTTAAAGTGAAACTCTGCAGTGATGGTTATAATGGAAATAATAGCACCAGGAACACCTTTCTGTTTTGACTACATAGCCCAGAGGATGGATGCTTACATGTACTTTTAATCAAACTAATCCACAACTATACAAGTGATCAGGGTGTTTTCAGGTGCAGCTCTTTAGGAACAGTATTCATATTTCAGTAATCCCTGTGAGGCTAACTTGGACAAGAGTCTTCCCACACACAGTGTGTGGCATTCTGCTGCAAAAAGCCAAAGGTGTTTCCAGTTAAAATTTGGCCTTCACATCAAGTTCATCCTTTGGCAGAAGAGTTTATACTGTGTCACGAAGAAGCCAGATAATCCTATAAATGCACATCCTTGCAGTGTGGAGCTTTTTTTTTCAATAAAAATATTTACCATGTTATCAACTTCTATGCAGCTGGTCAGAAAATGAAAAGACACAGAGTGAGGGAGCATGCAAGTATGTACACTTCTTTAACAGATTATTGAAACAAGCAGCAGAATGATTCAACCCTTTTGGGCCAACTCCACGATGTTTTAAAAGCAGTGTTTATTACACAGCATGGAGTTCAAGCTGTGGAATTCACAGCTTCCTGCCTCTTTCCACTCACATCCACTGACAGACGCTGAATTCAGTGTCTTCAGACAGAGTTTGATGATGGGAAGGGGTTGACCGGACCTGTTTTAGAGGCAGAAACTCTTCAAATAAGGACCTGACTGAGGATTTGGGTTTCCAAGTTTATGACTACTTAGATTTCTGCTTTTGGTTTTCATTCATTCATGTTTTATAAGACTTTTGCTTCTGGCCACTGTCAGAGAAAAAAAGCTTTGGCCTAGATGGACCTTTGATCTGACCCAGTACATCTGTTCTCATGGCAAATGGTGCATTGCGCAGGAATTAGTTGATGCAACTGCACAGATTACTGGTTAGGTCCAGGCTGCAGTTGAAGATGCTTTCTTTTCCTCCCTGTAAAGCTGAAGATATTTTGTTTTTGGCTGCCACATAGAAGTCTCTCTTTCCTTCAGGGACACTCCAGATAGCTGTTCTCTGATGGAAGATAAAGAGCTGTTACTCTCTTTGCCTCACCGAAACACATTTTTTATGCTTTGGCTAATAAAATACTGATTTGCAGAGCTTTGGAACATTCTGTCTGGTTTATTTATTGATTTATTTATTTACTTTTCCTGGCAGAAGGACAGAAGTCTCTTGTTTGTGGGACATAGATTTTGATTTTTACTTTGAGGTCTTCATGACTTAGATTAATTAATCTGTGTTACTAAATGCTTCTAGATTTAATCACCTGGTGGAAGGTAGAGAGAAGAATTCTTAAGATGCTCCACAGGATTCTTTGGCTACATTAGCAGACCAAAAAGATCCAGGACACTGACTCAAGCACTGGCAATCAATCACCCATATTCCTAAGCTGTTCACACACTTCTGGGCTGACAGCGTTTCCCTAGACACTACTTGGTACAGTCTGGGCTTGCTATGGGTCAGGAGCCATTCACAAATGGAAGTCTGATGAGAAGTCACCAAAAGAGCTAGAGTTTGAATATTTAGCTGCAAGGATGTGTACTGAATTGTGATACACCAGTTGATTTCATGGCTGTGAATGTTCTTCCTTTCAATTCTAATCCTGTTGTTTTTGATGATTTTGTTGTTGTTTTTCCCTCTGTCCTCATAAAGCACTGCATCTAGTCTTCATTGTCCCATTTATTTTGCTGTTCTAAGGGATGGACCTTCCCTTTCAATAGGCTGAAGACTTGCAGACCATTTAATCATAGCCATCTGTTCTTGCAGATAACTGCCTTTTTAAAATACATGCAATGCATTAACTTCCTAAATGATTTTTTTTCTCATCTCCATTGTTTATATCTTTTGAATATTTTTTACCCTACTATCATGTTCATTCTTCACTTCTTTTCAACAGCCAGTGCTTTCCTAGAAGTAAAATTCTTATCATTTCCTTTGTTCTTCTCTGAACTGCCTTGCTGAAAAGGAAAAGGCAGAATATCTGTTAATGTAGTGATTATTCCCTTCAGTCTGGCATTTATGTCACTACAACCAGAATACTGCATCCAGTTCTAGTCTCCCAGCACAATAAAGACATAGACATGCTGGAGCAAACCCAGGGAGGAGGAACCAGGGTCTTTCTACTGCTTGCAGCTACCTAAAGAGATGATACACAGAAGACAGGGCCAAACTCCTCTCATAGATACTCAGAAGTTAACTTCTGAGTGAAAAACCACAAAAAAATCCAGCTATGCATTGGGAAATAGTTTTTCACCACGAGGACAGTCAAACACTGGAACAAGTTGTCCAGAGAATCTCTGGAACCTACATCCTTTGGGTTGCTCATAGTTTGAGAGGATAAGTGCCTGAGCAGCCTGATCTAAGATGACCCTATTTTGAGTAGGAAATTGGATTAGAGATCTCCAGAGGTTCTTTCCAACTTATTCTAGAAGTCTATGATTATAATCAGGAGATAAAGCTAATGAAAACTTTTTCTCCCTCACTGACTATTAGTACTTGTGTTTTCTAAGTGCAGAACAGCATATATTTTGTTACTTGTTTGAACTTTTACACCAGATATATTGGTGCAATTCCACTCTTTTTGTGTAAAAAAACCCTAATGATCCTTTCTAAGAAGAGAGCATTCATGGAATCATAGAGCGATAGAAGGCTTGGGTAGGAATTGGAAGGAACCTCTGGAGATCACCCAGTCAAACCTCTTTGCTAACACAGGTATACTTAGATCAGGTTGCACAGGAACAGACCTTGGCAGGCTTTTAAAGTCTCCAGAGAAGGAAACTCCACAGTGTTTCTGCGCAGCCTGCTCCAGGGCTCCAGCACTCTCAAAATAAAGGGGTGAAATCTCCCATGTTCTAGATAGTGCCCATTGCCCCTTGTCCTATCAGTGGGCACTACTGAGAAGACCCCAACCTCATCCACATAACATCTACCCTTTAGATATTTATAGGCATTTTGAGAAGATCTCCTCTCAGTCTTCTCCTTTCCAGGCTAAAGAGGCCCTAATGGCCTCTCAGCCTCTAGAGAAGGAGATGCTCCAGTCCCCTCATCATCCTCATGGCCCTCCATTGGACTCTCTCCAATTCCCTGTCCCTCTTGAACTGCAGATCCCAGAACGTGAAACAATACTCCTGATGTGGTTTCACCAGGGTGGAGTAGATGGGGAGGACAACCTCCTTCAGACCTGTTGTCCAGGTCTTCTTAATGCACCCCAGAACACCACTGGCTTTCCTGGCCGTGAAGGCACATTGCTGTCTATTGGTGAACTCATCCACCAGCCCTCCCAGGTCCTTCTCCACAGAGCTGCTTTGCAGTAGGCCAACCCCTAGGCTGTACAGATAAATGCTGTCACTCTTCCCCAGTTGCAGGACTCAAGACATGCCCCTTTTGAACTTCATGAAGTTCCAACGAGTCATTAATTTTAGTTTGTGTGTTCCATTCTTCTCCATAAAGTATTATTTCTGAGGAGTATTACAGACACACCAATTACTACTTGCAGCCTCAGATTCATTTTATTTAAGTTGAATTAATCTAAATTACACTTTAATTATATTAAAACATTGGAGTTTGTTGTTGCAGCCTTACTCAGGTGTGATTCACCTGCAGTTAACAAAAGCACCATGTACATCAGCATGCCCACAAAACAAACCAAACAATAAGGGAGTTTTTCAAACTGGATATGAAAAATCAGAGCCCTTTGAAATCTGAGGTTGTTTCTGAAAACCTTGATGGCACAAGTGAAATGCAGAGGCTGGAATAAGTGCAGGGTTTTAATCAATTTGTAATCACAGTATCACAGTATCACAATATCATCAGGGTTGGAAGAGACCTCATAGATCATCAAGTCTAACCCTTTACCACAGAGCTCAAGGCTAGACCATGGCACCAAGTGCCACGTCCAATCCTGCCTTGAAACAGCTCCAGAGTTGACAACTCCACCACCTCCCCGGGCAGCCCATTCCAGTGTCCAATGACTCTCTCAGTGAAGAATCATAGAATCATAGAATCAACCAGGTTGGAAGAGACCTCCAAGATCATCCAGTCCAACCTATCACCCAGCCCTAACCAATCAACTAGACCATGGCACTAAGTGCCTCATCCAGTCTTTTCTTGAAGACCCCCAAAGTACTTTCTCCTCACCTCGAGCCTAATTTTCCCCTGACGTAGCTTGAGGCTGTGTCCTCTCATTCTGGTTCTGGCCATCTGAGAGAAGAGAGCAACCTCCTCCTGGCCACAACCACCCCTCAGGTAGTTGTAGACAGCAATAAGGTCACCCCTGAGCCTCCTCTTCTCCAAGCTAAACAATCCCAGCTCCCTCAGCCTCTCCTCATAGGGCTGTGCTCAAGGCCTCTCACCAGCCTCGTCGCCCTTCTCTGGGCACGCTCAAGCATCTCAACGTCCCTTCTAAACTGGGGGGCCCAGAACTGAACACAGTACTCAAGGTGTGGTCTAACCAGTGCAGAGTACAGGGGCAGAATGACCTCCCTGCTCCTACTGACCACACCATTCCTGATGCAGACCAGGATGCCACTGGCTCTCTTGGCCACCTGGGCACACTGCTGGCTCATGTTCAGGTGGGTAGATGAAGAGCATTCTTCCTATTCAGATATTCAGCATGGTAGAGATAGATGCTCACATTACAAGATTAACTATAGAAATACTGTGATGAAAAATAATAATGGGTGTGATTTATAATGTTAATCCACTAAGCCTATCTGGTGTGAACTGGATGTTCCCTGAAACTTGAGCACAATCATTCTTATTTGACTACTTATTAAAGGGACTATATTTATGGAGTCAATAAAATGAAGGAACTGTGTCTTCTCTCCAGCCAGCTGACCTCATGAGTGTATGTTAGATCTCAGAAAGGGGTGTGAGAACCATAAAAGTAGTGTTTTGCAAAAGAAAGATGAGAAATGTAGGATTGTGTTTGGATTTTAGACTTGGAAAAATGTACTAAGGGAGAACTTCTTTTTGTGTTGTACCTCTGAATATATTTTCTCTTTCCTCACTCTCTTTACATTCTTCCCCAAGTAAACTGTGCTAGTTTAAGACTAGCTGGAATATTTTGCTGAGAAGACTTAGATTATAGGCTGTGAAAAGGAAACAATGGTGATGTCTACTTCACTCGTAGGCTTGCTGAGGTGTGCAAAAACAAGAACATAAATACAGATAACACTGTTGCTGTGTGCGTCTGGGTGCCTGTACTTTCCTCCCTGGCTTGCTTTCTGTGTAACTAATCCTTCTGCTTTCTAAGCCCCCTGGCCAAACCTCCAAATTTACCTTGCACTTAAGGCAAAGTCTGGGATAAAGTAGAGGGGAGGAATGGAGGTGGAAGTGTAGCTGGGAGTCTCTCCTAGGGTGTCTGGTTTCTGGGAGGGGTAATGTGTTTCTATACTACTTTTAAACTTGTGTATTTCTGTCTATAGCTGATATAGTAAATATCTCTTTGTATATTGTGCTAAGCTGTATATCACAGTATCACAGTATCAGAGTATCACCAAGGCTGGAAGAGACTTCAAAGATCATCAAGTCCAACCCTTTACCACAGAGCTCAAGGCTAGACCATGGCACCAAGTGCCATGTCCAATCCTGCCTTGAACAGCTCCAGGGACGGCGACTCCACCACCTCCCCAGGCAGCCCATTCCAGTGTCCAATGACTCTCAGTGAAGAACTTTCTCCTCACCTCCAGCCTAAATTTCCCCTGGCGCAGCCTGAGGCTGTGTCCTCTTGTTCTGGCGCTGGTCATCTGAGAGAAGAGAGCAACCTCCTCCTGGCCACAACCACCCTTCAGGTAGTTGTAGACAGCAATGAGGTCACCCCTGAGCCTCCTCTTCTCCAGGCTAACCAATCCCAGCTCCCTCAGCCTCTCCTCGTAGGGCTGTGCTCGAGGCCTCTCACCAGCCTCGTCGCCCTTCTCTGGACACGCTCAAGCATCTCAATGTCCCTCCTAAACTGGGGGGCCCAGCTTCATTCCTTTATTTCCAGCTTGGCTGAGTCTAGTCTGGGTGATTTCCTAAGTGGGGGTGGGAGGGGTAACACCCGAACTGTCACATAGACATAACCTGCTTGGATGTGTTCCTGTGCAATCTGATCTAGGAAAACCTGTTTTAGTAGGGCGATTGGAGCAGATGGTCTCTGAAGGTCTCTTCCAACCCTTACCATTCTGTGATTCTGTGAAAAAAAAGCAACCAAGCAACAGAAGGAAGAAAGTCATTAACTGAAAATAATTTGATTTGAATATCCTTAGCTATTTCATGACAGCTAATTCTGCATTTTCTCTAACAACTGGGTGCAACGTGCTTCTGTGTTTGCCCTGCTCTCGAGTGTGTGTTTGTATATGCACTTGTATTGTGGTAAGTGGCAGGGAGGTCTCCAAGGAAAACACAGAAGGCTGCAATCCAGCAAAATCAGAAGAAGAACACTTCCCCTGAAATGGCTGGATCTGATGTTATGAAATGACTAGAATGTAAATACAAACTCTTTTCATGCCGACGTCCTGGCCCCTGTGAAAAGTGGTGTTTATTTCCCAGACCTCTCTCTGGAGCAATCTGCAGTAATTTATAGCCACTGTGAATAGCCACATCTCCTTTGTACAGGACACATTTGTTTGAAATATTAATCAGTTCCATGAATGGAATTGCATTTTTTAATGTTTCCCACTGATAGATGACAGAATACAGTCATTACTCTTCTCTGTGGTTTTTCTAAAGAGCTGCTTGCCCCACATTTGTAGCACAGGAGAATGGAAAGCTTTTTCAACACCTGCTACAGTAGCTCGAAAATGAGAAGTCAGAAGACCATGTGCTTGCCGACCCTACCTCTTGTTACCATGTTTACATCAACTTCTAAAAACCACTTGTTGTTTCCTTAGTAGGAGTATTCTTTGCTTCTGGAGAAGGAGATAGCTAAGAAGAGGTCTGTTTTGTTTTGTTTTGTTTTGTTGTGATGAAGCTATATATTTTTGACAGTATTTATGTCAAATCTTGCTAAGCAAATGACATTGAGCATCGCACAGAGGACATCAGTCATGGAGAAAGCTGTCATGAAGAAGCACTAGCAGAGTGACACAGCAGTGTATAAAAATGTGTGCACTAAACAAAGAGATCAAAATAACTTGATTTAATGATCACAGAGGCTATGTTAACATTTATTACTGGTTTTCTAAGAGCAATGCACCCTTCCTCGAAGCCAGGAAAGCAGTGGTCTCTGTAGTAGATGTTGTTATCAAGCTTGATTGAAAATCATGTGAATATTATTGTGATTAACTTGACTGCTATGGAAATGAGATGAAATCATTTAATTCATGTTTTGAATATCCACCAGTGCTGTTATATGTATGCCATGGGCTGGATTAATTTATCCTATTTTTAGCCACTTCTGTGAAATCAAATGTGCCCAATTCTTCCAGTTCTGGGCTGCTCAATTCAAGAGAGATGTTGAGATACTGGAATGTGTCCAGAGAAGGGCAATGAAGCTGGTGAGAGGCCTGGAACACAAACCCTATGAGGAGAGGCTGAGGGAGCTGGGGTTGTTTAGCCTGGAGAAGAGGAGGCTCAGGAGTGACCTCATTGCTGTCTACAGCTACCTGAAGGGAGGCTGTAGCCAGGTGGGGGTTGGTCTCTTCTCCCAGACAACCAGCAACAAAATGAGGAGACACAGTCTCAAGTTGTGCCAGCGGAGGTCTAAGCTGGATGTTAGGAGGAAGCTGTTGACAGAGAGAGTGATTTGCCGTTGGAATGGGCTGCCCAGGGAGATGGTGGAGTTGCTGTCACTGGAAGTGGTCAGGAAAAGCCTGGGTGAGGCATTTAGTGCCATGGCCTAGTTGGCTGGATAGGGCTGGGTGATAGGTTGGACTGGATGATCTTGCTGCATGCATCCACATCAATGGGAATATCGCTTCAGAGGAGAGAGGTTAGGAGTATATGTTTTCATCTATGAGACCTGGAACAATGTATGAGAACACCTAGAGATTTTATGGATGGATGTGGAAAAAAAAAGAGAGAGAGAGAATTTTTTTAGGGGGTTGGTTTTTTGCAGTGCTAGCTGAATTCTGGTCAACCATTAGAAAACACACCACAATGATTCTTGATATGTAAGGAATGGGCACCTACCATCTGTCAATATTTGGTGCTTTATCACTGTCAGTGCTCTTGCACCAGTTGAGAGGTAGTCTCAACAGGTGCAAGTCTAGTTGAGGTAGAAAAGATGTAGTCAAGAATTCACATTATTGTGGTCTCAGAGGTCCCAATCCTGAGTGTAGTGATACTTCATTTTGCACAGCATTAAGGAAAGTGTAGGTCACTTAGACAAACACCGAAAATTGCTAACAAAAGAGCCCCCCCAGACAGCTTGTGGTGCACGGAGCCTGGACGAAAGTTGTCTGACATCTTTCCAAGATTCACATGATCTGTTCTTGGCCATTTCTCTGCTTTAAAGTTATTCTTAAAAAAAAAAATAAAAATCCAAATTCCTTTCCTTAGCTGAAATGTCTCTGAGAGGCTTCCCCCATTTGACTCCCTGATGTTGTATTCTAGAACTGTCGATCACTTAACACACATGGACCCCAGAATATTAGCTTTGGCAAGGTCCCCAGGCTCTTTGCAAAATAAGAATTCACACTTCCCAAGCCAAGTGTAAGTGGAAGGTTCCCACAACATTGGTGAATCCAGGAAGATTCTTGTAGGCTGTTCACATCCAGACAACAGAAGAGCTTAAAGCTGATGACTGGCAATACCACTTACAGTCCATTCTTGTGGTAAGAAGCAAGTTATTAAATTTTCCTTTAGAAGGCATACTGCTCAAAGATGCCAGAAAATTAGGGCTTTTCTTAGCCAGTGCTAATAACATGCAGTTTAAGCTGGAGAATATAAATCTAGTCAATTGTTTAATTTTTCTTTTTTTAATGGAAGAAAGCCTACTCCTTAGCAACAAATTAACTATGGTAAAAGTAAAGATTCTGTGCATTTTTTTTTAATCCTGTGACTTCCCTACCTGCTTATCCAGTAAAAACATGCATTCATTATCCATCTTGGTGCTTGGAGATAGAATCAGTGGGAAGAAAACAACAAGAAGAGAAAAATTATACTCCCTTATCAACTTTAAATTGACAGTAGGTAACCAACCTTTTCCAGCAATATTGATATCTTGCCTACTAATCTTTGACTCAGAGGCAAGTGTTAGAAGTACTTCTGTCACTTGGCTTTACAATTCAGCAAACACTAGGTGCATGACTTAAAAACTCCAGTAATTAATTCATGTTCATCCAAGAAGGAAAAACTTCACTGAGATGCTGTGACCTGAGAGTTACAACTGCAGAAGAAGAGAGGAGTTTCTCCCCGGGGGTTTGCAGATATGTGGTGCACCCTTGTGCACCATTTTTCTGTTGGAAGGATGATTTTATCTCCAGGAGGTTCATACTGGATTTCATTCAGAGGAAATGAAAGTTGACCAGTGGTTTCTTCTTTATTAGTGGTAAAAAGACTCCTGCATGGCCTTTGAATAGGATACTGGGATTCATGTACATATTTCAGTGCTGGGCCCAGTCCTGTTCAATATCTTTATTGATGACCTGGACGAGGGGATTGAGTCCAGCATCAGTAAGTTTGCAGATGACACCAAGCTAGGAGCAGGTGTTGATCTGTTGGAAGGTAGGAGAGCCCTGCAGAGGGACCTGGACATGCTGGATGGGTGGGCAGAGGCCAATGGGATGAGATTTAACAAGGCCAAGTGCAGGGTTCTGCACTTCGGCCACAACAACCCCAAGCAGCGCTATAGGCTGGGGACAGAGTGGCTGGAGAGCAGTCAGAAGGAAAGGGACCTGGGGGTACTGATAGACAGTAAGCTGAAGATGAGCCAGCAGTGTGCCCAGGTGGCAAAGAGAGCCAATGGCATCCTGGCCTCAATCAGGAACAGTGTGGCCAGTAGGTCAAGGGAGGTTATTCTTCCCCTGTACTCAACACTGGTCAGACCACACCTTGAGTACTGTGTCCAGTTCTGGGCCCCTCAATTCAAGAAGGATGTTGAGGTGCTGGAGCACGTCCAGAGAAGGGCAACAAAGCTGGTGAGGGGCTTGGAGCACAAATCCTATAAGGAGAGGTTGAGGGAGCTGGGCCTGTTTAGCCTGGAGAAGAGGAGGCTCAGGGGTGATCTTATTACTGTCTACAACTACCTGAAGGGACATTGTAGCCAGGTGGGGGGTGGCCTCTTCTCCCAGGTAACCAGCAATAGAACAAGGGGACACAGTCTCAAGTTGTGCCAGGGTAGGTATAGGCTGGATATTAGGAAGAAGTTCTTCACAGAGAGAGTGATTGGCATTGGAATGGGCTGCTCAGGGAGGTGGTGGAGGCACCATCCCTGGAGGTCTTCAAGAAAAGCCTGGATGAGGCACTTAGTGCCATGGTCTAGTTGATTGGATAGGGCTGGGTGCTAGGTTGGACTGGATGATCTTGGAGGTCTCTTCCAACCTGGTTGATTCTATGATTCTATGATTCCATCTCATTGATTCTGTTTGTATGTTTAATACTGGTACACATCCACACAGATATCTCTGCATGCTCAGAAACCCCTTCTCTTGATGCTAACACCAGTCCAGGATATGTCCTGATGCAGTATCAGGCAGGAATCTATGGCTTGATTTACTTTTGTGATGAAATGGGCTGAATCCCCATGTTTCGCAAAGTACACTTTTCCTTTTCACAGGGAGTGTTATGCTGATTATCTATAGAGCACCACAGAAAAAAATGAGAAGCTACAGGATTAAATATTAGGCTAAATTTTATCTTTTCTTCAACCTTTTTTTTCCACAGGCCAAGCAGTAAGAACTTGTTTAAAAAATGCACCTGAAAACAATGCCTTTTGAATAATTTTAAACATAAGAGAAGGAGAGGTAAAATATTCCATAGAAAGATTGTCACAGGATTTATTTTTAGTTAAAATGAATGCTGGTGCATACCTAACTCTCCATAACTCCATCTTTACTTCAACTACAGCTTGTATTTTATTATAATGACATTTTACAACTGCAGTAAAATGTGACAGTGTAAATTTATTTCAGCTTCTTTAATCTGACTGACTCATGTATCAGTGATAGTACACAGATGCTGACATACACCTGAGTGAGTCTTTTCATCATTCCTTTAATTTGATAGCTGGGAAAAAATAGCTTTAAGTATAAACTGTAGTCAAGTGCTTCTCCTTAATCAGGATCAGGTGCATAATGAGACTGACAACAAACATCAAGAAACCACAGTTACTATGGATGGTACTGGAAAACATTCACTTATTACTAAGAGTTGTATATTTAAATACATGAATGAGAAAAAGATTGAAAGAATAGTAATAGATTCTACAGCATTGTTCTGGTTTCTGCACAAATAGCACTGCAAAAAGGATTCTTTCCTATGTGTGAATGCATTTGTTATCTCTTAGCAAACAGTTTCCAAAACCATGAAGCAATAGAAGTGAGTCCCTACAGAGAAATGAGAGCTTATCTGAAAATAACGTTTGCTGGAAAAAATCCAGCATGCATGGGTCACTTAAAAATGATAATCTAGGGCCATTAGCATCTCATAGCCCCTCGTTTGCTTGTGTGAAATGCATTGATGACCTCAGCCCAGTTCCTAGCAGACAGGTGTCCACATCGCTGGAATCACCAGGTGGAGATGACTGCATTTTTTCCCATTAAAAAGGTGATTATAGCTAACACAGTGTGAAACGTTAGTATAAAGTACTTATAGTTCCCACAGCAGATGTTACAGAAACTTGGAATCCTCTCACTTGAGAAAATTGTGCCCAGATGCTTGTACTTAAACTTTATGGTCTGAACTCTGCCCTCAGATGTACGCACAACTCCCAGGGATTTCAGGGGAGTGATGTTCATGTACGTTATGGCCACGTCTAACTGCTGTCAGAGAGTCCACATTGATGTTCAGGCATATTGTGGGATGCATGGTTAAAAGACTGTGTGGTTGTGCATGATGAAGATGAAAGTACTACACAGGAGCTCTATCCTACATCAGGGCCAAGAGGCCCCAAGCATTGTTCAAATCCAAATCAAAAGCCACAAAAAGAAAGGAAAGGTCAGGCAAGCAATACATACATGCATGTATGCATACATAAAAGGTTGGAAACACACCCAGAGAGCAAAATGAGTTGCACGAGATCACAAAGTAGTTCAGTGGCAAACCCATCACTGATACTACCCTCTGATTTAGATCACAAAGACTACCCATTTTTATAGCTTCCAGACTGGGATAAAGTACACTTGGAGCAGTCACTTATTCCATGCTTTTCTGATGTGGTGCTCCTTCTAGGAAACAAGCAGATATGTGTTATCCAACATGAGTTTAATCAAAATGATTGTCTTTTACTGACTTTTTCTATTTCTGATCCATCCTTTACGGGGAAAGCCACTTTACAGCAGAGTAGCTCTCCTCACTCTACCAATGTATGGAGAAAAGCACTTTGAAGAGAAAGGTAATTGCAAACACAGAGCAAGAAATAAAGCCCAGGGCACTTCTAGGAGATGAATCGGAGAAAGGCAGAGGATTATAGCTGCAGATAGGCAAACAGTCTATAATTCTGCAAATGTCATGTGCAAGTGCAGCACTGCCTGAGTTTGACAACTTGTATATGATAGTGTTGGTGCTACTTGAACTTGCTTGCTCATACTTTATCCCAAATATTAACATTTTCCTCTGATAGAGTGGCAGCTCATTTACTTTGCTCAAGTTGCTGCAATGTGTGTCCAGTAAAACCTTTCTGAGGGGGGCTGAAGTCAGTTTTCTCTGGAGATCACCTGGGATGCTTGCTGGGAAGATGTTCTGCTGAACAAGATGAAGCAGGCAAGCCTGTATTTTCAGGGAAGATGTTCTCTGACCAAGATGAAGCAGGCAAGCCTGTATTTTCAGGGAAGATGTTCTGCTGGACAAGATGAAGCAGGGAAGCCTGTATTTTCAGGGAAGATGTTCTGCTGGACAAGATGAAGCAGGTAAGCCTGTATTTTCAGGGCACACTGGTGACTACAAAGAGTAGGGAACAAACACACATGCAAGTTTAAGAAAGCAGAAGCCTTTACTGGTGAAGTGGGTAGGATCTATTCAAACAAGGAAAAGTCTGAATGTTTAGAGAGAGAAAAGAACTTGTGACTTCAGTATATATCAAGTTTAGGGTAAGGTTCATTTTGAACTCTTTTTTAAGATTATTTTAAACATTTTCCTAATTTCATCACAGTATAACCAAGGTTGGAAGAGACCTCACAGATCATCAAGTCCAATGCTTTACCACAGAGCTCAAGGCTAGACCATGGCACCAAGTGCCACGTCCAACCTTGCCTTGAACAGCTCCAGGGACGGCGACTCCACCACCTCCCCGGGCAGCCCATTCCAGTGTCCAATGACTCTCTCAGTGAAGAACTTTCTCCTCACCTCGAGCCTAAATCTCCCCTGGCACAGCCTGAGGCTGTGTCCTCTCGTTCTGGCGCTGGCCACCTGAGAGAAGACAGCAACCTCCTCCTGGCCACAACCACCCCTCAGGTAGTTGAAGACAGCAATGAGGTCACCCCTGAGCCTCCTCCAGGCTAAACAATCCCAGCTCCCTCAGCCTCTCCCCGTAGGGCTGTGCTCAAGGCCTCTCACCAGCCTCGTCGCCCTTCTCTGGACACACTCAAGCATCTCAATGTCCCTCCAAAACTGGGGGGCCCAGAACTGAACACAGTACTCAAGGTGTGGTCTAACCAGTGCAGAGTACAGGGGCAGAATGACCTCCCTGCTCCTGCTGACCACACCATTCCTGATGCAGGCCAGCATGCCATTGGCTCTCTTGGCTCTTCATGGTTTGTGTCCTGATAAATTTCAGCTACAGAGACTTAAGAGCCTTCAGACAGTTTTGCTTTCAAGAAAGATGTGGTAGTTCTCCATGGAGATATTACCTAATAGAGTGTCCCGTTTCTTACTACTGGTGGTTACAAGCTCTGTTTGGGTATTGACAGTTCCCAGAAGCTCCAATTATGGTTCACGGCATCAGTGTATGCAGCAACCCAACCAGCACAGGTCCCTTTGAGATTATATACTGTGCCTGTCATCATTGCATTTTATTTTTCTATATAATAGCTTGATCTTTGGCAGCTAATGAGAACATTAATTTTAACCACTATGCGAGCTGCTGCACAACCATTATAATAAAGATATCCTGGCTTAGTATTTGGGTTTTAAAAAAACATTAGAGAATTGCAAGATCTCAGATGAAAACTGTGTTGTAGTAGAACATTAAGGCATACCAACTATTCTCTCCTTCATGTTTCTAATATCGGACATGTGATATATTGTGTCATAAATTTAGGTAACACACTGCGTAAGTAGATAATGTCCTAAGGGCTGTTGTAAACCAAGCTCTTAACAAAAGCTGAGGCTAGATATCATTTTGTTGCAGTGCTCATTAATAATGATACAGAAAAAGAGGGGTTTTTCACTTTAATGTGCAGTGCTGAAACGTTACCTTCAGCTAAATGCTGAGCATCTAACATGTACAGCAACATGCTCCCTGTAGGGAAATAGACACGTCAGAAAGTTAGTTAATTCCATCGTGAAACGAGTGGAAAGAAACTTCCCTGAAGGTTCCTTCATCTTTTTCTGATGACTGTTGAGTGATTCCAAGACAGCATGTTTTGAGTGAATCTACTCATTTTCTTCTTGGCCCCTCACCAAGATTATACTGCAAATGTATGCTTAATGTGGCTATATTTGCCTTTGATTAAGTTAGCATCTGTGAAAAGATAGTCCTTTAAATAACATCTATAAAGATACAGTCCTTTAAGTAAACATTATATTTCAAAATCACAGTGAGGCAGAAGCATATCTGACATATATGTGGTTCCTGTGATGACCAATCGAGGTCCTCAGTTCCCCTTCCTGGCTCTGCAAAATGAAAACGCTTCTGGTAGCAATGGGGGTGATGCTTCTCTTAAGAGTTCATCACAGATAGAAACTTTTCTTCCACTACACATAGGAAAATCAGGTACCACTGGTGCTAAATTATCCCATCTTCATAATACAAATGAATTTATTTCTAATTACTAATATGAAATTATTCTACCTGACATCACAGAATATGCAACATTTGCTTGGGTTTGATCATACTGCATTTTTAATGTCTGCCCATGGAGATTACCTTATTTTAAGTCTGCCTCTACAGTATTTTCTGACCACCTTATTTAGTATTAATGTGATTATAATTCAGTAGTGGAGAGATCTGTCTTTTGCAGTTATTTTCTGCTATGCTGTTACTCATATGTATGAGTCCAGAGAAGGGTGACGAGGCTGGTGAGAGGCCTTGAGCACAAGCCCTACGAGGGGAGGCTGAGGGAGCTGGGATTGTTTAGCCTGGATAAGAGGAGGCTCAGGGGTGACCTTATTGCTGTCTACAACTACCTGAGGGGAGGTTGTGGCCAGGAGGAGGTTGTTCTCTTGTCTCAGGTGGCCAGCACCAGAACAAGAGAATCATAGAATCATAGAATCAACCAGGTTGGAAGAGACCTCCAAGATCATCCAGTCCAACCTAGCACCCAGCCCTAGCCAGTCAACTAGACCATGGCACTAAGTGCCTCATCCAGGCTTTTCTTCAACATCTCCAGGGACGGTGCCTCCACCACCTCCCCGGGCAGCCCATTCCAATGCCAATCATTCTCTCTGTGAAGAACTCCCTCCTAACATCCAGCCTATACCTACCCTGGCACAACTTGAGACTGTGTCCCCTTGTTCTATTGCTGGTTACCTGGGGGAAGAGGCCACCCCCCACCTGGCTACAATGCCCCTTCAGGTAGTTGTAGACAGTAATAAGATCACCCTTGAGCTTCCTCTTCTCCAGGCTAAACACAGAGGACACAGCCTGAAGCTGTGCCAGGGGAAATTTAGGCTGGAGGTGAGGAGAAAGTTCTTCACTGAGAGAGTCATTGGACACTGGAATGGGCTGCCCAGGGAGGTGGTGGAATCACCGTCCCTAGGGCTGTTCAAGGCAGGATTGGACGTGGCACTTGGTGCCATGATCTAGCCTTGAGCTCTGTGGTAAAGGGTTGGATTTGATGATCTATGAGGTCTCTTCCAACCTTGGTGATACTGTGATACTGTGATATTGTGATGTTAATTTCTTTAATTTTTTTCTGAATCTTTGTCAGTATTCCTCACTACAACCAAATCAAACAAGCAGCACTGATCTTCATTGCCGAGGGAAAGATGAATGATTTCTTTTAGGAATCATCAGGAGGCTGGGAGGTGCTGCCAGTACTCAATGTCCCAAGGGTTTCAAAATATGGTACATGTTGCATACGGTGCAGGACAATCCTGAGTTAGACATCAAGTAAGCAGAAGAATTTCCAGGACTTGTAGTTCAGCTCAAGTGTTTGTGACTTGATTATAATTGCTTTGTATAAACACAATAAAACCCTAACCATCTGGGCAGGGCTGCACAGTACACATACACCCACACGCACCCCTAAGTGCTCACACACATACACGCATGTATTAACGTCTGCAGCAAGCGTGTGTGCGTGTGCACATACCCCTTTGTGCTTTAAAAAGATCAGTTTCACAAAGCTGAAAACAATTAGGAATCAAATCATTTGGGAGGAAAAATTTAATCAGAAAAATGTGAGTGGTAATCAGAACCTGTTTACTTAAAACCCTAAACAGTGTAATCCCACAGCTCAAAAGCTTGGTTAAAAGAACCAAAATGCTTAACAATGAAAGCAGCAATAATAAAACCTGTATCTATAATATATGTAGCAAGAAAACAGTGCAGATTGTGGCTTTGGCCTGGTTTTTATGTTGGGAGTTGTAGCCAATTAACACTGTGAAGAGTAATTTTGGCTGTCAGTGTTAACGGCAAGATGAAGAAAGCACTTTTTGGGGGGAGTAAAAAGAAAATGAGCAGAATTATTGATTCATTTAAGAGCAGTTGTGCTAGTTTGAAGCTAGATGGAATATTTTGGTGAGAGGAATTAGATTAAAGGAAACAATGGTGATGTCTACTTCACTCACAGACTTGCTGAGATGTACAAAAACAAGAACATAAATATAGATAACACAGTTGCTCTCTGGCTCTGGCTGCCTCCCTTCTCTCTCTAACCTGCTGTCTGTGCAACTAGTCCATCTGCTTCCTAACCTCCTTGTCCTATTCTCCAAACTCACCTTGAACATAAGGCAAAGTCTGGGATAAGGTAGAGGGGTGGAAAGGAGGTGGAAGGGTGGTTGAGAGCCCCGTCTGGGAAGTCTGGTTTCTGGGAGGGCTGTTGTGTTTCTGTATTACCTTTTTAACTGGTATACTTCTGTATACAGCTGTATATATCATAAATACCTGCTTGTATATTGACCTAAGCTGTAAATGTAAAGCTTCATTCCTTAATTTCCAGATCAGATGAGTCTAGTCTGAGTGATTTCATAAGGGGGGAGGGGGGGCAGGTACCACCCAAACCATCACAGCAGTAAACAACAATGCTTAAAAATGTTTAATAAATATTTTTGTTGTTTGAGATGAAATTAAGAGGTAGATAACACATTAATATTACATAACATATTATCTACCAATAATCAAAGCTCTTAACAACCAGCTTTAGATCCAATTATTTTTCCATTTGAGTTTTAAAATAGCTGCACAAAGAAGATTTTAGAATCAATACAGTTCACTTTCAATAAGTATTTCAAGGCTCTGGAAGCACCAGACAGCTGTAGGAAGGGTAGTACAGAGCCTAGAAGTAAAATTCTTCCCAGAGAGAGTGATTTGGCATTGAAATGGGCTGCCCAGGGAGGTGGTGGAGTCACCATCCCTGGAGGTGTTCAAGAAAAGCTTGGATGAGGCACTTAGTGCCATGGTCTTGTTGATTGGCTAGGGCTGGGTGATACATTGCACTGGATGATCTTGGAAGTCTCTTCCAACCTGGTTGATTCTATGAACACTTACTCTATGAACACTCTGAATAAATATGGTGATCTGGTGATCACAGGGTTGCCAGGAGAATGCTGATGTGAGACAAAAGCATGGAGTATGTGTTAGTCAACCTGATTCATAACAAATGTGAATAATCAATTAAAAACAGATGGCATTTACTTATGGAAATAGATGTTGAAATACTTCTATATAGCAATAACATTACAGCAATATATTATACTGAAGATAAGAGCAAAACATCAGGCTTATATATTTTATTTTTCATTGATTTTTTTCTTGAGTTGTAAAGTGGATGGAATCAACATAACATATTAAAGAAATTTAATCTACCTAAGCAATAAATTCCAATAAATTATTTTAAGCAGATAATCATTATCAACCTAGTGAAAAAGAAGGTCATGCCTTTAAAAGTGGTAAAGAATCATGGTGGATAAATAGCTGCAAACAGACTTTTCATGTGAGCTAATGGATATAAAGTTGAACATGATATCTAAATAGATTGAAGGGAATCATTCTGTTGTCAATAACTCCTCATATTTCATAGAATCATAGAATCAACCAGGTTGGAAGAGACCTCCAAGATCATCCAGTCCAACCTATTTGGTGCAAACCATCCTGGAAACTTGTTTTGATGTCCACAGTAAAAGGTTCTAGGAACAGAGACATGGAGTCAAAGATCACTAGGGAGTAAATCAGGTTCTGAAGTTTTCATTTTTACCAGTGTCACTAATATTCATGTCCTGGATAGATTTTTAATAACTTGCACACTCTGAAAGAGTCTAAACACTTTTAAATGGAAAAAAAAATCACAATTTTATTTATTGGTGTACTGTGTTCTAGATGTTAATAGAAGTTAATTAGTCTCAATATTTCCATCAAGGAATATTAAAATAGAATAAAAATAAGCTCCATCTGTTACAAAATATCTTATAAGGATTGATTCTGTACTTAACAAGTCTTGTATAGCCTCATGTGCCAGTTGTCTTACTGAGCTAAGCACAGTTAAGCGATGAACTTGGAGAAGTCAAGCAAACATTTTGCAAAGCAAGTCAAGATCTTCTCATCTGAGCCATGGCAATAGTTGAACTCCTGTCCTTTGGGAGAGTGAGAGCTATTTACAAGCACTCAGCCTAGATGCCTTTGAGTAATTTCCTTTTTGACTTCCATAAATCACACAGTGCTTTAATTGCAAATGTATTGCCAGCAGACCATGGCCTGAGAAGGAGTAAGGATTTTCATTTGTTTGTAAGATTAACCCAAGTTTCTGTCGTTTACTGTCTGTAGTCTCCTTTCAAGTGCTTTTCTCTTATCTGCAACCTATAATATTGCTGCTTAATGACTAATCTTTGTTTAACAAATGTAGCAATTACATATTATTTTATATAAAGGATACTTTTGTTGAGCACTGAGTTAATTTTCTGCCTAAATGAAGTGTGGCACAGAAGAGAAAAAGACAAATATTAGCTCTGTCTCATTCAAGTCTCACTTTTCTCAAGTTCACAAAGTAGTTGTAAAAATAGATTTATTTTGCAAACTTCTGCTATTTTACAGAGACATTTCTATTAAAAAATAAATTTGTCTGCAAGTTCTAGATCTATTTTTTTTTTCCTACCTAGTTTGAAATAGGATGATTGGTTCAGACTGGTTAGGTAAGTCATATAGTATTAATACTGTTAATTACATCATTCCAGACCTGCTAAATTCAGCCCACATAGTCTGGGAGCTGAAAAAAAAAAACCCAAGTGTTTGATTTTCAGGAGTCTTTAAAATATAGAAAAGTGTAATAATCCTGGAACTGAAGAATCTCAGGTTGGTAGGAACTTCAAGGGTCATCTGGTCCAACTTTTCAATGTGATAGTAGAGTTGAAATGAGATAGTGAAGCTGAATCTTAAGTATTAGACTCCACTACTTCCCTTGGGAGATTATTCCAATGTTAAACTGCTCTCACCATGAAAAAAATTCTTCTGGGTTCCAAATGGAATCTCCCCAGGAGATACTTGTACCCATTACCCATGGTCTTTTACATGTGACTCTTTGTCTCCATCATTCTGGTAGGCACCCTTTATGTAGTGATACGTGGTAATAAGGTTTCCTTCTAAGCCTTCACTTCTCAAGGCTGGACAAACCCAGTTCACTCACCCTGCTCTTCATAGCCATGATGCATAGAACAAGAAGTAATCAGCTTGTATCAAAGAAAGAAATTGTTATATATTAGGGAAAAAAACAAACACAATCGAGGAATGGAATAAATTGGAGAGGCTGTAGAGTCCTCGTCACCACAGGATTTAAAACCAGATATGCATGGGTGTTATGGGCACACAGAGAAATTAAATGTTCTGTTTATATAATATGTGATCTTTTTGTATGCTGGCCTCTGATTGTGCTAGTTTGAAGCTAGCTAGAACGTTTTGGTGAGAAGGATTATATCAGAGGCTGTAAAAAGAAAAACAGGGTGATGTGTACCTCACTCATAGGCTTGCTGAGATGTATAAGAACAAGAATCCAAACATAGATAAGGTACTTCTTCTGGGGGGAACTGGCTGAGCTGCGTTTCTCTCTAGCCTTTCTGCCCGCTCTCTGATTAGTCCACTTTGCTTAAGGTTGAGAGGGGTGGGAGAAGGTGGAAGGGTGCCTGGGGGCCCCTCCTGGGGACTCAGGTTTCTGAGAGGTCTGTTGTGTTTCTGTATTACCTTTTACCTTGTATATATTTCTCTATATAACTGTATATATTCTAAATATCTGCTTGTATATTGTGCTAAGCTGTAAATAATAAGCTTCATTCAGTTTTCCAGAGCTGGCTGAGTCTAGTCTGGGTGATTTCCAAAGTAGGGGGGGCAGGGGGTGGGTAACACCCAAACCATCACACTGATTTTATGTCCTTTTCCCGAGCCACTCTCAGATAAGCAGTAGGATACTTAGTGCTGTGTGGAAAGAAGTATGCACAGAAGGAAATATGTCCTGCTTCTGAAGCAGTATGGAAAAGAATAATAATGGAGGAGCAGGAACTTAGAGTATATGTAACAAATATTGCTTGGATAGCTTAACATACTGCTGGGAAATGTTTAGAATTTAGTGATGGAAAGGGTATAAAAACTAGACTAGAAAACCTCACCCAGACCAGCATAGTAAGGAAGGGAGATGTGCTTGGCTGTTCCTTCAAAGACACAGGAAGGAAAAGAACAGTCCACCTCCAAAGGCTGGTCCAGAGAAAGGTAAGCAGTAATCCTTTTTCCAACAGAGGCTCACCAAATGGTTATAAGGAAATGAAGTTTTCTGTTTCAAGGCAGGGTATGTGATAATACATTTGGATGGAAGAGTCCTTGGAAGGGGTGGTCTGCATGGAATAGAGAACAGGATTTGGTATAGCCCTTTGTGTACTCCAGCAACCATTTGTCATGAGACAGTATTTAGAATTTAGAGACGATTAAGCTAGCTGAAGGTTTGCCTTTGCTCAGCTTGTTTTTGCTGTTGTTTATATTTGCTGTGCTTGTATATTTTGTGACATGGATAAGTAAACAATAAAATCTGCCTTGACTCCATTTTATAAGTTTTCATCATAAATAATATTTTTGACATATTTTGGGATCCTGCTGGGTTACAAATTAGACTTCCTGCTGCTCTTCTATATCAGCATTAATATCATCTAGTTTCCACTGAGCAGTGCCAGAGGTACTTGGAGGTCATCCACTCCGATGCTAACCAGTTTCAGTCCCTGTCTCATGTTGAAAACTGGTGGAGCTGCTACATTTCAAGACAGGATTATGCCTTGGAGAAGATATTGCTGGCAACATTATCTACAAGGTAATTATAAAAGATCAAGTGTCTGCTGATAAATTTGGAGGGTCTGCATGATTTTTTCCTGTAAATATTCTCACAATGAGAGGAACTTTAAGGAACTTGATGAAATGCATTAAAGGCCTTGAGAGAACATCGACAGAAAGTAAGGATGTGTGAAAGAAGAACATTTTAAAACCTGTATAGTGCCACAGGACTCACAAGCCAGCATATAGTTGTCATGGAGATGATTACATGTTTATCAAAGGACATAGTAGAGACTGAACTTTCAAATTTATCATAGAATCTCCTTCCCTCTCAGCTCCCTCACCTCCTATCACCTCTCCCCTCTCCCCTTCCCTCTTCCCTTTCCTCTCCAAACCTCTCCTTTCCTCTCATTTCTGAGCCTCTCCTCTCTGAACCTCTCCAAACCTCTCCAAACCAAACTGAACCTCTCCAAACCACTCCAAACCTCTCTGAACCGAATCTCTCTGAACCGAACCTCTCCTCTCTGAACTGAACCAAACCACTCTGAACCTCTCCTCTCTGGACCCTTCCTCTCCAAGCCTCTCCAAACCAAACCTCTCCAAACCAAACCTCTCCAAACCTAACCTCTCCTCCCCATTCCTCCCCTCTCCCCCTCCCTCTCCCTCTCCCTCTCCCTCTCCTTCTCCCTCTCCCTCTCTCTCTCCCTCTCCCTCCCCCTCTCTCTCTCCCTCTCCCTCCCTTTTCACAGGATCACGAATCACAGGATATTAGGGGTTGGAAGGGATCCAAAGAGATCATTGAGTCCAACTGCCCTGCCAGAGCAGGACCACACAATCTAGATCACAGAGGAACTCATCCAGACAGTCTTCATACAGGGAAGAAGACTCCACAACCTCCCTGGGGAGCCTGTTCCAGTGCTCTGTGACCCTTACAGTAAAGACTTTCCCCCTTGTGTTGAGGTGGAACCTCTTGTGCTGCAACTTACACTCATTGCTCCTTGTCCTATCACAGGGAGCAAGTGAGAAGAGTCTGTCCCCCACCTCCTGACCAGTCCTCAGGTGTTTATAAGCATTTATTAAATCCCCTCTCAGTCTTCTCCAGACTACAAAGCCCCAGGTCCCTCAGCCTCTCCTCGTAAGCCATGCCCTCCAGTCCCCTAATCATCCTCCTAGCCCTCCACTGGACCCTCTCCAGCAGATCCCTGTCCCTCTTAAACTGAAGAGCCCAAAACTGAATGCAGTTTTCATAAACTGGGGAATAAATTGTTTTACATAAAAGACCCCCAGAAAATAGAGTATCCTCCATAAGAATGTGAAAGTAGGCTCACTTGGTATGCTTCACAAAATAATAATAATAGAAAAGGTCCTGTAGGTTTAAGCTGAGGTAGTACCAATTGAAAGCCATGTGCAGAATACATAGTTAACTGGCCAAGTCTTCCTGGAGAAAATATTCAGCTCCAGAAAGAATATTTTTAGAGGATATGATGCTATTTTATATCCATCTGCAATGTATTACATGCATATACATGATGCTCGTGTGCATATGTGTTGATGTGAGTATTATGTGTATATTATTTAGTATATAAATGTAATGCACTAGTTTTGATATACAGTACATAGCTGCCACTGAAAGAGGTGGTTATAGAGCTGTACTTGTCTGATGGTAGGGTCACAGAGGAGATGGGAAGGTTCTACTAGAGGCAAATGCCAGCTCCCAGAGGAAATCTTGTTGTTCTGTAAACAGCAGAAGATGCATCTCTCTTCCTACAGGTCAGAGGTTTTGGTATCTCTTGCCAAGAGGACTAAGAATCCTTGTATTCATAAACAGAGAGAGTGTTTTGCCATTGGAATGGGCTGCCCAGGGAGGTGGTGTGGTCACCGTCCCTGGAGGTGTTCAAGAAAAGACTGGATGAGGCATTTAGTGCCATGGTCTAGTTGGCTGAATAGGGCTGGGTGCTAGGTTGGACTGGATGATCTTGGAGGTCTCTTCCAACCTGGTTGATTTTATGATTCTGTGATTCTAAAAGGGTTTTGCATAGAAGTTTCCAACTATGAAAAATGTTTTAAACCTTCAAAACAATCAGTTGCCAATAAAAAATCAGGTGATAAGTGCACATGAAATGTTCAGGACAGGAAGATCTCTTAGAGTATGGGGATATTCAAGAAGTCTCATGTTAATGTTTCTTGTCTTTCCAAAGCTGAGTCACAAGGCATTCACAGTCAGGATTTCAGGAGGACACAAAAATACACTTGTTTGATCCATTTATCCAGCCACATCTCTTCTGGTGAAATATTCTTGCAAAATAGTGTGTAAGTTTCCATATTTTTCTCTATCCCACTAGACAGACTCACATTAAAGCCTGATATGACCAAAGAAGTGTGATGCAGCTGCTTCCTTACTCCATGCTGAATGCTCTTTACAGGTATTGACCCTGTGCAAAGATGAGGAATGTGTTAAGTCCAGATTCATCAGTTTGGAGCAACTGTTTAGGAGGCCATTGATTGGGGTCCTGGGGACACGACTTGCTCAGAGCACCTTGGTGGACTCCAGCAGTCTCTCCTGTCCAATTTGCTGAGTGAAAATGAGCGAATGGAGGTAGTGGAATCCAGGTCAGTGCCTCACATGTCATTTGGTGGTCTTTCAGTTGTTGATTGCTTTCTCCATCGTAAGGTCTTTGATTTTAATCGGATCATTGTGTGCACATATGGATATTCCTGGTGGCCTAACCAGTGAACATAATTAAAAGAAATGATTGCCTTTCACTTTAAGCAAACATCTGGTTTTACTTGAAACAAGATGACTTAGCTGTTTCAGAAACATTCTTGTAACCCTGGATTCACATTTTCATCTTAAAATATATATTTTCTCTGTTCAAGCAGCATGTTAATGTAAACACTATATATAACTGACAACCAAAATTTTCAGAAGTATTTGGTGCTCTGAGCATTAGTGAAACCACAAGAATTATTACATTTTTGATTTGATCTCTGTAAATCTGTTTCAACAGTCACTCCGATTTAAACAATTATTCTGATTTATACTCCAAGAACTGTAATTTGCAGAAAATGTAACCATGTGAAAACATGTTTTTGTATAGTATATCTTGGCAACCTTGTTTTGTTGTGATGTCATTGCCTTAGGTTTCATGGAAATACTGAGGGAATAAAAGGAAAACAAGGCCCTCTCTTTGAAGTACGTTCACATATCCCCACTCTCCGCCCCTATAAAAGTTTTCATGTCTTTTTTCCATCATGACACTGAGTCTTCTGTTATTGCTTGACTGACATTATACTCAGAAATGGGTGAAGGACTCATGAAAGAAATGTAATTGTTAGAGAAGGGTTTGTCACCTTTCACTTCTCCCTATCAGGTAGGAATTATCATTTGTATATCAAACTGTTTTGAGACCCTGGGGCTCATTGCTTTTATGTTGTTACAGTGCCAGGTTCTAAACAGTTAAACACAGGCATCTATGCACAGATAAATAGAGACATTATGCTCAGAAATGGAAGAAGGAGTCATGAAAGAAATGTAATTGTTAGAGAAGGGTTTGTCACCTTTCACTTCTCCCTATCAGGTAGGAATTATCATTTGTATATCAAACTGTTTTGAGACTCTGGGGCTCATCGATTTATGTTGTTACAGTGCCAGGTTCTAAACAGTTAAACACAGGCATCTATGCACAGATAAATAGAGACATTATGCTCAGAAATGGAAGAAGGAGTCATGAAAGAAATGTAATTGTTAGAGAAGGGTTTGTCACCTTTCACTTCTCCCTATCAGGTAGGAATTATCATTTGTATATCAAACTGTTTTGAGACCCTGGAGCTCATTGCTTTTATGTTGTTACAGTGCCAGGTTCTAAACAGTTATAAGCAGGCACCTATGCACAGATACATAGAGACATCATACTCAGAAATGGAAGGAGTCATGAGAGAAATGTAATTGTTAGGAAGGGTTTGTCACCTTTCACTTCTCCCTATCAGGTAGGAATTATCATTTGTATATCAAACTGTTTTGAGACTCTGGGGCTCATGGATTTACATTGTTACAGTGCCAGGTTCTAAACAGTTAAACACAGTCACTTATGCACAGATACACTGAGCAGAGAAAATGAAAATTCAAATCATTTATCAACAGCAGAAGTAACAGTGGAGCTTTCACCATTAGAGCTCTATCTAATCTGGTTTATTGTAACATCTAAGGGAAGATGACCGTGCTTTATTAAACCAATATCTCTCATTCACTTCATCACATATGCTTTTTCTAAAAAAAATAAATAAAATATATTAAATAAAAAAAACCAACACAACCCAAGGTTATTAAGGGTAGCCCTGCATTATAAAAAGCATACGTTACAGATATGTACTACAGAATGAAAAATGGCAAGAGAAAAAAAAAATATCTTCATATGGAAGCAATCCATCTGGATACACCTAGGTATGGTATATAGGGATTTCCAGCACTATTAAAAAGGTTATCCCTAGTACAAGATATTAAAAATATGCCTTATATGATTTAGGGATTTTAAGCATCTCCAGTGTTTTAACAAAAGGAGAGGCAGAAAAGTGAGAGACCATCACATTCAGAAACATTGCTAACTGGCTTGGCATTTTTCTTCTTTCCAGCATGTGCTAGTTTGAGCCTAGCTGGGATATTTTGGTGAGAAGAATTACATTATAGGCTGTGAGAATAAAAAAATGGTGATGGTTACTTCACTCATAGGCTTGCTGAGATGTATAAAAACAAGAACACAAACATAAATAGGGGAGTCTCTCTCTGGGCTTTGGGCTGCACTTTTCTCTCTGACTTGCTGCCTGACTGATCCTTCTGCTTCCTAACCCCCCTGGCTGATCCTCCAAACTCATCTTAAATGTAAGACAAAGTTTGGTGTAAGGTAGGGGGGTGGGAGGAAGGTGGAAGGGTGGTTGAGAGCCCCTCCTGGGAACTCTGGTTTCTGAGAGGGCTGTTGTGTTTCTGTATCACTTTTTAAACTTGTATATTTCTGTATAGATTGTAAATACCTGCTTGTATATTGTGCTTAGCTGTAAGTATAAAGCTTCATTCGATTTCCAGATTCAGCTGAGTCTAGTCTGGGTGATTTTCACAAGGGGGGTGGGGAGCTCTTAACACCCAAACCATCACACAGCACCAATGAGAAAACACATCAGGGACAAGCTCATGCCTGTCAGATGCAATCATATGCTAAAACAAATGACACCACTTGCTAATTTCATTTTCCCAGCATATGCATGTGTGCTTGTGTCTGGCTGTTGTGTCCCTGAGATGTCTGAAAACAGCAGCTTTTTCTTGTCTTCTTAGTTTCACAATAAACTATATTTTTTTTTCCTACTGGAGCCAATTCTACATTGAGTCATTTTTCTCTTAATACTTAGAAATTTTACTGATTTCAATGTATTTCTTGCCTGATTAAGAAAATAGCTGGAAAACCGAGCTATTGTTACTGACTCTGTGAATCATCAGCCACAGGGCTTTACTGCTGTGAGTAGTCCTTATCATCACTCTCTACCAGGCATGGGACTAATCAAGTATTATGTTGTGGAGGTTCGGCTTTGACTGGGGGGCAGATGCCCACTAAAGCCACTCTATTATTCACCTTCTTAGATGGACAAGGGAGAGGCAAAATATAACAACGGGCCTGTGGGTCAAGTCAGAAGCAATGTAATGGAGCAAAAGCAAAGGCCACTCACAGAAGCAAAAGCAAAGATGTCCAGTTCTGGGCTCCTCAATTCAAGAGAGATGTTGAGGTGGTGGAATGTGTCCAGAGAAGGGCAACAAGGCTGGTGAGGGGCCAAACCCTATGAGTAGAGGCTGAGGAAGCTGGAGTTGTTTAGCCTGGAGAAGAGGAGGCTCAGGGAGGACCTCATTGCTCTCTACAACTACCTGAAGGGAGGTTGTAGCCTGGTGGGAGTTGGTCTCTTCTCCCAGACAACCAGCAACAGAACAAGGGGACACAGTCTCAAGTTGTGCCAGGGTAAGTATAGGCTGGATGTTAGGAGGAAGTTCTTGCCAGAGAGAGTGATTGGCATTGGAATGGGCTGCCCAGGGAGGTGGTGGAGGCACCGTCCCTGGAGGTGTTGAAGAAAAGCCTGGATGAGGCATTTAGTGCCATGGTCTAGTTGACTGGATAGAGCTGGGTGCTAGGTTGGACTGAATGATCTTGGAGGTCTCTTCCAACCTGGTTGATTCTACAATTCTATGATATTCTCTACTTCTCATCAGCAGATGATGTCTTGCTGCTCAGAAGAAAGCAGAACTTTGATACATGTAGCGGGTTCTCTGCAGGACAGACACCATCAATGAATGTCCCCCCATACTTTCTTCTTTCCCTTAGCTTTTATAACTGAGATGACATCATATGACGTAAATACCACTTTAGTCAGTTTGGCTCAGTCGTGTCCCTTCCCAAGATCTTGACCATCCCTCAGCTTACTGTTAGGGGGGAGGTGACAATGCTGGAAGTGCACAGCCTCGGTGCTTGGCTCAGCAGTGGCCAGAACACTGGTGTATTATCATCACCCAGCTACATCACTGCAAAACACAAAACTAGGAAAGATGCTATGGGAAGAGCTAACTCTGTCTCAGTCAAACCAAACACACAGTCCTTTGAGTCTTCATAGGATCAGACCATTAATAATTTTTAAATATATTTTTGGAGGATAAAATATCATCAATAGCTTGTGTTGATTCAGAGTTTGTGTTTGCTTTCCATTCAGCCTATCTTCACAAATCTACTTTTCAATATATTATCACAAAACCCCAAAACCCTACCCCTTTATTTTGTGAATTGACATCAATTTCACCTACTCCACCTGCAAAAGTAAATGAGCAAAGTGAACATTGGACATGACCTCAACACTAGCCATATATAATGTTCTAGCTATTTAAGGCGAGGTTTTATAAATCTCTGCAGCTATACCCATAGATCTGAGTAATTTACCACATTTCCTTCAAAATGCCAATCATGGACTATGTCTCTAGTAAATCTGAGGTTTGGTACAATAAATAAAATTAATGTTCATGTATTAAGATGAGTTACTGTAAATTATTGCTCCCTCTTTCAGGACTATTGCTTTAGCAGTTGGTGTGGGAAATTAAGTCAGTTTAGGGAGTAGGAAACAGCAAGAGTTGTAGAGCAGATTTGAAACTCAAGTTTAAGCTGATCTCACCCTGCCTCCATGTTAGTAATTTTAAGGTCTGCTGCAGGTGGTCTTCACACAGAAGCTTTAAAAAGGCCATTTGTGCCAAATCATGGAGCAGGGAAGGATAAGTTATGGAGCAGTCACAGGGAACAATAAAGCTTTGGTAATATGGAGACAGTGAAGAACCAAGCTGAGCAACTTGGAAAACTGTTAGTAAGTAGAAGTGAAAATAAGTAAATGGGTTAAAAAAACATGTAAGAAAAGGAAGGACAGGCTTTGTCTTAGGACAAGGATGTAGGCAGCTTTCCAGAGGAGACACTGCTATGTTGCGTTTGTTCTAAAGTATTCTTCATAAAGAAAGTAGATTCCAGTCTCAACTGAAAGAGCACTCTCAGTATTGACAGTTTTCCCCAGTTCTAATTGATTTCAAATTCATTATTGATTTTAATTGTTATTGTACTCCTGACTTTCTAATTTCTCCTTTTTCCCAGTCACATAATTTTCTCCAAAATTAGCTTTCTACCCTGCTGGAACATAAAGCTAGGGGTGAAATCTTGGGACTGATGAAGTTAATATAAGTTTGGTCTCTGCAGTGTGGTCTGGATTTTACATAGATGTTTTAGAAGTTCTATGAGAGAATTTATGCCTTCACTCAGGCTTTTGGTAGGTATTAAAGTTTCTTTCTCTCCACTAACCTACAGGGACACCAGCTTATTATTTGAGATCAGGAAGTTAACTTGAACTGAACAGTGTCATTATTATTATTATTATTATTATTATTATCATTTTGGTTTGGATTTCAATAGTTAGACACCTAAGGAGGAACTATGAACTATGCTTGTGTACTCCAAGTGCAAGCCTGGAGTAGAGAAGGTAGCAGTCCTTCCATACATGACAAACATGAGATGAAGGCAGAGAAGTAGTGCATAAAAAGAGCAAATAACGTGTGGTGGCAAATGTCAAATGACTTGCAAATGACTTGTTCCTGACTTGCAAGAGCTAAGGTCAATTAAAATTGTGGGTATCCTACTGGGTGTTTCCTTTGACTATTGTCTTCACTATGTTTCCCCAAAGAAGGTCCTATGTAGTTGTCCTGGACCTTAGGTTTGCATGAGAATGGCAGAAACAAATGGAGTCAGGAGATCCCATTTTGCATAAGAGCAAAATGAGCTCAGAAAGTTGTCCACTTTCAAGCAAACTACATTTGAAGGCAATAGTTGAGTCTTTACCAACATCTTCTAGTCAGGTAGTTTGCTGTTCTTTCATTTAGTGATTAAGTTAGAAGTCATACCATAGGTCAGAGCAGAATAAGGGATCAGGTCTTCTAACTCATCTTCTATGGGTAAAAACTACTTACTACATCCTCTTAGTACAACAAACTAGATTTTGTTCCACACATAGTCATTAAAGCAAAGAGAATTCAGCAAATGTCATGACTTCAGTTGCATTTGTTACGCAGTGGAAGATGACTAGATGCTTAGATTTTTAATGAATTCAGGTTTAATTCTGCTGACTTGTCAGCTTGTATTTAAAACAAATTTGGAATTAACCAGTGTTTAATAGCACTGGTCAAGGCAGAGGTAGAGGGGGAAAACAGCATCATGTTCTGCAACATGAAAAGACTGGATGAGGCACTTAGTGCCATGGTCTAGTTGATTGGTTAGGGCTGGGTGCTAGGTTGGACTGGATGATCTTGGAGGTCTCTTCCAACCTGGTTGATTCTATGATTCTATGATTCTATGAACATGTGAGAGAGGTTGTGACAATGCTACTATAATGAACAAGTCTCAGTTATTGAAACCTGCTCTGGTTAGAAAAATTGGCATTCTTGCTCTATCATGGCTGATCTACATTATGTCTTCATTAAAGCCATACATACAGTAGACATATGCTTATCCTGTCTTATTGCCCTGTCATGCAGGAAGTGGAGTTTGAAGGCTGGTTTGGGACATTTATGCCTCTGTGTGTGCCAGGCTATAATATTCCTTGCAGTGTGAAAACTGCAGCCTGCCTTCTACACAAAAGAACCTAATAACGTAGAATTTAGTACTACACGCAAAGAGCCTGGAAACGTTACAACCGTTAAGAAGTACCACAGCATCATAGGAAAGCCAGTGGGAAAGGGAGGAGAATAATGGGTTATGGCCCTTAGCAGGCAAGTGACAATTCCCTCGTTGTCCCTGTGTTTGCATTAACGGGCACCGATTGCATTCACAGGTCTGCACAACAAATTTGCCTTCTGGGACAGGAACGTTAATTTATTTGACAGCGGCATGTGGAAGTGGTGCGGCGGTTTCATTTTCCCCTTCCACAATCAGCCTTTTCCATTTCTGTGGGAAACAAACCACTTCTGTGGAATGTCTCCAAATCTCTTGGTGAGTCAGGTCCAAGCTGGAGGACATTAACATACCTCCATTAGTGTTAATTGGAATTTAGACAAGCTGAAGGTCAACTGAAGAAAACTGTGATCTTAAGCTTTCAGAACAAAGAAAGAGAAACAAAAGGGCAGGTATTTCGTCTGAAATGCTGCCAGGTTATTTAATAAACTAACAAAACGTAAATGGACATACTTTTTAAATTGGCAGCTTTCCTCAATACTGTGCAAACCTAAGAATTCTGTGGCAGTGCATTAGGTGAACCAGCCCTGGGGTTTTTGTGATAAAATGTTAAGCTGTTTCACCCTTGTAAATGGAAAGGTCTGACACAGAGGTCCAGTGTCCACGCATCCTAAGAGATCATAGACTCATAGAATGCTATGGGTAGAAGGGACCTTTAAAACTCACCTAGTCCAATCCTGCTGCAGTAAGCAGAGACATCTTTGATTAGATCAGGTTGCTCAGAGGCCCATCCAACCTGACCTTGAATGTTTCCAGGGATGGGACACCCACCACCTCTCTGGGCAATCTGTGCCAGTATTTCACCACTGTCATCTTAAAAAATGTCTTTCTTCTACCTAGTCTGAATCTACCACCCTTTAGTTCAAAACCATGAACCCTTATCCTGTCTCAATAAGCTTTACTACAGAGACTGTCCCCATCTATCTTGTAGGCCCCCTTTAAATGCTGAAAGGCTGCAATAAGATCTCCCTGGAGCCTTCTGTTCTCCAGGCTGAACAACACTAATTCTTTCTAATTCTTTCAGCCTTTTGTCATAGAAGAACTGTTCCATCCCATGAATCATTTTTGTGGCCCTTGTCTGCTCCAACATGTCCATGTTTTTTTGTGATGAGGACTCTGGGGATGGATGCAGTACTCCTGACATGGTCTCATGAGAGTTGTGTAAAGTGGCAGAATCACTTTCCTCAAACTGCTGGCCATACTTCTTTTGATGCAGCCCAGGATACAGTTAGCCTTCTTGGCTGTGAGGGTACATTACCCACTCGTGTCCATCTTCTCATTCACCAGCATCCAAAAGTCCTTCTTCACAGGGCTGCTCTCAATCCCTTTATCCTAAAGATATACTGAAGATTGTCTTGATCCAGATGCAGAACCTTGCACTTGGCCTTGCTGCACCTTATGAAGATCATATGGACCCACTTCACAAGCTTGCCCAGGTCCCTGTGGAATTAATATTACACGTGTCTTGTTTGTCTCTCTTGTGCTCATAATATTGGCAGAGATTTTTCAGCTGGAAGTGTGTTTGCACTTCAAGTATTTATTTCTCAGGTGGTATGCTAAATTGTATATAGCCTAAAGGCAGCCTTGTCTTCTCACATCCTTTCAGTATGGCACAGGAGCATCATCTCTTAGACTAAACCAGGAAACATTTCACATTCACCTACTTTTGAGGCCTGGCTGCAGATACTGTTATTGCATGTGTATTTAGAGCTACAGGTTTGTCTTTGTACCTAGGTTTTGCATGGGGTGACCATAGTAGATGTGAAATTAAAGCACTTGAGATCTTTTGAATTCTATTCTTTTTACTAGAAGGGAATTAATTTCCCTTCATGTGTCACAGCCTGATTCAGTTTTACTGTCTTCCACACCAGTCTACAAGGCAAAATGTATGAACCAAGCAAGGTATTTTGTAAAACTCATCAATATCTCAGCTTTCCCCTTTTGGCCCCTAGTAGTGTGATCCTAGACTTAGTGATTTGTAAGAACTGGGTCCCGAGGATCTATTCGACCCTTAGTGTACTATACCTTTAGTGTCACCTACCGGAATTGAATAAACAAATACGAACTCAGAGGTAATAAACCTGATCAAAGAAACATTTTATAAGTCCTGAAGCAAAGGGAAGCCCTTTTACAGAGAATTATTAGAAAGAAACTTACACTGATTAAAAAATTAAAGTGCAATGCAAACCTGAACTTTCTGAGATATATTAAAATGGCTACATGGTTTATACATTAAATCACAGGATATTCCATAAAACAATTGTGCCCTCTTCAATGAAGCCCTACTAAAGAAACAGACCTGTCAGGGGAACATATTTTTATATCCAGTTAGGTTTTGTGTTTAGCAATTTCCCACTTTGTATATTTTTCTGTGGTAGCTGCTAAGTAAAATATATATACTCTTGAATATTTGCTTACTTCTGGAATGGGAAATTTCCACACAATATAGTGATTTAAGAACTGATTCTAATCTAATAATAAAAGCCCTTTGGGAATGCTTAATGTCACTCAATCTGTGGAACAACAGCCCTTGTTCATTTCAGGCATCATCCAGTTCCCAGAGCCTTTTCACAAATTTCAGGGGAGGCTGAACCGCGCCCTGGAGCCGTCAGCCTGCCAAATTGCTAATCTGACTGATGCTCAGGCTTCATTAGACCTTCTGAAGAACGGCCGTGGGAGCTTATCACCTTGCCGTGATTACTCAGTCACTCCTTCTTGTTTTCCTAAGCAGATTAATAATAGAGGAGACTAATAGCAAAAGTACTCAGCATTCAGAAAGGAGCATTGGAAGAGTAATATACAGATCATAATGTTGCTGTTGCTTGATGAGCTGCAACACATCTGAGGTGCTCACACTGACTATGAACATACTATGGAAAAGGCAAAGTAATGCAGCCTGTCAGGGACAGAGTATTTAAAGCTAAAATACATTGTATTTGCAATAAAGAAGAGTGCACTCACAGAGAATTGCAGTACCTCCATTGATACCTTCTGCTTTCTTGACTAGCTATTGCCATCAAGGATTTGGGCACCTCAGGTGCACAGTGCTCCACTGGCCATACATACAAGTAGTGGTCTGTGGGAGAATTTCTCCCGCAATGGGGCAGGAGCTGTAAACATCAGACCTTGTGATGGGAGATGTCCTTGGAGTCTTGCAGGCTCCCAGGAAGCTAGGCTGTGGACTGTGAGCAACCCACGCACACCTGCTAGGGGGTGGAACCTGCCGGCCCCTGAGGCAGGCACAGCTCCAGGGGGCTGACCCCTGCCAGCCCCCTGAGGTGGGAACCACAGGTTGTTTACCACAGGGTAATCTCTCTCTGCCTTACACATAACTTTGAGCCAATCTGTACCTTCCACTTGTACCAGCCCCAGGCTGGTTGTGCACACATCCTCTGAGGCACTATATAAACCGTTGTATTGCCTTAATAAATTGTACTGATGTACTGATGCATAGCAAGCTGCTGAGTCGAGTCATCAGTACCCCAGTCTCGCCTCTTGCCAGCCCCCAAACCCCAACAGTGGTGTCTTAAAAGATTTTAAAGAAGAAATCTCAAATCACAAGTCACTCACACAAGTTGCATTTGCTAAACAATCATGAAAGAATATAATACTATTAAATAGCAACTTTGATTAGGAGTAATACTATTAAATAACAAGTTTGATTAGGAGTTTGTATGCCAAAGGGCAAGCAAAGTTCATAAATTCCTTCCCAGTTACTATAAATAAATACCATCAGCTTAGAAATTTTGTTTTGCCACTCTCAGAATCACAGAACAGTTTAGATATGCAGGTCACCTGGACCCATTCCCCTCTCAAAGCAGACCTGAATCAGAGCTAGACCGTATTGCTTAATGCCTTTTCCTCTGAAGGTGATGAATATATTCACAGATAGAAATGTAACAACCTTTTCATGGGATTGGTTTCTAATCAATAATTATCATAAATTGGCAATGCTTTCTGAAACCCTAGCCTGGTAGATAAAACTGTTATTTTTAGCCTTTGGATCAAATCCCAGAGCTGAACTCCAAAATTGATACAGGGTTTCATGTAAAGATTATTTTTTAGTGAATAATTGGAATAATTCAAAACATCTTCAGAACTGAAATCCACAAGCAGGGTTCCAATCTGTGTACTAGTGTATTAATATACATTATATATATATATATATATATACACACACAGATATATTAATATCTGTGTATTAGGCATTAGTAGGGGAAAGTGCAGGAAAAGGTGTAAAATCCAAGGTCAGGAATGATGTTCAGGTTAAATCAGCATTTTTTTTTTCCTTTGACCTAGTAGGACAGCAACTTAGCTACCCATGTCTGTCATTTTTTGCAAACTCTCTTCTGTTCTGTCTCATGCAGCTATGAAAAAAAGTACTTTGCTCTGCACTTTAAATACATTTTCCTTTCTGTCCTGTTACACTATACATGTGTGGTTAAAATGTCTTGTTGATGGATTGCAGAAAGCTAGTTTCTATCGATTTCACTCACCAGGATTCCAAGCATTTTAACACCTTTTGAAATGATAATAGAAAGTAAATCAGAAATTATCTGCAAATACTTGCTGTAGTACCTGATTCAGAGCCAGTTGAGTCGCCATCCCTGGAGATGTTCAAGAAAAGACTGGATGAGGCACTTAGTTCCATGGTCTAGGTGACTGGATGGGACTGGGTGCTAGGTTGGACTGGATGATCTTGGAGGTCTCTTCCAACCTGATTGATTCCATGAAAGAGTTGTGGCCCTTTAATGAAAATCAGAAACTGTCACTGATATCACCTAACTTCCCTTTCTAGGCTATTGAAATAATTGTTCTGTAAGCAGAACTGATGGTGTGCAAGAGTAGAAGACCCAAGTACAACTGCTGCATGTTTTTTTGTATGAAAGATGCAAGACACCACAAAATTTATAGGTGCAAATGTCATCATCTCATCTGCTTTCTCTTGAGACTTTACCATGGGTAGCTATGTAATCTCTGACAGATGTTTGTTCTTAAAACTTACCAATGATCACAGGATCATAGAATCAACCAGGTTGGAAGACACCTCCAAGATCATCCAATCCAACCTAGCACCCAGCCCTGTCCAATCAACTAGACCATGGCACTAAGTGCTTCAGCCAGGCTTTGCTTGAACACCTCCAGGGACGGTGACTCCACCACCTCCCTGGGCAGCCTATTCCAATGGCAAATCACTCTCTCTGTGAAGAACTTCCTCCTAACATCCAGCCTAGACCTCCCCTGGCATAGCCTTTATCTTACAAAGTATTCTATAAAATGTCTATGAAATGTTCTAGTGGTGTAAAGAGGCTGTAAGGTGCCCGTTACACTCCAGATCTTTTTACATTGGCATAGCAGGTTTAAAATATCTTTAATACAAATGAGCATACATGTATTGGATTCTAAAGCTGTTACTTATTAGGTGATGGGGAAAAGTTCTTTGTCAGGGAGTATAAATCCTGAATCATTCAGTGTCTTAGCACGAAATTGACTTACTGGAGCAATCTAGTACAATGGTACAAATTACATTGTACCTCAAGCATTTCCTCTGTTAAGGGATAGATGGATACTTGCAAAATCATTTTGCCATAACAAAACAGCACTTTTCCTGAGGAATGCAAGTACAAAGGGGAAGAGAAGAAATGAAGAAAAAAAAAACATAAAAAAGGCATTTGTAGAACAATTTCCCTACTCAACATTTTCTAGTTGTGCATATATTGGTTTCATTCATTTGTACCTCCACTGAAGCTGAGCACTTCACTGAATCATCTCATTCTCTCCACCACTTTATTTACAGAGAAAAATGATCCTTAAACTATTTGGTCCAGTTTTGCTAACATTTTTTCATCAGTGATTTTTCCTTCACTGTTTGTTTTAATTTCTTCACAGAAGACTTGCAGAATGTGAGATGTTTGGTTGCCAGCAGAGAACCCTGATTATCAAAGACAATGCCGCTGCAGAGTACAAATGTACATTTGTATGGCATTTGACTCACTTTCTCCCAGAAGAAGATAAGTGAGCAGTTCTCCTTGGGCTAGCCATTACAATGGAACCCCCAAATGAACTAAGTAATGAACAAGGCTATCATTTCTTTTTTTTTTTTTTTTTCCTGTGGGTTTCTTTTTTTTTTTTTTTTAACTCCTGGTTAGATGGTCAAGAGCTCAGAGCAAACATCAGGAATGGCAACAGACATGAACAGAGATGGACTGTATAAGCTTCTAGCCCATCAAAACCTTCACATTGTGGGTAACCACAGAAAACATGGACAGTGAGTATTTGCTAAGTTTTTCTGTCTGTGCTTCATTTTGGTTTCTTTCTACTCTCAGGTATTGTCTGTGTGATACTCTGACAGAAAAATTTCCCAAGGGTTGAACAATAGGAGACCAAGATATATGTCTAACGATAGTTACCTAGTGCTGTCCTTAGAAGCCCAGGTGCCATGAGTTGCCTCAGACTGACAGCCAAATGCCCACCCACACTTGCGCTCCCCCAGCAAGACGGAGACAAAATAGAAGGTGAAAAAACTCACAGATCAAGATAATTACAAGCTCATAGGAAAGCAAATGGTGCATTCACAAGCAAAGCAAAGAGAGGAATTTGTTCCTTATTTCCCATTGGCAGGTAGTTGTTCAGCCACTCTGAAGAATGCAGGACTTCGTCACAGGTAAAAGTTGATTGGGAAGACAAATAATGGAAGCAAAAAATTCTGCCTCCCCTTCCTTCTTCTTTCCCTGAGCTTTTATTGCTAAGCACAACATGATATGGTATAGGATATCCCTTTGGTCAGCTGTGCAACTGTGTGCCCTCCCAGCTTCTTGTGTGCCCCCAGCTTGCTCACTGAGGACAGAGTGGGAAAAAGAGAAGGCCTTGATGGTGTGCAAGCTCTGTTCACAACCATTAAAAACAGCAGCGTGTTGTCTGCAGTTTCAGGCACCAATTCAAAGCATAACACCATACAGGTGGCTATGAAGAAAGTTACCTCCATCATCCCAGACAGTTTGAGTACACCTGCTAACACCAGGTTAACATCTGCTAACACCAGGTTAGCAGGACTTGCAAAGTCTGCAGCCTCCTGAGGAAGCAGGAAAATGACAGGTAAAGTGTCCTGAAAGAGACAAGACAAAAGTAGATCCCTGTTTTAGGCATACCTTTGTTACGTATTACTTTAAGGTATTGCCTTTTTGTCATTCCTGTCAGATTTTTGTCTCCTATGAAGCTATATTGCTTCATCATGATGATTCCTGATTCATACCACCGTTGAGTGAAAGGATAACTTTATAACAGAACAAGCATTTGTTAACAAAATGTACACGATGGTACATAGGGTACCTTGAGTCCTGTGTCCAGTTCTGGGCCACTCAATTCAAGAGAGATGTTGAGATACTGGAATGTGTCCAGAGAAGGGCAACAAAGCTGGTGAGGGGCCTGGAACACAAACCCTATGAGGAGAGGCTGAGGGAGCTGGGGGTGTTTAGCCTGGAGAAGAGGAGGCTCAGGGGTGACCTCATTGCTGTCTACAACTACCTGAAGGGAGGCTGTAGCCAGGTGGGGGTTGGTCTCTTCTGCCAGGCAACCAGCAACAGAACAAGGGGACACAGTCTCAAGCTGTGCAGGGGTGAGTATAGGCTGGATGTTAGGAGGAAGTTCTTCCCAGAGAGAGTGATTTGCCATTGGAATGGGCTGCCCAGGGAGGTGGTGGAGGCACCATCCCTGGAGGTGTTCAAGCAAAGCCTGGCTGAGGCACATAATACCATGGTCTAATTGACTGGACAAGGCTAGGTGCTAGGTTGGACTGGATGATCTTGGCGGTCTCTTCTAACCTGTTTGATTCTATGATTCTATATATGTGTACATTTATGTATATAGCCACTGATAACCACATTTTAGCTCAATTGAGCCCATTTCTAACCTTGACAGAGATGCTGTCGTCACACACTTTAGAGCACTTGCAGGGTTTGTGTTTTTTCTATCTAGGTACAAGGCACATAGAAAAAATGCACAGAGTGATAAGTATTTTTTTCAGTTCTGAGACAGGACTTGGTGCATTTAGCACAGAGGGGCAGAGGGTTTGATAGGACATCTTTATGTCTGCTCTTTCTGTCTATTTTCTACTCTTTCTACCTATGAAACATGCTAGCAAGCAGTTAAAAGTTTAGTTGCTGAAGCACTTTTGATGCTCTTAATTTGAACTTTAAATCCACATAAACATTATTTCTAGTGGAGAATGCTTTTGCTATAGGTTAAGGAGGTGAAAATAACATGCACAGTCCAGAAGAATTATAACTCTTGACATCCTTTTACTGGCTGGCAGGTAGCAGTTCTGGCTTAACATTGCTTCAGAAAATATTTAAGTAACTTGTACTTAAGTAGCATTTAATAGCAAGAGGACAAGTGGAATTTACCTGTCTAGACAAATGTATCTGCATGGGGTAACCCCGTCTGGCGGTAGAATACTCCGGACAGAGAAGAGGTGGATGTTAGAATTTAATCCCACAAATAAATTAGCTTTCCATTAAAAAAAAAAAAAAAGACATTTGAAGCATGGGACAGTCACCCTTGGCTTGTAAAATGCTGCCTCCTCTGCTGTAGAAATACAGCAACTTCAGTAACAAACCTGTCCCAGCCTTCTCTAGGTGAGGAGGCTTTGGTTGCTGTAGGTCAGGGAGATCACTGCCCACGGACTCAGAGGTTAAATTCTCCCACTAAGGCAGGTCCTTACTTTCAAATTGTCAGATAATTTATTAGCACCTAAATGCTGTTGAAAAACTCATCACTCAGAGCTTTAGCACCAGAGTAAGTGTTAAATGGCTGGCAGGAGGGCTATCTGCAAGAACATGGCTGGTGTTTAACACCTAATTATCACTTTCCTGTGTCCTCTGGCTAGATAATTGAGAACTGCAATATGGAAAGGTTTCAGAAAGATTTTGGAAATGAAGTTACCTAGCAAATAGAAAATTTAGCTGTAAGAATGTCTCTTTTCTGTCCTTTTGAAAGCATCCTCTCATTTCCTGTTGGAAAACCAAGTTGGCAGAGACGGAGTCAGTTGTTGTTACACAAGTCAGTGACAATCGTGTTCCAGATCCCTTTCTGTAAATGATGTCTTGACATATTTACTGCAAACTATGACCAGAAATTAAATCAAGTAAAAAAAGTTACTCAGCAATGCCATATTACAAAGTAAGTGGCATAAGAGTATGAAAAGAATAGAGAGACTTCTTTCTTGTCGTCAGCTCTGTCCTTTCTAGGCTGCATGGGGGTGTTGGCTGATTGATGACTGTAGAAGTAGAGGATCTGGGTGAAGTAATACAAAAAAGGCACTGAAAGAGACACTACCAAGCCCACTGCTGCCACAGGCAATCCCATCAGAGAGCTCTGTTGGTAAAATCAGAAAATCTTGAGCAGAGGAGGAAATTATTTGTATTCCACTCTTCCCATTTCAACATTGCTCCACTCCAAAGATTAAAAAGGTATTGTTTGCTTTCAGCTTGCTGTCTGAGTTTATTTACAGAGTGGTTTTAATCCATTTATTCTTCTGTCAATGTTCTCTTCAGATCCAAGCAGATTTAGTTTCCTGATGCCTGTGTTGCTCCTGTAAATTTAAAGAACAATTACATCTTTGATCCTTTTGTTTACAGTTAGATCAACAAGTTCTAGACTGCACAGGTGCTGAGTGCATCTCCCTTTAAAAAGAGACCTTGTTCCTCTCACAGCTTAAATTCCTGACTGAATATGGACATTCAGTAAGGCTTTTAAATAACCCAGCCACACAGCTCCCAGCAGAATCATTGCTGTTCTCTCCAGCTCTACCAGGGCCATTCCTTGTTGTTTAGTATGCTATGTCAGGAAAAACCTGCTATAAGAAATTACCAAGAGAAATCAGAGGAAGAAGCTCCTGGAAGGACAGGTGGTCCACTGGGATCCAGAGGAAATGAGTTGTGGGCTGGAAGGTTGGATGGTTCCTCTCTCATAGTGAAGATTAATGGGATAATCCAGCTACTGATGAAAGGCAGCTGAAAAGGGGATTATCAATGGGAAAGGTGCAGTTCTTACACTTGGTGTTTTCATCAAGAGACTTTCTGAAGCTAAGGAGAGTGAAATAGGCCGTATAGAAAGCCACTGTGTTGGTGAAAGAGGAGCTGTAACATGGAAAAGATAGACACATTTTGCCAACATGCTGTCTGAGTAACACATCTGTGTTCATTAATTTGCATAATTATTGCCCTGTGCTAATGACGCAACTCGGGCTCTGGATTTTGCCAATTATATGTTAAAGTCTCTATGAATTGCCTAGAGGAGTAAGGGCTGAAATGGCAAAGTCTTGGCATGTCAAAATCAGTCCTAAAATGAGTGACAGGATTTGTCCCAGTCTGATTACAGCAACTTGTGTAACCGTGTCAGGCAGCAGCCTTCTGTAGCTAGTGCACAAAGTTCTCATTCCACTTCAACATGACCTGAAACCAAACTTTTCTGCGTCGTGGATTTTTATGCCTTTTACTGCAGAGGTCACAGTACACCAATAACTGCTATATAAAGCAGAATAACAGTTCACAGAGAAAGGCCATGCTTTAACTAAACCATACAGTCGTACTGATGCTTCCGAGTCAGCAGGTCTGAGGCTGTAGTGCAGAACGCTAATATTTGCATTTAGACTGATGTTTGACAGCATTAGAAAAAAGGGTGATGTCAAAAGGACTACTGTTCCTGTGGCTGACAAGGAAACCATTTTGTATAATTGTTTCAGCCTACAGAAGAGGGTAATTCCTTTGGACATTGCTGGGTTTTATTTTCATAAAGAATGAATCTTAGTCCCCTGGATCAGAGGATGTTAAGTTCAAATCCTGTCGCTGGAATAATGACTACAAAATAGTTGAGTGTTGATTCTGCAATTTGTGGGTAGTTTAGGTGGGAAAGGCATTTTTCCAAGCTTGCTCTCTTGATGTGTTGAAATTACAGAAAAGCCTAATTGTCGAAAGGGTGGCCAGGAGAGTCAAAATGGCAACTGGCTGAAATGTGTGCAATAAAAACTAGACTAAATTCAGTAAAATACTACCCTGCTGTTAGATTTTCCTCTCTGCAAAAAGCTTATGACAACTTAACTATATCTGGCTATTTTTACTACTCTTCTTTTAGAAGTCCTAGGTAAAGATTCCTTCTAAGGGTTAGGAAATCACACGATGATAGGGATTGAAAAGGACCTCTGGAGATCATCTAGTCCAACCCCCCTGACAGAACAGGTTCACCTAGATTAAGTTTCTATGGAAGTTACTATGCTCAAGTTTGTCCCCATTAGCTCTTGTCCTGTCTGAAAAAAGGCTGGCCTCACCCTCTTGGCACCCTACCTTCAAGTATTTATAAGCATTTATAGGCTTCCCCCTCAGTCTTCTCTTCTTTGGGCTGAAAAGCCCAAAGTCCCTCTGCTTTTCTTTCTAAGAGACATGTTCTAGTCCCATAATCATCTTTGTGGGCATTTGCTGTACCTTCTTAAGCAGTTCCCACTCTTTGAACTGAGGAGCCCAGAACTGGACACAGTACACTAGATGAGGCCTCAGCAGGGCACAGCAGAGAGGTAGGAAAACCTCCCTCCACCTGCTTGCCACAGTCTTACACATGCATGCCAGGATGCTGTTGGTCTTCTTGGCCACAAGGTCTCATTGCTGTCTTACAGTCATACTCTTGTCCACCAGGACTCACATCCTTTTTCTGCAGAGCTGTTTTCCAGCAAATCAGCCCCTAACCTGGGCTGATACATGAAGTTATTCCTCCCAAGTCTATACTTCCCTATGTTGAACTTCATAAGATTACTTTCTGCCCAACTCTCCAGCTTGTCAAGGTCACACTGGATGGCAGCACAGCCTTCTGTTGTGTCAGCCATCCCTCCTAGGTTTGTGTTTGCTGAGGGAACACTCTATTCTTTTATCCAGATCATTGATGGGTATATTGATTAAGAAATTTCACTTTGAGTTCCTGCAAAATTCAAAGGTGTTTTCTTATGAGGTTCTACCTCCCTGAATGTTAGGGAAAATAACAGCCTGTCATATCAAAGCAGCTGATCGCTATTACTTTATTCACTATGGACTTAATCAACTCATTTCACATTTCAGATTTATTAAACTTTTATTTTACTGTTGTTTTAAGTCATGTATTTGGATATTGAACAGCAGATGCTTGTTAGTTTACAAACAACATTATGGAGAAAATAATCAATGAAAAAGAGCAGAAGCACAGAAACAAGAAAGCTCCACCTTTCTAATGATTCATTACTATTAATTACATAACTAATAGTATGATTTTTTCCCATGTTCTTCTAGCCTCTCTGTGTATTTGAACAACCAAAAAAGGTAGTTCTGGGTTTTTAAGATGTTTTAATGTTTTTTTTTTTCTCATATACTTCATTAGAAATGTAATATTGCTGACCACAGCCAGTATGAGATCATCAACTGTAAAGGAGATATCTGCACTTTCTCAGCCTGCCATTGCACACACAGCAAGTGTACTAAGCACAGCAAATGAAATGTCAGGTCAGTTAATGTGCAAACAGAACTAATTCTGCTTAGTGTTGCATTTTCAACTCAGTCTCTTCTATGTAATTACTTTGTGAAGTCTATGGTATACATTTGCAGACACTTCTAGCACTGAAGTTTATAGTTATGACTGAGGACTGGAATGCAGAAAGGCTCATGCTTATGCTTGCTCCTATGGAGACCATGGTCACTGCTAAATCTTGTATCTTGTTGGAGTGCAGTAAATAAGAGGTAACACCTCTGGGGAGTAGCAAACAGTATAGGTGACCTTAAACTGACAAAAAGGCTTTCCACTCAGATTTACACCATATTCGTTAAGTATAAATCTGAGAGGTCAGAAAGGTCAAGCTTTTTTCTTCAATGGCTGACATCCTGCGAGGACTGTGTCAGTTCTGCCTTTGATTCCAATCTGTGTGTTCCAGAATCTGTTTCCTGTCTGCTGCTGAGTCCAGCCTGGGACCTCCCCAGTGTCTGTCCACAACTGTCAGTGGTGATGGTGACATAATTACAAGGGAGGTCGGGTTTGATATCGAATTTGTATCTATCTGTACCTATTTCATCTTATCATTATTTCATTACAACTGCTTTAGCTTTCTTTCTAGCCCATTAAGTCTCTCCTGTATTTCCTCTCCTCCACTGGAAAGCAGGAGGGGTTAACAGAATGAGTCTCTCACTCTTCTAGTGGCTGGCTTAGCTCTTACCCCTGACAATTCTGCTAAGCAAAGTATAAACAAATTGAGGAGAAGACCCCTTTTGTCCAGCTAATGAGAATGCAGAAGGCTTTTGAATTAATCCTTGATGATGAAATGCTAATTGCTGGGTCATGGTTATTCCTGATGTTGTCTCCACCAGAGTAAGTGGGATTGTAATTTTGATGTAAGTCTTTAAAGGGTTGGAAGAGGTGAAATGATGCTCTGTAATGGCATTGTTATGGTTTTTTTTTTGGGGGGTTGGTGTCATGTTTTGGTTTGGTTTGTTTGTTTTTGTTTATATGATTACAAATTACTTTCTTGCACCTTATGCTTCTGACTATTTTTATGCTGAGCATGGGCAGACTGTTCTCAGTAACCTGCAAGGTCCATGTCAGTTATAACAACAGAGAAGTCATAGAGATTTGAGTGGTGAGTAGCTCATTGTTTTGTTATGGTTGTGGCTAATTGCTCTTCAAGCTCTGCTACTTCACAGAGATTTCACTCTTAGGGTCTCTAAGCAGAAATTTGTTAGTGTTGGCAGCCTTTGGTCTGCTGTGTAACATTCATCAGTGTCCTTCTCTGGAGTTCCAAAGGCAACACTTAGATGTAATGGTTTCACTGTGAAACAAAACAGAGAAGGAGTATTGTGGCGTTGAAAACACATTTCACAGAGTTGTTACAGATTTTTTGGAGGGATGCCCTTTATTTAATTAATCTTTCTGCATTTTGCTTTTGCATTTTCTCTCTCTGTTTTGTTACTCTCTGAAGGACTTGGTCCCCAAAGCCAGCTCCAGGGAATGGTTTGCTGGACGAGGCCATGGTGCCTTCCACCTGGTGTATTTGCATGAGTCCTTCATGATTAGCAGCGTGGCATGTAGGCCTACTGTGAATGATCAAATGATCTGTTTTCTTTTCCCTTGAGGTGAACCACATTCACTTGCATAAGAAAGCAAAACCTTCACAGCAGACCTAAAAAGCAGCCTACTGCTTTGGAGAGGCTCTAGCAGACACCGATGTAAAACTCTGACCCCTGTTAATGTGATTCTATTGCCATGAAGCCTCCTTTAGACATTTATTTACTAGACAGATATTTATTATGTAAGTTGGTGATGCCAGCATGCTCTGCTGAATTAAAGCTTGCTGAGCTAAATGATTATTCTAGAAAGATTTATTTTCCTCTGAATATAATTACAGCAGTCCAGTGAAATGAGCACAGTGGAAAATCTCACTCCACTGCTTTGATGGACTAAGCTGGTGCCATCTACACTCTGCAGACAAGAGCTAAAGAACCTGGGATGTTTTCATAGCATAGCTGAATGACAGCTTAGGTGTTAAGTAATTTTTGTGGTAAAAAAGCATCTGGAAGCAAAGAAGCAGCTTGTCTTTGGCAGAGCTATGGCTGAACTCATTGTCCAGGCTGGGATCTATCCAGACATCTCATGGCTTTGGCTACATCTAAATAAACAGCTTTGAACGCTGATTTAGAAGTATTAATGGGTTTCTTGCATCATTTATGACTATGTGTAGTGGTAATTGTGCTACAACAAATCCACCACATAAATCAGATGTGTATTTTGGCATGGTAAATCCTGCATGGAAGACAGCTTTTAAGTAAGGAAAAAAAAAGTTGCCTCATAAATGCCAATAAGGTACTCACTTCATCAGGCTCCAGGAAAAGAAGAAAAACCCCTAGCAATAAAGCAAGCTTCCCATCCATGAATGCTGATGAACTCTCAGGAACTGAATATACATTCAAAGTAACCTTTCACCACATTACTATGCAGTCTGAGAGATTAAAACTCAAGCTGGCATCATTTTCTTTTATTATATATAAGGCTTACATAGATCTCTATGCACATATTTGTCACTCAGCAACCTAACTACAGCTTATTTAAACTGTTTGATGGTTGATGTATATTTAATATCTGGTTTAAGCTCTATTTGAAACCTAGTTACCAGCTGAATACAGTTCTAGTGTAAGATTGAAAGAAAGGTGAAGGTCATGTGAAAGAAAGCCCTCGTTTTTGTGCCTGATGGATGTGTATCCTCAGTAGCATAAGACATGAAATTATATTAAAAACACATAGCCACTGATGTGTGATAAGTTGATAAGATACTGACTGATCAAAGGCATAAGCTCTTGGCTGTTTTTCTCTGGTACTAAGGTCTGCATGACCTCAAAGGTGAACAGGCCTTTGAGAACTTGTAAGAATAATTTCTACTTATTTTGATTTAGAAGTTACACTTCACTATTTGCTGCCTATTAAACAACACCAACATATATTAAACTAGCAAAAAATGAAAGAAAACAGAGAGTCAGCCTTTCACAAAGCCCCCACCAAGAAACCAGTCCTTTGGGGAATCACAACAGTCTGTGGAAGTGTATAAAACACAAGTTCTGTGATTTGTTGGCTTCATTTGAGAATGACTGACTTGTGTTTCTTTCTCACTGAATGGTAAAGTAAACTGGAAACGCAGAGTGTGTCCACTTTGAAGGCTCCCTTGCTCTCTAGTGCCTTGCCAGTTCCTGTAAAAGCCAAGCTTACGTTATGAATAGGGCACCCCTCTGCAGATCCTGGGGTAGTAGAAGCATGATTCCCTAAACTGCTTCAGACAGCAAGGGGTCTTTTCTCCCCATGGGGAGATTGAGACTGGTCTTAAGATGGACTCACTTTTTAACCTCCCTCATTATTTATGAATTCTTATGGGAATGCACTCTCTGCGTTTGTATTTCAAATGAGGAGTAGGATGAGCAAATATATTTGCTTAACATATGGTTACAAGTAGTCATTAGAAAATAAACCAGGGGAAGGATGTAAGATGAATGTGGTAAAGGCTGGAAAAAGTTTGTGTGGGATACACCTTTATTTCTGGCTACAGTAATTTCTGATCCAGTTGATGATATGAATTTGGTGCCCATCTTTGGCCATCAAATAGATTCCCGTGTCCATGAGTCCAGTCATCCGTGATACAAGCTGAAAAGTATATAGCCTGAAAGAAAAAATACTTTTTGTGGGTGAAACAAAGGTTAAAGTTCTAATATAGTCTTGAATGATCATCAAACTGTGATTTCTATTTCATGCCTTTTGGCAGCCCCTTCCTTTTTGCTCTCTCCTATATTACCAATATACATAAAACATGGGCTCCTAGATTATGGCACAGCAGATGTGTTCTGCTGAGGGTTATCCTGAGTTGTTGAGGCTGCATCACCTGTCTCTCACACAGATCCAAAGGGCTCAGGTGCTTTCACTGTCAGTGGGGATTGTTCAATGTTATTATTGTAGTTCATCCCTGGCAGGCAACCTTGAGCCATCCAGTACCTTCAAACACCTTTGATTCTCTGCCTGCCTCCATGCTTCTCATGTGCTAGTGATGGCAGGATTTGATCAGACAGATGGGGATCTTGGCTTCCTCCAGGAGTTTTCTGTGTGATGCTGTTTCCTCTCATGCAGAGATAGTCTTTGTCACGGAGACTCCAACACCTCTGGGTGGTTCCTTTCATAAAATACATTTGATATGAAAATGTTAAAGGTTATATGCTGTGTGATAAGAAAATGTTAAAGTTTATACACTATGTAGTATGAAAATGGTAAAGGTCATACACTGTGTGATATGAATGTTGTTTCAAAATTTATTTTAATGATGACTTGCCTTATTCAGTTTTTAAAGCACAAATGTTCTAAATGTTTAAGCACTATAAAAAAACTGGGTTTAATCACATTCATAATTGTGTCAAAGATCTTTCTACTTCTGATCAGAATTTCTGCCTTTTTTTTTTCTTTTATTCTGTATTTGTCCTTATTTTCAATCATCTTCCTCTTAAGTCATTTAACTTAACATTAATTGCATACAATATTTTCATTTCTCTACCTTCCTCCAAACTAGCATCTTGAAAGCCGTAAGAAGAGTCTGGTTGTGATCAGAGATTTACAATTAAAAATGTCACCTTGCAGAGATAAAAAATAAACCTGGTTCTATTCTATACCATTTGTTCATGAGAACTAACCCATTGCAAACTGTTCCCATTGGCCCTTTTCTTTTGTCTTTGGCCTTTTTTTTTTTTTTCCCAAGCTAGCTCATATTTAATCATAGAATCATAGAATCAAGCAGGTTGGAAGAGACCTCCAAGATCATCAGTCAAGGGATGGCAAATCCACCACCTCCCTGGGCAGCCCATTCCAATGCCAATCACTCTCTCTGGCAAGAACTTCCTCCTAACACCCAGCCTATACCTCCCCCGGCACAACTTGAGATTGTGTCTCCTCATTTTGTTGCTGGTTGCCTGGAGAAGAGAGCAACCCCCACCTGGCTACAGCCTCCCTTCAGGTAGTTGTAGACAGCAATGAGGTCACCCCTGAGCCTCCTCTTCTCCAGGCTAAACAACCCCAGCCTCTCCTCATAGGGTTTGTGTTCCAGGCCCCTCAACAGCTTCACCGCCCTTCTCTGTACATGTTCCAGAATCTCAACATCTCTCTTGAATAGAGGAGCCCAGAACTGGACACAGTACTCAAGGTGTGGCCTGACCAGTGTTGAGTGCAGGGGCAGAATAACCTCCCTTGTCCTACTGGCCACACTGTTCCTGATCCAGGCCAGGATGCCATTGACTCTCTTAGCCACCTGGGCACACTGCTGGCTCATGTTCAGGCTACTGTCTACCAGTAACACCAGGTCCCTTCCTTCTTGGCTAATCTCCAGCCACTCTGTCCCCAGCCTGTAGCACTGCTTGGGAATTGCAGGAAAACAGAAAGGACCATCACAATGCTCTCTATTTGTCAATAAATGGAATGAATTTATTGTTTTGGTGACCTTGATTTCTGTCATATTTAATTAGGTAAGTAAATTTATGCCAAAACAGTGCTGGAAAAAGACTCTTTCAAATAATGAAGTGCTTCCCAAAATCCCATGAAAATTCACTAGGTAGCCTATTATTCCAAGATGTTATCATTCAGTTCTGAAAGGAATGTCTCAGATAGAAGACAAAAACTAGAGCTGAGTACAACACAATTCTGTGGTATTAGTACTTTAGTTTTTCACTGTGCTGAAGTACAAGAAGTTAAAATTGCACACTTTAAAAAGAAAAACTTAATTGAAAATTTGCACTAAATTACAAAAGCCTAAATTTGGGTGTAAAGCAATTAGAATTTTCTGATGAAAACAATTGTTGCAAAGCTTGGTCATGGAGCAAGAATAAATTACTAAATTTCATACCCTTGCCTAGTTTTGGGTTGCACAATTACAGGGCAGCTCCTCTGTAGTTCCAGAGGAGATGGCATCTCTTCCCCCCTGCTTCCTGTTTACTTGCCTGTAGTTTCATCATGAGCTACATTCATTAATACCTGGGTATCATTTTGTACTGTAGGGCCTGTTTGAGGATGAAAGGTAGTAAATGATCAGTATCACCCTTTTTCTTGCTCAGAAAAGCCAGAAAAACCTTCTCAGCACTCTCTGCTGTGCAAGGCATAGAGTCAGGCTCTTATAATCTTCCTGAATGTGGCAGAAACTTCTTTGCTATAGGATTTCCTGCTATGTAATTGAAATGTTCGCCTCAGACAAGGAATTTACTTCCACCAGGCACCAATCTATCCTGACATGCCAGACTGGCAGCTTCCTTTGTTGTTTTGAAGAGGATGGAAATTCTTTCAGGAATTCTTTCAGACCTGTGGGACTAAGCCTACTATTTAGTCACTTTCAATTGTATCTTTGTGGGATACTGAAGGTTGAACAATGCCATTTGAAGAGCCTAATTCTCATTCTTCTTTTCTTCATTATTTCTTGCATGCTGCCAAGTCCTAATTGTGATCTGCTTGCAGTAGGTCTTCCTTAAACATTTGCACACTCTCTTCCAAAGACCTTGTGATTAGCACAAGAAGTCAGTCAAGACAGGATTAAAGGGGAAAAAAAGGCAAGTGTATATCAGTTGGAAGGGGTTGGTGTACATTATGTCAGGCAGCACAATTTACTGCCATGATTTCAGTTCCTCTTCTGAACTTCTTCCTGATTTCATACTGATGATTAAAATTGCCTCATTCTTATGTATGTTTCATTTTTGTCTTTAATTCTCCCATACAAAATCCGTTGACAGATGTTTGAAGACACCACAAAATCACACTGAATTAAATAATTTGGAATAAACAAGCAAAAATGTAACCTCTTGTAAAAAAGGGCTCCCTCCAATGCCCTATTGAGATTCATGCCCTGTCTTTCAACACAAATTGTCAAGGCAATCGTGACTGACTTCACAGGGATGAAACCACTAAACATCTATTACTGGCATATTACAAAAGGTTTGGTCTGTCCAAGTCCACTGAAAAACAGCAGATTCCCATCTGGCCAAGTTAGATACTTGCCAGAATGCAAAACCAAGTGATAGAAGTGGGTTGTCTGCCTTTCTCAAAAGAGATGCTATGGGATAGGTAATGGAGAGCAAGTAGAGGTTGGTGGGGCATGGAGAAAACAGACTTTTAAGGTTTTAGGGAGGGCTTGGAGCCTTACTATAGCCTTTCATTATTTAAAGAAGCTGGAGAGAGATTTTTACCAAAGGTGTAATGACAGGTCAAGGGGCAATGCTTCTAAACTGGAAGAGGATAGGTTCAGATTGGACAGAAGGAAGAAATATTTTAAGATGAAGTTGTTGAGACATCTTAACAAATTGCCCAGAGAAGCTGTAGATGTCCTATCACTGGCAATATTCAAGATCAGATTGGATGGGGCTTTGAGCAACCTGATCTAGTGAAAAATGTACGTGCCCATAGCAGAGGAATTGGACTAGATGGCCTTTAAGGGTCCTTTCTGACTAAAATCATCTGTGATCCTGTGAATTCTATGCTTCTGTGTCTACATATCCACTCATAAATGTTCATCTTGAAGCTATTGACTATTTGTAGCACCTATACATGATAGATATCCAGCCTAAAATGAAAATCATGCCCATTATTATCTGTCCATTTCATCACAGCTTTCCCCCTGTTTGATCTCACAGGTGGCTGCAGACCTCAAGCACAGGAAAGAGCCTCTTGCTTCTTGCTCTGGAGTTCTCCGATTCCTTCTTTTCTGGCTCACAGCTTGGAAGAAATTATTGATATGTTCTCTGGTGTATAAATATCAAGACCAGGAAACTTTGTCACTACTCACATGATGGTTTCATATCTGAAGGGCAGGGCAGCATTCACCTTGTTCTGGCTTTGGGCTACTAAAAGTTGATCTCAAATACCTCTGTTGACACAACCTCTTTGTGCAGGCTCTGTTGTGCAGCCCCTTGACAGCCACGGGGACTTTGCAGTGTATATTGGGAAATACATTAGATGTGGGGAGGCACAGACGGGAAGGGAAAGCAAGGAGGCGACTCAATATGAGCTAGCTATCCAAGCAATCCACTGTTTATTGAGAGCATCAGACTTCCAGTTACAAAGCACATACTTTTCAGTTAGGGTGAGAAAAGTGAGCACACCCAGCACGCAACGCAGTACTGTTCACTAGCATTTGGTGCATCTAAATATTGGAGTTTGCATAATCCTCCCTACTTGCGGTTACTGCTATAGCATTTAGCGCATCTAAATATTGGAATTTGCAGATTCCTCCTATTTCCCTCCTAATCTGGACACAGTCCCACAGAAGTTGCTTGTCAGAAGGCTCAAGGACAAATTCCTTTGAGCTTCTTCACACCCAGCGCTGTGGTTTACTGCAGTTCCAATCCTCAGACCTCACATCCAAGGCTTGATTGTACGAGCTTCTATGGGCTTGTGCCCCCCATTTTTCAGCCATTTCCCAACAGGGAGGAGACAAATTGACTGCTCATATTTGAGAAATAAGATTTATATTGTTTCCTTTTCTTGTACTTTTAGAACAAGATAAGTGCTAGTATTTTCTCTTTATCACCTCATAAGCATTAAGTAATCCTCCAGAAATTTGCTAGGAAAAAAAAAAAAATCAAAATGAACCATAACTGGGGGCAATAAATAATATAAGGTTTTTAATCAAGGCATGGTTATTCTGATCCACAGAAGACAGAGTAGATAAACATTCACAAATATTCCTAGAAATATAGGAATTAAAAGCATGTTATAAGTGTGCTGTTAAAAATGCAGAAAGGTCTGTTCATTTCTTGACACCATATGTCTGTTTCTTGTATTAGAGGCTTCGGAAACATTGTTTATGGATATTGCATGACCATGAATGCCAAAAATAATAATCCTATTAAGTTTAGTCCAAATAGCATGTAATGAGATTCAAAATGATATGTTAAATACACATTCTAATAATGAAACTCAAATTGCTTTACAAATAGCATCGGGGGAACGTTAGCCTATTTGGATTCTAATAATTACTTACATCCTGTGTTCCAAATCTATCCAATATGCTTTTCCTAAGAACAAATATTTGTTCTGCTAATTGTTCTGCAATTCTCCTGGTTATTTTTAAAAGGCTAAAGGGCTACACAAGACCAGCAGTTGTCTGTTAGAATAAGATCTGCTTGTTTTTTTAACTTTAATCATCTTACAGTATTTGAAGAAATTAGGTTCTCTAATACTTCTGTCTTTTCTCCAGATTTCAGTTGTCTGTTTTGTATACTATCATTAAACCGCTTTTCAAGTGAATCCTTGCCAGACTAAACATAATCTTTCCTCACAGAACATTCCATCTAAACCACATACAACCACCATAGCCCTTTCTGCATTGTTCTAAGACGTGGGTTCTTAATTCTTAGGCTAGGTACTATTCTTAGTTTACATATTAATCCTTATTCAACTATTAAGATATTATCATTATATCATATTATCAGTTAATAGGAAACTGCCTATACATTTCTGACTGTAGAAAAATGTAAACTGTCTATAAAAAGACCATATGGTTTAAATGTTTTAAAATATTGTTTTTAAATAGAGACAGAGCAACTATGAATGGGAAAGGATCCCAACTATAGTTTACCTCTGGCTTCACACTGAAACAGCCAGGGATCTCAGTGGGTATTAGAAATGGACCAGAATTGTATAAATGCTACTTTATCCACCCCTTGAAATATTTATTCAGGTTTCTCTCCTTAAGTTTTCTACAGATGTGAAGTCGATTAGTCTTCAGTCTTACTGCCATGATCTTGAAGACTTAGTGTGTGGCCTCTAACACATGGAAAGATGACCAATATGCAAGATGCACAGGGGACTTTCCAGATCTGAAGTCAGCATTCTTCAAAATAAAGTACCTGGGGAAAGTGTCTTCTTTCCACTGACAGTGAGATCAGGTTCAAGGAGAAGCTAAGCATGCAAATTACACAAAACAAAAGTCAGGCAGGCAGAACATCATTCTCTTAGATTTTCAACAGATTGTATTTTGTTCTTTTTAGAAGTACACTCACTTAGTTTTGTACCATCCAAACGATGCTTTTCTGAAGACTATTGCAAACTTAGAACTTTTTGATAAATTCAGGTCTTTCTAAGTTCTCTGTATTCCCCTTCAACGAAGGAGAGGAAAACGTGTTAGATAGCAACAATGCCCACAGCAATCTCTTCACCTTAAAAATATCTTATGTTTGAAGAGTGATTCCTATTTTTCTTAGCTGAATTGCATGTAATTCTTTTCACATGTATGGAATAGTCCTGGGTATCAAGTACAGCTGGGATTTCTGAATACAAATACAACCTGACTGCATACCATTGAAACAAAACTCAGTTGCTTGGAGAGTCTATTGGCAAATTCCTTAAGTCTCATTAATCACATATGTGGTGACACTGGAGGGGGCACTTTACTTTTTTATTTCTCATTTGTCCCTGATATTCCCTGTTTATTACAAAATCCCTTCCTTTGCTGGGTTTATAATGTGACTCTTTTCCAATACAGTTGTCTCTTTTCACTCCCAAGGAAAACCACCCATGTGTGAGAGCTGGGAACCTGGAGCTTTTTGATGAATATCCTTATTCACCACAGAGCAAAGAGACCATGACAAACCTCAGAGATACTTGACAGTGTGGCCCACTAGGGAGATGGCAATTACAGATGGAGTTTGCTAATGCTGTTTGCACAATTTGACTCCAGTTCCCCTGTGACAGAATGTGTTTGTCACTTTGCTCTTCTTCCCTAAGAAATTCATAAGTTCTCTTCAGAAAGATGCATGTCCACTTAGGAAATTTATTAATTAATCCTCTTTGGAGTACAGATTCTGTCTTCTGTCTTGATGCTGAGATCAAAATTTACAAAAGCATTTAGGCACCAAGACATGTTTGAAGGTCAGGGCCATCCAGTATCTGGATCCTGTAAGGCAGTTATGGAGCCTGGAGAGAAGGCGACTCGGGGTGACCTTATTGCTGTCTACAACTACCTGAAGGGTGGGGGGTTGTCCTCATCTGCCAGGCAACCAGCAACAGAACAAGGGGACAAAGTCTCAAGTTGTACCACGGGAGGTCTAGGCTGGATGTTAGGAGGAAGTTCTTCACAGAGAGAGTGATTGGCATTGGAATGGGCTGCCCAGGGAGGTGGTGGAGTCACCGTCCCTGGAAGTGTTCAAGAAGAGCCTGGATGAGGCACTTAGTGCCATGGTCTAGTTGGTTGGATAGGGCTGGGTGCTATGTTGGACTGGATGATCTTGGAGGTCTCCTCCAACCTGATTGATTCCATGATTCTATGATAGTGATCCCTTTAAACCATCTTCTTTCATACTTCAAATTTGCTCATGTCTGTTACCACATAATCAGGACAATAATTTAAGGCTGGAACTTTACTCTTAAAAGGCTCTCATCTGGGTTCCGCTCTTGCTTCTGTGTACCAGTGCATCATGGTCAAATACACTGAAGTGTGGTCATGCAAGGTGCCTTTATACTTGGCGATGACATACTAGGTACATGGAATGGGTTTGCAGTGGGAGTTCACCTTGTGCTCCCAGTGTGGTAATTAGCACTACTCCAGATGATAGCACACTGAAACTCCATTTGATTTGATGCGCAGGGGACAAATTTTGAAGTCCACATGAAAAGTATCTTGATCACTTTTTACATGTTTGATGTCCATTTGTTCAGAGATAAGAGCTAAACGTCAAAACATCATTATCTGTTAGAGACATTTATGGTTCTTTTGCTAGGCTCATTGCAAATATTCTTTGATTGCCAAAATGTGTCCTTTCAGAAGAAAAACTGTGAGATGTAGATATGCAAAAACTTAACTACATCTTGGAGAAAGGAATGGCTTAAGAGAGTTTTTAGTTCTGTTTTAAAATGTGAAATGATACATATACAGTACATGTGATGTCTAAACATTACTCATGTAAAATTAACATCACAAATAAATTTTTAACAGGTTTCATGGATTGTGATACTTTTTTTCCTTGTTCCAAATGATGCTGAGATAGTGTTTCTTCTCTACATTTGATGTAGCTAGATCCCTTTTCAAGTTCCTGGTAGGAATTTGGCATAAATGAGAGCACCACTACTGTGATTTCTACTAATTGTCATGTTAAGTAACTTGACACTAAGAGCTACCATAGGTGTTAACAAAAAAATTGCTTCCAGAACATAAATGTGTGTTGCCAGCATAATTTAACCTCAGACTGTAATAGTAACATTGAGACATGAGGAGGTTGGGAGGTTGTGGTGGATTTCTGCCAGATTTTCCTGGGTAGATTATGCAGGTGCTTCCCTAAAAAAAAAGAAGAGTTGATATGATGGCAATTTCTTCCCTCTGAAAGACAGCACAGACAGACAGCCTTTTGAAATTAGTTTTGATCAGGAAATAATTTTCAATCTTCTGAATATTATTTGAGTACATTTTATAGAAAACATAAGGAAATTTGTGTAACAATGTATTATGTGTCAACCCCCCTGTATTTGATAAATAAAACTATTGGTGGCTAGACCCAGAATTTATTTATTTCCCTTCCCTCCTTCCTTCTTTCACAGTATCACAGTATCATCAAGGTTGGAAGAGACCTCATAGATCATCAAGTCCAACCCTTTACCACAGAGCTCAAGGCTAGACCATGGCACCAAGTGCCACGTCCAATCCTGCCTTGAACAGCTCCAGGGACGGCGACTCCAACACCTCCCCGGGCAGCCCATTCCAGTGTCCAATGACTCTCTCAGTGAAGAACTTTCTCCTCACCTCAAGTCTAAATTTCCCCTGGCACAGCCTGAGGCTGTGTCCTCTTGTTCTGGCGCTGGCCACCTGAGAGAAGAGAGCAACCTCCTCCTGGCCACAGCCACCCCTCAGGTAGTTGTAGACAGCAATAAGGTCACCCCTGAGCCTCCTCTTCTCCAGCTAAACAATCCCAGCTCCCTCGGCCTCTCCTCGTAGGGCTGTGCTCAAGGCCTCTCACCAGCCTTGTCACCCTTCTCTGGACACACTCAAGCATCTCAATGTCCCTCCTAAACTGGGGGGCCCAGAACTGAACACAATACTCAAGGTGTGGTCTAACCAGTGCAGACTACAGGGGCAGAACGACCTCCCTGCTCCTGCTGACCACACCATTCCTGATGCAGGCCAATATGCCACTGGCTCTCTTGGCACTTCTTCCTTCCTTCCTTCCTTCCTTCCTTCCTTCCTTCCTTCCTTCCTTCCTTCCTTCCTTCCTTCCTTCCTTCCTTCCTTCCTTCCTTCCTTCCTTCCTTCCTTCCTTCCTTCCTCCCTCCCTCCCTCCCTCCCTCCCTCCCTCCCTTCCTCCCTTCCTCCCTTCTTCCCCTCTCCCCCACCCCCCATAACTTCTTTTGAGGGAGGGAGAAAAAGGTGAGAGAAGGGAAAGAGAATAATATATAGGAAGAAGAACCCAAATATGTCATCCTCTGTACAAGGTCAGAGCTTCCCAGGGGAACTGATGGCAATGGCAATGCAGGTAGCTGCACTGAGCTGCCTGACCTCTGCCACTGGCCTCTGCACTTGGCTGGGTTTCATCGCCTCACAAGTGTTGCCCCAAACACACCACAATTTAACCTCCATCTCTACAATCCTCCTACTTTCCTCTTCCTAATATGCCTGCATAGCTGCCTCTCTGCCTTTTAGCCCAGCTGCAATTCAGCCCAGTCTCTTCTTAGGTTACACTGTATGGGAGGTAAGTAGGAGTCTTGTAAATAAAAGTCTTCAGTTTGCATTATTTCTCCATTTCTTTCTTTTTCTCCTTTTACAAGATGAAATCATGTTCAAATTAATGCAAAGTGTTAAGTCATGTGAGCAAGCCACAAGTAAAGTTGGACTCTTTTTTTTTTTTTCATTTTCTTTTTTTCTCTCTTTTTTTTTTTCCTCCTCTCTGTTCTTTTAAATAGTGAGTCCAAACAGGGAAGAATTGCCAATGTGCTTTTGAAAAATTGACAGATGATCCATCAGCAGAGAAAGCAAAGAAACCAATAACTGAGTCTGTAATCCAGGAGAAGTACATCAGCTTTCACCTGGCATTAAAATGGCTTAGTGTAATCAGATTGAAAAAAAAAAAAAACAAGAAGAGAGTTGGTGGCTAGAAATGAACACACTGAATTTCAGGTGAAGTCAAACAAGAGAGTGAAGATATATGTTGGGTTAGTTTTCCTCCCTTCCTGGTATCTGGGAAGGTGAGAATATATTCCTGTCCTATAAGTGACCTGCCTTGTAGGTGTGGTTAGCACATCTCTGCGGCTATATTTCTTCCACTGCAAAGATTTGTGATACTCAGACCATTAAGAAATTTTACTCCTGCAGCTGAAACAGTCTGCACCAGGGTAATTGTGGCAGGGTTTATAAAGAGGGAGAATATTTTTTATTAGTGCCAAAAAGATACCAAAATTACAGTTGAAAAAATCACCAGGCTTCTGAGGATCTCTGAATCTCCTGGATTTTGTTATTGGTCCTTCTTTAGAACACCATGCTTGAACTCATTAAGATTGCTTACTGTTCGTGTTATCTCACATGGTAAGAGCTTATCTGGACACCCACAGAGGAGCACAGAGAGGCAGTGGTTGGGAGGAAGTCCAAACAACATGTTGTTCTGGTTCCTTGCAGGCCCGGCCCACTAGTGCATCCCAGGCCATTCCTACAACCTCAGAGGAACCCAGAGACACAAATGCAGGTGAGAACTCAAATTAAAGGAAAGGACACCTCATGCAGACCCATTCCTGGGCTATTTCAGGGAAGTCTCATCACCAGTGCCAAGGTGCAACACCCGACACAATGAATCAGTGCTGTAGTACCTTTTGGACTGAGCGTGGGGTTTCCTCTAGGGATGCAGGATGTGTTAGAGGATGCATTTCAGGATTGCATTCAGAAAATATGATGGCATGTTTAAGGGAGGAACCAAAGGTTGGAAAAGAAGGGATTTAGGGATAAAATATTAAAAGGGGCCAGTTGTATGTAACCAATTTGCCAGTCTGTGTGCTCATCTGGCCATTCCTGGTGCTTGATCAGTATATATTAACCTGTCTTCTCACAAAACTCCATTTATAAATCTTATGCTGGGTAGGAAACTCCTCATTTGGCATGCATGTGTGTATATGAGGATCTCAGACTGTTGTTCAGGTGGTCTGTGAGTCCACAGTACCAGCAACTTCAGAAATTACAGGTGTGTGTTGCTGGTGCAGATCAAGCAGATGAAAATGCCAGACATCTGGGGTGGTGTGGATCTTTGAGATTGAGACCATGGGTGAGTTGGTTACTGGAGGGGCCAGTTGCTGAAGAAGCTGTGTATGCAGTTATGTGCACACATATACATGTGGGCTTACGTATGTGTTGTGAGATGACATGTGCCAGATGCTGGAGTGGATGGGGGCTGCTGCCTTGGGGGCTTGAATGTCCATATGCCAACAGCTGATGAAACTGGAATCATTACTGAGCTCAGTGAGTGTCTGACTCCAGCTGCTGGAAGGATAGGCACTGCAAATTTTCAGATACACATTATGTATTTTCCACCAACAGATTTCATCCTGATCAGTCAAAAGGGGAACTGGTTACATTTGTGTGTGTTTTGATTGTGTCTGTGTCTGTCTGTGTGCTCACATGCTCAGCTCCACCACTAATTGGACCTGGAGCATGGAGCTAGTGCAACATCTCCTCTGTTGGCCTTCCAGATTCAGCCATCCCTAACAGCCCACAATATTCATGATGACAGAGCTAGGCAACTCAAAGTTGCCAAATTCAGATGCTGAAGGCTTCAGTAAAACAATATTCAGTACTTTGTACTAACAGTCACTGGAGAAGTGAAGCCATGGAGTGATATTTAGGAGCAGGGTGAAACAGTTAAGGCTAGCAACAGAGTGATCTAAAGGAGCACAGATGTTGCTCTGACCAAAGCTAAACTTCATTCCATATCCACTCATGCATATGCTCATCTGTGGCTAGCCATGGCAACCACAATAGACACCTGAGTCCATCCAAGTTATCCTTATTGAAGAGTAAGATGTGGTCAAATCCCACTGCAGTCACTCAGAAGGCTTTCCTCTATCTGTGTGATACAAGACCATGAATACAGAAATGGTCTGCTTTGGGAAATGGCATTACTGCATGAATGTATCCCAGAGTGAACCAGCTCGGGAAAAACAGCCTTACAGCAGTGATAGTCAAGTGGGATATTTCTCTGCACATCCCCAGCTATTCCCTTCCCCCCATACCTCCTTATATATCCACTGTAAAAGACAATTGGTCTCAGTGTTGAAAGCCTAGCAATATTGTGAGAAACATTATTCTTGGAACAGCATGCGCATGTGCTGAGGGATGAGAGGGGAACGTGTGCCAGCATGGGGTGGTTAAGGGAACTTTAACCACATTTAGATTAAGGCCAGATTTAGGCTCAGCCCAGGAACTTGGATGGGTATTTGTTTCCTGTTTTCCAAAGCTAAAAGTTAGGAGAGCTAAAAGAGGGAAAGAGACACGTTTATGCTGTTAGGCTATGCGGGGTATGAATGAAACAGGTTAAAAATGGTAGGGCTTTACTGAAAAAATACATACATTGAATAATTTCCAGTGTTTGCTGTAAACACAATCACAGTTTAACAGCATTTGAGGAGTTGTACTGTCAGATGTGAAGAGCAAAGGCAGGCCTGGAGCTCTTCTCTACAAACAGTTTCATCCCATTTGCAATGGGACGATAAATATTAATCCGTGGCAAAGCCAAGGCACAAACGCTTCTGATTCTTCAATATAACCTTTCCACATCACCTGGCATCTGTCCATTTCACTGAAAAAAATGCTTTAGGGATATGTTAATGAGAAGATTTAAAGACCTTGCTCAGAAAACCAACATTTCTCTGTATAAATACTAAGAAAAAAAGAGTAACTGGTAAATAGAGCTGTAAATCCTCCTCCCTTTTTAGATTAAAATTTTCATTTTTTAATAATGTATCAACTTTTTTATAGTCTCCCTCTTCAAAATACGACAGGAGCAGTAGAAAAACATGATTCTTCTTTGCCCTAAATAAATGTTTGGGGTTTTTTTTAGATGTTTAATTTACCTTTCTGAAAAGAAAATGGGTCAGAGTATCTAGACATTCAAGTTTTCTATTTTTCAATAGCATATTTAAGCAGAAAATGTTTCTCATGAAAAAAATATTGACCAAGTATAACAATGCAAGATTTGAGATGTACCTCTTTTAAAAACAACTACTGGAGATGATAAAACAGTCGCTGATATTCCAGGCTGCTCCTTGGTTTGCAGTGAGTGCCATAGGAAATCAAACTTCAAATTCAGCTGATGCTCTAGAAAGACTCCTGCTTTTAATCTCCAGGAGCTGTAGAAAAGCAGACCTTTGTTACTGGTAAGAGACATTTAGCCTGAATTGTATCAAGTTAGGTAACTTAGGAATTAAAAACCAAATCTCTCAGGCTCTGCTGAAATGTTTGGAGCTTTTTTGTTTGGTTGGTTGGTTTGGGTTGGTGTTTTTGTTGTTTTTGTTTTGTTTGTTTGTTTTATGTTGCTGTGCTGTTGGGTTTTTTCCCCTTCCAATTTCCTCCACAAAAGAAAGAACAAAATAGAGCGAAGTGGAGAATTTCAGCCATGCACAAGTTCAATGAAAAGATACTTTTTTAGCTATAAGAACCAGCTTGTTGCAGATTTCCGTCAAAGTAATTCCCCAGGTTAAATCCTGCTCTATTGAAGTCATTGTCCAAATGCTCATTGGCTGTGAGGGGAGATCAGGATTTGTCCCGTTCAATTCATTAGTGATGGTGTGAACCCCAAGTAGTATTATGCTTCTTTTAAAGAAAGAGAAGCTCCTACTTACTATTTATATACTAACGTTATTTCTCACACATTTATTGTGTTACTCTCCTTAATTTGGTGCCACGCTGGGTCCCTGTGGGATGCCACTCAAACATTATGTCAGTGATCTCAAAATTGAACTCCACTGCTTTATTTTACAAATGGCTTCTAGCAGATGTGTGGCACACTTTATTAACTTAAGTATCCATTAGTTGAAAATTTCATTAGTTTGGGGGAAAGGGATCAGTTTTGTCAATAGATCTGGTATGGGTGGACCCTTTGTGTCAACCTGACCCATATCAAAACGGATTATTGTTGTAAGTGAGACAAGTGACCTAATGTTCTGCCTATTATGCACACATGATCTATAACCTTTTAAAATACTAGTGTGGGAAAGGAGCACACTTCACTGCATCCCCAAGCCGTGGATTCTTAACAGGTGGCAGTCCCTCTCTTAGCAACGTTTGCCATGGGCTGTCTGAGCCAGCGTATGAATTATCAGGGGGTACAGTTTCCAACCAGGTAACCAGGGGAAAACCGAGGTGCAGAATGAAACCAGAATAATGAAGGGCGGAGCAGGCGCTTTAATGAGCTGGGGGAGCCGGCGGCGGAGCTGGGGCTGCAGTGCCACCGTCTGCCTGACCGCTGCATCTCGGCCGAGGCGCTGCTTGCCTTGCCTCCACCTCCTGAGCTGCTGAAGCCGCAGAGGTAAAGCTGGATGTGGCTACAGCGCTAACATATGGTACATTTTACTCCACAGTTTTAATGTTTTGATGCAGTTTACTCCTTGAATGATGGCAGCAGTAGTTTCCAATGTATTCACTTGACCTTGTTTTGGAAAGCATGTTAGGGCCAATTCGAAGGGTCGGTGCAAAAGTATTTGGTGGGACCACCCACTAAAAGCCTTTTCAGCTTTTCTTTTTAACCTTTCTTGTTTAGTTGGTTGTTTTGGGGCTTTGCCTTTATTTTTTCTTTCCTTTTTCCCCAGCAGCTCTCACACCTGCCCTAAACTCCTTGACCTCTTGAAAAGGGTAAAGCAAATCTATCTGGAAGTGCCTGGAGCACAAACCCTATGAGGAGAGGCTGAGGGAGCTGGGGTTGTTTAGCCTGGAGAAGAGGAGGCTCAGGGGTGACCTCATTGCTGTCTACAACTACCTGAAAGGAGGCTGTAGCCAGGGGGGGGTTGGTCTCTTCTCCCAGGCAAGCAGCAATAGAACAAGGGGACACAGTCTCAAGTTGTGCTGGGGAAAGTATAGGCTGGATGTTAGGAGGAAGTTCTTGTCAGAGAGAGTGATTTGACAATGGAATGGGCTGCCTGGGGAGGTGGTGGAGTCCCCATTCCTGGAGGTGTTCAAGAAAAGCCTGTTTGAGGCACTTAGTGCCATGGTCTAGTTGATTGTCTAGGGCTGGGGGATAGGTTGGAGTGGATGACCTTGGAGGTCTCTTCCAACCTGGTTGATTCTATGATTCTATGATGAATCATGCACAGAAAAAAGACAGTCCTTATTACTAAGTTACTACTCCACGTTTCTTCTCACCTTGAATTCCACATTTTAACGCCAGGATCTAAGCAATAATATTACAGTAGCATAGCAGGTACTAACCATGATGCATCCTCCAGCCTGCTGACTGCTCTAACAATACACAGGAAGAAGTTCTCTGTTCATTACATGCTGTGTAATAAGTGGAGATGAATGGATGAAAGAAATCTCAGATAGTCTGGTAAGTGGGTTAGGAGAACATGCCATTGAAAGACCTAGAGGGAAAAGGATAAACCATCAGACACTGCAAAATTGTGTCTGTGCTGCATAACACTGGTGCCCAAACATCTTTTCATGGTGTCTGAGTGACTCCTCTGGAAGTACTGGGAGAGGAGTGTTCTCCACTCCTCAATCAGCACACAGTGGGCGTGTGGGTAGTAAAGCTCATCTGAATCTGTGCCTTTAAGCCAAAATAAAGGGGATGTGTCATCTTTCATGCATATGTACTATGGACATATACCCTTCCTGCTTTGCTCTACATGTCTGAGAGCAAGATGCTGTTACAGGGCAACAAAGCTGGTGAGGAAGGGCAACAAAGCTGGTGAGGGGCCTGGAGCACAAATCCTATGAGGAGAGGTTGAGGGAGCTGGGGTTGTTTAGCCTGGAGAAGAGGAGGCTCAGGGGTGATCTTATTACTGTCTACAACTACCTGAAGGGGCATTGTAGCCAGGTGGGGGGTGGCCTCTTCTCCCAGGCAACCAGCAATAGAACAAAGGGACACAGTCTCAAGTTGTGCCAGGGTAGGTATAGGCTGGATGTTAGGAGGAAGTTCTTGCCAGAGAGAGTGATTTCCCATTGGAATGGGCTGCCCAGGGAGGTGGTGGAGGCACCGTCCCTGGGGGTCTTCAAGAAAAGCCTGGATGAGGCACTTAGTGCCATGGTCTAGTTGACTGGCTAGGTCTGGGTGATAGGTTGGACTGGATGATCTTGGAGGTCTCTTCCAACCTGGTTGATTCTATGATTCTATGATTCTACAGGGCATCTCCTGAGCCTGGCAAGCAGTGGCATGGGAAGAAAGGTTAGGCTGGATGAACTGAAGCAGCCCACTTTTGCAGTTTTCCTCAGGGGGACTTCTCAGCCCTTTCCCTGCTATGTATTGCACATTAGTAAGGCATGAGTTATCCAGGAAGACACCAGCTAGGATGCCATTGACCTGATTTGCAGCCAGTTCCTCCCAACAGAGTCTGGACAGCCCATAGGTAGGATGGGCTAGACAGGACTAACACAGAAAAAAAGAGATCATTCTCAATGTCATGGGTTTGGGAGGCAAAGAGAGTGTTCGCTGTGCATAGTCTTTGTAGAAAGAGAATTGGTTCACCTTTGGCAAAACTAAAAAATCAAGATGAGCAAACTAGAGTTCCCAGTTTAGTGAAGGGTTTCTTACTCCTCCTGCTGACTTTGATTGATTATCAAAGAGATAAATCTGTTTCTTTTTCAGCATCGGGTTGTGCTACGTTAGATGAGGTTTTGAGCAACCTCTTCTAGTGGGAGGTGTCCATGCCTATGGCAGAGGGTTGAAACTAGATGATCTTTGAGGTCCCTTCCAACCTCAACCATTCTATGATCAACTGAGCAGAGAAAGGTTGTCTAGGTTACTTCAGGAGCACTGATTCATCTAAAGGATACAGGCTGGATACAGAAAAATGTGTCTCAAGAAATCAAAAGGTCATAGTATGTGCCTTGGCCCACACACTTCCAGTGGCATTTCTGGACTTCTAAGTGGTTGTGGGACACTTAGTTGCTCATGCCTCTTTCCAGCCTCTAAAAGTGAGATCTATTTGCCTTCTGCAGAAAGTGTTTTCAGGTAGACTGAAGAAAACTTTATAAGCAAATGACGTAAATTCTTATTACACTGTGTGACACCATCATAAACTCTGTTGTGAAGCAAAACCATGTTAATGGTATTATACTTAATCTTCTGTCTAGCACTAAGCAGACAAAGAACTTACGGAGATTTCATTCTAGTCATCACTCCTGCCGACTAGCTGAGGACCTCCCTCTCTCAAGTCCATAGGGACACATGCACTCCAGTTGCTTCTTCAGCTCAGGTTCCTTGCAGTCATTTTAGTATATTTTGCTGGCAAGTGGTTTCTCGCAGCCAAGTCTCCCATGATACCAATATGGAGTGTGCACTATATTCTTTCCCTGTTTCCTCCAGAGCCTAATATCCTTTGCAGCACTTTCAGCTGGAAATGGAGTGTATGACCTCAAGTCTATAGAATAACACAAATCATTGAACAGTAATTTGTAGGCTCATCTCATAATTACTATTAAATATAACATGCCCCTCTTTATTGGAACATACACAGCAGAGAGGTTACTTTGGAAATTATTCTTGTTTACTCAAGCCAAAATTACTCCAAATCCAAATGAATTTATTGACACCCCATTAAAAAATATCATTGTCAGAACAACAGAGAGATAAAAGAACAAAAAAAGCTCCAAAAATCCCCACCTTTCTAAAAGAGCAGAATCTTCCTGTTTCTGAAACTTTCTTGTGGGGAGTGGCTTTTATGTGAAAGGTGATTTTTTCACAAGTAAAGAACTGAGAACTTCTTATGAATCTGGAGTAAGAATGAACTAACTAAACGATAACAAAACATGTTGCATGTTAATGGCCAAAGAACCCATGTTGTATTTGGGAGGAAAGCAGGTGAAAATGAAGAAGCAGCCAACAGCTTGAAGGATAAAAGTTCTATTTGGGGCTTGTTTTTGTCATGTGTCAGCATTTATTGCCACTGTAACATCCCATGCTCTTCTCCATGGATAAGGTAGAAACAGTGAGGGACAGAGTACTCAAACCATGCTGGTTTTGGTAGTAAATGCAAAAATCTTTGGGCAAAACAATTCTGCATAATTTTGTTTATCTGGAAAATTCTGAGGGTTTGAGGAAGAATTTCCTTTTTCTGTAACTCTATGTGATTTTCAGGGACAAGAAGAGTCCTTGAGTTTGAAGAAGCTTAATCTTGATGCTACACCCTCCCCCAGTATTTCTGATGTTAAGATGGGGAATATTGCCTGTGCTCAGAACCATCCCTGGCTTGCAAGCTAAATTCTCCCTACTCCCCAGGCTGAAGCAGGAAGCATGAGAAACAAGCTGGGGGTGGAAAGGATGTGGAAACCTGTTGCCTTTTCTTGCTTGAGCAACAGCTACAGTTACAGAAGGGACTGTTATGTATATGACCTCTTGTGCTCTTAAAGATCAGTGGTAGGTGGCCGAAATATCTGGCTGGTGTCTGAGTAGATCTGTGCATAAGCAGCCTGCTTGAGTGTACGTTTGTGGAGACTCCTAAGAATGAGTTTGCATTTTGGGTGGTTGAAGGAAAGATTTTGCTTTTCCAGGAGAAGTGTTCCACAAGGAGTCTAGCTTTGGAACATGTTTGTGGTACCAGAACCAGAGACCTGACTTAATTCTACTAAGATTTGATGGATTAGAAGTACCAAGACACTTCATACCAAAGCAGTGAACCCAGAGGCCTGGTAACCAGAGAGACCCAAAGCCTGAGCAAGAAATATAGTCAATGCCATGGTCCAGAAGCCCAATTTGTTTCTCTTCTGGTATTCAGGATCCCTTAACGCCATCACACATTCCAGATGTGCATTCCAGACTGCTCCAGTTCTGAAAGTATGCTTGGCTTGACCAGACACGGGGGGTTTTATCCAAGTAGAGATGTATTCATTTGCAGTCATCAAAAAATGTATATTTATGGAGGAAAGCTTGGACACAGCATGCCAACACACCGATTATGAGTGTGTAAAGAGGCACTGTCAGGCTGCATATGTTTTAGATATCTCAGTTCAGAGACCCAAACACATAGGGACAGCATTAGATACATGTATACCCTGAAACTAAAAAGTGTCAAAGCATGGGCACAGGCACTGGAACTTACTCATCTGCATGGTCCAACTGTTAGATCAGTCCTTGGTGAAGTTTTGGCCCAGACCAGCCACCAGTCTCCCAAACAAATTCTAGGTATGGTTTGGGAGTTAGTACAGGTCAGGGACCACTGCCAGCAGGCATCATGCAGGCAGCTGTCCTGTTCTAGAGGTTAAAAGAGTTTAATATTGTGGATGTGATCAGATTGTTCCAGATGGCTTGATGGCCCTGGCACTGTTTAGTTTACTAATATAGATGTAACCTTTAGGTTTTTATACTCATCCACTTGGACCTCTGACTCACATACACCAAACAAGCAGCTGTGGTGATTTAAGATGTTATTGCACCTGAGCTCTTTGTTACTGGCTCTTGCTGGAGGTTGCTGACCCCACTGTAGAGCTGCCAAAAGTAATGTACTTCAAGTGTTTTAGACCAGTGAAGGTCAAGACACAGTGTGAGGTCTGTGCATGTACTGAATATGGGGAAAAGTCTGATTGAAGAAAATTCTTTCTCCTCCCATTACATTCATGTATTTATAAGGTGCTAGCTAAGACCAGAGTTCTCACTGGAGACATTGCTGTCTCATTTTTCAGCACAAGATGCCCTTAATCAAGAGTGATCTTTTGGATAATACTCCTTTCTTAAAGCTACTATTTGGCTTCCATGGGCTGCACTGCTTTTCCTGAATCCGTGCTTTTCTGACTGGTATTGTACAAGAGTGTTGTGATATAATTTCTATATAGAAATGATACTTTCCCCAGTTGGACTCACACTTTCTCTTAGTAACAGGTAATGCTGGGGAAGGAAATTAAGTACCTCTAACATCAATTTAAAGTATAGTAGCTTGGCACAGGTTAAAAAGATAATTTAAAGCAGGTCCTATTCATTGCCCAATTTTGAAAACTTGTGCTACTGCCTGCTGCTGAGATGTGTGCACCTGAAGGCTGAATTGGGGAAGCAAACTTTTTATCAGGTTGACTGAAGGTAACATTTGCCTCTTTTGAAATTAAAGACAAGCTCTCAGCTACTGATGGCACTAAGTTTCAGTGAAAACTGTAAAACTTGTATCTTTCTCTCCCTGACAAGAACCAGAGACTTTGTCAGAGACTGATTTGAGCTATGCACTTCAGATGGACACTGGAACAAAATACATAAATCAGCTTCCATCTCATTGCTTTACTGAAAAACAATTGTTGCGTTCTCCCTGACAGGACTAGAGGCAACTCAAACACAGGTGGTTCCCTCTGAACATTGGGAAACTCCTTTATATTATGGAGGTGACTGAACACTGGCAAAGGTTGCCCAGGGAAGTTGTAGATTCACCTTCCCTGGAAATATTCAAAAAGCCCTTTGGGCATGGTGTTGGCAACTGGCTAAGTGTCCCTGCTCAAGAAGGGGCATTACGGATGACAACTTTGACAACTTTCAGGGGTCTTTTCTAGTCTCAATCATTCTGTGAAAGCATTTAACAAGGAGAGACATGGTCTGACAGTCACTTACTGTGCCTTTTGGCAGCCAGATCAGTAGCTTGAACAAAGGGTAGAATATGGAGAAACTCCCATGGCTCTCTACCAGCCACTTGCAGGGCAGTATCTGAAGGACAACGAAAATGAAATGGACAACTCTGAATAAAAGGGATTAAAACAATTACAGCCCTCTGAAAATGGTTCTCAAATTTTGGTGTCCATGTTGCTGTTAGTGCGTATATTGCAGCACTACAGACACTCCTAAATAGATGCACAAGTATTTGTGAATGTTTATTTGTGTGATTTTTTTTTTTACCCCAGAGGGCACTATTTCCCCCCCCCCCCCCCCCCCCACAATGCTTCACAATCTGATATTGGAAGACAAACTCAGAGATAAAATTAATTTGGCATAAGTGCTTGTTTTGCTCAGAGCCTCCTTCTTTTCTTATAGTGCTGTGACTGGAGAAACACAAAGCAGTAAATGTAATTCAAAAAGCATCCTCAACATTTCTGACATACTTAGCATCCTAGCACATGCCATTCTTGTCCTCTAAAATATGTGGGGAAAGTGTGGTCATCTCACACAGTGCAAAAGGACAGGTGCAGGTTAATGGTTTTGCTAATCACAAGTGCATTCTAGTAACAAACAAATTCTACTGCTTCTTATTGTAAGCCAAGTTTATGTGCTTATTTTAGGAAAAAAGGCCAAATTGCATAAAGCATCAGTGCTGCTCTAGTCAGAAAAAAATGTGGACATCCCACTGCCTCCCTTCCCCAAAAGAAAAAAGAAGCCTTATCTGGTTGACTGCAAGAGCAACATTCTTTGATTAATCTCAAAAAGACATCTACTGAGTAAGAGGAATTCATTACGTCAAAACAAAAGATCACATTTATTGGCTTCTCTTTCCCCCAAAACAATTCCTGCATGTATTGAAGATAAACAACAGTGGATAAGCAGGGAGTCTAGGACTACAAAATGTCATCTTGGGCATTTTTCTGTGACTTCCAGATTGAGTGGGAAATGTGAACTTCCTCAGCTTACACTATACTAAATAGTTTGGGGAGCACAAGAAGTGCTGAAGTCAGATTTAATACACACTTGTGTGGCATGGTTGATCATGAGCCCCACTGTGAATTTTTCTTGTGGCTGGGGAATTTGTAACTAATCTTTTCTTTAAGGAATCTTTTCCATTAAATAGGTGTGAACTCACAGCTTTTCACTTTCTTGGGGAGTGCTTTACAGGGTTTAGGTCTTAACCATAAAACTGATTAATTGGGGTGGAGATCAAACATCCTACATAAAGCAGGGCTAATTTTAAAGATACATTGAACTTTGAAGAAAGATGAACTGTGGCCATCTGAGTTTTGAACATCTCCAAAGTGGATTCCACAAACTCTCTGGAATCTGTGCTCATGTATGATCAATCATAGGGTGATTTTTACTTTCTCCTCCTTCATATGGCTTTTATCTATTGGTTTTGTCTTTTCACTCTGAGAAGAGTTTGACTCTGTCTTCCTTATAACCTTATAACTTCCTTATAACCCCCAGTGACAGAACAAGGGGACACAGTCTCAAGTTGTGCAAGGGCAGGTATAGGCTGGATGTTAGGAGGAAGTTCTTCACAGTGATTTACCATTGGAATGGGCTGCCCAGGGAGGTAGTGGAGTCACTGTCCCTGGAGGTGTTCAAAAAAAGATGGTAGGAGGCACTTAGTGCTATGGTCTAGTTGATTGGATAGGGCTGGGTGCTAGGCTGGACAGGATAATCTTGAACGTCTTTTCCAACCTACTTGATTCTATGCTTCTATGATTCATGCAACAGGTCATGGAAAACAGCAATAATGTTTTCCCTTAGCCTTTTTCTCTTAAGATTCAAACCCCATATCCATCTCCACCTTGCTCACACACTGTGTTCTCCAGCCCCCTGACCAGCTTGCTGGCCACTGCTGAAATGACTGGTATGTCCCTGGCTCTCTTTCACTGAGGATCCCCAAACTGGCAGACACAGTAATCCAGATATGTTCCCACAAATGACAAATAGAGCAAAAAGATCTTCCTTGACTTGCTAGCTACAACTGCCCAATCAGCAGTTAGCCTTCTTGGGCAAAAGACCACACTTCTGGCTCCTCTTCAACCTCTTGTCCACAAGCAGAATGCAGATAGGTACATATGTATACATGTAAATGCATATATTACCTACTGCATAATAAATATAATATCTATATATATCCTAAACTTCATCCTCCCCAAAGGAAAAAAAACTGTGCTTTAAAAATTTCTGCTGCAACTTTATCCACAGTGGAACAAATGGGCTATCTGCTAACTACATTAGGGTGGATATCAGTAATCACTCTGGGAGTACTTGACTTCAGAAACAGAGACTGGCGACACACCAGATAGAGAGCAGAAGTGGAGACAGGGTGAAGAGGCAGCTGAGCTTAGCATCAGACTTTCCAGTATGTGCTGACTTTTCAGTATCAATCTTTGCAAGCTATGCATTTCTACCTTAAACCTTTTTTTTGTTGCAATTATTTATTTTTTAATGAAAAAAAAAAGGTAATGTAATTTTATTAAATAATTCATCTTCTCCCTGTAATATCAACTAGTTTGAATGCCTTGCTAAACATTAAACCAGATGAAACGGAGCTTGGTTACATACGGTTAAGTGGCATGCTTTTTGTGAAGGGTAAATGAGATAACTGTTTGTTATTTTTAAACAAATATTCACCCATGAAAAGAAACATCTCCATTAGACAGAGAAGTAACTTCACAAAGGTGCATTATGTGGCAGCCAAAAATTGAAATGGGTGGCAGGTTATTTCCAAAGTTAAAAGTTTATGGCGAAACCACGATATAAATTAACTGCTAGCAGCCGTTGAGTCCATTCCTTGGATCATTTATCTGTATGAGAGTGTTATATGTTTGATGCCCAGTATGTATGATGGTTATGGGGTGGACTAGAGTGTTTCTGAGTGATTTAGCACATGAAATCAACTCCAAGTTTCTGAAACAATAAACATGATGATGAGAGAGAGAAATCAATACACGTGTTTTGATTTCTTGTTGCCTTTAGAGTGCGTCTATCTACCTCATGGACTTCAGCACTATTAGAGTTATCAAATTATCTCCAGGTAATGAATTAGTTTTATTCTGACAATTCCATCAAAAAGTAAAAAAGGATAAGTCCCATTTTACTGTTGGGAAAATAATATATGAGAAAATGAGGTGACCAAACTATGCAGTGGATCCAAAACCAGTCTAGGAAGTGAGCCCCAGCCCAGAAGATGAGCTATTAGAGCTAGATCCTGTCTCTGTGATGGGTAATGTGTTGTAAGGGTTACTAGCTATGGCATATGTATTAAGAGGACTTGTGAAAAGCAGAAAGGCAGTGACATTCATTGGAAACCTTAAGAAGGAAGGCATAGAGGTCCAGATGACACACACTAAAAATGGCCACATTCACTTGGTTGTTACTGAGCTAGCCAAATATCAACAAACTAAAAGAAATGGAAAATTTCAGTTCAAATCTTTTGGAGGAGGAACTGGCCAATGTTGAGTAAGATCAGCTGTATCGCTTCACAAAACTATACATCAAACTGATTTCTGATTTTGTGTTTAAACAAAAATAGAAGCTTTAGATGATGAACTCGGTGCAATGCTATTGGTGAGACTGCTGAATTAATGAGACCTAAGTGGGAAGACCTGTGTTGGCTAACTGCTGACAGAAATGTTGGGAAGAAATGTTGGCTGGCTCCATGTGTTGAAATGAAGGGGGTGACCTAAGGATTAAGGATTACTTTTAGGCTTTTAACTTGACACTAATGTACATTGTACGTGTGCAAGTGTTTGCATGGAGGTTTGCACATATAGACAGATGTGTCTGAGAGAGAGATGAGGTGGGATTTGTACTGCTGTAATGCATTTGACTTCATAGCTTTGCCTATATGGGCTACGTGTGAGGGATGTGTGTTCCTTCAAATTTGGCTGGTTTCCTCTTCTGCAATTTTAAAATTAAATGCTTTTGCATAACATTCCATGTTATTCCATGTTGTTTGTAAGTAGCTGCAAGCCAGACATTACCATAGAGAAAAAACAAAGTCATATTAAGGAAACAAATATAAGAACAAGGAAGAGAATGATAGAGAGACAAATAGTCTGATAAGAACGTGAAATATCTGTCCCAAGTGTCACAAAACACAAAGGTAGTAGGTGTTTGTGAGACCTTTTTCAAATTAAATGTCTCTTTGAGGGAATTCAGAGGTATTAATCTTGAAATAAATTAAATAGACACCTATGCTGAACTTCAGAAACAGTGATATCACCTGTTGCAATGTCTTACTGTCAATCCGGGGCCATGAAGAGGTGCTGGAGCACCTCTCATATGAGGACAGGCTATGAGAGTTGGGGCTCTTCAGCCTGGGGAAGCAAAGGCTTCCAGGAGACCTTGTAGTGGCCTTAAAGTATCTGAAGGGGGCCTACAGGAAGGCTGGGGAGGGACTATTTACAAGATCTTGTAATGACAGGACAAGGACTAGTGGGTTGAAACTGGAAGAGGGGAGATTTAAACCCCTTTTAGGAGGGACAGGTCCTGCCTGACTAACCTGATTTCCTTTTATGGTCAGGTTACCTGCCTGGTTAATGTGGAGCAGGCTGTGGATGTAGTCTGCCTGGACTTCAGCAAAGCCTTTAACAATGTCTGCCACAACAAGCTCCTGGCCAAGCTGGCAGCTCATGGCTTGGACAGATTCACTCTGATATGGATCAGGAGCAGGCTGAAGGGCTGGGCCCAGAGAGTGGTGGTGAATGGTGCCACATCCAGCTGGCAGCTGTCACTAGTGGTGTTCCCCAAGGAACAGTGCTGGGCCCAGTCCTGTTCAATATAGGATCAGGTGTCAATCTGTTGGAAGGCAGGAGAGCCCTGCAGAGGGACATTGACAGGCTAAGTGCAGAGTTCTACACTTTGGCCACAACAACCCCAGCAGCGCTACAGGCTGGGGACAGAGTGGCTGGAAAACAGCCAGGCAGAAAGTGACCTTAGGGTGCTGGTAGGTAGTAGCTGAACATGACCCAGCAGTGTGCCAGGTGGCCAGGAGAGCCAATGGCATCCTGGCCTGCATCAGGAAGAGTGTGGCCAGTAGGACAAGGGAGGTTATTCTGTCCCTGTACTCAACGCTGATCAGGCCACACCTTGAGTCCTGTGTCCAGTTTTGAGCCACTCAATTCAAGAGAGTTCTTGAAGTACTGGAACATGTCCAGAGAAAGGTGATGAAGCTGGTGAGGGGCCTGGAACACAAACACTATGAGGAGAGGCTGAGGGAGCTGGGGATGTTTAGCCTGGAGAAGAGGAGGCTCAGGGGTGACCTCATTGCTGTCTACAACTACCTGAAGGGAGGCTGTAGCCAGGTGGGGGTTGGTCTCTTCTCCCAGGCAACCAGCAACAGAACAAGGGGACACAGTCTCAAGTTGTGCCGGGGAGGTCTAGGTTGGATGTTAGGAGGAAGTTGTTGCCAGAGAGAGTGATTTGCCAATGGAATGGGCTGCCCAGGGAGGTGGTGGATTTGCCATCCCTGGAGGTGTTCTAAAGAAGCCTAGCTAAAGCACTTAGTGCCATGGTGTAGTTGACTGACTAGGGCTGGGTGCTAGGTTGGACTGGATGATCTTGGAAGTTTCTTCCTACCTAGTTAATTCAATGATTCTATGGTATCAGTTTAGTCACAGAGAATCAGAGAGTGAGTCAGATTGGAAAAGAACTGGGTGGGTCTCTAGTGTAACCTTCAACTCAAAGCAGAGACAACTTTCACTCAGACTGGGATGCTTCTGTCTTTGCTCAGCTGGGCCTTGCAAACCTCTAACATAATGTCTTGTCCTACAAGGTCCCAGATTTGCTTAATGCTTCGGATGGATAATGAAATGAGGGAAAGAGTGATGAGAGGTATATGGGAATTTCCATGTTTAAAACACGGGACAGAACCCAGGACTTGGCCCTGGCAGATACTCTCTGTGATACTAGGTAAAACTGGGTAAAAGTATACAAAGAGACTCTGGTTAGTGTTGCACAAGTGACCTTCATTCTGGCCTGTCTTGAACTGGTTACTGATTAATTTTCCTGTCAACATGTTTTTTTCTGTGTAGATTTTAATAGATAATAATATAGCCTTTGTCCTACAGGATCCCAAAGTGCTTCTCAAATTATGCACCTAACTGGCCAAAGCCTACTCCTGCTGAGGCCAATAGACATTTTGCCATTGGTTTCATTTGGGCCAGGACCTGGCTGTGCAGAAATAGAATACAAGCAATTCTCTATGTCTGCATAGCCTTTAATAAATTCTGGTTCCCCACCTGAGCAATAAATCTGCCAGCAGAAGAGCAGTACAGAATTTGGTAGTCACTTACTGAACGACTAAATGTTTCAATATAAGCTTTGTAAGGTAGCAGTAGTCCACAATGGCAGTTGCTCTAAAAGTATCAATAGCATAATTAAGAGCCAGAGGTGTACGATGCACTGTGTGCTGTGTGTGAACGTGGATGTGTCTGTAGACTCTCTGTATACACAACAAAGCACACATGTATTTTTAAACCACTTAGCAAAAGATCAGCTCTAGCTTGTTGCATAATCTAAAATTCTGGAGCATTTTTGCTGTCCTTTGTCTGCAAAAGTTTTTCACTTAGGAACACACACGCTTCTTGTCAATGCTACTTCTACAATCACTTACTTAGAGCAGGGCATATTGTTCTCTCAATTTCTTGTTAAAATCTTTCACTTAATTCAACTTTTACAACCAGTTCTGCTCTATGTCTTGATACTTGCTGTAAATTATAAAGAAAAGCCCCCCTGGAATTTATGAGAATTCAGATGATGACCACCACAGGGGAAAAAATAAAAGCAAAGTCTTACAACAAAACAGTGTCACTGAGCCCCAAGTAGTTGTTGCTTCACTATTATCTCACAGGCAATTGAATTTAATGAAATATGATATTACTTATTGTATAAATGAGATTTTAAAAGAAGCCAGAACAGAACTAATAATATTTCACATTATTATATAGTGGACATTGCATAAATGGAAGGAAATGCAGCATAATTTGAATAGTTGGGGGTTTGCCTACATTTCTATCACACACAGTATCACACAGTATCACACAATGGACAAGGTGGCTTGCATTTGCTGGAACCTGAAACAAACAGAAGAAGCCATGGAAAATAAACTTCCAACTGGTGGTATGCGCTTCTGGGATGTACCTATGCATACCTGTAAACATATACAACTTCTTCTTGCTTCAAAGGGGTACTTCAAAAGGGTGCTTGAGTTGACAATTCTGATGTAACACTTTAACAACGGTTAAATTCTAGCAAGATCTAGTCTTTGAGAGCAACAATCTGCTTCCAGACTCTCCCAAAAACCAACTGTGGGATGGATGACTGCAAGATGGCTGTCACATTGATTACAGGACTGAGAGCTTTAATCCAATTGGCAGCAGTGCTGCTAGGAGACTTGGAAGTCTCCTCTAACCTCTAACCACAATTTAGTGTGCAAATTGTTGTGTTTGCTCTTGGGATGCTTCACTCTTGCCAAAGAGAGACAGTATTTATGATATTTGGCATATTTGTTATTCAGTTAACCCATTCCTTATGAGTAAATACTTTCTTCCCCCCCCCCCCCCCCTTTTTTTTTTTTTTAATTCATAAAGCTCCCAAGAACTATGTATGACAGACAGAAATACATAGCCATGGAAAGGAAAACAAAAGCAAGCAAAACTTTAAATCTCTCTTCTCCCATAACTTTTGCAATCTCTTCTATTGTCCTCTGTTTCACAGGGCTATTTGTCACGATGAAGGGAAGCAGGAATCAGACAGTGACTGAGAAATCTGGTTATGCTTAAACATTTGTGAAATTCAGGGAAATGAGTTGTGCAATCTGACATCAAAGATCAGATGACCCACAGGCTTCAGTTTCCCTGTGAATTAAGGTGAAAGGGCTCTTCAGCCAACATCTTCAATTACTGGCATCTCATAGGACACGTAAACAGGGATTTTTGTACTTCTGGGCATCTGAGCATGGTGACAGATTTGTTCTACTCAGAATGAAAACTCCTCTTCTCCCAGGCAACCACCAGCAGAACAAGTGGACACAGTCTCAGGTTGTGCTGGGGGAAGTATAGGCTGGATGTTAGGAGGAAGCTCTTCACAGAGAGAGTGATTGGCATTGGAATGGGCTGCCCAGGGAGGTGGTGGAGTTGCTGTCCCTGGAGGTGTTCAAGAAAAGACTGGCTGGGGCACTTAGTGCCATGGTCTAGTTGACTGCATAGGGCTCAAGGATGTGTTGGACTGGATAATCTTGGAGGTCTCTTCCAACCTGCTTGATTCTATGATTCTATGATCCTTATTTTATGATTGACAGGAGACCACTAAATCTCTTTATTGCTTTTTTAATTTTTTTTTTGTTTGTTTAATCTTTATTGCTACAGATGAAAGCTCTAAAAATATTTACCCTTTTTTTTCCTTTTCTTTTCTGAGAGCTGTCCCCTCTGCAAACAGCTAGATAGGTGTGTGTATACTACTGTGATTGTTGGATTCCGATTTTGGAGTTAATGTAGCTCATGTGAAAAAATCATTACTGGCAGTAGATTTACTCAGGTGAATATATTATCTGGCAATAGGGACACCAAAGCTGTGTAGCCCAGCTTGCTGTGAGAGCTGCCTAGATTGTTGTGGAGCAGCTGTAGATGTAGGAGCATTGTAAACTTGATGTGAGGACTGGAAGGATATGGCAAACCATATCCTGGCTGCACCAGAAGAAGCATGGCCAGCAAGTCGAGAGAGGTGACTGCTGCTTTGCTCAGTTCTGGTGAGACTTCACCTGGAGTACTGAGTCCAGTTATGGGGCCCCCAACACAAGAGAGACAGAGACTTGCTGAAGCAGGTCCAGAGGAGGGCCACCAAGATGATCAGATGTCTGGAGCACCTCTTCTATGAAGACAGGCTGAAAAAATTGGGGCTGTTCATCCTGGATAAGACAAGGCTCTAGGGGAGACCTTATAGCTCCATTTCAGTATCTGAAGGGGACCTACAGTGTTGGAGAGATTCTTACTAGCAGAGGACACAAAATGATAAACATGAGCAACCTGTGCTGGGAGCATCCTTGAATCCATCTTGGGAGTTAAGACACCAGGCGCTGGGTAGCAACCCCCCACATGCAGCTGCAGGGGGTGGCGTGCCAGCTGCATGTGGGCAGTGTTAGCCAGCCCCAGAGACTGTTATGGTATATTACCCTACCCATGCCTTACATGTAGCCCTGTACCCTCTGATTGTAACCAATCCTGGTGGAGCACGCCTCTTGCCAGAATGCATATAAGTCTCTGTACACGGAAATAAAGCAGACTATGACCATCTAACCATATTGGTGAACAAAGAGTCATTGTGCCCAGGTGCTCCACCGGCATTATTACTACAGGAAGGCTGGGACAAAACTGTTTAGAAGGGCCTGTAGCGATAGGATAAGGAGCAATGGCTTTAAATTGGAGAAGGGGAGATTTAAGTTAGCCATAAGGAGGAAGTTCTTTATAATGAGAGTGATAAAATACCGGAACAGGTTGCCCAGGGATGTGGTTCAGACCCTTCCACGGACAAGCTCAGACTTGATGTGGCCTTGGGCAGCATGATCTAGTTGGAGGCGTCCCTGCTCACTGCAGGGGGGTTGGACAAGATGACCTTTGAGGGTTCCTTCCAAACCAGTGCAACCTCTGAATCTGTTAAACTGTGTAAACTAGAGCTCCTTTGCTTCATGTATGTAACCAATCACACTATGGGATCAAAATAGAGACTCTGTTTGCCCATTAATGAACAAGCAACAACCATAGCACAGAATGAACTGATTATATCAAACAGACATGTACACAAAAATTCTAGAATTGTTTGGTAAAGAGTTTATTCTCAAAAAGACAATATTATTTCATCCTGAGTATGTCTTTTTCAAGGACTATTGATATTCCAACAGCTGAAAATACACCATAACAGGTCCACACATTTTCCACTCAAAAGTAGTTCTATTTTGTGAGTGAATTCTTTGACATTATCTAATTCATTTGTTAAATGGAGAATTCATTTAAATGAGGTCTGGGCTTCAGCCTAGGAGACTGAGGTGAAAACTTTTTGACTCCTATCATACAGAGCGATGTCAGTGAAAAATTGACAGTTAACTAAACTTGTGATAAGTAGAAGTTAGATAACTTGATGTGAATCCAGAAATATCATGGGTAAACAGGTTAAAAAACCCCCTGTATTTCTGAATTATAAATTAGCCAGTAGAAAGAAAACCCATCTAAAATACATAGCATAGTTTTCTGAAAACTAATGCATGCATAACATTCTTTTTCTTAACAGAACCTTGGGATTCCTATATGCACTTTCCCAAGATTCAGACTCCAATGTAAGTTTATATTTCTATGGTTTATTTAACTTCTAAATGTAATTTCAAGAATTCACTATTTTTTTTCTTCATATTTATGTATATGCTTTTTTCCTCTTGTTTTTCTTTCAAATTTATCTATGAATGTAATAGATGTGTTTCCAAGTTGTTCTTCAACTGGCTTATGAATGTGACCTTTATCTGAAAACCTGTTTGTTCTATGTATTCCATAGCTTTTGTGACTATTTACAATATGTATTGCACATCATTTGCTTGATCCAACATACAGTGAAATCAAAGCAAAGACATCCCATTGACCTAGACAATTGTTGGATTAAGCTCTGTGGTCCAAGTAAAGTAGCTGTAATGAATGACACAAAAAAATGTAATAAAGAACTCATTTATTGTCTTATCAAGCTTATTAAAATAACCTAGTGTAGATTATTCAGTTTTCATTTACAAATTCAAATTCAAACAGGATCTACCTGAAGCTCCAGTATGCTGATTGCTGGTGTTTTAAATACATTGTGGTACAAACTTATTACTTCTCCTATTCTGTTGTGTCCATTCAGGTCTTCACACGCTGCTGTATATTTTCTGTAATCTGCTGAAGACTCAGTTGCTCAGAGGCAAGTTGTTCATCAATGAATCTTTGCATTTCTTCCCATTTCCTGGAGCCTTGTTCAATGCCTTGCTGAATCAGCGTGCGTGTTAGTTCAATTTTTTTCCTCAGTGCCTCTTTGGTTTTTTGGGATGTTTGGTAAATGGACTGCCAGTCAAATGGTTTGGGCACATCTATTCTAAGCTCTCCTTGACGAGCAGCTATATATGGCTTTATGCTCTCAGCTGTTATTTGTTCAAGCCAATGAAGAAGCTTTGAGATATACTGTAGGAATGCAGAGTAATTTTCTATAGTGAGATCAATTAACCTTTTGGCCTCACTGATTAACTTTTCTTGGGAATGACTAAGCTGCCCATAGATCTCCTGTAGTTTTTCTTTGACTTGCATGTTATATTCATTGATTATCCTTTTAGCAGCTGCAGACCAATACTGGACTCTTTCCTGAGCAGCAGATGAGAGCTCCATGACCTTCTGTTTTCCTTTTCCTTCAACATCAGTTATCAGGTCATAACATTCCTGGCTGTAGTTTTCCACCAGCTCTCTTACTTGTTGTGTCAGGCGTGTAACAGCATCAGCGAGATCTTCAACATATTTCTTGTGCCAGTCCACTAATGTATCTATGAGGTTCTTCAGCCATCCTAGTACCTTGTCTTCCACCTCATAGTATTTCACTGACCATCCAAGTGTAGTTGGGTCAAAGTATTCTTCCCGCAGTGCTTTTACATAGAGGAGCAGCTGAAGCAGATTTTCTGACAGGTCCTGCAATGCCTTCTGGCTAAAATCTTTAAACTGAGAAATGTATTTTTTGACTTTTTCTGCCAAGGATCTCAGTTTCTGTGCATAGTCTGAAGCCACTGCATCTTTGTACAACTGTTGCACTTGGACTTTGACATCTTCAAAATTTTTGGATTGCAAGCTTCTAACCATTTCTTCTACTTTCTGGAAAACTTGTTGCACTACTTGTTTCAGCTGCTTAAGCCTTCCTGCAAAGTCAGCTTCCTTCAGAGTAGCGAATGTTTGCCTGATTTTGTCCTGCAAATGTTTTAGCATGTCTTTAATTTGATCAAGTACAATATGACCTCTAAGAATTGTTTCAGAAGCGGGAACTCTGACTTCCAGTTCACTGATAGCTGCAATCAAGGCATCAAAGTACTCCTGAAGTTTTGAAAGGCATAAATCAGCATTTTTTGCTACCTTCTCTGTAGTCATAAGGTATATTTCTTCACCAGTGTACTTGTCAGACAGCCCAGGGACCTGGAATTTTGTGGTCTTCAGGAATTCAATGGCTGAGTCAATTAAGTGTTTAATTTTCTTGTGATACTCTTCTATTATGTCAATTGTAGCATCCAAAAGCTTTGCTTTCATTCTTTGATAGTCAAAATGCTCAGCTTGATCTGCTGCTTTTTGATATAGCTGTTTAGCTTTGACCTTCACCTCCTGATATTTGCCAGAGGCCTCACTGGCAGCTGCACGAAACTGAGCATCTATTTGATCTATTTGTTTTACAGCAAATGTGTATGCTTTGTCAGCATTATTCTGCATGATATTCTTCAGCTTTAAGGTGGCAGCGCTAATTTCCAGTCCCGTATGCTCCTTATGATACCGATTAACATACCTATAGACTGCATTTGTCACTTTAGGTACTTTTTCTTTTAGACCCAACAGCAAGTCTTTGGCAGCAGCATCTTTCCAGTTGAATTTTATTTGGATCCGGTCAGGTTTCTTGAAAGTTATCTCACCTTTTAATATGTCAATGTCCTTCTGAGGAGCAGACTGAAAATACAGACAAAGATTAGAAGAAGGTAGCTTGTATATGAAACAAATTCAATACTATTTAAACATTCTCATTTTGCACCTTAATTTCTACTATATACTAGGACAGCTATACTACTGTGGTTTTGTTTGGGTTTTTCATTTGCTTGCTTGCTTGGTTTTATATGTGTGTCTTTTTTTGTCTACTGTGTGTCTGCTCTCATCTTGAAAGGTTATTTTGGAAGAAACTCTATTATATCAAGCTACTTCATCCCTTTTTAGACAGAAAGATCAGAACATAATCTAGTCTGGTCTACTTTTCCTGCTTTTATATTACATCCCTGTTGTATCTCCTAAGTCATGTCAGTTATTAGAATCATAGAATCAGTTAAGGTCAGAAGGGACCACAAGGATCATCTAGTTCCAACTCCCCTGCCATGGGCAGGGACCAAGCCTAGAGCAGGCTTGCCAGAGCCTCATCCAGCCTGGCCTCCAGGGATGGGGCCTCAACCACCTCCCTGGGAAACCCATTCCAGCCTCTCACCACTCTCATGCTGAAAAACTTCCTCCTCATCTCCAGTCTAAATCTCCCCACCTCCAGCTTCCTGTCACTCCCTGATATCCTAAAAAGTTCCTCCTCATTTTTTTTTTGTAGGCCCCCTTCAGATACTGGGAGGTCACAATAAGGTCACCTGGGAGTCTTGAGGTGAAATTGAGATTTCTACTCATTATTGAAATCATTTAATGTGAATTCAAAAAGTGTTTTTTCCATGAAAATATCACAGTATTTAACTTTGTGATAATTTAAATAAAGGAGACATTTTAGAGAGTTACTCAGAGTAAAGATCCTTGAATGAGAATTTTAACACAAATAAATAAATAAAGTTTCCAGTTTTCAGCAGGAAATAGTGAATTATGAATTGTTTGTGATTTCTAAGCTGAATATATAGTCTTGGAAAGTAAGATTTTAAATTTGAAATTGTTGTAGTCTGGCAGTAATAGCAGCATGTTTGTTAGCAAATCTAGTAGTGTTTCCATTCTCTTGATGTATTGTGATTATATTAACAGTTTCAAAAAGGCATTCTGCAGACAGTCTGATATCTTCCAGTGTCCTGATTCTTACAATGATGACTTTTGTATTAATTATAAGTATTTTGATGGATGTACATTAAACCTGATAGGTGGCATAGCTAAACGTGACTTTGCACTTTCTCAGCTGTCAGTGGATGTGCCTTTGCAAAACAGGGCAAAATTCACTGCGTGGAGCAGCTAAAACAGCCTTTTCACACAGACGTAGCCAGGCGGGGGCTGGTCTCTTCTATTGCAACCAGCAATAGAGCAAGGGGACACAGTTTCAAGTTGTGCTGGGGGAGGTATAGGCTGAATGTTAGGAGGAAGTTCTTCACAGAGAGAGTGATTTTGCCATTGGAATGGGCTGCCCAGGGAGGTGGTGGAGTTGCTGTCCCTGGAGTTGTTCAAGCAAAGCCTGGATGAGGCACTTAGTGCCATGGTCCAGTTGACTGGCTAGGGCTGTGTGCTAGGTTGGACTGGATGATCTTGGAGGTTTCTTCCAACCTGGTTGATTCTATGGCTCTATGTTACTTTTAATATCAGAAAGGGCACTGTAGGAAGCAAAAATTTTAATTACTGGTAATATACCTTTTCTTTGGACAAATGGATGGTTAGTTTATAGCTTAACATAAGCATACTAAAACATCAGAGGGGAATTCTTCCTCTAACCACACTCAATCTTTTTGGGTTTTTTTTGCTCATATCAAGCTTACCCGAGTTCGGTAGTAAACCTTTGCTGTTAGAATGTCAGTGTCCATTTCAATGACATAGCCCAAGGTCCCAGCAGAGGGTGAAGATACTGAGCTGGATAAGCTCCTGTCAGTCTCTTGATAACGTACATGGACGTCTGTAAAAGCTGGGCTGATGATGTCTAGTGATGCAATGTGGCTTACAACTCTGCAAGGAGAGTGAACACACAGGTATGAAGGAATGCACAATGCACAAACTCAATGTAGTATGTTTAGATACATCACCTATCACACACACACACACACACATATATATATATATATATGTACATAAACAATGCCTTAGTCATCAAACAAAAATGTAAGGTTTTATTACCCACATTTCTTAGGATTTAGCCTAAACACTTTGAAACCTTCATGTCACTTCAATTTTCCAATTTTAGATAAAAATGTATTGAGCTCTCTTGAGATTGTTCATTAAATTAGTGCAGCAAAATAAAACTTGTAGCTGTACCACTGCCAGCTTTCTACTGCATTTTTTTCCCACCAACACTATTGGTAGTGTTTTCAATCTGCATTTGTTCTTGTCTTCATGGACTCTGTCCCTTGAATGTAATCAACAGAACAGAGATCAAAATAGGTAGTTACACCGACTCCAGCATCTCTAGTAGCAGTACTTGTGAATAAAAATTACTCTTTAATGGCTTGCAAGGATCAAGTGAAAAAAACCTGATAAGTCAAGGATCAGATCTAGAACTGCTCTGATTATAAAATACTTTACTTACATTGAACAGTTTTGTGAAAAGCTTAGCTGGAGTAGCTATTCTAGAAATTCTGAGAGGGAACAGATTCCCAGCTACTGCACAGCTAAAATGACAGGGTAGCTACATAGATTCTGATTAATTACAGAAAAGCACTCTGGGGCATTAGAGATCAAAGCAACAATAGATCATTAACAACTGTGTCTGTTATAAATTACATTACTAAAGCAACTATTTACCTAATTCCTGAAAGAGTAAGATCTTCCTTGTAGTTTGCACTCATGTCACGATGTGAAAAGCTGCCAGTTGTCTTCATAAGAAACTTGCCTTCTTCATACTTGTAGTTTGAAACAACTATGAAAAAGATTTCAAATGTGTGCATTTCCAGAATTTAGTGGCAAACAATAAAAAAATGCATATCTAGTTGTCACTTAGAGGTGGCTACTTGTGGGGTGTTTCAGTAGCATGCAATATTAGGTATCAAGAAACTGAGTTCCCACAAAGCCCCAGATAAAAAGATATGAAAATGCCTGTTCAAGTGGAGTGTTTTAAAATCCAGACTTTTTTATATGTTTAGGACAATATGGCTGCATTCATGCAGATCTTAAATGTGGATTCTAATTTCTTCAGAGGTTAGAATTTTATTCAGAGGTGTACTTTTAGTATTATTATAAAGTCCAGAACTCAGTGCTGAACACATTAGCATGACATATATCTAGACATCAGCCTTCAAGGTGACTGACTGAGACTCTGATAATAATTTATGAAAAAATGCTAGCAGTAAAACTATAATCTAGCATTAATGCTAGACAGACAGCAACACAATCCTATGCAAAGTTCTTGGGGGGGGGGAAACCCAGAATGCTGAAAATTATCCCTAAATTGTGGCATAGAGAATTCTAATGTCTTACCATTCAAGTCATATTCCAAGAACTGCAATGTTGAGCTGCAGGTTGAGTCAATGGACTGTTCAAAAGAGTCCTTCTTGTTTGTTAAGTCTGTTGTCCAGGTGACATTGTACAAAGGAGAAGCAACTTTGAAAGATCCAGTCAAAGCACCAAATGATGGGAAATAAATTCCAGCAGGCAAGGATATTTTGAGAGGAGGGATCTCAATTTTCTGTTCAGGAATTGTAATTGTAGGCAGATCAAAATCTGCAATCTTACTAGCTACTTCATCCAGATCTACCTGGAAACTGCCGAGTGAAATACTCTTTGGAAGAGTGAATTGAGGCACAGTTATTTGGTATTCAGGCATTGTCACCTCAAAATATGGTATTTTATATTCTTCTAATGTAATATAATTGGCTCCTACATCCACTTTGGGGAATCTCAGTTTTGGCAGTGTTGGTAAATTGACATCAAATGGAACTGTGCTTAGCGTCTGTGGAACTTTTATGTTGCGCAAGTCAATGGTGTACGCTGGGACCTGGAGAGTGGTGAAAGGAACTCTGAACCCTGGAGTGCTGAGAACGGGGCTTGGAGCCTTTAGGTGTAACTCAGGAATACTAAAAGTGAAGCCATCAGTCAGCTTATTCACAGGTATGGGGAAAAAGTAACCATCGTCACTCTTCGTGTACACAAGGGATGCTGACCCATTTAAGTACTGTTTTCTGTCAGCACTGGTAGTGACATCCAACTTCAAGATATCCCATAAGCTCTTCTCAGAAATGGGACACTTTATGGTTTTGAGGAAGCCCACGTACCCTTCCAAGGATCCAGAAATATCAAACTTTGCCTTCGATTCATCATTGGATAACTGCGTATCATGACTGAGAGATAGTGACTGAATTTGGGCTGAACCCTTCCATCCGATTTTCTGGTTTGCAGTGCTGATTTTCACTACAACAGCTTCATTAACTGAGGCTGTGTCCAGGAAGGAATTTGGCTGGGTGGCCTGAATCTGAAGATCTGCTGATATAACCCAAGGAGCCAGCTCTAAGGTGGCCTTGCATCTCTGAGCCCCCGTTGTTGTGAAAAGAGGTGTGTATCGTGCATAGTTCTTCCCATTGTGCTCCCAGACTGCATACACACGATGTGTAGATGCTTCAACTGCAAGGATTTCTCTCATGTCATTGTTCCAGAAGCCATCTGCTTTGGAGTGAGTCTCAAGCTTGAGAGATGACCGAGCTCCATTAGCATTCAGATAGGTGTTTGCCTCATGGTCTAGACTTCCAGAAAATGCATTTCCAGTGTAAAATACTCCATCAATATCTGCATTTGTAGAAGTTTCCACTGATATGTAAGATGTTAGGCTCTCCAAAGCAAGTTTGTGAGTGATTCTTCCCTTAGCACTTGTGCCATATTTAGGAGTATTAAAATCATATGTTAATTTTAGTCCTGAGGACAGAGTGGGCTTAGATTTGGTATTTCCAGAAAGTTCTTGGCTGAAATTCATTTTTAGAACTGGTGTGTTGATTTCTGCATTTGTTGCCACTAAAGCTTCCATGTTCCTCCTTGTGAGACTAATAGTGCTGTCATGATTTCCTCCCAGAAATTTGTTGTTACTCAGGGACAATGCTGTGGCCAACTTCAAACCTCTTTTTCTGGTCAAACTTGTTGAGCCATCTAGTTTAAATTGCAGTGCATCAATGACAGAAGAGGATGAGAGACCGAGGTGCCCAGCAATATCTGACTGATTGAACAGCCCAGCATTTGCAGTTAAAGTAATCACACTAGATTTAAATGAGAAGTCATAAGTAAAGTTTCCCATGGCAGGGATTAAGATGTGGTTTGATGGGCTGTTGATTCTGAATCTAGGAAGCTTTAGAGTGCGTAGATCCTGTGGGACATGAAGAACAGGAAGTTCCAGGGAAGGCAAGACTAGTGTGTAAGATGGTACTGAAAAGCCGATCAGTGGGACTGTGAAAGCTTTTGTGCTTATTTCTTTTGGGAGCACGTAACCGAAGGCTGGCATCTCAGCAGTAAAAGGAGAAACCTCAATATTCACAATTGGGATGGTGTACCCTGGAATCCTGAAGGTCCGTGGTAGTTTGTTTAGTGATGTCTCTATTTTGTATTTGTCAAACTTTGTTTTGGCTTCATTATAGGATTTAGTGAGAAAATCTAAGGCAGTGTTTCTTCCTTTCTCAAAATACCTGTTAAAGAAAATGATGTATTTATTAAGTGCTTCATGCACTGCTGCTAAAGGAAGTGGGATTACATGCATATCTTTGTTTTTGTCATATTGAGCATTTAAATTTAAATCAAAGGATTGCCTTGTTGTCTTCAGTAAATGTTTCAGGCCTACCTTTTCCCACAGTGAATAATCTTTTAGCTGAGGAGTTTTGATTCCGGTGTAGGGAACTTGAAGCTGAGGAATGGTTAGAGGAATATTTAGGAAGTCCAGGTTGGCATCTCCATTCATTTCAACGTGCACGTCAATTTTGTCATCGTTGTTGCCAGCAGATATATTGTGGGAATATCTGTACTGATTGAACCTGCCAGTAGCTTGCCAGCTGACCTGCTGAACAGAGGAACTGAGTGCAAAACCATAGTTATTCAGGAAGTCAATTTTGCCGGTCAGTTTCATTGGGAAGCTGATTTTCACATTTCCATCATTGTTTGTTAATAGGCGAATTTCAAAAGGCTGTGCCAAGAAGGAAAACTCATTATTTACAGTTCCAGTAATCCGTCCATTGAGGCGAGCATTGTGAGAGCCTGTTAATTCTACTTTCATTCCTCCAAGCTGTCCTGTGCCTTTCACATTGAGAACGCTACGTCCCACACGCTGTGACTCGATTTCAGACTGAATCTGAAGTGTTGCATAATTTAGAAAACCACATTCATACCTCATAGCTTGGTTGACTTTCAGGTACTTATCATTGATTCTGTTGTTAGCAGAAAATGTAATGATGGGGCCTTCAACCCTGAAAGTGGCAAGTGAATCATGAGTGCCTTCATCAGAGAAACTAGGAGAAGCCCATTTCCAGTTCCCTTTACCAGTGGAGGTAAAAGATATATGTCCTGCTTCTATCTCTGTTGTCATGTTATTGACCAGATCAGCCTGGCTGGAGATATCAGCTTGTGGAATATTCAGTCTGTGGGAATATGCTGTTCCACTCTGCATCCAAATTTTCCTTTGCATCTTGACCATTAAATTGTTCTGTAGTTCTATTGAATTTCTCGTTGTATGTAAGTTTGCTCTGGTTTCAGCTTCACCTTCTACTGACGTCCCTAAAAATACCAATTCACTGGTGTGATCAGCTTTAAGGAACTTGTGGTTGACCTTCATGGAATTTTTAACGTTCAGCTGCTCCATCTCAGGAGCCAAGAGACGTGAATCTGCAATAACACTGAAAACTAAAAAGTCTAATTTGGATGTTGTTTGAGCTGAAAGGGAGGTCACAAATTCTGGACTGTTTGCTGACGTTGTAGTATTATGAACCTCAGCATGTGCAGACAGTGTAAAGAATGGAGAGGTGACTCTGAAAGCACCAGATAATTTGCCAAATGTGGGGATGGTCACAGCATGTGGGATACGCGGAAGCTCGAAATCTGGGATCTTCATGCTAGGAATCTGTAGGTCGTCTAGATTCAGCTTTGGAACCAACATTTCTGGTATTTGAAACTGAGGCATTTGTATTTCTGGAAATGAAATATCAGCAAAAGGCATATCTTTCATCTTCAGATCTTTAAAATACAAACTGATTGCTGGCAACTGGAATTCACCAGAAATGACTTTGTCTATTGTTGCCACTATCTGACGTTTAATCTCATTCAAGTCAATTGTCCAGGAAGGAATTTCAAAGGTATTTAGAATTGTGAACTTTGGGGTAGTAAATTTCATTGGGATTTTCATGTCCTTAAGTTTCTTGAAATTTACCTCATAGGAGGGGATATGCAAATCAGTCAGTGGAACAATGAAGTCCGGTGTTCGAAATGTTGCTTCCCGAAGACTTCGGAGACTGACTTCAAAGGCAGGTATAGTGACTATAACAGTTGAGATTTCAGGGACTTTAAATCCTGTTTCAACAAACTGGTTTATATTTTCAGCCCAATTTTTTAGATCATATTCTCCAGCCAAAGCAACGATTTTCTTAAAAGCTATGTTCCACTGGTCTGAAATGTACATGACAACAGAGTTATAGAACTGGCTTATCTTCTGAAGAAACCATTGGAATTCCTGGGAAATATCCATTTCAGAAATCCTCTCTCGCAGGTCTTCCAGATATTCATTTACCTTGGCTTTAAAATTTGCAAATGTTGTTGAGTTTATGAGCTCCCTGAACCAGGTAATTATTGCAGCAAGCTTGGTCTCCTTCAGTTGTTCCATGTATTTTGAAATTACAGCTCTAAAATCTCTCATATATTGTTTCAGTGCTTCTGCTTTCTGCGGAAGTTCTAGATCTCTGAGTTCTTCATTTATTTTGTGGGTCACTGCTTGGATTTTTTTATTTGTGTCATCAACAAACTGGTTATAGTCAAAAGATTTGAGCATTTTAATAATCGTGTCAAGGAACACGTTGACTTCCTTTATCATCATTTCATAATCAAAGTTTTGCACTTTCTTGACAGCATCATCAATAAAAGCGATGACTTTATCAAAGCATGCTTTCATATCAATATTCTTCAGGTAGCCGGTCAGTTTCTGGACAGTTTCTTTTATTCTGTACTGGTTAAGCAGTTCTATCATTCTGTCCATTAAATAATGTGCCTGCTTATCAATTTCATATTTTACAATCAGTTTGTGCACACGACTTCGAAGAGCACTAATCTTCTCAGACACTTCATATTCCTCCATCCAGTTCAGAATAAAGTCTTTGATTTGTTCAAGAGCCTCTCTAATTTTTTTAATTGGTAATGAACTCTTCAAGTTTTCTATAACTTCTTTAGCATCAAAACTTTTAATCAGCTGTTTCAAATTTTCTGCAATGCTCCTGACATCAATATTCTGAATCTGAATCTTGAGTTCTTCTAGATTTTCCTGCATCCTAGTTGTAATCCGGTATTCATCATCTATATTTTTAATCCAAGCCAAAGTACTGCTTCCAATTTTGGTAGGGTGAAACTGGCGGAAAAAGAATTGCAATTTTTGAATAGTGTCAACTACAGTTATTCTTATCTTATATTTGTTATCTAAAGCTGCCACTGTTTCAGCTATTTGGTCAAGAAGCTGTGCAACGAGAGCTTTAATGTCATAATGATCCTTGATATATTGCTCAATTCGTGTCAGATAGAACTGTAGCTGAATTAGTATTTCTTGAAGATTGTCCATGATTTTTTGCAGCATAATTTGGAGATCATCAGATGTTATTCTGTAGTCCTTTGTGAAAGCAACCAAATTATTTTTCATGCTTCTAACTCTGCCTTTCATATCTATTTTATCCACATAATCATTAATGTGCTGGGGGAGTTTATCCAAAGCTGACTTGTATTTTCTCACATGTTGATCTATGTTAATGTTTTTCAGGTAACTTTGTATGGCCTGCAGTGTGGATAGAATGGTACCTCTGATTTGTTCAAAGTAAACTGGCAAATGTTCCAAGAACGGCAGGTTAATAACATGCATATCTTTATTTTTGTCATACTTCACAGAGCCAGAGATGCTGAACTCCTGAGGCTCTGACACACTGCTCCTGAGGCCAAATATGTCAATTAAATTAACTTCTTCAGATGTAAATGGTAGTATGATTGATTTATCCATTACAGAGAGATCTGCTAAAGCTCTTCCACTAAGCTCCACGCCAGCTTTTTCTGCATCATTGTAAGCACTGAGATCTTGTGAATATACATTATTGTTTATCTGACTTTTGAATCTCCAAGCACTTGACTGCTCTGATGGAGTAAAGAGCATATGAACTTTGTTATCAAGCAGGGTAGTGTATCTTCCTCTAGACTTCAAGCTATGACTGCTAGATCCTCTGTAATCATGGGACAAAGTGAAAGCTAGAGGCTCTGCTTTAAGCAGAAATTTGCTGTAAAGGTCTCCTGTGTGCTCACCCATAGCAATCAGCTTTCCATTACCGTTGGTATGTACATCGGTAGTGACAGTAAACGGGACCATCGTGGAACGCACGACATTGGTGAAATGGAGAAATTTGGAATCACAGTTTGTGTTCATAGTAAGTGAGGAAGCAAGTCCTGCCACATTCAGATTAACCCTGTGACTCACTGCTGCACCTTGAATATTTGCGACTGTATCTGTTTTAAAGTTTGCAGTAAGATCAGCAAATGTAATGGTGTAGGTATGCCTTATTTCATCTGCTCCATAGGCTCCTCTGACATTGCCACCCAAGTTCAGCTTCAGAAGCTCGAGAAGCAGTTCTGCTTTGTTGGAAACTTCTGCTTTAGTGTATTTCATATTATTGCTCAGTTTAGCTGTAAGTGAGGTAGGCTGCAGTTGTAGGTCAAAAACATGCTTGTGGAACTTGTCAAAGCCGAAGCTGTTGTCTAACTTCGAAGCAAATGTTAAGTATAAGCCAGGAATATTCAAGTCATTTGTATAATCCAACTTCATCTCTTTGAATGATCCTTGCAAATTATTTGAAAACTTGAGTCCTTCTCTATTAACTCTGAAATTTAAAACATGCTTGCTGTCCACACCAAGGACTGCACTCTGATATTCACTTCCAAGTGTTATTTCTGATAGACTCAGTCTTCCACCTAGGTTAAATTTTGCGCTGTTTTTACCATAGCGCCCAGAAGAGGATAGTGACATGGAGCCTCCAGCGGTATCAAGTTTGGCATTCACTTCACACTGCATTGTCAAGGGACTGAACTGCACGTTTGTGGTTGCACTGCTCGCTAGACCATATTGATTGACATTGAGTGATGATTTATGTGCAAGTCGATTCCTTTGATCGGTCACAGAGATATCAGTGTTGAATACAAGATCCTGGGAATTGAGAGAACCTGCAAACAAGGCATAGTACTGGGTTTGCTTGTAAGAGGCTTGGCACTCAGATCGAAGTGCTGCCAGTTTCTTTGACAAAATTAATTCAAGCTTATTGACACCTGCAATATGTTGATATCTGCCATTTGTTTCAGAGGTAATTTTCAGCTGGCGCTTTTCATACTTCAGTGATGCTGTGTTCTTCAGTAGTCCATTTTGTACATCAGAGTTGGAAGTAATGGAAAGTGAATCATCGCCGTATCTGCCAGATATCTGATTGGTAGCCTGAAGGTAAGAAGAATCCAACTTCAGATTTGATTTTCCTTCCAAAACCTGTCTCTTCTCATTGTATGAGCTTGACAGAGTGTAAATGCTTCTTGCAAAGACAGAAGCCACTTCCAGCTGTCCCTCCATCTTAACGTTATTGATATTCACGTTATTTGCCTTTTCACAAACGATATCACCAAAAAAGGAAAGCTGAGCACCAAGAGTACTGGATGCTGTAAGTAATATGGTGTTGTTTGCAACTGGACTCGCTTCATGACTCTTTGTCCTGGCCAGCTTAAAGTCTGATGTTAAGAGTCTGTGCTTCAGGTGATTTTCGTATGCACAGGTGAATCCAATTCTATCATATGATGCTTCTCCAGAACCTGAAATAGGAGAAAGGAGACAAAAGATGTCACTAAACTTTTATGCTACTGTTTGAATTGCAGTTACTGCATTTTACTTTAAAGGCCAAACTGTTTTGGTAAATCCTGAATAGTTACATTAAAATATTTATGTGGAAAATGTTATTGTTTTGGTATTTGAGGTAATGTTTTGAACTACGAATAAGCTAAATCTTTATCCTACTCTACTAAATAAAATTATGTGAATCTACATAAACTGAAGTCATTATTAAAACTTAGATTGAGATGACAGACTCTCAAGAATAACCCATATCTAATATTCTTGGGTTTTAATGTTTTCTTTATCATGCGTCATTTAGAATGGGGAGTGTAGAAAAAGAGTGAAGTTACCTTGTCCTTTTGCAGTTTGAGAAGTCAAACTGCAATTTTAGAGGCACTAACTTAAAAATACTGGTCTTATGATCCAGACTGTTCAAGTTGAGGACAACTGTTACATAGTTATGGCAGTATATGGATATATAGAAGTAATATAAATTAAACATACTGATTTTGCCTTTAGGGCCTGAATAAACGGTATCATGTAACAGCTCTAACAACAAGACAAAAGTGATTTCAGATTATACACCTTTCTTTAAATAAGCAAAAGGAAAATGAATGCACTGTGTTTGATACATGGGAAACAGAGGAATTAAAACACTTTTTGCCAATGTTGCGATATTAGCATACGTTGTTACCTTCCACACTGTAGGAAAGCAGCTCAAAAACAGAATCAGCATTTGTGGTATAAGTAGTTCTTATTCTGGATGCTTTCTCTGTGCTGGTATTAGCCAATGTGTATTCTGCTGTCCAGTTGTAATAGTTGCTGTACACATTAACAGAAAACTCTAAAGCTCCAAATAAAGGCACTCGGAGAGGATAGGATTCTGGAACGGTGAATGTTGGGATTCTGAATTCTTGAGATGGCACACTTATTCCCACTGACTCCATTACCAGAGGAGGTGTTTTAACAGTCTGTGGCACCCTCATGTCATGAGATGATCTTCCACCAAATGGCAATGGGATATTAATGAGAAAGCTGTCTTTATTTAATCTGTATCTGACCCGGCCACCACTAGAAAAAAACAAAAGTATTAGCAACCAAGAAGCTCAAGAAGCACATACAGAAATTCCCATGTTTCCTACTGTTCCCATGATACTGAGCTTATATCAATGTTTACACTTTTGGCTTAGAAAGAAGATGCTTGTTATTACAATTTTTTAAGTGCTCCTCTACCAGGACTGGTGAGTGAAGTCAATGTTTTTCCCTCTTATTTTGTAGCCAGGGAAACTGATAGGTCAAGTAGTCCAGAAACACATTCTTTATGGAAGGCCTTGCATTAGAATTCAAAGGCTCCTAACTCTTTGCTCAGACCTTAACTAACTTCAGCTCACAGGTAGGAAGTGTCATTCAGGGGGCTAAATGCACAACTGTTGTGAATCTTAATTTCTACTCTGAGGATCCAAATCTGCTTTCTGAACACTACTGAAAAGATGTATTGGCATGAAAATGATCCTCAAAATGAAGGAATGTGAATTAAAATAGCCAATATATAGGGGGAAAAAAGTCCTTCAAAAACACTGCTGCACTTGTTTAGTGGGGCATGCTAAGTACCAGAAAAAAGTGATTATATTCTTAGAAAAGCTAATGGATTCTTATAGAAATGCATGACAAGACTTATTAGCATTATAGAATCATAGAATCATTAAGGTTGGAAAAGACCTTTAAGATTGATGAGTCCAACCATAACCCAATTACCCGGACCACTAAATTATATCCACATGTATGTGCTTCTTGAACACCTCCAGGGATAGCAACTTCATCACGTCCCTGGGCAACCTGTTCCAAGGCCTCACCACTCTCTCAGTGAAGATGTTTTTCCTAATGTCCCATCTAAACCTCCCCTGGCACACGCCAAACCCATTTCCTCTTATGTTATTGCTAGTTAAATGGGAGAAGAGACCAACACCATCCCCAATACAATGTAAGATCACAAATTATATTGTATTTATCTTTTTGATTAGAAGTATTTCAAAAGTTTCATTCAAATATTCATTGTTTATTTAACTCTGAAAATAAATAAATAAATGAATAAAAATCTAACCATTTGACCAGGACTGGAAAAAATGGTTTGTCAGCTGAAAAGCTCGTGGGGAAAAAGTGTAATTATGTAAATGAGAAACAGGAGGAAACTTGGCCTTAATTGATGAACGAACAATAAGCTGGCAAAAATTCTGTTCTTGTTTGCCTATCTGGTCTTTCATATTACAAAATCTTCTTTTTCACTCTTAGAGCTACATCTTAAAATTAAGGAAACACTTTTGAAATTGGTTCCCTTACGTAAAATGGGTCAAATAGCAACACCACACAGCAGTAGAAATTCCTATTATTCCAATTGTAATGTGCAATTCTGATAAGAACAAAGAGAAGAAACATTGTTTTCCCTTGCTTATACTTAGCTTACAAAGCAATAGAGATGTGTGTCACTAACATACAGTCACTAACCTACAGTTTCATACTACTACAGTGAGAACTGGGTCAAAAAAAAGATGGAAAAAACAGTGCTAAAGGGAGAGAAAATGCAAGTCTGTTCTCCATCAGTTTTTGTAATCCAATCTTACAGTAGCTTCTGTTGTCCTTTACATTAATTTCAGACATCAATATTTCTCTAGAACACAGGACAACTAATACAGACATGGTTTCTATCTATCACAGTGGTTGCTGTAGGTGTATTCTGGAGATGTTAACAAGCAACAATGTTCCTTTAATTCTTATACATGTGCAGAGCAGCAATAGCAATAACGATATGTGCTGGGAACTCTAATGAAAGCAAACCCTGGCAGATGCATGAGCATTTTAAAGTCTGGATTGATTCTGGCTGACTTACAGCACTATTTTCTAGGAAAAAAAAATGAATTATACTGCTTATCTGCCTTCCAGTCTTTCACTTTGTTTGTCAAAGCCTTTTATTTAGCACGTGTAGGAGAATGGGAAGAACTGTCCAGTAGGACTGCACAGGAAGAAGTAGAGGCATTAGGGTTATGGCCAAAGACAAAAGGATCTGTAGCAGTGCAGGATAGGAAACCTGGTTTCATTAGTTCTATAGTTTACAATATAGATTGCTGAATGCAGTATTTTGGTTTAGTTGTCATTCCTACATAATACAATACTTAAGGATATATTCATATACTGTATGACTGAACATAGTAAAGTCAACTCTGTATTAAAGACATGCACAATTTTCTCCATATAATTTAATCTGTCTGGTCTTAATTTTTTGGTTATGATTCTTATAGTATACTAATGTTTACAGCAAGTCTCTATTTTATAAAAGAAAGTAAAATAGAAGAACATAAAAATACCAAAAAAATGCAACTATTTTCAGTTTCCTAAGTGACTATCCTAATTTTCCTACCTTTTCAGGAAAATTTCTTCAGGAATGGTGATAACAGGCAGCTTCATGTTCTGAATGTTGAATTCCTGCAGTCCACTTAGTTTGTCTTGCAGAGTCTGGGCATAGGGGACATCTTTTGATGCCTTTTGCAGCCAGGTGTTGGTTGCCTGTAATAAGGAGACAAGTTTTTCAAAGTTTTAGGGCTTACCAGTCAGTTATTCTAACTGTCCATGTAATGACCCCATGGCACCTGATAAAGTGACTAGTTAGATAAAAAACTGGCACTATACATTTCCATTTATTTATTCTGGTGAGTGCTTTTACAAGTACTTCCATTTTGACTTCCCTGGGGGAGGCAAGATTTCCCCAGGGCTAAGTGGTCAAGCTGTAACATCTACTGTAGGTGGAAACATACCACAATAAATTGTGATGCAATATGTCGCAGTGTGATGTCTGTATGAGCCACTTTCTGATCCAGCAGTTCACTGGCATGCTTCTGTAAAATTTCTGGATAGTCTGAAAAGTCAACTGGGAAACCAGAAGACAATTGTTTTGCAGCAGCAGTGGCACCTGAATTCCACTCTAGTTCAACTTTCTCAGAATCTGAAAATATCACAAATTTAAAAGAAAGGGATGCAATTAGTAATGCTCTTGTGCTGTTTAGGGATATACTATACACTAACATAACAAGACGCTTAAATTTATAGCTTGTACACATGGATCATCCTTTTGTCCTTACCGTATCTGAAGAGAACTCTTTCTGAAATGGAGTTTCCATAAGTTGTTCCAGTGGAGCTCAGCTGAAGGTATCCTTTAGTTGGTGAATAATTAAGCAGCGCTTCAGTTCTAAGTTCAGTATGCAGGCGAGGAACAGAAATAGAGCCTCTCAACAATGCTTCTTCTATTCCAGCATATCTATGAAAAGCAAAAAGCAAATGTGAACACAAAACCTTTCACTCTGCTTTTTCACTTATGTTTCAGGAGTACTTTCAACATGTAAATCTATAGCAAAGGCATAACTGATGTTAAAAAAACAGATTGAATCAAACATGTCAATTCTGGACCAACTCTCTGAATGTTTTCAGTTTCTGCTAGTTACTTCAGGAAATCTGTGATAAATTATTACAATGCCACTGGACAGCTACAAACAACAACAATAGCTCCATATTTATTTCATAATCCTAAAAAGGATAGAAATCTGTACCTGTCTTGCTAAAGTTGTACTTGAAACAAGTTTTGAACTCTACTCCGGTTGAAGTCTTTGTTAAGGATATAGATTGTGGCCATGAATCACATAGAATCAAAACACTTGATGAAATATATTATGCCACTGGGTTTCATTTTCCTTTATTCACATTTATTTTATATCTCTGTAACTTTATTGACTTGAGCAAACTCCTAATATTATGTTAGGGTAAATGAAAGGGAATTGAGGTCCCTGACATCTGTCCAAAGCTCCTACTGATATCAGAGGCAATTCTGCATGAACAGAAAAGACAAAGACTCCCTGGGGCACCATCAAGATCACAGAATTCCATGGAAGATTGAGGTTTATTAAAGAATGTGATCAGCTCATTTCGCTACAGGCTTGTGAGGCAGACAAATTTAGAAACCCTGGCAGGCTGAACATTTTTGTTAGCTCCCCTGTAGATGTTCCCGGAAATATTCTCATTGCAAGGCGTGGGAATTTTTACAGGAAGCTCTCAGTTATTTTGGGTTGTGTCGCTTGTTGAGTGCCATTAGATTTCTTCACGGGGAGATGTAGTAACTTTTTTGAGGGTCAAACATACTTGGTGAAAAAAAGTATACCTCTCTGAACAAACCCACTCTTGTTTATAACTCGGATTATCACACCTGCAATAACACTAGCACAATGCCATTTTTGTAGTCATGTCTGTGCACAAATGGAAGAACTAGCTCAAAGAACTTGTAATATAAGTTATATATATATATATATATATATATATATATATACACTATATATGTATGGTAGGAAAGATCAGTTGGAGTACTGGATGTATTTATTTGCTAGATTGCACATGAAATACTTCCAGGATTTTTAAAGAAGCTTTGAATGAAAAGTTTACATGACTCTCCACAAAAGCAGTTTCTCCAAATTGAGGTAAAATATCCCAGAATTTTCTGTCTTCAATAAAACCTTCTGCTATCTTAACCAAAGATATCTGTAAAAGCCCAAGTGGTTTCCTTAGTTACCTTATCTGGCCAGTAAGAGTAACTTCAGAAATCTTCTTGTTGTTAAACTCTAAGACGAAGGTGTATGCCTTCTTCCCAGGAATGGATTCATCAGTAATTCTGAAGTTTGTACCAAAGTCAACATCAATATCTGGAATGTGGACATCACTGGTCAGAATCTTTCTGTCTCTGTTGTATCTGAGGGTCAGTGTGGCCTCATGCTGATTTACACCTGGAAAATAGAATGCACATTGGTTATTTGTAACTATGGAATCTGTTTGGACTTCTCACAAATGGAAAATAAAAAAGGATTAACTGGAAATTATTTCCCTCTGAAGATCTGATGCAATCTTTGATGAATTTGAGCCAGAAACTAGGGAATTTCTTTTTTCCTCATCTACTATGCACACCACAGGCTGATCCACTGGACCGGTCACTGCTTTTGTTATGTAAACTTGTTATCCCACTGACTCTCCCTCTGAACAATTTGCTGCTTACACAGTTCTTCTCAATTTGTATGTTTTACTTCCACATTTTACCAAAAGCAGTATTTTTCCTTTCCTCATCTATTACTCATCAACTTCTTCTCTTCCTTGCTTCCATTCACCAATATTGCACTTTAATTTCAATCACAGGGAAGCATTTTTGAGATGGAAAATCAGCTGTTGATCATGGAAATCTTGCACTGGGATTGCATATATGAAATGAAACGAAGTTAAAGATTTGTCGTGTTTGGATGTGACAAAGTTGTTCTGCTTTATACTGTAAGTAATTCTGTCATGGTTTATTCACAGAAAACTTTTCCCCATTAAACGAAACAGTTCAAAACTGAACTAAATCATATTGTTTTTTCAGACTCTTACCTTCTGCCTGGACAGCAAACTTTAAGGTGTCTATCAGATCATTTCCTTTTCTCTGCAGATCATAGTTTGCACTTGCAGAGTATTCCTTCACTTCTCCTGTGGACACCAGTTCAACTTCAAATCTAAAGAAGAGACAAATAAGATTCTTACAAATAGCTATTTGTAGCTAACTACTTTTACCATAATCACAAACAGAAGAAATCATACAGCTCTCAAGAGCTGCTCTTGCTAGTCTGTTTTTCAAGGTAAGCTTTAAGTAAGAGGGTACTGCAGATGTTAAGCCCTAAGAGGGAAGGTTAGTTACCATAAAATAAACTTAGCTAAAGCTGCTATGACTTACCTAGATTCTCCAGTCAAGGGAAAATATGGAGCTGCCTCTGCAGCACTGGCATTGGAGTACAGATATTTGGTGCAGAAATTTAGACCAACAATGAAAGGCTTGCAAGAAGTCCAGGTTTCTCGGTTCTCAATCAGAGGTGGAATCTCTTCAGTTTTGGCTGGTGACACCAAATGTAGCGTATTGCTGGAACAGAAAAAGGAGCCATTTATTCCCAGGACAGGTGTTCAGACATTGTCCTGTTGTTAACAGGACATCTATTTGTGAATAAAAATAACTTATTAAGGTAAGGGCTTAATAAAATAACATTTAGGGGTTAAATAATCAAGTGGTTTATTATTGTAAATGTTATCATTGATAATTATAGTTTTGTGTATTGAGCCATTTACCCTCTCTAAAATCAATGTAAGTAGGTAATTTAAATGAAATACAAAGTATGCAATGTTATTATAACAATTTTCTATGAAAGAAAAGAAATTGATGCAAATTCCAGAAAATAGTGACAAATTAAAGAATCTAAGAGGTGTAATTCCCACTTGCAATGTAACTGGGATATTTGCTTGTCTTACAAACAAAGCTATCGCAGTTTTACAATGCCTGGAATCTTTCTGAACTGAAAATTTCTCCAAGCTTGCCCTAGCCTTTTAATTCACAGAATCATAGAATCAACCAGGTTGGAAGAGACTTCCAAGATCATCCAGTCCAACCTAGCACCCAGCTCTATCCAGTCAACTAGACCATGGCACTAAGTGCCTCAAACAGGCTTTTCTTGGACACCTCTAGGGACAGTGCCTCCACCACCTCCCTGGGCAGCCCATTCCAATGGCAAATCACTCTCTCTGGCAAGAACTTCCTCCTAACATTCAGCCTATACTTACCCTGGCACAACTTGAGACTGTGTCCCCTTGTTCTGTTGCTTGTTGTCTGGGAGAAGAGACCAACCCCCACCTGGCTACAACCTCCCGTCAGGTAATTTCATTACAATAAAACCCAAAAGGATAAGGGAAGAACACTGCCTTGAAAGTTCTCATTAATTTCTCATTACCTGATACTGAGGAGTTTTGTTGGAGTCTTTGGAGCAGGAATGGTGAATTTCAGCTGTCCAGCTTTCATAGCAATATATGCTTCAATTCCAGACTCATGGAATATATTAGAATTCACCTCCACACCACTTCTAGCAAACTCAGGCATATCTATTCCCAGGTGTGTTACAAACTCAATTGCTACTGAAGGTTTAGCAATGACTTCTGCTTGCATCTATTCAATAAATGAAAAAAAAAAAAAGTTGTCTTTATTTACCCAATACACTTCTTACTGGTTTTATAAAACAAAAGTAGTATTCTTGATAATCTGAAAGTAGATTTTACATAATCTGATTTTGCTAACCAAACAATTTGATTCCAAAGTCACACAAGCAGAGGGACATATAGTGGCAGCTGTAATGTAACTTACACAGCAGGATGATAACACCGTGGAATCTTACCTACTTTAATGTAAAAATACTCATGCTTCAGAAATATTTTGTACATGGAGCTATTTGAATGTTATATTCAATCTGAAGACAAGAGTCAGTTTTTGATTGGAAAACAAAAAGGCAATTTTCAAAAACAATGAGCAAAGTACTTGACAAAAAGGAAACAGATCCAAGATTTTAATTTCTCTACGTAGAACACATGTTATTTTCAAGCTTTTGGCTTGGCAATTGCAGAAACAAGGAGTAGAATGCAAAACTCTGGAGAAAATAACAAAAGGTAGCTAAAAGGCAACCAGTATTATATGCAAGCATGATTAAACCAAAATATTTTTAATATAACTCATTATATGGTGGAAAAGTAAACCTTTAGGTGAACTGATATTATTGAGCAATTTATGCAAAATATTGACTAAATTAGAGCAAAATAGCCCTAATACTCTAATGATAGCTATAAAAAAAACCAGGATCATTGTGTCACGCTCTTTAATTGTTACAATGTACATTTTTTTTCCTTTCATATTAAAAAGTTTCATATAAGTCACTTTTCAGTTATCAACAGTTTCACTTTGGGTTGGCTTCATTAAAAGCCTTTATTGAATATTTGCTTTGAAAAGGAAATTCCCAGGCTGTAACTTCTGTACTACTCTCATTTGAGAGAAAGAAGAGAGAAATAAACAGAGGGAAGGGATTATTTTTGAAAGAGAGATTAAGATACTTTTAATTAATAAATCTGATTTTGTCTCATACTTAGTTTAATATATCTATTGCTTATTAATTTAATGTAAATGTCACTCACAAGTTAGCTGGAAACCTCTAACAAATAAGCTTATTTTTTTTCATTTCAAAGGTATTAAAAAAAAATCTTTTACTGTAATAGTTTTGCCCTTAAATGAGATTGTAGATTATTAGGAGGAGACAAAATATAGATGGCTTACGCTTTTCTGATGAATCTTCATAGCTACTTTGGCCCCAGGTGTTGCTATTCCAGACAAGGCAAACTTCAGTTGCAAACCTGCTCCAGATGGAAGCTCAAACTCATTATCCATGAACATGTAGTGGACAAATAAATCACTGTCAACGCCTTTTGAGATAGCCTGTGCAATCTGTGAATCAAACAAGGAAATGAATACCAACAAATGTCCACTTTGGTTATGTACATTTTGCACTTGAATTGATCATGGAATTATTACAACTGTATAATCTAACAGTTACTTTCATATAGAGTGCAGAACCTGATTTCTACAGATTTCTTGCTTAAAAAAGACTAAAGATTGTTTATCTAAATCCCTACTTTAAATGAATACAGAATGTTACATATACATACAAAGGTGAATTACTTTAGGTAATGTAATATTCTGTCTTCCCAAAGTCAATGGCAAAGAAACATTTTACTTCAGTGAAAGAAACACTTCACCAAATATTCCTAAGCTGTACTACATCCTCTTTTTAACATGATGAATTATTAGTCAATATTAATATATATTTTCATGATTAAAAATTAGAAGTATAACATCATGGCCACCACTGAGACACTGGGCACTATTCCAGTATCATACAGTAAGTTCTAAACTCTCCCTTTTCCCTTCTTATCACCACCTTCCAGGAGGACTCCACTTGGTTATTGAGGAATCTTCATGGGTTTCTCAGAGTCCTTCAGACTAAACCTGGATACTTCATGGAATCACAGAATCAGTCAGGGTTGGAAGGGACCACAAGGATCATCTAGTTCCACCCTGCCTGCCATGGGCAGGGACACCCTACCCTGGATCAGGCTCGCCAGAGTCTCATCCAGCCTGGCCTTAAACACCTCCAGGGACAAGGCCTCAACTGCCTCCCTGGGCAACCCATTCCAGGCTCTCACCACTCTCATTATGAAGAACTTCCTCCTCACCTCCAGTCTGAATTTCCCCATCTCCAGCTTTGCTCCATTCCCCTTAGTCCTCTCACTCCCTGATATCCTAAAATGTCCCTCCCCAGCTTTTTTGTAGGCCCTCTTCAGATACTAGAAGGCCACGATAAGGTCACCTGGGAGCCTCCTCTTCTCCAGACTGAACAGCCCCAACTCTTTCAGTCTGTCCTCACAGGAGAGGTGCTCCAGCCCTTGTGGCTGTTCTCTGGACACACTCCAGCACCTCCACACCCCTCTTGTATAGGATGCAGTACTCCAGGTGGGGTTTCACCAGAGAAGGGTAGAGGGGGAGAATCACCTCCCTCCACCTGCTGGCCACACTTCTCCTGATGCAGCCCAGGATCTGGTTGGCTTTCTGGACTGCAAGTGCACACTGCTGGCTCATGTTGAGCTTTTCATCCACCAGCGCCCCCAAGTCCCTCCCCTTAGGGTTACTCTCCAGCCAGACACTGCCCAGCCTGGATTTGTGCTTGGGATTGCCTTGACCCAGATTTCATTTCAAATAATTCTATTTCCATGCTGCTATCAAATACTAATTCTTTACATAACAGAGAAACACAATATAAATATTTTTAAAAATCTTGTAGAAAGAAACTCTTATCAATATTACACATTGGTGCATCTGAAACATACCATTTCAGGAATACTCTGAAGAATTTTAGCACTCTTTAATATCATGCTTCCCAGTAATTTGAAATCATTGAGTTTCATGTACCCAAGTTCTTCTCCCAGGATTCTCAGATATGCTCTTCCTTCAGGAGCTTCCTTTTTGCCCAGTTCTTTTATCAGTTTTTCAAGGTTCAGCATTATTCCTTTCATGATGTCCTGAAAATTTAGTCAGAGCAGTAAAGCAGATTAATGAGGAATGTGTTAAGTCATATACAGTTACATCTAGAACAGCTACTTAGTGAATGTCAGTTAGTCTGAAAATGCACTTGTTACAGATTTGTCTCCAGAAGCTGTTCCCACATAGAATAAGGGAAAACATTGTTAAATGTAATCAATTATTTCTGTTTTAGATTACCAGAAGAGGAGAATGCTCATGTACAATAAAAAGAGAAGTGCTGTAATTACTGTGTAAAGCTAGGAATGCTGTGCAAAGAACATTTTCAAGCTGTACCTGGTCCTGCTTGGCATCTGGGGAGTAGCCAAAATAGTCAAACAGTGCCTTGGAAATTGCCTCTGGCACTCTTCCGTCAACCCAGTACAATGCCTTGCTTGCAGCATCTGGGAAAAAACCCTTCTCTCCAAACAGAGCTTCCAGTGTTGGTTCAAACCCTTTTCCATCTAGGCCAAGCTAAAATGAACAGGACAAGCAAAAACTGAGACAGTTTCTCCAGTTCTTTGGAGCTCTACAGCAAACAGACTTCCTGGGGAACAAACAAACAATATGCATCCTACAAGTCTGTCATCCTTTACAGAAGATACAGAACAATTAATTTAATCTCTGCAGTGAGGTAAAAAAAAATCCCTGTATATAGGCTGTCTCTAACTTCAAAACTACTGTGAGTACCTCACTGTGCCAGTAATGACTCATTAGCATTAAGTCAATTTGTACAGATGGGTTCATTTCACTCTAGCCAAGGCCTTTAATAACTCTAACAGGGTCGTCCATCCAGTCAGTGGCAAGTGACACCACGTAACAAATGACTTGCTGTAAAGCCCATTGAGATCAAATCAAAGTCCCCTTGTAAGGAAGCACAGTGATCTTTAGATTTCTCCCAAAGCTTGTGAAAACAATACAATATTCAGAAAGTTGTTACAAGAAAACAGAAGTGAGAAAGAAAACAGCTGAATACGAGCAAAAGATTTTGATAATCATTGTACCTCAAAGATGTCACTTGGGCCAAAGCCATACACATCCAGGGTGGTTTTTAGCATAGTCTCTTTAGGAACATAGCTGCTTGGATCAAATACCACATTTCCCTCTACTTTGGCAGAGATGGGATCAATTCCAGGTACAGAAACTCTTTTGGAAATCTGATAATTCTGTGAGAATTTTCTGAAATCTTTGGCTGTTGGAACTTGGTTTCCTTTCAGAGCTTCTTCGACTTGGCGTTTTAGACTAGGAAAGAGGATTGAAATGCAGATATAATTAGTATGAATTCCAAAACCTCATTTAGGCTCAGTTAAGGGATTCCGTGTGTCACTTGCAGACATTCATATAATCGAGGTGATTGTAAATGGCTAGCTCTCTGCCCATCTTAATGGTAAATAACAAGTCTTAGGGGAAAGACTGTAAGCTGTCACTGCTCTGACAAAGCCATAGATTTACTCAGCTGATGTTTGTTCAAAGAAAACAGAAAAGCAAGCAAACAAACAAATAAGAGGCAAAAATATGCACTGATGAGTAACTACCACTGTAATCAAGGTCAGAATTTTGTTCTTTCTGAGAAACCAGTATATAACTAAAGTTTACTTACTCTTCAATGCCTACTTCTTCAGAGTTAAGAATATTGGAAATGTGTGAGGCGACAAAGCTTTTCACTTGCTCGTTCTGCTCCTTTGTGAGGACTCTCAAGATCTTTGCAAGATCACTTGGGGAAGGATTTTTCATCAGTATGAGGTAGGCTGCTAGACGTTTGTCTGTTGGTGCATCCTCTTCTTGGAAGGCTTTCAGAAGTGCTGAATAGTCCTAAACAATCAGAGAATAATTTGCACTGCTGTGCTGGCTAGTACATGACTAAATTCTTTAGGGAACATATAGGGTAAGATGATTTTCAGGATGTAATTTCCTTCAGGACTGCATAACTACTTCTAGAAATTATTTCTATAACTGACCAAAAAAAAAATATTGAAGCTATTTTGATAAAATTTATTTTTATAGAAAAGTGTCATAGAAATTATGGCTTTATTAAAGCTGATTTAATTCTATATGTGGCAAGCTACTTTCTTGTTTAGAATACTGATTTTTGATTGTTGAGAATCAGAAGCATTCTGGTCTGCAACAAAATCCTCAGATTTTGGAAAAAAGATAATTCAATTTAGGAAAAGATGATCCTAATCTGCTGCAGAAAAAGTAAAATATCCTCAGATGCATCCAAGGATGTCAGCTCTGTTTTTTTCAGGATCCAGACTTGTTAAGCCTTGTCTGGAAAAAAAGGGCATGTCTCTTAGAGTAGAAACTTGGTGACATTGAAACTGTTTTACTATGCTAAGTTGAATTGCTCTTTAAAATGACATCCATTCTGTCGGAGGTGCTTTAATGTCATTGCAATATAAACATAAATCTAACCAATCATATGAGTAATAATAACAACAAAAGGCCACTATGAAATAAGGAAATTATTTTTTCTTAATGGAATCCATTTAAATATGGAGTAATTTCTTAAAAGCACCTTTTAATAAGTAGAGTTCCTTTTAAGATATTCTAACATGAACAGATCCAAACATTCCATTTAAACTGAGACTATCTAGAGAAAACAACTGCATCTCAAAAGAGCAGCACCCATTAAATCAGAAGTCTGCAGAACTTCTCAGATATGTGCACGGAAACTAAACTAAGCAAAGGTGTTCTAGAAATGCTGGAGACAGTTACAAGGGAGATAAGAAAAATGTGAAATAATGAGGAATGATTTTGCATATTCAATGACTTCTATGCAGAGTGAAGGCAAGCTGAAGGCAGTTTGTGCTGCTTCTTGTGACCCAATTTACCTCTTCAGTAATAGTCAGTTTCCTGAAGGCCTGGATAGCTGCTTTCTGAACTGAAAGTGATGCAGCTTCATTTCTGATACACGTCTTAAGAAAAGATTTCAGGTTGGGTTTAGCTTTCTCCATTACTGCACCCATGTTTCCAATAGCCTGTCAGCAACAAAAGCAGAGAAAGATGATAAACAGAAGTAGTAGACTAATACATGCATTACCATTTAAACTAAGTTTGTACAGGAAGAAAAGGAAATAAAAATACCCGAAGTGTGAGGTATGTAAGCTCATCTTCCCCAGAACAATCAGCACCAAGCAATGACACCATGAAGTCTGCAACATCCCTTATTTCCTCTGTCACAATCCTCTTCTCATTGTAGAACCTAAAGAATTAAATACATTAGAAAGGTGAGGAGAATGTAAGTATCTATTTATGTTTTATTCCCAAAGATCAAATTAATGAAAATTTATACCAATCTTCAAAAAGTGACTATTTTTAGGATTTGTTCTGAGCATTGTAATGTTCTCTCGAGGTTATTTTATACAGTTGCACGCTATCCTTACTTACTTAGTAACAGAATGACTCAGGCCATAAAAAGAAGCTCTGCTTGGCTGATACTGGGCCATGTTAAGAATCTCCTTTATTCTTTTTGGTGTTGGAGAAGGCAGCAGTCCCAGTGTATAAGTGACCAGGTCCACCACAAGTGGATTGACATTTCCAGTTCTCAGAATTTGAAGGACTGCACTATAGCACTCTGGAGTTCCACACTGAGTCAGCGCCTGAACTGTGATGGAACTGAAAAGAGATTACTTCAGTTAAATCCTTGTTTGCAATTTATTGCTGCATGTTTGAATTGTATGCTTGAATTTTCTGTGTTTGAAATAAACATTTGACAAGTTTATCAAGGTGTTTTAATATCCTTATGTGTGACTGGAACAAAATTGATTGCTTATCAAAAAGATAACATGACAAGGACTAACCATACTGTCACTACAGAGATATATCTTTGTTTCTCCACAATAGACTTCTTCACAATTTTAAGGATTGTAAAACAATATATTGAACCAGACCAAGGCTCTAGTTCCTCTCAGACTAAGGATATAAAGTATGTGTCACTTGAGTCACATCCAGGCCAGGATGGAAAAAGTCAGAGTGGAGATTGGACAGCAGGCTCAGACCAAAAAATTGTACCCTTTCATGCCTCCAAAAAATCTCACCATCAGAACTGTGTTCTTTGCTATAAAGCAGACTTTGCCCTTGAGCAAAATTGCATGAAAGATTTTTGGCTATACTAATGTACACAGGACTGCATCTGGCATATACTCCTGTGAGGGTGGTAGGGAGAAAAACCCTGGATTGGGCTGTGTTATAACCTAATTTGCAGTTCATCTTCTCTGCTAAGTTTGGAAGATTTGCTGAAGGAATGATCAAAACAATATGAGCTCTTCATAGAAGGCTAGAACTTCCAAACCTATTTAAATCAGGCATTGGAATAGGCTGCCCAGGGAAGTGGTTGACTCACCAATCCTGGATGTGTTTAAAGACCGTTTACGGGTGAACTTTGTACAGTAGGGTTAATGTATGGACTCAATGATACTGGAGGTCTTTCCCAACCTGAATGGTTCTGGGAAATTCTTACACTGTTCTCATGTATTTAATGTTCAGTTTCCAATTAACAACTGAGCATTTCTGATGGGGAAAAATGAAAAATCCACAGGTCTTTGCTCTCTTCCTCATGTATTTCTCTAGATAATTCTGGTGTTACTTATCTTCCTGAAGAACACTCTTTATATCTAATCAACCTCTGACTTAAAGCTACATGAAGTAAATCAACTTTAGAATGGATCTGCTATGGCATTGGCATGGGGTGTACTTGCAAAACAAACTGTTAAAACATACCTTGAGATTTCCATCATCTTTGGTACAAGAGGGCCAAGACTGCTGTTATGCAAAGTTCTAAGTCCAGAAACAAATCTGTAAAAGAGTCTTGCTCTCTGCTGGTTCTGGTGGGAGGCTGTAAGTTTCTGCAGTTCCTGAAGGTTTTTCAGAACAGCATCCCCCTGCCTGGGGAATTTGGTATCTGTACTTTCCATTGCAAGACCTTTCTCTTCCAGAGATTCTAGCAATTAAAACAAACAAGCAAAAACATTCTTTATGCATTTATCAAGGAGCTAAGCTCATTTTTATTTTCTGTGATACATTCAGTATAAATATCAAATCTGCAGATTATTTTATACGATAACTGTTGAACTTTTAACAGTGTAACAGTTTCTAAAAGTAGTAGAGTGGAATTTAAATTTAATTCTCCCAAAAACTAAAACAATATCTATTTGCATAAACTCTTCACAATTTCCATGAAAACGAATCCTTAATTTACACCTTTTGTTCTAGCACAGTTTGCTTTCTCAACATTTAATAAATGTATCTGAGGAAACACATGCTGTGACTAGGAATAATAACTGCATGTCAAGAAATTATGTTCCAGAACCAAATATGTAGTAAATGTGGACTATTTATGTGTGGTGGCTGAAGCTAAAAGCTGCATAATAAAGTCTTCAGGTTTTCCCATTCTTTTTCCTGATTAAATTGATCAAATTCCATTAAAAACTACGAATTGTCTTAGTCTCCTCAACCGCATCTTTAACTAGTTAATTGTTTTTAAAAATGTAAATTGTTCTTGCATTTGGCCTGTATTTATATTTTAACTCTGCATTTGTAATATTGGGAGTTGCAGCTGTACCTTCATCAAAACTCTTGCTATTGATCTTTGGGGTGTCTTCAAGCTTCAGCGTCTGGTTGACCTCTGTCATCACACCATAGCGATTTCTAGTGAACAAAGAGAAATGCAGTGCTTTAGTTGAGTCTTAGTAACTGAGGGGTCTTGCCATGCCTCCTCCCTTCTTGAGCCAAAAAAAACCCTATGTAGGCTGAATGAGATGTACATTTAAAATGACTATTTGTCATGGGTAATGACAAATAGTAAGAAACCTACTTGTATGAGGAAGGCAGAAACAGATGTTTTTCACTGCAGACAGCATCTCTTATGTGCCTTTTCTTTGCATCAATGTCGTAATGACAGAATTGAGTGCTCCTTAGAAGGGTAGATAGTGGGAAGTTCTGTAAAACAGTTTGGCAGACATTTTACTGAATGGTATAGAAACAAGACTAGTTTTAAAGACTGACATATTTTACTGCAATATTAACAACTACAGCATATTGGAAACTGATGCAGAACTGGAATCATTCTTACTGAAGAAAAAATTGTGCCAGTATCAATCTTTAGTCTTATGTCTCCTCACAGACAAAAATCTCACAGAAATTTTCCCTCAGGTCTCTTTGAAGTGTTTGGCCTAGTAGTTACTTCATGAATGATCCCCTTCTGAGTGCAACAAAGGACTCCTTCATAGAAACAAGTTTGCAGTTTTTATGGTAGGTCAGGTCCCTTGGAACAGTTGATGATCTCCCTAATTTTACTGTTATACACATTTATGTGACACACTGTAGAAGTGGCAGAAATTATAAACCAGGTTTTTAGCATGATGTGAAATCCTAATTTAATTTTTTTTTTAGGGAAAACATTCACAACCACAGAGGCTACGACACCAGTAAGAAACTTGCAATATTCATGCATGCCAGCCTTTTCCTCCTGCACACCATATACACATCAGGGTTTTGGTGCACTCTATGTGTGACATGAAGTTGGAATGTTGAAAAGTTTGACCCACAAAGCTAAAATCTGAATATGATTGGATGGGTTATCATTTAATCAGTACTACTAAACCATAGAATCAAGCAGGTTGGAAGAGACCTCCAAGATCATCCAGTACAAGTAAGCACCCAGCTCTATCCAGTCAGCTAGACCATGGCACTAAGTGCCTCAAACAGGCTTTTCTTGGACACCTCCAGGGATGGTGTCTCCACCACCTCCCTGGGCAGCCCATTCCAATGGGAAATCACTCTCTCTAGCAAGATCTTCCTTCTAACATCCAGCCTATACCTCCGCTGGCACAACTTGAGATTGTGTCCCCTTGTTCTGTTGCTGGTTGCCTGAGGCAAGAGACCAACCCCCACCTGGCTACAGCCTCCCTTCAGTTAGTTGTAGACAGCAATGAGGTAGTGTGTCTATAAAAAGCTGTCCTTTAAAAAATACTGAGAAGAACACTTTTCCAGCATCTTATTTTTTTTCTATTGAGTGTTTCTGTATGATATAATGCAAGGGTGAAGAAAATCTATCTAAACTTTCAGAAGATAAAGAGAAAAAATAGTTTTTCTAGCAGTCATTTATTAAGTGATGTTGAGACAAATGTTATATAATCTATACTGGTGTACTTACTAGTCCCTTTACAATGGCAATAGGGCTGACGTAATTTCTGATGGGACTGAAGTTGTCACAGGCTTTCAGGTCTCTGCTAATTGAAATATCTTCTGCAACATTTCCTTTTCTAGATTTGAATTCAACTTCACTGTCACACTTTCCATATACAGTATCCTGTAAAGAAGGAAGAAATCAGTGTCTTTGTTCATGCTGTTAGACATTTTCTGTCCTAGCTGAAAGGCATCCTTTCTCATCTGAATGTTGATGTTCTTTGAAAACTCTCCTAGGTGAGGTTTATTCCATTTCTTAAAGAAGCAAAGTCAGTGCATTCAAAACACCTACCATTGAAATAGTTTTTACATTTTCTACTGTTTCTGCTGGCACAAGTAGAGCTGAGATGATCCCCCTCTTGAGATTCAGTATGTTCAGAGGTTCATCCTCATCTGGATACAGCTTGACATTTGTTACATCCTGAATGCTGAATTTTAGCTCGTGCCTGTCCCAAAAAAATCACAACATTAGTATGAAATCACATTAAAGTCAACCAGTGAAAAAACATCTTTTCACTAAATTGCTGGGGTATAGCTAGAGCATAATGCTTATCTTGGACTATCATTATTTACTATTTCAATCTTGTTAACGTTAGAAAGCATTACTCTTACAGCAGAAAAATTCTAACCAAGGACATTCTGATATCATCATACTACATCATCCAAGGACAAGCAAATATCAGGAGCAATGGCTGGAAGCTGAAATTGCACAAATTCAGAGAGGAGATAATTAATTTTTTTAGAATGAGGTAATTATTAACTACTCCAGTAGGCTATGCAATGATGGGAAGAATTCACTACTAGTTGTAGTCTTTGAATAAAACTCTGATCATTTTCTGCAAAGCATAGTTTAACAGTCTCAAGTTGTGAGATCTATGGATTGTAAAACAAGATGGAGTGGGCACTGGATCACCGAAACTTGAAGCATGAACTTGCATGAGTGAAACACACAAGCACTAGAGAGCAGCTGGGTGGAGGGAGTAGTAGCAGTAAGTTATGAAAGCAGATAAGTAAAGAAAAGATAACTTGTATAGGTCATTAAAGATTGGGATAGGAAACTTGGACTTCAGTCTCAAATGCCTTTCTATTGCACAGGCTCTGTACTGTGTCAGCAAAGCAAAATTATCTTAAAATGGCTGCCATTTGAGAACTTGCTCAGAAGAGAACATTCCACTTGCAATAATCATTTAGAGGAGTACCAAACAATTTCCTGATGTAGATGATAAAATGGACAAAAAGATCTCAGGTGAAAATTCTGGATGGAAAAAAAGGTCTTCCTTGTTAACAACTGAAAACTGAGACCATTTACCCCTAAACTGCATCAAGGAGAGTTTTGCTGCCAACCAGATTATAAATCTACCATGTAATCATGTGTGACGGTTTGGGTGTTACCCACCCCACCACACTTAAGAAAATCAACCAGATTAGACTCATCTGAGCTGGAAATTAAAGAATGAAGCAACATATAAAGTTATATAAAGAAATAAACAAGTTAAAAAGGGAACACAGAAACACAACAGCCCTCTCAGAAACCAGACTCCCCAGGAGGGGTTCCCAACCACCTTCCAGCTCCTTTCCACCCCTCTACCTTATCCCAGACTTTGCCATACGTTCAAGGTGAGTTTGGAGAATCAGCCAGAGAGGCTAGGAAGCAGAAGTATTAGTTATACAGACAGCAGGTCAGGGAGAGAAGTGCAGGCAGCCAGAGCCTGAGAGCAACAGTGTTATCTATACTTATGTTCTTGCTTTTAATATTTCTCAGCAAGCCTATGAGTGAAGTAGACATCACCATTGTTTCCTTTTTATAGCCTATAACCTATTTCTTCTCACCAAAATATTCCAGTAGCTTCAAACTAGCACATCGTGGAATGTGTTCTGTGCTTGGAAAAAAATACAGTCAGGGTGGACTGTAACATTGCAGCATGTTCCATGTTAAAGGTGCAAGTACTGATGATAATTGATACTGCTTACTTGGACATGGCATTTGCAAAGTCCTCAGAAACCTTGGACTTTCTCAGCATGGCCTTTCCCTCAGAGTCAACACCAAATGTCTCCCTCAGGGAGCAATGCATTGTCCTCAGGATGAAGTTGCACAGCTGTGGTACCTCCAGTTCAACCTGAAAATGCAAATATGATGTACTCATCCTTTTTTTGCTATCATGTATCGATGATTATCCTGGCATAGTTTTGAAAATATTCCTTGGGTTTTGTAAAGTGTTAGGACAACCCTATGAGCAGGTGCTGGGAAAGATTCCAAGTAGTTTAAGGCAACTTGTGGGAGAAGATATGAATGTAGGTATTTGCTTGATTAATAGCATGGAGTATACTCCATGCAGCAAACAAGCAACTTTGGTTCTGAAAAATTATAGCACTAGAAGAAATTTATGAAAACTTGATTTATTACATAGATAATTGTTTAGACTCAGAAGAGTATGTGTTAAATAAATAAATATATATATATATATGTATTTCCCCACTTGCTCAATTTCAGGAAAAAAAAAAAAAGATGGGAAAGTTTTGGGCAAGATGGAGGGACATTGGGTAGTTTTCTAGCTCTCAGGATCTATTGTGCAGGCCCTGGTCCTGTTATCATCACATGGTTTTCATAGCATAAATGAGCTGGTTTAGTTTGATTTCCAGAATTATTTGAAAGACATTGGTAGACTCAACCTCGGAGCTAAGGAAAACTGAACTACCTGTTTTTCCCCCTTCCTCGTGTAAAAGTACAGCCAGATCAGTGTTAAAGTGCACCGGCACAGTGGTGTGAAGGACTTCTGCAATCCTCAGTGCCCTCTATCTAGGAGAGCGAGGGCTTAATCTTCAGGACTCTAAACAAGTGCCTTAGAAGAACAGTCTTAGCTTGGAAAAGCATTGAAGAATGCTTCCCATCCACCAGCTCCCATGTTATTCAGTATACAATCAGTTATATTTACTCTTCTTTCCCTACCTTGCAATTGATCTTTGAACCACTTCGAGAATCTGCTGTTCCCGTGATGCCATTTGACGTTTCTGCTTCGTATGAGTAGACATATTTTCTGAGGGGTTTAAATCTGGTTGCATCTTCTGCAATTGGAAAACAAGAATGCTTTTATGACTTGGGTAGGATATGCATATGTAAGACGCTTACAACACACATTTAGTGTTGTATAACCAAAACAAATGCCAAATATAAAAGAAGTATCAGGACTCTCCCACTATTTCCTTTTATAGAACAGCTTTCAGAAGAAGTAGTAATGTCTTCATGCCAGCTGGATGCTTTCTGAAGTATAAGACAAAATCTGTGGGGGAAGCTTAAGTTTTGGGGTCCACCGCTCTGTTTGATGACATCTTACATCATGATGCCATCTGGCCTTCAAATCATGAAGTCATAGAATTGTTTAGGTTGGAAAAGACCTTTAAGATCATCAAGCCATGCTCCATTAAAGGTAATGACAAAAACGGGAGAAAACTTCAGATGTAGAAGTGTTTTCAGAATGACCCTATTGCTTCTAAACTAAACCAATCAAACGGTAGTTTTCAAATTGGTAATGAAATGACTCATTTCAGCTCAGATTTTCCCACCATAATTCACATCTAAGCAGTTACTTGATCTGTGTCACTTGACTGGGACTAAAAGCAAATAAACACAGAACACCAAAACTAGCATTCCTCAACACCATTTCAGCTGAATCTACAGAGTATCTTTCTGCTCCAGAGTCTCCCAAAACATGATCTGCTAATTCACTTATTAGATCAGCAAATTTTATTAGACTCTTTTTAATGGAGGTAAACTTCAGTTACAAGAAGAGAGTTTAGATCTAGGTAAAAGCACTAAGTTATGAGCAAGAATGAAGCAGGAGGAAGTGTCTGCAGAGGTGTTTCTCTTTCTATCAAAGGAAGCCCCAGAACAAGGGGTTTTCTCAAAGTGATGACTTTCATCTGTGTTTAATCTTTTCCCATTGCTTTCAGAGGAAATAAATTTGTAATTTTAAACCCTAAGCAGGAATGATCATGGTAAGAGAGACATAAAGAAAAAGAAATTTGTCTCAGTGTCAGATATTGGGATATAAGATTTTCTTTTGATGTCTGGAAAGCATACCACAGGCCAAACAATGTACTGAATTATAATCCATTCCCAGTGTAATTGCAAGCATAATTTTAAACTAAACAATGATGATCAGGCATTTAAAGTGACTATGTCAGAGCAGTTTAATTCCATCTAACCCAGAAGTTACTGTTCCCTCTGTTCTGACTGAGCAACTCACTGGGATTGTGATGCTGCTCTGACACTGAATGAAAAGCAAATCCTAAATTACTTCTCCGTGGCTATTTGTGACTGTCTGAACATATTAAAATACTGATCTATTTTTACAGAAGAAAATAAGGTGAAGTCATCTCAGTGTAAACCCACATGCCCACAACCAAATCTATATGATTTTGCCTGCCTACACTTGCCATGAATGTAGCTTATTCTTCCTCTTATGAAACATTTGTCATGTCAGAGGCCAATGGCAATGTTATCTCATCCTGTACATCATAAAATTGAGTATTTAGAGGGAACACAATAGTACTAATCAACTAAAATAACTAAAATGTCTCTTTATTTCACTTGCCTCCTTTTTATTACTTTTATAAGGGTTACATACTTTCATATTTAACTAAGACTACTTCCACATAATTGCTAAATAGAATTAATAAAGTCAATATTATCTATTGTACAGTAATCAGCATCTTACAAACATATGAAAACTGAATTAAATTATCTAATTAACTTTAAAATTACCTTCTAAATAAAACTAACCAATCAACACTATCCCTGTCACTTTTGGCTATAACATTGCTTAAATGTACATTCTCAGAAATTTTCACAATGCCAGCATGTACTATGCTAAAGAGAAAAGGCTAAAAGCTAGTTATTGCTTGATTTCCTGATTTTAAGTAGAAATAAATGGAAAAGGAATGGGGGCATGGTAAGGTTAGAAAGGCAAATAAAAAATAATTATTGTTTCAAAAGTATTCAAGAAACTAACAATGAAGCCCAGAAGTTGTTTCAGGCAGATGAAATAAACTGAATTTCCTGGAGATGGTGCTAAACCAAGGGGAAAAAAGGGATTAAAAAACACCCTGAAGACAAACAAGAAAACAACTCGTTTGGTACTTTGACCCAACTGTGGAACATTATGTATCTAACCAGAAAGTCAGGGCCAGTCAGAGTTCATTTTAAAGATAGGGCATGAAGTCAGCATTTCCTGAGTCTTGACTTGTTTAAAGGAATTGCTGGCCTTGCTGACAGAGTTGATGATTTATTCTGAAGGTATTTAGTTAGATATCCAAGTGCAATTCTGTGGGTTTAGCAGCCACTGTGAAGGGTAAGGGACAGGTGAGATTCATCCCATGGTAACATCTACTGTGAATAACCTCACTGCTAAAGCTTTACGTCTGAGCTTGCATCTGATAACACTGCTAAAGCTTTACATCTGAGTTTGCATCTGACACCTGTTGATTAAGAAATCAACAAAATGATTGAAAGTAGTTTGTTAATGTAAGTATTTTACAAGTTTAGAAACCAAATCTCAGCCTCTTCAGTCTTAGGAGACTTCTAAAATTATTTGAGCCAAACTTTATGGATAATTAAATACCTAAAATAAATGCAAAGAAATACTTCAAAATATTGCCATCACTTTTGCTTCAGTTATTTCTGAGGATTTATGGAATAGGAAAGATAAAGCTTTGAAATATGCTTTCAGCTAATAGAGAAAAAATAAGGTATCAAAGTAGAGGCAAGAAATTACTTGAACATCCTGGGTTTCCACTTTCAGGCACTTCTTCTTCTGTAAAGAATAAAAACAAGAATCAAAAGCTGGGAAAGCAATTTATAGCTATAAAACAAAGGCTATGGAAATTTAAATGGAAATATTATGTTCCTTGTAAGATTTTTTTTATTTATACCAGCATTTGATGTAGTTTGGCACACTGATGGAAGTAACAAAGCTACTATTAACATTGACAGTACAGAGTCAAATATAAAGGGAGTTACAGTAGTTCGTAGAATCAACCAAGTTGGAAGAGACCTCCAAGATCATCCAGTACAACCTAGCACCCAGTCCTATCCAATCAACTAGACCATGGCACTAAGTGCCTCATACCATCTTTTTTTGAACACCTCCAGGGATGGTGACTCCACCACCTCCCTGGGCAGCCCACTCCAGTGCCAATCACTCTCTCTGTGAAGAACTTTCCTCCAACATCCAGCCCATACCTCCCCAGCACAACTTAAGACTGCCTTGATATTGTGAACTAAGACCTTAGAATAGGAGCTTTAATTGACAGAATGAGAAGGATCAGCTTCTTAGTCCACAAGTATTTAAAAAAACCAACCCCCCAACATGTTACATGAAGTAGAAAGTTTATAAATGATGGGCACAAAATGTAAATGTAGACACATTAAATGTACCATATGACATGGTTTGTTTTAAAATTTTAAAGTATTTGAGCACACAAAACTATTTCATACTGTCTGAATGGCTGTATTTTTCTTTCTGTACATTGAAAACATAACAGCTATGATGACTAATCCAACAATTCTCTGCTATTTTTTTTTTCTAAATACTTAGAATTCATTCTTTGGAGGAAAAAAACACTGTTTGGAAGCCTATTTGGAGAATAATTTGTAGCTGTCTGTCTTAAGTATGTCCCATATACGTCTATTTAAAACAAGTTAAATAAAATCTAGTAAATTTGTGGCATTCATGTGATGCTGTAGCATTCTTTAGGATTTCAAACATGAATTTGCAGCATTTTTCACAATATTTTTTGCACACTTGCCAAGTTTTCATTCTGGGAATTCTAAGGTTAGACACTCTAGAGAAACAGAACAAGGGGACACAGCCTCAAATTGTGCCAGGGGAAGTATAGGCTGGATGTTAGGAGGAAGTTCTTCCCAGAGAGAGTGATTGGCATTGGAATGGGCTGCCCAGGGAGGTGGTGGAGTTGCCATCCCTGGAGGTGTTCAAGAAAAGAATGGATGAGGCACTTAGTGCCATGGTCTAGTTGGCTGGGTTGGATTGGATGATCTTGGAGGTGTCTTCCAACCTGGTTGATTCTATGATTAGTTCCAGTAACAGTACTAGCAACATTAATACTACTATAACAACAGTAACAGTAATAACATTATTAATAACCATTAGAAACAAACACATCTTTTACAATTGTAAACTCTCAGTTAACAACACAACAGTAATTGAACAAAGATGTATGTATGATGAATATAAAACCAGACTTGCATAACTGGCCAGACTAACTTTCCTCCTTAAGATTCCTTAAGTTTTAAGTAGCACTACAGTGTAGTACTCCAAAAAGCAACTTCCTGGATAACTCACAGTCCACAGCACCATATTGATCTAGGCTGTCTTTTCTCAGGAGAAAAAAAAAAATCTGGCCTAATTCTTATGTTACTACTAGTAAATGACCATGCCCCTTTAGCACAAAACTGTATTTCAAATGCCAGTATTGCCTGTCAGATAGGTTTTGCTTTACTGCTCTCTGTCTTCACATTTGCTACAAAACTGGTTAGCAACAGCTGGGATAAGTCTGTGTGGTATCTCCAAGACACATCTATCTCCATGGGGGTTTAAAAGGACATCATTATAGAAAAACAATTAGGCCAAACCAAATTACATTAATTCCTTAGAAGTGCAAATTACACTAAATCTGTTCAAAAGACATTAGGTGACATTTGTGACATATTTGGTGCTGGGATTCTCCTAGGATTGCCCAGTCATGCAAAGGGAAAAAACCTGTATCTGCCACACTTAACCATTCTAAATCTATAACCCATTGTTCTGTTGATCTTTGCATTATTTTACTGTTTTAACTGGTTCATGTAGCCCAAAGCACTAACATAAAGACAGTACTTACGTGTGAGAACACCACTGCTGAGCAACAGCAAGAACAGCAAGAGCTGTACAGGGCCCATGGTGAGCCCTGAACCCTCTTGCTGATCTTTCTTTTCCTCTGCCCTCTTTACCTCTTCTCTACCACCTCAGAGGGAGAGTGAGCCTTCTGACTTGGACCTTCATTTATATAGTCTGTAGCAAGCAGCTGAGGCAAACGGTTTAGAAAGCTCAGGGCAATTGCCAAAGGTCCAAAGGTGATCGTCTCAGATCCTCACTGTGCCCTGATTTAGTTTGTGGGAGTCCTGAAGGCAAAAGACTGAGCATATACTGGAGATGAGTCACTCTTCCAGTTCACTGTTTTAAAAGAGTTTTAAAACAAAAATCCCTCAGCTACAACCTCTAACAAGGCAAGAAATAAATTTCCCATATCTACATATGAACAATTAATATACATAAATTATAGTTGGAAGAAATTATCATTGCAGTAACACTTTCAGCACAGATATTGAGGGGCTTAAGGGTACTAGTACTTGAGAAAATTAGGGTATTGTGCAGTTTAGACATCTCTCTTTTAGGACAGAGAATGAAACTCTTGAGATATTTTACATTTTACTTTGCCCTGTCAAAATTATTTATCATATACCTTTTGAAAAGCAATTTTATATTCACTTGCTGGGTGCTAGGTTGGACTGGATATTCTTGGGAGGTCTCTTCCAACCTGGTTGATTCCATGATTCTATGATTTTGGTAGATCAGATCATATTCATGTTGAAATTAAACTGTAAAATTCTTGTTTCCTTATTCTTAAATTTCCTTTGCTTGCTAGTAATGGCAAAAACATGAAAAAAAAATCAAAGTGAAGAAAAAAAAATATGATTGGAATAGAAGCAAACAAAAATGTTTTTATGAATAGGTATTTTGGTAAAAACAAACAAACAAACAAACAAACAAACTATGGCTTACATAATGAGAAATCATAGTTTGAATTCTCTCTCCATGTAAATCTGTCTGAGATAATTGCAATAAAAAACAAAGCACACACACAAAACCACCCAATGAAATGCTGCTATAGAAGTAGATAAGACTATTTTGTACAGTAAATTTAACCTTCAAGTATGTGACTGAACGTTTTGACATTCCCCAATCAAAACATTTCCTCTCATCTGGTTGAATCAGAAATAAAATTTTGACTGAGCTAAGCAGTAATTTATTTTCCCTTGAAATTTTACTGTTGTAGTTATCCTTAACATCTCTTACTTCTTCACACTATTTCTCCTTGGACTTCATAGCGGCAAGATGCATTGCGATGATGAAAACCCTAACATCGGTTCAGTAACAGAGAATCATAGAGTGGTTTGAGTTGGGCAGGACCTTTAAATTGTAAGCACTGATGCAGGATAGGGTGTACATTCCAATAAGGGAGACATATTCCTTGCAATTAGCATTTTTTCTCATGACATTTCAGAGATTCCTTGCAGAAATTCATTCTGTGGATTCAGCAGTACTGGAGGCTTTTCTTAGGATTTTCTGTTTTGGTTTCTGTCCTTCACTTACACCAATCACAGGCACAACAGGACAGGCAAGAGATTACTATTTTTTACTTCCCAAAAGACACACAGGTTTTTGTTGAGGTGCGTTAAGTTGCCCCAGTATGTGTTGTGGTATATAACAATAATTTTAGTTTGTAGTATGATTCTACCAAACACACTGTATAAAATTATCTTCATTTTGCTCATAGTATCTGGTCTCTTTTTGGTTTTGACTATTACTCAAAATGTAGTTATTTAATCAATTTATTACTGCAGATAAATAGAGCTCTGGAGTACCCAGCATTCAGAATTTGTTATCTATTTCCCTCTTTTGCCTGTTACTCCTAACTGCCTTCAGATGGTTACTTAAGCACAAGCTGAGGGTGACTACATTAACATGACATGGACATAAACAGATTACAGAAGCTATGACTTGTTTCATAAGCATGCAGGTAACATGGGTGAAGCACTCTACAGGTTTCTATTGCTGTTACCTAGTCAAGGAACATCTTTTTTTTCACGTAAAGTGACACAAAATGTCACAAACTAATTTTATCTAGTCATCTATAGTCACTGGGTCCAACTCCACACTCACAATAGACCTGTCAGCCTGACAGTGCCAGGCAAGGCCATGGAACAGGTGATCTTGAGTGCCATCACAAAGCACCTACGGGACGGCCAAGGGATCAGGCCCAGCCAGCATGGATATAGAATGGGCAGGACTGGATGATCTAATAGGTTTCTTCCAACCTGGTTAATTCTATGACTCTATGATTCTTAGTAGAACAGGAAACCCTGAGCCTTGTACAGTGAAGTCCAGTCAACTGATGAACACATGATCATTTGAGGTTTTGCCCTTCATGAACTTTGGTCGACCTGCAGTATTAAGAGCCTACTGCCTCCTCACACGCATGTGGAGAAGTTATAGACTTAGTTCATTACTGTACTCCAATTGACTGGAACAGCTGCATTTCCTTTGGGACTACAGTACTTGTTTGAGAAGTAGATGATCAAGTTTCCTGCTCTACCATCATGAGAGAGGTTTCATCTTATGCATGTGTGCTATGTTCAAGGCTACATGTAACTCTAGTTGTGTGCAGCCTTTCTGATGAATTTGGATTACTATGCAGCCACAGCTTGAAGTTCATAGAGCTAGAAAATTGAAGAAGTAAACAAAGAAACAACTCCTGTGCATTTTGGGACATGTATGTGAGAGTAGGACATCCTAGCTTCAGGATGTGTATTGCCTGAGTGGATTAAACACAAACAATACACATATCAGGGAGCAGGGCTCAGGACTAAGTAGAAGTAGTGCTTACTTTTGAATTGCTTAAACTGTCACTCGTAAGACATGGCATATTATACACGTAAGACTATGGAACTTACAGGAAAAATGGATTTGGTAGTCACAGTCATCCGTAGAATCTATAAAAGCTGGGAAATTGAGTCAGCAAATTAATGCTAGAATACAGCTGGGAGTCAGCAGGGAAAAACCAACACATGCTGTAGTGTCCTATATTTTTGGTACTTATGGCATGTCCTGATGGCCTTTACAGTATCATAGAAGTACATTCAGTGATCCATTTCTTTTCATTGTAAATGTGTACATCTTTGTAGTATTTCTTCTGTTGTATTTAGGGATTGTCATATGAAATCCATTAAACAGGAAACCCATCTAACATTCAAACTTTAACTGAGCCTCTTAAACCGATAAGATTTAGGCTTCAGATTTGTTTAACACTTTTTTTTTTTTTAAAGTCTTAGCTGTAGGAGTTCTTCTGGCATTCAGAGTCTAGATTTGATTCTAGAAAGAACAGTTTAATTTATCAAACTTAAACTTTAAATTTCATTTCATTACACTTGATTTCCACAGCTACACAGAAGAAGCTGTTAGCAAATCACTCATCTGAAAATGGACCCCCTCCTTCCTACACTTGTGCTTTCCAACGAAGGGTTGGTTTTGCTGTGCCTGTTCTGGTAATGGCAACAATGGCTTTCCTAATAGTAATATAAACATTAAAAATCCATTAACTATAAATTGTATATTTTATATTATATAAATATATATATATATATGCACACACATATATAATATATAAATTACACAGTATATTATACTTTGAGCATTACATCATTTATTATGGACCATGGTCTTGTATTTTGCTTGATGATACTGGGAGTTCTTTTTTCTGTCTCTGGTGACTGGTCAATTGTTTTGACACTACTGTTAAGAGAGGGATGTGGTAACAGCATCACTAGACACATCCATCAGAAAGTTTAGCTTGTGCTCATTATCATATTGCCTCAGTTAAGGCCCTCTTCAATTAACTAATTTATATACTTGATTACATTTTGTATCTCATTTCCACTCAATGTCTTTGCAAGACAACAATGCAGTTTATGGAAGCAATTATGCCTGTTGCTACGCTACCTACACTTTTAAGAATCTTTCTATACCTTCTCTTCCAGCCCTCTGTCCCTTTCTTTTTTGCTGTTTTTCTTTTTTCTTCTGTTTCCTAATAAATATGCCCACTACTTGATTTTTTTCGTGTGTGTGTTTGTTTTGGGGTTTTTTTTTTTTAATTCTTATTTTTATTACTACTTGTTTAGGTTGAGGTCCAGCACTTCTGGTTCTTTGGGAACTCCTTAGAAACATTGGTCTTAGTCTTCTTCTGTGTTTCCCATATCATAGTGTCATCTGTTTAGGTTTTAGCATGTCCCTCATCAGAGAAAAATGGCTGTATTTTCTGGCGAAACACCTATGGTGCTAACTATAAGCCAATGGCTTGGAGGAAACTGTGTCTCCCAAAGGAGGTGTTGGAGGTGCATAAACATACACTTTGTTTGTCTAAGAACCACTGCCAGAAGCCTGCTGAGGCATCAAGAGTAGAAAAATATTTGGCATAAGCCATCTCCTTCAGAATTTCTGTCCTTGAATGTAGTGGAAAACGTTTCCTTTTTACATATTTATTTAGTTCTTTTGAGTTTATTCCTGGGCAAATCATCTGTCTGCTTTTTGCACTAACAAGGAAATGTACTGATTCTCTTGAAACTTTCATTCACGCTCTCTCAAAAATTGTATCACTCCAATTTCTTCATTTTGTTTTGTCCCTAACAGAAGAAATGTGCTTTTGAACAGTGGTAGGTTGAGACCTCTAAATTCAGTGTTGAACCCTGCCAAGAGATTCCTAAAAAGATACTGCAAACCTTCTCCCACCAAAATAACACGGTGAAGTACTTGATGCATTTCCAACCCAGCATGTTTTCCAGGTTTTGTTTCTTCCCAACTTCTTATTTATCCCTGCCTTCCATTCAGATGCTCCCTTCTAAGCTCACCACTGGAAGATTGATGTTCTACTGTCTCTTTCCGTACTAATAACACTGTTTCTGGTATAGATGTTCAGCGCATCTGCAAAAGAGGTATGACTAAGAAATAACCCACTTGCTTTCACAATGACAATCCAGGGATTTCCTATAGCAAAACTGGATGCGGCTGTTCTAGTAACTTCCACTGAACCACTGGCATGTTCTTCACCCTTTTTCGTCCAGATTGCAATGTTCCAGTACAGCCAGCCCTGCCAAAATATCATATTCCAGTAGAGAGTTATGACACAAGTGGGTCGGTGAACCATGTTTTTTGAGAACTCCAACTTGAAAATCTCTGCAGCTTTTGGCTTCATTTCTCCCAGGGTTTCAACTCTCCATCATCTTCATACAGCCAGAGCTCATGCTGTCTCCACAGGCTTTCATGTACACAGGATGCCATCTCTGCCTGCAAAATTCCAACTGCTTTCCCAAAATTAATTCACGCCACCACTGTGCTTTCTATGATGCTTTTCCTCATCTCCGCATCTGGCCACTTCTCAGAGCCTCAATTTGTTTTCCAGACTTACAAGCTGAGTTCACCAACACAAAAATACTTTATTTTTTTTCTTTCTTTCCTTTTTCAAATACTTGTTTGTGACATACTCATTTTCTACACAATACCACGTTGCTCAAATAGGTACACTACAGTTAAATACTTATCCTTCAGCACTACAATTAAATAGAAGCTTTGAACGTAGGAATTACCATTTATAGAACTACTACCTTGCTGTTTTTCTTTTTCCTGGCTTCTGCTGCTCACAAGTACACTGAGGAGCAATGTTTCAATCTTTCCCAGTTGTTCTGGGAGGTAATTTTTCCACTATGCTGAACAGTTCATTTTTCTTTCTGCTTTTGAGAGCTGTTCAATAATCACTCAAAATTGAGGAGTCTGACAGGCTGCCTTCACTTGATGTCTGAGCTGATCCATCAGTTTGGTAGTTCTATCTGACTGGTAATTTGCAACACATATTTCTACACAATGTTACATGGAATTTTACTAGATCATTTCTGAGCCTTTTTAAAGTATTCTTCTCCCCTTAGGGAACAAAATTCTATCTTCACATTAGCAACTGGGAATAGAATCACTAGTGGATTAATTTACCTTACAGAGCATAGGAAGCCCTCACTACTAGATTTCTCTGGAAGTTACACAATTAGTACTGCAGAAGATGTTTGCCATGACATACCAGCTTCTTGAAGACCATGAGGTGGTCTTCTGTGGCCTAAGATTGTACATAACAATTAAGGAAATAGGTTTAACCAGTGCCTTATCTGAGGAGGAGAAAGAGGTGGTTGTTGTAGTTTTGTTTATTTTTTCTTTGGCTAAGGCAGTGATATTATACAAGGAAGGAAAAAAAAAAGAGTCGGTGCTTTTTGCCTGACGTTACCACAAACAATAACAAAACCCAGGGAGCCACAAGCATGATAGAAGATATGACTGTCAGGTGGGGACTGAACTTTAATCTATACATAGGCCTGGTTATAAATGTCATTACTGGCAGACGAACTGCACTTGTTAGGCTTGAGGCTCTGAAAAGTTAGAAAGGAAGGGGAGCTGTCATTCATCTTATTGGTGCTGACCTCAAAGGCTTTTCACTTTCTGGTCACCTTTGTAAGTATCACCTTAATGAGCAGTTGGGTCAGTTTTCTTCCCAAGGCTAAAAGTGTTTTCAAAATTAGAAATGTCTTTGTGGCTGTTATGATGTTGAATTCTAGGACAGGCCATGAAGTCACAGAGTTTTAAAAAAAAAAACCCATGCCTTTTATTTCTAAAGAGGCCTCACATTGGGTAATTGAAGTATCTTCAGCTTGAACTTCCATCTGAGTATTTTAGTGATTCTAATTCTTGATTTTTAGAAATGTCTTCTGAGAAGAAAGGTCTTTTTATCCTTCTGTCTGGGTTCCTTTCTAGACTCAATACAGCAGCCTAGATTAACACACAACTGACAAGGACCAAATGCATATTTTCAAGACAGACATTTGGGATTAATTTTCATTATTATTTATATTTTTACTTATATGCAGCAATGCTCTGGTACTAAAAAATACCACACACTTCCTCTTCGCAGATACAACTCATTTAAACTGTCCAGTCAACTCTTAAAACATTCAAAACATTTTTTTAAGTGAAGCATTTTTCTATACCACTACATGAATGTTTCAGTTTACTGGTATCCCCTTTCCTGTTCCTCGTTAATGCATTACACCTCTCTGTCTAGCAAAACCACAGCGACAAATATTATCCTCATCCTATATTAATTCCAAAAACTCCTCTTTGAAGTCACCTTATTGCCAGTTCTATTGCATTCTTTTAAAAGACTTTATATCTCTATAGCATAATTCAAGCTCATATATATATATATATATATAAGCTTTTACTTATTTCTAAGTGCTCTTTCACTCATAGAATCATAGAATCAGTCAGGGTTGGAAGGGACCACAAGGATCATCTGGTTCCAACACCACTGCCATGGGCAGGGACACCCTAGCCTAGAGCAGGCTGGCCAGAGCCTCATCCAGACTGGCCTTCAACACCTTCAGGGACGGGGCCTCAACCACCTCCCCGAGCAACCCATTCCAGGCTCTCACCACTCTCATGGTGAAGAACTTCCTCCTTTCATTTCTTCAGAATACAGCTTTTCAATACAGGATTGGAACAGAAACATTCAAGGTCAGGCTTGACAGGGCTTTGAGCAATTTGGTCTAGATGAAGATGTCCCTGCTCGTTACATGGGGGCTAGACTAAATGAACTTAAAAGGTCGTTTCAGACCTAAAACTTTTTAAGGTTCTAGATACTTGTACTTGATATGCCACTAACAAATAATGGTAAAAATAGCAATATTAATAAGCAAAAGGGAGAAATGAGGGGAAAAGGGCATTTGGTAGGGAGGAGGGAGGAAGAAATCAAAGGAAGAATGGAAGGAGGAGAGGGAGAGCATGAAGGAGGGGGAAAAGAGAAAAAGAGGAACACTACTATTGTCATCTATGCTTTCTTTTGTGGGCCTGTGGTGAGTTAGTAAAGTAAATGCACCAGAATATATCTCTGCATGTGGCCACAGTAAAAAAAAACAACAGTTCTTCTCAGCAGAATGAGTTCAACAGCTTGCACTAGGTCTATGGAAGTTAGTGTGGGTGAAAAAAAAAAGGAGCAGCCTTCTAACTAGGATGAGATTTTTTTCTTTCTTTCATTGCAGAAGGAGGAAACATGGTCTCCTAAAATCAATATTAGTTAAGAGTTTGCAACTGAGATTCAGTTTTGATGAAATAAAATCTTGACAGAATATAAATCAGCATGACAGAAGTGTGCATATTCAGAATATTAATCTACCCCTACTATTTCACACACGACTGTGAAAGTCTTGCATTTGGCGTGGCTATAGCCCCACTTGCCTACAGAAATACATCTCCACGCACTGATTAACATGGACTTATGCCAAAATCAAATGGGTTTGGGTAAAACTTATTTCCAATGTTAGTACATATTTGTTACTAAACTTTTGTTATTTTTATCTCAGCCATACAGTCAGAAAGGTGTTATAAATAAGCATACTGCCCTTTATTGGTACTGCCTACACATTGTCACTCCCAGCAGCTTGAGTGACATCATAATATGACTCCAGTTTTACGTATCAAAGGATGTAGTCAGATCCTCACACTGGGCACTGAATTCCTTCTGTACATTCCTTCTGTTTTGGGTCTCAGAGGTTCAAAATCAGTCTATGATATCTTTGAGAAATGAGTCTCTCTGGGTAATAATGCGTTGCAAATGACTGCCACTTAAGCTAGAACCTTACCTAAAGGGTTCAGCCAAGATAGATCATTCTGATTTATGTTTGTGTATGACTGTCCAATTGCCTCTGCTATCAACAGTGATCTCTGGACATGCTGGAGTGTGTCCAGAGAAGGGCCGTGAGGATCAGAAGGCTGAAGCACCTCTCCTATGAGGACAGACTGAAAGAGTTGGGGCTGTTCAGTCTGGAGAGGAAGCTCCCAGGTGACCTTCTTGTGGCCTTTCAGTATCTGAAGGGGGCCTACAAAAAAGCTGGGGAGGGGCTTTCTAGGATATCAGGGAGTGACAGGACATGGGGGAATGGAGCAAAGCTGGAGGTGGGGAGATTCAGATGGGATGTGAGGAGGAAGTTGTTCACTATGAGAGTGGTGAGAGCCTAGAATGGGCTGCCCAGGGAGGTAGTTGAGGTCTTGTCCCTGGAGGTGTTTCAGGCCAGGCTGGATGAGGCTGTGGCCATCCTGATCTAGGGTAGGGTGTCCCTGCCCATGGCAGAGAGGTTGGAACTAGCTGATCCTTGTGGTCCCTTCCAACCCTGACTGATTCTATGATTCATTTTATTGATCACTCAGATTTGCAAGAATGAAGACTTCTGAATTGTTTTTTGGCATACAACTGCAGCACATCATCATGACTACTATGATATAGTTTAATGAAAAAGGACATTTTTTTCAAAGAAATGTAGCACTTATCTACCGGAATGAACTGGTTGACAACAATGGAGTTATGTTACTCTATCTGATAAGATGTGGCTCAATTCTTAAGCTGCCTCTCTGTTCTTAATGTTCTCAGCAGGTACTTCTGTGGTGACTGCTCCACCATTTGCCTTTCTATTTCTTGACCTTCACTATTTTCCCTCTTGTATCCAGTGTCTCTGAGTTTTCATTGCCACAATTGCACTTAAAGAATTTTCTCTCTTTCAGCACATCACACTAGCTTGATGTTACCTGTACTTCTTCCTCCTCTCAATCAGTATTTTGCTAAACCTTGTTTGATTTCAGACTACTGAAATCTTTTCATCTTTGTATTCACTAAACCCTTGTAATCCACTATCCCATGCAAAACTACTGTGTGAGAACAATCTAGCAGATTCTCATCACACACCACCTCAGCCACTTCTGTTGAATGACACCACACAGAACCTCAGAGGCCTTTACTGTGCTTCCTGTGCTTTCAGAAACTCCAGAGTGCTTCCTGAAATCATAGAACGCTAGGGGTTGGAAGGGACTTCTGGAAATGACCCCTTGACTCCCCTGCCAAAACAGGATTACACAGGGCAGGCCACACAGGTAGGTTTGGAAGGCTCTAGAAAAGGAGACTGCCCATTTCCTAATCTTATGATGTGATGCTTGTGCACAGTTTCCTAGTCTAAGCCCTACCATATCAGAAAGTTAGTTTAGATAAGATGTATTCCATTGTAATGGTAAGAGAATGTCCATATGGTTGTGAGCAATTCAGAATTGTGGTTAGTGTTGTAGAGGTGGGGAAAAAAAAGAGCGAAGGAATAACTTAACAAAGGAAGAGAAAGGAGAACAGTGTCAAAATGTTGCAAAAGTATAGTAATGCAAAAAATAGCATGTTCTCAATGCATCAGCTGTAATTAATTGAAGCAAACAGAGCTATTATTCAGCTCCTGTAGTTCCAGTTCAAAGAAAATATAGTAGAAACTGAGAAGGATCAGAGGCTGTAGAAAATATTCCTACTAAATCTTTCTGTGGATCTAGCCCTATAGTCAACACAAAAGAGATTAGAAGGGCACTCAGCAACAAATCAAATGATCTTAAGAACTACAGCATTAGGAGTGGGCTGCCCACAGAGGTTGTGGAGTCTCCTTCTATAGAGAAATTCAAAATTTGCCTAGATGCATTCCAGTGTGACTTACTGCAGATGATCCAGCTCAGGCAGGGCAGTTGGACCTAGATGACCTTTCGAGATCCATTCCAATCCCTAATGATTTGTGATTCTGTGATTCTGTAATATGAATTTCAGTAGTACAGTTCATTCACTTAGGTCATTCATTTAGATAGGATGAATTTCTGTTTTAAGATAGAGACTTGTATATTGGGGGAAAAAAAGAGGAAGGATTTTTATATATCGTTTCTGGGTAGGATAACTGTGAATAGTTAGCTGTGACCTGAGTGGAGAGCAACTGCCATCTTAGGGTCTGCCAGTGAAAGCAGTTCATGTAGAACTCTCTAAGCACTTACTGTTACTCATATTCAACAAATACCAGTTCAAACTAGGTAAGAATGGAAGGACTTGAGTACTGTGTCCAGTTCTGGGCCCCTCAATTCAAGAAAGATGTTGAGGTGCTGGAACATGTCCAGAGAAGGGCAACAAAGCTGGTGAGGGGCCTGGAGCACAAATCCTATGAGGAGAGGTTGAGGGAGCTGGGCCTGTTTAGCCTGGAGAAGAGGAGGCTCAGGGGTGATCTTATTACTGTCTACAACTACCTGAAGGGGCATTGTAGCCAGGTGGGGGGTGGCCTCTTCTCCCAGGCAACCAGCAATAGAACAAGGGGACACAGTCTCAAGTTGTGCCAGGGTAGGTATAGGCTGGATATTAGGAAGAAGTTCTTCACAGAGAGAGTGATTTCCCATTGGAATGGGCTGCCCAGGGAGGTGGTGGAGGCACCGTCCCTGGGGGCCTTCAAGAAAAGACTGGATGAGGCACTTAGTGCCATGGTCTAGTTGACTGGATAGGGCTGGGTGCTAGGTTGGACTGGATGATCTTGGAGGTCTCTTCCAACCTGGTTGATTCTATGATTCTATGACTATTCAAATCAATATGGAAAAAACAGTGGTTTTTCAAGAGCAGACAAGAGAGAAACTTCTACCCTTTAAAGTCTGAGAGGGCTATGACTGATCTCTGCAGAAGAGCCACACAATCTCAGCAATTACGTGTTACAGGCCCAAAACAAAGCAGTAAAAGGTACATCAAGGCGGAAGATCAGAAATTATGCATCAGTTACAAGCCTTTGGACAGCAATGGTGTTATCTAAGGGGCCAAAACTAAGCCTAGGATATTTACAGCATAGTATAATACATACTTGACTAGCGTTAGAACACACAGTTGCTGTGAAAGGAGGCAGGCCTCTGCCCCTAAGGATTTGAATAGCCTTTTCCAACTTTATCCTTCAGAAATAATTCAGGACTTTGCTAATCAAAAAATGAATTGTAGGAACAATGAAAATACACTGTGGTCACTTCTTTGACAAGATTCGTAGACTAAATCTAGAGTTCTTAATGAAAAACTGCTTTGTTTGCGCACATTTACACCTCAGGTTAAACATTATCCTGAAAGGTGAAGCCCCTCGTTGCAACATCAGATGGTATTTTTCCTCAAACACTTATGTTTTTTTTAAAACAAAAAGACAAAAAAAGCCATTAAAATCCTATACTGAAGATTTCAGGAATGCTGTTTCTAGAATAAGAGCTGTGCCTGCTGTCAAAGGCTGATAACTATGCAGAAAAAACACATATTATTAAACTGTTATGAAACTGAAATAGTCAAGCTTACTGTCATACTCTATGTTTTCTCATTAGATGCATGATTATGTCAGGGAATGAACAGACAGAGAGGAAGAATAAAAAGCAAGATTTTCAAAGGCACCAAGAACAGTTTATCAACAGAAATTAGGTATCTAAGAGGCTACTACTCCTTTGCATACAGATTCAGTAATTTCAGTAATGGATAATGTGCAGAGGGCTGCAAGTACATGCAAAAATGCATGCAATCATAGTAACAAATCCAGGAGTTCTCACAAAGCAACTGTTCCGCAGTGGGGTACATTCTTTCAAATTTTGCCTTGACTAAATAAATTGACCTCATTGCACCTCAGACAAAAATCCATACTTTCATATTGCAAAAGAATATTAAAGCAGACCTCCTTTTCCATGGTGTTGACCTGGTGAAAGACACCGGTTTTCAAGGAGGCATTTATTTTAGTGTGATGTTATTTCTCTACGTTAGCTCATTAATTCAAATTACTCTGTTCTCAAGATCTTTGTCTACATAAAATACTGTTCTCATTAAATATTCTGTAGTGCTAATTAAAGCAGAGGGATATTGTTTAAAATAATTTCCTTCAAACAGTGTAATAAGTCAGGATTTAAAGAGAATTACTCTCATGGATACAGGCTTCAACATTGTAAGAAGCCATCCACGGGATCATCCCAACATTCTATAGCAGGAGGGTTAAGCCACCTCTATTGACAATCACATTGTGCTAGGTCCCATTTCACCCTTCACTGGCTTTTCTCTCAAATTGTTTGTAAAACCTTTTTCTTACAGACAGGCTTTCCTTTTCATTAAGGAAAATCAACATTTTAGATTGCTGTTAAGTAGAATATGCTTGATAATTTGTATCATTTTGTGGCAAGAAAATGAGGAATGGATTTCAATGAACTGCTGAATGGCAGCCAAACTCATCAAGCTCTCTATGAACTTCATCTTGCTATGCTAGGCATATAAAGAGCTTCATAAAGCATTAACAACTACTCTCCTATTTGCAGAGGGAGTCAATTAATCTATTAAGCTGTCATAAGACATGATAATTCTTATTAATATTTTAAAGATTTCTTTCCATTGGCTTAAGTTAGCTACTTATGTCAGTTAAAGAATGATTTCCAAGCGATGTGGGAGGACAACATGTACACTGGATTTCACTAGCACAGGCATAAATTCAAGAGTGAAAAACTCATGGTCACGAACATAATCAAAAAGAGATTATGTTACTTATTTCTTGGTGTTTGATAGAGACAATCATAAAAGTTAATGATGGAAAAGTCCCGAGCCAAAATTCAAACAATGTCGATACGCAAAATGAGGCTGCTGTGCTAAATATCAGTACATATTTAGACAAAACAAATGTCACAGGGATGCTATCAGAATCTACCAGCCTACATTAAACTTAACAAAGCTGAGTTGCAATGAAAATCAGTCTACTGGTTTCCAATACTAAACATGGATCTGAGTGCCCAACTTTTGAAAAACATTTGGTCTTGTTAGACTAATAGTTCATTAGGGAGCTGGGGGTGTTTCACCTGGAGAAGAGGAGGCTCAGGGGTGACCTCACTGCTGTCTACAACTACCTGAAGGGAGGTTGTAGCCAGGTGGGGGTTGGTCTCCTCTCCAAGACAACCAGCAACAGAACAAGGGGGGACAGTCTCAAGTTGTGCTGGGGGAGGTCTAGGCTGGATGTTAGGAGGAAGTTCTTCACAGAGAGAGTGATTTGCCATTGGAATGGGCTGCCCAGGGAGGTGGTGCAGTTGCTGTCCCTGGAGGTGTTGAAGAAAAGACTGTCTGAGGCACTTAGTGCCATGGTCTAGTTGATTGGCTAGGGCTGAGTGCTAGGTTGGACTGGATGATCTTGGATGTCTCTTCCAACCTGTGTGATTCTATGATTCCATAGCTACTCAATTGTATCTTTCATTTTTTTTTCCTTTGGTGGCTTTTTAAAGGGACTGGTGAGGTGCTTTGTGTTCACTAATGTATCTGGAAAACTGTGGCATAAATTGGCTCTGAGAGTTCATGGCCGTAACAGTGACTTTTCCTCAAGCATCTGAAATTGCTTAAAGGTAGTAATTCTTGACATGCCATTTCACTGCACATGAAAAGTGTGCCCAGTGTTGAGTGGGAATTCATGTGAAACCCTGGAGAGGGGCACAAGTTTAGAACATTTGGTTCTTGGATACAGCAGGAGCTACTTCCACAGAGTATCTCCAAAAAAGTAATCAGTGCCCCCCAAAATGCTGTTTGAATTTGCAGTCATTTTAGTACAAAGCATTTCTGCAATTACATGCATAAAAATGCAGAGTATCAATTCTTTCTGCATCAGTAAAGCTGATAAGTTTTGTGCTGTCTTGCGACAATAAAAGTATTAATTTGGGGTTTTAACAGCAAATAGAAGGAAATACAACTTTATATTGTTATCACTTGTTAAAACAAGCAGTAAAAGCCATCTTAGAAGCTGGGTGAATGACCAGGCTGAGAAGTTGCACTGAGCTTTGCTCTCTCTGGATCTGCTTGAGAACAGAATCTCTGTGACCAAGAGCAAAGGCATGGCAGTCCTTCCTACCCAGGTATATGTTTAGTAGAGCTAACCAAGAAAGAGGTCAAGGAGCAAAGTGCATGGGATAAATAGAAGAGAGATCAAAGTAAAGAAACTCAGCATAAACTTGTTAACCTAACAGATAAAGGTGTCATTAAAAAGCAAGAAAATAAAGAATATTTTTATATGAGGGAGTTTGCCATGACATAATTGCTTGACAATATCTTTTTTACTAGATAAAAACCAGCCAGACGTGATGGAAAGAACTTCAAGGGCTATCAGGGTAGGCTTCATTGCAGCTCAGATGGTCTTATCACACTTACATGGCATGACCAGTCTGTTCCATGAAAGTAGACAAGGATGTTGTGTGTCCCAAAAGTACATTGGTAGTTCAATGACTTTTCATGGTTCTTTCTATACTAATTTTTGTTGAGTGAGTTGCAAGCATTACTGAAACCTCTGCACATTGTTTGCTTTCTGAACTATAGGGTTGTTATTTGACAAAAGCATAACTTGAGCACATTGACAACCTAAGCCAACCAATGTGATCACTGCTTCCGTGCAGATTCTTTGATTGGTATCCCAGGTGAAGACAGCAGATGAAGTGTCCAGAGTTGAGGACTAAGCAAACAGTAAACTGAGGAAATTATGTTCATCCTCCTGAAAAATCAAGCACACAAAAATTCAGAGAAGAGAATAGCCTGCTTTTCAGAAGTATCACAGTATCACAGTATCATCAGGGTTGGAAGAGACCTCACAGATCATCAAGTCCAACCCTTTACCACAGAGCTCAAGGCTAGACCATGGCACCAAGTGCCACGTCCAACCTTGCCTTGAACTGTCCCAGGAACGGTGACTCCACCACTTCCCCAGGCAGCCCATTCCAGTGTCCAATGACTCTCTCAGTGAAGAACTTTCTCCTCACCTCGAGCTTAAATTTCCCCTGGCGCAGCCTGAGGCTGTGTCCTCTCGTTCTGGTGCTGGCCACCTGAGAGAAGAGAGCAACCTCCTCCTGGCCACAACCACCCCTCAGGTAGTTGTAGACAGCAATAAGGTCACCCCTGAGCCTCCTCTTCTCCAGGCTAAACAATCCCAGCTCCCTCAGCCTCTCCTCGTAGGGCTGTGCTCAAGGCCTCTCACCAGCCTCGTCGCCCTTCTCTGGACACGTGAGCAGAGGTGCTGCACTGGGCCTGTAATGAAATAACCTGATGCAGAGACAGTGTATTCTTCATTGCTCAATTTGGCAAAACCAATGCAAGATTCCCATACCACACCTCTTCCACTAGGATAGAGTTTGCAAGCCATATTATATACAAATTCCCATTCTTTTTGCTTTGCTTTCCTCATTCCAAAAGTATATATTTCCTCAGGTTCCTCAGTGTCATGAGTCACTGTGGTCTTCTAGTTAATATAGAAATAGACAATGAATTCACTGCAAACTCTTCAGTTCATGTGTTAAAATTTCCACCTGTAAACATAAATTATAATAGACAGGATGCTAGCATTTGCTCATGTTTGATACCCATAGCATGGAAATGAGTACTACTGTGAGCTCAGTGTAACGAGCAGACATGGTTTTCAAGTGGCAGTTTATTACATGTCTTTGATATCTCTTCTTACAATTGTACAAACTGGGAAAAATAGTTTCCTTAAACTAAACATCATGTAGTAATGAGTGATTTTTTTTTTAACTGAGTAGTTCCACCCTTGACTTTGAAATTTTTTTCATTGGAAGACACAGTTGTGGAAAGGCTCTGGGAAGACCTTATAGCAACCTTCCAGTACTTGAAAGGGACTTACAAGAAAGCTGGAAAGGGACTTTTTATAATGATTTGCAGTGATAGGAAGAGAGGGAATGGCTTTAAGCTTGAGGAGGGTAAATTTAGACTAGATATTAGGCAGAAATTCTGTAGTGAGGGTGGTAAGACAGTGGAATAGGCTGCACAAAGAGGTCATGGATGCTCCCTCACTGGAGGTGTTCAAGGCCAGGTTGGATGAGACCTTGAGTGACCTGGTCTAGTGGAAGGTGTCCCTGCCCACTGCAGGGGGGTTGGGACTAGGTGATCTTTAACATCCCTTCCAACTCAAACCATTTTATGAATCTATGAAATTATTAGACAAAAAGTGGTTATTTCACAGACTTACCCAACCACAGTTAAAAGGTTGTTGTAGCAAACCCTGTTTAGGATCACCAGTCCTCCAAAGACAGGATTAAAAAAAAAAAAACTGAAAAAAACTTCTTTTTAAGGCATGAACCATCCTTTCTGTGGCCTTTAAAGGCAGGAAGAATTAGATTAAGACTCTTTGACAAGAGATAATGAAAAGTAACATGTAAATTCTCCTATTATACAAGACAAATATCTCATTTACATTAAGTCAATTAACAGTGATATTCCCTTTCAGCAAAAACCAGCAGACCACTGCACTCTGCCACAGTCACACTGCATACAGCAAAGAGGTCTCTATACTAAATCAAATCTACTAAACATTTATTGCTTGGGTTTTTTGAAAGCAGTCATGAAAGCAACGTGGGATACTCATCTTTACCTCAAGCATGTATGCAAATGTCAACTAATTTGTGCAGATAAGCATAAAATGGAAAGCAAGTTAATTAAAAATCTTCATCTTCTTTCATGCTTTTAAATCACAGTTTCAAAATTTCCTGACACTTTCATATGCATTCTGTTAACTTCAGTTGTTAGTTTTTCACTTTCTATTGAAAAAAGGTGGAACAAAGACTGTACAAGAATCCAGTTCTCACTTACTTAAACATTAAAGAACAGCTCATAACCACTATAAAGTCCTCTGCCATTAGATATATAGCACTGCTCTGCCACTTTTTCTTTATTAATTATTTCCTTTTGAATAGCAATCAATGAATCCAGATGTCTGAACGTGAGAGATCTTAGCCATGGCATCTGGATCCTTCACAGATTCCAAAAGTAAGTCCGGTATTGGCACTTAAACTGAATCACACTCTGTCTGAGTATTTATACTGCCTTTGGCTTGCTGTGTTATTGTGCATTTATTAATAAGCCAGCATGCTTACATTTTGACTTGGGAATACTCCATGCACTTTGGAAGAAATCCTATCCCCATTGAAGTCAATGGGAGTTCTGCCATCAACTACAAAAGAGCCAGGATTTCATCCTTTGAGTTTTTGTTCACAGAGAGGAATAGAGCTCACCCTAGGCAGGCTCTTCAAAAACCTTTCAGTCATATAAGTCTTTGTGACTTACCCTTTAAAAAAAATCTGCTGGGGGAAGAGGTTAAGCTAAAACATCCCAGTTGTTCTGTCTGTATTATCGGCACGCTCATAGATCTCTGACTTAGACAAGGGTTGGCACAGAACATGCTCAGACTGAGATTCTTAAAGTCAGCACAGGGTGACAGCAGGTAAAGACTACTGAAATACAAAGGTTTTGGCCAAAAGTTATAGTCAGGGTCTATTGGGTTCACAGCTCTACTAGATTCCTCTTGCTAAAAGTTGTCTTGTTCCACAGGCCATGGACCCTCTCAGTGGTGGTTTGCATTTCTGCTCCCTTCCAACATTATGTGGAAGCCACAGATATTTAAAGATGTATCATTAAAAAAAAAAAAGTACGATTTTTCAAAGCCTTTCAAAGACAGAAAACATCTCTTAGAAAACTTTCCAAAGATCAAAGAAGAGTTTCCCATGAAAATTTGTAATAGAAAGCAAAGTCTTTTGAGAATTAATCTCATTTTTTTCCTTTAATTTCCAACCATTGTTTTCCATAAAAAGGGACTGAAAAGTGCTGGGAAAACTTCTGTGTACTTTTCAGTGCCCTGGTTATTTTGCCAAAGAAATCTAGGGTAAATTTATTTTGGTTAAACATTTATTTGGTGGCCACTGTTTCTACAAAAGTTATTTTGCTATCCTCACCATTAACCATTTGTTTCTCTGAATGCCACTAAGCGCCACACTATTCTGTGCAAAGAGGTTTAAGGAAGCATTGTCTGTTAATGATAAATTACAGAATTAGTTTTCATGGTTCAAAATAGTGGATTTTTGCAAGCTCAGTATAATTTAGGTCATGAACCATTCCCACTGCTCTATAGTGAATTATAAAACATATAAGTCACTATCACCCCAAAGAAAAAAAATAAAGGTGCATGGCTGTATTTTTTTTTTAATATATGTCTGACTGCTTATCCACTAGGAATAAAATGAAGGTTTAGCCAAACAGCCAAGTTACCAGAGTAGTTCTCCATGTGCTCACTCCTAGCTTGCAGCAAATGGAACTCAATGTCAGGTTAAGTTCACATCTCCTTAGGGTTAAGCATATGTATGTTGACAGCCAGACCAGCTTAGCTGAGATGAAATAAATTCAGAACCTGGAATAAACTGACTGCTAATATTTAGTTTTCATTTATTTTTACTAAATAAATATAGTATTTTGGTCATGGGATTCTGAAATAGATCAGCATATGTTTATAGTCCTTATGATCTGTCTGCACTTTACATCTACTGCTCTTCAAAGCCACTTAAGTTTTAACATTTTTGGATTACTGGTATTGTCCAAATCTCCATCTGTCTATAGACTTTAGCTTTCTTTTTCTAAGCTACAGGGTATTCTGATTAAAGAGACACCCACATATTCTAAATTTCCATTGCAACCTGCCTTTCATGTCAGTTCTGACATTGCTTCAAGCATATTTTACAGAGTTTGTTTTTCCTCTACTATGCCCACTGTTAGTAGTTATCTGACACTGGTCTCCTATCTTGTCATAAGAGTTTATTATTTTTAGCTGGCATATTTAGTTCACTTTTGTATTCCCTTCTGCGTATCTTGTCTTCTGATCAGTCTTCCTCTGGAGATTCACATGAAACCTGTGGATTCTAAGGAAAGCATGGAAGTGGCAATGAATGGTCAACAAATTCCTACCAGGAAAAAAAAATAATAATGAATGCTGAGGAAAGCAACAACCAGGTACAGAGTGACTTTGAGACTGAATTCTGTATTTGTCACAAATTGACAGTAAGGAGCTAGAGGACTATGTGGTGGCTAACACCCAATGTAGGGGGAAAAAAGATAAAGACAGACAGACAATATTCACTGAGCTTACTCGGTCACCTAGGCACTGACCTAGCAAATCTTTTCAGCTTCACCTATAGTCAGCAGAAAAGCATACTTTCTTTCTGGGTATTAATCATGCTTTATATTCACTAGTAAGTATTGCAGATTGAAAGGAGTAGACATGCTAAGCAAATCTGTTCATGCTGAGGACCTAACAGCCATAGTATGGCTGGTCCACCTTTTGTGGACTTCACAATAATTTTGATCTGATCTCAAAGACAATACAAATTAAGACTGGGGAGCTTACGATGCACACCTGGTTTAATCTCATTCAAATGGAGCAGTTTGTGCTCTCCAAGTCTGCTCTCTAACATGATTCAAAGCAGGGCAAATGGGAAGTTGAAGTGATTCACATCTTTTTTTAGAACCTACTTCTCATTCCCTTGTCTCTTCCTCATAACAGAAATAGCTAGAATAATAACCTAAAGGAGTGTCTTGTATCGCCTTGTACCCCTGCAAGACTATCAGCTGTCCCTGGAAAAGTTTAGCTCTCTACTTCCTTGATTGTTCATTCAGTTCGTTTCTTCTTTTTAATTTTTTTTTGCTTTCATATTGTGTACTTTGTGAAGTAAAATGGTTACAGTGTTTCTTCCACTAAAGAGCACATATGATTAAGCATCTCTTCTCAGAAACTGGTATTTGCAGCTGAGGTTAAACCAAAGAATCAGTAAATTATCATTATTATTATCCTCTCAATGGAAATAAAACAATAAATGGTGCTATCCTCACAATGTTGTATTTGTAAGAAACAGGGCTTAGCCCTGTATTCTTTGCTTGCTCAGAGCTTTTTATCTAGGCTGAAATTTTGACTGAGCATGAAATGCTGGGCTATGCCACACAGATAAAATATCCGAGTAAAAGGAAAAATGAAAGGTTCTTCAAATTTACTTCTTACAATCTTACTAAATAATCTAGTAAGGGAGCAGTGGTGAGTCATTCACATCACATTTTTATCTATCATCTAAGGGACAAAGCAGTCACCTGAAAGCCAAGCAAAGTCAGAACATCCACAGCCTGAGGAGAGTCTGGAAACCCTGACTTCCATTTCCTGAACAATCGGTTTAACTCTCTAGACTGTTATACACAAGCCTGATGGTTCCTACAGCTGTACTTCTGGATGAAACTGTCTGTGACTGCGGTACTTTGTGTTGAAATAAATGCTGTCCATGTGTGTTAGAGGTGCTCAGAGACCACTGATTGAACTGACTTCTCAAAGGAGATGACGTTGAAATGCCTTGTTTGTAAATCATAAAGTACCTTAATGAAGAGAGCAGCACTGAGAAGCAAAGATGGTGATTCTTCAGAGAACATAAAACCCTTGGGCACCAAATGAAATTTTCACTGAAATAATGCACTCATCAAATTTTAGGTGCCCCAAGTAAGATTTATGTCAACAACTCTGATGAACTCAGTTGCCTAAAATCCTAATTGCATTGAATTTCATATGTCCAAAGGTCTTTTTATATCTTGCCCTTTTAAAGCAAAGGGATGAAACCCAGACTTTGTGTTACTTCAGTTCATTTTCTTGCACTGTATTCTATACTATCTCCCTGTAAAACATGTATGTTAAAGATAACCAGGTAAGTGCAAGCACTGGGAAATAACAAAATATTCCTATTTCTGAAATTTACATTGGGATTGCTTTCCAAAGGAAGAAAGGACAGTGACATATTTAAAGCTTGCATTTCTTTTTCTAATCTAAAACAATTAAAACCAATAAAAAGAAAATAATGGCAAGAGTCAGCTTTCCAAAAACATGTAAGAATCTTGTAATATGTAAAGGCATCTAATGTGAATACCAGCCACTACTTCAAGAAATCCCATTCATATCACTTGCACTTTGCTGCCTGGAAGTGTTAAGAAATGCTCTTCCTGGGACAGTTCTCTTAAAAATTATGACTCTTAACACTGTAACTATAGGTCTCATAACTTGACTGAAAAATGGAAAGGGGAAATGTATGAAAGTACTATGTGCATTTTCTCTGCTCTTCCCAGGGGGGAAAAAAGTACATGAAAACAAACATGATTTGAATTATCTGCTTTTGAGTGTATCTAGTATTACAGCTGGCACACGTTAAATTATTCTTCTCATGAAAATGTACAATTTTTTGTTTGTTTTTATCTGGCTTCTGTGTCTGAGTAAAAATTAACACTATAAAACTATGATTAATTAACAGCACTGAAAGACAAAGACTTTTTTCCTCTATTAAGGTAATTGCTTTATTCAAATTAACTAGAGCATGCACTAGCTGCAAAGCAGTGGTTCCTTTTGCATTTAAGAATATTTTTACATGACTCACTTCAAACTCTGTTTTTTCTGTTACTACCTCCATGAGCTCAGTGCCACGCAGCAGACATATTTATTGTGCTGTGCAAAGGTTACAGCCAACAGAGACTTGCTATGTGCAAAGTCCGGGTATCTGGGATCTTAGTAATTAAAGCATGGTATTTCTTGTCGCTTCTTTATAATCCAAATGGGTTCAGATAGAACAGCTTCTTTATAACTTCTCTGATAAGGACTGGGGTAAACAGGAGGTACAGGCAGACACTGGTTTCAGGCCTGAGTTCATTCACTCACTGACACCAGTTTTAACCTACATACACAATACTGATAAACAGTGGTAGAGTCAGCATGATTGATAAGACTCCTGCTCCCTGCACAAATACCTCACAGGACTTGCAGCTGAAAAAATTCACAAGGGTGCCTGTCAAAATTGCTTTTGGCTAAGAACCTACTACACTGAACTTACTTCTATCGTCTAACCTGTCTGAATTCCTCTGAGTCCATACAATACACAAGAAATACCAGGAGACAGTGTTGCAATCTCTTCAATAAAATTGCATCTGGATCATTATATGCAGGACAGTGTCATTACTCTAGTATTAACTAGAGATTACAAGTACTCCTGTCACCTTATTCTCCACTGGATTATAAAACTGTAAGGATGAGCAAACACAGAAGGAACTATAAAATCTATCCAGAAAAGTGAGATAACCAAGTGAGCAAGTACACACTCATCAACAGCTGTTTAAATATGACACGCCTGACTATGACACTACAGAAAACAACTGACTTAGGTTCTACTCCCAGATAATGGTCTTATAGTTACCAAGAAACTGTATGAGTTATTAAAAATTCATCATTACTGTGCCCATTTTTCAGTTTTCAGAGCTGTCACTGAGATGCTTGCTTAATTACCCCCAAGACCATTGTACATCATAAGTACATTCAGTAACTGGTACTGAAATCTTTCCACTTCAAAGAATAAGTTCCTTTAATTTGACAATTGGTGACACATTGGTGTTTGTTCCCAGTTCTGTTTCATGGCTCTCATGTGTGCTGATGTAAAAGACTCTGACAGGGCCCAAATGGATTTCCTACCAATTTTCTAGCAGTACATACAGATAGGCTCAGCACATATTCATTTCTTTCGTCCCCAGGTGTGAAGGAAATAAACACCAAAAAAAAAAAAAAAAAAAAAAAAAAAAAAAAAAAAAAAAGGAGAGTTACAAAACCTTGGCTCCACTCTAAGAACACATCAGACTGCTACTGGAAATGGTCAAAAGTAAATTGCTGCCTCTTTGAGAAACAATTCCCATGACAGCCATTTCTCCATGGAACTGGCAGTTAAGAACAATTGATGTCTGAAGCAATTAAGAGGTTCAGCAAAGATACACTATAAATATGTTACACTGGATATTTTAGTTATCAAGCACCAAGAAGAATTACAATGCTGTTAGCAATACTCGAGTTACAGCCACTTAAGGTGGGAAGGCATTTTCAAGACTGAATTGTATCTTTTTGTTCTGAAACAAAGCATTAGAAATTCAAACAGTTTTAGAACACAGAAGCATTTCTGTGACACTTCAGAATTTAAAAGCATCCTTATCTAGTTGAGGATGCCCCTGCTTACTGCAGAAGGGGTTGGACTAGATGATCTTCAGAGGTCACTTCCAACCCAGACCATACTATGATTCTAATACTTTCAATAGCTGCATGTTTTGAACTGAACCACCCGAATACAAGATGTTTCTTTCTTATATTTGATATGAACTTAGACGAAATGCCATGTAAAGTTGTGTCATTAACATTTCCCTAATATTTCTGAGGAATTCTTTGCTCTTTGGGCAGTGGAGTTTTTAGTTTTCCTTCTTTCTCTCAAAGAAATTAAACAATTTTAACAATTATAGATCAGTATCTTACCTTACATCTTGATTTGTGGCAGTAGGAGAATTCAGTTATCCAAACAGTGCACAAAATACATCCACAAATTATGAAAGTTAAGCATTGAATGGTTGATCCCATTTACCAGTTAGATCATAGCATCACACAGGGAATTTGGCTGGTAGAGATTTTGTGAGGCCATCTGGTCCAACCACTTCTCAAAACAAAGCTGACTTCAAAAAAAAGCATGTCTGGGTGCAAGTTATCCCTATATGGTTATTTAAAATTACACATTATAGAGGAAGACATCTACTATCTTCATTACTTACTTTTAGACTAGAAAATCTTTGGCCAAGACCTTACTGTAGTCACCTATTATGCTGTCCAAAATGAAAATAACAATACTTCTAGAAGATTGCTGCCTACTCTGCATCATTGTTGGCAGATCATCTTTGCACTACTAGAAACAGACAAAAACTATTAACATAAATATTTCTATTCCTGATATAGTTAAAACTACTAAAATTGTCTTTAGGTCTTCCAAACATGTTTTTCTCCTTATGTCTTTTTACTTTCTTTATAACCTTTCTTCACTCCCTAACCTCTCAGTTAAATCCATTTATGTTAGTTTCCCCTTTCTGCATAGCTGATCCCATTGTATTCATTCCTCCTTCAATTTTCAGTTCTATGTAACTTTGTATTTTGGTTTTTTTTGGGACCTAGCATGCAATCAAAATAACATCAGTTAACACTCTCATATCTACATTTTTAATTAATCAGTTCATAATTGTTCCTTAAGATGTTCTGAGAATATTTTAATGCTAGTGGGATGATGTCTCCAGTATTTTGCTCATACTGAAATCTCCACAAAAGTACAGTTTGCCTGGGAGGAAGCATATGACCATGACACTTAGGAACAACACAATCAAAACAGCCACCCACAAACATTTTTTGTCACTTGCTACAGCGCTGTTGGCAGCACAGAGATAGTTAAATTACTTCATACACAAAATGCTGCTCCCTCTTCTTTTGCCAAAATGTTCTCCATTGTCCAAAAAAACAACTCAATAACCTTAAACATCCCAGTTTCAGTCACATCACCACATTAAATTCAATTCACAGTATCACAGTATCACAGTATCACAGTATCACCAAGGTTGGAAGAGACCTCACAGATCATCAAGTCCAACCCTTTCATTATTCTGAGTCCTAGAATTAACACTGGCAGTTAAATGTAGGCAAACCTCCCTAGTATTAGCAGGATAAGGTGTATGAATCAGGAACACTGATATTTGTAAGGACAGGAACATGGTATCAGTGTGTAAGTTTTTTTAGTGAAATGTCTATGGTTTTTAGCTCTATGACACAACAGAAATACTGTAATTACTACGAATTATTTAGCAGTCTGAGACTTGGATCAGTGCTCTTCATAAGCACAAAGGAAACAAGTCAAATTAAATGAATGCTAAAATTCTGATCTAGAAAAAAGTAAATTAGAAGTTACTAAGGCCAAGGAAGCTAATGAATCTAATTAACAGCATTATTAATTCTACAGTCTACAACCAATAGTAGCATAGCTATCTTCAAGATAAATTCAGGATTTCCCATTTCTAGATTTGCACAATTTCTCTAATCCACCCTGGTGAGACCCCACCTGGAGTATTGCATCCAGTTCTGGAGCCCCCATTACAAGAAGGATGTGGAGATGCTGGAGTGTGTCCAGAGAAGGGCCACTGGGATGATCAGAGGGCTGGAGCAGCTCTGCTATGAGGACAGATTGAAAGAGTTGGGGCTGTTCAATATGGAGGATGCTCCAAGGTGACTTTATAGTGGCCTTTGAGTATGTGAAAGGGGCCTACAAAAAAGCTGGGGAGGGGCTTTTTAGGATATCAGGGAGTGAGAGGACTAGGGGGAATGGAGCAAAGCTGGAGGTGAGGAGATTCAGATGGGATGTGAGGAGGAAGTTGTTCAGTATGAGAGTGGAGAGAGCCTGGAATGGGTTGCCCAGGGAGGTGGTTGAGGCCTTGTCCCTGGAGGTGTTTCAGGCCAGGCTGGATGAGGCTGTGGCCAGCCTGATCTAGGGTAGGGTGTCCCTGCCCATGGCAGGTGGATTGGAACTAGATGACCCTTGGGGTCCCTTCCAACCTTGACTGATTCTATGATTCTAGTCTGAGTCAGCTCAAAAATTTAGAGTATGTGTTTATCAAATGTAATGGACAGTCACTGAAGTTTTAAGGTGCTGTTTTAGACTGAACAATCTTCACTCACTTTGCTTTATCAGTAGATCAGGTATACTGTTTATCTTCAGTGATCTACTCCCTGAAATCACTATGACTCTGGCTTAATTTATTGATTCCAAAGAAGGATCTGCATATTTACCTTTTAGACTATTTTCAATAGACCTGTTCGTGATGTTTGTCTGCAATTTTTTCTCTTGAAAATTTCCAATATATCCTTGTCTTTTGGGTTTGCTTGCAAGGACCCTTTTCTCAAGTACTGCTTTAAGTGTTAGATCACTCTTGAAACATGGTCTCAGTTCATATGGGCAAACACTCAACCCGCAGAGTAAGTTCCACCATCTCCTACGAGGGAAAAATAAAACAATCATGTAAATTTTTTAAGCAGTTATATATTTCTTATACACTTTCTTTTGCATACTTGCAACGTACATATGTGATACAGATATATAAGTATAGTGACGAGCAAGCATTCTTAAGAGATGCCAATTATCAAGTTTTCCTCATTCTGAAGTAGTTGGAAACACAGATGTAGAGTTGTATGTAGAGTCCACAACTACCTGAAGGAAGACTGTAGCCAGGTGGGGGTCAGCCTCTTCTGCTGGGCAACCAGCAACAGAACAAGGGGACACAGTCTCAAGTTGTGCCAGGGTAAGTATAGGCTGGATGTTAGGAGGAAGTTCTTGCCAGAGAGAGTGATTTGCCATTGGAATGGGCTGCCCAGGTTGGTGGTGGAGTTACTGTTCCTGGAAGTGTTCAAGAAAAGCCTGGATGAGGCACTTAGTGCCATGGTCTTGTTGATTGGGTAGGGCTGGGTGCTAGGTTGTACTGGATGATCTTGGAAGTCTCTTCCAACTTGGATGATTCTATGATTCTATCTGTCCATTCCAAGATTGTTTCTACTTGGATAGAAATTGACATAATTACTTTACATGGTACTGTGACTTGTAGTAATTCTAGTGGAACTAGGCAAGGATAAAGGCAAATTAGGAGAGAGCTCTGAATGAATTTCAGAAGTTCATAGCTAATGTTGCAGAAACATTAATTTGGATTCATGAAGAATTTAAAATGGGAGCAAAAAAATCTTACTACAGCTATTTTTCTTTTATTTTTCAGAATATTACCTGTACCTGTTAAAGTGCTTCACAAGTTTCTGGATTGCAAAGAGGAGAGAGGTTTTAATGTTTGTTTGTTTTCAATTTTTAGTTTTAATGATGTTTTAATTGCTTCCAATTATGTATTATAGGGTTCTCTTCTCTTCAGGAGGAGAAGTCCCAAAAGCCTGTTAAGAAAAACATAAATCTTCAAAATAATATTTTTCACTGATACAATATTTGGATCCAACTATTTTTGTAGTTGTTGTTTTGCTTTTGTGGTTTTTTTTTTTTTTTTTCTGTGTGGGTTTTTTGTGTGTTTTCTTTTGTTGGTTTTGGGTTTTGTGTTTGCCTTTTTTTTTTTAAAACACATTTGTGAATACTGTAACTCAAAGATTCTAGGCCACAGTTTGACTTTCAGTCTGGCTATTTAGTGAGAATTCAGGGCAGCTTTTTTTGATGTACGTTGACTCTGTACCTGAAGGTGTGACTACAGTGGAGAGTAGTTTAAGCAAATAGAAAATAGGTTATTTGAAGGCAGTGGATGTCAGAGCAAGATAGGAATTAAAGTAGGTCCTCAATGCAATTGCACAACCCATGATGAAGTCTGTGCAATCACCTCTTTCATCCTGTTTACCCATGGAAGCCAGTTCAAAGCTACTATCCACATAAACTTCTGACATTCAATACATACTCATCTTCTGACTTCGTTTTTTTGGGTATGTACTCCCAATAGAATATAGTTCTTGAATAATTTTTGTCAATTATTTATATTTTTTATTTTTTACTTCTAGGCTTGGCAATTCTTGCTACAAAAGATTTCTGATAAGGCCTTTTAGAGGTATTGCACATTGTGTACTTCTTTGGGGGGGAATGATAAGAATTATGCAAAGCAAACACTTTAGTGCTCAGATTAACAGATAATACTCAGTGTCAGACCACACTGACTTGTTTAGCTGAAAGATCACCCTGACATAGAACACGAGAGAACGAATCATTTCCATGACCATTTGAATGAATGCGACCCCTAAGCTCCTTGTACCTGTCCCAGTCCCCTACATTATCCCACGTGACAATGAAAACTGCAGCAACAAACTGTCAGCTCAAATGGATTCTGCTTGGAAAAACAGAAATTGCTTGCTTGCCTATAACGGCATGTGCTCTCTGCAGAGAAGATAGAGTAATTTCTTCTTTTAATAATCCTTCTTTTACATTAGGGAAGTGACAATGTAGTTTGTAGAAATAACTGGAAAAGTCACTGTATATCCTTTCTGGTGGGAATGAAGTCAGCCTCTTAGAAATCCACGCACAGAGGCTACATATGTGCCTCAAGTGTGTCAAACAGGACCTGCGATTATTCTCTGCCCCTTCACTCAGTATAATACAGTTGCACCCTTAATGTTAAACTCACTCTCCAAAATGAAGTGACTGCATCCAAGCTTTCTATTAAACAGTTCTTGACTCAAGTGGAGTCTATAAACATGCCAGGAAAGGTTCTGAAAGTGTTTGTTGGCTCCTGACAAAACCATAGCAATGTGTGCTCTACCCATAAGAACTGTCACCCTTTTGCCCAAATCTTAATCAAACTTACCACCACAAAAAAATCCAGACGTCTCCAAATTCAGTGGTAAATCTGTCACTGTCTTTCATAAAGGTAAAGTTTCCTCTTATTTTGCAAATTTCATTACATATTACTTAAATATTTAAGGCCAGGCTGGTTGGGGCTCTGGCCAGCCTGATCTAGGGTAGGGCGTCCCTGCTCATGGTAGGGGAGTTGGAAGTAGATGATCCTTGTAGTCCCTTCCAACCCTGACTGATTCTATGATTCCATAAGACCTTTCAATAGTTTGCTAATGTTAAAATCTAATAGAGGTAACAAAGCTTTCCTTCTGTTTGTTTGTGTCTGGTTTTTAGTTGATGGTATCTATCCATAGATGATGGAGCTTCATGTATGAATTAACAGGTAACAGCTGTGACTTATACATTGCAAACCTACTAAGAATTTAACAATCTGCTTCACAAATACTAACATTTGATTAAACTCAAACCAGAAAAAGTTCATGAAAGCTTAATTTTTAGTTTAATTTATTCATTTTTTAGCCTGCAACAACTCTCTCAAGCATAAACTTTAGTTTTGCAGTAGCAGTCATAGGGGAAACACAATATTTGGGAAAGATCCAGGATTATCATACTTACATATAAATAAGGATCTCATTAAATACAAAATATGTGGTCTTAAAGTTTCCATACAAATGTTGTAACGTTGCATTCAACTTCAAAAATGGAAAATGTCACAGCACTTACCAACCATAATTTGCAGCAATTAGACTTGAAGAGCTCCATTTGAAATAAACACAGTCCTACGCTTCCTACAGAGACTGAGCATCATTAAGTTGTGTGATAATTTATAGATGCATTGATCAAGAGAATGCATTCATATAGCTTCTGTTAACTGGCAGCTCTTAACAAAGTTGATAATATACTGTAATAAAATAAAGGGAAAGACAATTTCCTTCTGACAAATCTCACTTAAAATCCAGACAAAAATGGCATAATGAAATTATAAATATTAAGGGTTTTCTCTGATGGAGATATGTCTTGCAATGGTGTTATAAACTGGTGAGTTTCCTTTAATTGACAAGAAATTGCAATTATATATTTCATTTGGTATTCTGCATTTGCTGCATTTTAAACAAAACAGCATGTTGTTGTTCTATACATGCAAATATCAAGTAGGGTAAAGATACTTCATTTATCACCAAAAAACTTTGTATCTGAACATTTTAACAAGGTCAGAAGAAGCAAAAATAATTCCTTAAACCAAATAATCTTAGCATGAAGCATGTAAACTAAGAACTGAGTCACATGTAAAACAATGTGAGAAGCAACAGAGTAGATTTGTGGATCAGGAAACTCCTTTCTGTTCACACAGACTCACAGATGCACTGAGTTGGAAGGAAGCCCCAAAGGTCAGCTTGTCCAACCCCCAACAGTCAGCAGGGCCACCTCCAACTAGATCAGGCTGCCCAGGGGCACATCAAGTCTGTTTATAGGACAGGTGCTCCAAACCTCTGATCATCTTGACCGCCCTCCTCTGGACCTACTCCAGCAGGTCCCCATCTCTCACATTGAGGGTTTCATAGCTGGACACAGTACTCCAGGTGAGGTCTCACCAGAGATGTGTAAAGTGGCAGAATGACCTTTCTTGACCTTCCAGCCATGCTTTTTTTGATGCAGCCCAGGTTCTGATTTGGCCTCTGGGCTGTAAACTGTGCACTGTTGGCTCAGGTCCAGCTTCTCATCCACCAGTACATTCAAGTCCTTTTCTGCAGGGAAATTTCATCATTTCCCAGCCTGTACAGATACTGAAGGTTACCCCAATCTAGGTGGAGGACCTGGCACTTTGCCATAATTTCCAAAAGCATTCAGGTTTTCACTGTCAGTGACAGATATTGTTCATACAAGAAGAAAGCAAAATCCTCTTCAGAATATCATGAAAGTAATTTGTACATGAGGTTTCTTTTACTGACCTCATAATTATCTCTGCATGCTGCAGATACAGCAATAGCAGACTTAGCAGGTCATTATCATTTATTGTTCAGGAGCATATCAGTTATCTTAAATGTTGGGTCTCATCACACTAAATATTTCAAAGCAAGACCATGCATTACATAAAACACAAGTTACACAAGCACTTTAGTGATATTTATGTTGCAAAGGATGTGGGAATTAGTTAATTTCTTATTTTAGAACATTCTTTATTACTGTATAAATGCAAAAAAAAAAGTAGTTATAAAAATTTATATGGAAATCCATTGGGTAATGTTTGGAATGATGTTTATTCAGCCTTATTTAGCCACTGTTTTAGAGGTTGCTGTTTTGAAACCAAGGTATGAAGCACTGGTAAACCTCACAGTACATCTGTGTAGAGCATAAGGGGACTAGGTTTTGCACTAAGGTAGTTGAGCTCGTACCAAAACCCTACTATGCACAAGGATTGAATGTGTTTTACATGGCTTCAACCACAAGCAAAAGTAAAGTATATGTAGCAGAAATCTCCACTTGCCCAGAAATACCACTTTACATGACAGAGAAGGGAAAACTTAAGAGTAGACTGAATGCTGGGAAAAGAGCTTAACACAAAGTCTGGATCAGGAGGTGTGACTTACATAATTTCCCAAGTGCGGCCAAACTCTGGGTCAAGTGGGAGTGAATTTCAAATGAAAAATTATGCTACTGAGCAAGTTCTGTTTTTCAGTTGTGGCACTGTCATCTTTGGACTCTTGATCCTACAATCAAATTTACAGATGAAAAACTCAGTGAAACACTCTCAGGGGCATGGATGCACTTGTGGAAGTCTGATTTCGCAAGCAGATGCTTGAAGTGAAAACTTCCTGTGTATCATTTTTGCTGTAGGGGACTTGAGAAACAAAACAAATCTGCAACACGCAGAGTGAAAAGCCGAAAATATACTGAAAATCTGTTTTTTACTTTCCACACAGTATTAGTAACACACAGACTGATTCTCCTGCTGCTTAAATATATGGAATGAAATCTTTGTCCCAGTGAATTCAGTGGGAGTTATCAAATTAAGCAAAATTTTCTCTCTGTGCTAGTGTGATTTTCCTGTACTTCAATTCCAAGGATGGATCAGCACCCTGCAGGAATTAAAGCTGCTGTAGTATATCATACTTATCCAGCATATTGTCTGGGAGATCACAGCACAGAAGTAATTTTGCTTTGTTGTATAAATAAAGAAAAAAAATCAACCAAACTCCCACCCCCACAAAAAGAAGTTTAAAAATATTTTAACTTAAATTCTGTTTCTAAACAATCTCAAAATGGATGAAATTATTTATGCAGTTATTTCAATACAATACAAATCCTGGGGTTAGGATTTGGTAATTAATTAAAAATAGAACTAGTGCTAAAGGCCAGACACATATGTATGAACATCTGAGAGCACTGGTATGAAAGAACAGGTTGTGCTTCAAGTGTAAAAAGTAAGCATATGTGGCAGTGAACATTGCTATTGTTTGCACTGTCATTTTAAATTTCCTACAAATGGTCAATGATAAATGCCAGAAGAGTTTTAGAGAACTCATTCTGTTTGTAAACAGAGACAAGATGTAAAATATTTAACAAGATGGATATAATGATTAACACCGAAGTCTAACATTATAAGGCTTTTAAGAAAAAACAAACATGCGACTAACTTAAACCATGGACTGGACATCAGCTTGAAAAAGACGCTGAGCGGTGCCACAGTGGGAAATAGAAACAGATCTTCCACATTCCTAAATAAAAGAGCCTTTGACAGATCATAAACCTGAACAATGACATGGAGAAACCTAAGCTAACAAAGCCACTGCCTTTTCTGACATACATTTCTATGTTTAAATTAAAACTGTAGATAAGGATTCCAGATGAGGCTGTGCTCCTTAAACTTTGTGTATTCAGTGGACACATGTATAGACAGTGCTTGAACAAAAAGAATTCTTTTGTTGAGAGTGTGAGGAGTTTCATTTTTTGTTGAATATGCAGAATTCACAAGTGGTTTGCTATGGTTTTATATGAATTAAGACCAAACAAGTGTTGTCAGATTTGCATAATACAAAACATGTAACTTTGCAGACACGGTGTTCGTTAAGCTGTGCAAGGGGCCATAGCTCTTTCTTCACATACAGCTTATAGGGTTGGGGCCAGAACTTAGTTAACTGATATGGATCATAAAAATGAATAATGTTAAAAAACTATTAGATCATTCAGTTTGCCTCTTCAGAGACATTTAGATGATTTAACAGATCGTTTCCAAACTCTTAGTTGTTGTGATTTCATGACTCATAATCCATTTGGCTCACCCACCATCACTACATGTAAATTTGTTTCACCACTCATCAGAAACATTATTTCAATACTTCTAATGACAGAATTGCCATTGCATACGCAAATTGCTTTTCCTCCTCAGAATAAACTAATCTTAGAATGACAAAAAAAACCAAAACCAACAACAACCCAACAAATTTCAAACTTTTTGATCTACAGATCTTTAGAAATATAGTATTTATTATACAAAATGGAACTATATAAATCTAAATAATTGAAATTATTAAAGTTATAATAGAAAGATGGTTAATCCTTCTCCTGTATGATCACATTCAGTCTGTTAATTAGCTCTACTTTTCCACCACCAATGCTGAAGAACTAGGAATTTACCCATGGAGTGTCCAAGTCGAGCTTCTGAGTACTTTTACATTAGTTTCAGTACAGAACACAAGGTTTGCTCTTCTACCTGTAAAAAGAGCATATCTTCTTACTTCTTAAACACTTATTGCCACCAAAATTTGTATTTGTGTATTTTAAGAAGCAATATTAACTGCTCTCAACTGTCAAGAGTCAAAGCTGTTTCTACATTCTGTTTTTTTATATGTAAACTGATCAGTTATTGACTCATTTCACCTAAGTGATGATACTGTAAGTGATGATATTATCAAAATTGTGAAAAATACAGAAGTGGTAAGACTGGCATGTGATCTACTGAAATATTTGAAATGAAATTTAACTGCACATTCAGTAAACAGGCAGTGTTAGTGGATTGAAAGTATTTCAAGAGTTAGTTCGGGTTATCTGCAAACACTCAAAGTGGCTTCAGACGGTGTGATAAATGTGACGCTCCCAGTGAAACTCCACAGCACACGCACCCTCATGACTCACTCTAGGTCAGACTGAACTATTCGCTCCTGCGCTCCTTCCTTTTACTGGAGGCACACAACCGTGTTTCCAAACATCCAGCTAAACTTGTGGTTGCTCCTGCCACCTAGTGGCTATGGCTCCAGTTAAAGAAAACTCTGAAATGACTTCTATTCCTGCTGTTGCCACTCCTTAAGTACCTCGGTGTTGCATACATCTTCCCCTTCAAAGCTATTTTTTTAAAGGACAAAGACAAATGCTGTTACATCGAAAGCTGCAGCGCCTTTTAGATAGGGCATTTGTTTACATGCAACAAAAATACCCAGATTTGGCAATCAATTATCACCCATGAGTTTTTAGGTTTGCGGAAGGTGAAAGCAGGAGAGGGATGGATCCAGGCCATGGAGCCTAAGTTTCACTGCCTATATGCTTTAGCATGCCATAACCTAATCATAGAATCAACCAGGTTGGAAGAGACCTCCAAGATCATCCAGTCCAACCTAGCACCCAGCCCTAACCAATCAACTAGATCATGGCACCAAGTGCCTCAGCCAGGCTTTTCTTGAACACCTCCAGGGACAGTGCCTCCACCACCACCACCCATTCCAATGCCAATCACGCTCTCTGGGAAGAACTTCCTCCTAACATCCAGCCTGTACTTCCCCCAGCACAACTTGAGACTGTGTCCCCTTGTTCCATTGCTGGTTTTCTGGGAGAAGAGACCAACCCCCACCTGGCCACAACCTCCCTTCAGGTAGTTGTAGACAGCAATGAGGTGACCCCTGAGCCTCCTCTTCTCCAGGCTAAACAACCCCAGCTCCCTCAGCCTCTCTCCATAACCTCGTAATAGACAATTCCAAAGTACTTTGTTATGACCTGTTCCTCTTAAAAATGAAAAAGTGGAACAGTTATCTATTTTAATATCAGGTTTTACGATATTCCTTAAGTCCATCTTCTCAAAGAGGTACTTGAGACTCTTCCTGTGGGAAGGTCTTCTGAAGGAGTTGCCTAAATACAAGTAGCTATGTCCAAACCCTGAAGCATACTGCTGTTACTTGAGGGGTGGGGAGGGAAGATGAGGTAGGATGAACACAAAATTGGAAGACTGGGTTGCAGAGGGAGTACAGAGAACATTATTTCAATGCATTATGAAAAGAAAGTAAACTACTTCATAGTTCAGAATGAGTATGTATGCTGTTATTTTCTGTTAAATAGATGCTCAGACCAGTATTCCAAATTCGCCAGTACTGGATTTATGTTGGCCAACATAAGGATGCAAGAATAAATCAGACATTTTGTTCAGAAATGTAAAGCTGAATGTGTGTCAGCAAGACTGATACAAGCTTTGTTCTGAGTAGCTCTTACAAAAACCCTGAGCAAGGCAAATATTCCTGCTTAGCTGCAAATTTAAATCAAGAACTGTATATTCTAGGGTTAACTCAAGTAGCAATGATACTGCTTTAAACATACATTGTCCAAATTTAAATACAGCAGCTGTATTTTGAGATGACCATTACCTGTAAGAACTGTAAGAGTAGCTTTTCTCATCCCTAACTTTGAAAAGCAGAACTATGATGCAGTAACCCTGACCAGCAGAGAAAAAAAATAAAAAACAAACAAACAAACACACACACAAAAAAAAAACCAACAGCAACCAAACCTAAAACATTATTTAGAAAGAAAATCCTTAGAAATCATTACACACATCTGAACTCATTCTAAAAAGTGAAATCAGTAATAGGTAGGTAGTATCAATTGGTATTTGTTGGACTATATGTCTTATTTCTTTTCTGTATTACACTTATCTCACTGAGCTTCTATTGGCCATAACCAAACCCCAAACCAGTAACAAGACAAAACATCACCAACACCTCTCCCTAAAAAATCCCGACGACAGTTCTCCTAGAAAACTCACGACTTGCATGCCAAAGAAAAGTGGGGCAGCACTTTTCTCCGTGTCACGATGTTCTACCATCCTGGAGGAAACCAAAGCAGACAAACAAGCCCTTCAAACAAACAAACAAGCGCAGAAGGAAAACTGACCACCGCAACCCACCGCCACGCAAAGCGGCAGGAACCCGCCCCCGTAACCGCGGCGCTGCTACAGCCCTGCCAGCAGGCGGGGGCGGAACTCTGTCATCGGCAGGTGCCCATGGACTAGACCCCACCGCGGCGTCCCTGCCAATCAAGCCCCAAGCCCTGTCCCCTCCGCAAGCCCCCGGCGGTGCTGCAGCGCATGCGCCCTAATTCACCGCGTGTCACAGCTGCTCTCCCGGACGCCATTTTTTCTGCGGGAGAGTGAGTGAGGGCAGCGGTGGTTTTCGCTTGGACTTGGCATGCTGGCATGGCACCTAAGTTCCGCGTGTGTGAGCGGTAAGGAGGCTGCCAGCTAATGCTTGCTGAGCGGTGGCAGGCTTAATTTTCAGATGCCGCCTGCCCGCGGTCTGCGCCGCCCCGAGCCTGCCGACCTTTCCGCCCCACCCCCGTCCGCTCTGGCGAGTGCTGCCTGGGGCGCCTGACAGCCTGCCTGGGGGAGAGCTGCTGCTTTGCGGGGCAGCGCAGTATCTGTCACGGGTGTCCTGCGTTTAGTTGCATTTATAAACGTGGCATTTTTATTCTGCAATGTTTGTATAGTCGTAATGCACCATCACAGTACAGGTGTTGATGGCTAAAGCATTGCAAACAAAAGTCATGTGTAACCACTGCTGCTCAGAAAGTAGATGGTTGATTGCCGATGTGGTATTCTTATGACCAGTGTTGTGTCTGAGTTGCAGTGAAGAATGAACAGGCTTACTGTGGCTTTAGGTTTAGGCTTTTAGCTTTGTAATTTTATCTGTTGAAATCGTAATATGGTGATTAAACTGGATATGAGGACCTCTTCCAGGCTATATTTGTTGTGCAGGAGAAGAATGAAGATATGTGGTACAGGAAATTAATTTACAGATATTTTCCTAATTATTTTTTCTGTCATCTTTCCTTGTAGAGAGATGCTGAGTTGATAAGAGGACTGAGGTATGGCCCAAATGACTATGTCCATACTGGTGTCTAGGTGAGCGAAGAACAAAAAAGAGTTGTGCAGTGGATTGTGAAGTAAGCGTGGCTGTGTCTGTGTGATGCTGTGAGAACAGGCAAGTAAATGTTAACGCACAAATTGGTTTAGATCAGATGCTTATTTTTATTCAGATTTTTTTTGTTTGTTTTTGAGTAGCTGGTGGGTTGTGTTGTTTTGTTTATTTGGTTTGGGGTTGTTTGTTGCGCTTTGCTGCTTGGATTTTTTGTTTGTTTTGGTTTTGAGAACTTTGATATCCTTCATTCTCTATCCTTCCTCTTTCTTGTGTAATGTCTCCTCCTGAGAGATTATGGTAAGCCTTACAGTTTACGTGCACTTTTTTGGGGGTTTTGGTTGCTTGTTTGTTTTGTGAATCTGGAATGATTGGGATCAACGTTTGTCTGGAAACAGATTGTATGATCACTTGCTGCTTCACGGTTTTCTACCACAAGCATATATCGTGCCACTTCAGTTGATTTTTGCAGGCTGAGGAAGATCTTGCTTTACTAAGTTTAAATTTCAGCTGTAACACTGTGTTTGATAGATATTGTCTATTTCTAATTGCTGTGGTAGAACAGAATTTTATTTCTTAGAACTGCTTGGTTAGATTATGGACACACACAGTCTTTTTAAACAATGTGAAATCATAGAGCTAAATGGAACTGAAAGCTGATCTTGAAGACCATAATATAGATGAAGGTCAGAAAAGTAAATGAAGAGATTGAAGATGCTTCAACTGTTGAGACAGTACAAAACACTTGGCAACGTTGTTAGCTGATGAGCAGCATAGGAGTGTTGGAGGTAGATGATACATTCTTATAAAAAACTTAAAATGTGCTACATCGATACATTAGAGTGTATAGGCAGCCAGATTAAACAGCAGAACACAGAGCTATAACATGTCACTGATTTGAAGTGATGTACGCAGAAAAAGTGGGATGAGTAAGGAGGTAGTCCTTGGTCTTTCACATAGCAAAAAGGAGAAAAACAGACTGGAAGTACTTGTGCAGGTAAACTCTCCTTGTAAAGTGCCAAGACCAGCTCAATAAATTGCATCTCCTTTGAAGAGATTTGCAGTTAAATTTACTGCATGCAAGTAACTTTTGTGACATGAGCAGTGATTGTATAAACTACATCAATTGGTTTCTAATCTTTGAGAAGAGTTATTTTTTTTTTTTTTTTCTGTTTGCCTATCCTGTCCTATTTCATATCCTTTGCTTTTTTTACTTCCCTGTTTGTTGTCTCCCCCCATCTGTCGTCTTCCCTATGTCATCTGCCTGGGCTGCAGTTCTTGTCTGTAATCTTTCATTGTGTGTGTTACTGTGGGAATAGCTTTATGATAATGAATTATTGTCAGGTAATAAGAATAGCCTGTAGCCACAAGAGCAAGACTAACATCTGGGGTTTTTTTTTGCCCTAAATGTTACCTGAGTATGTGCTTACAAAGAATTGTGGAGTTTTATTCCACTTGCCATAAAATATGGCATTGTTAAATGTTTAGTATGCATTTTATGTAAGTGTAGTTGTATTCTATTAAGCATTTTGAGAACAGTTTCTACGTGGAAAATTATTAGGCTGATCTTACTCCTTTTCATTACAGACAGGATGGATTCTCTGACTCTCTCACCAAACAGAGTAGATATGAATCTGAAGATAACTGGTGTAGAATGCCATCCTGAATCCTTAGTTGTAGTGTTTCAGGGTCAATACAAGGCAGGATGTGAACTTGACTATTACATACTACAAAATGAAATACAACGTGCATTCAAAGAAAGGGGTACTGTTTACGTTGGTGAATTCTGTGTGGTGGAAGACGCAGAAGGCACATGGCATAGAGGAAGAGTTCTGGAGAAGAGCAAGAATATATGTGAGGTTTTTCTTGTAGATGATGGACAAGTGCTGGTCGTCGAAGAAACACATCTTGCTTCTGCTTGTGATGAGTTCTTTAAGATACCTCCAAAGGTGGTTTTGGGTGTTTTTGCAAGTATACTTCCTCTTGGAGAAAAATGGGATCCAAAAGCTGTTAACTATTTTTCATCTCTAGTAGGATTACAGATCAGAGGTCATGTGAAAGCTGTTACGTCATACCAACTGTTTATTTTAGAAGTGCCAAAGATCATTAGTGACATTCTTGAACTGAAGCTAGGAAAACTTATTGATGGAGATTCATTTTGTCTTATTGTAGATGTGTTAAGAGCATTTCCTCAAGAAATGAATTTCAAGAGAGTGCCACAGGTGTTGAAACAGAAGCATTCAGTCAAGGGGTTGCTTACTTGCAGTAATTTTGAGAAACCAACAGATTTTTGGCCAGTTCCACATAATCTCTTTCCACATTTACCTGTTGGCAGTGAAGAAAATGTAAAAGTAACTGTTGCAATAAGCCAGAATAAATTTTACTGTCAGATGCAGAAATGGCAGAAAGAGCTGGAAGATTTGACAAAAGCTATGCATTTGCATTATGAAGCTATCAGTACTGAAAATAAAAAATCTGTTGATAGTTTAGGACTGCTGTGTGCTGCCAAAAGGCAGACTGGACAGTGGCACAGGGGAGTGATAAAACAAGTTCTCTCTGATTATGTGGAAGTCTGGTTCATGGATTTTGGCAATAGTGAAGCTGTGCCATCTAGTTGTGTTCAGAAACTTAAAGCAGAGTTCATGACGTTACCTATGATTTCCTTTCCGTGTGCACTGTCTTGCTTCAGTAGTCGAGATGAAAATGTGATAAAAATTCAGCTGAAAGAACTTGCACAGGCTTTGATAGGACAAACTTCTGTTTGTGCCCATATCGATGTATTCAGTGATACTAAGCACTTGTATTACATTACACTGCAAAATAAAAAACCTGCAGTTAAAGCTGAACATCCAAAAAACCGGAACGAGGTAGCTGCACCCTGTGTCTCCCTTTCAGCCAAAAAACCCCCAAGTGTTGCTGAAAGCTACAAACCACGTCATGAGAGCTGCAGTTCACTTAAGGGTTTTACTGAAAATAATTGTGTAGAAAACCTTGTACCTGAACAGGATATTTCTTTGTCAAGCTATTGTAGAAGAGCAGAAATGCGAGTGAATTCTTGCTATACTGCTTCTGTGGTACATGTTATAAATCCATCTGACTTCTTCATTCAAACACGTGAATATCAGAACAGATTTCAAGCCTTGATGAAAAATATTGCAGACACTTATAACCAATGTGGAGCTGATGAAATGAGCCTTAAAGACCCTAAACCTGGATTTCTGTGCTGTGCCAGATATAGCAAAGACAGGCATTACTATCGAGCTGTTGTCATTGAGGTGCTTCATGTAAATGTTACTGTTTCTTTCTTGGATTTTGGAAATAGAGATACAGTACCCTGTTATGATGTGAAAATGTTGCTTCCAGAGTTTTCTGATTTACCAGCTTTAGCTATACGTTGTGCACTTGCTTGCGTATGTCCTGTTGATGATGTGTGGGTTAAAAGTGAGATTGATTTTTTCAAAGAAATTGTGTTCAATAAATTTCTGCAGCTTCATGTCATTGGAAAGGAAAACAACATGTATATTGTTAATGCAGTATATAGGAGTGATTTGCAGCAAGTGAGTGTTGCCACGTGTATGTTTCAAGCTGGATATGCTGATTACTGGGAAAAGACACCAAATTCTGTTCTAAATTTACAGAAAAAAAAGCAAAATATTAACTCTCACAAATATAAAAATAAAAAAGTCAATGCACAGACCGCCTTTAATGTTCATAAAAATAAGATGCCTGGAAATAGAGAAGTATTTCAGGAGCAAAAACTGTTAAGCAGTGGTTCTTCAGTGCCAAAAGAATCTGTGGTACTGTCTTCTTTTGGAAAAGGTAGTATCTCTAAAAGGCATAAACTGGTACCCAAGGAAAAATTACTTTACAAAGAGTTGGTTTTTAAACCAGGAACTGTTCTTGAAGTGGTATGTTCTTGCATTATTTCTCCAGCAGATTTTTCATGTCAGTTGCAAAGCAAGCTGCCAGAGCTAAATAACTTAATGGAACAAATTCAGACTTACTATGAAGAACATACCAGTCCTTACAAAAGTGGACAGGATGCTTGTGTTGCTAAATATTTCAAAGATGGGAGGTGGTACAGAGCAACTGTTGTGCAACAAGTATCCACAAATGAAGCTGATCTGGTTTTTGTAGACTATGGTTATCGGGAAAGAGTTTTACTTAAAGACCTACAAGCCATTATTCCAGATTTCATAACTCTGGAAAGTCAAGCTTTTTGGTGCGGACTTAAAAATGTACACTTACAGAGTAGCTCATTTCAGTGGTCTGAAGAAGTGTGTAGACATTTTGAGGACTTAATTTCTGCTTCTAAGGGACCCCTGACTTGTACCATTTATGCTGTTGTTCTTGTGAGCCCCAACCGTTTATGCAATATTGTTGACTTACAGACTCCTTCTGTTACAGCAGAGGAATTCCTTAAAGAATGTGGTCTCACACAGTCTGGATATACTGATCTGAGAAACCTTGGCTCTTTGGGTTCTCTGTATAGTTTTTGCTATTCATCTTTTAATATAAAAATTGGAAGTGAAGAGGAGGTTTATATAACTCACATATATAGTCCTTCAAAATTCTATTGTCAGCTGAATCGAAACACTGAAACTATAGAGGCTTTGATGAAACAGATTAATGTTGTAAGTGAAGCATCAAAGGATGCAGAATATGACACCAGCAGTACACGGTTATGTATAGCCAGATATTTCGAAGATGGTCTCTTTTATAGAGCCTTGGCTTTTCCTGTGGAATCAACATCCTATCTGTATGTTAACTTTGTGGATTTTGGAAATAAGAGTATAGTAGAGAGAGACCAGTTGATACCTATTCCTGACACTGCCACTGACCTAGTATTCACGCCCATGCAGGCTATTAAATGTTGCCTGTCAGATCTTAGAGAGACAGACATTCCAGCAAAAGTTACTAGATGGTTTGAGAAAACATTCCATGGTAAACTGCTGAAGGCTGTAATTGTATCCAGAGAATCAGATGGACAGCTTGTTGTGGAGTTGTATGATGGACATGTCAGTGTATGTCAGAAAATTGAAGAAAAAATACTGGAAGAATTTCCACTGAAAAATTATGCAGGACAACTCGCTAAAAGCAATGAAGGAGTGATACATCACATAAAAGATGACAAAAAATGTAGTGAAGTAGCTGAAGTAGTCCAGTTGAAAACTGAAGTGAAATGCCAGGTGTATGACGAATATTATGAGACAAATACTGAGCAGAATTTTGGAGGTGAAGAGCAAATTGCGTGTAGCACACAAAATTTGTGTAGTGGGTTTTCAAAATTCACAGCTTTACAAAACAGCAAAGAGCCAGGTTTTACAAATACTGTTAATGCAGTACTGGAGAACAGAGAGGAATCTCCAGTTGGAGAGCTGCATTCTCACTCACTCTGTCATCCTGGTTTAAAGTCAAAGGAAATAGTTCTAAGTAAAATAAATAACAAGATAGTGATTGGCAAGTTCTTACAGCAACGTAGAGAACAGTGGCAAGTGGATGGAATTTGTGCTGGAAAGTTTGTGTCTTATGACCTGCAGAAGAAAGGCAGAACAAGATGCCAGAACACACCAACGCGTAATTGGGAAAATAGGCCCAAACAAATTCTGGTTGCAAATGGTAATCCTCAAATTAGGAAGTCTAGGAATGGGCTAGGAGGTTGGAGTAAAAGAGAGGTTATTAGGATGAAAACTACCAAAATGCCCTTAAATGGTTTACTTAGAGATGTAAATTCTGGACAGGTAGAAGGAGCAAAAGTTACCAGCATTTCAGAAAGTGGAGAATTTTATGTACAGTTACATAGAAATTTGCAAATACTAGAGAAGTTAAACGTAATGCTTATTGAAGAAGCACAAAGAAGTGATTTTCTTAGAGTGGGTGACATTGAAGAAGGGTTGGAATGCATGACAAAATCTGAAATGGACTTGAAGTGGTATCGAACAAAAGTCCTAAAGGCATTTATCAGGGAGAAGTTAATGCTGGTATTTGTACTGGATTATGGAAACCGTGAAATGGTGTGTTTAAACAATGCAAAGATACTCAGTGATGAGATAAAAAGTATTCCTAAACAAGCTGTGTTTTGTAAATGGATTTGGTTTAAAAACCTGAAGAAAATTCAGTTTGTTCACATGGTGAACACACTCCAGAACTGTGAAATAAGGATCTTGTTTTTGAGATATTTGGAATCCTCTCATATCTGGGAAGTAGATATTTTAATAGGGGAAATTCTACTTCAGGAGTATTTGAACCATCTTTTAAGTAATTCTCAGACTATTGGACCAGAAAAATCCAGTAGTACAGATTGTAAGGAGTTGAATTCATCATTCAAGGTAAATCCGATCACATGGATGCTGCTGAACAATGACAGAAGGCATGTGGGCTTTCCAACTGCAGTTACTGATCCTTCAAACTTCTGTATCCAGTTTGAAATCTTATTTAATGTAATGCAAAACTTATCTTTACTGCTCTCTGACCTTCCTGATGACTTGCCAGCTTTGCCAGAAGAACTTGTGTCTCCTGGTGCTACCTGCTTGATCAAGTTTGGACTGGATGCAGAGTGGAACAGAGCAGAAATTAGTGAAGTAACAAGTCAGTCTGTTGTTCTTAAATTTATTGATTATGGCTTTCTGAAGAGTATCCCTTATTCTGATACCCATAAACTTAAGGTTATTCCAGACAGCCTGTTGTATTTACCACACTTAGCACATTCTTGCTCTTTACATGATATAGTTCCAGCTACAGGGGAATGCTGGAGTGATGAAGCTAAGGTGCTGTTTCACAAGCTTCTTAGTAAACCAGGTCTGATACTTCATTTTAAGCACTGTGGCCCTGGAATGAAATTAGAGGTGGATGTTCTGTATGAGGAGTGCAATGTAGCTCATGACTTAATTGCTGCTGGCCATGCAGTCTACTCTAAAATTAGATGCTGCCTCATTCCACCTGATAGAATGTTACCATAAAAACCCAATTTGCAACCTAAGTCTTCAGATACTAGTTTCAGTCCTTCCCTTTGTGAACCAGATTATAATTGTGACACAAACTCTTTTTCTTGACTCTCTCATTTTACTGACTGTAAAAAAGAAACAGAAAAGTATCTTTATCTGTGATAAAGTTTCAACTAAGTCTGGTGAAGTGGGTGATGAAGTATCAGTAATAAAGCATCTGATTTTGTGTAACACTGTAAGGGAAATTGGAAAGAATGGACAATACTGTGAAGGAGTTGGTGAAGTTGGGTGATAATAAGAAAAGTGACTTAGAGTAAATCTGCTACCAGAAGCACTGTAGTGTAGTTGAAAGAAATTCTCATTTAGGATGTGGAATCATAGGGCGGATGGTTGTATTTGTTTCTTGGCAAACATAATTCTGAACAGTTTGATTTGGTGAAAGTTTATTGGAAAATACTGGCTTGCATTTGGTTGTATTTGCTAAATATATTTAAGAATATGTTTATACTTTGTCATTAATTATTTTATAGAGAGCCAGTTGCTTCTGTTTGGAATCAAAATGTTCCCATGTATGCTGATGCATTGAGTGATCTGCCTTTTTGTCATGAACAATAAAATGCTTCTGTAACTTGCCTAAGTCATTCTAAATATTTTGGAGTTTTTTATGTCCCTAAATAGTTTTCACCACCATCCCAGTTCCCATCAAAAGCCTAGTTATGAGTCTTAGTTGTCTGACAGGACCTTTTCCTCATGCCTGGTGACCCAGGTGGCAGATGTAATGATGGAGAGGAGAGACTGGAAAGAGGAGCAGTTTGGTCCTGTGCACTAATATCTGGTTATACAGCTGATCTTTTAATCAGGTATTTTGTTATTTTGACAGCAGGAACCCTCTTTTGAGAGTTCAGAACTGCTGAGCAGAAAGAGGATCCACTTTACATAATGATGAAAGAGCATCTGTGCCAACAAGCTCTATTAGATATGATAAGGACAGATTTAAACCAGGAACAACTAGACTCAGGTTACCAGAAAATAAGTTAATGTCACTAGTCATTGTAACTTATGGGCATGCCTCATAACTGTGTTTGTTCCTGGTCAAGGAACAGTAACAACTTGGATGTGACAAGCTCTACCAGGGTAAAGTATTTAAAGACCCCCATTGTATAGTCACAGTGCTGTACAAGATGATCTGCCTGCTTTCTCCTCCCTCAAAAGATTCATGGCTCCTGTATTTAGGAGCATTGCCATGATCTAGTTGATTGGATAGGGCTGGGTGATAGGTTGGACTGGATGATCTTGGAGGGTCTCTTCCAACCTGGTTGATTCTCTCGTTCTAAGAAACTCTGTTTTGCTGAGCCTTTCTTTAGCCACTCCTTCAGAAGGAAATGCAGTCTATTCTCTGTCTAATCTATGCTAAATCAGAATTTTGCCACTATTGCTAACCGAAACTGCACATGAGAAATACTGAACAAAGCGCAATAGAACAGAATAAATTTCAGACCTCCAAGAGTGAGTAAAACCAAGAATCAGAGTTTATCTTCTACTGTTTCAAATACTCAACTAACCTTACTTACTTTGACTCGGAGTTTGTAACATTGTGATAGAAAATCTTTAAGTGTAGACACACACACATGGACTTACATTATAGATGTCTTAAGTAAATCCAAGAGCAGAGTAACAGCTAGTAATATGTGCATTTCATAGTTTTCTACGTTTTCTCCCCAGCTTTTTGGCAAACAGCAGTTAGAAGACCACGTATGAGTTGTGGTTTCTCACCATGAAAAGAATCTATGTATCTTCCTCACATGTAAGGGAAGCTATCAAGCCCACCCGTATGCAGCTCAGTCAAAGGAAGCATTTTGAAAATTGTCATCCGCCCCAAGTTAATTTGAGGTGCAAAGAAAAAAAAAAAAATCAGGTTATTGGCTCCTACAAAGGACAACTTTGCTGAATTGCTTGAGAGAGGCTGTGAATGGTGCGTGTGGAAAGGTAACTAGATGCTGCTTAACAAAGCTGAAAAGCTTGCAGGAGCAGGCTGCCTCGGATGTTTCTGAGGCATCGTGTGAGCTGCACTGACACCTGGTGGCTTTGCGCACCAGGCATGGCTCCTGGCAGGCGTTTGCAGGGTGGCTGCACCTTTATTTCCTTTAAGTGGTGATCTGTCTGCTCTTGTGAATTAAGGTGAAACGTCGGTATAAGCAGAGTAAAAGGAGAACGTTTGAAGATACTATGTTAGGACAAGCCTCATATAAGCAAAAGTTTGGTGGCAAAAGATACTGTATTTGCCAATTAGGTATTCGAAAGCACTCAGAAATGTGCATTCTCATTAATGCTCAGTAAACTCTTTTTCAGATTTGAAAATCATGAGGTTTTGGTTTACAAGATTTTTTTAAATGTGATAACACTGTGAAAACAAAATCATGCAAATAATCATCTCTGAACTGACTTCATGGATAGCTGTCTTGATTCCTCTAGATGTAATAAGAATGTTTCTAGGACTGTCCCATCTAGATGTGTATACTGAAGAAATTAAAAGTGTGATTGCAGCATAATTTTCATTGAGCTTTGAAAGTTAGGAATTCAGCAGGGTATCCCTGAAATATAGCTAGACCTAGTTCTGTGAAATTACTTTGCTGCAAATAGAATTAAATGGAGTAAAAGTGGTGTTTAAATGGGTTCAGGTTTTTTTTGTACTTTAAAGGAATGCTGAAGTGTTAAGAGAGAAAACTTATTTGACAGACTTTGATTCCAATTAAATCTTTATCATTTAATCACCCTAATTTCTTAGGAGTTTGAACTTAGCACATAATGTATGATCAAGCTGTTTAATTATGTTTATTTTCTTTTAAGCCATAGAGCTGTTGATCTCTGATCTGACATTGCATATAATGTGGAATTTCACTTAGTTTTGATTAAGCCAGTATTCCCCCTTCTGCCTCCAAGGGTTAAGACCTTCATCTCTCATTTCCCACTTTCAAGGTATTAGATTGCTTCTTGCCCCCTTGAAGCTGTTTTACTGTACAAAAAGTATTAAAGAGCTGTGGTATGTCTCTTCTAGCCACAGGAGTCAAGTCAGTTTCTCTGGCATGGGGAAACCTATGCTCTGATTCCTCTTCAAATTGTTAAATATTGTTAAATTGTGAAATGTTTTTATATGAAACATCCACTGATGAAATAACTTTGGGAGCAGACATTGGGACTTTCATAATCTAGTCATGTTCCCTGCATTTTACTCCTTGTATTTTTCCTAATTATTCTTGGAACCTTTTCTACAGGACACTTTAATCAAGAGCAATCAAATGACTGGGATTAAAGCATAGACTTACCAAAGAAATGAAAACTAAAATAAGAGAAAATAATATCCCAACAATCTTGGTCTGAAATACAGAATTAGCTTTGTATTTTCCTCGCTTGGATTGAATACACCAGTGTACTTCATAATAGAATGTATCCTCCTTTTATGTTTTAGAGGATAAACTCTGGTTCATAGTCATAGGAGTTTGAGACAAATTAGGCTTTTAATTTTATGAGGAGCTGCAGGGCTGCAAATGAGTGGATGGAAGAACATACCTGCTATGTAAGTTCACTAAAGAAGGGTGGCATCTCAGGTACCTGTACTCAGTGTTTATGGTTTAGATATTTTTACCCTCAGACTTAGGAGTTATTTAGAGCTTATGCTGAAACATCAGCCTTGTGCTGTAGTGTAGACTATTGAGTTTACTCTGATCGCCAGACTGGAAATTTGGCTGAAGCTTAGTGTGCCTAATTTTTACTTAAAGAGAAGTAATTCCTTACAGAAAGTTTATGGCAGTAGATCCAGCAAAGGACTTGGGACGTGTAATAACTGGGTTTCCAGTCCCAGGCACAGAAACCTTTGGAGAATGACAAGGCTTCCTGTAGACTGTAAGGGGGAATGTCTTACTTGTCAATTGGGATTTAAAAATATCTATAGCAATTCACAGGATGTCAGGGGTTGGAAGGGACCCAAAGAGATCATCTAGTGCAACCCCCCTGCCACAGCAGGACCATACAGTCTAGCTCAGGTCACACAGGAATGCATCCAGCCAGGCCTTGAAAGTCTCCACAGAAGGAGACCCCACAACCTCTCTGAGAAGCCTATTCCAGTGCTCTGTGACCCTTACAGAAAAGAAATTCCCCTTTGTGTTGAGGCAGAACCTCTTTTGCTGCAATTTACACTAATTAACAGCTCTCCAGCTGGACATGGCACCATTGATCACCATCTTTGAAGTCTGTTGGAGAAATTCTTGCTAGCAGAGGACACAGAAATGATGAACATGAGCAACCCGTGCTGGGAGTGTCCTTGAGTCCATCTTGGGAGTTGAGATAGCAGGCACAGGGTAACACCCCCCACATGCAGCTGCAGGGGGTGGAGTGACGGCTGCAGGTGGGCAGAGTTTAGCCAGCCCCAGAGGCTGACCCTCAGATTGTTACGGTATACTGACCTATCCATGCCTACAAGTAACCCTGTACCCTCTGATTGTAACCAATCTTGGTGGAGCACGCCTCTTGCCAGAATGCATATAAGTCACTGTATCACGGAAATAAAGTGGACTATGACCATCTAACCATATTGGTGAACAAAGAGTCATTGTGCCCAGGTGCTCCACCGGTTATACGCCAATAGAACTCTTATCTTGTAACCACTTCCTAATGCGCCTTACTGCTCTTCTATCCTACACTTCCTGAGCTTGCTCACCAGGATGTCATGGGAGACAGTGTCAAAGGCCTTGCTGAGGTCAAGGTAAACTACATCCACTGGTCTCTCTGAATCTACCCATTCAGTTATGGCACCAAAGAATGGTATCAGACTAGTCAAGCGTGATTTCCCCTTGGTAAATGCATGCTGACTACTCCTGATAACCTTCTTCTCTTCCAATTCAGAAAACATATCCACTACTTAAGCACATAATGCTGATTTTTCATATGCTATACTTGCTTGGCTTTTTAGGAGCTCAGGAACAAGTTCCTACTAAACCATAGCCACAACCCAGGGAAAGCATGTACAGGCTGTATGGTGTTTTGAGAAAGAACAGTTTCCCTTCTTTCCAAGGCCCTGCAGCAATGCAGTAAGGCACTTGGGATTCCTTGTGCAAAAAAGGAAATGGTACAATTCTGCAGTGTTAACTGCTAGGGTACAAAGCTAGAGGGATTAAGATACATGTTCTAAAAGCTTGTTTCAGTGTCCTGGTCACTGTTTTGCCCACTGTAGAACAGTTTCAGGAGGAGGGAATAAAAAGGTTCCTTGTGCAAAAAGGTAGCTTGGTGATGGCAGGTATTTTTTTATTGCTTTCTCAAGTTGTAAACATCTCTCATTTTCTAGGTGAATGACTTAACCATTAAGCTGTTGACTCAGAAGTATTTGCGGTTGTCTTCTCTGGCAACTCATAAGAAAATGCAAAAGCTAAAGGACTCTGCCCCGTGATTTGTACAGAGTAGTCTCTCAAAGTAGCCTTTTCATAACTGGGAAACCCTTAAGGGCTAGAAAGTAAGAACATCTGCTTTTTGGATGCTTAACCCCTAAAGGATGGAGGCTGCTAAAAGCCAGTACTTGGATTCAGAGTGGGTGTATGTGGGAGATAAGCACCGATGTGCTGAGAGTGAAGTAGCTCAGGGTGTGCTCAGAAGCACAGTTCCTGATGCCTGGGGAATCAGGAAATCAGGCAGGCAGCTAGTAATTGCAGGTGCCTGCAGGTACAGCAGCTGCCTAACAAGGTGTTTTCAATAACAAGTTTGAATCTGGACAGTATAATTCTGCTTAATGCTTGCTCAAAGATTTCATTACCTTTAGTCCATGCACTGTAATCCATGCTGGTAGGTTGTTTTTCAGAAATAATTTAATGCATTTCTAAAATCAAACTTACTGCTGGTGTTTTGTTCTATTTCTACTGCAAGCTGACACTTTCTCATTTGAGGATGGATTGGGAAGAGTGAACTGGGGACCATTTTTGAGTAAACTGAACATGGAAGTTCAAGAGACAGACACCTGGGATGGAACAATCCCATATATATTTTCTGGTGTAGCAGCTTTTTCCCAGCCAGTGCCCTGTGTGGGTATGAGGGGAGTCTACATTTGACTGAGCTAAAAGGGCATATTAATAAGCTGCTTATTTTGTCAATCCAGGCAGTAAGAATTTATGGTCATGTTTCTGTCTCCTTTCTTCTTACACTGCAAGTATTATTCAGAAAGGAGGGTTTTAATTTCAGGGACTGGACACTCACCTAACTCCATGGTGCTAGTAATTCAAATTTTGGAGTAGGCTGCATTTGTAGGATATCTTACAACATTATCGTACCTATAAGCAAGAAGATCTTCTACTCAGGTTTTTACTTGCAACCTTCTAAGCAGAATTAAAGCAGAACCTAAGCAGAATTAAATTAATTTGAAAAAGAAAACCATGTTGAAATTAGGAATCTTAGTGATTGCAAGGGTTATTTTTTTACAAAGAAAAATTGCTATTTACTGATTTTCAAAAAAGCTTTACTGTATGTGTACATATATATAAAACTAGAAGTGACATGAGAAAATGAAAAATAATTTAAACTTCCTGAAAATTAGTTCTATTAGACTGTAGAATAACTTCCCAGAGGAAGCTGTAGAAGCCTCATTATGTGGCTTATTTAAAACTAAATTAGATGAAGTGCTGGGGCTGTTTCTTGTAAGGCTGAAGGAGATGACCTCAGAGGTAGATGTTTTCTTCTGAAATATTTTATTCTGTGATGTGGTGCTGCTGGAAAGGTCTTGTTCATTTTTACATGGAATGTTTTGTAGATTCTTTTCTAAGAAAATTTCTTTTTCAAATGACTTTTTTTCTTTCCATAGTAGGAGTTTATATGTCTTTGTATTGATACATGTCACGCTGAATGCAAGTAAAAGCTTTTTTACTACAATATCAGGCTCAACTTCACAGAAACTCTCTGTCCTATTCTTATGAAAGCATTAGTCACTGCTAAATCTTGTATACTGCACTGAGGGTGCAGGATGCATCTTTGGAGAGGATTAGACACTTCAGGTGACCCTGAACTGAACAGTGTGGTATTTCTGCTCAGTATAAAGCTGAGGGATCACAAGAACCTCTCTTCTTCAGTGGTCGGTGTCTGAGTAGGACTTCGTTCATTCTGCCTTCGATCCTCATTCATGAGTTACTGTATTCTAGAATCGAAGTCCTGAATCTAGGTCCTGTCTGCGACTGAGACCAGTCTGGGACTTCTACCACAGCATCAGCGGTGACAGTGACTAATTGCCATGAAGGTAGCTGGGTTCAGTACTGGGTTTCTTACATATTTGTAGATATTTCACTTTATTATTGCTATTTTCATTGAAGTAGCTTTAGGTTTACAAACTATGTCTCTCCTCCTTATTCCCTTTCTTTTGCCCTTTAGGAAGGGAGAACTGTTAGGAGAAAGTGTCTGCCAGTTGTTCAGTGGCCGGCACAGCCCTAACCCTTGAAAAATATTTACTTCCCTGGAGGAGACAGTTTCTTTTATAGTGGCATTAGAAAATATTTTATATTTAAAAAAAACATAATAAAAATTTACAGTCTTTGTAGCATTCTGTTTGGGTTTTTTTTGGCAAATATTTGACCTGAGTGCAAACTCTTAAAATGGCTAAAGGCCAATGACCTGTCAGTTTACAGTCTACAATATCATAGAATCATAGAATCATAGAATCAACCAGGTTGGAAGAGACCTCCAAGAGCAGCCAGTCCAACCTATCACCCAGACCTATCCAGTCAACTAGACCATGGCACCAAGTGCCTCATCCAGTCTCCTCTTGAAGACCTCCAGGGACGGTGCCTCCACCACCTCCCTGGGCAGCCCATTCCAATGCCAATCACTCTCTCTGTGAAGAACTTCCCCCTAACATCCAGCCTATACCTACTTCGGCACAACTTGAGACTGTATCCCCTTGTTCTATTGCTGGTTGCCTGGGAGAAGAGGCCACCCCCCACCTGGCTACAATGCCCCTTCAGGTAGTTGTAGACAGTAATAAGATCACCCCTGAGCCTCCTCTTCTCCAGGCTAAATATGAATCTCCAGGCTAATATGAATCCACAGTAACTGCTCCAGCAAGTTATGATTTGATAGTTGATGCCAAAGGGAGTGTAGACATTCATTTAATTTTGAATCATTAGATCCAAAGCTGTCCTGGTGATTATGACATGCTATTATTTTTGTTCGTGTCAAAATCAATGAACAGTTGTAATTGTGATGGGCTTAGCTGACCAGAGATGCTCAAAACGGAAGATAATGGAAATCTAGGCTATGCACAATAATGTTTCAAGGATGATTTAGAGAGAGGGGAAATTAAGTTGTTTAAAATATATTTATATTTATGTAATGTTTGCATTACTCTTACACTATAGTGGCAATACTTCCATCAAGAAAAAATACTGTGATTTTTGGTATGTTTAAACAATTACTATATTTAAAAAAAATACTGGAAATTAATTATTTTGGTCAGTAATTACATAAGTTCACCAGATCATGACATCACCGGATTGTCATCCACTTCACTGCTAAGTGACCATTCAACCATCATGCGTGGCAAGTGCACAGATCTCTTTAAAACTGTGGTTAAATTTCACCACTTCCAGTGATACTGCTGGGTGAATTTTCTGAGTGTATCACGTTTGTGTGGCAAGGTTTGGGCAGTAGCGGGGCAGTAGAAGTGGCTTCCCAAGGCTTCCTGTGTCTGATAGAGCCAGCAAGCTCCAAAACCTATCTCCACTGGCGAAGGCCAAGCTCATCAGCCTAAGTGGTAGCACCTCTGGGGTACCTGTGCAATGGCAGTTTCACAATGGAGAGGAGTGAGAATACGTGAGAGACACAAAGTCATTCCAGAAACAGGAGGAGAGGGTGCTTCGGATGCCAGAGCAGAAATTTCTCTGCAACCTGTCCCCCTGCAGCCCATGGAGGTTAAAGGGGGAGCATATGTCCACCTGCAGCCCGTGAGTGACCCCAAACCAGAGCAAGTAGATGCCCAAAGGAGGCTGTGACCCTTTGGGAAGTCTGCCAGGGGCCAGGCCTCTGGCAGGACCTGTGAAGAGACAGGTCCAAGCTGGAGGAGGTTTGCTGGCAGGACTTGTGGCCCAGTGGGGGATCCGTGCTGGAGCAGTGTACTCCCTCCCCTTGAGGACAGACTGAGGGAGTTGGGGCTGTTCAGTCTGGAGAAGAGGAGGCACCGAGGTGACCTTACTGTGGCCTTTCAGTATCTGAAGGGAGCCTACAAAAAAAGCTGGGGAAGGACTTTTCAGGGTATCAGGGAATGGAGCAAAGCTGGAGGTGGGGAGAATCAGGCTGGATGTGAGGAGGAAGTTGTTCAGCATGAGGGTGGTGAGAGCCTGGAATGGGTTGCCCAGAGGGGTGGTTGAGGCCTCGTCCCTGGAGGTGTTTAAGGTCAGGCTGGATGAGGCTGTGGTCAGCCTGCTTTAGGGTAGGGTGTCCCTGCCCTTGGCATTGGAGTTAGAACTAGATGATCCTTGTGGTCCCTTCCAACCGTGATGCAGTAATTAGTGAGTGATCTTCCTGCTTATATCTTGACCGACAAGCCTTTTGTTATGTTTTCTCTCCCATGTCCAGCTGAGGAGGTGAATGATGGAGCAGCTTTGGTAGGCACCTGGCTTTCAGACAGGTCAATCCACCACAATGAACTTTGTTTTTTGACCAACTCTCTTCCTTCTCTAATTACCTTTTTGTTGCTCATCTTCCTTTATCTCAGAAGATGTTGCATTTCTTACATCCAAGTCTGCCATGAAATTTTCAATTTCTGACAAGAAATACTTAGAGGGTTTTTGAGTCAAACTCTTCCCCAGTTTTTTCTCCACCTGCTTGGGCTTCTTAGGAGTTGTCTTTAACAGAACTCATTAATATGGGCTGCATCAAAAGAAGCATGGCCTGCAGGTTGAGGTGATTATGTCACTCTGCTCTGCTGAGACCACACCTGGAGTACTGTGTCCAGCTCTGAGGTCTCCAATACAAGAGACTTGTTGGAGCAGGTCCAGAGGAGGGCCACCAAGATGATCAGAGGTCTGGAGAACCTGTGCTATGAAGACAGACTAAAAGAATTGGGGATGTTCATCTTGGAGAAGAGAAGGCTGTGGGGAGATGTTATAGCTCTATTTCAGTATCTGAAGGGCACCTACATGAAGGCTGGAAGGGATTGTTTTAGAAGACTGAGTGATAGGACTAACAGGAGCAGTGTAGATACAGGTTGGCCATAAGAAAGAAGTTGTTTATGATGAGAGTGATAAAACACTGGAAGAGGTTGCCCAGGAGTGTAATTGAGACTTGATGCAGCCCTAGGCAGCATGATCTACTTGGAAGTGTCCCTGCTGACTGCAGGGCGGTTGGTCCAGATCACTTCTGACTGTTCCTTCCAACCCGATTGAATCTGTGAATATAATTGGCCACGAGGTGGAGACTTTGTATTAGCTTTTCCCGAACTGCAGCTGCGAAAGACAAAAGAAGATATCAGCATAAGAAACTATCTGCACAAAAATGAAATAATCCCATTTATTTTAAAGGTCTTGTTGTAGATAATTCCTGCAATGAAAAGTTTCCCAAGCTGACATGAGGAGACAAAGTCTTCATTCTTTGGAAAAAGTGAAGCAAAGATTTAGCAACATAATGCTCTGTTGTTTCATGAAATGATAACACTTCTTAAATATATTCCATCTGCCTGATTCTTCTTTTCAAGTGGCAGAGAATTGACCAATCTTGAATTGTCATTAAAAATGACCTAGTTATAAAAACTCTTTGGCCTTAAGAACTTACAGCAGGTTTAAATAATATTTATCTTTGTATAAGCGTAGTTAATAACAAAGACATAATTGCCTGCTTTTCTGTGAGTCAGAGTCCCTAAATGCAAATACTAATTGGCAGTGTCATCTATAATCATCTTTAAATTTATGGAGGAAATTGGTTTTCCAGGGTAGCTATTTATTTACGTGGAGAAGAATAATGTTAAATTGTAGCACCATCGTCTTTCTTTGGATTCTTATGTAATGAGCACCTAAAGAATCTGAATGTGCACAAGTCCATGGGGCCTGATGAGATCTGCCAGAGGGTCTGAGGGAACTGGCGGATGAAGTTGCTAAACCACTGTCCCTCATATGTGAAAGGTCCTGGCAGACTGTGAAGTTCCTGCTGACTGGAAAAGGGCAAACAAAACGCCCATCTTCAAGAAAAGAAAAAAGCATGACCCCGGGAACTACACAGCAGTCAGTCTCACCTCTCTGCCTGGCAAGGTCATGAAGCAGATCCTCCTGAAGGCTCTGCTACAGCAAATGGAAAACAAAGCAGAGGTGATTTGTGGTAGCCAGTGTGGCTTCACCAAGGGTAAATAAATCATGCCTGACAAATTTAGTGTCTTTTTATGATGAAGTCACAGCAACAGTGGATAAAGGAAGGGCTACTAATGACATCATCTACCTGGACCTGAGTCCAGCAGGGCCAAGTGTAAGGTTCTGTACCTGAGTCAGTACAATCCCAAGCACAGTCACAGGCTGGGTGGGGAATGGCTGGAGAGCAGCCCTGAGGAAAAGGACCTGGGGGGTCTGAGTTGATGAAAAGCTCAACATGAGCTGGCAGTGTGCACATGCAGCCCAGACAGCAACTGTGTGCTGAGCTGCAGCAAGAGAAGTGTGGCCAGCAGGGCAAGGGAGGGGATTCTTCCCCTTTACTCTGCTCTTGTCAGACCCCACCTGGAGTACTGTGTGCAGTCCTGAAGCTGCCAACACAAGAAGGACATCAAACTGTTGGAGCAAGTCCAGAAGAGGGCCATGAAGATGATCAGAGGGCTGGAGCAGGTCTGCTATGAGGACAGGCTACAAGAGTTGGGTCTCTTCATCCTGGAGAAGAGAAGGCTTTGAGGAGACCTTGGAGTAGCCTTCCAGTATCTGGAGGGGGCCTACAGGAAGGCTGGGGGGGGGGGGGGGGCATTATTTACAAGGCCTTGTAATGACAGGACAAGAGGTAATGGGTTTAAACTGGAAGAGGGGAGATTCAAACCCGATGTTAGGAAAGGGTTCACAGTGAGGGTGGTGAGACACTGGAAAGATTTGCCCAGGAAGGTTGTGGATGCTCTCTCCCTGGAGATGTTCAAAGCTAGGTTGGATGTGGCCTTGAGCAACCTGATCTAACCAGAGATGTCCCTGCCTATGGCAGGGGGTTGGAACTAGATCATCTTTGAGATCCCTTCCAACCTAAACCATTCTGTGATTCTGTGGTTCTGTGAAGGGGATGCAGAAAGAGGTAAGAATGCAATGCACTGTAACTAACCTGGCTGTAGAATTTTAGTAATGGAGGACAAACATAAAACCAATGCTGTTCCTCTCTGATCAGAAATAATACCATTGAAAAGCTACAGACTAGTTAGTTATAAAAGGATGTCCCAGGTTGAGAACTACAGGGTTAAAAAAAATCCTCTGGGGACTAGAAGATTGTTACTCAATCCCCTAATTCTGCCATCTCTTTATAAACACACAGCAAGGCCAGCTCGCTCTCCTTTCCCCCTCCTCCTGCCCCATGTCTGGCAGGAGCCACTTTATCTGAAACATGTAAGCAGTAGGCCTGTTTTGATGCTTCCAGAGGCTTGTGTTTAGGCCTCTTAGATGGTGGAGGCATTGGGGGCAGGAGGATTGAAGCACCGGGGAGTATAGATGTAGTTTTAGGTTGAGGGAAAATGTAAGGGGGTTTGCCAGGGATGTGGTAATTGTTTTGTAATGTCTTCTCTCTATTTCTCTGCAAATATAATTCTGTATCTTTTTCTCCAAATTCATTTGAGAGCTTCATTTCTGTGGGGTCTCTTTAAAAACCCTGACAAGGGATGATAAGTAAATGAGGGTGCTGAGTTGTAGTGAATACAGGGAATGAAAGGCTGAAAGTGTGAATCAGATAATGTGGTTTGTGCAGAATGTTAGCCAAAAAAACTAAGGATGATATTGGATAGGTAAAAAGATCCATATAGAAATGGTTTAAAAGGCTATGTGTGAGAGTATTGGGTGACAGAGTGGGTGAAAGCGGCAGGCAGATGAGGGTGCAGTGGGAATGGGGAGCAGAGAGCTCTCAAAGGAGTTGCTGTAGTATTTTGCTGTTCTGTACTTTAATATGCTTGGTTTATTTCTTGATTTTCATCCTGAAGAATTTTGGGCAAAAGAAAGGGTGGCAATCCTGTTGCTTCTGACATATTGTATCAGTGGATACATTTAAGAACTGTTTATGTGGAAGAATGGATAAGTGGGGTTAAGGCTCAAGCCAGGACCAGTGACACCCACTTTAGGTTTGGAGACAAGCAATATTTGTAGCAGTGAATGAGAATTGTGGAATGGAAGAGGATGCTCTGGAAGAAAATTGGTAACTATCAGTATTTCAAAAGCGGGGAAATTAAATAACCAAATAATAGAAAAATCAGTTTTAAAGATCCTAAAGGACTTCTATGGTCAGGTAGATATCTAGCATATGGCAGCTGGGAAGTTCAGGAATTTGCTACAGATTTTGATTCAGTATGAAACTTGCAGTTCTTTATAAAGCTGGGAATAGGTACCTGCTGGGAATAGTTACCCAGTCTGTTCTGCTGGGATTACTACTGCGTCTAGATATGATGTCAGGTCACATTCATGTCTTGAATACTGCTGAAAAGAGCTGGAGGGCCTTAGACCAGCTATGTCTGCATGGAATATATGTCCATCCAAAATGAAGGACTTTTTTCTCCATTATCCATATCAATCTTATTTTTTTTTTCACTTGAGATACAAAACAAATATTGGAAAGGTATTTCATCTTAATTTGAAGTTACTGTGTGGCATCATTCAGTATGGCTAATTGAGCATTTGTCATTAGGAATGTACATCTTTATTTTTATGATCATATAATCATGAATTTGCTTTTTTAAACTTCTGGCCATTGGTAGTCATTGGTACTTGGCAGTGTGGCTTTCTGAGGAGTTAGTTATGAGTCATTAAAAAAAAACCCAGTGAGTTTTGAAGTGGAAATAGAGATACATAGTTAATAATAAAACTGTGTGTTTTAGTGCTGTTTTAGTGCTGTAACATTCTAAGAGCAGTTTCTTTCACTTTTGTTGTGCTTCATCAATATCTTAGAGTGGACCACTTTCGAAATACAACATAGTTCACCCAGCATGATTAGAAGGAGGAGAATTTCTCCCTCAAAAAGAGGTCTAAAAATTACCTGTTGTCCCTCTCAATGTTGTTATGTGAAAGGCATTTCTTTTGGTGCCAGTGTTAGCAGAGGAAACCTTGTGCTCACATCTGCAGGATTCAGACCTTCTATGATGATGCAATCCACAGTTCTTCAAGGTGAGGTTTCAACTCTCTAATAATACAATTTGATTTATAAAAGGGGACTGTTACATATTCTACAGAGTTTAATGTCTCTTTTCCTTTCTCTTTAAATTTATACTCTTCTGTATATTTTAGAGGAAAAGATTTTCAACAGATTCTTTAAAGGGCATTGAGGTTGGTAAAGCTTTTTTAATGATTGGACAGTATGCTTAAGCCAAAGAGGAGCATTAATTACAGCAAAATATTAAACCTCTTATTGAGATTATCTGAAAAAAAATAGCTTTTAAGATTTGTTGAAATAAATCAGAATAACAGACTGTCATGGGCAGTATTTGCATTTGGTCAATGCATGTGCTGGTCTAAGCTGCTGAACTATTCAGTCTGAAGGTTTCCATCATTGTCCTTGTTCCTGTAGATATCACAGAAGAGAAGATTAAGAGCATTATAGCTTTTAACATAAAACTCAGAAATAATGTAATAGGAGAAAGATAGTCTACATACAACAAAAGGCAAATTTGCATAGGCTTACTTTTATCCAAACATTTGACCTCCAGCTTGATTGGCTTAAAAAAGGAGGAAGAAAAGCTTGTACCCATGTGTCTTGGTGCAGTAATCTGGAAGCTAACAAATTGGGAAACATTTCTCACTAACTCTGAACTGCATATTCCAATTGTTTTTTAAAAATTCAAATCTACATTTCTCATTCCAATCCTGTGACTATGCTATTGGAAAGTAATAATATTTATACAGCATACTTCATATACTTAATAAAAAAAAGATGTAGATATGGCTTTTCTGATATATGAAGTTGATTCATCATTCAGACCTTTCACTGGCTCTTTCTTTAAACAACAGAGTATGAACTGTCTTCAGAGCTCTTGACAGCTCTGTCTCTGGTTATATCTTGGATTCTGTGTTCTGTCAAGTCCCCTTGACCTGGCTTTTTAAACTTTCTAGAGGTTCAAACAGAGGTTTTGCTGCTAGCATCCTTGCAGTAGTTTATGATTTTATCACACCATCCTTCGGGAGAAGAACATTTCTCTTTTCTCCATTTACTAGACCACTCATGCCTCTTTCCCCAAAGACTCAGAATTTCAGGTTTTTACATGTGTACTAGAACTGAGTCTGTAGCAATGTAAAGTAAACTAAAGGGATTCTTAAATCTGAATCCCTCCAAAAGTCTTGAAGTCTAGACATCTGCCATTTCAAGTTGATAGAATTTCCCTTTCTCATGTTGTGATGAATTGCTCAGCACTGAATACAGAATTGATGGCTGTGGAAATCGGTTTCAGCTGTGCAGGTCTTGCCACTGGCAGGCTAGAGGCACTTAAGAAGAAAGGAGAGTCAAAGACATAATTTTTTGTACATTTATTGTCTTCAGTATTACAAATTTAAAGAAAGGTCTCAGTTGCAAAATGATGGCTCATATTTAAATTTTTATATTTCTGTAGTGCTACTTTTTGATTCAAGAATTGTATTAAGTAAGGGAGGTTCTGCAGGAGTCTAGCTAAAAGTACTCAGGCAACAGCTTCCCAGTCATCCTCCCTAGCCACAAAATTGGATCTGCAGGGATTTAAATGTGCTCACTGCATTTCTATCTCTCTTTATTTGAATCCATTATGTGTTTTATATTTCTTCTTCTGACAAAACAATCAAAGAGAATAGGAATGACATATTTAAGGCTGGTTATAGTAGCATTTTAAGGCAGTAGGGAAAAGGTGGTCTGGTTACTAAATCATTCTAATAAAAGACAGCACTGTTTAGTTTTATTTTACACTTTCCTGACCAGTAACAACAGTAGCTTCTTGACTTTTTTTTTTTTTTTTTTTGGTGAAAGGACTGTTCTGGAGAATGAGTTTGGGGGAGACATCAGAAATACTGAAATTATTATGCTAATATTTGAAACAATGATTTGCGAGTCAGTGTTACATAAGAAATGCTTCTTTCTTTTTTACTGATACTTTTAAAAGTATGAAACATCTATCAAGTAAACAGGAAAGGAAAACTGTCTTGTTCTGAGTGTTTTCATTTCTAGTGTTTCTTTGGCATCCCCTCAAGGGTCAGACTCAATAAACAGCTGTGCACTATGTGTGAATAAAATCAGTGCTGCGGAACTGCATAGCACACCCAACAAAAAAAGGGGTTTAATTCTTTTCTCTTTGAGTGTAACACTTTGGATTTTAATTTTTCCTGTTCCAGTATTTACTGTTGCTGCTTGCACCAAGGAAGAATTCAAAACAAGAAACAGCTGGAGCCTTTTCTTTACACTTCACCTGCTATTCAAAACACAAATGTGCTGGCAACTCACAATTTTTATTGCACCTACTTTTGTGTAGAGAACAAAAGTAAACTTCATCTTCTCACTTGGGATAATCAATATTAGAAATACACATGACACAATTTTCTAGGAAGGCTCATATTTCCTGTATTGCAGGACAAAACTTGACTCAGATAATGATGTTTTGATCTATATTTACAAAGATGCACATATGTGCTTTGTTTTGCACATAACATTTTTCTTGGATTCTAAAGAAAAAGATACACCTTTTATTCAGCCTCTGTGTGCATAGTAGTTTTTTGTTTGTGAGTTTGCTGTTCCTCAATGGATGCGGCACACTTCTTGACCACCCCAAAGAGCTTGGTGGAGAGGAATTCTTGGCTGCATCATACTTGGCCAAGAAAGCACCATCTGGGTGATATAAACTGCCCATGTATGTTAGCTATTGACAGAAGTGCCTTTAGGTAGAACAGTAGTAGATGCTTACATTCTGTGCATCTCTATCTGCCACAATGTGTTACAAAGCCTTTGATTGCCCTGTCTTGTAGCTGCAAAGGTGACCAGGGGTTCTTGCAAGCCCCTAGGACATCTTCAGTTGCCTGTCTGGGCTTCCTGACTGATTGCAGGTGTAAAGTGTTTATAAGGACACTGTGGACATTTTTAGGATAGATTTCAGGAATCTGCAGATTTCATACAGGTTGCGACCACATTCAGCTCTATCCCACAGGGTTTGCAGTAAGCAGTCATGGAAAAATGTGAGGATATGAGAAGGGCTTGGATCTGTGTAAGTTTTCGTTAGCAGCGGTAATAAAAATTATGGGCTATATAACCAGTTTATATAAGTCTCTGTGTCTCTTCCCTGGGTAGTTTCCTGAGGACACTTTACTGATGAGGGCAAGGACACAGAGATGGATGGGTGATGGAGCACTGCAAAGCTTCTCAGAGTTTCTCTGGGATACTGGAGTTTCAGACCAGATTCCATATTTCATTCTATGCCAGGCTAGCCTGCAAACATGGACTGAATGAATCTTCCTTGATCATCACGTTTCATCTGGCTGTTTTAAGCCATCCAAATAAGTGGGAACATTTTTTGTACTGGTCTTGCAGATGTCCTCATAATGAAGCATGGGATAATGGCAGTAAGGAAAACAATGTTTTCATATGTGTAATGATACATGATATAATATTTCTTGCCAGAGACATATATTGAAAAATTGGAAAGGTGAATAATCTTATGACATATAATAGTTTTGAAAGCCAAGCTGCAAGACAGTGGTCTCACTTCCTGTAGAGATCTTAATTTGAATGGGAAGGAAGAAGGAAATAGAGCCACAGCATGACCATCCAGGTGTTGATTTAAACTTGTCACTGGGGTAGTCACGTGCTGCACATAAGCAAAACGTAGTTTTGCCTGCTCAAATTAGAAATTTCTCATGAGCTCTGGTTTCAGAATGTCAGGATTTCTCTTAGGGTGATATACTTTGAGAAGTTCAGAACTTTGTTGACAACTGAAGAAACCACAGGCTATTTCTTTTGGTTCATATAAAAAAAACCCCAAAACCCAATACACACCTAATTAAATCAGATACATGAATTAAGAGACACATAGGGAACACCAGTAATAGCTATAATGGTCCAGATAGTGTAAATAAGCGACATCTTTCTCATATTACTATGTCTATATATGCAGGTACATTACTTGATGGGAAACTGATTAAACCAGCTATGGTGATTTTCATCTCTCTGCAATGTGCATATTCAAAAGTTATGTCTGTAAGCCTGTCAGTGGAGATAAGCACATCTAGGGAAATACTCATCTCATGAAACAGGTCTTCTGGAAGGTGATTTAACTATCTTGCTTTCTTATGTGGACTACAGAGTTAGTCCACACACAAAACTGACTTCTAGATTCACAAAGTTTGGGCAATTTTATCCCATCTCTATCACATATCCTTGAGTCACACAGGACAATTAGTCACTGTGCAGCTCTAGCAGGGTCCACAACCCATGTGTAGGGTACAAGGGCTGCTTTTCAGAAGTAGTTCTCCATGAACTGAGATGACTGAGATTTTATGAATCATGGGGCGTTCAGACACTGCACTTTGAGATGGTTTAATGACAATGGTGGTGTTAGGTGAATGGTCAGACTTGATGAACTTAGAGGTGTTTGCCTATCACAACCATTCTAGGATTCTAAATCTAAGCATCTCATTTTTAGGTGTTAGGTGTCTCAGGTTGTTTGAGTTTGAGCTTCATGCTCTCTCAGAGAAAAGAAACAATGTCCAATTTTATTAATTTATCTACTTATTGCAAACTGGTTAATTAGTTTCCTTGTATCTTGAGCTTTGGAGTAGTCAAGGACTTTAGTGTGAGTTGTCAGTGGATCATGATGAAGTAGCAGGATTCTCACTGCTAGATCTGTTTGCTCACTAGCAGCATACATTTGGGGACAATTTCTTCTGCACATTGACAGTTTGACAGGCATGATTTTTTTTCCTGATCCTTACAAGAAATGACAAGATTTCTCAGACTTGCTAGAGATGCTAATTCCCAAAGTTCTGTATTTCAAGATTTCTATTAAAGCATTCCAGCGTCGCAGCTTCCAGACTTGTGCCCTTCTAGTTGATAGTCAAGGGGGATATTTGCAGGACTGACTGCACAGTGACCTCAGGCTTCCAGCAGAAGCAAAAATGCCGCAGGGAAACTCAAGAGATTTATCATCATGCGGTTTGTTTACAGGAACTTTCAGGTACAACAGAGACTGACAGGTACTGTACCACACAGGTTAAACAGTAAAGAGCTTAGCAATAACAATATAGGATGACAGGCAGTCCAATATTTACATTGTATACAAAATTTCTCTCTGCTGGATGATGTTTAGAGTTCCCTAGAGCTGTTTTCCTTGATACGCTGACGTTGCTGGGCCTACAGTTCAACACACTGTATTGGGTAGTGATTCACAGGGCTTTTTTTTTCTCTATTATTCCTTAAAACTGATCAAACTTTGCAGAAAGTTATGTGTTTTAAGGAGGATCTGGCATAGTAGATCTGTGCCATAAAGAGGTAGAATAAGGTAGAGAATATTTGCAAGCCACATTTTGGCTCTTCTGTTTAGCATGTGTAAAGGAAGGGTAAAATCCTCACTGTTGAGCTGAAGAGCTGATTAGCTGGAAGGCAGGCTCTAAGTAGGAATCTCAATTTTCCTTTGATGTGAAATATTTCTCTTAGGCACCTATATGACCCATTGCTGCAAAATCTGCACAGAAATACATTTCTGCTCCTAACCTTGCTGTGTGAAAGTAAGGGACAGGTATACTTACTGGACAGACAGGGCTCTGAAACTGATGTCCCAGTCCACAGGTCTTTGTGCAAAAGTTGAAGTTTACAAGGTTGAAATTAAACACTGAATTCCATGTACACAGTCATTATGTAATACCCCAGGTACAGTTTTTTATCAATGATGTTTCCTTAAGTGCTTGCTCAGGTCTTAGAGTGGAATGAATCGCTCTCTGCTTATTCTCCACTGACTACAAAGGGAGCATCAGCTTCCAGACCAGAGGGGGCACCTGCCTTGCATACCTCTAAGGACACGTGAGCTAAATTTAGGTCTTAACGTCTAAGCACTCAGGAGACTTGTTTTCAGGTAGAAATCCCACCTTGGTGTTTGCTGTTGGTTATTCAGGTAGGTCTTTGCTCAACTTGCTGACTGCTATGAATACTCTCACACCCTTCTCAGATATACCGATGTTCTCTGGCATGTAGGGCTCAAAAACTTCAGCAAGTAACTTAATCTGTGAATACAAATCAGAAACCATAACCCTTGAATTCAGAAGAGCAAATTATTGGAATGTTTTTCCTTCCAGCAATTGCCATAAATGGTTATAGAGTTTGTTTCAAAATATTTTGCAACCATTAGGTAATTTTGGGCACTTCTACCAGTCAAGACATTTCAGAGTTCAGCTTGGATTAATACAATTTACCCTCACATATATCTCTCTCAGGTTCAGTACTTTAAAAAGTTGTGCTTTATTTACTGGTTTTACTTGTTGAAAAAGTTATTGTGTATGTACCTGGAGATGATGCCACTTTTCTAATTCTGGATGTTGAATAGTTAACTATGTACTCATGCAAGTAATTACTGTTCATGAAAAACAAAACAAGTCATATGTGAACTGCAACACTTCAGTTTATGCTCTCTTCAAACAAGGAAAATAATGTAATTTAGAAGGTGGATGATAGTAGGAAAAAAAACAATAAAATACACAAAATCTGTAGTGTAAAAGTCAACATTTTCAAGAGTTTTATATATTTTTATATTTTATACATACCTATATATGTTATATATATTTATATATATAAACACAGATGTGTATGAAAAACTAATGCATGGTCTTCTGATCACCCACTCTTGAAATAAGCCCTGAGCAAATAGGACACAGAAATGAGACCTATGACACCCATATAATAGTCTCTGAAGGCAAAAAACCCCCACTTAACTATTGGTTTTACAAATTGGTGGTTGCTTGAAGGCTGGACTCCCAACCGCATTGAATTGTGCAGCTCTTAAACCACACAAGAGTGGAGAGTGGGGAGTATTATAGCAGCTGTTACTATGGACGTTGACAGAAATCTGAAAAGTGCAAAGGATAAACATAACAAAAAAATAAAACCTTTCCAGATGGCTGTACAGCTTCCTGAAAATATACACTGCCACTGAAGGCTGGCTGGATTGAAAAGAAAAGATGCCTTGTCTAAAATAGAAGAACTGTAAAAGCTGCTGTATGTAAAAAAAAGCCAACCACAAATTAGAAGATATTGGTAAGTGAATTTTTTTCTCCAGCCTTTGTAGAACTCAACTACACAATATGAAATTGCACATAGAAGGTATAACCAAGACTGGTGCGTGGATAAAAATACCAGCAGCACTCTAAAAAGCATGGATGGATGGTTCGATGATAAATGCCATTTGGCTGCATTTTGATAAAACAAAATGTTGCTAGAGTAAGCAGCTAAACTCAATGACATCTACTAAGTCTGCCTGCTTTTGTTTTTATGTAAGTCTCAGCACACATGCTTATGCCTGTGTCATCTCGAGACTAGAATAATGTAACTGATTTATAGGGGTCTGGTTTTGGTATGTGGTCCCCAGCAAGCAGAAGAAATGAAGGTGGAACTCATGCATGAGCGCTTGTCAGTGTCTGCAAATTGTAGTTTCCTTGAATAACTGCCTGTTGGTTAAGATGAATGGCAATTACATATATCATGACATATAGTGAACACCATTAGCAGGTACCATTTCTAGATGTCAAAGTGTTCTTGATACTATGTTCTACTTTGAGAAACTTTGATCAGTTTGGCTGAACATTTCCTGACCCTTTTGTCTGCAGGAATAAAATAAAAACCAACTACAACTCTTCCCATACCAAGTCTTCAAGGACATAAGGCTTCACTTCAAATGGTCTAAAAAAGAGAATCTGGCCAATGTTTTCTGGTGTTAAGACTACTGCAATTGGAAAGCTAAAATTTATCAAGGCTTTTGTTACATCTGTCATCAAGAGTCTGGTCTAACAGAACATTCTTCCAGTCTCTACCTTCATATTGTTTGTGGCAGATTTATCCTGTTTTCTCCTTATAGCATTATTTTTTAGGTTTAAATAGTTATTCCTTTCTTCTTGTTGTATCATGTCTGATATATTTCTAATCTTCTTCCCACTCAAGTTTAATATGACTAGCTCAAACAAGCCAACAAGGCTTAGTTTGTTTTCACCTCATAAGGTACATTCTCTGTTCCCTTGGTCAGCCATAGAGGCTTTCCCTGCATTTCCCCCAGTTTGATCATGGGCAGGAGTCAGAGGTGTGTAATGTTATAGTGCTGCCAATGCACTGGGAAACAAAAAACAAAAGAGCAATACTAGAGCCTGACACCTTAACTTAAGAAATTTTATTTCTGAGCACTTAACTGTGATATCTTGACATTCTTTAAACATTTTTGCTTCTAGAGTGGCACATGTAGAGCAGAGAGTGATATTTTTGGGGTAACTAAACTTACACTGCTTTCAGTATAATTCCACACTCTGTTGCTAATTTCAATCTAAATTGCTTCCTTTCAGGCCTAAAAACATGCAATCTAAATAATATATTAAACAGGAAGGATCCAAATGAAGCCTGGCAGTCACTCAAGGTGAGATTACAGGCTGCCTAAAATGAGCATGTTCCATTTTAGAGGCAGGTGTCTCAAAGGTAATTGTCATCATCTTCTTTGGATTATTCCAGAAATCATCAGGAAGATTGTGTACTTGCATTAGCCTTGACAGCTGGTTCCGTTGATGCTGAGATGTCATAAAGCACTGTGATACATTTCTCATGGAGGGCACATGGGTACATGGAAGAAATGGTGCTCTGAACTAAGTGTATGCGTGAATGACTCTTCCCTCCTGCAGGATATAGCAATCACATGTTATTAAACTTGAAAGAAAAGGCACTCTCCAAGACACCGTCTAAAATGTTGCCGTGGATGCAGCATCCCCTCACACTATGAATTCACCCAGACTAGATTCAGCCGGATGGAAGTTAAGGAATGAAGCTGTATATTCACAGCTTAGCACAATGTACAAGCAGATATATACAATATAATACAAATATTTACAGCTATATACAGAAAGTAATACAGAAACACAATACCCCTCCCAGAAATCAGAGTCCTCAGGAGGGGCTCCCAACCACACTTCCACCTTCTTTCCACCCCCCTCTCTTATCCCAGAGTCTGCCTTATGTGCAGGGTGAGTTGGGAGGATCAGCATGGGGGGTTAGAAGCAGAAGGATTAGTGGGGTTACACAGATCCAAGCAGAACAGCTGAAGCCCAGGGAGAAAAACACTGACAGACTCCGACAGACAGACTGTCTTATCTATGTTTATGTCCTTGCTTTTATACATCTCAGCAAACCTATGAGTGAAGCAGACATCATGACTGTTTTCTTATCACAGCCTATGATCTAATTTTTCTCATTAAAATATTCCAGTTAGCCTCAAATCAACACATTTCCAGTTATCATTTCTTTGTAAGAAAGTGGTAAACCCAACATTTCGTGTTAGATGATAGACTCTGCTTTCCTAACCACATTTCCTAGCCAGTCAGCAGAGTAATAATTTTATTAAATGATTTAAAACATACCTATGATTTTATGAATGTATGGACATTGTATAAAGTCTACACTCTCTATGTCATTCCACAGCTAAATTAGGAAGTTAATCCTGGGTGGGTAAAGTACTCACATAAAGAACAATTACTTGCACTATTTATAGTGTTTGCTTAGATGTTGCCTAGCTGTTTTGATTAATTAAGCCTGTAGAAATCGTTCCTCCTCAACATCAGCAATGCTTATTTATTAAAACTATTACACTTCTTTCTCAGGATTCTCCTGTTGAGCTATAATTTCATTATCTCAGTGACTGGTTCCATTGGGTTGTTTCTGTTTGAATGCAAGAAGATTAGCATGTTAACCCTTTGGTTTGTGTATTGTTCACTACCTCTGACACAATTATAAATCAGTCACTGAAACTGCACTACATACAGTGGATCTAAGCAAAGCAAAGGAAGCGAAATGTATCTCTAAAAAGCAAAGCTTAGATTGCTAAGCATGACAAAATCCAGATAATCTCCATTCTAGGTTACTGAGGGAATTAGTGCAAGAAATACCAAATCCAGCAGCAAGAATTTTTGATAAACATTTTTGGTACAGTAGAATTAGATGATTGTAGAATGCCAAAAAAGAGTAAAAATCTTTTACAAATAACTCTCCCCTCGTTCCTCACAATTTCTGGCATTTTTACTTCTTACCAGAATCAACTCAGAGCTTCCTAACCAAACAAAAACTGAATTTTGCCACTGCATGAGTAAGCATCTGGAAAATTTATTTTACCACTGTTGTTTATGGTGGTGTTTCAGTTTTGTGATGGAACAAAGAAGGGTTTGGAAAGGACTGAGTAGGTTATAAAGGGCTTGAAGAAATTTTCTTAAGTTCTAGTGAAATAGAGACAGTTGAGAGATACTGATTTGAGGTGCTCTCCACTCTGTCCCTACCATGCCAGTCAAATCCCTGGTCTGTTCCACCGAAAGCCTTCATGCCGTAGAGTGAATGCTGACCCATGGTTACTACAGATCATGTGCTCAGAACATACTAGAACCTACCTTCTTGTTCTTTCCCTCATGGCAGGAGGGGTGTCTACCCCAGTCTCCAGCAACTCACAGGTTTCACTCTTTTCCTAGTCCTCCCATTGGCCTGTCTGTCATCTACCTCCACCCTTCAGCTGGCACTGAAAGCAAGAGCCAGGCAGTTAAGGGAAGGGCTGGAGGTGGTGCATGTTTCTTCTCCCTTCTTTTGACTCATGCTCCCAGTGTTGTCAGAGAAGTAAAGACAAGACACTGAGAAAATGAGGGCAAAGTAAGCAAGAATCAGAACACTGCCCATCTTTGGCCACTGCCTCCCATCTGTATCTAAAGTCAGTCCTGTAACCAGGCAAAGTAGTAGATTTTGAAGAAAAATATAATTAAGGAATGAATGCAAATAGAAAATTGAATAAATTACTGGAGAGTTTTATTAAAGGTAATTTTTTCTTGTCAGATTAACCTATTTATTAGCTTTTTTTCATGTGTAAGTTTAAAGAGTGGGTTTATCTCTTTAGATTTCAGAAAAGCACTTTCTACAATGCATAGAAACTGGCACTGTGGGTGGAGATAATGGCAGTTAACAGAGAATATTGGGTGGATTGAAGAACTGTTGAAAAGAGAGGATGTGCAGAAGGAGATCATAGAATCATAAAATAATTTTTACTGAAAAAGACCTTTGAGATCATCAAGTCCATGATTTAACTTTACCAAGTCTGAGTCAAAGCTATGTCCCTTAGCACCGTATCTCTGTGTCTTTTAAACACCTCCAGGGATGGGGATTCAACTACCTCTCCAAGAAGCTTACTTCAGTGTTTGATAACCCTTTTAGTATAAAAATTTCTTCTAATCTCCATTCTAAACCTCCCGTGGTGCAACTTGTGTCCATTTACTCTCTTCTTACCTTTTGTAACTAGGGAGAATAGACTGACAACTACCTTGCTACAACCTTGTTAACACCCACCCCACCACACTACTGGGATGGAAAATGAGTACTGCTCAATGAATCAGTCAGTGACAGATCTTGTTTAATGTATTCGTTAATGACCCAAATGTAGAGAACTAAATAAATGTGATTCTGAAATTCAGGACTGGGCACAAAGCTGGAACACAGTGCTGCAAAGGGCCTGAGGAGGTAACCATACTTTAAGAGATGGCATAGAGTACCAGATGACTCAGGCAATGGAAATGAAAAGTAGGAGATGAAACTTGAGAATTTCAAACTAGAATAGCAGGCACTCAGAAAACAGTAATAATTTGTTTGTTTGTTTTGGTATAATTTCTTCCTTCTTATTTTTATCTTCAAATATCTAAATTGGAAGTTAAAAAAAGATCATCCCTTCTTTGGAAGATGAACTGCCAGGGACTTGACTTTACTTCAGGTGTTTTCCATTAGTTAAATCTTACTTGGCAGATTAAAAGATTTTGCCTTCTTAACCTAGCAAACTGAGTGTCAAAAGCAGTAACGTCCTGCAAATGCTTTGAGAAAACAAATATCAAACAGGAAAAAATGTTCTGAAGGTAAAAGATAAAAACTGGTCTTAAGCTCATGAGAGGCCTGGAACACAAACCCTATGAGAAGAGGCTGAGGGAGCTGGGGCTGTTTAGCCTGGAGAGGAGGAGGCTCAGGGGTGACCTCATTGCTGTCTACAACTACCTGAAGGGAGGCTGTAGCCAGGTGGGGTTTGGTCTCTTCTGCCAGACAACCAGCAACAGAACAAGGGGACACAGTCTCAAGTTGTGCTGTGAGAGGTATAGGCTGGATGTTAGGAGGAAGTTCTTGCCAGAGAGAGTGACTGGCATTGGAATGGGCTGCCCAGGGAGGTGGTGGAGTTGCCGTCCCTGGAGGTATTCAAGAGAAGCCTGGATGAGGCACTTAGTGCCATGATCTAGTTGATTGGCTAGGGCTGGGTGCTAGGATGGTCTTGGAGGTCTCTTCCAACCTGGTTGATTCCATGATTCTATGGTTCTATGTTTAGGAGGAAAAAAAAAAAGAAAGAAAAAAGAGTGAATTACTGGTCTTCCAAATACACAACTGGAGAAGGAATCAAAATTGTTCTAAGATGATGCTTGCTAAGCAGCTGAAAGGAGGTGCATATTAAACCACAGGAATTTAAGGAGTCTGGAAATAAAGTTTGTGATACAAGTCCTTTTGACATTTGATGTCTTTGAAACAAGAGTAAGTCACATGATCACTCTGCACATTAATGACATCTTTCTGGACTTCTGGTTGCTTGAGGGTGGGGTAGATTTTCCCTGCAGATCCACAGATGACTACTGGAGATTGTGTGAGTGGAGTTGCCTTCCCCTGAGCTATGGAACAAAAGAGGTAAAACACCTCTACAGTTTTGCTGGAGCCATTACAAGTTCACAGCTCGCAAATCCACAGCTCAGACTAGCAGGTACCAAGTTTGATCCACTCTTCCATATTGTAAGATGTGGTCTGTTTTCTCTATTCATGTTGTTCATCTGTGCTTATGCAACATGAGTTAATATGAGGAAGGTAGACAGCAGGTATGAGCTTAGACACAGTAAATATTTATCAGCAGCTAAATAACAACTGTGTTGTAATTGATAACACCCTCAGTCTCTTCAGATTCTCTTCACTGAGAGATTCCCTGACTTACAGCTGTAGCTTTCAGTTTTCGACTGCATGTCATGAAGTTCTTTTATGGTGTAGGAAAGGAACTGTTGACCCTTTGTGTGGGTATAACTGAAGTAAATGTGCAATGGAACTTTGATCTAGTGCCCCATTGTAAAAGCTACATTCTATAGTACAGGTGATACCTTCCAGTCCCTGATGCTCCTGTTAGAAATCAGTTGAAGTCTTTAATCAAGGAATTCTTCAAACTGGACTGCAATTCCAGTTCCCTTTAAGATTTCCGCTGCTGTGGAGGCTCCTGCTCTCTCAGACATTTCTTTTTCCCTAAATAGCAATCCATTTTCACAAAATACATCACAGCATGCCAGTACTCTACATAGTTTCTAAAGATCTTCCCAGCAAGACGCATCTCAAATAATGTTAAAGAAACCTAATCATAAAGGAAGGTATTAACACACAGGAACCAAAAAATTTCCATTCCTTTTGTCAAAAAGCAATAAATGAAACTATTTCCAAATCTCCTCCAAAATTTCTTTTGTTAATATATGTATTTTACTTCCAGAAGTTTGAATGAGAAATTGAAAAGCAATGATTATAAGAAGGTCAGAGTGAAATCAAACTGTTCAAAACAAAGTGAAATATTGTAATTTTGTTTAAAAAACAGTATTTGGAAAGAAATGAAAATCTATTATTGCAATGTTTCCACTGATATTTTTGATTAATTATCTTTGAGCTTCTTGTTCTCTGCCTTGCTCCCCTCCCTTCCCCCTCCCTTCCCCCCCCCCCCCCCCTTATTAAACTGTCTTTTATCTCAACCCATACTTAACTTCTACCCTTCTGATTCTTTCTTCCATCCTACTGGGAATGAGTGAGCAGATGTATGGTGCTAAGTGGGGTAAGCCACAATTAAACTGAAAAGGACTAAAAACTATACTACCTGGAAAATTTTGCCCTGAGGAGCTTGTTTATAACTGTCAGAGAAAGTTAGTATGGTACATTCTTAAGAAGATAAGAGAAAGACAGAGGACACTAATCTGGACTTAAGGATAAGTTACAAAACCCAGAGTAGTAGTTCTCCAAAGCATGCCTGGATCATGAAAAATATTACTTGTATCTAGTGAGATATTTGATATTTGCTAGTGAGTGGCAAACTATGGCAGATTGCATACAAAAGTAAGAGATGAGAGTGGCTTTAGCATTAAGTCACAAAACAGAAGTGGTAGTATATTTAGCTATGTTCCTTCTATAGGCATTCTCACCTGGTGCAAATCAGCAGATTTGTTTTGCAGTGAGAATTCTGTTGATTTATAAACAGAGATGAACTTGACACTGTTTCTGCTCTCATACTGTCCTTTTAACATTGTTTGACCAGAGACATTCATACTCATGTCTTCCCAAATTTATAGTTACTATGGACTGTGAAATAGTTGGCAGCCTGGGAAGTGCCAGCTATCACTCCTGTTAGTTTAATGAAAAATCTGTTTGACCAAACAGATTACATCACAAAACCAGCAAAATACAAACTGATTTAAAGTTCTGATGAACAAGGAATGATGAGCCAGTCTTGAGAGGTGCAAAACATGCACTGCTTTCATTGGAAGTGAATAGGACATATTTTAAAGGAGAGAAAGAAACAGTTTATGTATGGTTTGTTCCTAAAACAAGCTGAAAGTCTCCTAGGAAGGGTAGGGTGCTCCAGATTTCAATTGAATTCTTATGTTTTTGTCCTTCCTCTCTCATATCTTAAAAACAAGTATGCAGCATTGTACTTCTAAATCTGGAGGCTGTTATTTTTTTTCTTTCTAATGAAGTATAATTTTTTTTTTATTTCAAAATACTTGCTTTAAAAAACAATTAAAAAAACCCACTTTATCTGACAAAATGAAACTAATAATTTTGTTTGCTGCTAGTCTCCTCCAAGCAGTAATGCGAACTGAGGTATCAATTATTTAGTACTATGCTGCACTAATATGGATATGGTGATTTCTCATTAATACTAACAACTTCAAAACTAATTCTCATTAGCTTGAAATAATTATTTAGCTGCTTAGTAAGTGATTAAATTCAAACAGAAGCATATAATGTGTTGACAAAAAAAAGAACTGGTTGCCGTTATAAAATGTTAATGGCTTTATTCCTTAAAACTTATTATTGGATCAGACCACACATTTAAGAAATGTTCTTAAAAATGTGGACTGCTTTTTTGTTTAGTGTAGAAATTGCATCCAATTTGGAAATGCATTTTGGATCTATCAGCTGCAAATTAAGCGACAATCACAAAAATAATAAAACCCAAAATAAGTCCTAGAAGAATATAATTTAGATTTTAATAGAAAAACAAAACTATTTGCCCGTAATTGTTTGGCTAAGGCTGTTCCTATTTTCCCTTCTTATGTATAATTTTGACATTTAAAGGTTGGAAATAGAGTAGCGGAAAGAAATCATTTCGCACATGCAGAGCCCAAAAACTCAACAGTAGGAAAGGCTAAGACTCGTACACAGACATGAAGTTTGGATGGAACAGTCTCTGAGAGCTTTGCTTCATCTCCCTGAAACGTTGAGGCTTTTTGCTGAAAGAGAACTCTTGGGGTTTGTATCATCACTTATCTTTCAGATTTTAGGACTAGGTGCTCAGCAATAATGAAAAATACTGGGAAGCAAGTGTGAAAATAGAGTGATGAGAAATGTTCTGTCTGCTTTATAGCTTCCATCTTGGATGATACACAGGGAGCTTAAGTGAGGAGCTCAAGAGCAGATGCATGGATGCTATTAAAGCTTATGTGCCAAAGCATTAAAGCTAGGATTGTTCTTCTCCATAAAGGACAGAAAAAAGAGGGCCCTCTAGCCATAAATTTGCTAGTAAAATGCATGTGCACTGTATCATTTGGCTCAGTAAAAAATGTGGCATGTGGCAAAATTTTAGACAGATAAATGTAATTAACACTGAGAGGCAGATGGCAAGGAAAAGGGGCAGGGGGAGAAGAAAAATACATAAGGATGGAATGCAGTAACTCTCTCTACCATTATAAGTATATTGAGAATTTTAATCCTCATAAAGAACAATATTTAAATACTTTCTTAAACAGTAGAATACATCACAGATTTCTTTTCCTGAATTAGAGCTTCAGTTTTCAAATGAAGGTCAGCATATATTGGTTCTGCATTCACTGTTGTACGTTGTTGTGATCCAAAGTATAAATTTCAAGCATCCCGGTGTTAAGAAATGTGTTTCAGGGTGGCAGTGAAACCATTTCTTAGAGGTATGATAAGAAGTGTCAGTGCCCTGCATAACAAATCATGTTTATGTTACAGTAGAAAGTAAACATTTGCATTTCAAACCCACACAAACTGTGGGTAATATGTTAAGGTTGCTTTAAGTCAGCCTTGCAAAAAGTTCTTGAGTCTGCGTTCTGAGCAGAGTGACTATTTCTGAACAACTAACATGTACTTCATTTCAACCTTAGCAGCCTGTGGTTAAGAGTGTCAAAAAGTGGGAGGTTTTCAGTGCTTGAATTTAATGGACAGATAATGGCAAGGAGTACATTACGAAAGGGGAGGAGTGAGGTGGAATTAAACTGGGATTTTAAAAAATGGAAAATCAAAGTCTGAGGTTTCAGGCCTGTCAAAATGTTTAATTCTTCTTGTTCAAGCTACAGATGGTTTGAGTCATCTTGTGCCAGAATTAACTTAGTGACACAGTAAAATAACCTTTTGGAAATATGTTTCCCATATTTTATTCATTGTTGCACTTTAGCTGAACCTATTCTTTGCATGAATAAGGTATTTGAGATCAGATGCCCTCTTCATACTTGCTTGGTGGGAATTAGAATCTGACTTGTTAAGAGCTAAGCCTAATTAGGAAATGAAGGCAGGAAATATTGCTTTTGCTTACAGTGTGTTGTGCACCTTCATCTGTCTATGCAAAATACTTAGGAAGTGTGCTAAAAATGAAACCCTTGTGTCTACATCATGCAAACAATCTGGAATGCCACCTTCTGTTGTATAATAAATTCAGGCTTGTCTATAGAGGAGAAAAATACACCACATACAAAATTTGTACAGTTGAACTGACTGGTTTAATTTAAGACGGAAGAGTTTGTTCTACCATTTGAATGCTTCTTCATATCCCAAAGCATTGGACACCAATAAAGTAAAAGTTAGGATGTGGCAAATGGAACATTCCCAGAGGTTTACAGGTCAAGGTACCAACTAAAAAGCTGGGAGTGACTAGAAAGCTGGGAGTGAACATCAAAAGTTGCCTGTTTGAGAGGTGGCATGTTTTATTCTTTCTACCAGGCAGGCAGTTTATACTGCTGACAGGGGCTTTAGAGGGTCCTTTGTAGAGCAGAGAGCATTAGAGCAGAACTCTCTGAGAGATCTGAAAGCTACCCTGTATATCTGAGAGACAAATTTTGAGTGAGTTTTTGACATTACTTGAATCAATTTTGTTTAGTAATGTTTCTCTTTAAAAGGGAATCTAGTCTTCCCATACAATCCACATAAGGAACAGAGTCTGCACTGAACTCTGAGTATTACTGGGTCATATGGCTGTTAATAAAATAATATGTGCATATATGTTTTCACAGTGCATACATCTCATTATACAATTAATTAACAATGCAACCCAATGCAAGCTGTATGCATCTCCAAGTGGTTTCAGTAAAAAAGATTATTTTGAATTATAAATTAATTTGGGATTTTTTTTTTTTCTCTATCAGAAGAAGATCGTCCGTGCTTCACAGGAAGGGTTTTATTCCAGCAGATGACATCTTTCAAATCAGAAGTAGCATTTTAAGTTCAAGTATTTTGGTCTGAGGCAGGTGATTACTTTTATAAATCGGCTGTAAAAGGTAATCCTGAAAGCTTTCTATAAATAACAACCAAGACTGAAAATTTCTGTCTAGTGTGTGTGTGTAATGGGAGGAAAATAGAGTTGAGGGAAATGGAGTTGAGGTTAAATGACTTTTTTCACGTAGCTAAATGGGCATTTCTCCCATGGAAATCAAATGAGGGATATACATATGGAAAGAGGGCAGGATCTGGTACCAGCTTTGCAAATGCTTCGAAAAATTATGCTGAGCAGCTCAGTCTGTTGCAGCTTTTGAACAAAATCTGGAGGAGTGTTCATAACAAGTATAGAGCAATTTACATATTTTTCAGTTGTCAGACACTGTGCCACAAACTAACAGGGATGACTGGGTAGTGTGGAAATCTGCTATGGAAAAATTGTCCAAATGGATTGCAGTTCAACATAATCTCCCATTGTTGTAGCCGTGAAACTTTCTTTGGAGGTGGTGACTTGTAAACCTTAACAGAAGGTTTATTTAATCAATGCTGTATTTGTGCCAGTGTGAAAAGTGGCTTAGCACAATTAGGTCACGTTATCAGGAAAGAGCAATGGTATTTATTGCATTATTTGGATAACTATTCATGAAGCTACAGTAGTGAAGTAGTGAAGTCTTCGCCTTTGGGCTGCTGTAGTCAACAATTGCAAATAGATAAAGCTCAAATGCCTTTGGGAAGTAATTTCTCTAAATTTTCAGGTAAATCACTTCTCAATTTCTGCAAAGTACTTTTTTGGGGTTTTTGTTCATTTTTTTTTTTTCTTTTTTTTTCTTTTTCCTTTACTAAAATTTTAATAAATTCTAAATAAAATAATTTATCTAGAGATATTAGGACTTGGCCTCATTCAGCTCTTGTATTGAGTGATATGAATAAAGTAATCTGTAATCTTTCTGATTGCTTCATGAATGATCTTAATAGCAAAGTTTATTGAATTACTAATTTCACAGAATCATAGAATCAACCAGGTTGGAAGGGACCTCCAAGATCATCCAGTCCAACCTAGCACCCAGCCCTAGACAATCAATTAGAGACCATGGCACTAAGTACCTCATCCAGGCTTTTCTTAACCACCACCAGGGATGGCAATTCCACCACCTGTCTGGGCAGCCCATTCCAATGGCAAATCACTCTCTTTGGGAAGAACTTCCTCCTAACATCTTATACCTCCCCTGGCATAACTTGAGACTGTGTCCCCTTGTTCTGTTGCTGGCTGTCTGGGAGAAGAGACCAATCCCCACCTGGCTACAGCCTCCCTTCAGGTAGTTGTAGACAGCAATGAGGTCACCCCTGAGCCTCCTGTTCTCCAGGTTAAAGAACCCCAGCTCCCTCAGCCTCTCCTCATAGGGCTGTGTTCCAGGCTTCTCACCAGCTTTGTCACCCTAATTTGTTGAGCAAATAGTTATTTATTCTTCAACATGAATGTAGTATCTCTCTTCAAAATTTAAAGAGACATGTGAAGTCTGATGTTACCTGTCACAGATATCTGGATGCAGTTCAGGTTATACATAAATGGAATTTTGACACAGTTGTGTAAGTGTATCCTTGGAAAGGACACAAACTGTAGAAACTCTTAACCACTACTATAAAAATTATATTTTCACACCAAATACAGCAACTTCTCCTTTACTTAAGGCCTCAGTATTTTTGGTTTTTCATTGTTTCTGACTGGACTTTGATTAATAGAAAGCATTTTTTAAACTATGTGATGTTCATTATTAAGACTGGTAAGGGAACAGAAATTATTTCCCTTGAAAAAGTTGTTAAAGAATAACTCTTGATAAAGAGGAGAAAGCAAGGTCTGCATAATTGTTGTGATTAAGAACTGATGGAAAATTCTATTTGAAAAAAGCTGGAGTGGAATTTTTCAGCTATGGCCATGGAAGCATTTTGTCAGTTGGGAGAAAGGAAAATGGATGGGAACCTCCCAGAACAGCACCTGGGGAGCCATATTTTTTATCTTTCCCAAAGGAAAAGTGTTAGGAAAAAAATATTAATTACAAGTTCTTTGCTTGTTTTATTTGTTATTCTTGCACTCACAGCTGTCCACTCTCAGCATTCCTCAGATATGCTAAACAACGGATGCAAGTTTGTTTTCTTAGTATCAATTTGATTTTCTTGCTGTTGTAAGTTTTTCACTGTGCAAGCCTTCAATAACATGCCATTTTTCTTGTGGTGTCTTCCTTTTTGATCCTTTATCCATCTGTGTTTTTTATTGCTTTCGGTCACCACATTTTTGTAGCTCACCTGTTGTAGCTATTTCAGTACTTGTGTTTTCTTTTGTTCCTGTTGCAGCATTTCTTGCCTTTCAACACCTTCACCAGAGCAGCTCAAAAATCACAGAATCACAGAACTGCTGGGTTTGGAAAAGATTGTAGAATCATAGAATCAGTCAGGGTTGGAAGGGACCACAAGGATCATCTAGTGCCAGCACCCCTGCCATGGATAGGGACACCCTACCCTAGATCAGGCTGGCCAGAGCCCCATCCAGCCTGGCCTTAACTCCAGGAACAGGGCCACAACCACCTCCCTGGGCAACCCATTCCAGTCTCTTAGCACTCTCGTGGTGAAGATCTCAGGGATCATCTAGTTCCAAGCCTCCTACCATGAACAGGGACACTTTCCACCACATCAGGCTGTCCAGAGCCACATCTAGCCCAGCCTTAAAAACATCCAGGGATGGAGCTTCCACCACCTCCCTGGGCAACTTGTTCCAGTGTCTCACTATTCTTAATGGTGAAAAACTTCTTCCTAACATCTAATCTAGATTTAACCTCCTCTAGCTTGGATCCATTCCCCTTAGCCCTATCACTACCCAGCACCCTAAAAAGTCTCTCACCAGCTTTCTCGTAGGCCCCCTTCAGATAGTAAAAAGTCACAATTAGGTCACCTCACAAAAGATCAGGAAACATTTTCACTCATGAATCATGAAGAATACAACAGCATTTAAAGTGCTGGCCAATCTTAAAACTGTTTGTCTACACCGTACAAGTTATTAGCTCCCTCCAAGATTGTAAAAAAACATTCTCGTGCAATTTCAGTGTTACCAAAAAAGTCAGTTGTTGTACCTACACCTGACAGAAGGAGATATTGCTTAGTTAGTGCTATTTAGAAACTCAGAGACAAACTATTTGCAGGTTACAAAAAGCTTGAAGTTAACCTCTTATTAAGGTATTTAAATATGTGAGTTAATAAATTACAATAGCAAAGTATCTTTAAAATTATTTTTCATAGAATCATAGAATCAACCAGGTTGGAAGAGACCTCCAAGATCATCCAGTCCAACCTATCACCCAGCCCTAACCAATCAACTAGAGCATGGCACTAAGTGCCTCATCCAGGCTTTTCTTGAACACCTCCAGGGACGGTGCCTCCACCACCTCCCTGGGCAGCCCATTCCAATGGCAAATCACTCTCTCTGGGAAGAACTTCTTCCCAATATCCAGCCTATACCTATCCTGGCACAACTTGAGACTGTGTCCCCTTGTTCTATTGCTGGTTGCCTGGGAGAAGAGGCCACCCCCCACCTGGCTACAATGCCCCTTCAGGTAGTTGTAGACAGCAATGAAGTCACCCCTGAGCCTCCTCTTCTCCAGGCTAAACAGGCCCAGCTCCCTCAACCTCTCCTCATAGGATTTGTGCTCCAGGCCCCTCACCAGCTTTGTTGCCCTTCTCTGGACATGTTCCAGCACCTCAACATCTTTCTTGAATTGAGGGGCCCAGAACTGGACACAGTACTCAAGGTGTGGCCTGACCAGTGCTGAGTACAGGGACAGAATAACCTCCCTTGTCCTACTGGCCACACTGTTCCTGATGCAGGCCAGGATGCCATTTTAGTCTCTGGAAGAGCATCTTTCAGGTGCATATTGATAAGAGGACTTACTCTGTCCTCGTAACAGCTTGATTTTCTTGTCGATGCCAGAAATGAAGTTCTAATGGTTTGAATGTAGTTTCACTGTCAGATCAATGCCTTCTATCTATCAGATGTCAAAATGGTGACTAAAAGCATGGTGTGTTCCATAATGGAGTTATTTTGACCAGCAGTTTACTCTTGCTCTTCACTAGCAGTCATATGTGTAGCAACTGAGAGCCTACACATTTGTTAAGTCTTTCTGAAATGTTCACTTAGGAGCTTGGTGATTTTCATGCTTGTCTGTATCTGAAAAAAATAATGTATTTGAGAAGTTGATGCAAGTGTTGCAGTAAAATTCCTTCAGCTATTCTTTGAGTTATAGGTCTGTGTTGAAAAAACAGTTTTTCTATTGTTTAAAAATACATATAACTACTTCTTTATTTTATTGTTATTTTGAACAGAACTGCAGCAAAACGTTTGAAGCTTGAAACTCAGATCTTCACACAGATTCTTTTATATAAGGAGTGAGTGCTTTTCTTAGTAGGAGAGAAAAATAAAAATAGAGAAGCCATACATGATTGAAAAAGCATTTCTTACTTGCCTAGCTTAACACAAAGCTGCAGGAAATGTAAATTTACTCACCAGTATTCAACTTTGTGAATGAAGAACTTCAAAGTCTAACTAGAACATTTAAAAATCAACTTACTATGCAAGAGCTCTTCCCCCTCTCCTTTCTTTTTCTTAGAGGAATATGCTGCTATTAATTTCCTCACCACTGAAATGTCAAAATATAATACAAAAGAAAGTTTCTAATAACTAGTCCAACTTCTGGTTTTCCCCCTGCAGAGGTACATGGATTATTACTGCCTTAAGTTGCAAAGTGTAGCAAATAGAGCTGGTTTAGGAATCAAATACAATTTTGATTAATCTTTTATGGGGAAATGGTTTCTTAGGGGTGTCTCATCAAAAGGACAGAATAGCCAATAGCAGAGACAACTGAAGATAGGCACTTTCAGATCTTTGTTATGTGTGGTCCAAGTTACTGATGTGGATGGATGCATGTTCATTTAAGATGAAGGCCTTATCACTGGTCTTACTGTCTTGCTTGAGTGGGTGTCTATCAGTCTTTACTCTCTCTCCCTCACATAATTTAATCTTGGCCTTGTGTGGAGCTGGAATGTTTAAAAGTGTGGAAATAGCCTGTGAGACAGGGAAACAGTTTCCATTCTGGGAGTTAAAGGAAAAATTACACATTATAGATGGTGTCTGAATTAATAATGCTTTTGCCACCTTATCACGATACTGACACCATCTTTTTTTCCCTTCTTCCTCAGTGACGTAGAATATTAAAGGTCAAAGCACCTTAGTGTTACAAGTCTCATCATTTTTCAGTAAATATTAGTCACCACTGGAAAAATTATTGTTATAGTAGGTCTATGGTAGGCAGAGAATAGGTTTATCATTAGAAGATAATAATACTTTAGAATGGGATTGATCTGACAAGGTAGACATCTAGAAATTGTTGAGCCATTTCAGAAGTGTGCTTTAGGATCAGATAAATACTTGCTCATAAGTGTTATTTAATAGAATAGAATAGAATATTTTGCTTGTAAATGACCTACAAAGATCCAAATCCAAGTGGAGCTGACCAAAAGTTAAAGCATGCTATTAAGGGAATTGTCTAAATGCCTCTTAAACACTGACAGGCTTGGGATATTGATCACTTCTGTAGGAGGCTTGTTCCAGTGTTCGACTGCCCTCTCTATAACTGCTTCCTGATGTCCAGACTGAACTTCCGACACAGCTTTGAGCCTTTACCTTCACAGAATCACAAACCTCTAGAGGTTGGAACGGATCTCCAGAGATGACATCAAGTCCAATCTCCCTGCCAAGGCAGGATCACCCAGGGTAGGAGTGACCTGGTCACCTTGTGACCTGTCACTTGATCCTAGGGAGAAGAGATCAGCGCCTCCTTTTTTACTTCTCTCCTCAGGAAGCTCTAGACAGCAGTGAATGAGGTCACCCATCAGCCTCCTTTTCTGCAAAGTAGACAAACCCAGAATCCTTATCTGCTCCTCACAGGACATGCAGTCCCTTTGATGTATTTAAGAACTATACCATCCTTCTTATGTTGTGAGGCCCAGAACTGCCTTCCCTTCATCCATTCGGTGATAGACTTCATCATAGAAGGATGTCAAATTAGGCAGAACTTTGCATTTGTGAACCCATGTTAGCTCTGCTGGTTGATTCCATAATTCTTTAAATGCTTTTCAATAACATCTGGTATAATCTCCATAATTTTCCCAGCAGCTGAGGTAAGACTAACAAGTCTGGTTTTCCATGTGTCTCCCCTCATGTCCTTGTAAAGCAGAATAAGATTGCAAGCTTCTAGTCAGCAGGGACCTCCCCAGGTTCTCAAGACCTTTGATAGATGGTTGAAAACACCCCTGCTGTAACATCTGCTAGCTCAAGAATTCTGGGGTGAATCCCATCAAGTCCCATGGACCTGTGTACATTCAGCTGGTGCAGCTGGTCCCTACAATTTCAGTGTCCATAAATAGAAAGTCATTGTTCTCACATTCATGGCTCTCTGATTTCGGGGACCTGGCAGCCATAATATCACTATTAATAAAGACTGAGGCAAAATAAATGGATAAGTGCCTCTGCTTTTTCCTTCATCTCTGTTAGTCAGATGACTGTCTTTAACAAGTATCAGTCCAGTGTTTTCTTTAGATCTCCTTTTGCTGTTGACATAGTTTTCAAAAGCCCTTCTTGTTACATGACACAATGGTGGGCAGTTTCAGCTCTAACGGAGCTTTGTTTCATCTTTTGTATCTTTCCCCTGCATATACAAACCACTGCTCTGTGTCCTTTCTTTTCATTGACTTTAAATATAACATGAGGTGACTAACTGAAATATAAATACCTTCATTTTATACATTCAAAATTAGATGACTTCAGGCAGCAATACTGAAGATTTTACAGGACTTTGGTGTGTGAATCAGAGATACATGCAAATACCACTTAGGAGCTTAACTCTAGCAGGGCAACCTCTGGAAATTCCCATTCAAAGGACGGACTGAAGCACTAAAATAAAGAGTGTGTTTATCTCTTCTGTCAGCTCCTGTTACCCAACTGTGATGATGACATTATCTGATTCCTACCTCAGCAGTGTTTTTCATAATCTGTACACTGGCAATGCAAACAGCATGAGACTGAGATGTAGAAGATGGAGACAAGTGAGGGATATTGTAACCTTCTTCTCTTGTGGCATAGAGCTGATGCTGTGTCATGGATTGAATTGAACCTGCTGCAGTTATTCATACCATGCTGCAGTCATGCCAGCTTCAAAAATGAAAGTGCTAACTGGAGCAAAGTATGATGGAGCTTGCAGTTCATATTGCAACATGGGAGGCTTCCTGTTCTGGTTGCTGTTTCTGGGTTCCAGGCTCTCAGGTGCTGGCTCTTCTCTGGGACATGATGTCAGAATGAGTGGGAGTTGGGTAGCTGCTGGTTTTGCTGTTCTATTTTACGCTGTGTTCTTTTTCCCCCTGTGTATTTCATTGTGCTTTTTCTGCAAATAGGCTAAGCTAAGGCAATCATGCATATTATTATTAACTAAGGTAATTATGCATTGTGCTTATGATATCTCATGTTATATTAAACTCTTATCTCTTTATCTCAGCCCTGAGTGGTGTGTGTTACTCTTTCTGTCACTTTTGTGTTGGGGGAGCAGGCAGGTTAGCCATTGTGCTAAACCATAACATGCTGTTAAGAACTTCATGGTGATATTCTCAATAGACATAGTCCATCCTAGGCAGAAAGCCTTAAACCCATTTATATTGTTTGTGCAGACCTTAAAGGGATTTGAATCTCCTAAACGTTTCCATGGTATTTGCTGGAAAATTTGCCACACATAAGGACAGAGTAATGGAATATATGAATGCAGCCTTCGTATTTATCCTTTTGTGGAGAGGATTCTACTGAAATTGTGTATATACATGAATTCTGTATATAGTTTTGTATCTAATCTACTGAATATAAGTTAAACAAATACAGTCAGAGTTCAATGTCTGCCAAAATGTTGACAATGTCCAAGTGACAATGTCAGTTGATGTTGACCATGTCCATTCATGAATCTTGGCCTCAAGAATGATGTGGCAAGTAATTCTCCACAGCTAATCATACAAGGAATCTGCTGAGTTTTGTGCCAGTAGCCCACATGTTTCTGGAGTGCACAGGAGGCACATAGCATTTTCTTATTTAGACTGTACATGCATACTGTTATAAGGATAGATACCCCCTGAAATCTACTGCACAGGGTACTTAGGACAGGAGCCAACCAACTGTTGCATATCCATAGAATTACCCAGCCCTAAGAAAGTATGTCTTAATGATTTAATTACTTACCTCATCTGAGTGGATATTGTCATTCTGATTACAGAAGCTGAGAATGAACATGCTTAAAACTAATAAATACAAAGTGCATTCATCTGAAATGAGCATCATCAGCACTCACACTGAAATTTCATTTATGAGTATTGTTTCATTAAATGTAACCTCTAGCTTATCACAAACATGGTAGTTTTCATTTTTTATGCATGATGTCATTCCTTTATTTAAACAGACCACAGTAAATGTTTTATGAAATCATTAAAGGAACAAATAATAATTTTCTACATTAAAAATGGATATGTGAAAGTGCCTGGCAACTAAAATACAAACAAACTAAAAGGGTGGAATTATGTTGCATTCTGTCAGAAATTCTCCTGGAGTTTTATCTGTGATTTGACCACTGTTACTCTATTTCTCACTCAGTTGGCCTATTAATATGAGATGTGTAAAATGGTAGAAATATGTGAGCTGTCTTGGGGCAGAATATGATGATCTTGCTCTGCCTCAGACTTTTAGAGAATGCTAATTGTATGCTGAGCTCTTTGTTTCCCCCAAAGCCCCGTTTCATGTATTTAATTAGATATTTTTAACTTAAAGCATTTGCTGTGCACACTGGCAAATATTTTTAAGAACCATGTCCTATGTACTGAGGCAATTGTGCAGATTAGCTAAAAGAGTCATTAAGCATATCTGCTTGCACAAGACTGGCATAATCCAGTCTCCTAACATAATTTCATGACTGCTGCAAAAGACAGGATACAGATGGGGTATTGAACTTGCAGTTTAGCACCTTCTGTGAATCCCAGTGTCTCAGTGAGAGCTGAGAGAATTCTTCAATTTACAAAATCTGCCCCCTCAAAAGATAACAGTTAATCTAATTGCAGTCTTTATGCAAAGGAAACTCACACTGAACCTACTGAGAACTCAGTCCAGTTTGACTCGATTGAAGAGAAGGATCCCCACTGACTTCACGTAGGGAGCTGGATCGAGTAACTAATTACTAAAGATAAGATCCTGCAGGAAGCTGTGCCGACACTTCATCTCCCAGAAGGGATGGCTGCAGTGATGGTGGGAAAAATTCATTGTACTCACCATCTTCTAGAAGTGCTCCATATGTGAGAGGTTTGAATCTGAAGTGAATAAAATGGAGCAGATATTTTTCTCCCTGCTGCAGAAAAAAAAAAGAAAAATGAAAACAATTACAGTAATCCAAGCACACAGATCTGAGTTTCAGCACTAATGTCTCATTGCCAGCTATTACTTTTCAATTTCCACATGCAAAAAGGAGTAGCTTTGTCAAGGTCATGCCACAAATACATTATTTCTGTATTTCAACAAGGTCTTGATAAAGCAAGAGTAATCAAGACCTCCTGTAAATTAGGTTTTCTTTCTGTGGAATGAATTCTTATTTCAGATGACCCCTTGCTTCTTTTTTCTTCCTCTGTTTTTAACATCTAAGTGATTTGCAAACTTCTCGCATTTCAAGGACATAATTAAGAATGCTGATTACATTGACATCATTCTCAATGCTGAAGATTCTAAACAGGATTGCACTCACTGCTTTTTAAATACTTTTGCCCCATCCTCTACAAATAAACATAATTAATGGAACTTGAGAAATAAAACAGGACATGGTCTTTCCTCCAAAGGTGTCAGGGTGAGAGCATAGATCATCAGGAAGAGAATTTAGTAATATGTTGTCTTCAAAAGAGAATAACCTGTGTTTATGACAAGGCTTGGGCTTGATGAAAGTAAATGAATGCTGCTCTGATACTATAATTTCTTCAATGTACACATTAATACATTTAAAATGCAAATCATGACTCTCATTAATGCCATTATTAAGAATTACTAAAACCTCCGTCCATTATTTTGGTCACAATGTTCTTAATTAATAGGTGACCTGTCTTTTACCAGATACTGTATTTTACACAGATTGTCTGCTGATAACCTGAGACAAATAACAATGCATAATTAATTTTATTTTTTAATTAATTCTCAAATATGATGCTGTATGGATTCAAAACCAGAAAGGTACTAATTAAAATTTCATTTTAATTAGCCTTGCATATGCTAAGTGTATTCTGCAGTGCTCAGTGCAACGGAATTGGTGATCAGGAGGATGGTTTAAAACTCCTGCTGGGTTTAGAAATACAGCTCAGTATTAACAAAAGTGATACCAGTGCTGCTGAAGAAGGAAAACTACAGAGCCATTTTTCCATAGTTCTGGTTGTGTAGTGTGCTATCTCTCAGCTGTGATCCTAGAGCACTGTTCATGTTAGTAAAGAAGTTCTATGATTCTATGATTCTAAGTTAAGGAATTGAGATGTTACTCTAGTGCTCTGTAACTACCAAGGAAAGTAAGTATCTTTTCGTCTAGCTATGATCTAATCAGTTGCTTGGAAAACATTTCAAGAGCTTCTCTACGTCCATTTCTTTAAGTCTGACATTGGTAGATAGTGAAATTCTCTGTTAGGAAAGCTTTCCTCAGCCGAATGCCCCATGCTCATCTCAAACTACCTGCATTGCGGCCCTGCATTAGAAGGATAGTTTTCAGAAGTTGCCAGCAGCCAGTCTATGACAAGTGATGTGGCACTAAGGATCGGAGTAACACATCAGAGGACCTTCCTCATATTTCCTAGACTTTTTGCTTTTTCTCATTGTCTCTTGATTATTTTTGTTTGCTTGTTTTTGTTGTTATTTACAAATGCTGATAGGAGTCTGAAACATTCAGGTGAATTGAAAAAATGTCACCACCCTCTGCTGTGAGTATCCTGTTCTCTCTATACCTGAGCTGTTTCCTTCCTTCTGGTACCTTCATAGGGCTCCACAGAACAAAGTGTTTTGTGCAGTTTCCCCTACTATTTGGCAAAACCACCATTATGGTCTTCAAGCTCATCAATAAAAGCTAGATTTTGGCCTGTCCTTCCCCATCTTGCACCCTCTTACTACCTGGCTGTGCCCTGGGGTTCTCTGTAGCTGTGGACCTCCAGCAGTTTTCTACATCTTGCAGACCAGCCCTGGTCATCTCCTCTTGTGGGGAGAAAAGTACTGAAAACTAAGAGATGTGGATGCCAGTAATAAAAGTTATGTAACTAGAGATCTTTCAAAGACCTTTAAAAATAGCTATGAATATTCAGCTTATTAAGAGACCATAGAGGGGAATACCTGTTCAAACAGCATTATTCAAAAACCTGTTGTAAGGAAAGAATGAGATCTTTCCAAAAATGAGAATTTTCTTGGAGATTTACAGCTTCTTTAGACTTTCCCCCCTAAATTCTCTCTTTTCCACCGGTAGAGTTTCTTCAAACAGAAGTCTTTGTAATTTTTTCCAGGCAAGTGCCCCTAGCATTAGGCTAAATGTCCTCAGCAGGAAAAAAGAAAATGCTATACTAGCAAAGTGACAATAGGCAAGAGCTGTGTATCTGGAATTAAAGTAATGCACGGTGGCATTCCAACTGAAGATTTCCATTCAGTGCTAAAGTAAGCATATATTATGGATAGGAAAAGCAATTTTTGTACAATTACTCAAGTGGCAGTATTCTTGTAAGCTATTATTTTTCTATTTCCTCTCAGAAGGAAAACACACTTCTTTTTTTTTTTTTCTCCTAAGGAAAAGTTTGGTAATGACTGAGAGTTGAAAATATGAAGTTTTACTTTGGGTGACAGCATAAATTGCAAAAGCTGAAAGAAAATTAATTTCAGCAGTTTAATGTGTATATTTTGGAATGCATATTTGAGAAAGAATGTGATTGTCCTATTTACTGTCAAACAGATTCACTTATTTTCTATTTAAGTGATATTGCAGATACTAAGGATGTCATAATTGAGGTCTTTGTGTAAATTAAAATTGCATCAGAACAGAGCCAATGGTGGAAAGAAAGATTATTATAATAGCTTTTGGGAAAAAAAAAATCCATGATCAGACCCAATTAATATGTATCCATTTAAAAATAATCTTACAGTTTTTGTTTGACCTTAAAACAATTTGGTGTAATGGAATAGCAGAGACCACAGCAAGACTAAATACTCTATTTATTTGTGGATTGGAGGTATCATTGCTCATCGTCTAGCACCATTTCTGCTTGCAATGTACAATGACAGCTTGAAAGGAAAGCAGCATATTAATTCCAATACAGAAGGGTATTTCTCAGCTCTCGTTTATGTCACAGATACCTCCATGAAATCAGCAGGCTTGAACTGCGTTAGACGATAATAAAGTATGTCCCTGCAATCATGTTGCTGCTTTGTGTAAGGTATCTTCCACATGTAGTTCATCTATTATCTACTAAGAGGATAAGAGAGAAGATTGTCTCTTACCTTTCTATTTGATGTTCTGCACTAAGCTCCAACCTTTGGATCAGCAAAGCTTTAAGGGCTTGTCTTTTCACTGTTGTCCTTGCTAGCTGCAGTAAAAAAGCCTAATTTCCTCACCAGGCATGTTCTTTCTAGCCCTTGAAGGGGAGATCCACCTCTGCAGGTAGGCCACATGAGAAAGTCTTTGACCTTGCAGTTCTTTTGCTTCTTTATATTGTACTCACTGTGTACATCTGTAGGAAGAGAGAAAAGTGAGTTCATAACCAGATTTTTATCTCACTTGTGTTTTTTTAGAGGATAATATATGGCAATGTAACTCATAAGAATGCCTTGCACAGTATAATGGCAAACTGATGTCAAAAATACACTGCAAAGTTAGATACAGTAGACTCGATCTCAGTTACATCACTTTGAATGTAACTTTTCAGAGGTATAGTGGAGACCAGAATCTAGCGCCTTACAATTAACATGCATTAAGAAGATTAGCAGCTTAAGTTTTGGAATATTAGACAGAATTGTTCCAGATAGAATGCTGTAATGATGCAGTAATTTTTGATGATTATGCCAGTAAAGCTTGGTGTGACCTTCTCATTTTAGGCAAAAGTAACAGAAATAATTTACACTTATGACTGATTCAATATTAGGAAATAAAATTTAAAAGTGAGGGTTAGTTTTGTCTATTTGTTACACAGAAGAAGCTGTCTTGTAGTATGAAATAGCTGTCCTGTTTAGGTGTCACAATAAATTTATCTCCTTCAATAAAATGTATCAAGTATTGTTTTTCTAATAATAGTGAAAGATGATGTCCATTTAAGTCAGGGTTTTCCTTCATTTCTAATTGGCTTAAAATCTGGTTTAGCTACAGCTCTTTCACTCATAACTTGTTTAAAGGATTCTAATTCTCATAGATAAATAGGCATCCTGACGTTTTTCATTTTCATCCATCATTAAGTTTCTTACGGCTGAGGTTGCTGGTTGCGCATTGCCTTTCCAATATGCTATCAACTTCCGAAGTAACTGGGTTCAGATTGGATCCATTTATTTTATTCAGTGCCTTATCTGCCTCTTTCCCCCACTTTTTTAAGCACTACCGAGGGTCATATTGAAAAACTATCTCCAATTCCAACTGAAATCAACCAGGAAATGGCTTTATTTTACTTTTAACTGTGATTGAAATCTAACAGGACTATATCATTTTGTAAAATGGTCATTTACAATACAGTAGCTTGTGTGCTATTTTGAATGCACCTTAAATGTCCTACATTTGCTTGGTTTTAATTTCATTTGTTTAGAATTGCTTAAGAAATAGCAAATATTGTGAAAAGTAGAGTTCCATTAAAGAAGCCCATATATTTTGGAAAGAAGACATTTCTGTATACTGGAAAAAAGGAACATGTGTGCTTTAGATGGATAAGAGTAATAGGCTCTGAAGGGCAAAATAAATCAAAAGGCCGTTCCTTTCCGGTAGCACCAAGAGACTGAAAGTGAATGTCAGGCTGCAGAGGCAGCTTGTGTTTGATACACTATTTCCAGTGAAGGGGAAAAATGAATGGGAGATTCAGAATTAGAAAATTCTCATACTTTTGCTTTTATTTACAAATGCACTTCTCCAGGGACTGCTTTCTGAGGCGATCCCCAGAAAATGTTTTCATCTTGCTTTAATCCTTACTCCTGTTTGCATCATCACTATCATCATCATCAGGGTTGGAAGAGACCTCACAGATCATCAAGTTCAACCCTTTACCACAGAGCTCAAGGCTAGACCATGGCACCAAGTGCCACGTCCAACCTTGCCTTGAAGTGCCCCAGGGACAGCGACTCCACCACCTCCCCGGGCAGCCCATTCCAGTGTCCAATGACTCTCTCAGTGAAGAACTTTCTCCTCACCTCAAGCCTAAACTTCCCCTGGCGCAGCCTGAGGCTGTGTCCTCTTGTTCTGGCACTGGCCACCTGAGAGAAGAGAGCAACCCCATCCTGGCCACAACCACCCCTCAGGTAGTTGTAGACAGCAGTGATCCAGGAGAGTCACCAGGGTGACTTTTAGAGTGTGGGGCTGGTTTGTTCTAGATTTGTGAATATGTAACAATGGTGTTTTTCACAAGTCTGAATAGAATGGAGCAATGACCGTGGGGCAGATTTTTATGACACTGTGGGACTCCTGGAGGTTGAGGCTTTGAGTCTCTGTTTCACCTGGTCTTGTACTTCCTGTGGTGGTTATTGCTAGGTTAAGGACAGCTGTTAAAATGTGTGTGGGGAAGCAATTGTTCTTGAGATTTCTGGCTTACAAAATAGGCTGTCTTTTAGAAATGCTCTTTTCCCCCCCTTCCCTTCTTTTTCTTTTGAATGAGGCTGGAATTAGACATAGTCATATTAGACACATTAGATCAGTCTGTTAAAGAGAGTATAAATCAATCAGCTATGTTTTACAGCAGCTTCTATGTCTCCCCCTGTTCCCTCCATCTTTATCTTCACTTTTTAATGGAACTAATTTTGTTAAAGAAAGATATTAGGAAATTACCTCAATTATCTTACATGAGACACTCAAGAATGGGGATGCTAAGCAACGAGTCTTCTGTGTAGACCTGATAAATTGATATAAGAAGTTTTAATATCTGTGGTACAGATCTGACTCTGCTTATGAAATGTAGATAGTGAGTAATAATTTTAGCATTGTCTCAGGCTGTTTTGTTGTAAACAGTCCACTAAGGAATATGACATTACCCATCTGCTCCTGAAATAGTTACCAGATCTATCTCAGAAATGTCATCTGGCTCACTGGGCTTTCGTAGTGTGCCCTGCATACATACTCAGGACTCTTCAGTGTTTTCACTAAAGGCTTTTTGAAAGGTTTTGCATCCTATACTTGCTCTGTTCCTTATACACTTCCAGCACGTATCAGAGGCTGTAAGCATAGAAAGAATATTGACCTGTATCAGCACTGCAGTTCATTGCAGCTCTACACGTTTTTGGGCACTTCCTTTGTATGCCAGCAGAGCATGCATAAGCATTATTTCAATCACAGGAGGCCTTTGGCAAGAACTACTATCTGCATCCTTGTAGCCCTTCTTTAGGGTCTCCAGTGTGCAGGGCAAACCTAGCTGAGAGAGCGCAGCCAATATCATTGTATCAAATATCCTAAGGAACAGAAGAGAGGACCTTCAGGGCTGACTGCAAGAGGTCCAACAGCATGTGTTGTATCTCAGATAATTACAAGATGCTCATATTGGCTCCCATCTCTCTGTGTGAAATATCTTTAGCTGTGTGTTGGTGGCGATAAAGGAGAGGAGGCTGGGGAAGGGTAATATATTTGTCTTTTGTGCATGGTTCTCCTTCACTCATCCAATCCTGTCCTTCATAAGCTATGAATTCACAGACGTTTGGCATAAGCTTCTTGACATCTGGCAAGGGGGTAGCACAGGAAAAGGAAAGATGAATGGAACAAAGCTTGATATTTCATAAGCGGTTTACAGAACATTAAGGGGAATATTTTGTTCCAGTAGATTTTAGAATTCCTTGCAAATAAATCTGGAACACAGAAGTGGTACATTTCAGGTTTTGGAGACTTTGGTCCCTTAACTCTTTTCTAATGATTTATTTGAGTGAATTTCAGATTTTAAATTGCATCTCCTATAATGATTGAATGCACTTTCCTTACACCCAGTATTTATGGTGCAGCTGTTGGCAATGCTAATGTGAAAAGCACATCTCCTGAACATTGTCAAGCTCTTATTGTCACCTTTAGTTCCCTGGGAGATGGGGACAGAATTTTATTTGAGATTAAAAGGAAGAAAACTGTTACCTTTCAGGGAAAACATATATTTATGTTTCTGGATGTCTCTAAAGTGACTCGGACAAGGAGACACGTATTTGAGTTATTGTTGCTAGATTTTATTATGCTTGGTGCCTGGGTGGCTATGCTATATTTTATGCTGCAAGGTTTAGAGTTGTTTTGGAAAGGACGAGAAGGGAAGCATTTTTTGGATCTTGATGATCAAATGTAAATTTTAAGGGCAAAATTCAGAGGTGATGCCATTGGGAATGTAAGTTCAATTTTTCATAGATGACAGTCATTTAAATTCAGACCTCATCTTAACTCTTCTCTCTTTTCTGCCTGCTTATGCCTGTTTGTTCAATGAGTAAAGATGTCAGAATTGGTGATGTGTATACACTGGTAGCCTACAGGAGATATGAATTCAGGTACAGTAACCAAGATAGACTCAAGCCCATAACACACTCACATGTCTTCCTGGTAAGTCTTTCTGAGGTAAATGTGTAAATTGCTTGTATGATCAGCAGACAGAGGAGAAGCTTCTGAAGGACTCTAGAGGGACAATCTGCCAGCATCATGTTAGGTTACATAGATGACTTCTCTCCCTGTAAAGCCTTTATGATCACCTACCTTATGTTTTAAGGTCTGCCTCATTAGGCCTCTGAAATTTAGGAAGGAGTTTAGTGCAAGATGAACTCGATCTTACTCTAATTGAATCTCCCAGGGAGTCACAGCAAGTACAAGGAGAACATGTAACTGAGAGCCAAGAGTTCCCAAAGAACTGCTTCTCCTAGCTCAGGCTGTGACACCACAGATAGGGTCACAAGCCCAACAGAAATTCAATTGCTAATTCAGGCTCCCAGCTGAAAGCAGGGTCAAAAGCCCAAATATGAAACCTAATTAGACATTGAGTATATGCAAAATAGAGCTCCTCCTTCCTTTTCTGTCCAACTTAACACTGTATACACATTTAATCATACAGTAATATCATAGAATCATGGAATCAACCAGGTTGGAAGAGACCTCCATGATCACACAGCACTTCTAATTAATAAGTGATAGCACAAAGACTTTGCATTTAAAAGCAGTAACTTTTGATGGAAAAATGTTGTGCTATTTCAGTGTAATTATTTGATATCATTGAAAGTAACAATAACAAAAAAGTATTATGAATGTTGACTTGCACCTCTTAACTGGTGCATATACAATGATTTATAACAAAATCTGTGGTGGGTTGGATTTTGACCCCAACAAATTGGAATTTGCCTCTGGAGTAAATTACCAAACAAACTCAGAATTTGGAGGCAACAAACATGTACGAAGTAATATTTAAATATATTTACAACTCAGCAACAATACAGGGACCCCCATGTACATTAATTCAACTGCCCCACCCTCCCAGCCCTGGGCAGCCCAGAGAGACTGCTAGCAGCCTTCAGCCCTCACGTTCCCTTCCTGGTACCTCACAGACACAGTATATGAGTCAGCAGAAGGTCAGAAAGGAGATAAGGGAGCCATGCAAGCAAGCAGAGACACACAGAGAAGAAGAAAGGCAAAACCAAGGCTGTACTACCAAGTATAAGCTATGCAGCGAACAAATGGGATGATATTACTCTTATTTGCAATTAGAAACCAGGCTAAAGCACTAGTTCTAAACCATAACAAATCCCTCTTTCACTGGAGGGAAACAAAAGCACAGCAATATAGCACAGTATGCAAGAAGACTTATAGGCTGTGTTTTGACTCTGTGTTTGCTCTGCAAGCCAGTACAAACATGTATGTGTATATGCACAAATGTGCACACATATATGCACAAGTGTGCATATTACCAGCTTCTAATGTGAAAGGGGATGAAGGTGAGAAGACAGGAAGAAAGGGACCTGGCGGTACTGGTAGATAGTAGGCTGAACATAAGCCAACAGTGTGCCCAGATGGCCAAGAGAGCCAATGGCATCCTGGCCTGTGTCAGGAACAGTGTGGCCAGTAGGACAAGGGAAGTTATTCTTCCCCTGTACTCAACATTGGTCAGGCCACACCTCGAGTACTGTGTCCAGTTCTAGGCTCCTCAATTCAAGAGATGTTGACGTACTGGAAAGAGTCCAGAGAAGGGCAATGAAGCTGGTGAGAGGCCTGGAACACAAACCCTATGAGGATAGGCTGAAGCAGCTGGGGTTGTTTAGCCTGGAGAAGAGAAGGCTCAGGGAGTGTTGGAAAACGTTCGGTGGAGTGCTATGGGAAGATGACTCTTTGTTCACCAATATGGTTAGATGGTCAAATCCACTTTATTTCCGTGATGCAGTGACTTATATGCACTTCTAGCAAGAGGCGTGCTCCACCAAGATTGGTTACAGTCAGAGGGTCCAGAGTTACATGTAAGGCATCAACAGGTCAGCATACCATAACAATCTGAGGGTCAGCCTCTGGGGCTGGCTAAACTCTGCTCACCTGCAGCTGCACTCCACCCCCTGCAGCTGCATGTGGGGGGAAGCTAACAAGAATTTCTCCAACAAGGGAGGACTTCATTGCTGTCTACAACTACCTGAGGGGTGGCTGTAGCCAGGTGGAGGTTAGTCTCTTCTCCCAGGCAACCAGCAACAGAACAAGGGGACACAGTCTCAAGTTATGCCTGTAGAGGTATAAGTTGTTAGGAGGAAGTTCTTGCCAGAGAGAGTGATTTGCCATTGGAATGGGCTGCCCAGGGAGGCAGTGGAGTTGCCACCCCTGGAGATGTTGAAGAAAAGCCTGGATGAGGCACTTAGTGCCATGGTGTATTTGATTGGACAGGGCTGGGTGCTAGGTTGGGCTGGATGATCTTGGAGGTCTCTTCCAACTTGGTTGATTCTATGATTCTAAGGTGACCATCAAATAAAGGTTGACTATAGGTAAAACTTATCATTGCCTTTTAATTAACTGAAATTACTTAGTAACGATAGTATCATGAAAAGGAGAAATAACTTGTAGATTGCTAGATATATGTGATAAAAGTCCTCAAGTAGGATGGTATGTGCGCTACAGAAGGAAAAGGTTACAAACATATGGGAGTATTTGTGAAACCTCAGGATGCTATGGCTGCACAGTGGATTCCTGGAATGGAATTCATACCCAGGGAAGCTCCACTTGTGCAGAGCTTGTGTGGATTAGCACAGTCTCCAGTTAGTATGAGCTTGTTAGACCCTCAAAAAATCTTGAGATGTTTGTTGACACATGTTTGGTTTCATTTGTGGCTGCAAGTCTTCCTAATGTTTTCTCTCAGACTTTTAAAAACAAGTATCACAGTATTATCAGGGTTGGAAGAGACCTCACAGATCATCAAGTCCAACCCTTTACCACAGAGCTCAAGGCTAGACCATGGCACCAAGTGCCACGTCCAACCTTGCCTTGAACAGCTCCAGGGACGGCGACTCCACCACCTCCCTGGGCAGCCCATTCCAGTGTCCAATGACTCTCTCAGTGAAGAACTTTCTCCTCACCTCAAGCCTAAATTTCCCCTGGCATAGCTTGAGGCTGTGTCCTCCTTGTTCTGGTGCTGGGCCACTTGTGCATAGGCATGTTTTTAGGAGTATCATGAAAAAGATAGAAGCTTGCTTTTTAAAATTCAAGTGAGTGTGGTTGCTGTCAGCTTCTCATTCAGCAACAACACATTTTTTTCTTGGAGGAGAAGCTTTTATCCATTAACTTAAGAGAATATGTCTTTGTGTCACGGTACAGTGCTTTGTGGTGATACACAAGTTCTGAATTATCTGTGTAATTTAGCTGAGGAACAGTGTCTTAGACTCTCAAAGAATTCTTTTTAGGGGATCAATATAGTTTCTGACTTCTGAACTGGCTTTCTCAGAACTGGCTGGCTACCACTTTGTAACACTGCTATAGTATGCATTTAGTATTTGGAGTTAGGTTATCTTTTGTGTGGAAAGACATGTCTGAAGCTAAAAAAGAATAAACTATGAATATCTTTTTTTCCTGATAGAGTTAAAACCCCCATCTTGGAGCTCAGGTACACTCTTTAAAGAAGCAAGTCTGTCCTAGGAAAACCGAGGTGTACACTGTGGAAGTTCGTTATTTAGGCTGCCTCATAATCAATAGAGAGGATGATTCATTCTGTGATCAATTTCAAAGGTAGATGAATTCTTACTTCATATTAAAATTTATTCTCACTTGCTATGTACTTAACTCAAAATCCTCAAAAATTACAGAATACAGACTGTGAAGGAAAAACAGTGAAACAATATCAGCAATGCTGCCTTTAGAAACTTACCTGTTAGAAGACCTGTGATCACATTTTTGAATTGACTGAAGTGAACATCATCGTGAAGAAGCTATCTAGACTTTTTGAAAGTCTTTCTTTCTTTTCCCTGGTGGATTTGAACACACTTGTATCCAAACCCAGATATTTAATTTAGATAAGCTTCAAACTGGTATGAATGAATTGAACTTTGTATGGAATAGCTAAGGAATTCATTTGACATTTCTAGAAATAAAAAATAAATCATATAATACACTATATATTTCTCCTCCCTTTAAAAAAAAAAAAATCCATGCTGGCAAAACTCTGGGACCAGTCCTGGGGCCAGACTTGTTCAACATCTTTGTTGGTGACATGGACAGAGGCACTGAGTGCACCCTCAGCAAGTTTGCTGACCACACCAAGCTGTATGGTGCAGCAGACATGCTGGAGGGAAGGAATGCCAGCCAGAGGGACCTGGACAGGCTGGAGAGGTGGGCACAAGCCAACCTCATGAAGTTCAACAAGACCAAGTGCGAGGTCCTGCATCTGAGTCGAGGCAATCCCAAGTATAAATCCAGGCTGGGGCAGTGACTGGTTGGAGAGCAGCCCTCAGGAGAGGGACTTGGGGGTGCTTCTGGACAAGAAGCTCAACATGAGTCAGCAGTGTGCACTTGCAGCCCGGAGGGCAAAACAGATCCTGGGCTGCATCAGGAGAAGTGTGGCCAGCAGGTCAAGGGAGGTGATTCTCCTCCTCTACTCTGCTCTGCTGAGATCCTAACTGGAGTACTGTGTCCAGTTCTGGAGTCCCCATTACAAGCAGGATGTGGACGTGCTGGAGCATGTCCAAAGAATGGCCACTGGGATGATCAGAGGGCTGGAGCAGCTCTGCTATGAGGACAGACTGAAAGAGTTGGGACTGTTCAGTCTGGAGAAGAGGAGGCTCCCAGGTGACCTTCTTGTGGCATTCCAGTATCTGAAGGGGGCCTACAAAAAAGCTGAGGAGGGACTTTTTAGTCTATCAGGTAGTGACAGGACTAGGGGGAATGGAACAAAACTGGAGATGGGTAGGTTCAGACTGGACATGAAGAAGAAGTTCTTCATAATGAGAGTGATGAGAGGCTGGAAGGGGTTGCCCAGGGAGGTGGTTGAGGCCCCATGTCTGGAGGTGTTTAAGACCAGGCTGGATGAGGCTGTGGGCAGCCTGATCTAGGGTAGGGTGTCCCTGCCCATGGCAGGGGGTTGGAACTAGATGACCCTTGTGGCCCCTTCCAACCCTGACTGATTCTATGATTCTATGAAAACTGGTAAGAGCTTTCTTCCATTATTAGATATTTTCCCCCCTTCTTTTTCCTGTTATTGAAGTTCTCAGTTTTCTACCAAAACGCGCATAAAAATATACATGCCCTGGGGTTTAATTTATTTTGTTATTTCAGGTTATCTGAAGTTTGAGTTTGGTTAGGAAATAACTAAAATAGTGTATGTCAGTTACTTGCTGTAGCAGATAGCTCTCAGAGGAGCTTATATGCTGCTCGGCTACATTTATGGTGTAGAAGGAAAAAAAATACGAAGAAGTATTAAAATGTCATACACTAAGCCAAAAGCTACGTTTCACCCAGGGTCGGAAATTATGAAGTGAACATTTAGCGCTCGGCAGTGTCCTTCAGCAGCCGCTGCGCAGTGTGCAGTTTCGTTTGCTCGGGCTAGGTGGCGCTGCAGCATGCAGAATGTGCTGCCCTGGCGGCCGGCGCAGGGGCTGTGCTCCAGCGGGCTGCAGCTGCGGGCTCCCTGCCTGCTGCTTGGGGAAGGAAACATGCCGCCCCTACACGCAGGCATTCCGCGCTTTCTTGCTCTGTCGACAAACAAAACGATAACTCTTGCTGGTTTGTTTTTAAGGCTATTAGAAGTTCCTCTCGGGATATATATTCTCTTTTAGAGAGGCGTTTCATGTAACGCGTGTGTGCCGCAAATCGGACGGGAATGCGAAACGCGCTCACGTTTTCTGTGACTCTTTGACTTGTGGCCTGGAGAAGGAGAAAGCAGCAGAAGGGGAAAAGTGGTGGTATTCCGTGGAATAGTCTGTGTTTCTAGTACAGGAGTGAGGGCTTCAGTCTGAAGATCTGGAAGTATTGAGGTGTCACAAGGCTAGTGTTGAATGCCACTGGTGTCCTGATGATACTCTCTTGTACCGCATCCCTCTAAAGCAGGACCTTCTTTTGCAAATCCTGTGTCTCCTCCTCTGTCTCCTGCTGTATGCCTCAGGCGATGGCACCGTCTCTTCACTTCAGCAATGGGAAGAACCGACTGTACATCAGCTGCGTCCCCATTTGCAACGTCTGCCCCAGTGGTGGAAGAGGGGATGAGATTTGCATGTCACCTCATGGTGAAGCTTGAACTTCCTGCATACTGCAGTAGCAGGGAGTAGTTCACCTAACAAGACCAAATTTGATCTCCGTCAGTTTGAGGAAAAAATAATCTATTGAGGAGAAAGAGACAGCCATCACAATCCAGCATCCCTGAAAACCCGATAATGCCAGAGCCAAGCTGCTAGCTATGCTTGCTGTCCTAGCAAATTTCTGTGCTATTGGTACCATGGAAGTTCTGGTTATTAGGCAGGTTTTAGAAGAACAAATACAGGAATTAAGAGGTGGTCCCATGGCCTTAATTTGCCATAGAATGCTTTCTGTAATTTAACTGCCAGACTTGCAATACTTACTAGGGGTGCTGTTCAGGTGCAGCTAGGCAGAGCTAAGAGAACAGGTGCACTAACCTGCAGTGGTTCTGCTGAAGTCCTTCATTTGAGGAGAGCTATATAGTAACGATAAGTAGAGACTGTTGCTTGAACAGCTATTTTTCTGCTAGTAGTGTTGCTCTGAATATTGTATGTACTCTTGGTTTGGGAGTAGAAGTGCCTTTCATTCGGAGGCTATAAGCTTATTTCTTTAAAAGCTTTATGGAGTTGCTGGTAACTGCTTATGAGTTTTTGCAAGTGTGGTCTATGGTTAATAATGCTTTATGAAAATACAGATCGAGTCCTGATCTTCAGAAAAGAGTTAAAGTTCAGAAGAAAAAGAAGTGGATTAAGTTGTTGCTTATTACACACGACGGCGCATACATCCCTTCAGTGTGCTTCCAGTGGCATTAGTCTAGCTGGTCTGCATCACAGAAACATCTGAAGGGAAGTAGCTGAAAGGTGAGATGCAGGCAGGGGTTGCTCTGGCACTCTTCTCTGTCTCATACTTGGCATCTGCTATTTCTCCACTGGCAAAGCCTACCCCTTTCTTTTCTGGCTTATGCCTGCATCTATGCTGTGCTCTCTGCAGTCCTGTTTTGGGGAACTGACACAGGTTACTACAAAACATTACTTAGATTATTTTCCCAAGGGGCTAGACTGAGCTGCCAGAGAGGCTCTGCACAAACAGTCATGTTGCTGAATGTGGAAGCACAGCTATTGCCTGTCAATGCATGTGTTGAAAAAATCTGGCTACAGATCTCTTTAATCTATTGGCAGTGTACTATTGCAGATAAAAGAATAAATACATATGCCCTCTTTGTTAAATCCTGCTCTTGGAGGTCAAAGCTGCTTCTTTCATGTGTAAAGGCAGACATAAAGCATGGAAACTAGATGGTGGAAAAAAATCCCCTGTGATTGTGTTTTCTCCCCTCACAGTTTCAACTTGATCATTGTTTATTGCTGCTCTGAAGAGATACTGTCCTCTCTGTCTTCCACACAGTCACATGCAGTTGTGTTAAGGGCTTAACAGGCTTCCTGTTGAATATCTTTATTGATGATCTGGATGAGGGAATTGAGTCCATCATGAGTAAATTTACAGATGACACCAAGCTAGGAGCAGGTGTTGATCTGTTGGAAGGTAGGAGAGCCCTGCAGAGGGACCCTGATAGGCTGGCTGGGTGGGCAGAGACCAGTGGGATGAGATTTAAGAAAGCCAAGTGCAGGGTTCTGCACTTTGGCCACAACAACCCCAAGCAGCGCTACAGGGTGGGGACTGAGTGGCTGGAGAGCAGCCAGGCAGAAAGGGACCTGGGGGTACTGGTAGATAGTAGCTGAAGATGAGCCAGCAGTGTGCCCAGGTGGCCAGGAGAGCCAATGGCATCCTGGCCTGTGTCAGGAACAGTGTGGCCAGTAGGACAAGGGAGGTTATTCTGTCCCTGTACTCAGCACTGGTCAGGCCACACCTTGAGTACTGTGTCCAGTTCTGGGCCCCTCAATTCAAGAGAGATGTTGAGGTGCTGGAAGGTGTCAAGAGAAGGGTGACAAAGCTGGTGAGGGGCCTGGAGCACAAACCCTATGGGGTGAGGCTGAGGGAGCTGGGGTTGTTTAGCCTGGAGAAGAGGAGGCTCAGGGGTGACCTCATTGCTGTCTACAACTACCTGAAGGGAGGCTGTAGCCAGGTGGGGGTTGGTCTCTTCTCCCAGACAACCACCAATAGAACCAGGGGACACAGTCTCAAGTTGTACTGGGGGAAGTACAGGCTGGATGTTAGGAGGAAGTTCTTCCCTGAGAGAGTGATTGGCATTGGAATGGGCTGCCCAGGGAGGTGGTGGAGTTGCCACCTCTGGAGGTGTTGAAGAAAAGCCTGGCTGAGGCACTTAGTGCCATGGTCTAGTTGACTGGATAGGGCTATGTGCTAGGTTGGACTGGATGATCTTGGAGGTCTCTTCCAACCTGGTTGATTCTATGATTCTATGATTTTTTATTCTGCCATTGACTTGACAGTGTTGCTTAGTTTGATTGTTCTGTGAAATTAACACAAATTGGAAGCAACCAAGTTGATCTTAGTAAAACTTATATATCCTGTCATGCTGCTTGATATAAAACTGAAGACAGACTTAGAAATTCTGGGCTTGCTAGGTTTTCTTTGTTTCCTTCCTTTAAATTTCCTTAATGAGTTTTTTAAGTGTCCTGAGGAAAGAGCCAGGGAAAAAAAGGCAGTATTAAATTGATTTTACTTTTTAGTATGAAATGGAAATTTAAATTGGCTTTGCTGTTGGAAAAAGGCAACATTGCTTACATCTCAGGTCTTGCATACTTTGCTCATGTTAGTCTTATGAACTGTGCTCTTGTGCAAGTTGTCTAGGACATGAATCTCAGTAACTATACAAAAAGTATATTTTTGGAGTCTTGGGCATTGAAACTTTGTAGAAGATGCCTGGATTCTCTTTATTTCAATAGGAAATAAGGATACTTAGACCAAGCTGAGTTACAACCAGCTCTCTAGGGAATATCAGCTGTTTCAAAAGATTTTATTAAAATCAGAGATGACTGAAATAAGCAACTCAATCTGCTTCTCTTGGCAATCAGAATTACCTTGATTCTCCAGCCGCTGTCTTAGATGCTCTTAAAAAGAATATTAAAAACAGCTGTCACCTATTTTTTTTCCAGCAAAATGTATGAGTTTTAAATGGAAAGGTAAGTCAATATTCCAGGCTGGAGTAGAATCATAGAATCAACCAGGTTTGAAGAGACCTCCAAGATCATCCAATCCAACCTAGCACCCAGCCCTGTTCAGTCAACAGGAGGTGGTGTTCTTTGGAGAAGAGGAGGCTCAGGGGTGATCTTATTACTGTCTACAACTACCTGAAAGGGCATTGTAGCCAGGTGGGGGGTGGCCTCTTCTCCCAGGTAACCAGCAATAGAACAAGGGGACACAGTCTCAAGTTGTGCCAGGGTAGGTATAGGCTGGATGTTGGGAAGAAGTTCTTGCCAGAGAGAGTGATTTGCCATTGGAATGGGCTGCCCAGGGAGGTGGTGGAGGCACCGTCCCTGGGGGTCTTCAAGAAAAGCCTGGATGAGGCACTTAGTGCCATGGTCTAGTTGATTGGATAGGGCTGGGTGATAGGTTGGACTGGATGATCTTGGAGGTCTCTTCCATCCTGGTTGATTCTATGATAGTCTATGATAGTCTAACTAGATCATGGCACTAAGTGCTTCATCCATGCTTTTCTTGAACACTCCAGTGACAACAACTCCACCACCTCCCTGGGCAGCCCATTCCAATGCCAATCACTCTCTCTGGGAAGAACTTCCTCCTAACATCCAGCCTATACGTCCTCTGGCACAACTTGAGACTGTGTCCCCTTGTCCTGTTGCTGGTTACCTGGGAGAAGAGGCCACCCCCCACCTGGCTACAGCCACCCCTCAGGTAGTTGTAGACAGCAATGAGGTCACCCCTGAGCCTCCTCTTCTCCAGACTAAACAACCCCAGCTCTCTCAGCTTGTCCCTGTAGGGCTTGTGTTCCAGGCCTCTTACTAGCTTTGGTGCCCTTCTCTGGGCAAGTTCCAATAAGGATAATTTGAATATGTGTTTCAAATAAAATAAACCAAACATTTATTTTATTTGTCTGCTAATAAGAAATGACAGCTAAATACAGCCTGACAGAAAGGAGGATCTTTGCTTTGTTCCATTCAGTACACAAACCCATATCCATAACAAGACATTTCTTCATGATTAATTGCAGACATTATTGAGGACACACATCTCTTTTCCTAGTACACTAGGAAACCCCAATTCCAGAAAAATCTGGTTAGTGCTATCTTTACTGTATCAGTGTATCAGTGCTCAGTGAAGTCTTCCCAAGCATGGACACCAGATACATTGCTCTTTTAATCTGGGATGTTCAGTGAGCCTCTTGCTTTTATTCTAGTTCAAGTGTTTTCCATGTTTTCTGCACATGTTTGGGTTTTGTTCTCATTACATTCCATGCTGCTTCACATCCCTTCTTGATCACCATAATTTCTGACCACCTTCCAGTTGTGCATTATGAGACAAATATAATATCTTAATCATGTGTGGTTTGGTTTTATTCTGAGTCTTCCCTTGAGTTCTTGTCAGTGTAAGTCCTTATTCTTTCAGCAAATCCCTCCAGTTTCATGATGCTTCACTTTTTATGTGTTCTGACTATCTCTTTATCACACCATAAATGAAGTGTCATATCTGCATGGAAGTATCTAGCATGCAAAATAATTGTGGTACATTTTGGAAGCAGTTTAATTAGTATGTAAATCTAAAGTGCAAGTGATCTACCAAGTATTGCAAAAACTGGCCCTGGAAGTGGAATTCTCTCAAGACACAAGTGAAACTTCCTTTTCTCACGTGAAAAGCAAATCACTTTTGGCACAGGAGTGACCTCATTGCTGTCTACAACTACCTGAAGGGAGGTTGTAGGCAGGTGGGGGTTGGTCTCTTCTCCCAGGCAACCAGCAATAGAACAAGGGGACACAATCTCAAATTGTGCCAGTATAGGCTGGTTGTTAGGAGGAAGTTCTTCACAAAGAGATTGATTTGCCATTGGAATGGGCTGCCCAGGGAGGTGGTGGAGTCGCCATCCCTGGAGGTGTTCAAGAAAAGCCTGGATGAGGCATTTAGTGCCATGGTCTAGCTGACTGGATAGGGCTGCATGCTAGGTTGATTCTGTGATTCTATGACTCTATCTTTACAGATACTGCAGGAAGTACAGTCCAAGTGGGCTTGGGCACAGATATTGAATAAATTCACATTAATTTTCAGATCTTCACAGAATCACAGAATGTTAGGGGCTGGAAGAGACCTAAAAGTAATCATCTAGTCCAACCCTCCTGCCAGAGCAGCATCACCTAGAATCTTTGGAGTGACACAATATTGAGAACAAGAGCAAAAATTAAATGCTGAAGTGAGGAACTTGACATGGGAGAAAAGTTTACCACAACTGATGCAGTAAAGAGATGGAGGCAGTTTAACCAGGTGACCTCTGGAAGTCACTTTGATTATAAAATATCTACAAGTCTATAATTTGTTCAGTATCAGTCAGTCAACAGAATACTTGTTTTTCTGAATACTTTTCTTGCAAATAAGGGAGAAGGTTTTTTGACCTGTGTGAGGTGTCCCTGTCCATTCACACTTTATCATTCGTGTCTCAGAACAAAGTTACAATCACTGCAGCAGCACTGACTCTTCTTTTGTTACAAGATAACACCAGTTCCAAAACACTTCAGTATAATAAACAGCTCAAGGGTGATGGGGAGAACAACCATACAAGCCCATGAATAATTCGTCCACATTCACAGAAAATCTCTATGGCCAAGGTGGAAACATATTTTTTCTAATGCATGGGTACTGTTCTGTAATCTATGTTCACCCCTGACTGTTTTGCATCCAAACAGATTTAGCCTTAAAAATATTTTTTTGAAGCCAAATGACAACTTTCACAGCCAAAATCATATGCCAAACAGGAGACACTAAGCTATCTGATACTGTTGCAGACTTGGGCACATTTTAATAGGAAAGTTTTTGTTTGGCAAAATAAATGAATTGTTATTGCACTGAAGGGAAGCCTTCATTACTTCTTTCACTCATGGGTGATACAAGTGCTGATGGCAAATTGGCAAGATACTAGGATTCTTGCACGTTGTTTGGTAAAGAAAAGAGCAATCAGACCACTTAAACCTGTCTCATTCCTGACATAGTCTATGTATAGACAAACCTAAGTCTGGCACCTGAGGCAGGAGCAGCCATAAAAGCAGAAGGAAATTGACTGGCAGGTGTTTCAGCCCTGATCTCCAATGTTTCCACTGCACATCCTCTGCTTCTATGTGTTTTCAGATGTCCTCATCAAAATGTTCCTCTGTGATCTCTGTTACATGTGATGGGGAGAGGTGTATGTATGTCTATAGCCAAACGTTAGCACTGGCTGCTAGGCAAGTCAGCCCATGTTGATGTTGTAGTACACCTTTTCTGTGCTCTCAGATATTCTCCAGTCACTTGCTGACCCATGCCTGTACTGAGCCTCATCACACTCAGTTCTTTCTGCTACTCTGCTGTCTGTCATTATATTTATGCACCCAGTACTTGATCAAGGCAGAGTCATAGTGCTCCCATGACACATTCATGTCAAACTGTGTTCTGGGCTATATTAACAAGAGTACATCCTAAAGATCCCATTTAGCACTTTTTAGGCCATATGTGAACTATCATGTCTAGATGGAGTTTCCCCAGCTCAAGAGAGATGTCAAAAAATTGAACCACACCTACTGAAGGGTCAGAAAGTTGATTAGGGGGCTGGGGTCGGGGAGCAGTGTGTTCCCCTGGAAATTCATGAGGAATTAGTTCAGGACCTGCTGAGCCATCTGGACACCCACAAGTCCATGGGACCAGATGGGATCCATCCCAGGGTGCTGAGAGAGCTGGCAGCTGAGCTGGCCAAGCCACTCTCCATCATTTTCCAGCAGTCCTAGCTCACCGGAGAGGTCCCAGGAGACTGGAAAATGGCCAACCTGGTCCCCATCCACAAAAAGGGGCGGATGGAGGAACCTGGGAACTACAGACCTGTCAGCCTGACCTCAGTGCCAGGAAACTGATGGAGCAGGTTCTCTTGGGGCCAATAACTGCGCACCTGAGGGATGGCAAAGATCTCAGGTCCAGCCAGCATGGGTTTAGGAAGGGCAGATCCTGCCTTTCTAACCTGATCTCCTTCTATGATCAGGTGACCCGCTTGGTGGATGTGGGGAGGCCTGTGGATGTGGTCTATCTGGACTTCAGCAAGGCCTTTGACACTGTCCCCCACAGCAAACTGCTGGCTAAGCTGTCAGCCCGCGGCTTGGATGGTAACACTCTGTGCTAGGTTAGGAACTGGCTGGAGGGCCGGACCCAGAGAGTGGTGGTGAATGGTGCCACATCCAGCTGGCAGCCAGTCACTAGTGGTGTCCCTCAGGGATCAGTGCTGGGCCCCATCCTCTTTAACATCTTCATAGATGATCTGGATGAGGGCATCGAGTCAGTCATCAGCAAGTTTGCAGATGACACTAAGCTGGGGGCAGATGTGACTGAGCTGGAGGGCAGAAGGGCTCTGCAGCGGGACCTTGACCGCCTGGACAGATGGGCAGAGGCCAATGGGATGGGGTTCAATAGCTCCAAGTGCAGGGTGCTGCACTTTGGCCACAACAACCCCATGCAGAGATACAGGCTGGGGTCGGAGTGGCTGGAGAGCAGCCAGACAGAGAGGGATCTGGGGGTACTGATTGATACCCGCCTGAACATGAGCCAGCAGTGTGCCCAGGTGGCCAAGAGAGCCAGTGGCATCCTGGCCTGCATCAGGAATGGTGTGGTCAGCAGGAGCAGGGAGGTCATTCTGCCCCTGTACTCTGCACTGGTCAGACCACACCTCGAGTACTGCGTTCAGTTCTGGGCCCCCCAGTTTAGGAAGGACACTGAGATGCTTGAGCGTGTCCAGAGAAGGGCGACGAGGCTGGGGAGAGGCCTCGAGCACAAGCCCTACGAGGAGAGGCTTAGGGAGCTGGGGTTGTTTAGCCTGGAGAAGAGGAGGCTCAGGGGTGACCTTATTGCTGTCTACAACTACCTGAAGGGTGGTTGTGGCCAGGGGGAGGTTGCTCTCTTCTCTCAGGTGGCCAGCTCCAGAACAAGAGGACACAGCCTCAGGCTGCGCCAGGGGAAATTTCGGCTCGAGGTGAGGAGAAAGTTCTTCCCTGAGAGAGTCATTGGGCACTGGAATGGGCTGCCCGGGGAGGTGGTGGAGTTGCCGTCCCTGGGGCAGTTCAAGGCAAGGTTGGATGTGGCACTTGGTGCCATGGTCTAGCCTTGGGCACTGTGGTAAAGGGTTGGACTTGATGATCTGTGAGGTCTCTTCCAACCTTGGTGATACTGTGATACTGTGAACTTGATATATGAAAAAGAAGAAATACTGTTCAGCCCAGAGAAGAGGAGGCTGTGGTGGAGTCCAATCATGGTCTCTCAATACTTGAAATTTGGAAGATAGAAGCACTCACTTCACAAGCATGCATGGTGACAGGACAAGAAGCAATGGGTACCAGTTAGGAATACCAAAAACTTGGCTTCACAGGGTCCTCAATAAACCGACCTATGGACTACTTTTAGTGAAAGGTTGCAAAGATTCCTTCCCACTCTTACACTTCATATAACAGTAAATTCTTTTATTATCTGTGTATTCAGCTCAATAAAACCTAAAATTGCTTGATGCAGCTAGGAATTTCTTTTAGAAAATCAAAGATTTGTTGTGGTGTTAGCTTGATGACACTAGCAACTGACAAAACCTTGTTTTAATTTTGTGACTCCTGTTAATTATTTAGCATCCTTGCAGAATTTCCCATCACTCCTTTGGTTTATTGAAATTGCTTACATGAACCGGTTGGATTTTGCAGATTTATTTTTTTTAACCTGGTACCTACTATCCAATTAGAAAGATAAATAGATAGTGGAAAAATCAATTAAAGCAGAAAAGTTTTAATGTGTTAAACTAGAATTAGTTCTGACCTGGAAGAATTGGGTCATTATCTAAATATTCCCAAGTCCTGGAATTGCTTTCATCTTATGATTGAGCTCTGATTCCACTGTACTTCTTAAGAAACTTAATCTAAGTTTTATTCTAAAGGAGGAGTTCTGAAGAGTTTGAGGACTGTTATATCTACAACATCAAACAGTTTAGAGGCAAAATGCATGACTTCATGCTGCTGTTCAGACTTGTGAAATTCTGAGGTCATGGAAAGAGAGGGGTTCTCTTGTTAGCTCAACTGTTTCCATAATTAACATTCATTTGGCTACTTGAGGTTTAGCATGCCATTTCATTAAAATAATGCAATCGCATAAAGAGAGAGAGAGAAAAAAAGTTTTGAAAGTATAATTGGTTTTCACTGTCAATATATCTTAAAATCCCATTAGCCACAAAATTTCAGCATTGTTTTCCTAATGACTTGCATAATTGGATCATCAGATTTCTCTCCTTAAAATAAATTTTAAAAAAAGACTCATTTGGTGGCTTTGAAGGTTACTGTTTGTGTGAATTTCCCCCTCTCGGTGTTACATTTTCACTTCTATTTCCACCAATGCTGAAAGATCAGGGACCTAGCAAGTTAAATGAAATAGTGTCAAGAGCAACTAGACCTATTACTTTCCCCTCCTTCTCTGTTTGTTTTTTGGTTTGGGGGGGTGGGGCGTATGTGTTTGTTATTCTATTTTTGAGAGACTGACAGCTACTGGCAAATGCATTCATGTTACTACTTTGATTTGAGATACTTGTCTACCTCAACCCATTAAAGCAATTTAGAGCACTCTTCCGTGTCTTCTGTGGTAATGTTCTCTTTATTATGTGTGCTCATGGCAAGTTTTGTCACTTCATTTTTTTTTTGACCATTTCAGAGACGTTGTAAAATACATGTGACAAAGAGATGTAGACAGCCAGATCAATAAATATTTTCCAGAGGTACTACATTCATGTAAGTAAAGTAGATGTGCCATACATAATCCTAGAAAAATCCCCTTCTTGTGTTCCACGTGTCTGTGTTATCACAGGAGTCAGACACATTAAAAATCACAGAGAAATCACATTTCTGCAGGAGATCTTGAGAGGTTACCCAGTACATATTCTTGATGCAAGTCATGTTCAACTCATCCTAAACTATGCCTGGCAGATGTTCAGCTTACCAGTTCTTGAAAATCTCCAGTGCTGGAAAGTCCATATTTTCACTAGGCAATGTATTCAAGTGTTTAACAATATTTACCATTCTTTCCTCTAATATTTATTTTAGATCTCCATTGCTGCAGTTTAGACTAGTTCATTTGTTCCTTTCCTATTTGAATTTGCTCGTGTCTTCTACGGAGTGTTCTTTTAAAATATTTGAAGACCATCAGAATACTCTTCAAATGCCACTTATCTCCACTGAACAGCCTGTGTTGGTTTGTCCTCAAAGGTCTCATTTTGTACCCTTTTAATTATTCTTGTCTCATGGTCAGCATCTTCTCTGAAGATGTCCTAAATCTAGACAAAGCATTTGAGATGAGTGAAATAACAAAGTTTATTTCCCGTGTCTTCTGTATGATTCTGCTCTTTATACCTCTCAGGATGAAGCTTCCCTTTTGTCTTCAAAATAGTCTTGCATTGCTGACTCATGCTCAATTTATAATCTACTACAGTCCATGCATCCTTTTTCAGGACTGTTACTCCTTAGCCTATAATTGTGCAGATGGTTATTCTTACCTAAGTGGAGAACTTCTGGGGTTTTTTTACCCCTGTTCAATTGCATCCATCACTTCAGACTATTTCTTCAATTTATAATAATCAGCTTGAATTCTAACCTCGTCATCCACATGCTTTTTAAGCCTCTTCTTCCTCTGAATCATCTGCAAGTATACCAAGTATATTCGCTGCTCCATCATACAGTTCTTATTGTTGGAAGTGTTCCATAGAACTAGGCTTCAATCAGTCCCTAGTCAGCCTCACTTGTACATTCCTCCAGCTCCTCTTTATGCGCAGTGTCCCAATCAGTTGTGTCCCTACTTTAGGGCATTTCAGGAAGACACTGGACTGAATAGAAAAATGGCATAAAAAACACTGTCAAAAGCTGTGCTAAAATAAAGATATTTCTTCTTCTCAATACGTGTGCCTGTCATTGTGTCATAGGAGAAAACTAGGGTGCTTTGATGTAATTTTTTATGATGGATCCACATTGGTTGATTCATACCCCCTCGTTACTCTCCCAGGGTATGGAGATTTGAATAAGAGATTTTTAAATTTTGGGGTTTAGGCAATTGAAATAGGTGAAACTTTTTTCTTTAAGATGAGGGCTATGAGATTGCCTTTTTCTGTTTACTGAAACTTTAACTGTCCTCACTCTGTTCTCAAAATAACTGCTAAAGGTACTGGGATCATTTCAGTCAGTTCTCTAAGTACTCTCAGGTGAATTTCATCAGGGCCAGCCAGTTTAAAAACATCCAGCTTCTCAAAGTAGAATTAAATGTGTGCTTTACCTTTTCCATCCTGAGTTCTTACCCTTTTGTCATTGATGCTAATTGTGTTAGACATCTAATCACAGGCACTGTATCAAGGCAAGACTGAAAGAAAATCCTACACTCTACTCTTTGTCCATCTGTGCATCATTGAGGCCTCTTCTGCTTAGGATCCTGTGAAATATTTGGATAACTTCTACTTTGTGTAGTGATAGAATAGAGAAGGAAGAGGAAAGCACTGTTCATATTTAAGCTATTATTTTTTTTACCTCAGAAGGAAGCAAAGAGTCTAATTTGGACCAGATACATAGATGAGATTGAGCACAATCGTATTCATAGTGTAAGCATGCTCTTCTGGTGTCCCTCTAGCCAGTGGAAAGCAGTCATTTCATGGGCTGAGGTTTTTGCTCTCTTTCCAGATACCTGTGTTAGGTGAAACCCAGCCTGTCAGGAATCTGTGTATATGATACCAATCCAAGCAGACTTTGAGTACTGCAATTTGGTGAGGGCTTGGCACTTGAAACGTTTTTATTACCACCCGATGACTCACCTCACAAAGAGCAAATGGCCAGGTTTTCTCCTGGTCACACCATAAGCTTTAGCACTGCATTGCCTTACCCCCTGCTTTACAGAAGTTAACCACAATTTATATTCTGACTCTTCAGATGTTTAATGTTGTGATTTTTACACAGTTGATTCTCCCCCTCTACTCTGCTCTGGTGAGACTCCACCTGGAGCACTGCATCCAGTTCTCAATCCCCTATTACAAGAGGGATGTGAGCATGCTGGAACATGTCCAGAGAAGGGACACGAGGATGATCAGAGGGCTGGAGCACCTTTCCTGTGAGGACAGACTGAAAGAGTTGAGGCTGTTCAGTCTGGATAAGAGGAGGCTCCCAGGTGACCTTCTTGTGGCATTCCAGTATCTGAAGGGGGCCTATAAAAAAAGCTGAGGAGGGACTTTTTAGGCTATCAGGGAGTGACAGAACTGGGGGAATGGAACAAAGCTGGAGATGGTTAGGTTCAGACTGGATGTGAGGAGTTCATTCTTGAGCATGAGAGTGGTGAGAGGCTGGAATGAGTTGCCCAGGGAGGTAGTTGAGGCCTCATCCCTGGAGGTGTTTAAGGCCAGGCTGGATGAGGCTGTGGGCAGCCTGATCTAGGGTAGAGTGTCCCTGCCTATGGCAGAGGAATTGGAACTAGATTATCCCTGTGGTGCCTTCCAGCCCTGACTTATTCTATGATTCTACTACATTTTTTTGTGGAAATATGAATTATGAAGCAATTTTTCATGACTGTGCCTATGAATATTGGTCAAAATAATCTGTTTCTGTGCAAGAAAGGATGTTACCAGTGGCCAGAAATTGGCTAGAGCTTTCTTCTTTCTTCCAAAATAAAGTTCAAGTCTAGGCTTTTTTAAAGCCAGTTTTAAAATGGCTTCTGAAAGATGATTTTTGAAATAGTTCAGGTTATATTATGGCATCATTTTAAGGCAGGTTATCATCTAACAGTAGGATGACTTAGCTGAGGCCCAAGTCAAAATGGGCAAAATGGTTTTTTGTACTACCAGTGTATTCAAACAGCTCAAACTCACTGTTTCAGTTTCCCTACTTTTGAGATATTTATTCCAGCACTTACTCCATCTCCATCCCCTTAAAGATCATGTCTTCCCTTACATGCCCCAAGAGGCACAGTGCACACAGAACTGTGAATCACTTTCGTATTTGCTTCGTGATGGAAGCCAAGAAAGCAAATCATATTGTAAGTTGGTCACAGTAGCACTTCAGTCATCTTCAAATGTTTACTAATGCTTGAATTTCCTTCAAATCTGGTTGTTTTGATTTTTTTTTTTAATGTGACATAATGAACTGGGTTTTTTTATTTGTAAAATCTACATCTTCCTACCCTTTCTTTTCCTGCACCTGACTAGAATTTGATGTACACATTGAACGTTATCCAAGTTTCTGCTCAGCTTGGCTACAAATGTGAGCATGTGTGTGTCAGTGTGTGTGTGTGTCTGTGTGCATGCATGGACATAGAATCACAGAATTAATCAGGTTGGAAAAGACCTTCAAGATCATCAAGTCCAAACCACCACCTAACAACTTCTATTTAGCTAAATCATGGCACAAAGTGCCTCATCCAGCCTCCTTTTAAACACCCCTGGGATAGTGACTCCATCTCCTGTGAGGGCAGCCCATTCCAATGGCAAATCACTCTCTCTGGCCAAGAACTTCCTCCTAACATCCAGCCTAAACCTGCCCTGGCGCAGCTTGAGTCTGTGTCCCCTTGTTCTGTCACTGGTTGCCTGGGAGAAGAGACCAACCCCCACCTGGGCACAACCTTCTTTCAGGTAGTTGCAGAAAGGAATGAGGTTTCCCCTGAGCCTCCTTTTCTCCAGGTTGAACAACCCCAGCTCCCTCAGCCTCTCCTTGTAGGGCTGTGCTCCAGCCCCCTCACCAGTCTTGTTGCCCTTCTCTGGACATGTTCAAGCACCTCAACATCTTTCTTAAATTGAGGAGCCCAGAACTTGATGCAGTTGTGCCATTGATTCCTGAAAAAACAAAAACAAAAGAGGTTTTCCTTTCATGCCAATTTGAATGATTACCCTTCACCTGATAAAGTGAAGGCACATACCTTAGTGTTTTATATGAACTGTCACAATAACCTGACTGTAATGCAGATTCCTGCCCCAGGTTTGTGATATGTTTTCTTATTCCATTAGCACTTTGTCATTTGCTCCCCTGATGCCACTGTTATGTGAAGAAGGGATTTAGGGTGAGGTTCCTGATACAATACAAAGTCTCTTTCTATTGTACTCTGTTTCTTTCCACTCTCAATTTGCACAATACCTATTTATATGTTTCTGCTTATCTCATCTCACCAACTGATATATCTCACATGCAACTTATGCAGCCTTATTGTGGAAGCTTATGAATTTAAATATTTGGTGTTTATATTGAACATGATATAGTATAATAACAAGGTTGTTATCTGTTCACTTCTGTGTAGTTCCTTATCATTCTTTCAGAGGAGGACACTTTGACATGACAGTTAAGAATTGGCTGAGCTAGTTTCTGGGATGTCTGTAAGGGAGGGATCTTAGCTACAGCTTTCCTTCTGGGCTGGTAAGCTCATTTCTGTTTGGTTTGGGGTTTTCTTTGTGATTCCTAATAAACTCCATATATTGCAGCCTGTCCCTACAAAAAAGGCAGCAGAATAGGAATGCCTGAACAGATACATAAGGAAAACAAAGCAGAAAGGAACTGCTCAGTATTTCCTTCTTCTGCTTCACATATTTTTTGAAGATATTAAAAATGTTCCTTTAGTTAACTTAGTATTATTAAGTAGACATATGTGATCATAGTTCATGTTAAACTTTTACATTATTGATGACTTCATATAAGTATCATTTATATTACTGATATGAAATGACCATAAGTATATAGTTTTTACTCTACTTGCCATTAATAGGATATTGCTGATAACAATGATGTAATATTTTTTTATTTGTAATGCAGGTGAAGTAGATTAGAAAGATTTTGCTGAGGCACAGGAATAGAAGCTGGGAAAATACTGCTTGAAATCTCTTTTCTTTATAGCTTAGTGCAAATAACTGCTCTGCAGCAATTTTCTGATCTCTGAAGTGGGGGTGGTAGCTGAGTGTTAGTTCTTGGTGAATGGCTTAAACAAGACTACATTTCTATGACTGAAATACAGGATGTCTTTAGAGTTTTTTTCCATTGAATTTCTGATTTCATTTTTCATGCAATTTATTTCAATTTGCTAAGTAACCACTTGGTGTCAGCTTTCAAGGTTATATTGGATTGCATTTATTTTTCTGATTGTATTTGAACTCTAATCTTTATCAACATAGAAAAAAAAGTTAGCCCTTTCAATTGTAATTTGACATAGTCTTGAATTTGCTCATGACATTGTTAGTGTGTTGTGTCCAATATCTTTATCTTTGGAGTTTTGAAGAGCAAGTTGGAAGAAGCAGCTCAAAGGACAGATGTAAGTTCAATTTTTCTGAACTGAAAAATTAAATGCTCTGCTTTCAATACGATATTCTGTTACTATAAGGCCTCTTTCAACCATGATTGTGATGAGATGTCTGAGTAAGATGAGTCTGTTTACAAAACAGGAATAAATTCACTGGTCCCTCTCATGACAGTCAAGGCTGCCTTTAAGCACAGATTGCTTTTGGGCTCAGTTCTGTGGAATCAATGGGGTTTACTTGCAGAATAACTCACAGTTTTTGCACAGCAAAGATGCACAGCAAAGATACACAGTAAAGCCCTGGAACATTCTGCATCCAACAGCGACGTGCACCTTCTTCGATCCATTAGTTCTCAGATATGACCCATCCCTTTGTCTACATATGTATAACAGAATACTTAAAGTTGATCTCTTCCCAGCATTAAAGTTATCATGTGTTGAAAGGGGTGATGGGCAGTGCCTGTGCTCAGAGATAGAAATGGCCAGACAGCTGAGGTCCATATTTCTACTAAGTTGAACTTGATGTCAGTGGAAACTCGACAGCTTAATCACATTGTGCTCTCTCATTGTTAGTGCAAGAAATGCTGCCTCAGACTCTGCTGGCTTGGTAACAGGGTGACAGCTGCCATTTTAGTTGTCATTTGAGACTTAGTCCAGAAATGAGTTGAACTTAAAACAAGAAGTTTCTGTGACTTGAGTTGAAAAGAAAGTATTGCTAGCCAAAACAGAATTAGTTTTATATCTCTTCTGTAAACTGGGCAGCAGAGACAGGTTCATGGTATTGCCAGAAACAGTTGCAGCCTTAATCTAAGTAAAATGGTAGTCAGGTAGTCTGGCAGTGCTTATCATCATGATACTGTGGGAATTGGGAAAGTAAATGCATATTTGGCACATTGCACACTTCTAGTGAGCAGAGTGAACATGTATTAGGAGTAGACTGCAGAACATATAGTTGCCAATTCAGCTCTATTAATCAACACACAAACACCCAAAGCTTTCAGCAATTAGAAAACTTGCAGAAAGTATTGCTACTAGTGGAGTCTGTAACTCAAGAGAAAATAAACAATCATTAAAATTCTTCAGCAGTAAGAGAATCTGATAGTGGCTCAGAAGCAGTGAGTAAGGATAGTCTAGCTCCATCTCTAATGGAGGAGGATTTGTGCAAGATAATAATTTTCTCTCAGAAAATAAGTGCAAGTATCCTGGATTACAGGCTGGGTAACTATTGCAAGCTGAATAACCTATGTTCTGAAATGTGTGCACAGTCCAATGAAAATGTACTTATTGACATAGTCACCCCACACATGTTTTTGTAATCCTCATTGACATGAATAAGAAATAACACTGCTATGTGGACCTGTAAGGCAGACACAGAGTCAAAAACTTCTCATCTTTCCATCCTTCTTAGGCAGAGGTCGAAACCAGTTCTTGTTCACAGAATCACAGAATCTCAGAATGTCAGGGGCTGGAAGGGACCCCGAAAGATCATTTAGTCCAACCCTCCTGCCAGAGCAGGATGACCTCTATCAGGTCATGCAGGAACACGTCCAGATGGGTTTTGAATATCTTCAGAGAGGGAGACTCCAGAATCCCTTTGGGCAGCCTATTCCAATGCTCTGTCATCCACACAGTGAAAAAAATTCCTCTTCATGTTTATGTGGAGCTTTCTATGCCTCAGCTTCCACCCATTGCCCCACCCATTGTTACTGGATTCTCATCCAGATAAGAGAAAAATGTGCTCCTTTATCACAGTATCACAGTATCATCAGGGTTGGAAGAGACCTCACAGATCATCAAGTCCAACCCTTTACCACAGAGCTCAAGGCTAGACCATGGCACATATAATCCTACATGAGTGGAGGACATTGGTTATGACAAGTTGTATAAACATTGCTGCTTCCTCTTGGAGAGAACAGAATGGCTCATCTGCATCACACCATATCAATACATTGTTCTGTACCAACACATTTTGTTTTTCAACAAGGAAGCTGAGGTATACAAGACATAAGTTACATACTTGTTATTAAGCTGGATTGAACTGTTCCCACTGAAGAGTTTTGAAAGAGCTGGCTGGACCCCTCTCTGGAGTACTTCTGCTTGTTTTCCACAAGTATGGGAAACCTTAGCCTTAAAACAAAACATCAAAAAAACCCCAACCAAAACAAACAAAAAAACCCCAACCCAAATCAAACAAACAAACAAACAAAAAAAACCCAACAAAAAAAACCCAACAAAAAACCCAAACAAAACCAAAACCCCCCAAACCACCACCACCACAAAAAATCCCCAAAACAAAACAAAAAGAGGTCTATCAGGAAATAAATGCGTCGATATTTGGATAAACTGCAGAGAACAAGAGTGATAATTATGATCCTATTTGCCTGACATTGATTTTAGGAACATTAGTGAAATGGTTGATGCATTTCAAATTAATAAAGCATTAAAGGAAGTGGCTTTTATTATTGCTAGTCAACATATGGCTTTGTTAATCTAGTTTGCTGCATTTTTATAAGATTGCAAGTTTGACTGAGAAATCTTTAATATAGTTAGACATTTTCAAGGCATTTGATTTGGTATAGAATAATATTTCATTAGGTAGGAAGGCTGGTGCAAAATCATTCAATGGATAAATAATTATGAAAAAAAGTAATTCATGTGCTTCAAAATGCATTTATGTGTTGGGTCTAGCTGCTCTCACAATGATGTGCTTTGTATTTGCAGCTACAAAGGTGTTCGTAGCACATCAGTGTTTTGGTTGCTGCTGAGCAGTGCTGGTGAGACATCAAAGCTGTGTCTCCAATATTTTCACACCAAAGGCCATTAAGCTAGGGGTGGACAAGAGGTTGGAGATATTCAAAACCCACCTGGACGTGTTCCTGTGTGATCTAAGTCATCCTGCTCTGGCAGGGGGTTGGACTGGATGATCTTTCGGGGTCCCTTCCAGCCCCTGACGTTCTGTGGTTCTGTGCCACAGCTGGGACAAGCAGATCCAAACAGACCAAAGGGGTATTCTGTAGTATAGGCTGTCATGTTCATCAATAAAAGCTAGAAGTGAGGTAGTAAGTTTTCATTATTAAGGACTTTGTCTTCTGAAGCAACACACTGCATATTGAGGCCCTGCTTCCCAGGAAGTGATTGAACATTGCCTACTAATGAGATGTAGAAAATAAATCTTTGCTTTGCCTTGCTTCCACGCACAGCCTTTGTTTTCCTTTGTTAGGCTGCCTTATCTTAGGCCATGATTTTTTTCATCTTATTTTCTCCCTCTGTGTTGCTGATGAGGGAGAGCGAGAATGTATCTTGGTAGGCATCTATCACCAGCCAAGGTCAACCTTCCAAAAGTTGTAAATGGGAATTATTAGGAAGCTCAGCCATCTTCTCAGGGAAGTCACAGTAAGATAGCTTCTTTGATATGCATGCATTATCTCAATTTGCAGACTACAGAATTGTACTGCTAAAGCTTGTGATGGAGAAAAATACAGGGTAAGAGGTAAATAATGAAGAGAATAGGTTACTGAAATGTAGACACCTCAATTGCTTGGAACTGAAGCACAGGCAAATTATTTCCCTGTGTTGTCCAATACGTAATCATAGGGGCAGGATTAAAGTGTCAATTACACATAGAGGACTGGAACTACTTTTATTGGAGGCAGGGGTTGTGAAAAAAACTTCTGGGTCGTAGGAGTTAAACTGATGAAAATGAGCTGCTAAAGATAACACCGTGGCAAAAAGGTTAATGAGATCACTACATGAATTCACAAGAGGATATGAGAAGTTATAGAGAGATTAAATTACTGTGGTGTTGGGTTCCACACTGACCCTCCTGTATTAGGATCATTTCTGATATACAGTGAAGAGTATTATAAAATGAGGAAGATTTAGAGAAGAGCTATGAGATGATTAATGGAAAACATCGTTTTCTGAAGGACTAAACTAGTTCCATCTCTTTAGTTTATCAAAGAGAAGGTTAGGGAGTCAGTATCTGTTTGGTGAGCAAGACGTAATAGTGCATTCTTCATTCTAACCAGCAAATTGGATCTCCATCAAGAACATGAAGACAGACAGGCTAACACTGGAAACATAAACAGGTCTTTTAAACAAGAATTGTTTGGTTTTAATGCAGTTTATAAAGGAATTCTTAATCAGTGGTAGATTTAAATTCAGGCTGGCCTTTCATTTTCTAAAAACTATCTTCCTGTTGGGATGTATCTCAATAAAGACTTCACAGAGGAATAAAGTCTGACTTCTGGGAGAAATTGTGCTAGATTATCACAAAAATATTGTCTGGCCTCATCATCTACATATCTGACTCTGAAATAACTCCCATAAAAGACACTAATTAACGAGTGCATTTTGGTAGAAGACTGTAATTAGAACTGTCAGGACAAAATACTGATCTTTTTAAGCTAACAAAGAATAATTTTCTTCCATAGTTGATGTTCCAGACACTCTTTTGTTTTCCTGTGTTCTTATGGTCTCTGTTTGTAATTCCATAGCATCACTGTTGAATGCTAATGAATCAACACTCTTGAAAACACTGTTCATTGAAATAATGTTTATTTCTTCTGCAGTAGTCGGAAAACCCATCTGAATGGGAATCTTTGCTTGTTAATAATACCTTATATACACTGAGCTTATCTAAACAGAATTGAACTTCTGGTGGATATCCCAACAAGAGGAATGGTCTATCAGTGAGGTTAAGGCACGAATTTGGATTCTCTTTTTCTGGTTTCAGATATCTACTAGTTAGACATCTGTATAGCCCACTCATCTGAGCAGTGCTGCAGTCAGGGATGAGAAATAAGCAGGCTCATTGCGATAATAGTGGCTTGTACATTCAGGCAATGCAATGAGCATGGATACAATCGTAGCCACTGGCACTTCATTTCATTATATTGTTAAAGTACTTACTACTTTGAAAGAGTACTTGCCAACATGCAGAAGGATTACTGTTGACTTTCTTTTGTTTTCTCACTAAATGGAATGGGACTGTGAGCAAAATTTCCAACAGCTGGCACCTGTATCACAGCAGAAAAAGACCAAAAAGAAACCAAAAACCCCAGTCAGTCTTCAAAAGGGTGCAGATATCTAAAAGGACATCAGTGCTGTTTAGTTCTTCTGCCTTACCTGATATTGCTCCTCTCTGAGCAGATTTTCATGATTTAATTTTGAAAGAATACCAAAGTGTCACATACATCACAGAGACTCCTACTCTATTTTCACAAATGCTGTGAAGAATTTCCTTGTGGGTAATCTGTATTAACCTTCTTGTTGTTTTTATATAACTGTGTTCTTCACTGGAAAATGTACTGATTATTTCCAGTAAGCAGTGAACTTTCTTCCTTAAATGTCAAGATTTTGTCAATGCCATTATAAAAAATGTTATAAACCAAATTACTGATTTTTAACTAATTTGGCAGAGGGACTTTTATAAGATGATTAAAAAAAAAAAGTCATTGAACCTCACCTCTCACTTTTGAAATTTTTTTATGTTCTAACTGAACACTCATTTCTGTTTTCTTGATGGTGACTCTCTCATACTTCAATTTGGAGTATAATTTTACTCAAAATATTGGCCCTTTCCCAAAAGTTGTTTTTTTTTCCTAGTCAGAAGCTATCTGTTGTTTCTCTAAAGCATGAAGTAATTTTTTGTGCCTCACATTTATAAATATTAGTCCAAAGCTTTAGTCCATACTGGAACTAGAAATGTTATAGAATCACAGAATGAACCATGTTGGAAGAGACCTCCAAGATCATCCAGTCCAACCTAGCACCCAGCCCTGTCCAATCAACAGGACCATGGCACTAAGTGCCTCATCCACGATTTTCTTCAACACTTCCAGGGACAGTGACTCCACCACCTCCCTGGGCAGCCCATTCCAATGCCAATCACTCTCTCTGGCAAGAACTTCCTCCTAACATCCAGTCTATACTTCCCCTGGCACAACTTGAGACTGTGTCCCCTTGTTCTGTTGCTGGTTGCCTGGGAGAAGAGACCAACCCCACCTGGCTACAACCTCCCTTGAGGTAGTTGTAGAAAGCAACAAGGTCACCCCTGAGCCTCCTCTTCTCCAGGCAAATACATAGCTGAATTCCTTTAAGTTCAACTGTATTAATGCCTCCTTCATTTTCTACATGTGACCATTCATTTTAATTTAATATGAGTGCTTATTTAAAAGATACCTCATACAGATTGGTATGTATGTATGAGGAGATTTATTTCACTAATTGTTGCTTTCCTGGGGATGTTTTTCCACCATTTCTAAGATGGAGAGGATAACAAGGAGAAATAGAAGGAGGAAGATAATTTGGAGAAGCACATTATGAACAGCAAAATAAATTATTGTAACAGACTGAGACCAGCAGTGCAGAAACTTAAATATACCTCATAGTGTTTCTGTAGTGATGGTGGATATACTTATAGGTAAGCACTTAGTTTAATTATTTGTCTTCTTTCTCCCCTTACAACATTCTTTAAATTTGCTCTCTTTTTCCAGTCCTTAATAGTTCTGGATCAGCCTTAAAAAAATGAGACAAGAGGTTCAGTAGGAAACATTCATTATACAATAAATGAATGATCCCCAATAAAGTAAGGGCCAATATATTTTTATGTGATGGTGCTGCCTAATCTATGGGAAACAATTGAAAAAGGCCCAGTTCTGGGATGATCAAAACCAGTTAATTTAATTTTGAAGCAATGACTACTAGGATTTATTTTGGTAATTGTTCAGGATAATAATTGCCTGGACTTTTTCTCTATCAAGTCATAATAAGAGTCATAATAAGATTCATAATAGTTTAATTAGGAGGTGACTATGACTACGTATGGGTAACATGGTCTGCATTAACTGTATCTTAATGTGCTGTTATGGAAGTAAAATATATATATATATATATATATATATATATATATATGAATGAAAACACTGAAGTAGCTATTAAATTGTCATCTGAAGTTAGCAATTGTCTCTTTTATTGTAATACTTCAAATTACATTCCCACAGAAATTCAAAGTGAACCTCATGCCTTCAGTGGCCACGGCATGGAGATCCAGGCAGGCTTTGTTAGCTTTTCCCTGTCAGTGCTACACTTACGCTCCCAGTCACACCCATTAATGTTTCATACCCTTAATCTAGAATAAATCATGCAATGGTCATTCCTTTGAAAATGTGTAATTGGATTCTCTCACCAAATAACATTTCTGGGAGATACTTGTCAGATGTCCCAAATCCTCCTGCAGAGGTTAATATTGGTGTCTCATAGAATCATAGAATCATAGAATCATAGAATCACAGAATCATAGAATCAACCAGGTTGGAAGAGACCTCCAAGATCATCTAGTCCAACCTATCACCCAGCCCTATCCAATCAACTAGACCATGACATACTTCCTGAAGAATCTTCATCTGCACGTGGTGAATACAGCACATTTCTAAATGGAAGAACTTACTGAAATCATCTATAATTTCTTTTTTCTCTTCCATTGGTAATAGTGACTGGCAATGACAGTTTATAGGTTGAGTTATTCTGCAGACTACTATTCTTCTTCTGATAAAGCCCTTGAAAGTTTCTCACCCAAAAATGGTTATTTCCTCCTGTACTAAAAAAAGGATCACACTAATATTGTTAGCTTATTATCAGTCACGGCTGTATTCTGGGAACATAAATGTGGCATTCATTTACATCTTTCTGATACTTTGGTCCAAGAGCATCATGAGCAGTACAGATGGCATTATTTGCTCCAAAGCTCATCTCCTTGACATGTTCTGGATCTTTGCTCTGTTTCGTTGATGGGCATCTTTGTGGAAAGGTTGTACTCTGCCAGCATATTTACAAATGCCCCCTTTGCCTTCACACTTCCCAGAAATTGATGAGTATGGTAAGGTACTGTGCCCACTTCAGCTCACTAGTCCTATTCACAGAATATAAGGCAAGGTTATGCCCTTTGCCACTCATGTGTTCCATAGAGCTGGGACACTGTGGCAAAGGAAATATTTTCTATTTATTCATTTATTTCTCAGAAGAATGTATGAGAGGTGGGGTATAGGGAATGAAAATGTGTTTCCACTGCATTTAGTCTGATGACCTGCACTTGTGTCTTCATTCTCCAGAATGCATTCAAGACAGCAATATAAAATGAGGAGAAAGGGAGGAAAACCAGATCACAACAAACCAGCAAACTAGGAAAAAGAACACCCCTGGTACAAATCAGATTGTGAATCAGGTAAGAAAATTTGCTTTTTTTTCCTACCAAATTCACATTTCTGAATCTTAGTCTTCTGTACTGTGCTGCCATCTCTTATAATAAGACAATTATGTTAGCAGAAATGTTGTTTATGTATGCAGTATTTCAAGTTCCTTATTAAAACTGGCAGTCACTTGATGGTAAGCAAAAAAATTGCACATTCCAGTGCATTGGGTGATGTGATTGGGTGATGTTGCACAAGGAGAACCTCTGTCATTCTTTTCCAGTGGTATCAAAGATATTAGAAGTTCTGTCATATACAAGTAAAAAACAAATGTACAATGTGTGTTACAGGCCTAGAAATCAAACTCCCTAGCTTCTATGTGAATCTATTACAGAAAAAAAAAAAAAAGTGGCTGTGTTTTGGACCATATTATTCTTCAAGAGTTGCAATTTTTAGGCAAATAATAAACCCTCTTTGGTTCTTTGAAAGACCATCTTGAGAAAATCCTAGCCCTGAAAAAAATTGCAGCCTGTGCAGCCCTGAGAATCCACTCTGCTCTTTTGTTCTGCATAGTCATGAGGAAGGAAGAACTATCCTCTCGTTAATTTCTTTATGAAAGAACTCTAGTTCAGCAACATAGTTCATCTATTCTGTTCTCTTATTTGCAAGACAACATTCTGGTGCAGTTCCAGTCTTAAACTAAACTCATATCTATTCAGAGCTACATGTAATTTCTCAATGCCTTGCCCATCATTCTTCTCTTAGGTTATTGTGACATTTTATTAGACTTTTGCCTGCTTCCCACAGTAATTTTGAAAATGAGCATGTAGCTTTATTTAACAGATACCAAAATTATAAGCAATACCTCTCATACCCTGAGCCCAGGAAGTTTGATTGTATTTTGCGTCTGGTATTTTCCAATGTCATTTGAGTGGAATTCTTTCTCTCTTTCCTTCCTTCTGAATTCCAAATTCATTGCAAATTGCAAATTCCTTCCTTCTGAATTCCTTCCTTCCAAATTCCTTCTTTCCTCTCTCTCTCCTCTTCCTTCCTCCTTTCCCTTTGTGTTTTTCTCTCTTTTCTTTCTCCTTTGCCTTGCCTTATTTCTCTTTTTCTCTACTCCCCACCCATCCACCAACTTTTACTTTCTCTCTTTTGCTTTCTTTCTGTATATATATCTGTCATCTTGATTTTTCATAAAGTGCTATCCCTTCTGGTTGTGAATACAGAACATGGGGTTTTTGAAGATAGAAAGACCTTCGAATGGATGCTGCATATTCCTGATCTCTGTGATGTTGCTGGCCACAATATGTGTGCTTTTAAGACTGAATAGACATAAATGGCCATGGAGGCATAGGACACTAGGGATTAACTGAAAAGGTAGGGTCAAAGAAAGGATAAGATTTATAAAACACACAGATTAAAGAGAAAAGAATAAGATTAAGGGAGAGAGACTCTTACAAATCAGTACAGTCAGTGAGACTGCTGCATTCTCCTCACTGAAAAGCTAACACTCCCTTTATTCAGAAATGTTCAGAAGTAATAAATAGTGCCTTGAACTCCTCTAGTCTCCTTTCTTTTAAACTTATCCTTCTAGTGCACCCTGTGTTATGTCCACCAGGGAGATCTTTGACTCTTTCAAAAGCAAGTGGCTCAATTAGAAAAGAAGCAGTGCTTGCCACACAGCCCAGTTGCTATTGCAGCTTCCTTTAATCCAATCTAAACTGAAAGCATTCATTTATATGTCTGCTCTGTCACAATGGAAAATATTGATTATCAATACAGGGACCACATTTTCAAAACAAGTCAAGTGTAGGGTTCACTACATACAATTGTGACACTGTTTTGAAAAGATCCCTCCTCTGTGACATTTATGGACATGCTCTCAATAGGCATTGTTCCCAGGGCTTCATTACCTTTGCTGTGCTCCCTTTACCTACCTGGTCCAAACAGTGGTGGTGCTGAGCTCTTAACACCTAGGAACTGCCTTCTCTTCTGTCATTTAGTTAGCCTATTTGGGCTGTAATCCATGAGAATGCTGCAAATAATACCGTGGTAACAGAAATACATGTAAACAGAGCAAGGGGACAATAAATATTGTTCATACTTAATTAACCAGAAAAATGAATGTTCACACATATTACTAAATACTACATTTTGTTCTGAGGATCCATTTCTAACCCAGAGTGTCAAAACCAGAGTATTTGGGAGGCTTTTAGAATTAGATTGCAAAAATGTGTTATCTATGTTAATTGTTCCTGCCATAACAGTTACTCCATTAAGACACTGTAAAATGATATTGCTCTAACCCACAATGACTTTCTCCTGCCTGAAGCCAAGAGGAAGTCTTTTCACTGTGGAAAGATATGAGAACCTGAAATCTAGCAATTACTGTTTCAACTGCTTTTGTGCAATGTGTGTAGCTTACTCTGCATCTTCTCAATGCTGTGCCCATAGTTCTAAAAGCTGGTCCAACTTGTACTTCTTGCCAGCTCATGCCATTAAATGACATGTTCAAAAGACTTACGAATTTCTGGAAGTGTGTTATGGAAAATCTGATTCAAGGACATGAATGCTTTATTGATGAGCTTCAGAGATATGCTAACTCCTTTTGTCATGGATTCTTTAACTAATTTATAGTTCCCAAGACAGTTCTATGTGCTGTATAAACATCACTACTACCCTTTTGACTGGAGAGGTCCCTGAAGACTGGAAGCTGACCAGTGTAGTGCCTATCCGCAAGAAAGGTTGGAAGGAGGAACTGGGAAATTACAGACCTGTCAGCCTGACCTCAATGCCAGACAAAGTAATGGAACAGATTGTCTTGAGTGCCATCACAAAGCACCTAAAGGATGGCCAAGGGATCAGGCCCAGCCAGCATGGGTTTAGGAAGGGCAGGTCCTGCCTGACCGACCTGATCTACTTTTATGGGAGAGATTATTCTTCCCCTGTGCTCAACACTGGTCAGGCCACACCTTGAGTACTGTGTCCAGTTCTGAGCTCCTCAATTCAAGAGAGATGTTGACGTACTGGAATGTGCCCAGAGATGAGCAATGAAGCTGTTGGGGGTCCTGGAACACAAAATCTATGAGGAGAGGCTGAGGAAGCAGGGATTGTTCAGACTAGAGAAGAGGAGGCTCAGGGGTGACCTCGTTGCTGTCTAAAACTACCTGAAGGGAGGCTGTAGCCAGGAGGGAGTAGGTCTCTTCTGCCAGGCAACCAGCAACAGAACAAGGGGACACAGTCTCAAGTTGTGCCAGGGGAGGTATGGACTGGATATTAGGAGGAAGTTCTTCTCAGAGAGAGTTATTTGCCATTGGAATGGGCTGCCCAGGGAGGTGGTGGAATTGCTGTCTCTGGAGGTGTTGAAGCAAAGCCTGGCTGAGGCACTTAGTGCCATGGTCTAGTTGACTGGCTAGGGCTGGGTGCTAGGTTGGACTGGATGATCTTGGAGGTCTCTTTCAACCTGGTTGATTCTATGATTCTAGGAAGTGTACATTGCACTGTAGCTCCTTTGAGGGAAAGAAGATATTCTAAACAGAGACTTTCTCAAATATTCAAAGAAATAAATGACAAAAAAGTGAACCTGACTACCTCTTTGCAAACCTTTTCCAGTTGTACTCCTGAACAAACAAAGAAACAAACCAAGTTAAAAAATAGTTGAATTTCCAAATGTGTATATGAAACAATTATTCACATTTTAGTTTTTCTTTATGCTATTTGATGGGTCCTGAAGTATCTCTCAGTACTGTAGAGTGAAGCAATTCTTGACAGAGATAGAGCAATTCTAAGCAAGCAAGAAGGGTTCATAACTGAGGCTGTTTGAAAAACAGTAATGTCATTTTATATGCTTGTTTTCTTCCTCTTTGTCATCCTTTTGAGATAGCAATTCAATGATATAGTAGTAGCTTTATAGTGAAATATGAAAGTGTTTGCACACTTTCCTACTGCTTGATTTCAGTGTTCTCAACTGCTTGATTTAAGGCTTTTGGTGCTCATTCATGTCCACATGAGTTTCTGGTGCTCTGTGAATAACAACAGGCATTCTCCTGGATACATTCCTGATATTTTTTAAGATGTGTCCCTAATTTAGTAATTTATCAGCATTTCTATAATCTGGCCTCTGGAGGGATCCAAATTTTAATTCAGACATCTTACTTGGGTTTTCTACAAGTAGTTTAGGCGTCTAAGTGTGTGATCATGGCCACTCACGCTGTGATCTGTCCTTAGTTCACTGATTCGTTCATAGTGTCCATGTGTTAAGCCTGCTGATCATCAGTCCATTCCACATGACTGTGTTCTGATACCTAGTGAAAAGAAGATAGTTTAGAGGCATCCCAACACAAGGTCATATACATTAGACACAGACCAAACATAAGGTCAGATTGAATGAGGCTTTAAGAAACCTGATCTCAAAATGTCCCTGCTCACTGTGTGGGCGTTGAACTAGATGATCTCCAAAGGTCCCTCTCAACCCATACCATGCTATAATTGTATGATTCTATGATAGATTCTCTATTTTTATTGTACATAATCAGCAGTCCTGGCAAGGCCAGAAGAGGTTGTTTAAATGAGAGGCTGTGAGTCCCCATCCCTGGAGGTGTTCAAGAAAAGACTGGATGAGGCACTTAGTGCCATGGTCTAGTTGATTGGATAGGGCTGGGTGCTAGGTTGGACTGGATGATCTTGGAGGTCTCTTCCAACCTGGTTGATTCTGTGATTCTATGCTTCTAAGGTGTGTTCTTATTTAACTTTAGTTATCTGCAAGTTTAGCACCCAGTGCAAACTCTTTGGTTAGATTTCTGGAATAGACACGGAATGGTGAATGCCTTTAGGGTGCCAAATACCTGTCTAAGAAAGCTGTGACAAGTGAATCTGCTGTGACTGCAGAATCCTAGAATATCCTTCCTTTATCTTATTTGTTACAGTAGCCCTAAAAAGATCTCAAGAGCAAAAAAAAACAAAACCCAAACCATGTTAATTTAGAAATAAAAAACTAATTAGAAAATACAGAATTAAAAAAAGATTTTTTTTTTCGTTCTCCAGAAGCTGAAGATTTGTGATGTGTTACAAGATTCTGATTTGAACATCTTGATACACACATTTTAGCTCAAGATTTCTCATTCCTTAACTGCAGAAGAGACAAAAAGAAAAGGTGCTAGCATCAAAACTGAGTGGAAAATTATTTAAGAAAAAGTATGGCTGATCAGTGAGGGTAGTCTTTTTAATTTGTATTGGATATCTGAAGAAATGGAATTTTGCACTGACAAAAGGTATTTTCTTCAGTGAAAAAGCAGTCTTGGCTGAGAGGGAGGTGAAGTCTGTGATAAAAAATAATGGGAAAATATAGAGCCTGATAGCAATGAATAAAATCAGTATTAGATAATAGAAAGGACTGATAAAGAAAACTAAAGGGATCAGGTAAAAATCTATGGGTAATAGGGCAAAGATAACAGGAAATTCTTTAAACAGGAACAAAATGCTTACAGTACTATAGAACTATGGATGGTAAAATTGTTAATCTTGGTAGAGATAGTGCAGAATTAAATAAATACGTCTGGATCAAATAGTTTATTTTATCTCACCTCTGAGCAAGAGCATTAAACAACAGTAAATATTTTTAAATCTACAAAATTAAATAACTCACAGTCAGGAAGATTATTTATCTATAAAGCCACCTGAATTAACCCATTTTTTTTGTAAAGCAAAGTACTCTCTGGGAGCTTCCAGAAGCCTGAAGAAAATAATCATGGTCCAACATTAATGAACATCAAGGTCATTTTCCTTCAAAACAATTTGCTAGTTAGCCCTGACACTACTTAGGAAAAGTTAAGAGGGCCTACGAGAAAGCTAGTGGAGGACTTTCTAGGACCAGGAAGAATGGAGCAAAACTAGAAGTGGGTAGATTCAGAGTGGATGTTAGGAAAATGTTCTTTACCATGAGGGTGGTGAGACATTGGAAAGGTTTCCTAGGGAGGTGGTGGAAGCCCTATCTCTGGCATTTTTTAAGGCTAGGCTGGATGGAGCTCTGAGGAGCCTGATCTAGTGTAAGGTGTCCCTGCCCATGGCAGGGGAGTTGGAATGGGATGATCTTTGAGGTCCCTTCCAATCCTGATGGTTCTGCAGTCCTGTGATTCTGAGATATAATTAATGCTAGTCAATACAACGTTATGGAAAACAGTTTCATGAAGTAATTATCCTGGTGGAAGACACCTAGGTGTTTTACAGTTTCAGAGACATTGCGTGCAGCTGGCAGATGTGACATGGCATTCATGGGCACGGTGTCAGCTAGGAGCCAGGTGTGATGCCTGAGGTGCCTGAAATCGCATGGAACCTCTATGTTTAGACAGCTGGATTGTTCCCTGGTGCCCTCACTGAGTGGAATTCATCTGCCTTGCTAAAGGCATCCAAAAATTAATGTGTCTGAACTGGAACACAATTCCTTTTAAATTCAACAGAAAATAGCCACCTTTCCATGTGCTTCAGCTGACCTAGCTGAAAGGTGAGGTGAACCATCACTGTAAGGTGACGAATTCCCTCCATCAGCTTTGAAGAGAGATGGTGAAACTGAAATTAGATTACATCAACCCAGTGCAGAATAATAAGAATACTGACAAACTGGAAAGAGTTTGGAAAAGATCTCTTGGAGCATTTCAGGCTTTGGAATTAGTAGCGTGAAATTAAAAAAGTGCAATCAATTTTATTTGCCCATAAAGGTTAAGAGGTTGCAACCTATGATTACACCTAGAGCAGAAGTATTTGATAGTAGGAGGCTCTTTAATTTTCAAGAAACAATTAAAAAATAATAAAAAAGGGCACACAGCCCAACATAACATTCAACAGCTGAAATCTTAAACTAGCACAAAGTAAGTGCAGAAGTTAAAGTGCACATTATTTACAGTAGAGGTAGCTGTATGGAGGAAGCTGTGTGACTGTCACAGGCAGTGACTGCAAAAGCTTATCTCAGGATATAGAGGCTTCTCGTTGCCTTTGAGTGCATATCTAAATGATGTGCTACCATGCAAAGAGAAGAAATGAGCTTGGTTAAATTCCTGGTGAGATGCTGTGGCCCAGGATGAACCAAGCAACAGGTCGAATACTCACAATTATTCATTCTGGCTTTGAAACTTGTGAATTTCAAAACCTGTTTTCATAAGGTGGAAAAGGAGCATTGTACATTTATCAGTGTTGCTTCGAGTTGCAAAGAGGCCTGAGAGAAATTATTAACCAAGGCAAAAAAGAAGGTGAGAAATGGGAGAGATTATAAAGAGGGAAAGTGACAAATGATTACATAGGATTTTCATTCCCACTTACATCCATCTGGTTAAATTAATTTTAATTTCTCTTTGGATGTAAAGTGTGTATTTTTATTTATTTCCAATTTAATTTCTTTAAGTTTTGTGGGGAAAAAAATTATTTACCTGCCACTTTCTCTTTGTTTTTCTTCTTCTTAGCCTTATGTCTTTAAACCCCCATCCCTTAGCAAATTGAAACTCATGTTCCAGTATTTAATGACTAAATGATTTTTATGGTACTCAAGCACTTTTTTACCTTTTTTTTCCCAGTGCTAACAAAAAAATTACCACAGGTTTATATCCACAAAGAGCTAAGTTGCTTCTTTACATCTTTATACAGCAGCTGCAGCTGAAATGCTTTTATAAATGAGATCATTTTATAAAATAACATTTTACAGGTGGCTCTTCTGCTTAGCTAGCTGAGAGTGCAGGCAGCCTTAACCCACTTGGTATTATATCGAGAGCTTTTATATACATATATATATACATACATATATATATCTTGCTGTTTACAACCATTTTTATTAGTGTGCTTTTTTTTCAGTGCACAGGTTTGTGGAGCAAGCAGCTGTTCATTTGTTTTGTCAGTAATGGAAAGAAGACTCGAACAGCTGATGACAGGTAATTTGGGCTGATGTTCAAGTTCTTATAATAGAGCTGTGTAGAAAGCCATCACTTTATCTTACAGTGTCTGTATACATGTGACAAGACTTTCAGAACAGAAGAAGAAATTTGCACTTCACAGGGTAAATAATAAAACATGAGAAAATAGGCAGTGGTGTTAAGAATGATGATGTATAGAAAAAATAACATGCAGGAAGCCATTTCTGGTGCACAAGGTATTCTGCTGGTTGCATGCTACTGGAATTTTTGATAAGGATTTGTGACACTCATGTGTTGGCTTCTCTTCTGTCAGTTTTTGATACAAATATGGAGCATGGTCAGAACATTTGTATTCATTCCTTTGGTAGAATATAAGTAATGTCACTTAACTATGGGATATCAGGAATTTCTAGGTAACTTTAGCATGCTTGCATTTTGTCCAGTTGGAACCTCGTTTGCGCTTGTCATTCACTCTCTATAGATTTTTCTGCCGGTGTACTTTCTGACAGTTCTTTGACATCTCTGGAACATTTTCAGTGCATCATCCCAATGCATACATAGTTGTTCTTTGTTCCAGACCTACATAAATGCAGGAATTTGTATTTCCATCATTCCTCAAGAGAAGCTGTTACTTCATGGCTTCCTGGAAATGACATTTGTAATAATTACTGTTGCCCTCTACTTCTGCCTTGTTTGACCTTGAAAGTACCTTTTGTATACCTGCACCAGTCCTCTGCTGCTTTCCTGTGTCACTGGCAACCCTCTTGCTGTCTATCCTACCCAGAGTTCAGGGAGTTCCCTGATACCTCTGTTACAGCAGAATTTGGCTCCCCGCTGCCACTTTTTAATTCGTTCTGTCAGCTTTCCTACCACTGCTGGCTTCAAAAGTTTATTTGCTGTAGGCAACAGAGAGTCCACATATGGAGTGCCTGGAGATGCCATCCTGGCTGCTGCCCATGCCTTCTGTTAATGTACGTCTCCAGTTGTTCAGTTGCTTCGTAGCTTCCTCATGAAGCTGTGAAAAAGCTCTTTTTCACAGATATCCCCATACATTTGTGTTGCAGATGGAGTGTCGGCCATCACTTGTGATGCGTAACTCAGTTTCGCTGATCATCAACAAAAAATAACATAGAAAATATGTTATGAAGAGTTCAGGTGATAGTGCAATCATGAGAAGCCATACATCACATGAAGATGTCAAAACCTCTTTGTTTCAGCCAAATACATAGACCATGTAAGATATTCCTTATCGTTATTTAATAGGAGGCAATTATTAAGTATTTGGATGCACAGAAATATATTCTGTAGCTTAGCCATGGCACTTGCAAGCTTGTCACTTGCATAGCAAAACAAACGAGATATATATTAGTACTCATGAATTATTTGTTTTGCTTTTATCTGTGGCTTCTTTCCAATTTAGGTGGCTTGGGCCTTTTTGTGGTACGTGGTGTGACTGAAAGGTCATTTTACAACCTGTTGCATGCCTTGGTTGTCACTAGGCTCCTTATGGTACTGTGTCTCTGTGCAGCAGCTGGATTAAGAAAGGATCATACTAGAATATGGATGTGATTCTTGGAATGCAAAATAAAGGAGAAAGACTGGATATAAATTAATGAAAAATTGAGGAGATAAAATAAAGAGATACAAATAAAGACAAGAGTGAAAGGTAGAGCAATGCATAAAAGTCAATTACCAGTGACAATAAAAAAAACAACTCATAAGTGTGAGACCTATTTTTTACCCTTTGAAGCTTTCCTTATTGACCACTGGAAATTAAAAAAGAAAAAAAGTTCTTGGATGTTTTTGTCCTTAGCAATCTTCAGCATGCCAATTGCTTCTGTAGCACAAATATTTGTCAATATTCAGACAAATAACCTGAGCAGAAGAAATACTGAAGTTCTTCTATGTATAAAGGAATATTAAAGCTGTCTAGGTGCATAGCTGTGGTGGAGGGGCAGCAGCCCCAAAACTGAGATGTTTCCATGCCTCTACATGCCCAGACATGTTTTTCTGCCAGGACCCACAAGGCAGCAAAAAAGTGTGTAACACACACACGCCCAGCCTGTGTGCCGCTGAGGTCCGGGCAGGTAATCCCCTATTGGGAGGTCCAGGCATATCTCTACTGCCTATTGGGGCAAGGTTTGGCTTACAGCCAACCTGATTGGTCATTTTAGCTGTCCAACGAGCCATGAATCTCGGCCCAGAGCCTTTAAAGAGGGGTGCACAGCAGCACCACGTGGTCAGGCCATTCAGATCGTCCAGAGGTTCAAACTGTTCAGAAGCTTAGAGCATTTAGACTCATCTCTGATCCACAGCAGCATCCTGCTGCACTGACCTGCTTGCATGGCCTAGACACAGGATCAGGCCTCACTCACTTGCAAACATTACAGAGGCTCAGACCTCATGCATTGATCTCAAGGCGCAGTCACGCTACCTGCGAATCCTTTGAGAAGCAGAGCACATTCATGCCTGCACCATACATATATGGGGAGCCGAGAACCCCTGCCTAAGCCTAGAGCTGTCTTGATTAATCTACAGAGCTCATCTCCCTGCAGCACGGCATAGACCCTGCTTGCCCAGCACAGATATTGCTTGCCAGCTATTCTGTAACTCTGGAAAGACCCAGAGCCAGCAGACCCCTTTCCAGATGGCCTGCAAACCTGCAAACACAGCCTGCTAGCTGTGAGACCGTGTCAGAAGCTGCACGGACAAATCCTTCTCCTGCATCGGGAAATTCCTGCCAGCTGACCATCCCTGGACACGCACGGCTTCCAGAAGCTGCAGCACCATGGCAGAGCCCACTTCACCCCAGGAGAGAAGGTTAGAGAAATACTGTTACCCCAGAGACTGGGAAATCCTTTATCATCCCTGCAAGCCAGGACAGACTCCAGCTCACCAAGACCCCAATACTGGGCACACGCTGAGACAGATTCCTGGGAGGGTGATTGATGATTAATATCTAAGAGCAACACCTAAGCAAGCTTCAAGTCCTTTGTAATATAAGTTATCTCTATCTGAAGAGCACACACAGTTTCAGCCCTTGCTGGGCAAATACTAGAGTTATTAAGAGGCATTAAGCCTAAGAAAATATTTCTCTCTGTCAATAATTGTTAATAATTTTATATTTTCATTTAATAATCAATCCCTGTAAATATATATATATCCCAAAGCTATTTTCATAAACTTGCATAAGAACCTGATTTCATAGTGGTTGGGGGTGGTATAAATTTGTAAAAATTAATTTTAATAAATAATTTTATAAAAAATCAAACCTGCCTCAAATTAATTTCTCACCTCCCCCTAACGGGAGGAACAGAGAAAACCCCTCCATGACAATAGCACATTCATTTTTTTGATGTATTGCTGTTGATTTTATGTTGGCTCTTTTCCCCCTTTTTTAAAAAAAATTAATCTTCAGCAAACTGACCTTTTAATTTAAAAGCCACATAAAGCAACCTTCCAAAATTAAACAGCTCTGTATTTCAATGCCTGCAGATCCAACTGTGCAATTAACAATACATCCAATGTATTATTTTTGAAGAACCGAGAGTCAGTTATGTATTTTTTGTGAGCTGTATTGGCATTTAGCCACCTACCTTCCATTCACATTAGCAGGACTCACACAGATAAATTGCCCTCAACAATGTAAGCTTTCACCCTTTGGCCTCAAGCTAGGCCTTCAATTGCAACCTAGAAAACCAAGCACACCCTGCCGTTATGAAAAACGCATGTCTGGGCATTCAGCATAAAGAGAAATATCAAAATAAGGTTATTGGGCAAGAACTGGGAAAAAATGTTATTTTATAAACAGCAGACAGGACAGATGGATCTAAAAGTCATGCAGCTGAGAGAAGGATCAAAGAAGAACAACTGCTTCCTTGATGCTGGGAAGAGAAAGCAACAACAAAGCGTGCAGTACAGCGTGTGCTCCTGACATGGCCAGGTCAGCCTGCAGCTTAGAGAAACTTCTGAGCAGGGGAAAAGGGACTAGAGTCAGGAAGAGGCAAATGCGTGAATATATTCAAAAGATAGACAGAAAAAATGGGGGTTTAAAGTCCCTTTCCTTTAAAGCTGCCAACTCTTAGGCTTTCTTTGCTATTATGAAATACATTAAACTGCCTTGATATTAAGATGCTAGTACCAGTGACTCTGAAAATGTTTATTTTCTAAACAAAAAAAAAAGGGAAATAAATCTAGTGACAAAATATAGAGAAAAATTAAACAGACTAACAAACTGTAATGCTTGTTTGTATTTGTGAGGGTAGTGTGGAGGAAAAGAAAGAGAAGGCAAGTGAGAGGGACAGTTACATTTTAAACTACATTTAAATTATTTTAAACAAAATCCTATGATTTTTAAACCCAAACTTCTCCAGTGCTGAAGTTGTATTTCAGTCACAGTCCTGTTGTGTTCAGACTTTTATGTTTTGAAAAGTATTCAAATGGTATTAGAAATTATATTAGAGAACTGGGCAATCTGACAAATGCCCAGGTTTTTTTGGATGCTCAGTTTCCGTCCAAGATACCCAGGATTCAGGTCTGGACATTCTAGCCTAGATGTTGCAATGCACTCATGTATATGCCCCACTTGATGTGACCCAGTCTTCTATAAAGTCTCATGGTGGAACCCGCTGTTCCTTTCCCCACTGTCCACTTGGCAGTAATTCTAATGAGAATGGCTGTGAAAGTGGGATCTACAAGATTCTTAAACGCACGTTTCCAGGCAATAGTGAAATGCTGGCTTTAACCTCCAAGATTAAACACATTTAGAAATGGTCTCTAGAGAACTGTTTCCTCAAGAAAAACAGTGCTTCACAGTTCATTTTGAAGGGAACCATCACGTTTAAAATAGATTATTTCTCAACACAAATGCTGTTTAAAAGATAACTTAAAACTTAAGTGCAATTACTTCATGCTGTTCCATAAGACTATTTTATTCTATATTTAAATGTATATATGTTAGTGAATAGGTAAATGATTGTAACATGAACTTGTTTCTCATTGACAAATGTGTCTAGAAAAATAAATGAGATGCAAAGAGAATGAATGTTAATGTTCATGATGCATTTTAGTGTTCATTGCTGGTCCATTAATGGTACCTGTGAGAATACACATCTTATATTTGCCATTGGAATGGGCTGCCCAGGGAGGTGGTGGAGTTGCTGCCCCTGGAGGTGTTGAAGAATAGACTGTGTGAGGCACTTAGTGCCATGATCTAGTTGATTGGCTAAGGCTGGGTGCTAGGTTGGACTGGATGATCTTGGAGGTCTCTTCCAACCTGGTTGATTCAATGATTCTATGATTTCATAGCAGTACATTTTCTCTCCTGTTTCCTCTTCTCTCTTGAGCATTACTTATAGGAAAAATGTATCCCTAATATTTTTTTGAAGTCTTTGATTTGACAAGTCATTATTTGCCACAAACTACATTTGTGTGTGGGTGTGTTTCTGAGGTTTTGTGTTTTTACTGTCTGTGGACTCGAAGCACGAGTTTTGTATTCGCTGAAAGCAATGCATTTTACAGCATAAAACTTCCTTCATTCAGTGCTCCTCTCAAATGACTCGTGGGTAATTCAGGTAAAATAATGACTATCTCCCAAGAATTAAAATAAAAACAATATGTACTGTCACTGCTTTATTGGAATGTTGGATAACAGGATGAATGAAAATGAACATTTCTAATTTCTTTCTGTCTTGCTAATTTGCAGCTAAGATTACATTTCTGGGATTTTCATATGTGGCTCAAGAATTCTGACATTTGTGCCTGCCTCCTGCACTTCTTAAACTGAATTGAATATAATAAGAATATGAAATGAACAACAACGAAATGTTCAAGAGTATTTGGTCTTTGGAGGAAAAGCACTTTTCATATAATCCCATTGTTGTTAAAAGATCAGGAAGGATTTCCACTGACATCAATAGCAGCTGGGGCAGATTCAAGTATAGGTTATCAGGATGGTGTGAGGGAAAAGTGCTCTGAGATTTCCTTCCCACAGTTCTCATTATCCAGGAGCCGTCTTTTCCAAAGAGTGGTGCCGCATCCTGGCTATGCAACCTACCACTCTTAGAGGGAGTATTTCACAACAGGGTTGTTTCCAAAGATCTACATATGTATCTGTATAATTATCTGTAGGTGAACTTGGAAAATCCAAAACCTACAAATTTCTACCCAATCTGTTTCAGATACTCCACAGTTTTGTGGGTGTTTGTACCAAAGTGGCATGATGCCTTGTTAGTAATTCAGTAGCTATGTGCTAAAATTTGTAATCAGACTGGAATCCAAATTACCCACTAATGTTGTGCAATTCAGCTCTAGTGCTGTGGCCTAGGCTTGTATCATGTGGCAGTTTGCTATTATGGAAATGATCTCAGACTGGCGATGATGTTAAATGTCTGCTCATATGTTAAATTTATGTGGAAATGTCTTTGTTCCCAAAACCAAGAATGTGCAGAAGACAAAATCAAGTCTGCTTCACACCTCTCACTAACACTGAACATGGTGCTGTGTGGTTGACAATCTGTGTAAGTCATTGGGGAAGAGGGGGTTGAAAGAAGCTTTTAATAAACTCAGTTACTGTTTTGCTAACTTTATGACTTTTTGTCCAGCTGCAGTAGATAGAACATATCTGGAAATGCAGCAGCATATGATTTTTCATTGATGCCTTAACAGTGGGTGATGAACCTTACCCGAAGTTTTTTGTAGGGCTGAGAAATGTGACACTTGAATCTCTCAAAACCCAGTTTTCTTCACTGAATCTGGATACAAAAAATCAATTATATGTAGATTGGCTATGAGAGAGACAAGCTGTTCTGTTGAGTTAGGCATGACCTGTGTGGTGATGCTTCATCTCCCACTCAACTAAATATTCTTTCAAGTGACACATTAATGGGAGGGCATCCAAAATACTTGCTAGGCAAATGGATGTATAATAGCCAGATGGTTTATTTGGATTTTCAGTGATTCTCAGAGGGTCAGAAAAGGGATTGATTTAGGATTTAGAAAGTTGTGGCATGTGGTTACCTGTGTTAAGGTGTCTTGAAGTGCAGTAGTCTTGATTGCAGATCTTTTCTTGTTCTGCCACTGTGGAAAACGTCAGTCAACTTTTTGTGGCGTGGTAGGAGCACAGGTAGGGGACGTTTAAGAAATGTGATTGTAAAAGAGAAAATGAAGCAAATTACCCAGTAATCCTTTTTGCTGTTTTTAGGGTTATTCAAACATTTCATCCCACATCAAATTCCTTCTATTCAAAGTTTAGCATAAAGATCATTACAGAAGGTGGACTAAAGCTTATCTTGTGTGCCCTCCTACTTAACTCCTTTCAATACATAAAATGCATTCTAGGATGTCTTCCTTTTACTTGGACATATTCTGCTGAGACAAAAACTTCTGTACGTGCCTGGTCAAATGTCCTCAGCATATGCACACGCTCTGCAGCTGGGAGAGTGAGCCACAGGTGTTACACTTATATAAAGGCTGACTTTCCTCCACCTGGTTCCCTCAAATACAGATTTTTTTTTTCCCTCCATGAACATAAATGGGGCCCTTTAATGCTAGTGTATGTTCTGCATGGAGAGGAATAGGATACTGAGTTACTCTGAATGTTGGGTTTTGTGTGGCATACATTTCTGCTGGGAAAAATGGAACTGTTTCTTAAGCATTTCAGAAATTCATGTCTTCTGTAGAACCATAATGCTGCTGCTGTGTTCCACTGGCAGCAGCAGTGGACCAAAATCATTTCTGTTTATGGTACATGTAGGAAATCAGAAATAAGCTTAAAAATTCTGTCATAGTTTCAAGAAGGATGTAGCTGATTTTCCTTTTTAGTAGCTAGAATGGTACGATGGTTTGGATTCTGTATGAAAAGAATGTTCATAACATACTGATAATTTTAGTTGCTACAAAGAAATCAAAGACTTTCCATGTGCAGGAGCACAAGAAACTGGAAGGGAGCATATCCAGGAGAGCTGAGTCAGAGTAGACAATGGGATATTCCATGATACAGAATGTCATGCTCAGTATATAAACAGGGGAAACTTGGCCAGGGTCAGGAATTGAGGTGCTGGAAGGTGTCCAGAGAAGGGCGATGAAGCTGGTGAAAGGCCTGGAACACAAACCCTATGAGCAGAGGCTGAGGGAGCTGGGGTTGTTCAGCCTGGAGAAGAGGAGGCTCATTGCTGTCTACAACTACCTGAAGGGAGGCTGTAGCCAGGTGGGGGTTGGTCTCTTCTCCCAGACAACCAGCAACAGAAGGAGGGGACACAGTCTCAAGTTGTGCCAGGGGAAGTATAGGCTGGATGTTAGGAGGAAGTTGTTGCCAGAGAGAGTGATTGGCATTGGAATGGGCTGCCCAGGGAGGTGGTGGAGGCACAATCCCTGGAGGTGTTCAAGAAAAGCCTGGCTGGGGTACTTAGTGCTGTGGTCTACTTGACTGGCTAGGGCTGGGTGCTAGGTTGGACTGGATGATCTTGGAGGTCTCTTCCAACCTGGTTGATTCTATGATTCTATGAATTGGTCACTGGGAAGGCGGATGAGGAAGAAAAGACAACTGTGTGGTGTTTGGTTGCTGGCAGGGTTTAAACCATGACAAAACCAAATCTGTCTGCTGAGAAAAATGTTGAAGTCTAAATTTTGTAAAATTGAAAAAAGCCTCTCTGAGGCTGCTTGTCATTGATTTGTCCCAGCTTTTGCAAGTGTTTTGGAGAAAAGCTTGCCTAACACACTGAAATTTCAACCACGGGGGACACACAACAGGATCACATTTACTATGCTTGCTGCTTAGAAGATCTCTCTCCTAATTCAGAAATCAACCATTCATATGGTAGATTTCTCTAGAGCCTGGTTTGTTGTGTGAACATACCGGATTGTATTGAGCTTTACTACAACTTGTGCAGTGATGTTAGGTGGCAAGAGTGCTACGGATTCATTCATTTTTCACAATGACAGACAGCTGAATAGTCTGGAGAAGACAGATCGTAGGATATTCCTCCTCCTGACTCCCAAGTCCTACACAGTGTGGTGTAAGTCTTGGCTTCTTTCCTTTTGGTTTCATGTGCGTGATTTAGCTCTTACAGGCAGACACCTTGCCAGCTATCTAGGTATTCTTGGAACATAGGAGAGGTCTGCTTGCTCTCCCACAGACCGGGGATAGTTTAATCCCTAGCTTTCATAGTTGATGGTCAAATCTTTTAATGACTGGCTAGACATAAGAAGAGCTACAAGTGTGTATTTAGAACTCAGGCTCTGCATCTGAATCTCACAGTAATGCCAAGTGGTGGCTCTGAGATGTCTTCCTTGCTGGCAGACCGTGTGGATTGGCTCTGACATCACTGTGCTTGGTAACTCTCACTGTTGTGAACCATATTTAGGGGGAGCTAGCTTCTGTCCTTGGTGTTCATAGAGATATCTCAAAGTTTCAGCTAAGACCAGCACTTCCTTACCTGCCTTTGGGCACCTGACTTTAAGCTGGGACTGTGCTGAACCTCACTGTGTAGACCTTCTACTAAATGCCTGCCCTAAGACTATCAATATTTAGTTATGTCTTATGACAACATGGGGTTGTTTAGCCTGGAGAAATGGAGCCTCAGGGGAGACCTTATTGCTGACTACAATTACCTGAAAGAAGGTTGTGGCCAGTTGGGGTTTGGTCTCTTAGGCAATCAGTGAAAGAACAAGGTGACACAGTCTCAAGATGCACCAAGGGAGGTTTAGGCAGGATGTTAGGAAGAAGTTCTTTGCAGAAAGAGTGATTGGCATTGGAATGGCTGCCTGTGGAGGTGGTGGACTGAATGTGGTACTTAATGCCATGATTTAGTTGATTAGATAATGTTGGGCAACAGGTTGGACTTGATGATCTTGAAGGTCTTTTCCAACCTGATTGATTCTGTAATTCTGTGATTCTGTGACATATTGCCCTCATTTTCTGTGCAGTCACATCTTGTACTCCAGTCTATAATCAATGTTGTCCAGAATACCAGTGACACATGTAGGTATCTTTGTAAAGCAGGGCATAAAAACAGCTTCCAAGCCTCGAATTTAGAAAGTAGTCTTTCCACTGTTTGTCACCTACCGTTCACTCCATTTCACTGTAAGCGATGCCTCTGCTTGAAATGTGAGCCACAGCTATAAGCCAGCTGTCAGTAAAAAAAGTGGATTATCCCTGCTTCAGTGTCCTTTGTTGTGATTCAATTTTCGTACATGATAGGCACAACTGTTCAACATGCGGCACTGCCACCGGTCACCATTTGATTTAAGCAAACGTTTTGAAACCATGAACTGGAGAGGTGCTTGGTCAAACAACTGATCAGTCGGTAGATGAAGCTAGCAGTACAAATATGCTGTAAGCTAATAGTGACACCAAGGAAGCAGATGAATGTTTGAAACCAATGATTTCAATTTGCATGAGTATGTAAAGGAGGATATTTCTGAAAGGAACAGAGATTAAAGGTGCTGAGAGAAAAATCAAGACTGTTTTTGTTTTGTTTTGTTTTGTTTTTTAAAGGACTGCTTAGGGAAGGGATGTTGATAATTTTTACAACTTTAATCTGGCAATAAGAAGTATAGTGCTTAGCCTGTCAGCATTTGATCACAAAATTCATTTTCAGGATCAAGGAACAAAATCTCACAACAATCAGTGCAGGTTCTGCTTACATAAGGACTTGTTTTTCCAATTGCTTTAACAGGTAATATGTAATGTAAGTGCAAGTCTCTGGAGGTCAGTAGAATTTACTGTAGTTATCAGGAGAAAACAGGCTTCATGGTGAGGAGAGAAAATAGAATTCTTTTAATAGCCACAATATTGTTTTAATGCTTGACAAAAGATTCTGTACAGGTAGATAGGACAATGCATATGCACACACTTACGTATATGCAGAAAGAAAGGTACAATAACAGTGTGCTTCAAACAATGCGGCCAGTAGGACAAGGGAGGTTATTCTTCCCCTGTACTCAATACTGGTCAGGCTACACCTCGAGTACTGTGCCCAGTTCTGGGCCCCTCAATTCAAGAGAGTTGTTGAGATACTGGAACGTGTCCAGAGAAGGGCAGCAAAGCTGGTGAGAGGCCTGGAACACAGTCCGGTAAGGAGAGACTGAGGGAGCTGAGGTTGTTTACCCTGGAGAAGAGGTGCCTCAGGGGTGCTCTCTACACAACTACCTGAAGGGAGGCTGTAGCCAGGAGGGAGTAGGTCTCTTCTGCCAGGCAACCAGAAACAGAACAAGGGCACACAGTCTCAAGTTGTGCCAGGGGAGGTATGGACTGGATGTTAGGAGGAAATTCTTCCCAGAGAGAGTGATTTACCATTAGAATGGGCTGCCCAGATAGGTGGTGGAGTTGCTGTCCCTGGAGATGGTGAAGAAAAGCCTGTCTGAGGCACTTAGTGCCATGGTGTAGTTGATTGGATAGGGCTGGGTGCTAGGTTGGACTGGTTGATCTTGGAGGTCTCTTCCAATCTGGTTGATTCTATGATTCTATGACTTTCCATTATCTTTTGGAATGCTATCCTCAATAATTTTGACTGGAATATTTTGACTGGAAAAATATCCAAAGAGAGCAAATTGAGAAAGAGAAGAAACAAGAAAAGGCTTTCTGTAGAGTAAGTCAAGTTAATTGTACGATCTTTCAATTCATACCAAAAATGCTGTCTGATATAATGACAAAACTACTGCCAGCTTGAGAAGTGATGATGCTTCCTAACATCACTCAAGCCTGTGACAAACCTCTCAATGGTTTGCATGAAACTGGAATCATGTCTGTTTTGTCGTGTGACAAAATACAGTTGCAACAAAATACATTATCACAGCCATAGTCCCTCTCCTTTTGATTATTATTACTTACTCTGCCTTATTGCAGTGAAATCTGTAACAAAATGCTAGTGCTTTTCTCAAGTGTTAAAAATTGCTTGTTTATTTAGAATAAATCTGTTGTCTTCCACAGTAAAATGAGTAGACATCCTGAAGGGGAAGTTTTCCCTGAAGCCTAGGGCTGCGTTAAGTAGGGGTTTGGTTTAGTTGTGGCAATTAATGAGGCAGGGATTATAAAATATGTAGTTAAATTTATTTCTAGAAAACTCTGCTCACAATTATATACAAATTAGTTAAATTTGGGTTCAAATTCAATATTCACAAGGATGCTTACAGGCAATTTATTCATTTAGGAGAATCAGAAAACATGGAAAAGTTTAGCCACAAAATGGCTTTGTTCCACTTACAAATAGAGAGCCTGGAGCCTTGGGGAACATCTATTCTACTCACTGTGGTGGAGTAGAAATTTCAAGATAGTTCCTGGCTCCTTTGTGGCATGTTGGAGCTGCTCGGCTGTTGGAGTCTTCTAGATCTTCCCAGAGTGCAGGGAAAGAGGCAGATGATCTCTGACCTCATCCTGGTTCCTCTTGGCATGGAGGTTTGCAGAGGTGCAGAGATCTCTTGCAGATGTGCAGAGAGCACGGTGTTGGTGGCACTTCTTGCTGTGTTATAAGGCTCTTAAATGCCTTCTCCTGGGAAGCTTGAGGCACTTAAGTTTCCAAGTAGTTCAAGCCAAAGACATCAGGGCTAAGCTGGTCTGAAGCACAAGGCAGAGCAGAACTTGTTGTCCAAGAGCAGTGAGGCAGAAGCAGCACGGCAGAGGCAGCAAGGCAATGGCAGAGCAGTGAGGCAGAAGCAGCACAACTACTTGCAACTTGGCTCAATTTATGTTACTTGCCCGAGTGCAATGGCTCCTTTGGCCACAGAGATTCACCAATCAAAATGGCATTTGCCAAACTGACCATATTAGGTGAAACCAGGGCTTGCTCACCCTTGTTTGGGCAAGACACCAACAAGTACCTAAACACTTTTGGGTACCTGTTTATCACTTTGGGATGGGACATGATGGCCCCAAGCCTTTGTTTTCCTCCTGCCCTTGCTTCCCCCATCAGCAGAAGGGTGGGGCAAGCCAGGACATAGAATCATATCATAGAATCATGGAATCAACCAGGTTGGAGGAGACCTCCAAGATCATCCAGTCCAACCTATCCCCCAGCCCTAGCCAGTCAACTAGACCATGGCACTCAGTGCCTCATCCAGTCTTTTCTTCAACACCTCCAGGGATGGTTTAGGCCTATCACCCTTCCAGGACAGAGTTATTTCAGAACATCAAGGAAACTATTTTCAGGAATTTTTATGAAGAGACCCTGTTCTTAGTACAAGTGCATTGACAGTACTTTTTTCTTTCTTATATTGATAGTGAATTTTTAAAAATCGAATAGTTTCAAATAAAAGTTTATTCAGTGACCTCCTTTGCTTGCTTGGCAAAAAGTACTATAGAGACAAATTTAAGGAGCCAGTCTTCAGCAGGGGAGAAGGGTTGATATTGTTTGGAAAATACAACATCATCAATACAGTTCAAAAGTAATTGTGTGTTTAAACTGAGTACTAAGCATAACTGGCAATTCCCCAGGAAAGCTGATCCTGCAGCTGGTGTGAGCAGAAGCTGTGGTCAAATTCTTGATGAAATTCTCAGCTGGTTTAAGTAGGTGTAATGACCCTGACTTCAACAGATATCTGACATGGAGGAGAATTCACCCTGCTACCTTTTTGAAAACAACCATCTTATTTATTCTTCATCTCTGAGCATTTATGTTCCAGCTGGTCTCAAAAATCACATAACTGGAAGTTGTAAAGACACGCTGGGGGGAAAAAAAAGTGGCAGGAAACTTGGCAGGAAAAGAGACTGAAAACTTGAAGCAGAAACTATGGCAAAGTGAATCACACGTTGGATGAAATGTACAGCATTTCCTGCCAGTGACACCTGGAGGAACAGGGTTTCACCTCAGCACCTCAGTCTTGCAGTGGGAGAAATGACTCTTTGATTTGGCATGTGTGAGGTGTTAACCCAAGCAATGTCCACACACATGCTCTTCAGAGTGTGTTGGTGAAAGGATGTGGACAAATTGGAGTGAGTTCAGTGGAGGACACCATTGGTCAGGAGTTGGAAGAACAAGGTGTGTGAGAAGTGTCTAAGGGCACATCTTGCAGGGGAGAAGGCTAAGGTATTCTCAGAATTGCATGGAGAAAGGATGAGGAGAAAAGATCAGAAGCTTTCAAGACATTGAGAACAGATATAAGGAATGTGAGGCTTGTCAAAAAAGACATTGTTGGTGGTCTGTAGAGATATTAAAAACTCAACTAGACAAAGCCCTGCAACTTGATCTAACGTGGCTTTGCCTCCACCAAAGATGACCTCCAGAGGTCCTTCCCAACCTGTATTATTCTGTGTTTCTTTGATATTGTTCAGTTTACTTAAATTGCTGTCTTTGTTTTCAAAGAGAAGTGACAGTCAGATTTTGATTTTATGCTTCAGGGGGCAATGTTAATGGAGAAGCTGCAGCGCTTTTAGCCCCCTGGTAAACTCAGGCATCAGATTTTATGGTTTTCTACCTTCAGCCATTGTGTAACATTGCCGAGCTCATAAAGCAGCTGCTGCGAATAGTGTGAAAAGTAATTGCTGCATATACTTCATATGGCTTGTAAAATGATTTTGGAAATTACTGTAGAGAAGTGAGCTGTTACTTTTTTTTTATCACTATCAGAAACCTCAAGATGGCAGATCACTAGTTAAGCTGTGTGTATGTACAAATATAAATATGTATATACATATACATGTACATATGGATCCCAACTGTTAAGATTATTCATGCTACCTTAGAATCTGGTCTTAAAATTTGTCCACAGCTCAGTTTTATTTTTTTTTTTTTACAGAAATGATGCTAATGCTACAATGGTAACTTGAGTAAGATGGAGCTCCATATGACATACCTGACTGTTAAGATGAGTGCAAGGGAAAACTGAAGAACTTGAAAGAGAAATACATAAATGTCAAGAAAATACAATCACCTCAGGACATGCACTAAAATGCCAGTATATGAACATGTATAAAAGAGAAGCATGATATAATCTTAGCCAATAAAGAAAATCCTATTGCAAGAAGCATGTGTGTTGGTACATAAACAGTGTAAGAGGGAGCCACTGCCCTCCTAAATTCAGACTGCATGTGGAACTGATTTTTCCAAGAACACAGTAAGGGTCCTTTATGTGTCTGCTTGCCCCAGATTCTGTTTCTTTCCTCTATGTTTTAGACAAGAATGTCCATATATCTCATGTGATGGGCCTAGCTTTTTATTAATTAAACTTTCAAGACCTTTGGAGATGAAAAAGAGGAAGCATTATTATCAAGGATTATTTGAACTACATTTTTGTGAGGTTGAAATACAGTCCAGCAGAGGACTGTGTGCCAAAACCTTAGTAAAAATAGTCAACTAGTGGGTTTTCAGCCAGTACAATGTCAAATTAAAATTATACTTTGCAACAGTAAATTCAGTGCTGATAAATCCATGTGGATTTAAATGGAGGAAGCTGAAAAAATGAACACTCGTTTTTCTCATTCAGATCATTTGCCTTGCTCTTAGGGTTTTAATTTCAGAAAAACAAACCTGAAGTGTATATGTGAAGATGTAAACAGCTGCACAGGGGAAAAAATCAGTACTTAGCCGCAGTGAAGTTTGTCCAAGGATTATCACAGTGAATAAAGCCAACTTCCCTTTTAAAAGCTGAGTGTACTATTTTGGGAATGTGACCCCTTTTCATGAATAAATGACGTGGTGACATTTACAGATAAAGCAAGATTTAACTGCTATGAAAGGAGATGACAAATGTCAGGATGTCATTAATGATCGTTGAACATAATGGTCTCTCACCAGAGCACTGAGCAGATGTATAATGTAACTGTCGCCTGCTAATGCTGCCATGGAAGAGGAAAGTTAAAGCACTATGAAGAAGATCAAAAACCTCTCTGGAACCAACCTTAAAGTGTCACTGATAGGCATTGGCACAAGTTAGCTAATAAATTATACTGATAATGACTTAAAGTTTTTACCTTGTGCATATTACTAATACACACTGTGAAATTCCTGTATAACTTATGACCAGGTTGCGGCAGAGGATAAAGTGTTTGCTGTCAAAATGGCTTTCTGACAGTTTCTTTAACCCCAGTCTACCACTAGTGCTCAGCTGTTGTGAAGGTCTTGTTGAAAACTGAATGGGTTTACATTGGAATGGGCTGCCCAGGGAGGTGGTGGAGTCACTGTCCCTGGAGGTGTTCAAGAAAAGACTGGATGAGGCATTTAGTGCCATGGTCTAGTTGACTGAATAGGGCTGGATGCTAGGTTGGACTGGATGATCTTGGAGGTCTCTTCCAACCTGCTTGATTCTATGATTCTACAGCAAGCAGAGCTGGTTCATGCAACTCCAGCTGCTGCAGAGCAGGATAGAATTTTCCCTTGGCATAAACTGGCTGTGGGAAAGATCATCAAGACCTCCTAGCCACAGCAGGATTGTTCTCAAGTGCTTTGTCTTTTTCATGCCCTGGCAGACCATAAGTAGACCTTGCCTTGTGATTGCTGTCAAACTTACCTTGATGACTTCCTAGATACATAGTAGGGGAAAAGAATCTTGGCATTATTTATGCAGTTGTCTGCTGAAGTTGTCTCAGGCAACTGCCTCCTACACCCGGGCCCAAAACCAAATCCCCATTTGTCTCACATATTGAGTGCTTTCTCCAGCTGACAGTTAACTTGATTCCCATTTGCTATTTAAAATGAGAAGAGTGTCTGGAAATTTGAAGGTTTAAAAATCCTGAGACCTAAGCACAGTGTAGCATAGAAGGCAGGGAGTTTCTTTGCATGAGCTCCCCAGCCTCCTGGCAACTTCACAGCTCTCAGCTGTGTAGCAGGTTTCACTTTCTTCATGCTTTGCTTCGACACTTATTTGACCTTTTCTCTGAATAGGTTAGCCTGCCACAGGGCTTGCGTTACCCAGAAGACCAGGAATGTTTTCAGAGAGATGGTGAAACTGTGATTGAAAGCCAGACATAGTCAAGCTCTGGCGAAATCATCCAAGAAACATTTGGCTGGTAGTTTGTTTATGAACAAAATATCATGGATAAAACGTAAACATGAATACAATAAAAATGCCAGACTTTGGAAACGTTCTGAGGAGATATTCTGAGTTGAAACTCCTTTTAATAGCACAGAAATATATCTTTAGCACTACTTGTATAGATACAGTAATCAGAGTGTCTCCCAGGCAAATCCACTTTACAAAGGAAGCTCATCCCAATATGCTGTATCTTTTGATCTGCACTTTATAGAGTCATATATAACAATGGAGATGAAGGTGGCATTTCAGATAAGGCAGTCAGCATTCTGCAGTCATATTGACAGCCAGCAAAGATTCGTCTCTATTAACATTATCCATTTAAAAGTTAGATGTCTTCTCAAAGTGAGTTCTTTTAAGATTCCTTTGAAGTCAATGGAGAGATGTAGGGAGCGCAGAGGGCAAATGACCCTATCCTGAGATAGGTATTATAAGGTAAATTGTGATATTTCTTGCTATTCACTGTAAAGGGGACCCAAATTTCTAGAACAGCAGCCTGCTTTTGAGATGGCTATGCTTGGGTGAAACAGGTAGAAAGGGGAAGGAGCAAAGAAGTGCTGTTCTAATTTCCATGGAGTCCAGTGATCTAAATTGCTTTAACACAACCTATTTAACCACGAAGCATTAAACTATTAAACTTGATCAAAGATTTATAGTAAGGAGTCCTTCAACCATGAGCAAGTTTGCAGATGACACCAAGCTGGGGGCAGATGTGGCTGGGTTGGAGGGCAGAAGGACTCTGCAGCGGGACCTTGACCACCTGAACAGATGGGCAGAGTCCAATAGGATGGCGTTCAATAGCTCCAAGTGCTGTGTGCTGCACTTTGGCCACAACAACCCCATGCAGAGATACAGGCTGGGGTCGGAGTGGCTGGAGAGCAGCCAAACAGAAAGGGATCTGGGGGTGCTGATTGATAACCACCTGAACATGAGCCAGCAGTGTGCCCAGGTGGCCAAGAGAGCCAGTGGCATCCTGGCCTGCATCAGGAATGGTGTGGTCAGCAGGAGCAGGGAGGTCATTCTGCCCCTGTACTCTGCACTGGTTAGACCACACCTTGAGTATTGTGTTCAGTTCTGGGCCCCCCAGTTTAGAAGGGACATTGAGATGCTTGAGCATGTCCAGAGAAGGGCGACGAGGCTGGTGGGAGGCCTTGAGCACAGCCCTACGAGGAGAGGCTGAGGGAGCTGGGATTTGGTTAGCCTGGAGAAGAGGAGGCTCAGGGGTGACCTTATTGCTGTCTACAACTACCTGAGGGGAGATTGTAACCAGGAGTAGGTTGCTCTCTTCTCTCAGGTGGTCAGAGCCAGAACAACAGGACACAGCCTCAGGCTGCGCCAGGGGAAATTTAGACTTGAGGTGAGGAGAAAGTTCTTCACTGAGAGAGTCATTGGACACTGGAATGGGCTGCCCGGGGAGGTGGTGGAGTCGCTGTCCCTGGAGCTGTTCAAGGCAAGATTGGACGTGGCACTTGGTGCCATGGTCTTGCCTTGAGCTCTGTGGTAAAGGGTTGGACTTGATGATCTATGAGGTCTCTTCCAACCTTGGTGATACTCTGATACTGTGAACCAGCAAACCTTGCATGGACACAAGAAAATATATACTAAATAGAAGAAACACATCTTCTAAAATTAAAAAGTGCACGAAAGAAGAAGAATTCATCAAAAAAATGGAAAAAATAAAGACCCAAGGACCTGCAGGATAATCAGTCTCACCTCTGTGTCAAGCAAGATCGTGGAGCAGATTCTCCTACAAACTATGCTAAAGCAGAGAGAAAACAAGGAGATGATTGATGATGAACAGCATGACTTCACTAAGGGCCAATGGTACTGACATTTTTTTTGGCCTTCTGCAATAGAGTTGAAGCTTTGGTGGACAAGGAAGAGCAACAGACATAATCTACCTGGACTTGTGCAAAGCGCCTGACACAGTCCTGCACGACATCCTTGTCTCTAATTTGAGGGGACATGGATTTGATGTATAGACAAGTCAGTGGATATGGAATTGGCTGGATGCTAGCACTCGAAGAGTTTCAGGCAAAGGCTCAGTGTCCAAGTGGAGATCAGTAAGAAGTGACATTCTTCAGTGGTCAGTTTTGGTACTATGTCTGTTTAACATTTTTGTCAGAGACTTGGATGGTGGGATTGAGTGCACTTTCACCATATTTGCCAGAAACCAAGCTGTGTGGTCTGGTTGTCACACTGGTGGGAAGGGATGCTGCTCAGAGGGACCTTGACAGACTTGAGAGGTGGGAGCATGCAAATTGCATGCAGTTCAACAAGGCCATGTACAAAGTCCTGCACATGGGGCAGAGCAATCCAAAGCACAAATAGAGGCTGGGCAGAGAATGGATCGAGAGAAGCCCTGTGAAGAAGGACTTGGGAAGTATCTGTTTATGAGAAACTCCACATGACTCAGAAATGTACATTTGCAGCCTAGAAAGCCAAGTGAATTCTAGGTTTCATCAAAAGAAGTCTGACCAGAAGGTTGAGAGAGCTGGTTATCTCCTTCGACTTTGCCCTCAGGAGACTCCACACAGAGTATTGCATTAAGCTCTGGAGCTGCCAGTGTAAGAAAAACAGGCATCTGATGGAGTAAGTTCAGAAAAGGGTCATGAAAAGGATCAGGGAGCCTGGAGCACTTCTTTTCTGAGAACATGCTGAAAGAGTTGGAGTTATTCAGCCTGGAGCAAGGATACTCTGGGGACACCTTATAGCAGTCTTCCCGTAGTTAAAAGGGGGTCTACAAGAAAGTTAGAAAGACTTTATGAGGGCATGTAGTGATTGTATGAGGGATAATGGTTCCAAATTAAGGAGGGCAGATTTATGTTAGATGTCAGGAAGAAGTTCTCAACTGTGAGGATAATGGTCCACGAGAACAGGTAGTCCAGAGTGGCTGTGGATGCCTCACCCCTGAAAGGATTCAAGACCAGGTTGCATGGGGCTTTGAGCTACCTGGTCTAGTGGAATGTGTCCTGGGCAGCGTCAGGGGAATTAGAACTACATGATGTTGGTAGTCCCTTCCAACTCAAACGATTCTATGATTCTATTAAAAGACACTTGTAACATTATGGAAACATTGATGAAATTGATTGGTGTCTATGTGTGTCCCTTTTGAAAAGGATCCTCCCTTAAAGAGAAATGACACAGCACATAGTTCCAATGGTAAAACTTGAGATAGCCTTTGTAAAACTTTGCTTGCTGACAAAAGAGGCACATCTGGAGAAGCAATATGAGCCTTCTGATAGTGATTTGGGAAAAAAAACAGTATCGATGATCTCAGAACATAAGACAAAATGGATTCCTGTTTGTATCATTCTGATGTTCCCTACTGATCCAGTGAGGATTGCCAGGTATATTTGTGTTGGCATGAATGCTCCAGTCAGTAAAGGTTATCAGTTAAGACCAGGTTTTGTGATGTGAAGAAGTAATCTTAGAGGCTATATATTTGATGATGTTAGTCCACAAAGCCCTTGAAAATATTAAAAGATAAGTTTTAGGTAGAATAATCAGGGTACTATAACTGCTTACACAATATATTACTGCTTATAATTTTTAACCCATTCGTCTTGATGCAGGGATATCTAATCTCTTGTTAGAGATATACATTAGTATTAGTGAACCATTTCTGTTTACACTGCTTGGCATCTTCAATGTTATTATTTTTGTTTTATTTATTGTATTATTTAATGAACTTCTAATTGGATGGGTAGCTAGATTACAGTTATTGGAGTATTATTTAGCTCTGTTGGGGTGAGAAACTCATTACAAAATCATAGAATTATAGAATCAACCAGGTTGGAAGAGACCTCCAATAGCAGCCAGTCCAGCCTAGCACCCAGCCCTAGCCAGTCAACTAGACCATGGCACTAAGTGCCCCAGACAGTCTTTTCTTGAACACCTCCAAGGACAGTGACTCCACCACCTCCCTAGGCAGCCCATTCCAATGGCAAATCACTCTCTCTGGCAAGAACTTCCTCCTAACATCCAGCCTATACTACTCCCAGCACAACTTGAGGCTGTGTCCCCTTGTTCTGTTGCTGGTTGCCCAGGAGAAGAGACCAACCCCCACCTGGCTACAACCTCCCTTCAGGTAATTGTAGAGAGCAATGAGATCACCCCTGAGCCTTCTCTTCTCCAGGCTAAATAATGTGCTGACACTTCTGTTACACACAGAAAATCTATGGGAGAGTTTTACTACTTTTATTTCCAAGCACTGAATTTTAGTCTCTGCTTTTAATGTCCTTTATACTCATCAGCTAGAGGACATTAGTGGTTATCTCAGCCCTGATGCTTACTAATGAAGACTGACAACTGCTGACACAACAACCCGCCTTGGATTATTTTTGGGTAGGGGGTGGAATGGGTTGGCTGTACACAAACATGTAATTTCCTTAGACCACCATTTTCAGAAAATAACATTGTTTAAATTTCCTTTGCTGACAAGGGAGATGTATTTTTTCCCCAGACCTCCCTTTAAAAAAACAAAAACCCCGCAGAGGATTAAATAGGAAAACTGAAAGGAGAAGTACAATAGGTAGTCAGTGTCAGTCAAAGCCTTCCATTTTAATTTTACACTGAGTTATATATAAATATGTATACAAATTCTTATCCTTAATTAGCTTTAGAGCTTAGAGAAAGCATTTGTTTTTTTGCTATCCATTTAATCCCTATCCCTCCCCTCATCTCTCTCGGTAAGACCTACATCTTGAGTAGACATACTATAACCCCATAATTTGAAGATACTACTATAGCATCAGTTCTTCTGGATGATACCACACCTTGGCAGTCAAAAATGATTTGAGCTTAAATTGTCAGTTAAAGATGCTTTTCACTTTTATTGTCCTGAACTTGCAGGCCATCTATGGGATGAAGTGAATTACTTTGTTGTTGAAAATGCTTGTAATTTTGTGTGAAGGACGCAATCGGAATACGTATTTTTTTTCCCCACTGCATTCCCCAACTTGCTCTGCTCCTTTGGTGCCCAGGCATATTACAAAATTGCTGACATCTAAGCTGATCAATCAAACCCTTTGCAGTTCTGTAAATGAGCAAGCTTAACTGTCTATGCAGGTGTTATTTGGCAGTGCTCCATCTGGAAAAAATATGAACATCAAAAAATGTTCAGATGGGTTTATATTTCAGAGAGCCTTTTTTGATAGCTTGTCTGTCATATAACAGAGACTCTTGGGTCAAATTGGAGGGTGGCAGACCTTTGTCCTTTCATGAATCTCTTATCTTTGAGTGAGCCAGATGACAATCATGTCTCCAAACAAGGACCCCTAAGCACAGTGTTGGTGCTATGCTGATACTCTGCACACCTATGCGCCTAGCCTCCCAGGAAGACATGGGCTGTGTGCAGAGCTAAGGGAAGCTGTGACAGCCATATGGTTTAGGGGGTTGAAAGGGTAGTTTGTTTCAGCAATTGATATATTATCTGCTCCTCAATTCTCACCACATCTACCAAGCTTAACTCCATGGCATGCAGGGTCTGGGTTGATTGCCTTTAAAACTTATATTATTGATCCAATGCAGCTATGTGTAGTGAGCTCTGTAGATTAGATAAGTCTCAATCCAGAAAAAAGTGAAATACCAGAGTTTGTGAAGTGATTCCTTTCTTCATATTCTATCCCTGCATTTAAATTATGGCCTTTGCCCTAGTTTTATGAATTCAGCTAAACTGGTGATACAACTTGACCTAAACACGTCAAGCAAATACACAAAATTGGAGACGAAACATAATGTTCACTAAGAGCTTGTGATTTATCTAGAGGTGAATATTTGCCATTGTCTCTTGCCACAGATACAGAGAACTGGGCAAGCTGATGGTCTGGTAGGCCTCAAGAAATCATTCACCAGGGCTGAAGCAAATCTCCTGGCAATTTATGCTCTGATTGATCATGCCCAAAAGGCATAATGGCCAACTTGAACAGATCAGCAAAGTTCTCATTAGCCAAATTTGGAGCTAACCTTTCCACTTGCTGACTGCAGAGAGGGCAAAACAGTGTCCTTGATGCTCTAAAAAGAAACTCCGAGATAATAAACATTGTTGGTCAGACACAAAATCTGATAGAGGAAATGAAAATATGTTTCATAAAATGAAAATGAAATGTCTTCTTTTCCTGGACAAAGCACAATAAAATGGTGTAGTTATGAGTGAGACTACTTTACTTGGTGTGATGGACATATGACCATTTGTTCCTGGTCAATTAAAGTGAGTTTCGGCATAATGCGAAGAGGGTTTTCTCAAAGGACAATAAAGGAAATGAAATGTCCAACGCCTTTGCCAATATTACAACTCTCAGACTGTGTGGAAAATTCCAGCCAGAAAGGACTGGCAGAGAAAAGAAAATACCAACAAGAACAACAGAACAGTGTTAGATGTTGTACAAGTTGCAACATATTTAAGAGATATTTTTTGTATTCTTGTGCTTTGCAATGGACCTTTGCACTGCATTTTATACGCTGTTTAGTTAAAGACTGCAATGTCAAGATACAGAAACATACAGCAAATTTTAAGCCTTTTAACTAAACCCACAATATGTATCTAGAAAAATAGATCCATTTTTTTTCCCCAGCAGAAATTAGAACTGCTGCATTTAGAAGCACATCCCATTTCTATCTAATATACACCATTTCCCCTGCAGCTCTTTTTATGTTAGTCAATATCTTTTAATGTTATCTGATGGTTTCCTAGGAGATGCCCTAAATGGCCAAACTCACTAGTTTGATGCTGGTGTTGGATAATATCTATATGCACTAAACATCTGTTTTGTTCACTGAAGTCTGCTCTGCCCTTTTTCCGCTGGTCATTATGTTCCCCCTGTGGGTTTCTAATAGCTGCTAATGAAATAAGAAAAATGCTCCGTGTACACTTCCATCTTCTCTGATGGTGTGTGATCAGAAGTCTGTGCTCTTTGTTAGAAGGAATTACTTCAAAATCATTGTTAGCATTTCTTTGTACAGTAGTTTGAATGCAAATTTTACACTTAAGGACTAAAGTGCCTTTTAAAAATCTGTAAGAAGCAATTAGAAAGAGAAAGATCACCACATTATAGGGTAAAGAGTTCTATTTGTGGAAGGGTGGGCTCAACTTTGATTCATGTTTTTCAGATGGTACAGTACAGGTTGCATCATTAATAGAAGATTAAGATGCCAAATGGGGAATTTTTACCTTCTGTTTCTGAGCCTTTCACTGTAGGAAATCACCCAGATATGGCTGGAGGTTGATTTTATATAACATGATGAGCAGACAGAGTGTTCCTCAAATTTACCAGAGCCTGCTGTTACTGTGGGAAGAAGGGCTGAAAACTTGTGCAGTAACCATATAAAGCTATAATTTCTAATGTGTCAGAATCACTTCCCTTTAGAAATCCTGATTTCATTAGCATGTTCTTTGTCAGATGCGATTGTCTCTCTTAGCAGCCTTCCTTTTACAGCTGTCACAAAAGCCAATCGGATTATACCAAGGGCAGGAAATAAATAAGTCTTTTTTGCTGTAAATTAATTTAGGCAAGAATGCATTGCATTTGGCTAGACTGAGCTCCTACTTTATGAAGAGTGAAATTTTAGCAAAGTAGCAGGTGAGGGCTCTAAGGGCAGGTCCTCACATAAATGTGGTTAAAAACTCGATTTCTTCTGGCACTGTAGTGTTTTGTACAGAAAATACATGTGCACATAATCTCTGCCTCCTAAATGGTAACCCAAGCTTTCAGCTAAGCTGAGAACATAGGCAAAACTGATTTTTTACTCTCTTGGACTTTTCTTAGGTTCTGCCTGTGCTGCAGTCTTCTGGGATAATTCTAGCTCAAACACTGAGAATTTGTTTAAGTTAATTTTCTTATTAAATGTACCAATGTAGGCTCCACTGTGTGTCACTGAAGTCTGAGGGGTTTTTTTACATCTTGCTGTGGTTTGCTAAAAGGAGTCTCCAAACTGAAGCTTGCCTTTATTCATCTCTTTGCTTTGGACCTGATATTTTAAGGTAAGAAGGAGGAGGCAGGTTGTCAGAGGCTGAGATAAACAATATGTCCCAACGTCTCAGAAAAAAAATTGTTTTGAGCTGCGTTTCTGAGAAGTGCTAAGTGAGCATCCTATTTGTACTCGCTGCCCCAAAAATCCCCTCTTACATGAGCTCAGACCCCCAGGAGCTCCCCAGTATGCAACAACTGGACAAGAAACCAGCCAAGGAGTGCAGAGTGAGCTTGTGCATGCTAATGTGGGACTACCTGCCTGACTGCTGAGCTTGCATGGACTGAAAGACCACCGCTCTGGACCACCACATCTGGAACTGAGCTCCTGTCACCTAACACACATAGGAGGTGAACCTTCCTATTGTGACAGGTGGTGCTGATTGTGAGCCAGCCACAGTCTAGGAGCTCCTGATTTATCAACAGCAGCCATCATTTCAGAGAAACTAGCCAAACAAGGGGGGCTCAACTCTGGAAACCCCCTCCCACACCCAGCATGGCCAACACAACTGGACAGTGGGCCTGGCTAAGCAAGCCACTCCTGGAAAATGCTAAGTGATTCTCAGAAAAGCATGTACTCAATGAGGCAGCCAGGGGAAAGAAGAGAAGCTCCAACCTGCAGACACCCACTCTCTTCAAACAGACTTTTGGGATGCCGAATGACTCCGGGGTGACCTTCTTTCTGTGTGGGAGTATTTCTTTCTTTTCTTTCTCTTTCCTCCCTCATCTCTCTTTCTCCTCATCCCTCCCTATCCTCATGTGTGTGTAATAAAACCAGCTATCCTCATGTGTGTGTAATAAAACCAGCCTATGCATTTGACACCATTTGTGCCTTAATTCTGTGCCCGAGAGCCCGAACCTCCCATACCCGGGACTCCTCCGGACTGGGATGCAGGTGCTTTACAGAAGCCTCTTTATCTGCTCGACTTGGCCTTGCTTGATTAGGCTTTGTCTTATGGCTTGAGAACTAAAGTGGAGACCAAGACAAAGGATAGTCTCTCAAATGAGTTCTCCTATTTGTCTGCTAAGGTTGAAAAGAATAGTATTTTCAGAAGCTTTTAGTATACAAAAGAGTGATATGATGAATGTCATATAAAGAGGCTACTCTGCTGGCTAGTTCATCTTTCCCTGGCCCATATGTGACAAGAGATAACGAAGATCAGCAGTGGAGCTGTAGCTTTACTTTTCAGTCACTGTGACTCATCTGGAGAACAGGTGAAGCTGCAATTTTTTTTTTTTTGTAATAGGACTTTCTCTACAGGCACCAAAACCCATTCTCCCAGATGTCAAATCATACATCTGCGATGCTGTCTGATTAGTCTGGCTGCCAATTGCTTTTATTTTGGACTCTATTTAAATTAGAAATCTTGCTCAGTTTTCACTTCCCTACAATCTACTACTCATTGGAAATAGGTAGCAAGCACTCAGCGAGTCAGTCATCAGTTTGCTTTATGGGTACAAAATAACTGTAGTACGTGAGCAGGTACAATATGTGTACCAGTGTCTTGTCATTCTGCCCTGAAATAAAGGTGAAGGGCCCCATAGTCATTATTCTAACCAAAGTGTCTTTCCCTTCTACGAGGTAATTTGTCTTCCAGCCTCCAGTTTTGGCACATCTGCATCTCCAAAGACTCATTACATGTGTCTTTTAATTTTCTTTTTAAAGCTAGGAGAATCCTCTAGTTTCTAAAAACTCAATTTCTTTGGCTACCTGTGACAGTCTAGTTGGGGTTTTTTGTGTGTTTTTGTTGTTGTTTGTCTGTTTTTTTATCTTCCTTTTTAGCAGGTTCTATCTCAGCAGTAATTCTGTATCTTTTCATGTGCTTCAGATCTTCTGTAATGCTGGTCTCAAACTGGCAGTATTTGATCTGTTTTATATTTACCCTTCATCTGTTGCTGGCTCTTTTCCTGTGTGCTGGTAATGGCTTTGATCACCTCTTGGCCAGAATCTGTGGCTTCTCATAATTCCTTCTGGAAACACTTTTTGTCTTCTCTTAATTACTTTTTACCATTACCTGGCTAGCATCCCTTGCCTGTTGTCTGGTTTTAATTTTTGCCACTCTGGAAGCTAGTAGTACTCCTCTGCACTGGGACATTTAGGAAAGTCAATCCAAATTAAATGCTAAAGTTCACACTTGAGCTGCATTAAATCCCTGTGTAGACAGCCTTGTTAGAAGTAAAGAAGACCTTAATTCTGTTTAATTTAATACATACCAGAAATGAATTCAGCTGAGTCATATTTAACCACTTCAATTTTGAACAATTGTATCTACACAAAATCTAATAAATCCATTTCAGCTATTTTTATTTCCTGAGTTTCTTGTAAACAAGACTCCTCTTTTTTTTTTTTTTTTCTCATAGGAAATATCTTTTTCTTCTAGCCTTATTTTTTTCTCTTTCCTTTTCTTGATGACTGTAACTCTTCTTCTCTGATGGGATTCAGAGGAGCTGAACTTCACTTTCTGAGGAATAAGGAAGATTTACAGAAGGTGGTTGTTGTTATTATTTTATTAAGTTTCATTATAGCCAGCTATGTGTCTACAGTAAGTTCAGGGTCACATTAAGGTGAATGCTGCAAACACATTCACACATAGAATGGAATTAATCTTAAATAACCTTTCTGGGAAAAAGGCAGGCAGATGGAATGTACCCTCAGACAGTTTGTGGATGGTTGAAACTGAGAGGACTTAGTGGTACAGCAAATGGTTGTGCCCCCTTCAGAGAGACCTTGACAGGCTGGAGAAGTGGGCTTAGAGGAGTCTTACAATATTCAATACAGAGTAGTACAAAGCCTTGCACCTTGAGAGGCTTAAATCCATGTGCCCGTACATGCAAGGGGTTGCCTGAGTGGGAAGCAGCCTGTTGAGCAAAACCTTGTGGCAGCAAAGATGACCACTGTTACAGAAAAATGTAGAGAGAGGTGATCCCTATGCTTAGCAGTGGTGAGGCAGGGCTAGAGTCCTGTGTCCAGCTCTGGGCTCAGCAAGAGACACATGACTATACTGTAGCAAGTCCAGCACAGGGCCACAAAGATTATTTATGGGGCTGGAATATCTTTTGTCTGAGGGGAGGCTGAGAGAGTTGAGACTGTTCAGCCTGTAGAAGAGAAGGCTGAGGGACCTCTTGCAAGTGTGTATATATATCTAATGGGAGGTAATAAAAGGGAGGCAGACTCTGCCCTGTTAGTGCCCAGGGACACAATAGGAGGAAACACAAAAATTACATCTGAACACAAGACTTACACAGAATGTCAGGGGCTGGAAGGGACCTCAAAAGATCATCCAGTCCAACCCCAACGAGTGAGTGTGGTGAAATAGAGGAGCAGGTTCCTCAGAGAGTTCCCGGAGTCTCCATTCTCAGACAGTCAAAACATGACTGGATACAATGCTGCTTCAGGTGATCTGCCTGAGGGAGTGGTTGGATTAGGCAATCTCAAGAGTTTGTTGCCAGACTCAACCATCCTCGGATATAATACGTGATAGAGCATCCTCTGATATAGATCAGATATTACTACCTAAACAGACAAGGCACAGTTGTAACACTATCCTTGATAAGTCATACACTCCATGTCACAGTTCATCGCCTGCAGACTTGTCCCATGTGCTGAGGCTACTCTGTTACCTTCTGTAATTTCCTGGTTTAGTTCATTCTTTGAGAGATAGCCCAAGCCATGAAGGCAGTAGTGAATTTCCATAGCTTGGCACTGAAACAGAACATGTGAAACACATATATGATGTGTTACTTCATAAATAGTTCATAGTATACCAAAGAACTGCCTGTTCTTGTGTATTATAAAGCTCCAAAATGCTTGATTCTAAGCCCACAACCTTGCTACCAACTGTTCTGCAACTTTGGCCCTGATGTTAATGACCTAAAAGTCTCTCATCCCATGAGTTTAATAAAACAAGTTTGATAAGTATGCTGACTTTAAAACTAGCGTGGAGCCAGTAGCTCATAGTGGTGATGATAAAGAATTGTCCTCAGAGTTTTTAAAATATTTATTATTTTGGGAGAAGGATGAGAAACAACTATAGGAGACCTTCTCTAATGGAAAAGAGATGAACATATACTACTCTAATTCCTTTTGCTGCCTATTAAAATTGTCTCCAGCAAGTCTGTCTCAGCAGCAGACAAATGAACAATCCCATTTGAATCCCCTTCTGTCTCCTAGATAGACATTTGCAAGCCAGAAGAGGATCATGCTCCTTACTTTTCAAAGCATGACCTGCCTTTCAGATAGTACTTTCCCAAACTAGATGGGAGAGGCAGTGCTTGAAAGCATTTTAGCACTTACCCTTTTGTATAACAAGTTATCGCAGTAGGAGACTTTTCAGCAGTCTTTAGCCCCTTTTGTTTTCTCAATCTATCTCACAGATGTCTCCTGAAAGCTAATACATTCAATGAAGTTTCTCCTTTTTTCTCCACAATATTAATCTCTCATCAACTAGTAATGAGCATTGGAAAGTTCCTTGTGAGAATTACTTAAAACTTTTTAAACAATAGCGGTCCTATTAGAAGAAAGTTTAGGAACATCTGATCATAGAATCATAGAATCATAGAATCAACCAGGTTGGAAGAGACCTCCAAGATCATCCAGTCCAACCTATCCCCCAGCCCTAGCCAGTCAACTAGACCATGGCTCTAAGTGCCTCATCCAGTCTTTTCTTGAAGACCCCCAGGGACGGTGCCTCCACCACCTCCCTGGGCAGCCCATTCCGATGGCAAATCACTCTCTCTGTGAAGAACTTCTTCCTAATATCCAGCCTATACCTACCCTGGCACAACTTGAGGCTGTGTCCCCTTGTTCTATTGCTGGTTGCCTAGGAGAAGAGGTCATCCCCCACCTGGCTACAATGCCCCTTCAGGTGGTTGTAGACAGTAATAAGATCACCCCTGAGCCTCCTCTTCTCCAGGCTAAACAGGCCCAGCTCCCTCAACCTCTCCTCATAGGATTTGTGCTCCAGGCCCCTCACCAGCTTTGTTGCCCTTCTCTGGACATGTTCCAGCACCTCAACATCTCTCTTGAATTGAGGGGCCCAGAACTGGATCCATACGTTTAGCCTTAGAAGCATTTGGTGGCCCACACTTATTGTGCCCTGAAATTCCTAAAGCTGTAGAAAGATGCTGCAAATGCTAAATACATCAATTTCTGGTAAACTATCTCTACATACTGTCTTATGAAGCAAACTGGAACCACGCTGCTAAAAATCTTGCTTTCTTATGATAATGTTCCGAGCTGAATGATTTATCTTGAGAAATGAGTGTAATTAAATATGAATTTTATATAGATAGGTTGGACTGGATGATCTTTCAGGTCTTTTCCAACCTGGTTGATTCTATGTTTTAGAACATGTGAAATAACTTCTGTTTCTCTCCTCATAAATCATATCAGCGTACCAGGCAACATACCAGCAGCACTCATACTGCCACATGATTTCCCTCATGGCTGTGTAGGAACTTACTCTCTCTTTTTAGCAGCCTAGAGACAATAAGGTGCCTTTGAAAGTTTCTGAAGGAAGTTTATGTTGTTTAAGGATAGTATCTAAATCAGATGCCCAAGATCCTACTTGGCCAGCTGCCTACTGACTGCCAATCTACGTTGGTGGGATGTGGTTATAAAGACTAAATCCCACCAGAAAAAAAATGCCAATTTCCATATTTCCAGAAATCTTGTATTTTATAAACACTAGAGATGAAGTTTGACTTCTTATTAGCCTCACTTCCACATTCATGTCAATTAAAACACCACACTATATGAGGAATCAGAGCTAAGAGTGGAGAAGGAAAGAATATTGTGGATCCTAAGAAGACAACTGAGCATTTGAGACATTTTTCTATGCATGCCTTTGACATTACAGTCTGCACTCAATTTACTTCAGCTGAACTCTGCATTGCTAAAGAGATAAAGGATGCCCATCAATTCAACCCACTCATTTCTGTTTCTTTTCAGCATCAGCTTCTCAGTGAATTATTTCTTTCTGCTACAGCAGCTCTTTTAGATTGCAGTGTTTAGGGTTTTTTTAAGTCTCTTTTCCTGGCTCCATTGTTTTATGCCATTTTTGTCTTTGCATTTTCCCCTTGTGATATGCTGTGAAACCCACAGTGCAATTAACATAGTTACACTTATTCTGCTCTTTGACTTTTATAAAGCCAGTTTTTATGAACCTAAACCAACTCAAGCAATATATATATATAAATAAAAATAAAGCACCTCAAACTTCAGTTCCCTTCTACTTCACATTTTCATCCATTCCCAGTGAATATGTAGAAGCCTGATAGCACTAAGGGACTAGTATATAAAGAGACTTCACATATGCATTAAATATTGTTTTGCCATAAATTAAACCAAGTTTTTTCTATGTAGCTTGAACTATCTTCAATATCATGAAAACCTCCATGAGTTTTTCTCTAAAACCACAATCTGAACTGAAATCTGTTGTTAAACCTCCCAAAGGACTATCCATTGTGAGAGAAAGTATTTAAAGTGATTTCAGTTTGGATTAAACTGAAATGAAGCCATTACTGAGATTGTGACATGAATAGAGAGCCCAGTACATAAATTATTTAACTGTGACAAAAGAATGGTGATATTTTATCTTTTCTCTGAATTGAGAAGAGAGGGAGCTGTAGCTGGCAGTTGTGACAGAACTTGAAGACCTTCAAAAAACTCTTAAGTAAAGAGGGGTGGCACTAAACATCTGTCCCAGTGTAATTAAATAGATTTGTTGTGCAGTTGCCTGCTCGTTGCACTGTTTTGCTAATTTGGCCTTCAAAAAGTTCTGATCATTTTTCCTTCTTAAAAACAAGGCATTCAAAGGGGATTTAAATCAGCTGCCTCAGATCATTGTCCATTTTTTCAAGCTGAGCTTCACTTTTTAGCTTGGTACATTTGAATTTGCTTAAAGTAACTTAGATTACTGGACCAAATTCAGGCCTTTTGCAATAACTGCAGTCCATTGAGCAGCTGATATCTGGTGTAAACTTACAGGATAAAAGGACTAACAAGGGAAAATTAACTTTGAATACTGTTTTCCAGCAATTTCTGTTTTTAAATCAGCCCTGTGTGAATTCTCTTAAAAACAAGTCATGTAGTTTGAGGCAAATGTAAACAGTAATGAACATACATTATGTATAAATCAGATTTTCCTTCACTAATGCTTGAAATGTTAACCTTCTGCATTTTAGAGATTGAATGTCAGAAAAGGTAGATGTTCCATGCTAGGAAACATGGCTATTTTGTGCCAGCTCTGTGAGGACAGGAGCAATTGCAGTTAATGATCTGGGATATTGTTTCGTTGTTAAACTTCTGTTTTTCCATGATATGGCCATCTTTGTTACCTGGCTGTGAGCCTTTTCTCAATCAGGAAATACAGTACACTCCTTAGATATGTGTGACCTGGACATAAAGATACAACTAGATATAGCTGTACTAAATATTTATGCAATTATGATGCACATTGTTCTGAATATGCCCTTTTAGAGAGAAGCTCAGTTTGCACACAAAAAAGGGTGTACACTTAGTGAAGGAAAGCTTCTGTAGTTGCTCATCTCAGTAACACAATATTTAGATTCAGCCACTGTGGCTATTATCATTTAGAATCATAGAATCAACCAGGATGGAAGAGACCTCCAAGAGCAGCCAGTCCAACCTATCCCCCAGCCCTAGCCAGTCAACTAGACCATGGCACTAAGTGCCTCATCCAGGCTTTTCTTGAAGACCTCCAGGGACGGTGACTCCACTACCGCCCTGGGCAGCCCATTCCAATGCCAATCACTCTCTCTGGCAAGAGCTTCCTCCTAACATCCAGCCTACGCTTCCCCTAGCATAACTTGAGACTGTGTCCTCTTGTTCTGTTGCTCGTTGCCTGGGAGAAGAGGCCACCCCCCACCTGGCTACAGCCTCCCTTCAGGTAGTTGTAGAGAGCAATGAGGTCACCCCTGAGCCTCCTCTTCTCCAGGCTAAACACCCCCAGCTCCCTCAGCCTCTCCTCACAGGGCTGTGTTCCAGGCCCCTCACCATCTCTCTTGAATTGAGAGGCCCAGAACTGGACACAGGACTCAAGGTGTGGCCTGACCAGTGCTGAGTACAGGGGAAGAAGAACCTCCCTTGTCCTACTGGCCACACTGTTCCTGATGCAGGCCAGGATGCCATTGGCTCTCTTGGCCACCTGGGCACACTACTGGCTCATCTTCAGCCTACTATCTATCAGTACCCCCAGGTCCCTTTCCTCTTGGCTGCTCTCCAGCCACTCAGTCCCCAGCCTGTAGTGCTGCTTGGGGTTATTGTGGCCAAAGTGCAGAACCCTGCACTTGGCCTTGTTAAATGTCACCCCGTTGGCCTCTGCCCACCCATCCAGCCTGTCCAGGTCCCTCTGCAGGGCTCTCCTACCTTCCAACAGATCAACACCTGCTCCTAGCTTGGTGTCATCTGCAAACTTACTGATGCTGGACTCAATCCCCTGGTCCAGATCATCAGTAAAGATATTGAGCAGGTCTGTGCCCAGCACTGATCCTTGGGGAACACCACTAGTGACTGGCTGCCAACTGGATGTGGCACCATTCACCACCACTAATTCACCACCATTTAGGAACAGAATGTCTGATTATATGTGCTACTGTATCTTAATGAAATTAAAGTGTTATCCTCTGTCCAAGATGATGCAATGTTTATTTCCCTTGGCTGTACTATTTGTGACTTACATCTCTGAGTTATTTTCTATGCATCCAATCTATTTCCCTTCTGATGAAAATGTGTGTATGAATTTGGATTTAGGAGATAGCTTTAAATACTGTCATGGTGTGGCCTCATTTGAAATGTTCCTTACACATTTCTCCACCTGGCTTAAGAAACAACAGCAAAAGCTGCTGCTAATTTTGTTTATAATTAATTCTACAGCACGTTTTTTTTTAACGTGGCATGGATAAGGGTCAACTAAATAGATTTTTCTTGGGTTGATGGAAGTTTTCCATCCTCTCTGTTTCTTGTGCTTAAAATACTCCTTAACAACTTCACATTCATGAATGAGTGCATAAAATCCTCATGATTAGCCTGTCAGCCTTTAAGCAAGGCTGCCACCACCCTTTTTATTCATCTGCTGTGCAACTCCCTTTACTTGGTAGGAGGCCACTGCAATGCTTGAAAACTGTCTTAAGAATAAAAGCATTTAAAGTGCTAAACCCCACTTTGTATAAATTAAAATAATGCCTTTTGGACTTTTCATAAAACACTGTATATGTTACTCATCCCCAGAGTGGATCTCTTTTACTATTATTACAGTGATGACACATAATTAAGTCAGATTACATTTTTATATAGAGAGGAGAATAGCTAAGACACAGTTCTAAATTATTCATCAATAAGTTTCAGCAAAAAAAATAAAAAGGCAGAAGATAAGAATTTTAAATGTACTCTCTGTTGTTTTATTTTTCTCCCTAAACCTAGATAATTTTTAATGGTATATTGAACAAATAAGTCTCTCTCTTCCTCCCCATGAGAGAACAAGAGAATTCATTCAACGCCACATGTGTTATTGTGCTTATCTGCTGATTACCATATTACTTTGATTTGTATGGTAGGCTGTAACTGTTGTAGGATTATGGAAAGATTTCTTTCCCCAGGCTGAGCCAGTGAGATTTTCAGCATCATGAAGCCAGAGATGAGTGGGAAAGAAGCAGATTGGTTATTATATCTCTATGTATTTTTTACCCGCTGGTTCATCTCGTTTTTATCACTGCAAGTCAGCATGAAAGCTGACTAAGCTAATACACCTCCACAACTCTGTCGCACTACTATGTTCTAATGTCTCTTCATATACTCAACATACTTAGTGAAAATGTGAATTGCTGAAATGGAGTAGCCATATAGAAGAGCAGAAGTAGGCATAGATGTGCTTTGATTCAGCTAGTTAAAATACTCCTTTTGATTAGGAAAGGGTACTGTATGACAAAGGAAAGTGCTGATTTTCTAAACATCAGGGTTTTGTTATATCTAAGTCTTTCTTTCAGATTTTGGATGAGTTCATCTAAATTTGAAAGAGAATTTACTTGGCACATTAAGCTAAGCATTTGTTTGTAGAAAATACAGGGAGATGCAGTAATCATGGAAAAAGTTTAGGGAAAGGAATAAATAACTGCCCTATAAAGTTTAGATCAGAGAAAGGAAAAAAAATAACAGCCCTATAAAGTTAAAACATATTAATTTTACTTCTGTATCTCTCTGATGTGTGTGTAAGTCAGACTAGAAAACAAAATTAATTTCAGTGGAAATTAGATAGGAATTTAAAATACGCAACAGAGATAATGAAGGGTTCTCTGACATATTGGATGGCTGCAGGAAAACACAGGAATGGACAGCCAGGTAAATTGCTGCTAACTGCTGATACTAACTGGCATCTAATTTGAAGTTTGCATTTGGCCTCCTGTTTTCTGTAAAAAAATTATTGTTAGTGCTTGTTTGAACTCAGTAGAAGTATGTCCTGGCTACGTCCAACAGCAGTGGTACAAAGAAGGAAACAGCTTAATGGTCAGGCGTAGACAGAAGATGCAGGTTCAATTTGCTGCCCTGCTGCTGGGCTCTGAAAGGTCAACAAAGTGACTTTATCTCCTTTTTTTTTAAATAGAAGAACAGCAACTACACTCAAGTCTTTTGGAACTGGGAAAAAGGACCTAGAATCCTGCATGAAATTGTTATCAACTGCATCCAAGATTAACTGCAGTTATGGAGAAAAGTAGAACAGTAGGTGAAAAGATAGGGAGGGAAGTGTAAGGATAGATTTGCAGTTTTCAAAATGCAAAGTGGTAGTCAGTACAGATAAAGAGGAAATGTTGGTAGAATATGTACTGTTCATTACAGTTAAAAATTGTTTGGAAAAGCAGGTGCCTTATGAGGTGACTGAGTTTGCTGATACTACAGAATTCTTGAGGCTGACAGGAACTGACAACAAAAGGGTAAACAGATACTGTGATTTTGGGTGGCTGGAGATAAAACGGGAGACAAAATTCAGTGCTGATAAATGAAAAGTAATAGATGCAAGAAAGCATAATCCTATCAATTTTTACACTCCTATGGGTTCATAAATGAGATACAGGTATTTTGGAAAGACATTCAGAGTTATTTCAAAGGTGCTCAGTGAAAGCTGGAGATCATAGGAATTACAAAGCATCAAGAACAGAATAGCAGACGTAATTTTTCCTCCATATACAGCCAGGATCATCTCATGTCCCAAATACTGTATGAATTTCTGTCCCCTCTTTTTCCAATAGAAAAATCGTTGAAACAGACAAGGGCAGCAGAGGTCAGCTAGGAAGAGGTTTTTGTGTGAAGAACAATTAGACTAAGGTTATATGCCTTTGAAAAGAAAAAAAAAAAATGGCTTAAGGACAGAACTACAGAGTGTATAAAATAATAAATAGCACAGATTATAGGAACGACCATGTTTGCTATAAAAGAAGTGGGGGCAAAATGAGAAAATTATCATGCTGCTAGATTAAGGTAAAAATGAAGCACTTTTCTCACACAGCATGCTTCAGCTCTGGAACTCATTGTCAGAAGATTTTTGTAGTGCTCAAAGGATAAAGTAGATTCTGAAAGGGTTTGGGAAATGAGCTGTAAGAAAAAAAAAATCAATGATTATTCTAGACAATGGTTTGGTGGTTTTTAATTTTTGGGGATTTTTTATTCATATACTGAAAGGATTATTTCTCATGCTTCTTTAAACAACCACTAACAGTAACTTCTATACTACAGAGAATGGTTTGCTGGGTCTAATAAAATCATTTTACCCACTATGGCATTTGCTGTGTCACAGAACTAAACTCAATCTGCAGCAGGTGCACTGTGACATTCAGAGGGAATTTCCATGAAAGAAAATTACATTTATATAAATTGATACATGTAATCTATCTCATTTAAAGAAGAATGCAAGTGATGTTATTTGTGAGTCATTTAGAGGATAAGTACTTGACAAGGGAAAAAATCCTTAGAGTATAGAACAATAGAGGTGTGTTTTGGGACATGTCTTTAAGATGTAAACTCAGTGTGGGATCTTTTGGGGTTTGAGCAGGGCTGAGTAACTGAACAGACTTAGGTCATTCTGATAAGGAGGCACAGCTGCAGAAAAATGGCCTTGGAAGGCTAGCAGAGAAGCTGCTAACTGTAGCTGAGCCGTGTGAGGGGACCTGGTTAGCCCTGGGAACACGCAAATGTTGTGGCTAGCTGCGCAAAGGGGGATTAAGGGGGGTAGTTGGTCAGGTCCGCCTCTGTGTGTGTGCACAGCCCATATCCTGCTTTGTGAACCTATCAGAATTATGCACACCCCTGTACTGAATCCATGATATAAGCACCATGCTTAGCTTCAATAAATGGATTGACCACCTATGTACTATATTGGTATGAATCTGTGTCTTTCACACTCCTGCGTGGCCTAAGTGAGGCCAATTCAACAGGGATTGTTCATGCTAGATTCACATTGAAGCCCTGTGTCTTGTCTAGCATTAAATTAATTTACCCCTGATCTAGGTGATCCGTATAGCCCACCCAGGTCCCACTGCAAAGCCTCCCTATCCTCTAGCAGATTGACAGAGCCACCCAGTTGGGTGTCATCTGCATATTTACTAAGGTTGCACTCGAATCTCCTCATCCAGATGATTGATAAAGATATTAAAGTGGACAGGCCCCAGTACTGAACACTGATGTTCTCTTATCCCACTTCAAATGGGGATGACTGTGGAATGACTGTAGCAACAAGAAAGGTTTTTTCTTCTCTTGGAAACTGTAAAGGTACCCAAAGATATTAGGCATGAAATACATGGATATTAACTGAATGCTTTACAAGTTCTTGCAGTGGAAATATGGAAAGATATTTAAAGATGTAGCTGTGGGACTTGAAGGCTTGAGAGACAGAGTGACTTTATCCTGTCATTTTGACCTGAACCTGAATCTTGCGTGCAGCATCAAGTTGCCTTCTCTTAGGACTGAGCCTGGAATACATGCATGAGAAGAGCTGGCATGCCCTGAGGTTGATGTGGAGTGCTGGCCTGCTTCCCACAGACTGCCAGAGTTACTATGCTGAAATTCAAACTTTATGGACTAACGATTTTCCTGTTTTAATGCCAGCTTGTTTCAACACTCCAGATATTCTGGCTGCAAGTTAAGATGTCTGTGGAAATGTAAGTAATGTCTCTGCCCAAGAATTCTTTACCACTTTACCACTCTTTCTAAACCACAGGTTTAAAAAGCTGTGTGCATCCAATATGAGGTCTTCTGGTGCCATGGTGAAGCCATCTGAAGTATGTAAACATGTAAAGTATAAAATGTATTAGATGTATAGAGCTAAGTCAAACTGAAACATCCACATGCAAATTGTGATCCGAGCTTTCTCCCAGGAGCAAGAGCTTTGGGTCAGATGGTACTGTTCAGAATTATTTCCAAGTGAGTCACTCTGCCTTTTTATAACACAAGCCTTGTTACACTTCGATTTCTTCCTCTGTCCTGCTCTGAATTATGTTACTTTTGTTGATACAAATTCACAGCCACTAGCCAATGACCATAAAAGCCATTCTATACCCCATGCTGACTTGAAAGATATAGCTCCCCTGTATAAAAGGATGGCATTTTGTCCACTCAGCCAGACCAGACCTTCATTTTACATTGCTGTTCTCTCTCTGAGTTTCAGAAGACCTTTTAATATTTCAGAACCATGCCAGCGCTTTCATAAACTTTCCAAAGGTTGAACAGTAGTAGTTGTATTCCAGCTGATGCTGAATCTGCTGTGTTTGTTCACCCCTGAAATGATCTTTTAAGATGTGAAAATAAAATGTTTCACTAGTACTGAGCCATAAACGCAAAACTGACCAGGGATGCTATCTGCTCAACAAAAACTACCTATTATGTATTAGAACCACTCTTTTTTTCCAGCTTTCTGCACATAGACCTGATTCTGATTTAACCTGGTGTTTTGTGTTTGTTTTTTAGTAGAGCAGATAAAAAAAACCCAAAAAACTAAAATTAAATTTTAAAACTTTTGAGAAGGTAATTGTGAGGGTTTGGGTCTTCCCTGCCCTCCCACACTTTGGAAATCACCCAGACTAGACTCAGCCAGCTCTGGAAATTTATTTCAGTTAAGCTTGGATTTACAGCTAGCACAATACACAAGCAGATATTTACAGTATATACAGTTATAGACAGAAATATACAAGATAGAAGGTAATACAGAAATACAACAGCCCTCCCGGAAACCTGAGTCCCCAGGAGGGGCTCTCAACTGCCTCTTCACCTTCCCCCTACCTCTCTCAACCTTACCTCAGTCCCAAGGAAGAATGGAGGTTTGGCAAGGGGGTTAGGAATCAAAGTGGATTAATTAAAGAAACCTCAGAGATGCTAGAGAGGGAAGAGATGCAGCTTGGAGCTCCCCAGCAAGAGAAGTGTGTGATCTTTATTTTGATTCTTCTTGTATCTCTCAGTAAGCCTTTGAGGGAAGCAGACATCACCATTGTGTTCCTTGCCTGTAATCTAATTCTTCTCACCAAAATGTTGTAGCTAGCTTCAGACTAGCACAGTAATGTCTCTTGTTTCACCCTTAACCACACTATGAAGCCAAATGCAAGGGCTTTTTCTCCCCCCTTTTTTCCCCCTTTCCATTCTTTTTTCTCATAAAAGGCTAGCAAGGGTTGTTTATTATAGAAATATTTCTCTGAATGATCTAAGTATTGTGACTCAAGTCACCAAACTGCTTAAATATAAGACTGTAAACTCATCTTCTGATTACTTTTGTAGATAGTTTCTTATTAGACATGACTCATTTGAATGTATGAAAATCATACGCTTGTATGTACACTTGTGCTAGTTTGAGGCTAAGGGGAATATTTTAGTGAGAGAAATTAGGTTATAGGCTGTGAAAAGGAAACAATGGTGATGTCTACTTCACTCATAGGCTTGCTGAGATGTATAAAACCAAGAACATAAATACAGGTAATGGAATTGCAGTGTGTCTCTGGGTGCCTGTACTTTTCTCCCTGTCTTGCTTTCTGTGTAACTAATCTGTCTGCTTCCTAACCCCCCTTGCCGATCCTCCAAGCTCATCTTGCACGTAAGGCAAAGTCTGGGATAAGGTGGAGGGGTGGAAAGAAGGTGGAAGGGTAGTTGGGAGCCCCTCCTGGGGACTCTGGTTTCTGGGAGGGCTGTTGTGTTTCTGTATTACTTTTAACTTGCATATTTCTGTATATAGCTGTTTATATTGTAAATCTCTTTGTGTATATTGTGCTAAGCTGTAAATATAAAGCTTCATTCTTTAACTTCCAGCTGAGTCTAGTCTGGGTGATTTCATAAGGGGGGTGGGTGACATCCAAATCATCACAATGCTGTAGATATTTTCAGTTTTTCTTAATAATGCAAGCAAATGAGGTGCCAGTGTAGGGAGTTCTAAAATTCAAGCACTTAATGTTTAATGCTGATACAAGTCACAAACTGCAGTATGAACTCTCAACAAAAATCATGCAACTCTTGGAATGTTTTTGTTCGTTCTCTTTCCTTTTACCAAGTAACTAGTAGGAAAAAAATAATGACAAACCCAAAAAAACTCTTTAAAACCAGTGTTCAGCTCAGACAACTGTTGGCCAAAGACTGGAGTCCAGCAGAAACTTTCAAATACCACTAAGACTCTCCCTCAGCTGTGTCATCATCTTCTTGTCTTTTAGGGGCCTGTTTAGGTGAGACTTAAAGTCTGACTTTTATAGTTCTATATCATAATCCAAAGTTGGGCTACAGGTACACTAGAACAAGAAGACAGGGCAGGCTCAGCTGTATAGATTAACCTATATGTGACATCACTGGGAAATGGTCATCAAAGTGAGCAGAGCACAATGAAATGCAGAAGGTAGAATGGATCAAAGGAAGACTAAATATCATGAGTTTAGCCAGTTGAATCTAATGATGAGTATTCAATACCATGCTGATGTCATACCAGCTTCAAAATGAAAATGTTGACTGGAACAAAGTATCATGGGGCTTGTAGTTCAGATTGTAACATGAGAGGCTTTCTGTTCCCATTGCTGCTTCCAGTCTCTGGTTGTGGGGTATTGGTCTTTTCTGCTGGACTGGCTGTGGACTTGGAGAGTGGTGAGGTCATTTAACCATCTGGCCTCTGCTGCTGCTTCTGCTTTCTTTGCTGTGCTCTTCTGCGAAGTAGGCTAAGGAAATTGTGCATTGTGTTATTTTCAGTAAACTCCTTATCTCAACCACAGAGCTTATTCTGTTGCTTTCCCTCCTGAGTTTTGTGTGGGAGACTGGCTTGTGAGAGCACACTGTGTTACCTCAAGACATTACGATAGGGATTGTGGTGCTGGATTGAGTGGAATGAGAGTGTTTGGGCTTCATGAGAGAAGCAAGTTGAGATAAGATGAATGACAAGAGTTGAAAGAAACATCTCTAGGTATGTTGAGAAAGATAGGGACGCTTAGACAGGAAAGATTATGGATCTCCAGGATCATAAAGATTTTGGGACTGGAAGGTTTGAGATAAGAGGAATTGTGAGCTGGCTGTGGAAGAGACATGCATAAAATGCTGATGCAAACCAAAAGGAAAGGAGTGTAACAGCCCCAAATACCTAGTGAATAGTCATCTCTTGTAACCTCACATAACCACCCTCAAGTTGCTGTTGTATACATAGCACCACAGGCTTTATAGATAGGCTGGTGAGGCATCTTCTCTGCTTATCCAGGCTCAAGTCTGGATACTGTCCACACTGACAGATTCTCTCACAATGTGATGTAGACACGTGAAAATTACCTTAGCCAAGATTAAAAGTGTCTCTAACCATTTCAGAAGTCTGAATAGTATGGATGGTTGAAAGCTAGTGCCTGCTGCAGGTTAATATACTGATATAGCTATAAGCCTTGTATCTTTAATTTTAATTAAAAAATTCACAGTTCGTCAGGACATTGAATATTGTCTGAATGTGCTTAGTTTAGATATGAAGTCTCTTCTGGAAATGTTGACGAGGTCTTACTGCTAATATCCCTATGCCTTACTTTGTATTGAGTGGGTATAAATCCTATTCGGTGTTCCACAGCAAGGTTTTAGGTCAAAAGTGCATTAGAAATGTGCTGAAGTGTTAACTGGTCCTATACTGCCTTCTGTCAACATTTAAGAACCTGCTTAGGTCTTGACTTCTGTGGGAGTACTGAAAGAATAATCTTGAATAGCTCTTCTCTTTTTCTAAAGGTCTCCCCTAGTTGTCAAATGGCTCTGTAACCCAAGAGAAAAATATGACACACATATTACTTCTTTAGAAATTATCAGAGTTTCCACATTTGGTAATGATTCTAAATATTGTATATAGAACCTTCATTTATTAATAGAACTTCCAGGCCAGAGAAAGAAAGCATTTATTTTTTTTTCTGTTCAGAAAGAGAGCTTTCTGGAATTAGCATAGGCTTACTATGGTTGAAAAGTTTCATATCTACTGCTACAGAAACAGAATTTCATCTGTGAAGTCATGGAAGAACACCATTATTAGGTATGGCTTTATTTACATGCTTGTTGGGAAGACTCTATTGCAGGTTCAATACCCATTTGTTACTGCTAGAGTCAAAGACTGAAAAATAGTATCTGTATGGCTTTGGTGTCATTGATGTTTAATTTGATGAGAGTTGCTTGACTGATTTCTTCTAACAAAATTATCACAAGCAGTTCAGACTCTTTAAAAAAATACACAAGGCATGGATACATTCTGCATTTTTCACGTGACTGCTTTGCAGTGGTTTGAAAAGCCTTCTTCTCATCTCCCTGTACCTCTGTATCCAAATGCAATCACACAGCGTAGGGCTGGAAGCAGGCACAGTCTTAGCCTAATAATAGGAGCTCAGCTGGAATGTATCCAGAGAAGGGTGACAAAGCTGGTGAAAGGCCTGGAACACAAACCCTATGAGGAGAGGCTGAGGGAGCTGGGGGTGTTTAGCCTGGAGAAGAGGAGGCTCAGGGGTGACCTCATTGCTGTCTACAACTACCTGAAGGGAGACTGTAGCCAGGTGGGGGTTGGTCTCTTCTCCCAGGCAACCAGCAACAGAACAAAGGGACACAGCCTCAAGTTATGCTGGGGGAAGTATAGGCTGGATGTTAGGAGGAAGTTCTTGCCAGAGAGAGTGATTGGCATTGGAATGGGCTGCTCAAGGAAGTGGTAGAGTCACCATCCCTGGAGGTGTTCCAGAAAAGCCTGTCTGAGGCACTTAGTGCCATGGTCTAGTTGACTGGCTAGGGCTGGGTGCTGGGTTGGACTTGATAATCTTGGAGGTCTCTTCCAACCTGGTTGATTCTATGATTGCCAATTAGCTCTGTATAGACACTAAGGAAATTCTGTTCTGCTTTGCCAGTAATACCATTGTGAGGTGCATTTCCATGACCAAGTCATATTTTGATAAGTGTTCAGCATTGCCTTCCCTTTGTACTTTGAATTGTCCTCCACATCTAACTACTGCAGAGTCACATAGTTCTGAGTCTTATACAATGAAAATATTTTACTAATTGCCTGACCGATCTACTGTTTTTGAGACAATATTGAATGCATGACCCCTTGTAGTTTCTGAACCCTCTTTGATCTAGAACATACTTTGCTGCAGAGCTATCCAAAATCCAATTGTACAAGTAGTCTGACACTTCCTCAACTAAGATGTTTTACTGAAGAATCTCTTCAACATACCTAATTTCAGACAAGCATGCTGTACATGGGTCGAGTGCAACAGGATTTGGCTTGATAGAAAGTCTAGTGCCATTAATAAAGGCACCATGTAAGGTCTCTGATCAGGTAGTACTCGTTGAAACCTGTGTCATAGCCACTACTACCAAAGCACAAAGAATGTACTATTCTGTAATTCCTCCTGTCAGTATGCTCCAGGGGATGTTTTGTGGATTAAATCCTTTCTGATCTGATGATTTTCCTTGAAAATGATGGTCGGCAGATGATCAACAACTGGTAAAGGATATACACAACTCAAATTGCTAAATACTTCATTCTATAGAAGCTGCAAAGCTGAGTGGCTTCTGTTCTTACCAACAGCTACAATGGGAGTGCATAAGTGGCAATTACATCTGGAGGCCTGCAGGCTTCCCCAGTTACCTGTATCTGTACCTGTATTTAGTGTTTGAGGGTTGAACCAGATGAGCTTTCAAGGTCCTTTCCAGCCCCTGACATTCTATGATTCCACAGGGCTGTCCTGTCAGATAGAAACTCTGGTTGGAATAAAAGGGTAGTTGGATTTGAATGTCTGTGAATGAGAATTGGTGCAAGGACAGGTTTCAAAGGGCCCCTGAAGATGTCTTAGATACTGTTTCAAAGCCCTTTCTGAGGAGTATAATGTGAACTTCATCCCTGGATTTTCAAGCATGTCTTCTGTATTGCATTGTCTAGTACCACTGTTAATAGAAAATCCTGAGGATTGCATATACCAGTAAAAGAAACCTTCTTGACAAAGGCAAAGAAGACAAAACTAAGTGAAAGCTCTGCCCTAATTGTTAGTCTGTTTTAAAGAAATCCCTTAGAAAAAGTAAACTTCACTGCGGAGCTCTTTGAAATCCTACAGAGATGCTGGAAATCACCTCCTAAAATTCTTACAGCAGAACAGGTATTACAGGAATTTTATTTTCCTATGATGAACATGAAGTTAGGAATCTTAAGCCACCAGTAGTACATTTCCTAACAAATGTAGTAAAAGCAAGACTGTTACCAGAAATTCTTATGACTCTGTTTTATATTCAATCTTTTATTAGCCTGTAACACTCAGGGCAGTGTGATAATTAGTGCTTGGTCTCACTGGGTTCTGGTTAAACCTAAATACCTACAATAAAGCCACCATGTTTAAGTGCATTGATAGCTTCTGTAAAAAGAAAATAAAACATCCCCCCAAAATACAGATGAGCATTATCCCATGTTTTCTTAGAGATTTGTCTGCCGAGTTAGCTTTCATGCTAGCCAGCTGGGGTCTTAGGTTTCTATATGAAAAGAATAGCTCAGCTATGTCTTGAGGCTAATACTGAAAAGGTCATGAGATTCTCTTTCATGGAAGGAATGAAAGTAAGCTGGAAAGTAGAGGAAAACAGAACGCTCGCTATAAATGATAGAATTGATTTAGTTCTGTGCATTTCTCTGCGTAGAGGAAATGACATTGAAATACATTTGCGTTTAGATTTACGGAGCAACTTAGTTTCTGCCTCTTCACCACTTTATTATTTATTTCCAAGCCTTATTATTTCAAAAGGCTGCAGCACCCAAAATACACCACACCGTTTCAAAACACAGTCACATAATGGATTTTTTCTGTGATGAGCAAAGCAGCCATTTGAAGTTCATTCATTGAGACCCTTTGGCCTTTAGAGCATTTAGTGAAGGGTTTGTTTTGTTTATTTTACAGTTCAGTGGAATGGAAAACAATTCTTCTTAAGCATTACTGGAGGCCATCAAACAGCGAGAAGGAGTATTTTTTTTTTCTGCTGCTGCATGTTCAGTGAATTTAAAGGTATCTATTAAAAAAAAAAAGCCCAAACCAGGTGTAGTAATAAACCTGAATTTTCCCCCTTTTTGGAAAAAGTGTAATTATACTCATCAAATATAATGATCTGCTGTTTTCCCCATCTTGCTGTTGCTCAGAGTGTAATGAGAGAAGTTTGCTGATGCTGGGTGAGTTTGATTATTACCTATTTCTTCTTGTTTATTTCCTACTAAAAAAGAAAACAGGAAACCAACCCCCCCCACCCCCCAAAAAAAAAATAACCCCACAAAAACTAAACCATAAGAAAATCAAACCCACAACAAAAAACCTCAAACAAATGAACAACCTCCCCAAAACAAAATGACAAAACAAAACAACCTCTAAAACCCACCAAGCAAATTACATTGTTTATTTATTCATAAAGTGTGATTTAGATGTGCAGTTTATACATGGAAATAAAGTAATGGAAAACATACTTTTCTCAGCCAGTTGCCATAGAACTGTTTAGATTCAGATTTTGATTACTTGGAGAGGCCATAGGAGGTCCTGTTTTCATTCCTTAGTTTGTGTTTTTTTCAAAACTAATTTTCATAAGACATTATAAGTATTATTGAGTGAAGGTAGGAGACAGATAAATAAAACTGTTTGAACGATAAGGAGGTAAACTGAAACATCAAGTGGTTGATGATACTCTCGTTTAGTTCATACAGGTTGAAAATCTGGAGCCTAAACTCTGTTAAGTCACCAGCAAAAAACATCTTGCACAGCAGCTCTGTTACAGCTTCTTCTTAAGAGGACACTGCAGTGAATTTATTCTGACTTTACAGCCATGTAGTTACAAGTTGCTTCTAAATTCAAATTGCATTAAAACTAACAGTCTTAAGAGGCAGTTTGTAGAACTGAACTCATCTGTCCCTGATACATGCCAGTAAATGGTATTTGACCTTTAAGAGGTTTCGAAAGGCCTCTGGAAAATACATCAAAACTCATTTTTAAGTTGGTTTGGCACATAATCAGTGCAGTCCCACTGAATACTGTCAGAACCTGATATTCAGGTATCCCTTTTAGATGCTTAAAATATTGAAGCCTATCCCCATCAGAATGACTCAAGCAAGACAAGCTAGAATCTCAGTCCTTTTTTCACACTAATAATATATAGGCATCAAAGAGAGGTAGCTTGACACTGATCCTGGATGTTCAGACATGCCATGACCTTGACAAGCTGAACACCCTTCATTTTTTTGAAAAGCAGTGACATTATTCTTCATTATATTATGCATGAGAATACTTGATCTGAGACCACACTAGACCAAGGGCTTCACCATTTCCCCAGAAGGATATCCTAACCATGCTGGTATTGAATAACTCTGATGGAACTGCCTGCTGTATTTACCCCTTCCTAACATCTTATCCAAGTTGGAGAACTTTTGGAGTTAGGCTTCTTCTTGTTTGCTGTCCTCTGGTCTTATGAATCTCTTGTTGCTGGCTGATTGTAGGTCCAGCTCCCCAAGCACATTTTACAGATTCTATTCCTAGGGTTTTGGAATGGAATGGAAGAGAAGAGAATGATTTTGGATGCAAGGGACGTACAAAGACTGCCTGACCACTTCAGAGCTGACCAAAAGTTAAATTATGTTGTTAAGGGCATTGCCCAGGTATCTCTTAAACACTGACAGGCTTGGGTCATCAATCACATCTCTAGGAAGCTGGTTCCAATGTCTGATCACTCTTTTTGCAAATAAATCTTCCCAATGTGCAACTAAACCTCTTCTTACACAGCTTTGAGCCATTCCCATATGTGCTGTCACTGAATCCCAGGGAGAAGACATCAACTCCTTAAGAAGAAGTAGGATCACTCCATAGCTTCCTTTTCTCCAAACTAGAGCTGGGGTCCTTAGCCACTCCTCATGCTTTTCTCTGGATGTGTTCAAGACCTTTAATGTGCTTAAATAGTGGGGCCTAGATGTGCACTCAGGGTGAGGCCACACCAATGCTGACTAGAGAAGTGACTCTTTTGACTGGCTGGTTATGCTGTTTGATGCATCCCAGGATGCAATTTGCTGTCTTGGCTGCAAGGACACACCGTTGGCTCTCATTGAACCTGCTGTAACCAGCACCCCCGGATTTCTTTCTGCAAAGCTACTCTTCAGCCAGTCCTCTCCCAATTAATACTTGCTCTTGACATTACTTCATCCTAGGTGCAGAATCTGGCATTTCTTCTTGGTAAATGTCCTGCCACTAGTGGATTTCCAGAGTTCTAGACTATCTAGGTTCATCTGCAAGGCCTTTTGTCCCACAAGACAATCAACAGCATCTCCCAGTTTAGTATCATTAGCAAACTTGCTAATGATGCACCCAACTCACACATCCAGATCATTAATAAGTTTATTGAACAGAACTGACCCTAAAATTGAGCCCTGAGACACACTACTAGTAACTGATCACCAGGCAGATGTAGCCCCATTCAGTACAATCCATGGAGCCCTGCTGTTCAGCCAGTTCTCCGCCCTGTTTGCCGTGAAACTTTTCATCTCACAGCTGGACAACTTGTGGAGAAGGATGCTTGTAAGGGACAGTATCAAAAGCCTTACTAAAATCCAGAAAAAAAAATATATCCACCTCTTTCAACCACAGGTGGGTGACCTTATGATAGAATAATGCATATGAATTATATCTATATTTTCCCCATTGTGAACCCATGGCTACTGCATCTGAATATAGCTTTTATTCTTTAAATGCCTTCCAATAGTACCCAGTATGATCTCTTCCATAATCCTTTTGCCCACACTAAAATTGCCTGTGGGGTTTTTGGTGGGCTGGATCTTAGCAAGCATCTGTGTTTTGATCCAAGCTGCATTCAGAATATCTGGCCTGCTAACATGTTTTCTGTTTAATGACAGCAAAGAGCTGGGGTAACAATGGTCTTGATTTGAGCACTTGAAAGGCCCCATTGACGAAGTCCCTCTTTTACAGAGCTCTTTTCCAAACCTCCTTAAAGGCCAAAGCCACTACAGTAACTGAGAATTTGATCTACTTTATTCAAGATCAAGGCAAATTTAATGATTGTTTCTACATATGTTACATTTTAGAAGTCATTGGCTAGGTTTTGATTAGTAACAGTCAATTTTGTCTAGTGGAAGATCTAATGACACAGAAATTAAATCAATATTCAGTTTCTCATAATGGTTAAGTGCCTCAAACACTCATTTTCCACACCAAGAAATGAAAACCCCACCATTCAGTTCATTTCTGCTGTGATGCATCTAGTGTTTGTCATTGGTTTGTTTATTTTTGTGTTGAAGACAGGTGCTTTTAACAATGCATAAAGTGACATTTGCAGACCTTGGAACTCATTCCCTGCAGCATTAACTGTCTGTGACTATTGAAAGGTGACTTTATATTGGCTGAGGTTAGCTTTTTGCTACTCACTAGCCTAATATTTCCTATTTAATGTCATCATTTTCTTTCCCTTGGATTCTTGCTCTCTGTTTTAAATTGTTATAATGTCTTTTACCATTTTATTTTCTCATCTCTGAGCTTGGATTGGTATTAACTAGAGATTTCTGATGCTTCTAGAGCTTTTTAATAGATTAGCTAGACACCTGGATTGCATACTGGAAGGTCATTCTCAGTGAGATTAATCTAGTCTGATTTAAGGTATCCATAATGGAATAATCAGGCTTCAAACTGTCACAGTAGAGTCCCTCCATACTTAACGAGAGAAATGACTATCTCCAAAGGGCAATTCATGTGACCTGTCACGTGCATCTATCTCTGGATGAAAACAGTTGTCTCCTGGATGTACCTGTTTGACTCTACTGACAATGCAGAATTATGCCACTAGTTCTGACACCAATGCCAGGACAGATGAATCTTACTTGAAGTGTCAAGGCTATCGTTTTTTTTTTTTTTTTAATGTGCATCTGAGAAATTGTACTTTTCATTCATTTAGTACCTCTGCACATTTTTATTGCCTTTATGATATTCTTTTGCAAGTGAAGGCTAAAGTAACTACTCAGCTGGGTTTCCTGCTTCCTTTGGAAAATGAAAATCGTTCTTTTTAAGCACTTATCTGAAGAAATGAAAAGTCAAAGATGAATGATACCATGTTATATCTTAAGTTAAAAGACATTATCAAAGCTGTGAATTTTAGTAGACATTTCATGGGCTTCAGTTCAATTTCCAATTAATATTTTTTCTCCCTCCCCTCTTCACTTTCTTATTACTGTACATAAAAAACATGTTAAAATGAAGGAAAAACCTTGCAACTCAGTAGGTCCAAGCAGAGAGCCCCATACTCTGCCCTTGGGAACCATACTGGAAGGCTCAATAATCCAAAACCAGAATATTTGCAAACAAAGTTTGAAATATTTACTTGAAAGAGTCATGACTGATAGGGCAAAAGCAAAATGAGGCAAAGAGGGAAAATTAGAGCAGTACACTGAGGTCAGCACAGTGTGTGTTATCCCTTTGAGGAAAGGGATAGCAGAGTTCAGAGGTCTTTGATTTCCCCCTCAAAGGCTTTGCTGACAAATGGGAAGAACATCATGCAGATATATGGTACAACAGTTATTCTTGTGACATCTTTTCCTCTCCTCAGTAATTGTTTGCATGATCACATACAAAGGGTCGTGGTCAAGGGCTTGATGTCCAGGTGGAGAAGGGTGACTAGTGGTCGCCAAACTCCCTCTGCTAATGTGTTCATGAAGGATTCTTCAGACACTTGCAGGAGGAAGACATGATACAGTTATGATAATCATGCAATATCACACCTTTCATCCTGGAGAATGTCAAAATGCTTTGGATACTCGGTGCAGCAGTACAAAAAATCACCTGGTCCAGCAAGCAATGGGTTTACATTTGTCAGCTGCTCTGTAGGGAATGGCAGCACTGAACTGTGGGTAGGTAGAAAATCTGTTAAAAATGACAAGTGCACAGAGCACTAAGCCTACTTAAAACTAGTTGAAAGATCAGACCTTGCTTTGTTCAGAAGCAAAGTGCCTCTTTTTTAAGGGTATTAAGTGCTGGTAGCTAGTGGGTATAAGGAAAGGATGTGCTGCCTAGAGGGATTTTGCTGTTATTTATATCACATTTGCCAAAGAGACATCACTGCAAAGGTAATAGTCCAGAATCTTACTTGAAAAATGTGAACTTCTAGTCTACTAAAATGGAATAAATTTGAACTAAAAGGAGGTTTAAAAATAGGAGCATGAACTCTACAAAAGGCTATAGTCAAGATAGGCAATATTCAAGACCGAGTTGTGGAATCATAGAATGCTTTGGGTTGGAAGGGACCTCCAAAGGTCATCTACTTCGACTTCCATGCAGTGAGCAGAGGCATCCTGCAAATAGATCAGGTTGCTCAGAAACTTGTTGAGCACAACCTTGAATACCACCAGAGATGGGGGCTCAACTACTTCCCCTGGAAACCTGTTCCAGTGTTCCAGCACCCCGCTGTTAAAGAACTTGTTCCTAGCATTCAATCTAAATCTGCTCTTGTCTTGTTTAAAACCTTTGCCCCTCATCCTATCAGTACAAGCTCTTGTAAACAGTCTCTCTCTGGCCATCTCATTAGCCCCCTTCTGGTACTCCCCAGAATCTTTTTTTCCCCAGGCTGAACAACCCCAGCTCCTTCAGGCTGTCCCCATAGAAGAAGTGTCCCTGGTCATTTCTGTGGCACTCCTCTGGGCCTGATTCATCAGCTCCATGTCCTTCCTTGGCTTGGAGGGCCAAGAGCAGGTTTGGCCTGTTAAGGGCTTCAGAGCAGGACTGAGTACTCCATAATACTTATAATTGCATTTATCTCAGTAGTTTCTTGCTCTTTGATTATTTTTTTATTTATTTTCCCTGTAATTTTTATGTGTTGACCACATTGATGTATTTTTGGCCCCGTCACAGCTGGAAGGTTACTCCTTGCCATTACAAGATTTGCATATTCTGTCTTTCTGAAAAAGTTATTTTACAACTAAGTTTTGCTGTTCATTCTCATCCTCAAGATTCTCAGCACAAGGCAAGTCATAGAATCATAGAATCAACCAGGTTGGAAGAGACCTCCAAGATTATCAAGTCCAACCCATCCCCCAGTCCTATGCAGTCAACCAGACCATGGCACTAAGTGCCTCAGACAGGCTTTTCTTCAACACCTCCAGGGACAGTGACTCCACCACCTCCCTGGGCAGCCCATTCCAATGCCAATCACTCTCTCTGGGAAGAACTTCCTCCTAACATTCAGCCTATACTTCCCCTGGCACAATTTGAAACTGTGTCCCCTTGTTCTGTTGCTGGTTGCCTGGTAGAAGAGACCAACCCCCACCTGGCTACAATGTCCCTTCAGGTAGTTGTAGACAGCAAATGAAGTCTCAACATACAGATGTATTAATCCAGATTATAGAGGGCCATCTGAGTTATGGTAACTCCGAAAGATCTCAGTGTTAGTCCTTGGCAAATGCAAGTTGGTGTAATTTAGTTGAGCCCTCTTTCAATACTGCATAGATGGAGCAAGACTGACCTACATTTACCATAGATTAAAGCTGTATCCAATTGCTTTTTGCACCTTTGCTAGTTCCTGTTCGAACTGGAGTAACTGTACTGCAATGTTAATGTGTTTCTTGTTTTTTCTCTACTAGAATACACGGTGATCAGATAGTACTCTAAAAACTTTGCTAAACAGGCATTGGATCAGCACACATTTTTATGAATTTGATTTTAAAATTCTACATGAAGATGTGTGAACCAAAATGATGCTTATTAAGGAACTATTTGAAGGTCTGCATTTTTTCTTCCCCTGAAAAACTGCTATGTGCTGTTAGCTATGGCCAGGATCAATCTAAAAATGGAATACTTCTTGTAATGGAATAAATAAGAATTAAATGAATATTGAAATGCTGTTGTTCTAAAATGCTTGATTATGATGTATTCTTTCACAGCTATACATAACTGTAGCACAGGATCTTGTCTTAATGGGAGTGTACTTCTCTTAGACTGTTGTCATCTGGGAAAAGAAGTCAGCCAAAAGAAGGAAAAAGCTTTATAAGTTCTGTGTTCAGAAGGATATTCCAAAACTTTCAGTTGTAGTGTGAAAGTCTGCAGAGGGTTTCAGTTCCTAAGTTCTGAATGGAATGTGCTGACATCTTTAGCTCGTGGCATTCACTGCTGCCTTTGTTGCTGTCCATGATGTCTCTGGTATTATTTGCTACAGCTGGCTCAGGTGCAAAATCCCCATGGGCAAAGCATTATGTCTTTCATTAGATGTTCCATTTCATTGTGTATCTCATCAAAATCAGGAAAACAAATGTGGAGAGAGTAGGTGCTCCTGCATATGTCATGCTCTGAAAATCAAGTGCATGAGAACAATCCCTTGCCCAAAGCCCTACTTGTGCCACTGCACACATGAGAGCTCAACAGCAGAGGGTTTCATTTTCTCCCTCTTCAAGATCAGAAGAGATTTAAACACCTACCTCCTGCTAAAGCTCATTATTTTGCTGCCTGAATCCTAAGTGGGGGATGGGGTAAGTGGAATAAAAAACATAATTCTAAACCATAATTAGATGCAAGACTCAGGTATGGATTTAGCTATGGGTTGATTAAATCAGTCCCTTTGTAATACAGGTGACTGTTACAGTGAGATTCCCATTATTTAAGGGAATTTTCAATGCCAGCTTTTTAAAAAAGCAGTCTCTATTCTTTGACATCACATCCTAGCTGAAACCCTCCATGTGCAAATGTATTCTGTAGGTTGGGTCCTCAACTGAAATACATCCATATTGTTCCATTCTCTCTGGTGTAATTGCATTGATGAATGTCGCTTAATTGAGTGCGTAAGAGAAGCAGAGGACATTGCTAGTACACATATGATGTTGTTCACGCTCTGATCATCACTTGAGTGAATTCAGATGACAATCTGAATTAGAAGTATAAAACTTTGAGCTTTAAAAAAAATGCATGAAAGTAAACTTTTCTGTATTCATTGCATTGCATTATATCAGCATATTAGTAGGAAATCAGGGTGAGAAAGTTGCTACTGTATCTTTTGCAAGTGACTTTAGTGATAAGAGACAGTCATTACACTACGCTAATTTCGGGGTTAAACTTCCAAGAATGATGAGTGCATGGTTTTCAGTAATCAGTGACATACACTGAGTTATGTAAAGCTCAGTTTTCTCTCTTGCCACAGCTGTTTTTCAAGTGGTGTTTTAATATTACAAAAGAGGCAAGAGGCTATATTTGAATTTTAACTGGCTGGACCAAACACTTAGGGGTCCTCTTTATGCCAAAATGTAGCGCATCCTAATGAATTGGACAATGGGTGCTGTTAAATGAGTAATATTGGATGAGTGACAGATAGGATTTTGAAGGATGATTGAAGCTTAGACATACTGGATATGTCACTGGCAGGCATTATACAGGAGTAATGAATACTGCTGATCTCTTGCCTGTTGGGATGATCTCTGTGGTTCTCTGAGGATCCAGCAAAACAAGCAGAATTCTCCCTTCCTCCCATTTACTGCCACAAGCTTGAAAAGAAATATGCAAATTTGTTAGTATCCACCCAGCCAGTGGCTGCAACTGACACCAGGATGTTTGTACGAGTTACAATAACAGAAAGCCCCGAAGGGCTCCCCAGTGTTTTTCCTCTTTTATGGCTTATCATCTGGGCTTCTGATTCTACCATTTGGCCTAAAAAACTCACAACAGGGTCCTAGAGTCATCTGAACTGGCATATGTTGGCTGGTAGCTGCAAGAGGCCTGCCAAGCTCCTCGTTGCATATCCGTCTGTTTACCTCCTAGCTCATATTCTGTAATCATGGGCAGTGCCTAGAGCCCATGCATTCATAGCTCGTCTCCACTATACCTCATCCACACCAGGACTTGTACCTCTTCTTGGGATCCTCTACTCAGTGGATCACCCATAACAGGGGAGATCCCACTGTCTAACCAGACAGATTCCATCTTTTCTTGCATGCACATCTTCCTTAGGTCATTTTCTCCTTATATTACATTACTTAGTAAGGTCATACCAGGAGAGAAGTGTTTATATAAGCAGAGCCATAGAGTCACAACTTTCTAGCTCAACCATCACAAAGTGGTGTTCTTCTCTCAAGCTCATCAAGGTTCGTATTTGCTTATGGGAAATCAAGGAAGTAAATATGGCATGCAGATTAGAGGTATTGTTAAAGAAATGTAGGTCATGATAGAACAGTGTCAAGATACAACATCTATTTCTATGAAGCTGAAGTCTACAGTATCACTGTCCTGGGCTGTAAAGCATTTATATCTTAAAAGAACCAAAGTATTTGAACAATGAACGCAGAACTATTTTTCACATTTATATTGTTCATCAGTGAGACACAGTAAGGTGAAGGACAAGAAGTAGGTAGGTGAAAAAGAAAAAAAAATATGAAAAAGTAAATGCCTTTGCAGTTGATTGGTTTTATTTCTGACTTTGGAAGTGAGATCATCTGGTACCACTGCTAACACAGTTAAGATAAATCCAAAGCATCCTGGAATTTGACTGCATTGTTTTGAAATCTTTGGATGACCCTGTGAGAAGGCATTTCAGTCAGAAAGGCTATAATTTCCTTTTCTGGAGATATTTAACATACTTAGCATTTTAGTAATTTTGCCTTGTCACATCTTAATCCATGTGAAGTTTGTGGTTTTGATTTTGTCTCCTTTTGAAACATTCTAGCCAGGTTTGCAAAGTTGTAGGGCCACAGAGACAAGGGAAATAGTTATCGTTTAAGTATTTGAAAATGCAATATATAAATTCTCACTTATGCATTTTGGAGGTATTTTTATAATGAAATGCTCTTTGCTATTATTGTTTCTCTGATGATGGTGACACTAGAAGCTGTTCAGGACATTGAGCAATCCTCATTCTAGACACAGCAGTAAGAGAAGATTAAGTGACTTGCCCATCTTAAAAAAAAACAACAAAACCAAACAACTGAGTAAGCATCAGGCTTAAAACTTGCTGGTTTTGTACCAAAACCCAATACATTGTGTAACAGGTTACAGCTATGCTAAGTAGTTTAAAAAAAAGGGAAAAGTAATATTTGAATCTTCCTAGATTATATTCTACTAATTTTGACTGATGGAAAAGCTTGGAAATATGTTAATGGAAAAACAAACAAACAAAAAACAAATGAACAAACAAAAGAACAATGCAAATGTGGTAGCTGTGACACCAGTAAAATTATCCATCCATCCATCCATCCATCCATCCATCCATCCATCCATCCATCCATCCATCTATGTACCTACCTACCTGTCCATCTGTCTACCTATCTACCTACCTACCTACCTACCTATCTGAAGATTCTGGCTGAGCAAAGTAAAATCTCATTCATCAGTCCCTTAGGACTTTAGACCATTTTAAGCATTAAAACTCTTAAGTAAAAACTGAGGACAAATACCAGTGTTCAACAATGGGAAGCACTAGCACTAGACAATTTTACAGGCACAAAGGGCAGAAAGTATTCTATACTAATGTTACTTCATCTAAAGGGAAATAAACGAATTATGCTTATGAAATCCCAAGGGCATTTTTACTTTACTGGAGTTAAATGATCTGATACCTCTGAATGTTTTGACCCTCAAGTGTTAAAATAGGCACCGATTTCCCTGTTTTGTGAGCAATAACTTCTGTTGAAAAAAATCTTGGGTTTAATTGTAGATGTATTTACAGTCTTCATTTTAATGTGTTTTTCCATGCAGCTGCTGCTTTGTGATATGTGCTATGAAAAGGCTGAAGGTTTTTAAATTACTCCTACCTCTTGCAAGCCATGCAGATATTTCCTGTTCAAGCAGAAAAGAGTTTGATAGACAATTAGATGTGAATGCCAAAACCAGGGTAGTTTTCCAATCTTATAACCCATATGAAAAAAAAAGTAGAATAAAATAGTACTCTGACAGAAAAGCCAGAACCTTTCCAGCGTGGAGATCTGCTTCTATTCCATATTGTACAAACATATACTTCAGTAGAAACTAGTACAGGTTTTTCTCACCTTCATGTGTCTATTTTAAATTCTGTACACTGTCTAAGGTTTTGTTTCTAGGTGGTTCTTCAAGAGAGTTGAAACACCACAACACAAATTTTGAGGACATTTAGGAAAGCTTTTCCTAATTTAAGAAACTATTCCATGAACCCAGTTGGCAGAAAACTATTGACATCTTCCAGTCTCTCCAACCCTTAGAATTCAAGCCATGACCTACTGGATTACTGGATGATGCAAGGAAAGAAGTTACTCAGTGGTTAACAGAGAAAACTTTGCAATTTTCCCCTCCTAAGGGAGTGCAATGCTCCATATTCATGACAAGAAAGAAATCTGGAGGAAATCCATGGTAATATTAATTACTTTAAAATGTGCACAGAGAGATATCACTAGTTTAATATTGCATACCATCTGGATCCAGATTCTCTGGTTTCATATTGTATACCATCTGGATCTGGATTCACTGCCTGAGAGAGTGTTTATAAATTGCATTGTCACTACACGATTTGCACACTTTATTCCTTCACATTCATGATGCTGTAAAATAATCAGTTTCCGACTGAAAAAGACAAGTCATAGTTGAAGCTGTATGAAGTCAACACAAATTCTCAGTGAACTCTGGATCACATTCCCTGGCCAGACCTTAAATCGAGGTAAAGATGCTTTCAATCACTGGTTACTCACATGCTAAAGAAAAAGAGTTGTTTTTCCTCTTCTGCTGCACAGCTCTGAATGCCACTGACAGCCAGCCCTGCAGAGAGATGGAAACAGAATGCAATCAGACTTCCAAATCTTCTCTTAATGCAGTGTCTTTCTTTGGAGCTTTTCACTGTAGGGCACCTCTCAGATAGGGATAAGTAATGCTGTTAGTACATAATCCAATCACTGATGCAGATTGCTCCCAGACATCCCTGAGCAGCAGATTTCTATTTTTTTTCTTTACAAAGAAAGTAGCTTTTCTGCAGAAAAAAAAAAGCTGTCTTAGAAGTTATTAACAGTATAAATAAGTCTTGTTAGACACTGTCTGCATATGATAAAATTGGAAGTTTATTTTACAATAAAATATACGAAACTGAAGTTTAAAAAAATGGAAATGTTTTAGTATTCAGAACAGGATATCTGTAAGGTGCTTTCCTCTCCTTGTTTCATTATCCAGACAGCCAGGGACTTGGATGTCTCTTCTTTATTTCCAGAATGAACCTGTTTTGGCGATTCCAAGGTAGATCATTCTAGATCTGCTAATTGCTATTGTTGTGCTCTCACCCCTCTGTCTCCCACTGTTCTTAATACAGTGTTACTGGTAGCATGGTCTTCAGACCCAGTTACTGGACTCAGACTTTCCAGATGCGATTTCATCTTTCAACCTCATGTCTAAGACGTTATTCAAATTCACATTACCTACCTTATTTCCATCTCCCTCCAATCATGTCTTCTCTGTTTTGACTGTTAGACTTTCTGGGCATGGGGTTTTATCTTTGTTTTGAAGATATAATGCTTAGCACTTTGAAGAGCTGAACACATGTACAGATCATGTGAGAAAAAGAAAATCATGGTCTAGTGTCCCATCTACTCAGTTTAAGCATTTAACTGACCTGCTGAAGGAACAGTTGAAGTACTCTATAGAAGCAACACAGAGGTGGGTGCTTTTAAAGCTCTTAAGACTGATATCTTTCAGACATCCAGGTTAAGAACACAGTATCAAGTTCTCAAGGCTGTCAGAAACATCTGCCTCTACTGTTAAAAATATATACACTAAAATTGCATCCCTCCCATAAATAGGAACAAAAATACCATTGAATATGCATCCTTAACAGAAGAATTGAGTCAGGTATTATGATAAATGCATGATTTCCTCAAAATCAATCAAGATTCTTTCAAATGATGCATTAATACTTTCCAGTTCCACTGAACTGGTTTGTTTAAAACTGGGATTTGGCATCTGCTAATGCTCTTAACAAAATTAAATTTGTGGGTGTAGTGTAATTCTCAAACAGATGTCTAAAGTGAAAAATATATTGAGGACATATGGAAGCATTATTTAACCCCTTAAACAATTTGTAATAACTTAAAACATTTTATATGGCCATAATCTTTCCATCTAATCTTCTCTTGAGAATTTACCACGTGAAATTCTTTATCAGTCATAACTACTAGATTGAGATCTATACTCAGGCCATCTTCTACCTTTTGTAGAAATTAGTGGCTTGTCAGAAAATAATATTGTTTAAAATCATGATGTAATCATGTGAAAGGCTTACTATTTCAGCTGAGTTAAATATCTAAAAAATGGCGTGAAGATGTGCTCAAGAAAGATTACAGCTGCTCTTTCACCCGGATGGTGAAACACTGGAACAGGTTGTCCAGAGAGCTGTTAGATGCTCCATTCCTGGATGCATTCAAGCTCAGGTAGGACAAGGCTCTGAGCAACCCGATCTAGTCCCTGTTCGCTGCAGGGGGAGTGGACTGGACTAGATGTCCTTTAAAGGTACCTTCCAGCTTCAAACATTTGATGAGTCTCTCTGTGTTGTTTTTAATTATTGTAACATCATTGGACTGGTAAAACAAATAAAGGGATCTTGCTACAAAACATGAAATAGAAAAGTTTAATAATTTTGAAGAGTGGATAAATGACAAGAATAAGAAAAGGCTATGGAAGAAGACATAGCAATAAACCAAATGAATTCTGACCTAAGCTTGGTCTGTGACCATTGGGCCAAGTTTGTCTGGTAGATTATCAGCTGATTTTAGTGTTACTATGGAGCTGTTTAGTTTTCATTGGATAGATTCTTTCACCTTTTACACTAGTTGCTATCAAGTGTCTTTCCTACAAGAAAACTGATAAACAGATGGAACAGGAAAGGGACCTGGCTTACCTTTTTTCCCTTGTATATCACAATGTAATACAGCTAAACCAACCCACTCCTGGCTGATTTTATTAGGCCAAAGTAAGACAAGTACAGAACCAGAAAACAAAGTCTGTATTCCAAGCTAGAAATTTCCACCATTTCATACAGAACAGAGCTACTTACAGATTTCAAATGGAGTTGGTGCTTAATGGAGGTGAAGAGGTCAGTGGAAGCTGGATGTTTCTTGTCTTTTTCTTTTTACAGAAACGCAGCAAGGATCTCATTTTCTGCTGCTTGCATTGGCTGAAGGGGGCAGGGGATCTCAAAATTTATGGATTTCTTAGCAGGTTTGTTCATTTTTTTGATTCCTTTGATTTATCATTTTGTAACTATTATGAAAAGTGAAAGTGCTGACAGTGAGAGTTAATGAGCATTTCATTGTTTCTGACAGTTTATTTCAATTAGTGTTGTTTCTATTTTCTTTAAGTGGGGAAAATATTCTGGAAAGCTTCTGTGGTAACACATGGAGCCAAGCTTGATTTCTCCAGAGCTAGCTGAGAACAGCAGACACAATTTGACCTTTCCAAGAAGAGAATATATTATTCTTAAAGGAGCCTTCAACTATGCTGAATATATGTATATTTCTTTAGAATATTTTTATCACCAAAAACCTTTCTATAGGTGAACCTCTCACAGATCAAATGTCATACTAATATCTACAGTCTCTTTCCCAAATGGTTTGTTCTGATAGACAGAGGTTACAGAATTAATTTTCCTTCCTTTGTTTCTTCCTTCCTTCACATTCTTTTCTTCTGAACTTCATCTTCCCTACTGAATTATTTCCTTCCTTTCAAATTTCCATCCTTTCAAATTCTTTCCTTCTGAATTCCTTCCTTCATTGGGAATAAGGAAACATTGCCAAATCCAAGAAATAAATCAGTGCAGAGATGATGTAACAAACCAAATTCTTAGAGAGCTGATGAAACATGGAGCTAATGTGTTGATAACTGACAATTACTTGTGCTAATTTAAGAGTACTAGTTTCATTAAAAAGTCCTTCTCCTTATGAGAGGTGAATCAGTCAATCTTAACATGAAAATAAATGTGTAAATGCAGTCAGCCTGATCTTGGAAGTTGTGGGTCTGTAAGGAATTTCATACTGTATACAATAATTTCAGCCAAGTCCAAGTTACATTCAGCATTTAACAGCAGAAGTACTTCTAAAATAAAGTTTTGGTCATGTCTGTTGCCACATTCATTGCCTACATATTTTTTTTTTTTTAAGACTTGTCTTAATGGCCTTTTCTCATTGTTCTGATTAAATAATATTCATTCGTGGCCCTTTATTAAAACCAATGGTATTTTTTTCCACATAAAGCACATTCAGTGCTTCAAAAATCTTAGAGAGAAACTTTGTGGGACTTCTTACGTCAATTTGACAGAATAATAAGCTGTACCATGGAGTACTGAGGTATCAATTTTATTCATATATTATCAGACCTACCCAGTATCTTATAGGCAAGAAGTCTAACAAAGCATACAGTGAATCTCATCTTCACTAAATAAATGCTCTCTCTCAGGTCAGCTAGCATAAAATGTTCTGATGAACTATGTCTTCCCAGAATCCCCAAAGATGTTGTCCTGGAAGTCCTGTGTACCCCTAAATTCCTCTCTCTCCGTGGCTTGAATGGGAGGGGGAAAGCCACCTGGTTCCCCCCACCTCGTCGGCCCCGCAGGCATGAAGGGGGTGAGCAAAGGGGTCCTGCCCGCACGAGGAGTGCCCCATGCAGTGCCCACGCTGGGATCTGGCTGGGATTGGCTGTGCGCTTTCGCGCCTAAGGTGTGGTAACTCTGCCCTTTGTCTAATGAAGGTATAAATATTGGGGTCTTCCCGCCTTTGGGGGTTCCCACCTTGGATTTCGTCCATGCCTGGACATTGGTGTCTGCCTGAGACTCCCCCCCCCCACCTCACTCGCCTAAGGATTGCTTCCCCATTGACACCTTTGTAAGAGCTGAATACCTTCTGCAGGAGAAAGAGAGAGACAAACCTCACCAGGAAGCCAGCCTGATCGTGAGTTATTTTGGCTCAACTTTATTAGTAAGAAAACCACTATTAATTAATAGCTAAAGCCTTTTCCAACTTCTGACTTCCAAAGTAGTCAGATTATTGATGGTATCCCTGTAGATGATTCTCATGCGACTGAATCTGCTAATTAAACAAAATTAATCTTTGTATATATAGTTTTGGGGGCGGGTTTGGGGAAAATAAAATAACTATTTTGTATAAAATTCCCGACTTGGCCACACATTAATTCCTGCCTCCACAACAGATGTCTGTGGGAATGCAAAGTGAAGAAGGATAATAACAGGCAGATGCTGACCTTGGTTCCCACCAGCTGCTGGCCATCTCATCTCAGAAAGTGTAGATAATGGACATCTTGTTAATGAGAAAAACAAGGTGGAGTTTATGCGGAGGACTGGGTTGTCCTTGCCCAATTATGATAATGTGTAGGTGTGTTCTCTATGCTCAAAGACTATATGACGAGAGTCAGAACAATCAATAAAGAGTCTCTGGCATAATTCACATTGCATTGTCTGGAGTCCATGTGGCATTGCTTTTGATCACACTGATCTGTGAGGGCCTTGACCTCATCTCCCACAGCAACCCAACAGCTGCAACAGATGTCTTCCATGTTTCTTTTAGCTTCTCTAATAGAAGCACTGCCTAGCTCACTCAAAATTATTCTTCCCAAGCTGATCATTAACATTATTGTTGGGTCCCATCAGAAGACCATTCAGTCTGTCTCCAGAAATAGGAAAAATCCTCATTTACCTACTTATTTATATCACTGATATTTTTGTTTCCAGTTCACTGTCTATGGGGATGATTTTATTAGCACTTCTAGAAGTCATATTATAACCACACAAGCAAATATGACAGATTTGTTTTATAAAGTTATCACAGCAGTTTGCTTTACCAAAATAGAACACATCTTTATGTAAGTGCATTAACACCTAATATTCCTATATCTTCAACACTTCCTGCAGCCCTGAAAACCCCGTATCAAACAGGTTATATAGTGATGTAGAAGAGATTAAAAAATATGGCTACAAGGACAGTCATAGGCATGTATTCCATGTATGAGAAAAACAAGAGGACTGAAAAAAGATGATGGAGTCTATAAGATCAAGAATGCTGTTGATAAACTGAATGCAGTGCATAGCTAGACTATGATTATCTTTGCCAGAGGATGTACTGGAATTCAAACATGTAAGTGGGTTTTAAACAGGATTCAGAGCTCTAAGGTGATTCTGTCTAAACATTTTTCTCCTTAAAAAGCATACTCAAAACACCAAGGGAGCAATAATCTCAAAACCCAAGTCTGAACTAGAATAGCTAGCTTCTGTAAAATTTAAAGTGCCCAGAAAGCAGCAACGGAAGACAGAACTGTGAAGAGATTCATACACATCTTCACCTATTTGTTGCAACCTTGAAGAGCAATTTCTTGTTTCCAAATTGATTTATTAACAGCTTGATTTTCCAGTTGCCTCAAGGTCTCCAATGACTTTGAGGGTTCTTTACTGAAAGTACCTGTTCCTGCTTCTCTCAGTAGTGTTTTAGACATGGTGTTAATCTACAGGCTTCCATGTCTTTCCCGAATTTCATCCTTTGATTATCACACCTTGAACTTTTGAAGCTCTTCCAACTTAAAGAAAGCAACATTGATCTCTAAGGGCATGAGGTACAGACATTCCCACCTGGCTCTGACACTTCTTTCTTTTGAAAATAACATAAAAGCTGTGTGGTGCAGCAGACAGGTTGGAGGGAAGGGATGTCATGCAGAGGGATGTGAACAGGCTGGAGAGGTGGGCACAAGCCAACCTCATGAGGTTCAACAAGACCAAATGCAGTGTCTTGCATCTGTGTTGGGGCAATCACAAGCATAAATCCAGGACTGGTTGGAGATCAGCCCTGAGGAGAGGGACTTGGGGATGCTGGTGGATGAGAAGCTCAACATGAGCCAGCAGTGTGCACTTGCAGCCTGAAGGGCCAACCAGATCCTGGGCTACATCAGGAGAAGTGTGGCCAGCAGGTCGAAGGAGGTGATTCTCTTCCTCTACTCTGCTCTGCTGAGACCCCACCTGAAGCACAGTGTCCAGTTCTGGAGCCCCCATTACAAGAAGGATGTGGAGATGCTGGAGTGTGTCCAGAGAAGGGCTGGAGCAGCTCTGCTATGAGGACAGACTGAAAGAGTTGGGGCTGTTCAGTCTGGAGAAGAGGAGGCTCCCAGGTGACATTCTTGTGGCCTTTCAGTATTTGAAGGGGGCCTACAAAAAAGCTGGGGAAGGACTTTTTAGGATATCAAGAAGTGAGAGGACTAGGAGGAATGGAACAAAGCTGGAGGTGAGGAGATTCAGACTGGACGTGAGGAGGAAGTTGTTCAGCATGAGAGTGGTGAGAGCCTGGAATGGGTTGTCCAGGGAGGTGGTTGAGGCTCCGTCCCTGGAGGTGTTTAAGGCCAGGCTGCATGGGGCTCTGGCCAAGCTAATCTAGGGTAGAGTCTCCCTGCCCATGGCAGGGGAGTTGAAACTAGATGATTCTTGTGGTGTCTTCCAACCCTGCCTGACTCTAATATAGTTGCTACCGTAGTGTTCACAAAAGCATTCAATTTCATTTTTGTATCACATTTTCCTTATATAGAATGCATTTACACCCAGTGTGTAAAACTATGGAAATCAATGCACTAATTTCTCTTTGTGAGAACACACAAAAAGACAATGGCAGCCACTCTGCTCTTTAGGTATGTATGGATTTGAAGAGAGTTACTAACCTTATTCTCCTAGCAGAGTTCATAGGGCAAACAGCAAACTGGCCGTTTTGGTGAGGTTTCAGTTGACTCTCTGTGGACACCTCTGGATATTTGCCCTGAAGATAGACAGTTTGCTTTTGCAGCTATAGAAAATGGTAAAAAATGGATTGCATGCCTTTTGTGTATCGAAACTAGCAAGCATTGTAGAGGGCTACTAAAGCAGGAGGTGAAGTTTTCAGGCTTTGACAGATAGTATGGTTAGAAGGCTGTAGAAGAATACCCTTAAAGTGATTGAAGAGTTTTAAAACTCTTGTCTTCTAAGCAAGCATGAAGCTGTTTGCTTGACTCCAACGACTATTAAGCAGACTTCAGAGCTCATCTCACAAGTTTTTACAGGGTTTTCATAGAGCAGTTTTCTAGATGCAATTAATCAACCACTCACCAAAACAAAGTCTCAGCGTAACCAACTGTGAAGTATGATTGCAAAGTCTATGAAAGGAATAACCTCCTAAAACCTTGTCTCTGACTTTTTTAGATGATCTCTTAGCTTTGCTCCTCAGGACTCTTCTTAGCTATACCCTGTTATAAGTGAAACTAACAGGCCAGGTTTACACATGTATGAATGCAGTCAGCTTAAACTGCAAACTCACCTGATTGTGTACACATTAAAAATGTCATGCTAAGTAGAATATAAAGAACCACAGAGAAATAGTTTGCATTGCACAAACCAATTATGATAAACCCAGGCAAATCCTATTTTAAGATTGGATTTAATTCAAAGAGCAAAGGGACTGTCAAAAAATAGGAGGGAAAAAAAAACTCAAACAAACAGAAACACACACACACACACACCCCCGCCCCAGTTACTTAGTTTTGTTTTGTGACTGGGTAATGTGGGTCAGAGAATATCAGACTGATATCCAAAAATAATCTTTGTCTGTAATGAGGCTTATCTGAACTAGAGTTAATTTAAATGAATCATTCTGCCCCTGTACTCTGCATTGGTTAGACCACACCTTGAGTACTGTGTTCAGTTCTGGGCCTCTCAGTTTAGGAGGGACATCGAAACGCTTGAGCGTGTCCAGAGAAGGGTGACAAGGCTGGGGAGAGGCCTTGAGCACAGCCCTACGAGGAGAGGCTGAGGGAGCTGGGATTGTTTAGCCTGGAGAAGAGGAGGCTCAGGGGTGACCTTATTGCTGTCTACAACTACCTGAAGGGTGGTTGTGGCCAGGACGGGGTTGCTCTCTTCTCTCAGGTGGCCAGCACCAGAACGAGAGGACACAGCCTCAAGCTGCACCAGGGGAGATTTAGGCTGGAGGTGAGGAGAAAGTTCTTCACTGAGAGAGTCATTGGACACTGGAATGGGCTGCCCGGGGAGGTGGTGGAGTCGCCGTCCCTGGAGCTGTTCAAGGCAAGATTGGACGTGGCACTTGGTGCCATGGTCTAGCCTTGAGCTCTGAGGTAAAGGGTTGGACTTGATGATCTGTGAGGTCTCTTCCAACCCTGATGATACTGTGATACTGTGTGATATTGTGATTTATCTGCTTTTCCTCATATCCTTAGAGCATTTTTTTCATTTTACCTGTGGAGAAGGCATATTTGAGCTTTGAGATGTTGCAGCTCTGAATAGGATGCAAAACGTTGATGCTTCCTGAAGAACAGGCTTTGATGACAATTTATGTTAGAAAACAATGACTCACTACTACGGTAGTGGCTTAGCTTTTTTGAATGTGTCTCTATGATCCCAAATAGCATATGATTCACCTGTTCATGTGTATTGTCAAGTACAGAGCTGCAGCAACAAATTAATATAAATACAATGTGAAAGTCAAAACAAATTGAAAGAAACTTAAATGCTAGAACTCAATAGTTTCAGGTGCAGATCTTGAAGTCTGTGGTCAGGAATATTGTGATTTAGACAAAGAATAGTAGCTAATTAAAGACACATTCCCAACCATTTTTTGGATTGAACAAATTAGATAAAATTAGTATTGCACAGAAGCAAATTTCCCTTTAAAATGTCATGAAAAATGTGCTATTTCATCAAAGATATTTCATTTTTAAGCAAAGATCCTTTGGCAAGTTGTTGGAGTGCTGAAAAGTTAGAGGGAGAAAAACAAATTGATGTTGTGCGATTCATTGCCTGGAGTACAATTGCAAGACGTAGAAAATCCTCTTTATCAGGTAAAGCATCAATGGAAAATTGAACTAGGCACATCTGACATGGCTGGTCCCAGATGAAGGCACCGCTCACTTGTTTTCCCTGACACTGCAGTACCTCTGCCTAATCAAAACTTCTGGTTTCAGTTAAAAATGCAAGTTTTCACTCATTATCTCTAGATTAACAGTACTAACAGCCACAGAGCTTTCATTAGACACCGTTTCATTTTCTACTGAGAAGCTGTTACCATACTGCTGTGCATTTATAAAAGCTATAGCTTATATCTGTATATTTTTAGGAGAGAATTAAAAAACTCTAAAAGTAGATTCCATGAGATTCTCTCCAAGTATTTAGACACATGGCATATACTTAAATTGAAGATGTTTAATCTTTTCCTCTTAATCCATAGAAATGTACATTTATTGTTCATCTTGAATCTTTACTACTGCACTCTATCTACTAAATTCAAACAAGATCAAATCATTAGCATTTGTTTTCTGGCAGATTTTAACCTGTTTGAAGTCTGTTCTCATCTTCAGGCATCTTTTTTCTTTTTCCTTAACAGCACCAGTTGCTGATATTTCTCCTCCTAGCCATATTTTCTCGATCTCTGACCAGCCACTGTCACTGCTTTTCTCAAGATCATTTCAACTTGTCCTTTTTTCAGAAATTCAGGAAACTGTATGAGGGTTTATGACTTGGGCTTGTTATGATGGAGTACACTAGAAGGATAACTATTCTTTCATCCAAACATCAAGTCTGCTTCTTCAGTTGAGAGCCAGACATATGTTTTTTTAGTGTTATCAATTGATTTCTCTCAAGTCCTGAAAGTAATCGCCCTAAATACACTTGTAGCATTCATCCTAAAAATAACCAAATGCCACAGAAAAGATGCTGATGTTCTTCTGACAAGTGTGATTCATAAGGAGCCAGCAGTGTGATGACTGGAAATTTTGCCAGCCAAAGTGATTACAGTGACAACCTCACTATATGGGATGAACCGACTGAACAGCTGGTTTTACATTTACTCTTTATATATGCACAGCTGGCAAGTACTGTCTTTTAGATAGACAGATGGATGTCTGTTTGTTTGGGGGGGAGATAACATATTTATCATGCATCTGCTGTCATCTCTTGAGACTATGCATTGCAATAAATATTAAACATAAAGCTTCAAACTGTCAGAGAAAAAGGAATTTTAAGCTTCTCTGTGTGGAGTAGTCAGGCTTATGGCTTGAAACACTGATGATTACTGCTGCAGTTCTGCAAGACTTACTCAAACATTGATATAGACAGAATGAGTTTGCTAACAGTAAAGGAAGTGATCTGATGGCAGGGCATAGAAATATGGTGGAAAATTAGGATATGAACTGTTAATACTTTCCACTTGGTGAAGGTAGTGAAATATCGGAATGGGTTGCTCAGAGATGTGGTGGCATTCAAGGTCAAATATGATGCTTGCTGCAAGGGTTTGGTCGAGATGATCCTTGATGGTCCCTTCCAACCCAATGCATTCTATGATTCCATGATTCCACTGGTTTTATGTAGTCACCTGAGCACACGCTCACCCCTAATGGCACTGCACACATATCTTGCTGAGGATTTACATTACATTGCAGAGGATGTAAATCCATGCATTTATGCCATCACAGCAGGAATCTAACAAGGTCTTCTGATTCCCAGCCCCCTTCAATGAGCAGGGACAGCTTCCATTAGATCAGAGACCTCCAAGATCATCCAGTCCAACCTATCACCCAGCCCCATCCAGGTTGCTCAGAGCCCCATTCGAACTGACCTATCATTTCAAGCATTTTCCCTTGTATGGCTTGCAAAAAGCTTAGTCAGTTGAAGTGAGGGAGGCACTCAACAAAATTTGCCACAGATGTTCCAGTATAAATTACTCCACAGTGGAATGTTTTCTCTCAGTGTATAAACACTTTGAGATGTTATTGGTGGTTGCTGATGATTACCATTCCTAGATTGCAGGTGCAACCACCTTGCAAATAATTTAGGATCATTTCTATAACTTCAGCAGGAGAATAATATGAAAGCTGCCTCTAGACAAAGTAGAGTTCTGCAGGTCTCTCATAAATACAGCACTTCTGAAAGCATCTGCTAAAACTCTCTTTTTTACCTGTGTTCTCTCAGCAGATCAAAAATGCCTTCATGGTTCATTCTCATTTTATTTAATACACATGGTGAAAACTTGTGAGGTCATGAGGATTTATGCCAGCAAGGTCTGGCGGCCTTTTAATATTTGCTTAGGCTGTAAAATATAATTTGAATTTTGGAAGTATTTGTCATTGTATCTAAGATGGATAAAGGTATGTTTATTATAGCTGTATTTGCTATGTGTGATTTACATTGTTATATGTTGACTTTTCATTTCCTCAAATGTCACAGTTGCATTTTTCTCTTTCTAACTTTCTCAAAGTATAGAAAGTTAATTTTTTTTTTTTTTTTTTTTTTTTTTTTTTTGTGCACTGACAGCAATCAAATTGTGTTAAAAAGTCTTAGGGTCAGACTACTATACCTACCAAAAATAACTTGGGTTTGATACATTATGATGCCTTCTATTGTCAATATAGTATGATTCAGCACACCCAAAATTCTCATTGTGTAATACGTAAGATCTATACATGCTCAGAGGGCTGGAGCAGCTCTGCTATGGGGACAGACTGAAAGAGTTGGGGCTGTGCAGTCTGGAGAAGAGGAGGCTCCCAGGTGACCTTCTTGTGGCCTTTCAGTATCTGAAGGGGGCCTACAAAAACCTGGGGAGGGACTTTTCAGGATATCAGGGAGTGAGAGGACTAGGAGGAATGGAGCAAAGCTGGAGATGGGTAGGTTCAGACTGGATGTGAGGGGGAAGATGTCCATCATTAGAGTGGTGAGAGCCTGGAATGGGTTGCCCAGGGAGGTGGTTGAGGCCTCATCCCTGGAGGTGTTTAAGGCCAGGCTGGATGAGGGTCTGGCCAGCCTGATCTAGGCTCATGACAGGGGAGTTGGAACTAGATGATCCTTGTGGTCCCTTCCAACCCTGACTGATTCTGTGATACATGCAACAGCCTAGGAAGTAGCCATAAACAGAAAACCCAAATTTATTTTTTTCCCATTATATCCTCTTCAGTGTTCCTGACTCGCCACTCACAGCCCTCTGCTCCTTGTTTTGATTGAGCATTATACTCTTGGGCAACTGTCCTCCACAGACTCAAGATTGTGCTTGCAAGCTTTAAACAGTAGCCTCGAAGAAGTCTTTGTGGTTCTTTTCCCCAGAGCATAATTATCACCCCGAGTTACCTTTTTTTTTTCTCCCTCCAGTTCAGCTGTATAAAAGGTAACTGTTTGGTTTTTTTTCAGTCCTGAGTCATTAGGTTTTAGATCATAGACAATATATGGGAGGGATTTTCTTCTGCTTTGCATGTGTGTTTATTACACATTAATATACCACATAAGATATGTTAACTGATTTAGATGCTGTTTTCACAGTATCACAGTATCACAGTATCACCAAGGTTGGAAGAGACCTCACAGATCATCAAGTCCAACCCTTTACCACAGTGCCCAAGGCTAGACCATGGCACCAAGTGCCACATCCAACCTTGCCTTGAACTGCCCCAGGGACGACGACTCCACCACCTCCCCAGGCAGCCCATTCCAGTGCCTAATGACTCTCTCAGTGAAGAACTTTCTCCTCACCTCGAGCCGAAATTTCCCCTGGCGCAGCCTGAGGCTGTGTCCTCTTGTTCTGGAGTTGGCCACCTGAGAGAAGAGAGCAACCTCCTCCTGACCACAACCACCCTTCAGGTAGTTGTAGACAGCAATAAGGTCACGCCTGGGCCTCCTCTTCTCCAGGCTAAACAACCCCAGCTCCCTAAGCCTCTCCTCGTAGGGCTTGTGCTCGAGGCCTCTCCCCAGCCTCGTCGCCCTTCTCTGGACACGCTCAAGCATCTCAGTGTCCTTCCTAAACTGGGGGGCCCAGAACTGAACGCAGTACTCGAGGTGTGGTCTGACCAGTGCAGAGTACAGGGGCAGAATGACCTCCCTGCTCCTGCTGACCACACCATTCCTGATGCAGGCCAGGATGCCACTGGCTCTCTTGGCCACCTGGGCACACTGCTGGTTTTGTTTGAATATCTCACATTAATAAATCATCTAAATCACTCATTTCTACTTCCTTGCCACTATTAAGCGTTCTTACCCTCTTTGCACCAATTATAAGCTTTATCAGCAGCAGGTTTTGTTTTTACTTTCAAATCACAAACAAAAGTATTGAATTATTTCAGCCTTTCATAAAAAATGATACAGTGAAACTCACCTGGTTTAGTCAAGGAGTCACAGCCCACTTGCATAATCACAGTATCACAGTATCTTTGCCAAGGAATATCAAATATTAGGCAGAGCAAATGCACCGTTCAGTGCATCTCTCTGCCTCCTCACCCACAGAATGTGAAACTCATTTGGATGATGCCTGGACAACTTTACACACAGTACCATACTTCTGTGTCATCCAAATTTTGGTTGAAGAGAGTGTGTTTTACTTTAAGCCACTGCTGAAACAATAACAGGTAGCAATTAAGCAGGTGATCATATATTGAAGAAGATCATGTAAGCTATTTGCAGAAATCTGCCCTCTCATTAGTTGTTGTTTGGACTGTACATAGATTAGATTCCATGAGTCACCACTTCAGCAAAAAGGACATAGTTTCTAAATTACTGAGGACCTGTAGTTTAAAAACAAAATAATCAGAGAAATCTCTGACTTTTCCCTGCTTCTGATAATGAGACCTTATGTAGTAAACTACAAACATAGATGCCTCTAAGCTGTTGAAGTCTTGACTGATATTCAGCCCAAATCATTAAAAATCTAATAAAAAAACAGAGGAAGCATGAAAGCAACACAGTTATTTACAGTGCAATTGGTTAAATGTTTTGAGAAAGAATTGCTCTTACATACCTAGCCTTTTGCACATGTGGCCTGATCTCCCAAAAAGCAGCTTAAATTTCTAGGATCTAAGGAGCATTTTGGCATAACATTAACAGGTGGTACTGCTTATAGGAAGAATAAAAGAAAATCTTTCCTTGCAGTTTTCCTGCCTTGCAGTCTCTGGTGTGGACAGAAGTAATATTTGAGAAGGCTGGGAAAAAAAAATATAATACCAAAACATCTAATGGTAAGGTTGGGAAGTCAAATGACAGATGCTTGAGAAGCCAAACAGCAAGGGAGTTTGAGAGTTCAGACAGCAGATGCATAGCAAGGCAAAAGGGCTCATCTGAGAGAACACCTGCCATTTTTCATGCACCTGTTTCATTTTTGAACTATAATATTTCTGCATGCAAGGGGATGGGAGGAGGCAAAACTAAAGTCATAAACCCAAGGGGATGATGTCTTAATTTTTTTTTTTATTTGGAACTATCAGTGTAGTTACCCTTGTGAAATCCTTAGTGTAATCAAATGAAGCAGCTGTTTGCACTGCTGGATCTATTCAGACTGGGAAAAAAGGAGTAAACACTTCTAATGCAAATATCAGCCTTGCCTCTCTATGCTTGCTGCAATGATTCTGTTATTTAGCCACTCATGGTGGCAATTGGTGCAGAAAATCTCCAGAGCAAACAAGGCTTTAATTAATAATCAGTTATTTTCCTCCATAAGTAATTGGGAGGAAGCTCAGTTAAATGCTCAGACTGGAATGTACTTTTGAGGTCTGATAAAGAAAGTGGTTTATTCAACTGCTTTATTAATATTTCCTGTATATCTATATGGTAAATTTTAGGATACTGCTATGCTTCTCAAAGCTTTGATAATGAAAAGAAATAGAAACATGAAGTGGTACTAATCACTAGGATGTTTTGGGTTATTGGAAAATCCAGTGACTGAAAGTTTTAATGACTTTTCACACTAAATATAAATGATCCCTAAAGGAAATTGGCACAGCTCTGAGTGCTTACTTCACAAAGCCATAAAAAATGGAAAATTGCATCTAGCATGTTACAGGAAATTCTTTCATTCCTCAAAGACCTGAGCATTGAGGCCCAAAATTCTAATATAGGAAATGTGTCTGCATAAACTCAAACCCACACATACAAAGGTCTTGAAGTTCATAGCTTCAGAATAAGATATGAACTTCAAGATTTTATTCTGTACTTCCTATATAACCAGCAAACAAAGATGATGTCTCTCTCTGATGAACACAATTTGTTATACACAGTTTAATATGTATAGCACATGATATAATGGATACGTTAGCTATTAATACATCTTGCTGGTTGATTGTTCTGTATTTGCAATCCATTTTTGTTTTCCTGCAACACTAGACACTGTTTTTAACCCTCTTTTCAAGCCTGATCAGAGTTTTTTAAAAAATCTACAAGAGCTGTTTCATTCAATTGAGTACTGAATGAGACTACACTTTTATTGCTTGTTTCTCCTGGTTTCCTTTGTCTCAAGGAGATAAAAAGGTGTATGACATTCTCACACTGTTCTGATGGTGCCACATCCAGTTGGCAGCCAGTCACTAGTGGTGTTCCCCAAGGATCAGTGCTGGGCCCAGTCCTGTTCAGTATCTTTATTGATGATCTGGACCAGGAGATTGAGTCCAGCATCAGTAAGTTTGCAGATGACACCAAGCTAGGAGCAGGTGTTGATCTGTTGGAGGGTAGGAGAGCCCTGCAGAGGGACCTGGACAGGCTGGATGGGTGGACAGAGGCCAATGGGATGAGATTTAACAAGGCCAAGTGCAGGGTTCTACACTTTGGCAACAACAACCCCGGCAGCTCCACAGGCTGGGGACAGAGTGGCTGGAGAGCAGCTAAGCAGAAAGGGACCTGGGAGGTGTAGGCTGAAGATGAGCCAGCAGTGTGCCCAGGTGGCCAAGAGAGCCAATGGCATCCTGGCCTGCATCAGGAACAGTGTGGCCAGCAGGTCAAGGGAAGTTATTTTGCCCCCATACTCAACACTACTCAGGCCACACCTTGAGTGCTGTGTCCAGTTCTGGGCTCCTCAATTCAAGAGAGATGTTGAGGTGCTGGAAGGTGTCCAGAGAAGGGCGACAAAGCTGGTGAAGGGCCTGGAACACAAACCCTATGAGGAGAGGCTAAGGGAGGTGGGGTTGTTTGGCCTGGAGAAGAGAAGGCTCAGGGGTGATCTCATTGCTCTCTAAAACTACCTGAAGGGAGGTTGTAGCCAGGTGGGGGTTGGTCTCTTCTCCCAGGCAACCAGCAATAGAACAAGGGGACACAGCCTCAGGTTGTGCTGGGGGTAGTATAGGCTGGATGTTAGGAGTAAATTCTTGCCAGAGAGAGTGATTTGCCATTGGAATGGTCTGCCCAGGGAGGTGGTGGAGTTGCTATCCCTGGAGGTCTTCAAGAAAAGCCTGGATGAGGCACTTAGTGCCATGGTCTAGTTGATTGGCTAGGGCTGGGTGCTAGGTTGGACTGGATGATCTTGGAGGTATCTTCCAACCTGGTTGATTCTATGATTCTGTAAGCCTTTGGTTTCTTTTTGATTGTTTCTAATAGTGTCTTTGATGAGTAAACTCTAAAAAATGTAACCAAACAGCCGACTAATCCTAAAGCTATTAGAAACATGTATGAAAATATATTAATGTAGACTCAGATAATGCTGAAAATCATTTTCTCTATAGATAATCTAATTTAACCCAAGTTATATATATATATATTCCTGTATTTCTATTGTGTTTAATGCTATGTTTCTACTGTCCATGTCTTGGCCTGGAGGGACCTGTTAGGACATCATGCCCACTGTATAAGGAAAGAATCATGGAATTTAGAGTTCAGACCATCTCCTGTGATGCTTCCTGATTTCTGTTTTTGTCAGGTCTTGCATTTCCAGGATTGAGTGTTTCCCTTTTCCACTGTAGGTTTAATGGCTTGGGTTTAGTCTGTTGCCACACTTGCTACAAAACCTGGTATTGTTTTGTATTGTTCCATTAAACTTTCCTTATTTCAACTCAGTGGGCTTTCTGTTGTTCTGTTGCTCCCAAATCCTCTTTCCTGTCCTCACCGGGAGGGACACTGGTGAGGGAATGGATGCTGTAGCCTCCTGTGGCCACCAAGGCATAGTCCTGCCCACTGTTGGCCCCTGGTGTCTACCTGTTAAGATTCCTGCTTTTCACCTAGGCGGCTCAGGTTTCTATTCCCAATCAGGAATATTTGTGGGAACTGACTGAGCCAAACCACAACAATGTATGGCATTTAATTTTTGTGTTATTCCCCCCACCCCCAGTGGTACCTATTTCTATTTCCACTTTTCACTTTATGTTTGGTTATATTTTATGCTATATAACAAGCATTACAGCAGAAGGGAGCAGTTCAGAATCTCAACTTAGTGTTATTTGAGGTACACAACATGTATCAAGCAAATACATTTTACACATAACAGATTATATCCCTTCTGTTCTTGAGTGGGCTGAAATTTCTGGTTAAGTGACTTTTCCACCTTTCTTTGTCAAAGCTAAATAATGTGAAATGCAGAGTTTTTCACCATGTAACGTTGTCAAGACTCTGGTCACTAGATAACCTTCATGACAGCTACTCAAAAGTAACTGTCTAAACTTTCTTGTCCCTTTTTTAAACATCATGTAACAGAGTTTAAATTGCTTGCAGATGATAAATCAGATTTGAATGCATATCTTTCCCTTTCTTGCTCCCACTCTCACATATTTTGTTCTTCTCCAAAGAGCTGTGTGGTTTTGGCTCCTCTTCCATGGTATCTAATTATTCTAGAAGTTCTTTAATACTTTTTTTCTCATGGCATATGTTTGATACACCCTAAAACATAGACCTGTCTGAAATACTCTGCAACTGTAATAGAAGTGATGGAATCTTTCAAATAAATTTTTGGGGATAGATGTCAAGTTGTCAGACTTCTGGCCACAGAATTTGCTTTGTGCAACTCTAAATTTTCAAATATTGATAGGAGACTGGCTTGGAGTGCATGCATTGCTTTCACAGATATTCCCAAACAATAACTTGATTCTTACGTCTGATTGCCATTCTAATAGTGGTTTTGCACAGGTGAACTACATTCTCTATAGAAAGCTGGCAATAAATGAGGGCTCATCAGCTTGACAGCTGCATATACAATAATACTGTTACTCATGTGCATTGTGTGAAACAATAAACTATAGTTTAAACTATGAAGGTTTTAAGCATGTATCTATCAGAGAGAAGTTGAATGAAAGGACAAATAAGGGGTTGTCCATGATGCAGATGTTAGGCAGTGGAGGAAGGGCAGAGAAACCAAAGCAGTGCTCTAATTAAGAGTGATGCTGGCTTCCAAGATAGTCCATCACTGTCATTCTTTAGTGTGCGAGTCATAATATGATGAAAACAGATCAGGCGAATTGCAACCAAACAGAAGCTATTTTTCTTCAGAAAGGAACCTTGGCTGTCTTGTCTTAGCTGGAGATATCTGCAATGTCAAAAGTCGAGATGAGGTCTGCTATATGACTTAAGAAATCAGAGGAAATAGGCAAGATAGGATACTTTACCAAAACTCAGTCACAGGCCTCCTAGGTAGACACAGGACAACCCAAATGGTTATATTCTGAAGTGTCCCTGCTGACTGCATGCTTCTTCAGCCCTGTGCTTCATCATTCTCTCAGACACTTCACCCATTCTTGCCTAAGACACTCTCCATTCTTTCATAATTTTTTCTTTTTCTTTTTTTCTTTTGTTTTGTTTGTTTTCTTTCAGTTTTTTTCCTCTGTCACTCTTTTTTTGTAACAAATATGTCTGTCATTCCACTAGCCAGCTCCCACCTGGCTACTTTTCTCCTTCCATCACTTTTCTGTGAAAGAATGAATAATATGCTTGTAAATCTTACTTTTAAATCAAGGTGGGTTTGCTACTTTTAAGTGTTATAACCAACCACATAATCTTTTAGCCATCTTTTCTGTTTAAAATAGAAGTTTGAGATGTCTAATAAGCACTTTAAGTTCTAATTTTTAAAGATTTAAAATGTAGCCCTGTTCCTTTGGGAAGGGAAACGAATTTGTATGTGAAAGCCTTTTGTCTCTTTGTTTTGAGGAATAAAAAGTAAGAAAAAAATGAGGGAGCCTCAGATACCTAAGGAAATTCATTGAAATACAGGAAATGCAGGTGAGCTACAGTAACAGTAAGCTCTTGGCTGTCCTCAGTATTATTTGCTGGAATTATCCAAATCTCTATCCTTAATTAAAGATTCATTAGACCATGAAATCACCTCATATCCCAATGGAATAGGTAAGTTACCTAGAATGGCAGAGATTGGATAAAGTTCCCATCCAAAAAAAAAGGATTTCCACACTTAATTAGTTTTACAACTAGACTACTTGCTATTCTGAGAAGAATAGCTGTCTTCTTATATGTTTTACCAGAAATTCTGTCCTGGACCAAAGGATCAGTTTCAATTAATCAACATTTTCCAATGAAAAATCCCCCAAAGGACATTTAAAAAACATGATAAGCTCTTAGAGTTAGTTATTGGCCTGTCCTAATCATTTTCAGAAGTGTTATACAGAATATTTAATACAGATGAGAATAATTAACACGTGAAGCAATAGATGAAGTTCATGTAGGGTATAGATATGATATGAATTCAGTAGAAATTGTATCTAAGCTCAAAATTAAAAATTGCTGTTAGAATTAATTTCATGCCTATCATAAGCTTTTATACACTCATTTTTGGATGGTATGAAAATCAGCCCTTTGGAGGTGCTAGTCTGTCACCAGCGTCAGAAGAGAAACCCTAGATGACTAGCCTAGATAAGGCATGTAACTGTTAGATGAATTCCACTCTACATAATTATCTGAGAAATGCTTAAAAATGCTTGAAAAAAATAAGAATTCTGCAAAGTGATGCCTGCAAAATAGGATCTTCGCTTAAAAAAAACACAGGTGAGGGAGCAGAAAATGTCATTGTGATGAGCTCCTAAGGTTGTATTCGAAAGATGGTTAAACTACAGCGAAATACGTGCTTGCTAGCTCATTACTCACATATCTGTAGGCACAGGCTTTTTTTTCTCTGAGCCTCTTTAATCAGAACAATGAAATAGGCAACCTATATAAATTCTCATCTAAAGAAAGCACAAATAGGAAAAGTTTACAGCACAGAAAGTGAACGTGGTCAATAAGAAGAGGAACCTGCCTTTGCAATCAATAAGAGATCTTGAGGCTATCTGAAATCTAATAACTCCTCCTGCATTGTCACAGACTAGAATAACAGGGTCAGAGCTGGGCAGAGTATGACTCCTTCCCTCAGTGTGGGTCACGCTGATCATAATACTTTTATTATCCTGTTGCTGTGGTTCATCTAAAATGATCAGTGTGACCATCTGTTTGGTTTCACCTCTGAAAGGTCCTTAGGGGAGGAAAAAAAGTTGATATCAAAGCCATCTCAAAGAAAATAGATTTCAGTGGTTTTTGTTTTTTTTTTTTTAATGGCTTAATCATCCTACTTGCTAGAGAATGATTTTAACATCTAAAAATGTGAAGTTATTTATCTTTTTGTCAGCTAAGCATGTCCTATTGAATACTACTATGTAAATATACATCATCACAGTAAATATAGTATGTAAATTATAAGAAGCAGCCCTCAAATGGGAAATAATTAACTTCTCAGTGCTCTTGGCACCTTTGGCCACTAAGTATTTACTGAAACTTTCTAACTCAGTTATGAAAAATCGTTATGATTTTTGTTGTAAGAAATAACAGGATATTCTACACTCCTTTTGTTAAGGTGTTGTGGTGGGTTGAAAATTACCCATAAATAAATCACCAGACTAGTTCAGAAGGCTTGGAAGCAAGTGAACCTATATATTTACAGCAAACTAAAATCTAAAAGCATATAATACAATGCATTTATGCAAAACACACTTACACACATTTACAATTATTTACAATTGAGAAATAACACAGAAATCCTCCCCTGGACAAAACCCAGAAGGGGTCAACCACCACCTTCTTCTTCCTCCCAGGGAGAAAACCCGAAAGACCTCAACAATTATCTACCCAGCCAAGGTTAGTGCAGAAGTCAGTGAGGGCAGAGGAGGGAAGGATGAGAGGCAGAAAGCCGAAGGGAAGAAAATTGTTTGCACAGCATACTTTATTGTAAATAGTACATGAATGGAATAGTATAGACTTATCTATTGTTGTTCTTCTGTATCCAATACAATTCTTTATTTAAAATTTTGAATGAAACTAGAATGTTAAACCTAGAACTACCATAGGGGTTCGTTTCCTCCTTCTGCATGTGTAAAAAGGTATGTGTGTGTGTGTATACACACACACACACATATATATATATATGCACATAGAATCATAGAATCACAGAATCAACCAGGTTGGAAGAGACCTCCAAGATCATCCAGACCAACCTAGCACCCAGCCCTAGCCAATCAACTAGACCATGGCACTAAGTTCCCCATCCAGTCTTTTCTTGAAGACCTCCAGGGACGGTGACTCCACCACCTCCCTGGGCAGCCCATTCCAATGCCAATCACTCTCTCTGGGAAGAACTTTCTCCTAACATCCAGCCTAGACTTTCCCCAGCACAACTTGAGGCTGTGTCCCCTTGTTCTGTTGCTGGTTGCCTGGTAGAAGAGACCAACCCCCACCTGGCTACAACCTCCCTTCAGGTAGTTGTAGAGAGCAATGAGATCTCCCCTGAGCCTTCTCTTCTCTAGGCTGAACAACCCCAGTTCCCTCAGCCTCTCCTCACAGGGTTTGTGTTCCAGGCCTTTCACATGTATACTTTCTGATCAGAGTGAGGTGGTATAATCCATTTGGTGTGGTGACGTTGTGACTGAGAAATGATGAAACAACCATATGCCAGATCATCTTGCTACAGTTCTGATACATCTAAATATCATAGCCTCACTCACATCACCAGGGAATGAAAGAGGTCTCTAGTGCAACCTAATGCTCAGCGCCAGGTCAGCAGTGGGAGATCAGGATCAGGTCTTCTCTGCAAGGATGGAGACTTCACAACATCTCTGGGCAATCTACTCCAACACTGGACTGTCCTGGGGAGGATATGGCTATATTACAGTGCTTCAATCTTAAGTGATGTTTTTCTTAGTGTAAGTTTGCATTATGAAATTGATGAAGTCTTCATACTGTTTTTTTACCAATATAAAACTACCTTAAGGAATTACTTTTAATGTTGAATGTGGAGGTACTTTATCAAAAGAGACAATCAGAGAAATTACTTGTAAAACGATGTAGCATAATTGAGGAATGCAGCCAGAAAGCGCTTAAAAGACACAGATTAAAAATAAAATGATTTCCCACTTTTGAAAGTGAGGAATCTACCCTTCACTGCTTTATAACCAGAAACTCATGCATACCTTCACACTGTTACAACACATGCTATAAGCCCACCATCATCGGTCTGAGTTCTCAGGTCTGTCACACTGCTTTCAGACTGGCAAGCCAATAATCTTCCAAACAGAAATGTTTTGTGCTTAAACAGAGGATGTACACTGAATATCATGCATTTCATTTTTAAATAATGATGATCCAAGATCTTTGTTTTGGGATCTTTTACATACTCTTCGTTACCATTTTAGATAGAGAAAGTGTGTACCATTGAAGCAAGAGCTTGCTTACCATGCTTTGCTTCACATGCTTGCCTTGGAGCATCCAGAATGGATTTCTTTTTGAGATGAAACTAACCCCAAAGATATACAGTTGATGTTGTGTATTGCTAATGAAAGCTCAGTCAGTTGTACTGGACCAGTGCTAAAGTGAATCCTCCAAAATGCCTATAGTGAGAATGACACGATGCCAACATCAGCTCATTCTGTAGATTCATCTGTTTAGGCTGCTCTGCTTGATACTGTTAGCTGAAGCATTTGACAAGTAGACTTGTAGAAGAGAGACAGGATTTTTAATCAACATCAGCCTCAAATTTTAATCTGATGTCAAAAGGAAAGACTTTTTTTCTTACAGTTCTGACACTTTTTTTTTTTTTTTTTTTTATTTGAATGTGCAGGGCATTCAGACACCTAGTTTAGTTCTGAAGGTGCAGGGCATTCAGACACCTAGTTTAGTTCTGAAGGTGCAGGGCATTCAGACACCTAGTTTAGTTCTGAAGGTGCAGGGCATTCAGACGCCTAAATTAGTTCTGAAGGTGCAGGGCATTCAGATACCTAATTTAGTTCCAATACAGTAAGTTAAACAGTGGTGGGCCTGTGGCCTGGGAATTATAATTTGCTATTCTACACTATTGAATTGTTTAAATGGTCCCTGGTACAGTATTGCCCAACAATTCTCCAGTACAGTTTGTAATCCAGAAAGGAGCCAGAAAGAGACCCTTCCCAAAGGGACCTAGGGACAAAGCCGGCCATATACTTAAGGATGTTAAATAGGCATAAGCAGACTATGTCACTTTGGCTCAAAACCAAGCAACTATCCATGCTGCTGCTGCTGCTGCTGAGAACATTTGTGTGACACAGGCACAGGCAAGCAATAGAGAAGGAAGGAGCAAGCATAGTATGTGTGTTGGTTTGCACAGGCACTTTGTCACAGGCATGTGCAATGATTGACTTGATGAAGATTTCTCTGCTGGATGGTTGTAGAGGAATTTTGGTGCAGAAGGGTGATTAGAAACCCTTATCGTGGCTTTGCTTGGTAGCAGACAAAATCTTACACACACACCCTGTAGTAAATCAAGACATCTCAGTTAGTAAAGAAATTGAGCAGGTCTCTACATTAATTAGAAAATGGACTGAGGAAAGTTCCTGTTCAGAAACTGCAAATAATCCAGCCACTATTTAAAATTCAGCTTTCCTGGTGTGTTTTTAAAATAATTAGTTGTTCTATTTAGAATTTAGTACCTAGAACATGTGAATTTTCCTATAATCAGAATGATCAATTTGAGCTCTTAAGAGGACAGCTCACTTTCAACCACTCGGAACAAAACTTTCCTCTGAGTAAATCTCCTTCTGTGTGAGCCAATTCATGTGTTTGGACTAGAATTAGCGTCTCCTAAATACCAGTACAGAAAGACTCTTTTAATCCACCCATGACAGATGGCAGGCCAGTCATTGGTCCACCTTGCTGTCATGTCTTTACATTTTGTTTTTAGTCTGGTCAATAACGTTTGCCAGGATATCTCTCAAATCTGCTCCCACATCCTGACATTTTGAAATAATCAACCTGGTTTACAAAAGAAATGCAGTTAGACAAATGAATCAAATGGCTTTCATGAAGGTACATTTTCTGAGGTTTGTTCACCATTCAGAATAGGAAATATAATTGCTGACAAAAACCTCAATAGATGAACAGTTTTGTGATGCAGAAAGCTGAGCAAGGGTAAAAATCAGACAGGATTTCTTTCATTTTTTTTTTTTTTACCTGTAGGAAAAGAAGAAAAGGTCACTTGCCAAAAAGACAGTTGAAATGGAATTAGTTTTCAAATTATAAGATTAAAGAGTGTTTGCTTGAAGAAAGTGTTATTATAAAATGTGTAAAGAAAGAGAAGAGATTAAAACATTTGGAAGATCTAATCAGATCAAAGATAAACTGTGCATCCTATAGGTTATAAGGGTTTTAGTAAGCTTCATTTGGCAGTAGGGTTTCATAAGCCACCTAAGACTGAAATCTTATTTTTAAATGAGATGGGTTTTGTCATGTACAGGATGAGCTCACTTCTTTTTGATTTTTGTACGGGTAATAAAGGAACAAAGCTGCCATCAAAGGAAAGAAAAATTACTAAGAGAAACTTCTCAGACGTAAATTGGAGGGTTTTCAACGTCTAGGTCAGATTCTGCTGCGGTTTCACTTGGTGTAAGTCCTCTGTCGGAGTGGCTAACTGTTCTCCTTTGCTATTTACAGAGGAGTTTGTGTGACTATTTGCATTGCTTTTTAATAAAAGAAAGTACTTACCATATGCAAATCCGGCATTTTATGGTAAACAGCATACCCTCTGAACTACAGGGTACCACACCTCCTGCTCTGTGTTGTCAGACAGCTTTCAAAACACATGGCAGGGCTCTATGTAATATTCAAGTGTATTAACCCTTCATTTTCTTAGCTATCTTTAAATTTTATTTGATTTTGTTTATTTTATTTTCTCATTATTGTTCAGACTTTAAAGTGATGCAAAGGAAGAAATAGAAATCTATATAAAGCAAGGGAAGATATACTGACATCGTTTTCTTCTGCTGCTTACACATTTCCATTTCTTCCCAACTGCTGTCTGTGCAGCTGTTCCCTACCTGCTCTTCTTCATGGAGTGGCTGTCTCAAATTCTGGACTTTGCATTTCACATCATACCCTTTCTCCAGCCTGTCAAGGTCCCTCTAAAGATCAGCACATTAACTTCCCTACCCAAGTTTCAGAGCACCTTCCGTCCCTTTGCCAAATCATTAATGAAGATACTAAACATCATCAGCCACTGACTCTGAGAATGGCACTAAAAATTTGCCACCAGCTGAGCTTGCCCCCTGAAGTTCCATCTTTGTGAGGTTCTGACATCTTTTCCCTTGTCTGCTCAATTTTTTTTCTTTCCTTTGTTTGTTTCTGAGAAGAAAATGAACACAACATCCAACTCCCTAATTCTAGTTTGTTTGCTTGTTTGTCTCTTGTCTGTTAAATCCTCCTCACCTTAAGAAGCTGGTGACCAGCTGCTTTATCTTTCTGATCTGGTACTGGTTTTCTTTGTGGATTTTGTTAGTTTGTTTGGTTGGGTTTTGTTTTCCCAAATCTATTTGAAAATATTTCTATTCTAAGCTTATTCATAAAGTCTGGGCTTTCTAGAATCCTGGATCAGCACGGTGATATTTATATAGGTTCATGATCATTTTTTCCTGTTTTCTTCTTTTTCTATCTTTTGTTTGTTTGTTTTAATTCCTCCACTGGATCTTGAGTTTTTGGACATGCTTTGGACAAAGGGAGTTTTTTTAGGCTTTCAAAGCCACTTGTGAAACATCACTTGTGGCTTAACCACGTGTGACTGTTGGTTTGGCTCTTCACTTGCGGGGATATGTACTGAAATGAGGGGCTGCCAAGACACATGCAAATGCAGTCATTTCACTATTATTTTCTCTATCTCTACCTTCCCAGTTACATATATTTCATAACTGCTACATGTAGATGTTATATAGTGCAATCCCCTTCAGGAAGAAAAAAAAGATCCTTGAAATACTAGCTACTAGCTTTGGGCTTTACATACTGCTCCTTAATCACTTACTAGCTGGAAAAATTCACATGAAAATGAAATGTGTTTATAGGAGCACATTAGTTAGGTTTTGATACTTGCATATTTTACCTATAATCCTGTGGCTGCCTATTTTTCAGATTGGAAAGACAATTCTGAAGTCCAAGCAATCATAATTCACCTTCCCATGTTTCAAATACTGAATTGATTTCCGTGACACAAACCGAAGTAGCTTGACTTCCATTTAAACAGTCTTCAGGAAAAATTTCAAGATACTCCTTCAGCTCATTTTTCATTGAGATCTTTTCAATCTCAGGTACTACAGGAAGGGATTAGAAAAGAATGTATAATGGCTATCAGCAAAGGAGTGTGGAACATGAGCCTAATTATCTCTGTAGGCATGAAGTGACAAAAGCGAGTCTGTGATATGCAGAGATGAGAAGTAAAAGAGCTTGAGTGCCCGACCCACCATTGTACAGCTGCATGTTTTTTATCACCCACCACTCCAAAGGCATCAGGTGGCTACCATGGTGTTGCTCAGAAGAGTTCTCCATTTCTCTTTGTTGTATTAGGTCTGATAGGCCCAAAACAGGCTTATACATGTCCTGCCTTGCCTAGGCATGATTTTCTCCTCCACCAGAGAGGCAAGCGTGGGAAAAGAAGTCAAAAGGACACAGAAGAACCTGTAGCCACTGGATCTGGCCTGCCTGGGGTCCTGTGGTAAGGCACACACACTTAGCCTGTGCCTGCCTAGTGCAAGGCCTGTGCTTTGCCCAGATTAGGGAAAAGTGAGCCTGTGGCTTTGCCCAGTATGGTAATGTTTGGCTAATTGCCATCCTGATTGGCTATTATCTGTCCAAAGGGGAATTAATCTTGGCCCACATTGATACAAGGAGATACTCAGGTAAACAACATGCTTTGCTTTCCTGCTTTTGCTCCCCTGCTCTCTCTGCTGTGCTCAGCCATGCTCTGCCATTGCCTGCTGCAGTTGCCTATTGCCGTGTTGCTTGCCTGGTAAACTCCATTGCCACAAGTTACCAGAAGCAGACCCTGGATGCCTGCATGCAACTGGCCTGTGTGGCTAGTGTGACATCATGCTGAGACTGCATGACATCTGCCTCTGCACCTGAAAAGTCTTGCTTAGCAGTCCTGGATATATATACAGATCATCCAGAAGAAACCAGGAGACAAGGTCAGAGATTGTCTGCCTCTTTCACCAGAAGCCAGGAAGAATTAAGACTCAATGTCCAACAAGACAGAGTCCCCTGAAAGTGTTTGGACATTGCCTGGTCTGTGGCTAAGCCCCAGAAGTTGGTAATAATAATTTGAAAGTAAATGCTTAAATGCCTCTGTAATTCTCTGTTGCCTTCTGCCACAGAGCAGAAAGAGCTTGGGCCCATCTACTGGGCAAGTGGTATATTGACCACAAGCAGCATTTGACTGAGGGAACCTTCTCTTCCAGTTCAATTAAATGTGTATATACTTTACTGGTTATTCCTGTATCTAGATATTATCCATAGACTGTTTCCATGACCGTGTAAGAACCGAGATATTATTACAATGAGTGGTCAGAGGTGGTGAAAGTTCTGAGTTGTTGGGGTCCAGAGGCTGGCGAGACATGGATCGGGGCACTGAAGAGTTGACTCAGCAGCTTGCTATGCATCAGTACAATTTTATTAGGGTAGTGCAGTGTCTTATATAGTGCTCAGAGGAGGTGTATCCAGCCAGCCTGGGGCTGGCACAAGTGGACAGTACAGATTGGCCCAAGCCATGTGCAGGGTGCAGATAGGTTACCCTGTGGTAAACAACCTGTGGTTCCCACCCCAGGGGGCTGGCAGACTCAGCACCCTGGAGCTGTGTCCGCCCAAAGGGCCAGCAGGTCCAGCCCTCTGCAGGTGTGCGTGGGTTGCTCACAGTTCACAGCCTAGCTTCCTTGAGCCAGCAAGCTCAAGGACATCTCCCATGACAAGGTCTCATGTTTACAGCTCATGTCCCTCTGCAGGAGAATTTCTCCCACACTGAGTAGGAAAAATTAATAAACACTATTAATTTTGGAAAAATATCATCCCACATCAATTAATTTCCCCTCCACAACAGTCTTTAAGAAGAGTATGTAATTCCTTTCCCCCTTCCGCCTTTCCCTCCCCAGCCACCACTTTCTTCATCACAAACCAGTTTCAGAGCAGCTGGTCTGCTATTTAGGACAAGGATGGTCATTTTTGTTGTTGGTTGATTTTCATTCGTTTTGTTCATTTGCTTGCTGTTTTTGGTTGCTTGGTTTGGAGGTATTTTCGGTTGGCTTGTTGCTTTTTTGTTTTGTTTTGTTTTCATTTGTTGTTTTGCTTTGTTAGACACCAATTACACAGACTGAATTTTGGGATTTCCCGTTCTTTAACATTCAAGAGCATTTTATGAACCATGTTTAGAATTTGATTTTATAATTTGTAGAATATATGCTACAAGGGAAAATGTGGTTTTGGCTATTAATGAACTAGACAACTGTTCCTAAAACCCCTTCTGTTCATTATTTCTATGCCTTCATTGTCCTTCCTCACAGTATCTTAATTACTTGTTTCATTTCCCTTTGCCTTCCCTTCTTCCATCCAGTACTTAACAAATGATGTTCTCAACTTTTATTGAGCTTAGTAGATGTGATGTGCATTCAGTGCCTTTCATTATCAGCCCAATAAATCCAAAATGATCCACATCATCTGTCTTAACTCCATTCTGCCTTTTGGGCACCACATTTGTCAATTGATCCCTTTTAAGAGTACAGCGTTCCACTTCTCCGTTGCACTCTGGGTTCCTCCACTGATAATATTCAAGCACTAATTCACTGAGTCTATTTGGTAGGAGATGAACATTATTGAGGGGTGAGAAAAAAAGCAAAGGCAAAGAAGGAAACATTTGTATCAAACAAGTTGATCACTCAGTACAGAGAAGGAAGAGAGAAAGGAGGTTAGAAGACAGAAGGAATTAAATTATTAGCAGGAATGTAGTACTGCACAAGAGAGGCTATATTAATTTCAGACCTAAACTGGTAATTCCATGGGATCTTGCAGTGACTCATGCAGGCAGGCCTACAGTTTACTGCAACAGAAGGCAATATAGACATATTCCAGAGAGCACAGCTTGGTTATTCTCTTAAAACAAAGACTGAAAAGGAACATCATTAATTCATATAAGCAAATCCAGTAGAATAAACAACGGGGAAGGGAAATAATTGTTTAAGACAGGATAACGTCACTAGAAGCACAAATAGTTATGGATCACCAAAAAATAAACTGAAGGCAGAAACTAGATGATGTTTTTAACTGCTAGAGGAATAGGGTGACACTGTTAGATTCTGACAGGATTACTGAGGATAAAGAAAAAAATAAAAGAATGAGAAGCCATCTCTCAGCCCTGTTTTTGTTTTCCTGCTTAAAACACTGTGCATTTTATGTCAAGTTAATAAATTTTGATTTAGAAGACAAATCTCTCCTGCTATTATCACAGATGCAAATAAAGGAGCTAATAAATACTCACTTTTTATGCCTTTTCTCATCTCTTAGTTAAACATCTTGGTGTCAGCAGGTCCTATTTTAAGACTTTGTTATATATGTGGAGACAATAAGTCCTGTCATGTAAAAATATAGAAGGAATGATATAAAGGAAGTACACTGAGGTGGTATATCATAATCTTCAGATTATAATACAAACCTAGTGGGGAAAATGTTCTCTTTTCCCAGAGAAACTTTCTGTACTGGAAAATATAACTTTAAGGTTGCTAAATGATTGACACATTTAGGTCATAATCAACAAATATTTCATCAATTCAAGGGGAAGGGGAAGGATGGGTCAATATGCTTTATTTTAGCATTTCCATGAAAAGTTCACTTTTTCAGTCTGGTTTTAAAAGGAGATGTAGGATGTGAGACTGTGGAGAAAACATTGTGCCAAATACTTTCTTCCAAAGGCATAATGTTAATCATTTCTGTCAAATAGATAAAGACTGTCAGAAAGAAAAAGAGAGAATAGTAGAGAATGAGCACATGCTGATGCTTAGCTTAACTACCTCGCATGAAGAAAAATGAGTTCTGTTATTTTCAGAAAATACATAAACCCAGGAGACCTTTAAAAATAGAAGAATCGCTATTCTACCAATCCATAACTCAAATATTTTCTGCACTCTTTGCCTGTTACTTGAGAAGAACTCCAGCCAAAGATGTACATGGACCTTATACACAGGGAAAGCTTTTCTATTCTTGAAAGCTTCCCTTCCTGCACTTTCTGATGCTGATATGCATGAAGAAAAAACTAAGCAAACAAATAAAACCCAACCAACACAATTGTTAAGATAAGTTAAACTTCCCACAAGCATTGACTTCTCTCACCACTGAGATTTGTTTCAGCAAAGACAGCAAAGTTTCAAAGCCTTCAGCAAGTTTGAGGACTTGTACTGCAGCGAGAACAAAAAAATAGTCTTACACTTAGAAATGGTCTTGGTGGCTCAGTGTTAATGGTATGTGGATATAATAGCTGTGCCATTGTCAATGTCTGTTCTGAGAGAGGCTCCTAAACTTACCCTCTTTTTTTAGCATAAACAATGATAGTGTGAAAATTGAATCATGATGTTTTCCCCATTACACATTATGTTGTGATTTGAGTAGACTGGGCAATATTTTATCTTTGAGTGGGGGAAGGAAGCAGCAGCACTTTACCAAAAAATTCTCTCAATTCAATCAGTGTTTTGCTGACTTTCACTTAATCCAGACCCAATTTTAGTTTCACTTGACTTCTGAGATTTTTGCTTCTGTCTTATTTCGTAGGGCGCTCTCTATGGCAGGTCATAACCTGGGTCATTACATTTCCCTTTGGGCAGCAGCGGCCAGTTTCTTCTATTTGTCTTATTCAAGTGCTGTGGAATCTGCCCATGGGTAGCAAGAGTTTATTACTTTTTTCCCTTAGTGGTTTTATTTTTCTTTTTCCTTTTTCAGCTGCACCATGCCAGAGTGTGCTGCTAAACTATCAGAACTCCTGCTTCACTGATTTCATTTAGAGGCCTTTTGTACATGTGTCTTGCCAGAGTATCCACGGTATTTTTCTCAGTCATATGCTGACTATAATCCTTTATATTAATGGTACACTATCTGTTCAGCTCGGTGCTGCTTGACCCTTGCCTTGAGCTCTGTGTACTTCTGGTAAATATTTTCCAGCACAAGATGCTGCAGCAAAAATTAGGTTAATGCTGATATTTCTCATAGTACACATTTCCCGCTCCTCCCTGTCTGTTTAATGGATTTTCCAATTAAAAAGGACCTTCCTGGCCATTTTATATGACCCCCTGCATTACGAGGCTAAAGAAAGCTGCACAGCAATTGCATGATAATGCAATGACAACAGCCCATCATTTTTGTCCTTCAGCTTTGGGGAGAGCACATATACATTCAGATTTTCATAGCTATCCTCATTCTGTCACTTGGGAAAAGGACATTCAGAATTTCAAAGATGGTTGGAAACAAATATGCTCTAAGAAGTTAATGTTTAAGAGCAGGATAAGGTATGATATGGACCCATTGTTTATTTTCATGCTCAAGGTGTGAAGAATGATCAAGAAGGTTTTAGAGGTCTGAAGGAGGATGTCCCATAACACCTCTAACCCTGCATGCAATACAGTTCCTAAACCATTCACACATTCAAAAGATGCAGTGTCTGGGGAGTGCTGTTATATTGTATGTCGATTTTGTTTGTGTTTCAGTACTTACCCATATCATTCTGTGCAGCAAACATGCCTAAAATTGGTTCTTTCACTGATATTTATCTAGCCCCGAGGACAAGGGCAAAGCTGATCAGTTATAAATCTACTTTCATGTGGAATTTGGACAACAAGACTTTTATTTCTGTCTCATACAGGGTACAGTTTTAAGCAAATATCCAGAATGACAAAAAAATATGTCAATTTAGCTCTAAATGCCAAATCATTAAGCAGTCAAACCTCCAGACTCCTGCTAAATTGGCAACAAAAGCTGGGCTGTTAGAAGATTTGAGTTTCCTTACAGAAAGGAACAGTATTATTTTCATAGTTGAAAAAAAATGTGAAATATATTTGTTCAAAATCCATTTGTGTTAAAAAAAAAAAAAGAGAGGAAAAAGAAGACTGACTTAAAAATCCAACTTTTGTTCTGCATTTAACTGCTCTCTGACTTTTAAGCCTGCAAATTATGCAGTTTTCAACACTGACTCCAGAATTGTTTTTTTTCCCTTAAAAAAGGACTGATATTCATGAGTATTCAGTGATCCCCAAGAGAAGCACAGACTACTCTGGCAATGGACAAAGTTTAACTTAAAATAAAGCCTGTGAACAAAATAAAATTGAATAGAAAACTGTAAAATGTACTTAAGAAATGATGAATTGTTTTCCAGAAAGAATGGATGTGTGGAGGTGCTCAACATTTGATTTCTGGAAATTCCATGATGAGGTTCTGATACTGTCAGAAAGGCAGACAACCCTCAGGGAGCAGTTTCTAGTTGACAGACACATTTAGGGGAAAGGTATTCTTATGAAATGTGTGAGACTACACCATTGGGGTATGCAGATAATCTACAATGTATCTGTTTATGTGGTTTTAGATATGTATCACCTTCAGAAATCTCATAGAACTTTCTTGCTTTTTCAGCCTTTGGAATTGCTCTTTGTATAGAATGTGGAGGACCACATCTTTGTACTTTAGGCATTACTACTTTGTGTTCAAACTACTTGGCTATATAACCAATATTCTTAGACCCTTTAGGGGGGTTAACATGCTGTATGTAAAAATAATGTACATTAAGTGCAGCAGGTTGTCCTTAAACAGCATCTGAGCTGAGTGCAAGCAGCAAAATCAGATGCTCTCTGTGTGAGTGCCTGTATATGCATTCAAGTACTAAGATAACCTTTTGTTTGGGATATACTGAATGTCTTACCAGCAGGGAAATCTCTCTATGATTCTCATCAGGGTGGTAGGGTTTATTCACTTTCGTGCTTGCATTGGGGATGAAAAGGATTCCTTATATATTAAAGAAGGTGACTTAGAGAAAAAGTGAGATTCAGTTGATTGTGAGCAACAGATGGAGATCTGTCTGTAGAGAAAAGGGATATGAAAACAGCAGCAAGCAGGAGGTGCACTTTTGTCTTTCTATATGTGGAGTTAAGAAATGAATGGACTGTATCAGAGCATGGAAAAAAATGCCACAAAAGGGGAAACATTAATGGAGACCTTAATTCCTGTGGGTTTTCACTTCGCATAGTGTGCATCTTGAGAAAACACATTTTTTTTTGTCAAGAGCTTTCAAATGTAATAATTTCAAAGTGAGAATTTTAAAGTTCTGTAAATTATATATTCTGCAAGTTTCTGACATAGTTATGTTATTATTTTTATTGCTGGTTGAGAATATTGCTTAAGATTGATATGACCAAACTGTGGTATGCAAGATTACATAGCAACTGGCTTAAGTGCACACTTGGAGGGTGTAAAAGAGTCTTAAGAAAGCTCTGTGATGTCCATGTCAAAAACAACAACATACTTTCACATTTAGAATCAAATGCTGTTATTCAGGACCACAGCAGAGGTAGGGAGACTGAGTTATTGTGGGCATCTGCTAAAAGTGTACATTGCACCTTATGCTGTGTATTAAGTGGGCAGGAGGAGTAAGCATTTTCAATATAATTTTTGAGCTAGAAAATTGTAAACAGCAAAATATTTCCTGCAGCACAGTAATCTGCCATCATTTTTGAACAGCAAATAGAATAATTAATTGTCAATATGTTAGGGAGAGTATTGCAGTGAATTAAAGCCTAACTAATAACCATACAATTCATTGAGGCTGAGGCTTATGTTGCATCTGCTTTACTTCTGGATTTCGGCGAGGTAAATGCATGAGTCTGACAAACACATTTTAATCCTGTTTGATTGTATGTAGATAAAGGGAAAATGCTATTGGTATTTTGAAAAATGGAATGCTTCACACACCTTCAAACATCAGTGCTTTTGCTCAGACAGTTTTTGCCTATCATAAATGTATCTTTGATTCTGTTACCCCAATTGCCTGAAAAATACTTCTTTTTTCCCTCTGATATCATGGCAAACTATCTTCCGTGTTGATTTTTATTTTGGAGATATTTGAGAAACATGGTTGAAAGCAGAAACCATTTTCTGCAAGGGGATTTTTTTCTTTTGGCCATAAATTCTAGTGAGATTTCTCTTTTGTGTTTTGCAGGCTGTCATGTTCCGATAAGATGCCCCAGACTTTTATGCCATTAGATTTTGTTGTGGGCACTGGCTGAAGGGAATCTATACTTTTGAGATGTTTGTAGCTCATAAGAATGTAGCACACCAAATAAAAAAGTTGCAAGGTAGTATTAGATTGAACAAGCACAGGTAGCAACCTACCATTCCCTATTGTTACTTATATTATTGACACTGTGCTACTGTTATAAATTACAAAAAAATAATAGTCAGTATTAATTTTAATATCCAAGAGAAGATTGTTAATAACTATGACATTAAGTCCCACCAGAAAACTTACAATGTTTGAAACACAAAGTTTGGATGCTTATACAGACAGACAGACAAATTTAGAACACTTTAAGAAATAACTAACAAATGCAAACAGTGAAACTGGAATGAGGTTCTTAGTTTCAATTATACCTCTTGCTCACTAGGAGACTTGGGAGGCTCTTTTCTGCTACTAAAGCAGCAAGGCACAATAGAATCTAGTTACAGACCCTCTTAGAGGGTCCTCTTAGAGAGAGGCTTTGTATATTTACTCACAAAAATTAGCCAACTCATGGGGCTAGCTACAGCTTCAGACAGCACCTAAACACTTTCAGGGAGTTCTGTTGATGCCTTGTCAGCTGCTGAGGCTTCTGATTCTTCCCAGACTTCACAGGATGCTGGGGAAAGGAGGCAGATGATCTCTGACCTTATCCTGGCTCCTTTGGATGATTTGTGTGCCCCTTTCAGGGATTCTCATCTTGGCAGGTGTAGGCAGAATGCAATAAGGCAGTGAGGCACAACACTTCTAGAAGCAGAGAGCAACTCTGTTGTAATCACAATTCTGATTGAATAGTTACTTCACAGTGTTCTAAATTGAATTATTTATCTCCAAAAATATCAGCAGACAAATCTTGAGTTTTAAATGTTGACACTTCTCTTGGGAAGTAGGAAGGAAGAGATCAGGAAGATATCACAGTGCCAACTAATGAAGCTAAGCCTTCAAGTAGAACATTCATTAGGTTATGCGGAAGTCTCTGCAAGCTGTTCAGAAATACAGTCCAAAGTATATTCAACTGTAGAGCACTGCTTTCCAAAACTTTGACAATGACTGGAGGAAAAGTATATTATGTGACAGAAGTGCAGCACTTCCAACCAGCTTCTCTGCTTCTTTGTGTAGAATATTAGAGAGTTTGAAGCCCATGCAGTAACTGTGAGGTCAGGATGAGTTTTGACCTCCACTGAGTTTCCCACGTTATTAGCAGAGCAATAGGTATGGTCAGAAAAGACATTAAGGAAAGCATGTCCTTTCATTAAGTTGTTTCCACTGCTACAAACAGGTGACTAATAATCTCATTTTGTCCTTAGTTTAGGATATTGAGCAGAAAAGAACAAGTGAAGTAAATGATGGAGAGAGACAGTACGAGAAATAAGTATGAAAGCAATGGAAAGAAATCAGTTCAGTCTGCCTTATCTTCTGAATTCTACATAATATTCCTGTTGGATGAGTTCCTATCTTCACTGGTAAAACATGAACTGTAGAAAGGTTTTGCTTTAGAAAGTACATGGTGTTTCAGTTTGTGAAAGTATTTTGCTATATCTTACAAGGAATTTAAAGCTGAAATGACATGAAGTATTTCCCTATACTGAACTCAGTGACCTTAGTTATAAGCTGAAGCACTTAATTCTCGATGGATATAAATATGGATGCGTTGTAGGTAAAACTCAGGTGAAACTGAAATACCGACAATGCCAGAGGCTGTTGCAATGGCAGAGAATCAATTGGATAAAATACATCTAGATGAGCTTACAGGGCATATGTATCCTATGCTGCTGAGTCCCTACCAGCCTTACCTAAGGGAAATCCCTTATTGGCACTCAATCTGTAAATATTCGATCCTGGTTATGTGAGTAAGAGATAGTAGCCGTGGATATCAGAAATAAAATGTTCATTTCAGCCTATTGGAAAGAGATCTATCCAAACAGTATCTCATTTTCATCTGTCAAGGATTTATGAGGGTAAAACTAAGTGTGTTTGTATGTGTGCATATATATATAAATATATGTGTGCACATATGCAGGAGAAAAGTTATAGATATATATGGATACCAAGTTTTGGAGCACATGGGATGAAGGAAGGCAGAGCTCCCAGTCTTATGCCACATAACTCTCCTTGTAGAAAAACTCTTGAGGATTATTAATTTATTCAGCAGGAGGAAAATGACACAGTCCTGTCTTCTCAGCAGACAACAGATGAAGGGAATTAAATATTCACTGATTTCAAGTCAGATGTGATTCACTAACTTCTTTTGCTGCTTAAGTGGTGCCAATGTAGCAGGAGGGGCAATGAGTGGGAAGAGAAGTGTGGGATAAAGCAATTAAAAAATAATAAAAGCTTCCTCTATATCATTGCTGGGTCAGGGTATAGTGCTCAGGCTCTATTCAAAACCATAGCAAAGGCAGTGTGGATGCCAGTAGTACTGACTGCCTGCAGAGATATGCCTCTCTCTGACTTGCCAGACAGGCAGTTTCAACTGCATTAGGACAAAACAGCACTACTTTCCAAAACATTCTACCCACTCAAAAACGTGTCTTACTTTCCTGAGATGAGAACAAGCTCCTACTTCTCCCAGTTCAGAGCCTGTGCTCTCAGAGGGACTGGCTCAGGCAGGTCCATCGGGAAGCTGGTAGCTAAGACTGCCCCAACCCATTGCCTCTTGCAGGGAAAGACATGGGCACTGAATGTGTCCACCACTGTTGAAACAGGAATTGACTGCTTCTCTGAAAATCACCAGAGAAGAAAATAATCTCTGCATTATTTGCTACCAGCATAGCAGATTCCAGTGCTCCACCAGGGGACTCCCATCCTGCCATAACATTTAGTCCAGTAAAAGCAGTGTCAACGGGTGGGTATTTGGTGCAAGAACACTTCGCATCTACACATTGGCAGGTTGTGGATTAAGGAGGTATAAATTCGTAATGCGAAACAATTCTTTAAGCCATTAATGAATTTCTTACCAATTTTCTTTTTTACCTGCTTTATCAATTGATGCTACAAGTCAGTATTAATAATTTAATGTGAACTTGTTGAATTATAACTCCCTTGACTTGTAAAGAGAGAAAAGAGAAATATCTTATCTCTGGAGAAAAATCCCCTAGGTGTTTTTCTTTTTTCTCAAGCTTTTTTTCTGGTCAGTTGAACAGCCCCCCATTGATTTTTTTTTTAGCTGTTTGGGACTTATTTATTAATCCTATGTGGTTCATGGAGAGGGTTTTAATCATTTTTTTTCAATAAAACATATTCTATCAGTAGAGTTGGTGTCCATGTGAATTTCAACATCCTGTAGAGGATGGTTTGCAATAGAAGGGAGATCTGGGAGTATTAATTATCACCATTTAAGAGTTTACCTACCTGGCTTAGTTATAGCATTTCAGACAATATTCTGTGTTTGACTGCCTCAATTTTTTTTCCTGTTTCCTTCTTTAGTTCTTAATAGAATAATTTTATCTGTATTTTATTGTCAGAAAATGTGCATTATTGATGTAATTTTTCATAAAAATATGAAAGATTGTCTAGTTGGTGCACAAAAGAATCAGACTCACCTTATGGATAGGTCTAAGTAGAGAGGAAAAATAGTCCCTGCCCAGTACTGACGCAATGTTAGCCAAAACCAGAGAAAACTCTTACCTTCGCTAAATGTTTGACACTAAATTGGGATGCAGTCAATCGTTCAGTACTCAATCACCTCCCTTAGAATGGTTTTAGATAACCTTAATCAGTTTCTTTTTTGAAAATTTGTGGTTTGCACTTAAGGATTTTCGTTTCATTTCAATTTGGGAGAGATAAGACACTGGCATTGTTTCTTTAATTGAAAGAAACCTGAAATATCAGAGCAAAATGTAACTTGCTGGTAAAAATCCTTTTGTTCAGAAATGAAACAAGCCCTCTTGTATATCACCTGGTTTGCTCAAAATGAATCAAAATCATAGAATTAACCAGGTTGGAAGAGACCTCCAAGATCATACAGTCCAACCTAGCACCCAGCCTTATCCATTCAACTAGACCATGGCACTAAGTGCCTCATCCAGGCTTTTCTTGCACCTGAAAGTAACTCAGATTTCAGTACAAGTTTGTGGGAAATACCATGAACCTGTTGGACCTATCAGTAAACATAGTATCATGAGAATGGACCCAGCAGTCTTGTCCCCACCTTGAGGGTTATAGGAGAGTCAATATTATGCACTGCTGCTTCTGAAATAATGGTGGTAAAAGAAGAAACAATGACCTTTGTTTTCTTTATTAAAAATATCAATCATTGTGCTAATTATTTGAATGTTGTGTTCAGGAAATATGTTTCATAGCTGAATTCTAGGTCAGATATGAATTCATATGCTTTCTGTGCCAAATATTGGAAAATGTTTATTCTTCTGCTCAGCTGCATAGACTTCAAGGTGGCTACAGAGGGATGTCATCCCGCAAGCCTCATTCACTTGGGCTTAAGGGATTTTTATTTATAACTCACTCTAAATGCATTTATTCATTTATTTGCATTTCCCAAAACTGAGTGTTGCTTTAAATAGATAACAGGAAGAGTGTGGAAGACAGTGAGATATGCAACTTTGGTGTTCATTCAAGCATTGTTCCTCATCCCAGTGGCAGTGACAATTACCATGTTAGGCTAATAATTATGGAGTGCTTGGAGATCCCCAATATAAAAAAATTAAATAAAAAGCTATCACTGCTGGTGCTGCAGCCTTCCTGAAGACTTATTTTGCATCAGCAATAATATATTGGGAAAAAGTCTGAAATTTGGCTTAATGCAAGAATTAATTTGCTTTCAAAATCAATTTCTGGCCAAGGAGAACACTTAGAGGTTTGAGGCAGGACTGCTTGCTAGAGACTGACAAAGAAACTCCCTATATGCTTAATTGGAAACACTTTTATAACTCATTGCCGTTTGCACATTATGCTCAGATTGAAAAAGCAGAGCAAGAAAGCTGTCAAAACACAAACGCTCTTTATATCCAAGGCAGTCACTCCATCACAGAGTGAGGCCAGCCAGGGCAAAAGAGTTCACAACCCCACAATAGAAAACAGCTAAGAGGAAGAAGCCTAATTGTTTCTTTTTCCCTTACCTTTCCACTACTGAGTCTCAGTCAGGATGTCACTTTGGAGAATATTCTATCTTACTAAAAATAAATGAATAATCAAAACAAGGGTGTCTCTTTAGTATGCAGGGATTTCTTTCCACTCCTTGAACTGTAATATAATCTGTGGACTGGTCTTTTCACAGCTGGTAATTGAATTAGAAATTATATCAAATGATGTAGGACTTTGACCATATGATGCTCTGGGAGATATGACAATTTCCATTGATGTTAATGGGAATGATTCTCATAAATGACCCAGATATCAATGGGGAAATAGACACTTTAGACTACTAAATACTTAATGTACTTGTATCACAAATTATGACCTTTTAATATTTGAGGAGCTACTTCTACTTAAATACACAGAACATGAAAGATTTGTTCACTGATTATCAGTTTGATCTCACTTCTGTTGTGAGGCAGTGTGGATTGGACTTGTTTTATATTTGCTTTTCTTTAGTGAAACTATTGAAAGACATTGTAAAGGATCCCACTGAAAGTCTAGAGGACTCTGACTGCAGCTGCTTTTTTAAAGGAGAGAGTGTTAGAACCTTCCCAGAGACTGTGGTTCAATTCAGCATGTCGTTAAATAGCTTGAAGGTTTTCTGTCATGCTGGAAACCTGTGCAACCTACCACTCTAACAAATAATTTGTGTGGTTATTTTAAGAGCTAGCATGAGCTGAGGACCACTATCAAATAGTTCTCTGCATGTAAACATTTTGTTTTGAAGGACAAAAGACTTTAATAATGATTCAGGCTATTTCTTGACAGGTGAATACTCTAGAGAAAGTGTAATTTTACTAGTGTAGACTCAGTCTCTCTATCTACTGCATTACATTTCCCAGGTAGTTAAGATTTGAAGGACTGGGTGCGTACTGTTGCCATTAATCACGTCTTCATTTGAGAACATTCTACAGAGGCTGAAAGTGTCTTTCCAGAACAAGTACAAATAGAAAGAAAGCTGTAGTTCTTAAAGGCTCTTCACTGTGCAGAATGGCCTTCCCAAAACCTAAATTGACCAATTAGTGATAAATGTCATGATTGAATGAAGAGGCTTATAACTGAGAAAATAAACTTGTTTCAGTCTTGTGTCCAAGAGATATAAAAGGACAGAAGTCTGTACAATTAATGGACAGACAACCCTTCTCTTAAACAAATTTCTTGAATTTACTTTCTGAATTATCCATAAATATGATATTTATTATTTGTGTACACCAATAGCCAGGGTTAATTTAAAATCATTGACCAAGAAATAATCGGTTCTGTGACACCCTCCTTCACCCCTTGCAAAAGTAACTTGTTCTCTACATTGCTGATTTTAACAAAGTTTTAAATGATATGAAGCCTTGGCTACCAGTGATGGTCTGGGAAGTTGTGGGTTTAGGCTCTAGGGAATCCAACAGGTGTTGCTGCTAACTAGTTAATGCTTTACTCTCAACAGGGACTAAATATTTAAAGCCTATGACCTGCTGTATCTGCAGAAGTTTGAGGCTTTTAATTTTAACATTATTTTTTACCAGTACTGCAGCAAAAGAAAATGTACTTCTACACAGTTTCTTTTTTCCTCTCCTTTTCCCCCTCTGTGGTTCTCTGAAAGGTTAGGTTTGACAATAGAAATATAGTCACAGATACTCTAGGCAACAAATGAGAAATGTTCTTTTGTGACCTTAATGTTGGCAAGTGATAATAACCGGTGAACCATGAAATACTGCTGCAATATTGTTCATGACTTTTCTGTTTTCTGAGATTAATTTTATGTTCTGAAATGAAGTGACAATCATTTATTATTCTGTTTTACATAGCTTCCACTGGGAAGCAAGTATGAAAAGCTTAATTTTCTAGTCCACTTGCAGCAGTGTTTCTAGTGAAGAATCAGATATATGTTTAAATATTCCTTGTTTAATGTGTACAATAAAACTCTTTTGTTTAAAGAATGTCTGGTTTAGGATCTAGTTAACTAGTGTTTAAAAGAGGAAATTACTTTTCTCTCCTAGGGGTTAAATAGTTATAGTACTAACTATTAATACACTATAGGTGTGAAATTTCATAGAATGGAATCATAGAATCAGTCAGGGTTGGAAGGCACCACAAGGATCACCTAGTTCCAAGCCCCCTGCCATGGGCAGGGACACCCTTCCCTAGAGCAGGCTGGCCAGAGCCTCATCCAGCCTGGCCTGAAACACCTCCAGGAATGAGGCCTCAACCACCTCCCTGAGCAACCCAATCCAGGGTCTCATCACTCTCATGGTGAAGAAATTCTTCCTCATGTTCAGTCTGAACCTACCCATCTACAGCTTTGCTCCATTCCTCCTAGTCCTGTCACTCCCTGATAGCCTAAAAAATCCCTCTCCAGCTTTTCTGTAGGCCCCCTTCAGATACTGAAAGGCCACAAGAAGGTCGCCTCGGAGCCTCCTCTTCTCCAGACTGAACAGCCCCAACTCTTTCAGTCTGTCCTCATTGGAGAGCTGCTCCAGCCCTCTGATCATCTTCGTGGCCCTATTTGCAAGAATACTTAATTGTGAGCTACTAACATACTATATGTTCCTAAAGAAATATTTTCCCTTTAACCTGTAGTGTCTTTAAAATGCAGCAATCAGGAATTTAGCCACCAAAAATTTTTTGCTGCCAGCAATTTTGACGAGAAGGTTAGATAAACATTTTCATCAGAGGAAGCATATATAGTTCTCATGTTGAAGCTAGTTCACCTTTCCATGTGCACCATTACTTTTCATCCATAACTTGTTGGTAAGGAAAGAATTTTTAAGGCCTCTCAGTGCAAATCTTACTCATCCAGAGTAGCACTTACCCATATCAATGCTTCCATTGACTTCAGTAATAGCGCTGCTCTGAAATATGTGAGATGAGTAAAGCCAGGAAAATGAAAGGCCTTTAATTTCAAGGTTGGAAGGATGAGGAAAGTAGTTAGCAACAAAAATTTTAAAGTAAATGTGATCTGTTCTTTTTCTTCAAAACATGTATGTGGTTATGCATTTGGATGCAATTCTTTAACTAATTAGGGGTTTCATTCTCAGAGGAGCTGAACACCAAGCATTTTTATTAGTGCTAAATTTCTCAGTAAAGTATTTCAAGAAGCTAAGCACTGGTGGGGGGTTGTATATCTGAAGCAGGGTGCATTCAGAATGCAATGAGTATCCCTTCTTCTGGAAAACTAAACAGTTTCCATGTCTGGTTGTATAAAATTACACACCAGCTCTTTCATTTGTTCATCTCATTTGACATAGGCTGGTTTCGAGGAGTGGATAGGTTCAAAATGAGATTTGTGCAGTTTTATAAGTCAGACCAGAACTAGTAGAATTACTAAAGCACAGGATTAGGTGTCTGACATCAAGAACTGCCAGCAGAAAAGTACTGCTCTGTGTATACTCTGAGTTAGTGGCCATAGACAAGGGGCTACAATTGCAATGTGTGTGTGTAATTAATTAATGAGATATTATATTTTTCCAAAATTAATATTGTTTATTAATTTTGCTATCCAGAACTCTCACCATCCCTGACCACTAATTTTAATAATAATAGGTTCTTCACAAGGTCGTGGAAACTAGAGGAATAGCTAGATCCAGAAATAACTGGAAAAAATATATAAATATTAATTAAACTCAATTGAACTGGAAGGTTTCTGTGGTCAATATACCGCTTACCCACTAGATAGACTCAAAAAGCTCCTTTCTGCTTAGAAGGCTATGGTGAATTACAAAAGGCTTTAATTATTTACTGACAAAACCATTATCTCCCAACTTGTGGGGCTGGCTATAGATTCAGACAGTGCCCAAACATTTTCAGGGAATTCGGTTACTGTCCTGTCAACCGCTGAGTCTTCTGACTCTTCCCAGGCTTCCCAGGCTGGGGAAAGAAGGCAGACAATCTCTGACCTTGTATCTTGGCTCCTCTGGATGATCTGTTTATCTCTAGGACTTCCCACCTTGGAAGGAGACTTTCAGGTGTAGGCAGGATGTCTTGCAACATGCAGTCTTAGCATGTCACGCCGGCTATGCAGGCCAATCGCTTAGAGGCTTTTAGAGCCTGTTCCCATTAAACTCAAGGCAGGCAGTTTCCAGGCAAACAAACTCAGAGCATCAGAATTTGTGACTTTGTGCCAGAGCCATCTTACAGCTTAGCATAATGCTGCAGAAGGCAGTGGCAGAATCACTGCCATAAACAGAGAGCAATAGCAGTAAGGAACAACAGGCACAAATACAATGGCAGAGCACATTGTGTTACCTGCTCAACTCTTTTTATCAATACAGCCTGAGTCTAATGGGCCTTTGGACACAGAATAACCAAAGAGAATCGTTGTTATCCAAGCTTGACCATATTAGGTGAAGCCATAGGCTTGTTTTACCCAAATTTGGGAAAAACACAGGCCTTGCACAAGGCAGGCACAAGCTAAGTGTGTGTACCTTGTTTACCACAGGATGCAAACCAGTCTGGGCAGTCTAGAGTCCTTAGACTCAGTGGCTCCAGGTTCTTTGCCCTTTTTTCCCACAGTTGCTTCTCCCTAAAACAGAAGCTGGGAGAGCAGAAAAACACATCTGGGTGAGCCAGGACATATATAAGCCTATCTTGGCCTATCAGGCCTACCATGGCAATGGTGCACCCATATGAAACACTATGCTCTAAGTCTCTCATAGTGATCAAACAATTGCAAATAATTCTGGAGTCTTAAATATTAAAAAGAAATCCTCTGTGTTAATATTCTGATAAGTAGCTGTAATGGTTTGGGATTTACCTGCCCCCACCCACAAACTCACCAGACTAGACTCAGTCAGCTGGAAATTAAGGAAGTGTCCCAGGTTGAGACGGATCCCTCCCCGAGCAGAGTAAACTCATTACAACATGGATTTTTGGGGAAAGTCAGGAAAAATGAAATTGTATTTGTTATAGTTTAAACTAAATGTAACAGTACAGGGAGAATAAACTATTACAGAAATGTAATAACCCTAAGGAAGATGGGGAAGGTGTCAAGTGGCAGCAAAGCAGCAAAAGCAGCAGTAGCCAAAACAGTGGTGAGGGAAGATAGCAGCAGGAGCAGCAGAAACGCCAGGGGGAAGGCACAAGCTGTGCTACCAGACATAAAGCTCTGGATGCTCCAGTGAAATTATATTAACTTATCCATTGTTGCCATTATATGTCCTATTCCTACACTCAGAGCTTCCACTTCTAAGTGTCTCTGTTAATGATTTTTTTTTTTTTTTTTTCATGTCTGAGCTAGAAATCTAGCTCAAACAGCCACAGGAAGCTATATTTACAGCTTAGCACAATTTACAACCATTCCTCTGTGATCTGTGCTAGATTGTCTGGTCCTGCTCTGGCAGGGCAGTTGGACTTGATGATCTCCTTGAGTCCCTTCAAAGCCCTAATGTCTTGTGATCCTGTGATCCTCTGATATATCCACAATATACACAAATATTTACAGTTGAAAGTCATGCAGAAACACAAAATCCCTCATTACACAGTCAGACTGCCAGGATGCTCCCAACTCAAACCTACTCCTTGCTTCCACCTCTTTCTCTCCCTTCAGAAATAACCAAATCAATTCCTGTATATCTCATGTGATAAATCTGGAGAGACCTGAGGTGAGATGTCAAAAAAGATGGCAAGAAGTTTAGAGAAAGAAAATGGTTATTAAAGAGTTAAGGCAGATGCAACCACACAGACCACCAGAGAGAAGGAGAAGTGAGAACTAACAAGTGTGTGAGAAGTGAATGTCTTATCTTGTATTTTGTTTACTCGCTTCTCTCAGCAGAAGACTGATATAGTCACTATTTTCTCCTCACAGCCACAGATTTAACTTCTCAGTAAAATATTCCAATTATCCTCAAACCAGAATTAGCCTCAAATCAGCATGGTAGCCTAAACTCCAAGTTGGTGTGATGTAGCATGACTCAGTTGGGCTCCCACTGTTCACACATTGCAGGCTGTTGTTTCCTAGTTTAAGGATAATCTTTTTTTTTCTGGAGTATTCTGATTAGATAATTGTCAAAAGCAAGAGTAAAATGTTAAGGTTGACTACTATTATTTACCAAAGTCTCAGATGCCAGGAATTAGATACAGTGCTGTTGCCACTAGATGTGCAATAAATAGTGTTTGTGTTAAGAGTCGGAGATTACTTTGGTTCAAGACAGCTCTTCGCATTATAACTCTACTTGAGGAGCCTTCTTGAAGATTCACAGCAAAGCCCAAGCTAAGACTAAATATAAAGCCAGCATCCTACTGGGATTTAAAACAAATAGAAGACAAATGGCCTTTCTTTTTATCTACTGAAATGGCCATGACTTGAAGTGGATAATTTACTGAATTGCATTTCATTTCCTTGTAATACAGTACATGACATACAAGCAAGATTAGGTGCAGGGATTCAGAAGTAATGAAACAATAGCCTGTGGGTGCTCAGTGGATATTTACACATTTCTTTAAAACATGTTTTACCCAAAAAAATTCAAGAGAAGGCTATCTGCTGCTATTCAGGAATCAGTTTTACAGTGTGATCATGGATTATGCAATCACAACATGCAGTGGTTATATATGAACCACTCAGTTTTCACTATGTAGTTCGGTAAGTCTTCCATACAGGAGGTATATACAAGTTGTGCCAGGGGAATTATAGGCTGGATGTTAGGAGGAAGTTCTTCTCAGAGAGAGTGATTTGCTGTTGGAATGGGCTGCCCAGGGAGGTGGTGGAGTCACCGTCCCTGGAGATGTTTAAGAAAAGCCTGGATGAGGCACTTAGTGCCATGGTCTAGTTGACTGGATAGGACTGTGTGCTAGGTTGGACTGGATGATCTTGGAGGTCTCTTCCAACCTGGTTGATTCTAAGATAAATTCTGTGATAAGACAGACTAGTAAATGTATTTTTTGGTATGGAGAATACAGAACTTTGCTCCAAAGTTATTAAAATTGGATTAGACAGGACAGTCTTGGAGGCTGAGTAAGAAAGAACTCATTCAGAAAGACAGGAAATGTTGGTTTATCTGTCTACACTTTCCCATTCCTACTAAGATAATGTTGTCCCTTGTTTATATATTTTACAATATCTTTGCTGGCATAAAACCTTCCAAGTGGTCAGCATAGCATTTGTGCAGTGTGGAGCTGATCGCTTCAATAGAAACTTCCACATTAAAGTCAGGTGAGAGGTAGTTTAACTTCCAAGTTAAAGTCAGGTGAGAGTGTTTAAGTCTTCGGGTAGGTTCTCAAATGCATGTAGTCTATTCAAGCCTGTTTCAGAGGTGAGTCTAGCCCTTCTTTGGACACTTTGGAGCTTTCAATTTACAGTGCTATATAGTAGCTATCCACATCCATTATCCTCTAACTCATACAGATATGATCAGGAATTTTGGACATGTTAAGCATGTGCAAGAGCAACCTTCATTTTCAGGATACCTACAAAATAGACAGATGCCATTTGAGTGCTCATGGACATCAAACAACAAGATCCTGCATAAGTGTATCAAAGAAAAGGTAGTACCCTTTTTAATTTGAAAGTCTGTTCCTTTGTTACTAGTTGTAACCAGCTCTGCATTGTACATTTTCTGTATGAAAACTCCCATCTCCAGCAAACACGGCATAAAAACTAATTGGGGGATTTATTTCCTGTCCCAATTTTAATGATTCATATCAATTATTTCTTCTGGTGTACAAAGAAACTGTAGCTAGACCTGAACAAAAAGTAAAGTGAAATTAGGAAATTAGAGCACTTCCTCAGCTAGAGTGTTTTTTTTTTTTTTTTCTTATTTCTTTCTCCTAGGAACCAAGAAGTTATATTTTGCTGGAAATAAACAGATTTCTCTTAGTGGAAAATGAAACTTGTTTGTCACAGCAGAGGGCAGAGCTGAAGGTCAGAGCAGAAACTCTGGTTGCTGTGACACATTTTCATGAGCTGGATCATCTCTCTGTGATTGACAAAGCTGACACTTGCAAGAGATGGAGTGAAGGTGAAGGGGTGGCAGATTTCCGTGGTTGCAGGGAGAGGGGGAAACGTAAAAGAGAGACTGATAGTAAGACCCTCTAAGCATGAATTTAAAATCATAAAAAAATAAATAGCTGGCTAAGTGGCAGAGCCCAGAGCTGAGCCCTTAGTGAGTCAGGTATAGGAACAGATGCTTTCCAATGGACTTTAATCAGCTACAGCCCTAGTGGCTTTCTCTACCACCTGCTGTGGTTCAGGGCCTTTGTTTTTTAATGGAAATGCAAGGAATTAAAGAGGTGTCTGGTACCCGGGAATGAAGGAGGGTATTTTTTGCCATTAAAATAAATATATTAAGAAGGCATATTGCAGTGAAGTTCACTATAAAATGAAACAATCCAGACAAAAATCTTGCAGCAGAGTAAAATGAACTTCCATTTTAACTTTAAATCACACTGTCTTGAAAGGTCATTTTCTTTGTGTTTCTTTGATTTCACACTGAGATTTTAATTTCTGCTTCTGTTGGCACATCAACCTACTTTAAGTTTCTCTCCATGTTTTCCCCACAGCTTCAGAACTTTCTATATTGGGCATAGGACAATCAGCAGAGCTCTTCAGTTCCAACCTCATTGATTTGGGCTTTTTTTTTGCACATGCAAGTTGAAGAAATATGATCTAGAATGAACTACTAAACATTTGATGAATATCTGTTGTAAGACTGCAATCAGAAAGCAGGAGTCAGTGTCTCATTGTCTTCATGAATGTATGTAGATATCAAGGTGCAAGAAGATGTAAGCACAACGAAGGCAGAATTAGAGACCTTCAACAGTTACATTGCTTTTTATCATGGACCTCAAATGTAAAGTATATGACTTTACCTATCACTATGATGCAGTCCTACCCCTTCTTTCAGGATGGTGAGAAGCATCTTCTCCCAGAGCTGCTGATTTCATCACTGTCCTATCAAATTACTTCCCACTATGATGTGTATGAACAATCTTAGCCATTTTCAGCCTTCAATTTTTGATTTCTTAAGAATATCAACAAAGAAGAAATACTTTATCTTGCAAGGGGAAGTGGCTGTTAATTTTTTGCCTCCTGCCATCATTTTCTATGATTTTGTTGAACTTAGCTTAGACATCCTTTTGTCTTCAGTCTGAATCAAGCCAGTGTGCTTTTCAGTTTGATCCCTTTCTCAGTTATCATCTAGTTTTTCTTGTTTTCAGCTCATTTTTTTGTCACTGTTGTTTATCATTATTTATGAGACCTAAGAAACAGCAATTTCAGCAAAATAAGACTAACTTCTAACATTGGGAGCTAGCTGTCTGGTACAAATTCACTTCAGAAATATGCTTCTACTGCTGTTCACCAGTTTCAAACTCCTCCTGTAAATCTTAATAAGATCTCAAATCTGGCAAGGAGGGATACCCTTGGGAGAGCTCTAATGATTTGACAGTACTAAACATGTATAGAGGACAAGCAGGATGCTTTGTCTGCAGACTTGTAAAATGTAACATGTTACAGAGTCTTGGCAAGTTAGAGAACTTACATACCATAAATAAGGATAATGAGGCATTGAAAGCAGAGGCGGAGAACCTGAAAGGTCTTTATTATCAAGGCAAATGCTTCTTTTCATCACTAATCCAAAATTGAACAGTCTGACACTGGTGCAGGAAGTTTACAAGTCAGAGGGTGAAAGGTCAGGACTTCGTTTCTGTATTTACGTACGTTTTGGTTTTACAGGGACAAGGATCAATTTGTGCACCATGAGATAACTCCAGATTTGCTTGTGTATCAGAGATTGTATTTTTCTCCACTTGCCAATTTACTTTCTCAAACAACATACATTACAATATAATCTAAGTGCTTTCCTAGTGAATCATACCTTTTTATTGTCTTCTCCCCTCCCCCCCCCCCCCCCCCCCCTTTTTTAAAATGATTTGATAAGGACCTTGTTTTGTCATCATTTAGTCTTTTCATCAAGATAGAGTTATGCATGTTTCTCAGACAGATTCTCTTTGCAATTCTGCTTCTTCATTGCAATTTTGATAGCCATAAAATACAATTTTCTAAAATTGGAGAACAAGCTGATATGCTTCATCCAGCAGAGCTGCAGGCTATTTTTCATGATTGCACATACATTGTGTTGATTATGATGAAGCCAAAAAAGATTTTTGAATAGGAAAAAGAAAAAGAAGAGAGACAAAACAATAGTCTGACTTCTGCAGCCTACCAGAAATTCCTGAAAGAGATTAAAGATGAACATGTCTACGTAATTGTTATCATTCTGTTTTATACTGAGATGATTGAGTATTTTTTCTCTTTTACTAGGTTAAAAAAAAATAGTGTTGATATTTGTATCACAAATTATGGAACATTTTGATGCATACAACTGGTTTTGTGTATTCAAATTATTTGTTATGGAAACCTGCAGCATTGTAACGATTGCAATTGTAGCTCATTAAACAGCACCTGCATGCTTGTCGAAATGCCTCTGTAAGATAGGAACATGTACACCACTGCTCTTGTATAGGTAGAAGCTCAGATACAAAAGGGAAAAGATGTGTATTAACAAACTAATGGTAGGATAAGTGAAAAAATACAGGGACATTTCTATTTGTTAAAGAGATGGATGCCTTTGCTTATATTTAATTTCCATTGGGATTAACATTACTAGTGTTTTATGCAGATCTCCCAGACAAACAACTGTGTAATGGCAGTTCCTTGTGGTCTTTATCTTAGTAGAATGTCAAAAGCAAAGTTGACCACAAGCTACAGCAAGAAGTATGCACCTTAATTTTCTGGAGTTCAGAGAAGAACTTTATTATGGAATAGAATTCAGCTACCACAACTGCCATTCATTCTTTATTCCATCAGATTATTTAATTTCTCTCCTCTCCATTTGTAACTGTTCAAATTCAGCAAAAAGTATTTCCCCCTGTCTCTGTTCTTCAAGAGAACTTCATGCAAGGTATCAGCTGTGATTACTGCAGAAGAGTGACTCAAAAAAGATACTGTAAATATTAATTTCTGGTGAGCATTTTAAAAATAGTCCTTATTGAAAAGGAATAACCCCAAATGTTACGCCATTGAATTGCATTAAATTCCACAGCTAATGTGTTTTCTGAGAATAAAAATGTATTAGCTTTAATTAGTTCTCTGCCAAAAGTGAAATAAATTAAACAGAAACAAGTGCACCCTTATTCTTTCTAGGAGTGTTCTCAAATACACATCAGTTAATCCACTTTCAAGTCACACTTTTGGTTAAGTCAGGTTCATTTTCCTGATTGCTTCTATTTAGGCAGGGCTTTGGAAATGGTCTCCAGTTGTAAAGCAGAGGTTAAGATGTGAATATAAATCAGTGAACTTGAAGCCTGCTATTGGGATCCTGCCTGGGTCAGGCCAACATAGCTTTGCCTAGTTAATCTCTTTTACGCCTTTAACATCATTTGACTGTTATTAATGCTGCCCCTTTCTGCAACTTTTTGAGTAAAAAGACATTGGACTCTTCTGAAATAAAGCCCAACAGTGGCTAATAGCAGGGCTAGTAGCACTGCTGCTGAGGAAAATAGCAGTGACAGCAAGAAACACAGATAAAATTGACACTGAGACTCTGACACAGTAAAGATTAGTTTCTAGTGAAAATTACTCCCTCGTGTACACCAGCAGCGAGACCATCACAGGTATCTTGCCACTTGTATCTACCCCATGGAAAGAGAAACCAGGGAGTTTTATTCACCTTTCTCCACAAGCACAAAGCTGATAGGCTGCCTCTGCCTCCGCCTCCCAGAGGTGCAAATCTGGCAGTTCAAATCCTTCTTTTCATTGCATCAGACACTTTCTGAGTGTGATTCAGTCTCTGGATCCTATAGCAAGACCTAGTCAAGTTAAAGAATATACATAAATAGCACAGATATGTAAATGAAAGCATGAATATAGATGCCTCACCTGGTTATTCTCAGAGGTAAGGCAGTTGGGTTTTGGTTTTTTTTTTTTTTTGCCTTTTTCTCAAGTAACAATCAAATCATATGCATTTTATTCTGCTAATTAGTGGAATTACTATTAAAATTATTATTCTTTTCATACAGTATCAAAATTTTGTCTTATCTCACCATCTATTACATTCTAACATTAAGACACGTTTGCATTTGCTGTTACTCTCTCGTTCACTGGATTTGGCCCTCCGAGTTGCAGAAATTATGGGAGCATATATGGACTAACAATGTGCTGATAAAAAGAAGTTGTAAAGAAAAGCTTAAAGAAATCTTGAGAGATTTTCTTAGATAAAATGCTGTATGATGGGGTCAAAATTGCATCATAAATTTAATCTACAAGAGAGACATTTAAAGTTTCTCCTTGAACTGGAAGAATACAAATAATTTTCTTAGTGTTTTATACTTTTTTTAGTTGAACCTTGGCAGATTTGAAAGCAAGATTTGGGCAGAAGGACTAGATTTTTTTTTTTTTGTAATAAGTTCTGAGATTCAGGAAGGTCTTCTGCTTTAGTTACTAAACCATCAGTGCTCAGCATAGCTTCTTTTCTGGCTTTGTGGCTGTACATAGCCTACACAGAAGTAATACAATATTTTTCTTCTCCTGTTTTTCATTTGTAGGCCAGAGACAAAACACCTTATATCTCACTTTTTTTTTTTTTTTTTTTTTTTGATCTCATTACTTTATGTTACAAGCTCTTTAGGCAAGAATTACCTTTGACTATCAATGTCATAATGAGAGATTACCTATGGTAGAGCCCAGATATGCTTCCACAATAATAAAAAATAGTCACATAAATATGAAAAGAAAACATAGAATCATAGAATCATAGAATCAACCAGGTTGGAAGAGACCTCCAAGATCATCCAGTCCAACCTAGCACCCTGCCCTATCCAATCAACTAGACCATGGCACTAAGTGCCTCATCCAGTCTTTTCTTGAAGATCCCCAGGGACGGTGCCTCCACCACCTCCCTGGGCAGCCCATTCCAATGGCAAATCACTCTCTCTGGCAAGAACTTCCTCCTAATATCCAGCCTATACCTACCCTGGCACAACTTGAGACCGTGTCCACTTGTTCTATTGCTGGTTACCTGGGAGAAGAGGCCACCCCCCACCTGGCTACAATGCCCATTTGAGTTTTTTCTGAAGCAGCAGTTTAGGGAATCTCATGATTTAATCTTTGTGCATGATGTTAACATAAAGATTTAATCATTATGTGAAGTGTTTGTACATGAGCGAGTACGGCGTATGTGCATGTATTGATTAAAACAAGATGTCTGAGGATGTTTGTGCACGTTTTCAGTCCTTATGGAGGAAATCTGAAAAGATGCTTCCCCTCAAAGAGTCAAAAATTAATCTGAATTTGAACTAATTCCCCAAATACAATTTGCCAAGTCTCATAAATTTAGGGTAGAACTTCTGAACTCTGTTCGGAGTACAGCCTCTCTTAATTCACAGCTAGCAGCCGAACTTGTCTTCTTTTTCTTACCTAACTCAGGGAGGGAGACTAGAATACAGAGGAAAGCATAATGAGTAGAATTTCTTTGCATTTTTCTCTCCAGAAGGATTTATAGCTCAGTTCTGTTCCTTTCAGAAAACAGCCAAATTTGCCTTTTTCTAGAACATACATACATATTTTGCACTTATTGGAGCATTTTTCACAGGGAAATAAAAAGATTACTTTAATGGTAATAGTTTTGTGAAAATCTATGCATATTTATGTGTGTATACATATATATTTATATATATATATATGCAATAAATATATAGATAGATATGCAACCGATGTAAAAGACAGCCTAAACAGTTTTTCAGGCTGTGATACTAAACATATGCAGACATTAAGATGGTTACTGTTTTGTGTTTTAACTTGGTACCTGAGATTAAATTTACAACAGTAGCTGAAGTCTCTTTCTGCCCAAGAAAGTGATTAAACATCTCAGGAAATGGCTGTTTGTGAAAGTGTGTTTTTAGCTACCTGGAAATGATGATGAGAGAGCTGGTGGAAGTCCTCACCAAGCCACTTCCCATCATTTATCAGCAGTCCTGGCTAACTGAGGAAGTACCTGGTGACTGGAGACTGGCAAATATGACACCCATCTACAAGAAGGGACAGAAGGAGGATCTGGGGAACTGCAGTCTGATTTTGCACCAGACTTGGTAGAATTAGATAATGGTTGGGCTTGATGATCTTAAAGGTATTTTCCAAACAAAACAATTCTATGATTCTGTGGCTTGGAATTAAATATCATAGAAGATATTCTTTCTTGTGTATTAAAAAGCACTAAGTAAACCAAATAATTTAATTGAAATATAGGAACACTTCAGATAAACAATGATGTTTTATATGAGATAGCTTCAATATGCAGTCATTCTCTCATTTAGCTTATCAGAGTACGTATCATGAAGGAGGTGCAGATGTAAAACACTAACTGAAATCCCAGGATAGGAGTAGTGAAGGTAAAGATTGTCTTCATCTGGTGGTTCTCTTATTAAGTCTCTAATCCTTGGGGGGAAAAAAAAATGTCCATATATACTTTCTACTAAAAAGGAACACTATTGCATATACCAGCATTTATTTTTTTCAACTTTCTTTTTGTGGCAAAAGCTCATCTGTTTAAAGGGATTTCAGTTGTCCATTAAGAATTCCCTGTCTTTATTAAGGTATTAATTATAACAAAACCAGCAGATTTTAACATTCTTCAAAGGGTTAATGGCCCCTCTATTCTGGTTTTAGAAGTGCTGATGTCTCTTTGACAAGACAGAAAATTCTTTTCACTGGCAGGAAATGAAAGCCTTTACTGAACGTCAATGCAAATATTAAACAGGGAGTTAATATTCAACTACTAAGAAGTCATTTACCTGCTGTGAGTGAAGGACTCTATGAGTCATAAGGCATAGTTCAAACTGCACTGAAAACTTATATTTCATACAAATAAACACTCCGAGAACTCATCTTTAAACAACGTGAGAACAATGCATGGGCCTTGCTCTTGGTAGAGACCAGGCACAATGATATCCAATTAACTTTGGGATGATGGTAGTTTTGGCTTGCTGAGACGAGGCACAGTGTGATAACAGTACAGAAATAAAATCTCTGTGAATAGCTCTCAGGGGAGCTTTCAGCTTATCATCATTTTGAGGATTTGAGCAGAGAGAAAAGAAAAATACATAGTGCTAGTCATGGGCATTATTCGGTACCACTATCAGCTTTGGAATTCCTTTTCATTCATTTTGAAGCAGTTCTTATTCTTCTTCAAAACTAGTTTCACAAGAGAAAGATGTAGATCCAAGACCTGATCTCCAGAAAGATGTTCACATAATTTCAGGAATAAAAAGGGCATCTATTTGAGCACTTTATACAGACACGACCATGTGCTTGTGTTGTCAGTGTGGTTAACTGCATCTGGACTTAGAAGAAAGCTGTGCTCAGAAACCCTACACATACAAGTAGAATAGATGTGTTTGTATACATCCACAAAAGAACTGCAGAGTGTATATAATCACTGTGAACGTATTTTTACAATACTTATGTGGGTGACCTACAGTTCTTGATCCTGTCTCACTTTCAGACTCTTTAAGGTAGCATTAAGATTAAAATTTAGTTATAAGTTACTTGCTCTACATAGGAAACACAAACAAATAATCTTTCCAATACTACCTTGTGTATAAAGTTATCTGATACTCTCTTATCATGAGCCCTCCTCTTTATTATTTTTTTACTTTTTTCCCCCCTGTCATAGTAATTTGATCTTTCAAACTGAATTAAGAATTCTTTAAACAGACTTAGTGTTTATTTCCAGATTCATCGAGTTCTTGTGTAACAGGCCTGCATTGCAAAATTAAGGCTTGAGTGACAGAGGCTTTTACCTAGCAAAGTTTCTCAGAAAACATGACATCAACACTGAAATCACTTGCTTAGACTATGGATTTTCTCTCTGAAATTATACAGCTGTATACTAGTCCATTCCAATAACTCAGATGTGCCAGCACCAAGTTGTGAAGCAGACAATTGAGATCTCAGAGGCAAAAATGAATCCTAGCAGTATTTCTAAGGTGTTAAAAAGAGATTTTTTGTTGATAGCATAGATGTTGTTCCGTAGATAAAGTTGGTATTACTTCACTTGTACTTAAAGTGTATAGGTTTCAGTCCCCCTGCCATTCTTGTCTTTGAACCATTCTTTATTGTAAATTCCACTGAAAAAGAAAAAGAACTTGCTGTCCTAACCGTGTATCAGTACACTGGAAGATTGAACTTCTAAGCACAGATGTCTGAAGATTTATGTCAATCTGGCAACTGTAAACAAAATTGTGAGCCTACACTCTCTTTTTGTCACTGGAAAATGGATTCTGGAATCAGGAATTATTTTTATTAATAGGAGTGGAAAAAAAATAGTAGAAAAATTAGTACATCAATGGAAGAGAACAGAAATAGAACATGGTTTTTGCCTGAGGTCCAGTTTATTTCAAGGACTTGAAGTGATCCTTATTGCCAAATGGTTCATTGTTTTTCATTATAATTAATTTAAAACCTAGGGATAGGTTCAAGTAAACAATTTTACAAGTTAAGCTACCTAATACTTATGTCTACTTCTGTATCATCACTAGATATCCACATTTTTCCCCAAAATTCTTTTCTAGAAGCCTAAATATTTCTGACACTGGCATAATTTTTGGTGGTTCTTCCACACAGAACACTCAGCAGCATTGGGCCAAACTTGGAAGCTTAGTATTTCATTGATAACGGTTTTCCATATGGCAAATTGTTTCTTTCTTCTTGTGGCTTGGTTTTTCACTGGACTTGCCTTTTTCTGTTAATACTGCTCATTTTAGCTGCTTGAAATGAAATCACAATGACAATGGAGTAAAGTTTTGTTTGGTTTGGTTTAGTTTGTTTTCTCACAGCCTTTTATAAGAAACTTTATCAAAGGCTTCCAGGAGGTTCCAATAAATTATTTTAACTAGCTCTTATTCTAGTATATACAGGATAAGATTCACCTCCAAACTTTACTGCTTAATTCTTTCTAAGTGCTGTTAGTGTGTGCAGTTTGGTTAGTCTAATTAGTATTTCAGCTCTTTTACCAGGTACTGAGGAAAGTTTATGCTGACTGCTATTGCTAGAATCTGTTTGGGGTTTTTTTCCATTCTAGGTACATCTAGATACATCTAGGTGCATTTACTACTTCCTAGTCTTCTGCAATGTAAATTATTGCAATGAACAACTGCTTATGGCTAGTGCTTCAAAAGGCAGTGCTTTGTGTTTGCTTCAGCCACATTCTACCCCTTAATGTAATCTTCAATTACACTCAAACAAAAATAAGTATGATGAATTTGACCATTAGAGTTGCATGTGGTAACTATTTTTTCAAGTGTTTGCAGTTCCTAACCCAGATTCAGGTTCTGTTTTGGACTGTGAAAGGTCTCTGTAGAAAGATAGTATGGCTTAATCTCTACAGTTAGTCTCACACTCAGAAGTTTAGGTGTACCTTATTACTGGCTCTGGTAAGGACTTGCTGTATGGTATTTGGCAAATGATCTCTCTGTGTTTCCACTCTTATGAGTGGCATCATCATCACCTTGTTTACTAATGGAACCTCTGTTTACCATGGGACCTCTCTTTCTCCCTTCTGGATATTTTGTCTGTGTTCAGAGCTGATATTCCTGTGGTAAATGAGAGCTTAAAGTGTAGTGCATTGTATTTAGGGTGGTATTTTATAGGTTGGGTCCAAACCTAATTTAGCTTTTCATGTGGCTGTAAACATGGTGTCAGTAGTTTCTAGACAACAGAGATAAGCAGGGTTTTCACTTGTATAATCCTTAAGAAAGTTTTCTTCTCAGCACCATTTTATTGAGATTCTTAACACAGTAATTTGGTTTCAGTTTTCTGCATGAAGGATTTCCTTTTTTAGGTAAAACAAGTCTTCTAAATCACATTGATAGAAACAAGGACTTCCCTTTGTGATAATGAAGAAATCATCAACACTAATTAAATTTTTTACTTTCTTCTCAGTCTTTGTATAGGATGAAACCAGCAAAGATAATTAGTTTGTCTCTGAGAATTTGTTTCAGGCAGTCAGAAAGGAAAGTGCCAGCAAATGTTAGTCATAAAGGTTAGAAGACAAACTGAACAACAATATAGTAAATTCAGAAAGAACTCTAAAGACAGTGTTAGCCTTACTGAGTCTGCCTTTATTGCTTACTACTTAACCTTTTATATGGTCTAGAGTGAAGATTTAATTAGAGTGTTAAAAACCTATATAAGCACTCCCCCAGACTCTCCTTTTTATATAAGGCATCTTTCTATGCTTATAGCATAATCAGGATTTTGCATGTGTACATTCTATGTCAGATTTCCTAGAGGTTTGCTTGTATTTTATTCAAATTTGGGCTATGTTTGTTTCAGCTTTCCCCCCGGTGAGTTCTAATGAATTTTATTTTCTTGGCGCAACGCATACAAGAGTGCTTTGGTCTAATGAAACCAGCAGAGGGTTGAGCTGCTGAAATAGCTGTATTCTATCTCTAACTGTAGCTTGCCTGGGAAGGTCACTTCTGCAATGTAATTGTGGATCACCAGATGGCACTCTCGCAGACACTATATCAAGTCAGAAACCCTATTTGTCAAAAGGGAAAAGAATATATAACTCTTTTTACACTTCTGCTTTCTGTAATCTCACCAGGTCACACTATTCTGTTACCATCTTTTTGATACTGTCTCACAAATTTATTTTCCTGATCTTGGTCCTGCTCTCTACTCAAATCCAGTATGTGTTTTACGAATTTGTCTAAGTTTATGACTTTCACACTCCCTTTTAACTCTTTTCCCATTACCTGAAATGTAATTTCTTTTTCTTGTGGCTCAGAATATCATCATACTTCCATTGTCTCAAGTTTCATATGTGTGTTAAAGTAGGACATTTGAAATTTCTTTCTCTTCTCATTCCTGACTTTTTTCTAGTTCCTCTATAGTGGATAAAAGCACACATTAGATTGTGTTTTGAGCAGCACAACCTCTGCACTGGCTTCTCTAAAGCAGAACAGAGTGCAGAGGTGAGTGCAGTGTGGTGTGATGGGGCAATGGTAGAATGCCAGTCATGTCAGACCTCTGCTAAGATGCAGCTTGGAAGTGCACTTTCTTGCTTATCAGGAGCGACATGTCACTAGCAGTAGCCAGCTAGAGGTACTGCCTGTAGGAATATACATGACTGCAGTGTGTCTGTCTAGGGCAGAGTTGATTTTGTCATAGTAATCCAGATGTGCTTTGAATTTGTGACTAAAAGAGTCTTGATAGCACTCCAGCATGTTGACTGTTGCTGAACAGTGCTTTTCATAGAATCATAGAATGGTTTAGGTTGGAAGGGACCTCGAAGCTCATCCAGTTCCAACCCCCTGCCATAGGCAGGGACACCTCCCACTAGAACAGGTCGCTCAAGGCCTCATCCAACCTGGCCTTGAACACCCCCAGGGAGAGAGCAGCCACAGCCTCCCTGGGCAACCTGTGCCAGTGTCTCATTACCCTCACTGGAAAGAATCCTTTCCTAACATCTAGTTTGAATCTCCCCTCTTCCAGTTTAAACCCATTACCACTCATCCTGTCATTACAAGACCTTGTAAATTGTCCCTCCCCAGACTTCCTGTACGCCCTCTACAGATACTGGAAGGCCACTATAAGGTCTCCTTGAAGCCTTCTCTTCTCCAGGCTGAAAAGCCTCAACTCTTGTAGCCTGTCCTCATAGCAGAGGTGCTCCAGCCCTCTGATCATCTTTGTGGCTCTTCTCTGGACTCACTCTAACAGTTCAATGTCCTTCTTGTTCTGGGGGCTCCAGAAAAGCACACAGCACTCCAGGTGAGGTCTGACAAGATACTCTCCCTTGCCCTGCTGGCCACGCTTCCCTTGATGCAGCCCAGGACACGGTTAGCTATCTGGGCTGCACATGCACAATGCCATCTCATGTTGAGCTTTTCATCAATCCAGCATCTCAGCATTAAGACTTTCTGGTTTTCCTACTCTGTCTCCCCAGTGAGTAGACTGGGGGAACAGAAGAAGCTGAGAAGAAAGTTGATCCAAAGTGACCAATAAGATATTGTATGTTGGGGGGGTTTTTTTATGTTTTTTTTTTTTTCTTTTCTTACTAAACTATTTTTTATCCCATCTCACAAGTGCTTTTAGTTTTGCTTTTCCTATTCTCTGCACAGTCTCACTGGGGTGGAGAGAGAGCAAACAAATGTGTAGTGCTTAGCTGCTTGGAGTTTACCCACCATGGACACACCTGTTGACAGGTGATAAGCAGTAGGATCAAGCCTGGGGGAGGGTAAGAGAATGAATTGTTATGCAGGTCAGAACATGACCACAAGTGATTAAAGTATTAATCTAGTTTTGGAGCAGCAAATCTCATCTCCATTACATCAGACTTGTCAGGTCTGTACCTCTCATATTCTTTTGCTGCACTATATATAAAGCATTCCTTATGTTCTCACTCTGATCAGTCCATCTGCATACTCTGGATGCATTGCTCCCACCCTCCCCACACTGTTACAGTGATTTCTGTTCAGTGACATGTTTCTTGATGTCCATATTTTCCCATAAATATCTTTGTGCTGCTCTTCCATATTGTCCTCCATTTGTGGAACATGCTGTGGTTGGTCACTTCTTTCTTCCCTGTCAAACAGTCTGTCAGTCGTCATCTTTGCTTTGACAGTTCCTCTCTACAGTGATAAATTTCCCCCATTAGGAGTTACTGCAGAGCCTGCAATTCCATATAATAGTATGCAAACAACATTTCACCTTATACAGCATTCTCTGAGACACTTCCTTTCAACAGCCATTTCCTTACATTTGCAGAGCAACACACGTAGTCTATGTGACTCCTACAGAGAGCTACAGAGAGCTAAATCCACATGTAAATCTTTGAAATTTTCAGATTATCTATCACTCTAACCAGCCCTATAAATCTGATTGCACATCTTTCAAATAAATAACTATGAGTTTAGCCTGAAGCTGTTACTGTTTTTCAATCTGTATCTATCAGCTGAAATTTTATGTGCACTCAATAATTGTTATTTCATTGTTAGGAGTTCTCTTATTGCTGCCTGCAATAACATTCATTTCAGTGATATGGATGTAAAAGATTCTTTGTTTCTCACACAGAGCAGTTAAATTGTAAGACAACGTTAGTTAATAGCAGTGTCGTTATCGTAAGAAGTTGTATATCACATTTCTTGCTTTTAAAAGGTTCTGAAAACATTCTAGGTCAAACCCCAGAGAGATTGTGAGGTCTCCTTCTCTGGAGACTTTCAAGACCTGTCTGGATGTGTTCCTCTGTGATCTGTGTTAGATAGTATTGTCCTGCTCTGGCAGAGGGGTTGGACTCGATGATCTCCTGGGGTCCCTTCCAACCCCTAACATCCTGTGAGCCTGTGAACAATTCTGATCTTGATGAGACTGGAAAAATCCTGAAATACAAGTTATATTAAAAAAAAAAAAAGGAAAAAAAAAAAAAAGGAAGTCTAACTTAGAAAATTATTTGAAATTGTGATGATTTTTTCAAAGTACCAAGTCTGAGTTATTTCACAGTTGGCTGCTCTACCTGTGACTGCTGTGTATGTCCATATCTGAGATGTGCGACATAATCTGCAGGCATCTGTGTACATCTGTACACTTAGACATGTCTACCCATTTCTGAGCACTTCATGAGAAGCATTGTCTGTTGCTTCTAATTTTACATTCTCACACAAAAACATCTACGCCTTTGGTATTATTATCAAAGCATATTATCAATAAAATTGATGTCACTGGTATAGCAAAGACATGTTTTACAGTCTTCTCATGTTTAGTAAGTGAAACATAATTCATGCTTTATTAAATTAGAGTTTGACTCTAAAACATCATAGGTTTCTAAACATTTCAGTACTGAAGATATTTAACTCAGGGGACATGAGAGTGGATGGGGAATGCCATTATCATGAAGAACAAAGTGAAAGTAAGAGTAAAAGAGTATAGAGGGGATGTATGACAGGCACTGAGGAAGTGTTTTGAAATGCAGATTGTTTTAGTTTTGTGCCCAGACATGGTAATCTCATGAACTATTTGGGTCTCTGATTGTCTGTCTCATCCAATGGCATCATAAAATGTTTAGAGAAAAGCTGTCTCTTGCTAGAGTGTTGAAAAGTTGTAGAGCAACTAAGAATATTCAAAGAATTCCCAATGAGATGACTAGCAACAGCCTTAACTGTGGCCTTTATGTGCTATAGAAATTATAACTGTTTTTATCGAAAGTGGAGTAATTGAGAATTCAAATAATCATAGAATCAACCAGGTTGGAAGAGACCTCCAAGATCATCCAGTCCAACCTAGCACCCAGCCCTAGCCAATCAACTAGACCATGGCACTAAGTGCCTCATCCAGGCTTTTTTTTTAACACCTCCAGAGATGGTGACTCCGCCACCTCCCTGAGCAGCCCATTCCAACAGCAAATCACTCTCTCTGGAAATAACTTCCTCCTAATATCCAGCTTAGACCTCCCCTGGCACAACTTGAGTCTGTGTCCCCTTGTTCTGTCGCTGGTTGCCTGAGAGAAGAGACCAACCCCCACCTGGCTACAACCTCCTGTCAGATAGTTGTAGACAACAATGAGGTCACCCCTGAGCCTCCTCTTCTCCAGGCTAAACAACCCCAGCTCCCTCAGCATCTCCTCATGGGGTTTGTATTCCAGGGGGACAGCCTGTACTGGTGCAGTTTATTATTCCTCCCCAGATGCAGGACTCTGTACTTGTCCTTGTTGAACCTCATTTGGTTCCTCTGTGCCCAGCTCTCCAGTCTGCCCAGGTCTCACTGGGTGTCTACACAGCCTTCAACTGTATCAGCCAAGCCTCCCAGTTTGGTGTCATCAGCAAACTTGCTGAGCAGACACTCTGTCCCCTCATCAATGCCATTGATGAAGATGAACAGGACTGGACCCAGCACTGGACTCCACTGGTTACCGCTCTCCATCTGGACCTAGCACCATTGATCATCACTCTTTAAACTCTATCTTGTAACAAGTACCTAATCCACTTCACTGTTTGCTCTTCCATCCCACACTTCCTGAGCTTGCTCACTAAATGTGAGCAAGGAAGGTTCTACCTCAACATAAGAGGAGGGTCTTCTTTCCTGTAAGGGTCACAGAGCACTGGAATGGGCTCCCCAGAGAAGTTGTGGAGTCTCTTCTCTGGAGGCTTTCAAGGCCTGTCTGGTTGTGTTCCTCTGTGATCTGTGCTAGATTGTGTGGCCCTGCACTGGCAGGAGGATTGGACTTGATGATCTCCTTAGGTCCCTTCCAATCCCTAACATCTGTGATCCTGTGAAATGCAAGGTTTTTGGAATGAGTATGGAAAGAAGAACCTAACTATGTAAGCCAATGAGATGTTGACCCTCTAGAAGTTTGCTCACAGTAGAAGAAAACATTTACATTTTATTGTATTATTTTCCCTTATGCCAAATATTATCCAGCCTTTCCTGGACATTCATTGCAGATAGATGGGACTTCCATTCTTTCATAGAAACTTTGTCCTTCTGTTGTTAGCAGGGCTGAAAGGTTGTTTGTTTGTTTGTTTGTTTTTTATAATTAGAAATGCACAACATCAAATTGATTTAAATGTTCTTTTGTGTTCATTCTCACCCATTTGGTCTTAGAGCCTTTTACTGTCATCCTTCTGCAGCTGCAGTGGTGCTCATGTTGACAGGGAGAAGTGACAAGTTACGTAGATGAGACCAATGAGGTTCTGAAGGCAAACAGAAGATCACTATTTGAATACATAGTAGCAGGAGATTTGAAATAGTCTAACTCCCTGAAAGGATTTAAAGGGGGAAAACTTCTGCATACAGGGAATATGTTAAAATGGTTTTGGTGCCAACAGTCTGAAAAACCAAGGAAGGATCTGAAATGTATGACTCATTGAACATCCCAGGTGAGTTCTGGTGATTTGATGAACAAAGCAGCTCTTCCACACCTAGGAGCTTTAGGCACAGTACTCCCACTCAGTGCTGCTTCTCTGCATTGTCTGTCGTGTTATCTCTCTGATACTTCTCAAGGTTAACAAATTCATAACGAGTGATATGGTTGCAAAGGTAATAGCAGACCTCAGGAGGTGAATGAGAAAAGGACTCCAACAATGCCTTAGTGAGAAATCTAAATGAAGGTAGGCAAAGAAGCAGTTTTGTTTATGTTTTAGTAATGAAATATTGGAATGAGAGAATGTCCAGATCTATACTCTTCTTTAAGCATAGAGTTCTTGCAAGGCCATGTTCTAGTCCTGTTTTTTAATTCTCTGGATATAAATCTGTGTTCATGACTGGCCAATGAGCAAACTCTACAACAAGGGAAGACAAAGAGCTCAGCACTGCATTACCCTTTAGGGCAAAACAAGAGGTGTCCATTTTTCTAGTGTATGAAAATCAAGTATGTCAAAACTACTTCTATTGCCATAGTATACTAGGCTTTCTGAAAAGGTTAGGAATCATTCTAAATGGACTGTCATTCTAGAGTGTTTTATTTCATCTCACATCAGTACAGAGCCAGAATCATATATAAATTACAGTGAACAGCTAGAATGTTTAGATATTCATACCATATACATTTTTAATATAGAGACCAATTTAGTGAATTTAAGACTCAGTGAAAGATAAATTTAACAGATGAGAAATGCTGATAAAAGCTGAATAGCCACCAAGGAGAGGGGAGGAGAGGAAAGGAGAGCTCCTTACCAACCAAAGCAAGAAATGGCACCTGGTGTGAAAAAGAAGCCATTTAGTCACCTACTGAAGGGGAGAAGGAATTCTTCTAAATAAGATAATGACCACTCAGTCTCTTATTCAGGGAAAAAAGAGATTGGGGAAAAAAGTGAAACTGTGTTTTCATTCATATATGATTTCCAGATTTAGCACAGAGCTTAGAGAAGATGATTGCTTTTCCTGGTCAACATCTGGAGATAAAGGGTGAAAGCCACAGGGCACAAAATGAAAAATCTGTCCGTGTTTTGAGAATTATCTTTCCCATAGTATTTCTACCATGTAAATGCCTAGCCTAGGATTTATCCAAAAGTCCCTGGAAGTCAATGGAGGTAAATCAAGCCATCTAAGCTCAGGATCATCACAGTAAAGATGAATTTCACTTTACAAGTGTGTCTCTCACCTGATTTACCTTAAAGAGGACTTGAAAGTAATTTAGATATGTAAACTTAGGAACCTATAGGCACACACATAGGTCAACATAGAAACACAGAATCAAAGAATTAACCAGGTTGGAAGAGACCTCCAAGATCATCCAGTCCAACCTATTCCCCAGCCCTGTCCAATTAACCAGACCATGGCACCGAGGGCCTCATCCAGTCTTTTCTTGAACACCTCCAGGGATGGTGACTCCACCACCTCCCTGGGCAGCCCATTCCAATGGCAAATCTCTCTCTCTGGGAAGAACTTCCTCCTAATATCCACCCTTTACCTCTCACAGCACAACTTGAGACTGTGTCCCCTTGTTTTGTTGCTGGTATACTGGGAGAAGAGACCAACCCCTACCTGGCTACAGCCTCCTTTCAGGTAGTTGTAGACAGCAATGAGGTCACCCCTGAGCCTCCTCTTCTCCAGGCTAAACAAGCCCAGAATGCAACGGTTCAAAGCTCCAATTATAGTCAGCAGCAATATAATCAATGCAGCTATTGGAGCACGGAGGCAAGTTGAATTCATGTGACAATGCCTGTTGCAGTCTCAGCTGGTACATTCCACCTTGCAGCAGGCTGATTCTGCACAGGATCTTAAGCATGCCTGATGTATCTGTCAGCTGTATCCAGCTTTCTCAGAGACCATAGGACATCTTAACTAGTACTAAGTGTTTGATTTTATGCAACTGAGCTGTGACCCTAATGTCTGGCAGGCCCAAATCTATTGAGTAGTTCTCCAGAAAACAGAAGGGGAAGTGAGACCTCAAGTGTGCCTCCAGGCACTTTCATTTAAAAGTCTTTAACTCTGAATTGAATCCTTGCTCCATACTTGCTCAGCTGAATCTCATCATGGAACCTTGTATGACCAATTTTGCCCTCAAGTCTTGATGTCACATAAAGCAGTTTGGAAGTCTTGAAATGCTTCACTAGGGCTTAACACCCCTAAGATTCCATGAATTCTAGCTACAGAATTGTGAGCTTTGGAGCTGTGAGCTTTGGAGTCCCGCCAGCCTCTGTGAAGGTACAGATAACCCCTCACTGCTGGACATGTTGACCTAGCCCTCAGATAGAGGTGTTCTCATTTAAATAGGACTTTGCACATTTAGTGCAGGCAGAGTTGAAAAAGATAGAAAAGTGCTCATAAATGTTACAGTGATATTAAGATAGGAAACTGGGCAAGAGAACACCTGTTGCTGTGATTTGTTTTAAGAGTCAAGGTACTGGCACATATGGAGCTTCACTTGATTAAACAAAGTCCTGACTGTTCTGTAGCAAGTCTGTGTGCCCTAGGACTGCACAGTGCAAATAGTGGGACACTAGAAATCAGAACTGTCAGAAAATTCACCTGCTAGTCATCAAAGTCCTATGGAATCCATTAAGCTCTGGGATGATATTCTCCATGTGATTTGGTATTTTTCTGTTCTTTTTCAGGGAAAAAAAAAAATCCCATTAGCTCTAGTTTTCAGCAGGGAGAGAGACATTCTCTTTAATCAGAAAGGTTTCCCTTTATCTTTGAGGGAAAGTACTAGGAAAGCTACTTTGCTACTGCTGCTTTGTCTGTATCTGCCCTATCTTCTGTGCTGTACATCCTAGCTCTAAAATTGCTTGGAAATATATACATACATAAGTAGTGCAGAAAAAGGCAGTAACATGACTGGAAGCTGGAGCACGGACAACACAATTTGTCTCGCTGTACCCTTGTCTGCTAAGGTGCATTAATCTTACAATAGCAAAATGTTATTAATGGTAATTTGAAAGATAGAAGTAGGTTACTTTCAAACCGATTTATTTCTCTGGGCAGCACCACTCTATGCTAGTGCATTTACAGCTAGAATTCAAGGATAGTAATGTATGCAATTGCCAGCAAACCAAGTAACCAGCTATGCTTTCAGGCTTGATAGACAAATGCCTGTTTAACACAACTTCTGTTTTCAAAACAGTTTCTTTGTATTTTCAACATCTGTTGACAGAAGCCTGAACATAGGAACTATGCTAAATCTTTACTCTGAATGCAACACTTCTGTGATATGATCTATTGCAGAAAGATCGAGCTGAAATTGGATCAGGAAAGTAGACTTGCAATTCTGAGTTATCAAAACGATATAATGTTGTTATACAGCATAGTTTCAGAAAACATAGTGCCAAAAAAGATTGCTGTGGCTATTTTTAAGATGTAAGACTATAAAAGTAGAGGCTTACACAGCTTTTTTTTTTTTTCCCCCAATATTACAATTTGAGATTTTGTGTTGACCGAGGAAAATATATTTAATGGGAATGAAAAATACCCCTTACTTTTTAGAAGAATAACTTATAAGAATGGTTATTTATACTAGAATATCAACACTTGGAGATATTTTTTCTTCTGAGGCAAAAATCCTGAAAGGGACAGTGCATACTTTGCCAATGTTCAGCACAGTAATGGAGTCATTAGAGTAAATTACTACATTTGCTTCACCAAATACCCATGTAAATGATTGTGTTAACGTCTAGTCTATCAGCTTAATAATATTCATTAGCAAACTGGGTGTTTCAGCTCCAATCAAGATAAAATGAGGCCTGGTGAAAGAGATTTTGTGGAGCTCTGCTTTGACAGATCCCACAGCAGGATTGATGCATGTAATTGAGGGGATTGAATTATCACTGAAAGCAAAAATTGGCCAGCATTATGTGTTTCCAAAAGCGGAGCTGAGTAGATCAAAGCCACTCTTTGTTTACCTGTACAAGGATTTACTTTCTTTTCCAATGGTCCGAGTATATATTTACAGTGAGGGCTCACAGGAAAAAGCTATTCCAATCTATTCTAACATCTTTACTTTGTACTTTAAAGAAGAATGCAATGTTCTATGTACATGATAATTCAGTTTAAATATAGCTAAAGCTATAATGAAAATCATCAAAGAAATGTAAAGTTCCCCACAGAGTCACTCTTAAGATAAAACTCATACTAAATTTTTAGTCAAGACCTGCATTGCTAATAAACCAGAATGTCATTTCACAGTAGAGTAAGTAAAATGGAACATCTTTTAATCCAATTTACATTTGAGAGAAGATGTGTTAGTTTTGCTCTTAAAACTTGGCCCATTCCTACTCAAAATGCTTACCAGTCTGTTATAAATTGTCTCAAGACTACATTCCCTGCTTTTCTTTGTATAACTACAGGGTCTGGATAAAGTCTAGTCAAGAATTTCCAATTTTCAGTCTATTCAAATATTTCCCTGGGAAGCAGAGGCTTCAAGGAGTCATTCAACAGATCAGGCTCTGGGCCATGAAAGTTCACCCTCACCACACATTCTCACTCACCCATTTAGATATCTCCTCTTTAGGAGACTCTGTGTTAACCTCTCCTTAAGAAATGTAGAAGGAAAGATAAAACCAGTGAATTCTTAATTATAGTCATCTGGTTTAGTGTGCATATCTTTTATGGACAATATCATCATTTTGTTTTATATAAGATGTGATTAGATAAATTGATCTCTTGACATAAAATGAAGTTCCTGGATTAAAAATAGAAAGGATTTCTGATTCTGTATTTATAATTTGACAGAGATGTATTTCACCATGGCATATCTTCCTGTTCTCCGCTAATTTGGGGCCAGAAATTTGCACTATATGCTGCAAATTGTGTTTCAAAATTTCCGGTTGTTGGACACCAACATTATTATTGACAACAGAATCAGACATTTAATTATCTTGCCACATGTATTGAGGGCTGTAACACTGAAAGAAAGAAAATGCTACATAGATTTTTTTCTGTACAGTTTCTTGAATATTAACTTCATTAAAGACAGATCAAATTTCATGGAGGATGCTCATCAGCATGAAGAAAGGCAATTGTACAAAACTATGTTGCAGCAGTTGAAGAACTAGAGGAGAGCTTAGTCCTTATGAAATGGAAGTACTCTTAGCTTTCTGTATCTTGGTTTTTCTTAATCCTATTTTAAACTGAAAATAGTTTTATCAGTTACAGAAGCTGTGTTCTAGAAAAAAAAGTAAATCATAAACCAAACACCTTACATACAATTCCTTAGTTTAGCAGTATGATTTTTGCAGATACGCATATAACCTCTTTTCATGTGTCGGTTTGAGGCTAATTGGAATATTGTACTGTCAGAAATGAAATCTTTAACTGTGAGAAGAAGGGAAAAAACAGCAGTACCCTATATCACTCATTCTTCTGCTGAGAAATGCAACTAGTCAAAATATAGATAAGACACTCACTTCTCACACACTTCTTAGTTCTCACTTCTGCTCCTTCTCTTTGGCAATCTGTGTGTGGTGGCATCTGCCTTAATTCTAATCCAACCTAACCCTTTATTTCCCCTAACCTTCTTCTTGTCCTTTTGACATCTCATCTCAGACCTCTCCAGATTTATCACGTGAGATATACAGGGACTGATCTTGTTATTTCTTAGGGGAGGGAAAGGGGTGAGGGGGGGGGGAGTTTGGGTCAGGAGCCTCCTGGCAGTCTGATTGTTTTCGGGAGGGATTTTGTGTTTCCTGTATTACTTTTAACTTGTATATAACTGTAAATATTTGTTTGTGTCTATGTACGTTTGTAAATTGTGCTAAACTGTAAGTATTGCTTCGTTCCTTAACTTCCAGATGTCTCAGTTTAGTTTGGTTGAATTCATTGGGGGGGGTGGGGGATAGGTAACTCCCAAACCATCACATTTGCAATGCTAGCTGAAAGGGGAAAAGAGACAGTAACTTGGTTTATTCTGGAAACAGCAGGTAGTTTGATCTATTTTTGCTGCAGACCATTTCCCAGGACACTGTGATTCTTATATTTTTAATCAAATGTGTGAATCGAAAACTGTGGTGTGACCTTTGGAAAAGACACTGCAGGACATCGGCTGAAGCTGTGAATAGTTTAAGCACAAACAGGAAGTTGACTTGGTTGTTCTGCAGTAATTTATGGAGTAGGAGTTGCAGTTTCAAAACATTTTTAATTGCTACGTTTCATCTGCTATGCAGTATTGTGTGACAACAGCTAAGAATGAAATGTCAGTGCCCATGTTCCAGCATAAATTTATGCAGTGTGAAAGAACCCTGTTGATTTCAGTAAGTTTTTCAGATTTGCCTGAATTACTTTTAGGTTGAATAGGGAGTGGAGAGATCCTCAGTCTTGCAAAGCATTTAAGTAAATGCATAGATTTGTTTTTTATTAAATCTTCTTATGATGAAGAGTAATTTTAATATATAGGGGGAATAAAATGAGAAGGGATTTTACAGTGACCTCTGTATCCCTTCCTGGGATAACACTCATTGATAAACAGGTCACTTTTTGGATGGAAATATATTAATACCCACTCTCTCTTCTTTTAGTTGATAATTTTGGTAACTTAGCCCTCTGAAAAATTACAGACATTTCTCTTACAGGAGCAAAGTTTAACAGGTCCCTAGGAACACCTTATTTTTCTAACTTGAAGGCAAAGATCCCTACAATCATGTTTTTGGGGATTATAGAAGAAAAAAAATCAGAACTACAATTCTAGGCCCAAAGTCTCATCAATAGCTTGTGGAAGATGGACTTACATCCACAGCACAGCTTTCAAAATCTGTTACTTTCAAAATCACTTACTCTTGCTTCCTTAGAGAACAATATACCATATCAGGTGCTGCATACTGCTTCTTGGTGATGTCTATGATACACACTGTAAGCAGCCAAGTCTTCCCATAAACCATTAGAATAAAAAGTAAATCCTCTGTGGGAGAACAGAGATAACCACTGATCACTAGCAGGATCAGAAACGTGTGATCCAGTTGATCATATTTATACAGTTGTTAGAATGATATACTCCTAACAGAGAGGAACTAATTGACAACCAGCAACAGAACAAGGGGACACAGTCTCAAGTTGTGCTGGGAGAGGTTTCAGCTGGATGTTAGGAGGAAGTTCTTCCCAGAGAGACTGATTTGCCATTGGAATGGGCTGTCCAGGAAGGTGGTGGAGTCACTGTCCCTGGAGGTGCTCAATAAAAGCCTGGATGAGGCACTTAGTGCCATGGTCTAGTTGACTGGCTAGGCCTGGGGGGTAGGTTGGATTGGATGATCTTGGAGGTCTCTTCCAACATGGTTGATTCTATGTTTCTGTGATTCTATTCTAAAATATAATCTGATTGTTTCCATAAATGAGAATGAAATTCTGAAGACATTATTTATAGAGAAGATTAATTGTTTGAGCTTATACAAGCTTTTAGATTTCTTTATCAACCAGGAACTACATTTTGATAAGATCACCAGAAAATACATGTGAATATCAAATACGTAGCTATGCATGTACACATAGTTGTGGTTCTCAAATTTCCTAGAGGAGCACAGCACTTTCCTTACTCACAGTTAAGTTTATTTTTCCTGATGTCAATCAGAATAAAGTGACTTGTGAGAACAAAAAAATAAAGAAATATTTCACTTTATTGCAAGTAAATAACAAGAACTTAGGTACAAATGTTTGTCACTGGGAGCACCTACAATGTAACACTTTAGGTAGGACCAGAAAGTTTTAATCACTGTTTAGAGATTGTGTAGCTTTCAATAGAGAAAATATACACATAATGCATCATTGAAAATTAACGATCTTTGTCACAGATTAAATTAATATGAAGGAGTTCAAGTTGCTGTTATTGTTATTGTTTTTAACTATGTGTTGAAATTCATTCTAAATGTACAGCTTGACCTGTTATTTTGCAACTAATAAAACTAGACACCTCCCTCTCTTTATTATAGCTCTACTAGCTCAGTAATAAAGACATCTTAGTTCAGGAATGTCTGTTTTAAACCTCTGTAAATCAGTTAACAATGCTGTAAGTTCTTTGCTTATGCAGTATCAACATGAAAAGTGTTTTATGACATCTTTCATGCAAAAACTCTTCTTCTCCAGACGAATAAGTACAAAAGAATGCTTTTGTTTGTTTGTTTGTTTTTGTTGGAGTGTGTGTGGACAAGTCACAGTAATAATTGCTTGTGTTACCAGTAGCCAGAATTCTCATTTTCAAAATCCTGACTGCAGCGAGAATTTTAATAAAAGAAGTAAAATAAATAAGAAACTAAAAATACAGAAGGATGCCTTTGACTGTTCCCCTCCTTTAAAGGGATCATTTCCAAGTCAGGCTTGATGCTTTTTGTGCTGTATTGCTGCTAGAGGGAAGTTGTGATGACTTGTGGCTCTGCAATTACTTCTCAAAAGTTGCATGGAACTATAGAATTGAGAGTTTTTAGAACAAGCAGTCATAAATTCAGAACTACTCCTTTGAGAGCCACTGGCAAAATGTACATTGAGTGCAGTGAAGCATAGTCAGCGCTCATCATAGTGGGTGGTATTTTGTTGTTCTTTTTCAACTTGAAGAGTTCAAAATCAGAAGGCAGAGCATTTAATTAAAGTATCAAGCTTTAGGAAAGAACACTAATCTTCTACTAAAGATTTCCAGAATGAGTTTGAAATGCCTTCTATATAAATGTTCCTACCATTATGGTCACATCATAGAATCATGGAATGGTTTTAGTTGGAAGTGACCTCCAAAGGTCATTTAGTTCAACCTAACTGCAGAATTTTGTTTATTCCTTGCTCATCTTTCTTTCTTTTATTCTTTCCTTCACTTGTATGTGGTCTTCTTTTTCTGCCCTGAGTTCCTTCCTGTCCAAGAAAAGCACTCTGAGATACTAGGCAAGAAAACAGAATTGCTCAAACAAAATGAAATATCTGTTAAAAAAAAAAAATCTATACTTTCATACTTGAATTCTGGTAAGGTTTTGTGCTGGAGAATAAGGCAAGGTCTCCCTAAGTGTGAAGGCCATCTTTAGTGGCCACACAATTACTTTAGATTCAGCCCTGACAGTACTACACAGAATCATGTTCCTCATTTGTGTAGTGATAGCAAAGACCACAAAATGAGAAAAAGCAAGCATATTAGAGTGGGCTGGACATTACTTATTGAAAAGCACTTATAATTTCAGTGAACTGATAAGCTGAAGTCTGAAAGAGCAGTTTGACTCCTGTTGAACATTGGACTTCAGAATCCATATCTCTACAAGAGGTTAACCAAACTTGATGTCAATGGACTCCAGAGTTTCTCATGAGCCTTCCACAGTGTCAGGATCCTTCAAGACTGAAGGGTTTTTGCTGGAGCAGAGCTTCTTGAGTTGCATTCCTGACCCTATCATAGCAACATCCAGAGTAAGAAGCACCTCTTTTTGAGGTGCAGGAGTGTTCCCTGATTCTAAAGTAACGAACTTAATTTAGTGTGCCAAATGAACTTAATTTAGTGTGCCAAAACCTCTTGCAATCTGTGAAAATTCAGTTAACATTTGTGGAACAGGATAGAGACTGGGAATACTTGAAAAGCATTAAGTTCAAGGTTGGTTTCAGAGAAGAGAAACAATGAAGCTCGTTTCTTTTTAGAATAAAACAAACCCCATAAACACAAACATCACACAACTCCAACTCTTGAGAACTATGTAATATTCTTTTTCATTATAACTTGGGATAAGTTTGTTAAAAAACCTGAAATGTCTCACTGGACAAACATTCCATATTTCAGTTATTTCAAGAATAGAATTCACAAAGGGATTAGGCTCTTTATGAATAATAGTGCGTGACTAAGAAAAGACAGGAGTACTTCCATGTGCAGTCAGATCTACCACATTATGTCCTTCAGTACCTCCCATCACAGCTGGATACTACTTATTTGTTAGACACTACAGAATTTGAAATGTTGACTTCAAGATATCTTGTAGCAATTGCCTGGGCCATCCAGTCCCTTAGTGAAATACCTTTTCATGAAACACTGCATGTCTAACTGTCCTACTGTTTCTAAATATGCTGTTTATGTTATGAAATTTATAATACTGACATTTAATATGTGGCAGTGAAATGTACTGTTTGGGTTAATTACCCTTTCTACACACAATGGCAAGTGCTGTAAGATATAGTATATAGGACAGCTGTGATGTTTTTTTGTGGGGGATTTCCAAAATCTTAATCTCCTATGAGTAATGTGAACAACAGTGTAGGAAATGTTTTATGAAGGTATAGAATGATGTGTTTAATTAACTGCTGTATATATACACCATATACTCCTTCAGTCCCATTACAACTTGTTGCTCATTACTTACTGTGCTTTGTATATAAGGAGAAATTCAACATCCAAAAAACAATTTCAAAAGGTCAGTGCCTTATGAATCCAGCCCCAGTTAAATAATTGGAGTGACTTCCACTGGCTTCAACAGGATTTGGACCATGGCCCTCAGTAAGTAATTTCAGTACAATAAACTTGCACAGATCGAAGAAAGGTTCTTGAAGCACATTCAAAACTCAACAGCTTTCTGAATGACTCTGAATAAGAACCTGACTATATGATTCTTTTCTGAACAAAACCCCCAAGTTCAGCTAAGAATGGCAACTAATGAAGAATAAAAAGCTAATTATTGAATAACTTTTATTTTGTTTGATTTTTTTTTATATAACACATGGTTTCTTGATTTCTTTCTAGATAAAGAAAATGTAGAAACTGAATGCACATGCTGAAGGATTCTCCTTACTCTGTGGTTTTAGAAATAGGATTGACAGGAGGCAGCCAACACAAAATTTCATGCTTTAGACAAAAATGAGAAAGGAATGGTCATAGTTCCTATGTTCTGAAGGCCTCATATAGGTCTTCCCTTCCTCCTCTGTCTGCCCCTTTCTTGCATAAGTCCATGTTCATTTTCATAGAATCATATTTTGACTCCTTTCTTTCTGCAGATACCAACTACAACTGGTGTTCATTCTGGCAACCAAGGTTAACCAGGACTTATTAAAATTACTATGGGATTAGCATTTCTACTTAGCTTCCTTTTTAACACTTAGAAATACATAAATATGTATGACCCATTCCCTTTCACTGTCTTCTAAAGTAGGTACTGGTGTAAAGTTGTGCAATACCCAATTTTATAGTAGTAATTTCTGGTAACAACGAATATATCTCATGATCCAGACCTAATCCTGTAACTGTTTTCCTGCTTTCACTTAATTTCTCTTGTTTTATTGTCAGGTAGGTCTATGAAAGAGAGAAAACAACTGCTAAATGTCCTAAGAAAAGCAAGCTATTTTTTTCTGTAATGACAGTCTCATTTTGAATCCTAATTACTCTCTTTTGAACAAGGAACAACAAGAAAAGTAAAGATATTAAAAGTCTTACTTATCAGAAAAACTAAATGAGATAGCACACTACAAAGTGATTAAATATGTGACTATTATTCTAAATCTAAATCTGTAAAAGTTAAGATAAAGATTCAGTACTGAAGCACTTGACTAGAAAATTTAAGCAATTATTCACCACTTGCTACAAAGGTGAAAATGTATTTTTTGAAACATAATTCCTGAAATAGAATGTACATCCCTGATAGTCCCCTCAGTTTCAGGTAAAGGAAGATGTACACAACCATCTGAATCTTCTGAAAAGATCTTTTTCAGCATTGTGGGATTGCATTTTCACAGGAAATATTTGCTCTGTGAAGGACATAATGTCCCTGAGAATGGTGGTGACTAAGTGACAGTTCTTAGAATCATAGACTCATAGAATCAACCAAGTTGGAAGAGGCATCCAAGGTCATCCAGTCCAACCTAGCACCCAGCCCTAGCCAATCAACTAGACCATGGCACATCCAGTCTTTTTTTGAACACCTGCAAGCACGGCAACTCCACCGCATCCCTGGGCAGCCCATTCCAATGGCAAATCACTCTCTCTGGGAAGAACTTCCTCCTAACACCCAGCCTATACTTCCCCTGGCACAACTTGAGACTGTGTCCCCTTGTTCTGTTGCTGGTTGCCTGGGAGAAGAGACCAACCCCCACCTGGCTACAACCTCCCTTCAGGTAGTTGTAGACAGCAATAAGGTCATCCCTGAGCCTCCTCTTCTCCAGGATAAACAACCCCAGCTCACTCAGCCTCTCCTCATAAGGCTGTACTCCAGACCCCTCACCAGCTTCATTGTCCTCCTCTGGACACATTCTAGTCTCTCAACATCTCTCTTGAATTGAGGGGCCCAGAACTGGACACAGCACTCAAGGTGTGGCCTGAACAGTGCTGAGTACAGGGGAAGAATAACCTTCCTCATCCTATTGGCCACACTCTTCCTGATACAGGCCAGGATGCCATTGGCTCTCTTGGCCACCTGGGCACACTGCTGGCTCATCTTCAGCCTTCTACTTACCAGTAACCCCAGGTCCCTTTCTTGCTGGCTGCTCTCCAGCCACTCCGGCCCCAGCCTGTAGTGCTGCTTGGGGTTGTTGTGGCCAAAGTGCAGAACCCTGCACTTCGCCTTCTTCAATCTCATCCCATTGGCCTCTGCCCACCCTTCTGGCCTGTCAGGGTCCCTCTGCAGGACTCTCTTACCCTCCAGCAGATCCACACCTGCTTCTAGCTTGGTATCATTTGCAAACTCACTGATGCTGGGCTCAATCCCCGGGTCCAGATCATCAGTAAAGATATTAAAGAGGACTGGGTCTCACACTGAAATCCGATATATAAACTTTTGTAGGAGCAGTCAAGTGATGTTCTGCACACCAGTCTCTGATCTCTCTTTTGCAATTTCCGTGTCTGATGTACACTGGTTCTTTAAAGTTTGTGGCTTTGTTATTTTTTGTTTGTTGTTTTGTTGGTGGTTTTTGTTTGTTTGTTTGTTTTTCCAGTTTGATATTGTAGAGTTAGTACCACACAGAAGGGAGTCTGGAGTGTCATGCATTTTTGGCTGTCCTCCATGCTTTCCTGTCCTCAAAACCACGTTCTCTACTAAAGCATTCTCTCTAACACACTAATAAAGAGGTACACAAATTAAACTCAGCTCTGCTGAAGAATTAAGTGAATAAGGAGAGATAGAGCTTCTTGTCATCCTCTCTTGTAGTTTTACTCTCCCCACCTCTCATCCCCTCGGTAACTGCATTAAGTAATACTTCTTCTCACAGGCAGCAAATGAAAGATAGGTGCCCAGTGTTGGTGGATCTTAGGTGAGCTGTACAAAGGCTGCAGATCGGACTGGAACTATTATTTCACTCAGACTGCAGCAAAGAAATCTACAATCTCAATCAAGACAGCAAAAGACCAAATGCAACATGTTACGAAACAATCCTCTAAAAGTAAATAAAGCTTACATATAAATAACAAATTCCTTCTCACAAGGAGAGCTCCTGATAGCTTGGATCATGATTCTTATTTTTTGGTAAATTAGAAGAACGAGGACGAAAAAGAAATGAAACAATAGTGGCACACCAAAAATTGACTTTAGCAGATGAATAAGAAAGATGAGAAGACTGGATAGTATGCCAGTTACCATACTTGGCAGCAATAGTTTGACAGTACTGCTGGAAGGACAATGAAACAGAAAGGAATAAGATTCTACATTTCAGTTGTCAGCCTTACCATATTTTTGGAGCTCAGAATCTGCAGTTGCACTTTTATATTTATGTGCTTGTGATCCTGACAAATCAGAGGAGCAGAGATAGACAGAGTGGACATTTCTGCCATGAATTTTGACTGAGTCCTTAAATCACAGAATCATATAATCAACCATGTTGGGAGACCTCCAAGATCATCCAGTCCAACCGAGCACCCAGCCCTATCCAGTCAACTAGACCATGGCACCAAGTGCCTCATCCAGTCTTTTCTTGAACACCTCCAGGAACAATGACCCCACCACCTCCCTGGGCAGCCCATTCCAATGGCAAATCACTTAAAGTTGATTACAGAGTGAGATTCATGTGTCTGATGTAAGTCTCAGCCTTCTCTTTCCAAGTCTTTACCTCCCTTTTCCTGTTTAAATGGATTCTGCTAAGCTTGGCAGAACCTCAACTATTCTGTTCTTTTCTTTCTTTTTTGCTTGTTTGCTTGGTGGTTTTTTTTTGGTTGGTTGGTTGGGTTTTGTGTGTGTGTTCTTTTTGTTGTTTACCCTGTGACCAGAAAGGCAGCTAATAGTAATGCCTTGACTTGACATTGGTTCAGACTTGCCAGGTCTTGGAGTGGCTGATGAGACTATGTGTTGTGCTTGTCTTTCTCCAGCAGCAAGGTTACAAATCAGAGTTAAATCAGAAGTCCAAACAGAAGCTTATTTTTTAATCCCAGCTGGCTTCCCCACTCGTTTTGTGCACGCATTTGTGCTGCTATTTTTTTGAGGGAATGGGTCTAGATTCCAATAAAAGGCACAACAAATACAGCTCTAGCCATCTCAGCTACTTTTTATTATGTTTTCCTCTCCCAAAGGAGAAGTTAATATCATCTTAATACTGTATAAAAAAGATACTATCAACTGGGGAATTTTCCTCATAAAAATGCTCTACAGCTAAAAGAAGGGAGTAATGGATGCTGTTAAAATGAAAGCCTCCTTGAATACTTTATATAACAAATACTTTATTTATCATCTGTATTTTTCATAAAAGATTTAAAATATGTTAATAGGGATCATTTGCTGTTAGTTTGCTGTGTATCTGTGCACAGAGTCTCAGAGGCTGAGGGAGCTGGGGTTGTTTAGCCTGGAGAAGAGGAGGCTCAGGGGTGACCTCACTGCTGTCTACAACTACCTGAAGGGAGGTTGTAGCCAGGTGGGGGTTGGTCTCTTCTCCCAGACAAACAGCAACAGAACAAGGGGACACAGTCTCAAGTTGTGCTGGGAGAAGTATAGCATGGATGTTAGGAGGAAGTTCTTCCAAGAGACAGTGATTGGCATTGGAATGGGCTGCCCAGGGAGGTGGTGGAGTTGCCATCCCTAGAGGTGTTCAAGAAAAGACTGGATGAGGCACTTGGTGCCATTGTCTAGTTGACTGGCTAGGGCTAGGACATGGGTTGGACTGAATGATCTTGGAGGTCTCTTCCAACCTGATTGATTCCATGATTCTGGGCTCTGCAATGAGAAAGTCATGACAGCAGCTTTCCCTGCATGATCCCATTCTCTAGAATGCAAGCAATTCATAGAACACATGCAATCCCAGTCCCACCCAAGGTGCTTTGGGAATTGCATAGCACAGAATGGTACTTAGTGCATATGCACATTTTTTTTGCAAGCTTGACACACTCATTTACATCTTCTCAAAGAAGAAACACACAGCTCCTTAGCTGGGGGAGGTGTTACAGCTTGACATTTCTTTACAGAAATTATCTCATCTCAACCAGGGCTGATGTGGCTGAGCAGGTCCCATTGTGCAGTATAGTTCATTGGTTAGAAGGGCTGTCATGCATCACTGCTGTCTATAGTGTTTCAGTTCAAAGCTTTGCATTATCTCTAATGGTATAAGAGAATAGCAACGGGCTCCTTGGGATGGAGGAGAGTGAAATGTGAGGTTGTATCACTGCTGCTTATGACAGCATGAGGTTTGCCTGCTGTGCAAAAACACAGGTTATCAGCTGAAACCTGAAATAGAAAATGCAGATATTTAAGAAAATGCATAATTTATACACAGAAACTATTGGAGAAATAGGAATAAAAAACATCTCTGCTTTTCTTTTGTCTATGAAGTGTACAGACTCCGACATTTCTTTATTTACCGTTTTTGGAAGGACAATAGAAATTTACAGAACTCTGGCTCATCTTGAAGTTTTTAGTGCTGAAGCCATTTCTACCAGGATCCCTTTCCCACAGGAGACATTATTTTGTCTTTTCACAATGGACAGTACCACAAATTGGCAGTATGCAAGTAAGAAACGAGAGCTGAAAAACAGTTCTTAGGTATTTTGCCTTTTTTCTTTTTGGTCCAGAATTGCATCATAGAATCATAGAATCAACAGGTTTGGAAGAGACCTCCAAGATCATCCAGTCCAACTTATCAAGCTATATTACTCAAATCAGTTTACTTTACCAGTGCAGAATAGACTTTTATAGTGAAGTATCCTGTCTCCAGCAATGGCCAAGGCTCTGAATACTTGCAATAATCTTAGGATATGACTTACACAAACACACATATGCAACAACACAAACATGTGCAAGCAACAGCTGTGATATTTCCCACATCTAGTATTTTATGTAGAGATCTGCATCTCAGGGTCTTCCACAGCCACGGGTATGTCTTTCACCAAAATATTTGGCTGAAAATATGTATCAGTGGATATTAATTATATGATAAGTAGAGACAAGAGGAAAAATCAGGAAGATAATGAAGATTAATTATAATAAAATGATAGTACGTTTACAGAAGTGATTATAGTTCTAGGACACATTCTCATGGAGCCTGTGGGCACACAAACCATCAATACTTATTTATAGAAACCAGGAAAATTTCAGCTGATGGCAAAGATGTTCACAGGCTCTACTGAACTGTATATTTCTCTTACTCTGTCTTGGAGACAAAGATGGAGGAGGAACATGTGACTAAGCAATGTCATAAATCAGATGCCAGGGAGAGTTAATTTTTTATACACTGCTCCTTTGGCCTTTTTAAATTGCAAGGGAATCCCAGAGGTACCCAGCCATGTAATCTACAACACAGAAATTGCTATGAGCTCCAGGACAAGTACAAGACATGAAGAGTAACTCATTTCTTTCCATATTCACGGGGCTATTTCTGGGTCAAGCTACACATCTGTAGGCAGGACTGTTAAAAGGATTCAAGGCACATGAGCTGCCAGCTCAGCTGCTTATAGCAACACTCAGGTATCTGTGTCCAATGATGCTAGTCTTTCCAGGATTGCCTTTTTCATCATCATCTCAGTTCCTAAGAAAGCAAAGAGGAACCACAAAAAAATAGCACTTATCTTAAGAATTTTGACTTATTTAAAATAAGCAATAGATGCAGGTAGCCAGCATGCAACCTTTCCATTTGGATGGAAAATGTTCCTTCCCAGAAAGTTCAAGAATGGAAAATATGCTTTAAACAGAGTCTTAATGTGTGATTTTAAGATGGAAGTGTCCTCTTGTCTTTGCATAGGATTTTATTTTTTCTTTTTCTCCTTCCTCTACTATCCCACGCATATGCATACCTTAGGGCTCAGAGATCTCAACATTCACAATAAGGTCTTCATAAACTGCTTAGAGGGAGTCATGCAGTGTTTGTGGTGGTCTTTCCATCTCTGCCAGTCCAGGGCCATTCCTGATGGCATCATGTACCACACATGGCTAAGTGTGAGCTTTGCACTCACATTGGAATGGAGCTGGGACTGGGCTGTTTGAGCTGTCATAGAAGCAGCAACTTTCTCATGACCACAGGATTACAGGATATTAGGGGTTGGAAGGGACCCAAAGATATCATTGAGTCCAACCCCCCCTGCCAGAGCAGGACAATACTATCTAACACAGATCATAGAGGAACACATCCAGACAGGCCTTGAAAGTCTCTAAAGAAGGAGACACCATGACCTTTCTGGGAAGCCTATTCCAGTGCTCTGTGACCCTTACAGTAAAGAAGTTCCCCCTTGTGTTGAGGCAGAACCTCTTTTGCTTCAACTTACAAACACAGCCTCCTTTTAGGGGTAGACAAGGATTTAATAACAGAACTGAAGCTCTGCACTCCCTCTCTGAAGTTCTAATAATTAGATCAAGAGTTCTTGTATGCTGCAAAATTCCTCATTTTGAATACTAAAAAAGATACCTACTTTTCAGGGGCAAGTGATTATTTTTATCTACTATGTATTAAATGGAGAACCAACCAAATATATCACAGTTCCGTTGTGGATTGTTTTGTTTGGTTTGGTTTGGTTTTTGTTTTTGAGGTTGGGGAAGGCTCTGTCAATTAATGGGAAGTTCCCTTTGTCATGGTAGACCTGATAAGCTCAAAATAGGTTTAATACATATCCTGGCTTGCCCAGGCATCTGTTTCTGCCCCACCAGAGAAGCAAGCATGGGGAAAGAACACAAAAGAACCTGGAGCTACTAAGTCTAAGGACTCTGGCCTGCCCAGAGTGCTGTGGTAAACAAGGTGCACATACTTAGCTTGTACCTGCCTTGTGCAAGGCCTATGCTTTCCCCAAATTTGAGTAAAGCCTATAGCTTTACCTTCTATGGTCAGGCTTGGCTAACTGCCATTCTGATTGGCTATTCTGTGTCCAAAGGGCAATTGATCTTGGCCCATATTGATAAAGTAGATAACACAGGTAAATGCAGTGTGCTCTGCCGTGCTCTGCTGTAATATTCCTGCCCTGCAAGTCAGGTGATGATAATTTTGTGAGCAAATACTTAAATGCCTCTTTGTAATTCTCCATTGCCTTCTGCCATAAGCAGAAAGAGCTCCTTGAGTCCATGCAGTGGGCAAGCGGTACATTGACTGCAAGCGGCATTTGACTATGGGAATCTTCTCTTCCAGTTCAATTAGTGTTTATATATTTTGCTGGTTATTACTAGATCTAGATATTATCCATAGAATGTTTCCGTGACAGTGTTAGAACCTAAATATTATTAAAATTAGTGGTTGGGGGTGGTGAGAGTTCTGAATAGCAAAGTTAATAAACAATATTAATTTTGGGGAAAAAAAGAGCTCTCGTTAATTAATTTCCCCTTTGTAACACCTTTCAGGGATCTTCATCTGACAGTTTGAAGTGAAGACCTCCTTTCATGGATTCCCTGGGTAGGGAAACTCAGAGACTTAGTTCACTGAATTGGCTTATGAGTCACTGAAAAAATAAGAAATATTTTCAGGTATTAAAAAATGAGCAATCTTGTATTATTAGTTCCTATGTGCTGGTTTGTTATGAAGTACTAGCACTCTGTGCAGGCCTTACAGCAAAATATTAGTCTTTAAAGAGAAATATATGACCTAAAGAATGTTTTGGCTTTTGACAGCACAAGGTCTGCCTGCTGTATTAAACACACATTTACTCATCCAAACTCAAAATAGAAAATGCTGATATTTTGAAAAAACACACTATTTACACACAAAAGCTGGGTTAAAAAATTGTGATGTTCCAGAATCTAACTAGAATCTAATTATCCTTAAAAAATTGGCAGCATCAAGCGACCCAGCTGTGAGTAGCCTGTGACTCATTTTTTTGTAATATAGAGGCTGCTTGTCTGGTGTGTTTTCTCTTCAGAAGACAATAGATTCTATAAGTGTCTAAGATTATTGCAGCTCAAAGTGTGGTGGTAGAACCTACGCATTTCTTTTTTTAAATAATGTAAAATGTTATAACTTCTTTTTCCAAAAAACAACCAAACAAACAAACAAAAAAAAAAGTGAATTCTCTGTCCTCTGGTTACATTGACCTTAGAAATATGCATTAAATGATAGGTTCCATATGATGAATTTGAATTGACAGTACATCACTCAAATACGGTTTTACTGTGGTCAGCTGTTCTGTCCAGCTTCTGTTTGAAAGAGAAAGAAGCCAGGCAGTTCAGATTTTAACAGGAGGCTCCAGCCTGAACTGTTATACATAGAAGCAGAGACCTTCGTCCATGCAGACTTGTGTTTTGAAGTCTATCAGACTTGCCAGGGTGGATTGTCTCTGCAGTTTGGATCTTTACTCTTGAAACATGAGAAAAGGAGAACATGAAAATCATAATCTTCTCTTCTTTGTATATTTAGTGTTTATAATAAGCAATGTACAGGTATAATGAAGGAACTAAGTTATTGTTCAATCATGTGTGCTCTATGAGAAACCATAACTCAAGTCTCCAAAGATATAAATGCTTGTACACCTGAATATCAAGAGTCCTCTCAGGGACAGGCCTCTCCAGCACGCTGGCAGCATTCTTGTATAGGATATTATTTATTAACGTGATTGACAGGATGCATGCTTTATCTGCTACACATCAGGCAGAGGCAAATCATCTGATTTATTAAGCTTACTATGCAACCGTAATGTAGCAAAGACTTTCAGTCAGTGGTTAAAAATTTAGGACATTGATCAAAAAATAGATATAAAAAATAATCTGTATTATTAATGATCCTTTGAGACTTTTTTTTTTTAACCTTGTAGATAAGTAGGCTACTTGAACCATGTACTTTCTAAAAACATCTGGAGCAAAAATATGAATGTAAAAGACTGAAATTATTCTAATATATAAAATATGCACATTTTATTTTTGATTATTTGTCTTTTTTTTGTTGTTGTTTCTTTCATTTTTATCCATTTCCTTTATTCCTCCCATTCACCAGTTGAAAAAGTGAAATGGAAAAGAGAAGAAAAGCAGTGGAGCTGAAGACAGATATTGAACTGGAAAATCACTACTTTTGTTTACCACTTTCACTGAAAATAGGGAAAATTAAATGGAAAGCATTTTCAACCTCAGAAGATGGTAATTTTTCAACAGAAAGAATGCAGATGTTGCAATACTCCACTCACTGAAATTACTCTTCACTTCTATGGTTTTAGGAAATTGGAGAATAGAAGGGGGAAATGAGGGCAAAAATCACTCCAGACCAGAAGAAGTCTGTCATAACATATTTATTTTAAAAGACTAGTCAATGAGAGAAATGAGAACAATGGGAAAATCTGTTCAATCGCCTTTTAAAACTTGCAGTCTTATGATTTTATCAAAAATTGGAGGAAAAAAAAAAAGCTACTCTATTAGAGGCAGAGATAAGTATTCACGCTTGGCTACATGTCTAAACATTTCCCTTGCATCTCATCATTTGCTAAGGACAAGGTATTTTAGAAAAATCCATCTGCAATAAAAAAAAATGACTTTGCTTTCTTTCAAAATGCAGAATGACTAACTTTTTTTTTTTTTTTCTGATTCCACTCCTAGCCTCTTCTTTACACCTCTCATCAGCACAATTTGTGTTCGACTGAAGGAAATAACTATTTGCTACAATAAATATTTTAGGATTGCATTATCATAATGTATTCATAAAGTTGCCAGAGAAATTAAGTTCTAGAGCAACTTCCAAAATGGAAATTGAAGCTCTCTGAACTCACTATTTTCTGAAAGATGCAGGGAGTTGGTGGAGTCACTGTCCCTGGAGGTGTTCAAGACTGGATGAGACACTTAGTGCCATGGTCTAGTTGACTGGCTAGGGCTGGGTGCTAGGTTGGACTGAATGATCTTGGAGGTCTCTTCCAACCTGGTTGATTTTATGATTCTGTGATTTGTCCTTTGTGGCATAAGACAGAAAGTGAGTAGTACAATGAACAATAATGTCCCCTATAATTTTGTGCTATACTCCCTAGTCTTCATTCTTTCACAATTTAAAAGACTGCTTTATTTCCAACATTTCAAAACATTTGGACTCATTAAGTAACCAGTGTGAGCTGGTGACACACACTCCCATAGTTATCAAAGTCTCACTTCTCCCATGTGCCTGTCTCATTTGTATGGAATATCCAAATCCTGTCTCTTTACTTGAATTAAGATTACAAACTTTAGGGGGCATGTTTTTGTTATCTATTCATGCAAAAGCTACAACAATACAGATTTCATCTTCCAAGCATTACTGAATTTCAAATAAATTATAATCATTCTTAGTACATGTATCTGGAAGTGGAAAAAAAAAAGAGGGGAAAAAAAGAGGGGAAAAAAAGAAGAAAAAATGCTGTGTTTCTATGAGCTAATATAAAGTTTACATTTATTTCTCAGAATAATAATCTCATAATGAAAACAAGACCAGGCTCAGTGACTCAGGGATTCAAACTGTTGCATGTTTTATCTGTGCTTTCAAACTGCAGATAAGTGGACATAAATCATAGAATCAACCAGGTTGGAAGAGACCTCCAAGATCATCCAGTCCAACCTAGAACCCAGCCCTGTCCAATCCAATAGACCATGGCACTAAATGCCTCATCCAGTCTGTTTCTGAGCCCCTCCAGGAATGGCATCTCCACCACCTTCCTGGGCAGCCCATTCCAACGGCAAATCACTCTTTCTGTAAAGAAACAACTCCAGGCTCAGTGACTCAGGGATTCAATCTGTTGCACATTTTATCTGTGATTGCAAACTCCAGATAAGAGGACATAAATAATATATACATGCACTACCCATTGATACAGACACTTTCAACAATATGCTTTTCTGAAAATAAACAAGAACTTTAGGGAAAACCTTTCTGCACAGGACATGTTTCCTTAAAAATGCATTGGTGATGACTTCAACACATACAAAACTCAAGTGGAAATTTCAGATAGATCTTGCTATGGATGGGAAAACAGCACCAGTCTCAGGGAGCTGATGATATGTTCCTCCATGGAGTCTTTTATACTCAAAATATTTTGTGTGGGCAAAATGAAAACCCTCCTTATTCATAATGCCTTGAATCCATTTATTCCACAAGAGAAATATTAACCACCTTGTCCAACAATTAGTCTTAATTCAGATCTAATTAATACATAAATAGGCAGAACAATCACGCTGAAGGTATCTCACTAACAATAAAGTTAATATTGTAATACACACATTTCTCAGGTGCTACTGCTTTTACTTGAGTTATGCTCACACATCCAATCTCAGCTGGGTCCTTCACTCTGTAACTATGATCTACTTGGTCTCAAGTTGTGCCGGGGGGGAAGTATAGGCTAGATGTTAAGAAGAAGTTCTTCACAGAGAGAGTGATTTGCCATTGGAATGGGCTGGCCATGGAGGTGGCAGAGTCACCATCCCTGAAGGTGTTCAAGAAATTATTGGATGAGGCATTTAGTGTAATGGTCCAGTTGACTGGATAGGGCTGGGTGCTAGGTTGGACTAAATGATCTTGGAGGTGTCTTCCAACCTGGTTGATTCTATGATTCTGATTTTTATATATTTGTTCTTTCTTATAAATGTTGTTTTTAGCTCATTGATTCTGCAAGTCTATATTACAGTTCAATTTATTATATATGGTGACTTTTATGTGCACTGAATATTTTTTTCCCTTTTTTTACTCCTACGACCAAGTTGCTCCAGGTCTAGCTGTGGGATGTTTAGTGTCAAACCCTTGCCAAGCTCAGTGCTATTATTCTTATAGAGCATAACCTACCTCTCCACTACTCAAAGCCTCTGCTATCATGCTAATTCTGTATTCCTCTCTACTACATTGTCAGAATCAGAAACACCTTGTTATGCACAGAATAACTTATTAGTCATATCCGTATGAAAATATAATTGTACCATAAAATAATAAGAAAAACAAAATAAAATGAACTAGCCATAATCCCTTGGTGAGAACTCTTGACACCTTGAAAATTTGGTTTACTGTGTGTACCTGTTATTAGCAAAAATAGTACTGAATTTCTGGGCTAAAGTTTCCAGATCTGTCAGCATTCAGCCTGTGCACCTTGCTGTTCTTGGTCTGTTTTGCCTTTATCTTACCACATGAAACAGGAACGCATTGTTGTTCCATTACCTCCCCTAAAGAAGCACTTTACAGGTAGCATTAATTTCTAAAGCTTAAACATTGTCTGGTGAATTAAGGCAGGATGTGATACAGCCCAGTTGAGTGTCTTCCTAGTTAAAATAAATCCATGCACAAATTTCTCCACCATTATATATCCAAATTCTGAAACTTAACAATTAGCTATTCATTTTTAAGCTATGCTCTTTATTTTAGCATTGCTTTATATTTGACATGAAAGGTTTTAATGGAGGTGTGAAATATTTGGCAGTTAAATCCAGCATATGCTATGACACCTGTTAATTTCAACTGTTCATTTTAAACTGTTACTTTATTCTTGGCATTTAGTCCAATTCACACTGTGATTCTTAGCGTGAAAGAAAAAAAAACAAACCCACAACAAAAGTCCAAGCTACTTATATATTCCCTTCTACAGCAACTTTTACTTCATATTTTGTATTTCTGCCATTATTTTAACATTCTACATTTGTACGAGTGTCAAGATCAGTATTGCAACCTCCTGCCACCAAAGATTAACCTGTAAAGCAAGAAAATACAGAAGTTAATGAGTGAAGATTTATCTTGAGCTTGGATAAGCTCAAATCCTTGGAACCTCCTGACAGTGTCCATTCATTTAAACTTGTTTCAAACATAGGACTAATTTTAATGTTTAGATATGCTAGTGCAGAAATAGGACTTTTTTGCATTGCAATTATAATTTTAGCCACAGAGATGAGATTACATGGAAGCACATAAAGCTTTATCTTCATCTCACAATGATGGTGAGCCTTGTGCTCATTGCAGTGTTAATCTTGATGGTGGTCAGCAGTAGTCTGGTTGGGTGTGTTAAGAATTCCAGGACTATTCCTGTCAAAATCAGTGATTATTTCCAACAAGGTAGCAAATCAATATTCAATGTTGATTTATAGGGATGCTTCAGTTGCATTTTGTGAAGTAGGCTAAATATGTACTTCTCTTTTCTGTGTGTATTAAGTACTTCCACTCTTCTCTGAGCATAACGCAAAAAGAAGCACCACTGTTAAATCAGGCCCTCTACAATTAAGTAGGAATCTGGCTAATGTGACAGTATCTTGTATGCGGCTGATAGACTTTAAATGCATAAACAGCATCATAACAGAGTCCTCCTCAAGGTCACCATCATGTTTTAGATGCCACAGCTACACAATGTAAAGCATAAACAATTCCTGGTATTTCTGTCTTATTTTTTCCTCCCAGGCTACAGAGACATAAGAGATTATATTTTCTAAGGCAAAGCCAGCAACACCTGCAATTTTAAAATGTGTTGAAGACCAGGACACAGTTTATATCCAAAGAAAATAACCCAGCAAATATCTGCTTAATGGACAAAAGGCATTTCTTCCTTGAGAAAGACCAAACAAACAAAAAAGCATTTTCTTAATGGATCTTCTCTCCTCTTCCTCTTTTCTCTGTGGCATATTGCATGTCAGGAACATTTTCTGCTTTTGATTTTGTTGGTTATTTTTTTTCCCTTTTTGGTTAGTGAATTTATGCATGGATATACACATATATGTATGCCTTAAATTTTCAGCTCTAGAAATATTTACTGCAGTAGAAGCACTCTGCATCTATAGCTCTGACCTACTGTATTTCAAAGAACTTTGAGAGAGATCAGGAGAAGCAAACCTTCAGTAGCGAAGCTTTTTGAAAGAAGAGAAAGACTGAATGCTAGCTGTGTTTGAAACTATGGTCTACACTGAAAGATGAGTTCTTTGAACATTGTGACTCTGAAAACTAGAGACACCGGGAAGGGAACCCCACCATGCAAATTAAATTCCTTGAATGTCCCAAGCTACCAAAATTACTCTTTTAAAACAGGCACAATTCCAGTCTGATGATAGGTTTCACAAATCATAGCTCTCAGATTTCATTACTAATGAAATTTGTCGTCTAGGTTTGGCAGCTGTGATTGCCACGCAAGTGTGAACCACTAATTAGATTGATTGTCTATTTGATGCCTGCTGATTAGCTTATGAAAACCCTCTGTATTCCTGACTTCATGATAAAATGTTCCTGACTTCATGATTGCTGATTGATGCTCAGAAAATCTGATTACTGTCTTGAATAGCCAAGTAAGGGCTCTGACAACTTTCCAAGGATATATTCACCTGACAGAGATGATAGGGTAGGATCTCACATTTAGTGTGAACTGTTCTGTGTCTGAAGCTTTTTTCCATTAAAGGGTATGTGCTACTCCTGAGGTATGGATGGTAAATGTTTAGATATGGGTTTAAGATCTGCAGGGTAGCCATAAGGTATCTAATTTCTGACCTTGGACCTGGAGCAAGTTCAAGATATTCAGGATCTATCAGAACCAAATCCTCTGATTTGCAATTACAGTGAGAGAGACATCTAGTGACGTACCATTTGACATACCATTCAGCAATCAGGCTAGTTGTAGCAGAGAACATAACATTATTTTAGAACCATTTTTCACAGTGAGTTATAAAAAAGAAAAGGTAATGCCTTATGAGCTTCAAAGACCTTAAAATTATTGGCTTAGGTTGTTATATGCTCCACAATTTTGCTGCTGCAAGATGTTTAGATTATACACTGGTCTGTGAAAGGGAATATGCTGCCTTTGGACATACATTTTTTAATGTGCCTTATGAGTTCATAAGTTGTTTTTGCATTGGTTTCTTTAATCATGAGGTGTTATTTTGATGTTTAAGTTAACAGGAGAAGTAGTGATTTGGCCCATTGGAGGTATCCTAATAGTTAAGAAAACTGCAGTCTGAAACTAGATGCACATTGCTCACCTAAATGTGTTGATACTGATGTGTTTTTTTTTCATGGTGGCTTGGGCACATGTTTGTGTAGCAGTAAAATTGTGTTACAAGTGATATACATATTAACATCAGATACAATCTGGTAATGGTAGTCTGATCATTTAAAGTGAATAAACCACACCAGCCCCACACTTTAGAAAGTAAGAGCAGGAATGACATTGTGCTTATCACAAGTCAGAACCTGGTATATTTGGCAGAAGTCATCCTACCCACCAACCAGATCTCATTCCAGTCAACTTCCAGTCTGCAGAACAGGCATCCTAAAACAGAGGATGGCAAGATTGAAGGGATGAGAATGCAGCGACAAACAACTGAGCTTCAACCTCTAGAAACAGCTCACCCATTGATTCACTGTGTAAACCTGGGCAAGTTGTTTAACCTTTAGTTTTTTCATTTCCCATGTGTCAAATTGAATACCCTTGGTGAAGCACTACAAATGAAAGTTGCCATGTAATTATGAACCACCTTGATTGCTCTAATGCTTGCCACCAAAATAATTTTGGATGGCTTCGGTATGTTGTTGAAAACAAGAATCTTTCTAAGAGAAAGTTGTGTGGTGCTTTTATGGCTTATAGAGTGTCAGTGAGACTAATAAACTGTATTAAAAGGCTTACTGGGTCCATATTAGTGACTTTTAAAAAAAGATTGGATTTATCTTAAAAAACATTAACACCAAGAAAATTAATAAAGCAGCAACATTATATAATGCCTGACAAGAATCTAGTATATGCAAATTAACATGCCAAATGTCATGGAGTTGAAATAGTGCAATGGATTCAAATCGTGAATCCATCGATATTAGCTTGTTAATAGCAAAATACATTTCAAGTCCTTGTTGGTCTTTACTGCATATGTGGTAGGCCTGTTGAATGAACTAAATGTTGATATTTAGATTTTGTGACGACAGAAAGTCAGCTATCTGTAAAGATCAAGGTACTTTTAAAAGGCTGATTGCATGCATTGATGATTTGCTTCAGAGTAGTTTTCCTTTGCTAGATGAGAAACATGATAGTTTTGACTTTGCTTATTCAGAAAGTATACCTACTTGCAGATTCAGCAAGCCAAGAGAGAATATAAATTATTGTCTCTAATGTCTATTTATGACTAAAATTGATTGTGATCCACCCCCATCCCCTCTGCCAATGCTGAAACCCAAACATATTTTAGTCATGTTGCTGTCAAATGAGAGGTTTTGAGGAAAAAGGGAATTTGGTTGAGTCCTTAGTATTTTACCTTAACTGGAATTATATCTATCCTTAAATGTATTATTTTCTGTAAAAGGTTTGGATAGAATACATGCATAATATTGAAGTCCCTAATGCACACAATGAAAAAGAGCACCACATTGCTCAAAATATATGTCCCAACTGTTCCAGATGATTGAGAACACTGCATAAGTTACTTAAGAGTTTTCTTCAGGTCCTTGCTTTCTGTCACCCCTTGCTTTAGGGTTTTTTTCACTGCTGCTCCTACTTACAGACAAGTTAATATAACTGTAAATCCTGTCCTTCTAGGAACAGGAGTTTTAACTTTCCAACTGAAACATTTGTGAAGATGGAAGATAGTCTTTTACTCAAGATAGGAAGCAGATTGCTGTTGTTAGGAACGAACAGGAGTATAGTAAAAGCTTTCCAGATAGCAAATGTTTGCTCCTGACAGATTTTTAGCTTCCTACCAACACTGAGAGAGGCGTCAGTCATTGTCAGTGATTTCATTTAATGATGCTATTTTCTGTGTGTGCCCAAGGTTTTTACCTTCATGCACCCTTTTGGCTTTTATTTCTTGGCCCCACAGTAGAGCATACAATCAAATTAAACAGACTGTTATGGAGAAATTCTCATTGCTCAGGTTGCAGATTCACTTGAAGGAATCTAAGTTCTGGGTGCTTTGACTCTAACTTTTGCATAACCAATAATTACAGTTTAAAACAAATCCATTAGATGTATCTAATTAAGCTACAACAATCCTACAGTCATTTGTGCATATGCTCAGAGGGCTCAAGGGAAGGACGAATATGAGAGAGAAGAGATGGTGATGGCTATGTAGCCATCACAGTGGGCTGGGCTAGATAGAGATCTGACTGTGAGCTACAGCTCCTACTAGCATCTTTCCATTCAAAACTTTTCATCCACTGTTTAGAAGAAAAGTAACTCCAGTTTAACTTATTCATTGAAGACAAATCTACTTCACAAAAATGTCTTGAAAGAGACTAAATAGACATACTGGAGATAACTGGCATGTTTTGCAGTCTCTGTCGGTGAGAGATGGTCAAGATTTTTCCAGTGTAACAGGTTGCTAGAAGGAAAAAATGCCAATTTAACAATGCCTAAATATTTTTCAAGAATGTACCAATATAATTTGATATTTTGTTGGGAAAATTACCAAAATGAAACACTTTTATATGGTCAGAACATTTCCTTATTACATTTATTTTATTTTATCATTTAATATATAGTAAAAGTAAAAAAGAAAAACAAATTAAAAAATAAGATGAAGCAGGTTTTCCAGCTTCAACAGAAGAGCACATTTCTACCTTATAAAAATGTAATGGTTCAGAGCAATTGAAATAAAGGTTTTTTGGAACATTGTGCCTTGCAGGAAAACCTTAGATTCTGACTTTTGTTCCCTTTTAGGAATGAAGACATGTTTAAAGTCTGAATTTTGTACGCAAAGAAGCTTCATTTGGAAGACAGTTCTAACAGAAGGTTCACCTTTTGATCTTGTAATCTATTATTTCTGAATCACATGAACTGTTGAACAGCTTTTGCCAGCAGATTATGAGGTTGCATTAGACCTAAAGTGTGGAATTTAGTGGTTTTTTTTATTGAGATACCTAGCGGTATGCGTTGTCGTCTCAAAATGAATTCCCCAAAATGTGTAGAATTGAAATGCAAATATTCATAAATAAATAATAAGACGATTAGACTTCAAGATTCTCAAAAAGACAGTCCCATATGAACACTGGGAGCAGTGAGGAGCAGCTATATGTATAAGAATTACAATGTGGCTTGAAACATACTTAACGAGAAATAGGCAGTTAATACAGACATGTCAGAACATTCTACAGGTAGCCACTACTTAAATCAGGTACCTTCCTTGACAACATTAACTTAATTTCATAATATGTCTTTAATTTGCTTCATGGAATCATAGAATCAACCAGGTTGGAAGAGACCTCCAAGATCATCCAGTCCAACCTATCACCCAGCCCTATCAACAAGACCACGGCACTAAGTGCCTCATCCAGTCTTTTCTTGAACTTGATACAGACTTCTACAACAATGCTAGATTTTCATCCAGACTGCATGTTTTCTCTGAAATAATTATATATATATATATACATATATATATATATATATATATATATATATATATATATATATAAAGAAATTAAACTTGTTATTATGCACAGTGGAAATTCAGGGTATAAATCAGAGATCACAGCCTGTAGTTCTGCAAAATGTGTGCCAATAATACCATGGTGATGAGCTTAAACACTTTTACAGTTCTGGTCTATTATTTTTTGTTGTTTGCATAGAGATGATCTTTAAAATATGGATCTGGTACATATATATACTGCATAAACCTTCAAATCTGCATGTGTTCCTAAGATTTACATAAGATACGGCAGCTCCTGTTTCAAAAGCAGGCATTTATTTTCTTCCCTATTGTAAGATACAGGTTTTGGAAGTTGTTACCCTCTGGAGGTATGTAAGGAAAGAAAGACCAAGAGATTTTTAGTATTTTTTTTCTGAACTGTGAGTGAAAGGTATGCTGCTAGGTAGGCTATGCAGCTGCAGTACTGAGGATCAAATAACTGTCCAGGGCTACTGGTATAGCAGATGGCAGATGTAAGGGTCTGTTCACTCAGAAATGCAAGCATTCAATGAAAAAATCCCAGTGCTGGTTAGAGATCTCTGACATTCCCAGAAGACCATGGGAGACTATTTCATGTAATACAAACTACTGCATCATTCATAACACTGCTTCATTTCAAGTAGAATAAAAGAGGCATTCTGGTTCCTCAGAAAAACCATGCCCTTAAGTTTAGGTAGTGACAAAGCAATAAAACCATTTTGTTTTGTTTCTGTCAAGTTTTGTCTCTCAGACGTTTGGGGGCTTTTTTTCTGCCACCTGCTTGTTTGGTTGGTTTCGTGGTTTGTACTGCAAGAAGCAGATCTAGTATGGTACATCATGTAAAATGATATGGAGTTGCTTGTGATGTTCAGTCTAATCTCACTGGGTACAGCTTGCTCTGTTCGAAGGAGTAGCTATGGTATAGCAAATGATATATCTATATTAGTATAGGTACATCTGGACAGGTAGAATTATGGGATTCTTCTTATGCCTTTAGGAAGAAATGAAACAAAACAAAAGGAAAGAAAAAAAAAGGGAGGGAAAAAAAGGAACATAAAGCCCCCAAACAAACAGACAAACAATAAGAAAAAAATAAAACAAACCCACAAAACCAACTTAACCCTCTGAACCTGAACTGGTTTCAATCAGTGGTTGCCCTCATGAACGGTCAGCTGTGGAATGTCATTTCTTGGTAAATTTGTTATAGAGGTATCAGGAAACAGACCACCACATTTGAGTATTGTCTCCTATGACAACACAATGAGCTTCCATACTTAAGCTCATCATAAGCGAGCAGAAAGAAGCAGCTAAACAAGAGAGGAGCTCAGCCTAAGTAAGAAGGCCCAGACAGCACCCATAGGTGGTGTTAGAGTGACTATCAAGCCTATTCCTGCCTAACCAGGGGGCCATAAGGTCCCCTGGCCTTTACCCCACTCTCATTCACCTGGTGTACACCACGGGGACTCACCAGTGATAGGAGGAGGATCCTTCTGCCCAGTCGAGCAAGCTTGGACAGTGCCTTTCCTGGGGCAAATTAAAAAGGAGAGTTGTCAGAGTGGCCAAAGTGCTCACACCTTGGGTGGGAGAAGACTCCAACAGAACCCAGGTGCTTTGCGGTTGGGGGAAAAAGGGGGAAAAAGTGGTGTGGGGTGGGAAAGGTGCAGATATGGTGGAAAGGAGGAGAAGGTGGTGCTGAAAGGAGGGAGATGAAGAGGAAAATGATGGAGATGAAAGTGGGAAGATGGGGGAAGGGAAGGAGATGGAAAGAAATGGAAGGAGATGGGGAAAACAGATGGAGAGGAAATGAGGGAGATATGGGAGAAGTGGGATAAAAAAAGTAATAAAAATCAAACCTGGATTGTAAAATAAAAATAAAAAGGTGCTCCTGCTAAAGCAGGGGCATTGGACTAGATGATCTTTCAAGGTCCTTTTCAACTCCTAACGCTCTGTGATTCTACTACAGCAGAATTAATTTGGCTGCTCAAGACTGAAAACGAACAACCTGTGTTACCTCCAGAATGAACACTTGTGCTTAAAAGGACTCAAAGATCACATTTGTTGTCTTTTTGTTATTGTTTCCTTTTCTCTTTGAAGGGAAAAAATAAAGAGATTTTTTGGACAAGTTATGATCTTGCTGTAGAAGTCTGATCATAGCTTTTGTTAGATAAAGCAAAATAAATGAACATAAACAAAGGGGGGGAAAAAAAGAACAGTAAAGATATAAAAGGCAGGTCCTGTCTCAGGCTGCCTTTGCTGGGGGAGAATCAGATGTTGCCCATGAAGATCTGACACACTTGTTGGGTTGCTAGGCAGATAAACAGGTGCATCCTCCTGCTTTGATCACAGGTTAGCAGCACTGGAAAAAGTAAAATTAATGCTAAGAAAACAAAATGTATTAGCTGGAGAGATGGGTGAGTAGTAGCACTTGGCTGTTGGGAAACTGCAGAAGGGAGGGAGTCTTATGTTACAGGTGGCATTCGATATTTATCACAGGCAGTAAGGTGTTGCAGCACCCTGTTCCCTCCTCTGTCCATCTTCTAGTCAGGATGCATTTCACGACCTGCCTGATAAAGTCAGCATAGTATTGTGGAAGATCCCAGAAATCGGGGAGACAAGAACAGCAGTGATGATAACAAAACTTGCTTCTTCCAGCTTCACTCAGTCCCAATGACTCACAAACGCAGTCCAAGACAGAATACCAGTCTCACTTTATTAAAGTCAAAAGAATTTACATATTTCCAGATGTAAATATTTTCTACTATTTATAGAATCTTTCAGTTCATTCTTATATTAGCCCTTGACATTACCAGAGGCTTGGATGACCTCTAACAACAGTTTTCTCCGTCTGAACCACTAGTTTATTTGAACCGCTTTTATAAATAGCTTCTCTCTACACACCACATAGCCTAATCTAGACTTTCATGTCTTTAGGTACCCTAAGGCTTTATTGCCATTGAAAAAACTTAGCTCTGAGAGGTACATTCAAATCTAATGAGCAATGCAGGGCATCTGATGAAGAGAGTGGCTGAGTTAATAGTGGAGAGCTTGCAATGACACAAGGGCTGTACTCTTGCTTGCAGTGTTTTCTGTGTCAGTGTTGTCTTTGAGCTCACTGTGGCACTACACTCAAATAAAAGCTCTTTGGATGGGAAGAGAATGAGGTCTCAGAAAATTCAATGTCCTGTATCAGTAGTTGGAAAAGCTTCCTACACTTCAGCATCTATACTAGCTGCTAGGAAAGGTGGATGAGAAGCACTCTCAACGTAGTCTCTAAAAGTTGGATGGAAAGCACCGTGGATACTAGAAGCAAGGAGAATGTTTTCTCTCCAGGAAAAGAGGGAGGCTTTATCTGTCAGCTCAGGGAAATTATCTCTCACCTTGCAGGTGAGAATTTGAGTATTCTTGAGACTTGCAAGCTTAAGAAGCTTTTCCAGCTATGAATTAGAATATGGTCATTTGATCTAAGGAGTTATGGGCAAATGAATGCTAACATCATTTGCTTTTCTCCCTTGAATGGCATTGACTATTTTACTGCTGTGCTTAAAAAAAAACCCAAAACATGCTAGCTGCTTAGGTGGACTTATATATTGGGTTTGTGACATCAACATTACCAAGTGCAATGATTCTAAAATAAGCAATAAATACAGCAGGACAGATCCCTTATCCATTAGGAAAAAGAAAGAAACAAGAGGATGAAGAATCATATCATTTAAAAAAAAAGAGAGAGAGAGAAGAATACGGGCAGGAGAACAGATTAAATCTGTATTTAACCTGTAACAGTAAAGCTTTGTAAATGAATCTGTACTTAACCTGTAAGAGTAGAGCTTTGTAAATGAAACATAGGACTGAAAGTATAGAAATACATAGCATGTCAGGTGCCAGCAGATGTTTACAAATTCACAAATTGCATTGGGTTGGCAGGAACCCTCAAAGGTCATCTTGTCCATCCCCCCTGCAGTAAACAGGGACACCTCCAAATAGGTCAGGCTGCCCATGTTGTTCATGGCTATACAGTCAAGCAGCATGTTCTGTCAGGTAAAAATCAGCTTCTTGTTATGTGCTAAACTGGATATGGTTTTTTTTTTCCCCACATAGTTGTTTACAAGTGTTTTGTAAGAAGAGGCTGCGCTTCCTTTTGTAGGTAAGAAAGTGAGATGACAGCATTCACAAGGAAAAAAGAGAGGTTAGAATGAAGTTGAATTGGCAACTCTGATTTTTAAGCTATCATTACAAATGCATAAGTCCTACTAAAACAAGAAGGAAGCTAAGCTGAATTTGAAACTAGCATATGGTTCATTGTTTGCCCATCCAAATGAAGTTGGAGTGGAGCTTCAACTTGTCAGATTATGTTATAAAGGACATCCAAGATTCTATTATATTCTTATTAGCTGTCCAGAACTTAATGAGCTCAATAGAGATAGATTGCTTAATAAGGCCCCTCAAAGTGTATTTTTTCTGTCAGGAGATGGGGAAGTAATTTGACCGATCTTGCTGTCCAGGAGTTCAATTTTTTAATCACCCAGATGTATGAAAAAAACCTTTTCTCAAGAACATCTACAGGAGTCAAATTTTTCACAGTTATATCATTTATATATTTTCAGTAATTACACTCCATTTACTGGGTCATAGGAACTGACATTTAGCTTTGGAGTTAAATGAATGACAATGAATTCACCTTTAATAGTTTCCCTCTTACTCTGACCTTGCAAAATCATGTTGCAGTTTATTTTTTGTCTTGCTAAATGCCTATGTTGGGCAGAATACAAAATAAAAATCAAATAGAAATAAACAGTTACCTTTATTCTATGGAGATCACTAATATGACCTTCATAAACTTTTCTTTTCTGATCAGGACTGCTTCAGTTCATCAACATATGACGTGCTACATACCTGAACTCTGTGGACCTTTCCTGAAACTTGGCAAACTAAAGATATTTGTGTTTGTGGATTGCATTGCAGAGTGAATTACAACAACAGGAAGTTTCATCCAAGATTTCCATAGCATCAGATAATGTTAGGGGTTGGAAGGTGTAATGGAGGGGTAATTAATTAATTGTGAGATGGTATTTTTTCAAAATCAATAATGTTTCTTAATTTTGGTATTCAGAAATCTCACCATCCCCAACCACTGTTTTTTAATAATAATTATTCTGCAGTGGTCATGGAAACATTATACAGATGATAACATAGGATCTAGAACAAATAACCAAAAATATAAACATTAATTGAACTGGAAGAGAAGATTCTTGCAGTCAATATACCACTTGTGCTTAATTGTACCACTTGTCCACTAGATGGACTCAAGGAGCTTCTTTCTGCTTATGGCAAAGGGCAATGGTGAATTGCAAGAACCTTTAAGCATTTACTCACAAAATATTATTCCCCAACTTGCAGGGCTAGTCACAGCTTCAGACAGTATCCAAACACTTTCAGGGAATTCTGTTGTTGTCTTGCCAGCTACTGAGGCTTCTGATTCTTCCCAGGCTTCACAAGCTTCTAGGGAAAGGTGGCAGACTATCTCTGACCTTATCCTGGCTTCTCTGGATGATCTGTGTACCTCCGTGACTTCCCATCTTGGCAGGAGAATTCCAGGTGTAGGTAGTATGTCTTGCGATGTGCAGTCTCAGCACAAAGTCACGCTGGCTATGCAGGCCAGTGGCATGTAGGCATTTAGAGCCTGTTCCTGGTAAACTCAAGGCAGGGGAGTTTCCAGGAAGTTCAGGATGTAATAAAGCAGTGAGGCAGAACACTGCCAGAAGCAGAGAGCAATGGCAGCAGGCAGTAGCAAGCAGCAAGCAAGCATGAAAATTACAGCAGAGCATGCTATGTTACCTGCTCATCTCTTTTTATCAATGCAGCCAGAGACTAATGGGTCTTTGAACATAGGATAGCCAATCAGAATGGCAGTCAGCCAAGCTTGACCATATTAGGTGAAAACATAGGCTTGCTTCACCCAAATTTGGGAAAAAATATAGGCCTTGCACAAGGCAGGCACAAGTCAAGTGTACATACCTTGTTTACCACAGGATGCAAACAGGAGCAAAACAACTCTAGGCAAGCCAGAGTCCTTACACTCAGTGGTTCCAAGTTCTTTGTCCTCTTCCCTGTGGTTGCTTCTCCCCAAAACAGAGAGCGCCAGAGCACAAGAACATGTCTAGGCAAGCCAAAACATGTTCAAGCCTATTTTGGCCTATTTAGGCCTACCACTACAGAAGGAACCTGAAAAGATGATCCAGTCCAACCCCCGCTGACAGAGCAGGATCACCAATACCAGATCACATAGGAATGCATACAGATGGGTTTTGAATGTTTCCAGAGAGGCAGACTCCACAACACCCTTGGGCAGGCTGTTCCAGTGTTCTGTCACCCTCACAGTGAAAAAAAAAACTCCTCATGTTTATGTGGAACTTTCTGTGCCTCAGCTTCCACCTATTGTTCCTTGTTCTGCCACTGGGCATCACTGAGAAGAGCCTAGCTCCATCCTCTTTACATACTCATAAACATTAATGAGGTCACCCCCCAGTCTCCTCTCCAAACTAAAGAGCCCCAGCTCCCTCTATCTCTCTTTGTAAGAAAGATGTTGCACTCCCTTAGTAACTTTTGTGACTGTGCTGGATTCTTTCAAGCAGTTCCCTGTCCTACTCAAAAGGAAGGATGCAGAATATTTGAGATATGGCCTCACCAGGGCAGAGTAGATGGGGGGGAGAACCTCTCTTGATCTACTAACCACAACCCTTCTAATACATCCCAGAATGGCATTGGTCTTCTAGGCCACAAGAGCACATTGCTGGCATCTTTCCATACACTTAGGACCTCCAGGTCCCATTCCCCTATACTGCTCTCCCACAGGTCAGTCCCCAGCCTACACTGACAGCTGTGGTTGTTCCTCCCCAGGTGCAAGACTCTACCACTGGCTGTTGTTGGATTTCATTAAATATCTCCCTGCCCAAGTCTTCAGCCTTTGTAGTTCTGTGACAGAAAACAAAAGTGCTTTGTTGAAATCAAAGACTCTCTGGTTACTTAGAAACACTTAAAAAAAAAAACCCTAACCCAAAAGTCCCCAATTACCAAAACACTATGCTGAATCACTTTTAAGATAACATTGTTTACAAAAAATAAACTAGCTGGGTGAATAATTTACATTATTTGTGACTATTTTACTCTTACCAATGAAAATCACAGTAGTCTGATAAAGTTTGTCCTTGGAACCTCTGTAATTAAGAAACAATTCAGTTATTGAACCAATTTTTATCCTTTGTTTTAATGGCAGAAAAGCAACAAGTGTGCGTAGATAGAGATTAAATGCAGTCTTAAATTCACTATGTGAAATGGAAATTTCCCTAGAATTTAGATCTAATAGAGTGGTATTAATGATATTTGAACTTTCCAAGTGACAGATGTAAACCTTCCATGGCAAGATGTTTTAGATAGATGGTGTTAACAGCCTAGGCAGAGCTACATTTTTAGACACCTTGACAACTCAAACACAATAGCTATTCTTTCTAATCTCTGCTAGAAAGTTTAAAGCTGTCTACTAATCAAGTAGGTCAAGACTTGAAAGCTATTCTGCTTTTCAAATTTCTTATTTTATGATCTTTGTGTCTTGTGTAGAGCTCACCAAAGTAAGACCACAGTTACTGTAGAGCACAGTATACAAAAGCAGGCCCTCAAAAAGACTCCACCATGGCAGTGGTTGGGGCTTACCAATACACCTTTGGAAAAAGGCATAACATTTCACTATGCACTTATGAAAATTATCCACTGGAACAAAGTCCTCATGTGTCATCTAATAGGCCCTATGGAGTAAAAGTGATAAGGTGTCCAACAGATGACTGTCAAAACTCAAGGTTCAATTGCTCCTTGTCAGAGTCTAATTTTCTCTTACATTATCTGTTATACTATCTAATCAAGCACTAATGGCACAGAAAGTGCTCCCCACACACACTTGAAGAGCTTTGTGTCCTCTCTAGCCTCTTACAGAAGAGCTTTCAAGTCACATTTCATATTCATTTGCTATTTCCCCAAATGATTTGTCTTCTATCAGATTAAAACTTTAGGGTTTTGACTATTAAGATGAAAAATTGAATGTGTTACTAAGTTTTTGCTGGATTCCCAACCCCCCCCCCCCCCCCCCCCGAAATGGCTGCTGGTGAGACTAGGAAGAGAAATGTTTGTATTGGAGATTTTAGAGCTGGAATAATTTGCTTGGTAACACCACAGCAGGAGAACCCCCAAGTGGGATTAAGGCTTCATTCTGCAATGCACTTTATAAACATAGTAAGAGAGAGTTCTTGCACCAAAGAGTTTCCAATCACAAACAAAAAAATTCCAAACAAACAGGAAAAAAAGCACACAAATGGGAAGGAAAGGAAAGGAAAGGAAAGGAAAGGAAAGGAAAGGAAAGGAAAGGAAAGGAAAGGAAAGGAAAGGAAAGGAAAGGAAAGGAAAGGAAAGGAAAGGAAAGGAAAGGAAAGGAAAGGAAAGGAAAGGAAAGGAAAGGAAAGGAAAGGAAAGGAAAGGAAAGGAAAGGAAAGGAAAGGAAAGGAAAGGAAAGGAAAGGAAAGGAAAGGAAAGGAAAGGAAAGGAAAGGAAAGGAAAGGAAAGGAAAGGAAAGGAAAGGAAAGGAAAGGAAAGGAAAGGAAAGGAAAGGAAAGGAAAGGAAAGGAAAGGCACAACAAAATACAACAACCACAACCAAAAAACCCTAAAGCCCAAAAAACCAAAATTTCCCAAAACCAAAACTCAAGGCAAAAAATGAAAGAAATGGAAGCAAAATTCTGTAATTTTAACAAAAGGGAGTTTTATGGCTAAAAAAAAAAAATATTCACTGAGATTTCTGTAAAGATAAAACCTTTGACCATGAACAATACAAATTTGGATGACAAAATGTTAAAATATGCATATAAACCGACTAAAGTAGAACCTTTAAGTGTGGTATGAAGAAGTCAGGAGTGAGTTTTCTAGGTGAAATTAATAACTTGCACTAATTGTTCTAATTATTGCTTATTTAAATACTTACTTGGATGTGCTTAGTGCTCAGAAAAGCCTTAAGGACAACTTGATATTCATTGTTTTAAAGAAAAATATATTTTGTTTCAGATATGTCAGATAGTATCTATGGAGGAGAATTCAATCTTAATTTACACAAAAAATCAGAAAATAATAAATATCACTGAAAAATAGAAAGAGTGTAGGAGATAATCACAGGATCACAGAATGTTAGGGATTGGAAGGGACTCAAGGACATCATCGAGTCCAACTCCCCTGCCAGAGCAGGAAAATACTATCTAACACACATCACAAAAGAACACATCCAGATAGACCTTGAAAGTCTCCAGAGAAGGAGACCCCACAACCTCACGGGGAAGCCTATTGCAGAGCTTTGTGACCCTTACAGTAAAGAAGTTCCCCCTTGTGTTGAGGCAGAACCTCTTTTGCTGCAATTTACACTCATTGCTCCTTGTTCTAATACAGGGAGTAAGTGAGAAGAGTACACCCAGTCCTGGCCAGCCTTCAGATACTTACAATCATTTACCAAATCCTCTCCAAGTCTTCTTTTCTCCAGACTAAAAAGCCCCAGGTCCCTCAGTCTCTGCTTATAAGCCATGCCCTCCTGTCCCCTAATCATCCTCGTAGCCCTCTGCTGGACTCTCTCCAGCAAATCCCTGTCCCTCTTAAACTGGGGAGCCCAAAACTGAACATAGTATTAAAGATGAAGTCTCAGCAGGGCAGAGTAAAGGGGAAGGAGAATCGCCCTTGATCTACTGAACACTCCTCCTAATACAGCCCAGGATCCCATTGGCCTTCTTGGCCACAAAAGCACATTGCTGGAAAAGAAATTATGTAAGACAAGAGAAGGTAAAACTTTTTAAGTCAAATATTGTTTGATTTGTCTCTAAAGGAGAAGATTAATGGATTGGCAGTTCTTCAAGGAATTGTTTTCATTTTTATAGAGAGAAAAATAACTGCTTGTTTTCCAAGGTTCAAGGAGAGGAAAAAAATCTGTTTAATATACAGATTTGTAATGTACAGTTTAATGTAATGTGATCAAACACTGGATCAGACTGCATGAGAATTTTGCAGAATCTGTGCTAAGAGATTTTTTAAAAGCAAAATTTAAATAAGCATGTCTAGGTAGTTAGGGTATTATTGACATTGTCTGAAGAAAAAGTTACTGACTTGAGTTCTTCACAGCTCTCTGATTGCTTGATTGTATTTCTTTGTCAGAGAAACAAATTTTGGAAAGAAAGGAAAAACCGAGAGCAGTGATAGTAGGAAGGCTAATACAGAGTTTAAATGCTTATTGGAAATCTCAAGATAAATGCTTAGTTCTACAGGGGAAATGAGGTTTTCTGCTTGCCTTTTCTAAGATAGTTTCCCAAGTGACTATGAAAATTAATGGCAAAGGGCTTGCTTGAGACTGCAGGTTGCTCTTACAAGTCTCAACTGAGTACTTACTATGATATGTCCAGATTTAAAACTATTACACAATCATTAACTTCACTTTTCTGTAAGTCTGACCAATGCAGCTGTAGGACTGTTTTCCTCTGACAGCTTGAATTGAAAGGTTTTGGTAGTGAGTGGGCTCCAGGAGGCTTCTGTGGAAAGATGCCAGTAAATTCTCCTGTATCAGATGGAACCAATGCCAGTTGACTTCAAGGCCAGTCATTGGTGGAGCCCATTTAGTGATGGTTGTTATCACATCTGTGATAAAATATTTATGAAGTAGGAAAAAAAGTCCCTATGCAATGACATTTGCAGCCAGAGAGATGAGTGAGAGTAAGCAAGAGAAATAAGCATGCAGACTTCAGGGTCAGTGAAGAAAGAAGAGATGCTTCAGTCACTGGAGTGGAGATTCTTCTGCAAAGGTGAAGGTCATAGTGAGGCAGACAGCCTTTGGAGATCCATAGTGGAGCAGATATGCATCTGCAGTTCCTGGCTGACCCCATGCCAGAGTGAGTATATACATCTGAAGAGTGCTGTGACTGTGTGAGAAGCCTGCACTGTAGCAGGCTACTGACAGTGTGGAAGGGAGGAACCCACAGTGGAGGTTTGCTGGAAATGCTTGTGACCTTGTGGGAGAGTCCCATGCTGGAACAGTTGATGAAGAACTGTAGCCTGCAAGAAGAACCCACATTGGAGAAAATTGTGGAAGACTGGGTAAGACCTTAGGTAATATCCTGTACTGGAGCATAAAATTAATTTCCCCGAATCAAGCCTTTTTTGACTCTTACAGTAATTGGTGAACAATTTGCAGCCCTTAGCCCATAATCCTTTCATTATATTTTTGCCCTGCTGTCCAGCTGAGGAGAGGGGTTGATAGAATCATTTGGTGGGCACCTGGTGTTCACCAGGGTTGACTCAACACTGATGCACAGCAGTTCCCTCAAGTAATAACGAATTTTCCTTCTAATAGGGAAGTTGGAGCTGAGCTCTTAAACTGAGCAGCCTTTTGCAGAGCTCAGACCAGGTGTCTTCAACAGACTTTATATCACTGATTAGTTAACACAAGTCATAATTACATAGACTAAAAATTCATTCTTTTCTGAAGAAGATCATGTAAGTGCAGGAGTTTTCAAGTAAAAATCTGCCAGTTTTGAAGCCTGCAAGTATATTGTGCCAAACTTTTTAAAAGATACGTTCAACATTAGACTGATGGTAACAAAATACTTCTGTTATTTCAACAGTGTTCTCAGCTTGGAAACTATAGACAGTTTGGGGGTTATGGAGTGATCCGTTTTGAAATTCTGAAAAGATAGGGTTACATTTACTCTCAAAAGGAGTGGCAGAAAGGTCTCAAACCAAGTTTTGCATTGTGCTGAGGCAACAGTGATCTTAGCCTTACTGTGTATCTGTAACATGGCTCCCTAAGAAATTGCAAGGTTCAGAAAAGATGTGGAAATAATTGGTAGCTTACAAGGAAAAAATCACATTCCACCACACCTCACGTCCAGAGAAAGTGTTGTATGCAGCTCAGTAGTCATTTGAAGTTAGCTGTGTTTCATATGAACTGAGTAGGAAAAGACCAGTTAACACAAAAGAATATATGTCTGATGATCATATGGTCAGTTTGAAGGCCCTTTTATCTGGGTTTGTGGATTCTCATATCTGTATGCTGCTGAGGTAATAGATAGAATTTTGATTACAGACTATAGCATGTACAGAAAGTGCTGTATGCAAATCCTGAAGAGCATGGGTCAAAGTTTTATGCTTTCTGGGACTGCCTAGCATATTAACAGGTCTAGGGAAAAAAAAATTACTGTGGTTAAAAATTAATGACAAGTGTGATTTAAACCTATCCAAATCTAAATCAGTCAGCCCTAGTAAAATCTTCAAATACTTAAGAGGCAACCCATACCCAGTGGTGTCAAAAAGTGCTGTAAGGATTGAGAAATTAATCAGTATTTCTCTCACATAGCAGTTTTGTCCTTGTGTGAAAAGTAAGTGAGGGATTTTGCTGCTCTTGTATCTTTTATTTAACCTCGATTAGCATCGCATGTAGTAAAATGCTACAGTGTTAAATAAACATTACTTCTTTGAAAAACAAATTAGATAGCAAATAATAAGTTGATAGCTGGGTGACTTCTTCCTCCCCATTTAATTGAGAAACATCTCCCTTTTCCTTTGTCAAGCATTTGTTGCTTTATATTCTTTATGTGTACTGGAAAGTTGGATAAATTATTTTCAGACACTGGAATAACTGTAACTGGATTGCTTCCTCTAACTGGCATTTATAATGTAGCTTGATCATCTAAATACCATTGTCCTGCTTCTGCTTAATAAGCAGGGGACAGAAACTTCTATAATTGGAGTGCAGCAAAGGAGTTATTTACAGAGAAAAAGTTTGGAAGTTTTGAAAGTGTTTCCCCTACTCATCTGATGTCCATACAGTAATCAATAATCTGACCTTATGCAATACAGAAAACCAATCTTGATTCAATTATTAATGAAATTCCTTTCTGAAACTACTCAGCCACCTCTGTGTATGAAAACCCATTGATGGTACTGTGTAGTACAATGACTGCAGTGATAAATCAGGCTGCAGAATGAATGGCAACATCCATATCTCACTCCAGATCCAGAATGTCATCTATTTTGTTATTTTCTTTATGGCAGCACACCATACGTGTTAAGTGTTTTGCTTTCCAGAAGGACAGACAAAGATCTTATTTAAAGGAGTTCAAGTCTAGGGCAGGATAGTGAAAACAGATTAAGAAAAAAAAGGAACAGCAGATGATGAGTACTGTAGGATAAGGCCCTGGAGGGAAGTGGGGCCCAAGCAAGCTGGTTAATATTCACAGATTACATCATCCAACATCAGGAATGATGTGACCCAACAAAAAATGAGGCAGGCAAAGGTGCCAGGTTGCCTGCATGGATGAAAAAGACACCTTGATCACTCTTCAGCACACAAAAAAAAAATTGCCTACAAAGAGTGGAAGCCAGGACAGATGTCCTTCAAGTAGCCAGAGATCAGGTAAGAAGGCCCAGACAGGATTAGATCTGATCAGGGATATCAAGGGCAATAATGAAAGATTCTGTAGGTATGTCAATGATAAGACTAGAGAAGATATCAGCTCTCTCCAGAAGGAAATGAAGGACCTGGTCATTTGGGATAAGTAGAAGGCTGAGGCACTCAGTGACTGTTTTGTCTCAGTCTTCACTGGCAATTGTTCTGACCACAGTGCCCGAGTTACAGAAGGCAAATGCATGAACTGGGAAAATCAAAATCAGGTTTGAGACCAACTAAAGCTTCTGCAGGTGGCACAAGCCATTGGACCGGATGAGATCCATGCACAGCTGTTAGTGAGGGTCCAGAGGAAGGTCATGGAGTACCTCTCCTATGAAGACAGGTTTAGAAAATTTGGGCTCTTCAGCCTGGAGAAGAGAAGGCTTCAGGAAGATCTTACAGCAGCCTTCCAATATTTGAAGGGGGCCTACCAGATCATCATAGAATCACCATAGAATCAACCAGGTTGGAAGAGACCTCCAAGATCATCCAGTCCAACCTATCACTCCGCCCTATCCAATCAACTAGACCATGGCACTAAGTGCCTCATCCAGTCTTTTCTTGAAGACCTCCAGGGACAGTGCCCTGGGCAGCCTGCTCCAGTGCCCAATGGCCTTTTTGGTGAAATGATTTTTCCTAATGTCTAGTATAAACCTCCTATGATTTTCTGGCCATTTCTTCTCATTCTATCACTTATTACCTGGGGGAAGAGTCCAGCCCTCACTTTGCTACAGTCTCCTTTCAAGGAGTTGTAGAGAGCAATGAAGTGTACCCTCAGCCTCCTTTTCTGCAGGCTGAACAATCCCAGCTTCCTCAGCTGCTCTTCGTAGGACCTGTCTTCAAGACCCCTCACCAGCCTTGTTGCCCTTCTCTAAACTCAGTCCAGCACCTCAAAGTCCTCCTGTAGTGATGGACCCAAAACATAAGATTTCACCAGTGCTGAGTACAGGGATAAGAAAATTTCCCTGATCCTGCTGGCCACACTATTTCTGATATAGGCCAGGATGCTGCTAACCTTCTTGGCTACATAAGCACACTGTTGGCTCATATCCATTTGGCTGTCAACCAGTACTGCCAGAACCCTCTCTGCCAAGCCGCTTTCAAGCCATTCTTCCCTAAGGGGCTTTTGTGACTGAAGTGCAGGACCTGTCTCCTGGTCTTCTTGTATAGCCCATTGATCCAGCCTGTCCATGATGGGTAATGGCTTCAACCCGGAAGAACCTAGATTTATATTAGACATTAGGAAGAAATTCTTCACCGTGACAGTGATGAGGCACTGGAACAGGTTTCCAAGAGAAGTTATGGAGGCTCCAGTGCTGGAAGTGTTCAAATACAGGCTGGAAGGGGCCTTGAGCAAACTGGTCTAGTAGGTGTCCCTGCTCATGGCAGGGCAATGGAACTAGGTGATCTTTAAAGTCCCTTCCAACCCAAACCATTCTATGATTATATGAAATGTTGGCTGTGCATTTTACTGCAGGAGTGTGGGCTTCTTTTTTAAAGAGGCTTGAATGTGAGTAGTTCGTGTCACTGGCTGGTTTGTGGTGATCTTAAGCTGTAACCATATCCCATAACTGATGTCTTTTTTACTATTTAGGAATGACAAACAGGGTGTCACTGGCTTCTCTCTGAGCCCCAGGCAGGTGTACTTCAATTCTACCCTGACTTTGACATGTCTTCCAGTGGCCTCCACACCTGTATGAGAATTTTGCCTTGGAGCAACATACAATTTTGAAATACCTCAACTATCTCCACTTTCTGTTTTGGCTTGTTTAGCAAAGAATACATAAGAAGCAGGTATCTGTCAGAAGCAGCTAAATGAGAAATTCCTCTCCACAAGGGTGATTAATATCTGCTGTCCCTTAATGGACATTGGAGAGTAAGAAATTATTACCAATCATTAAGACAGCTTTGAAATAACCAATGAGGAAATTTGATCCAAGGGACCAGAGTAAATCTATCTCAAGTACATCCCTGAATCACTTTGAATTACTTTGTAACATAAGCATATCTTTCCTGTCCTCAGAGACCTTTAATGTTCTTGTTCACCTAATGCATAAATTAAATTAATAGTGTCTAATGAAGAAGGAAAGATAGCAACAATGTACAATTTACTGATGTAAAGTGCTCTGAGAAATTTGGACATTAGCACTGAAAAATAGCAAATCATTACCATATGAAACAAATGCCTAGTTCTTTTGAAATCTAATGAAGTAAATAACTTAAATATTTTAACATTAAGTGTTCAAAAGTATTGCCTAATTAGTATTGCTTAATAAATAACAACAGCAAGAAGGAAAGAAAGAAAGCAAGTAAGCAACTGCAATGCCTATGGCAATTCCAGGGTTAGGCAAAGAACCAGTGTGCAATGAAACCTCATTATAAAGAGAAATAATATTTGCATTTTTACTGTTTCTTTTGTTGAGTGTTACAGTTGAAAGCAAGTGAGTCTATCACTACTAGATATCTAATTTAGAAGTGTAGTTTAAATTGGTTTTTTCTTCCTTTTCAGTTCAGTCATTTTTACTGGAAAGTTTAAATAGCACAGCCATATATGAAAAAAAAAAAAGAGTAAAAATGGGTAATTATATGCACAATTATTTTAAAAATACAGTAACAATAGCAAGAATGAGCTGAAAAGTGTTCAGACACTATGTCATCATCAAAGTATAGGCCTTATATTAGGAACAGTCAGAGACCTAATATTAACCAAAAGATACCTCTTTATCATTACAAATAATAAAAATGGATAGGCAGACAGACAGAGAGATATGGTACATATGTATATACATATACATATGTGACTACCAAAGGAACTGAAATGAAGATTGCAATTTTTCTCCCTGTCCTAAAATTTAGAGTACAGTATCAGTGTCTGTGTGTTACAGATCTTCCCTCCACCCACCACAGACACAAGACAGACAGATAACTGGCAGCTTGAAGGTTCCAAAGAAAAAAAATAACTGTTTAAGTTTGACCTGAAGAGCATTCTTCACTTTTTGTACTGTTATCTGACTTCCAGCACAGGAAAATTATTTTCTCTAGACATCTATCCAGAAAAACACAGGGTTTTTATGGCTGAAAATGTTCAGTTTTCGTGTTCAGTTCTTCTACAGTCTGACCCAAACAAATGCACTAAAATATAGAATCATAGAATCAACCAAGTTGGAAGAGATCTCCAAGATCATCCAGTCCAACCTAGCACCCAGCCCTAACCAATCAACTAGACCATGGCACTACATGCCTCATCCAGTCTTATATGTTGTGATACTTCTTTTTAGCAAGAGAGCCACTTGTATTTGTCATTTGAAGCTTAAAACAAAGCAAAACTTTAAAAAGCACATTGATTCCTAAAGATATTCAACATAGAAATTGTTATCATACAATATCAAAGCTAAAATCCTCAAAACTTAATTCCATAGCTATGAATTTCACAATGCTTTCAAAACATAATAAGGTTATAGAATCATAGAATCAAGCAGGTTGGAAGAGACCTCCAAGATCATCCAGTCCATCCTATCACCTAGCCCTATCCAGTCAACTAATCTATGGCACTAAGTGCCCCAGCCAGGCTTTGCATGAATAGCTACAGGGATGGTGACTCCACCATCTCCCTGGGCAGCCCATTCGTTGGAATCACTGTCCTCCTCACATCCAGCCTATACCTCCCCTGGCACAACTTGAGACTGTTTCCCCTTGTTCTGCTGCTGGTTGCCTGGGAGAAAAGATCAATGCCCTCCTGGCTACAACCTCCCTTCAGGTAGTTGTACCCACATTTTTTTTTATATTGACACAAAAGCTTGCAGAGAGATCAAAAATATTTCTTTGCAGGCTATTCTCTCCAGTTGTTACAGTGGCAAAAGACTCTCTTTTATTTTGTAAGAGGTTGCTTAGTGGGTCTCAATGGCCTAATCATACTATCTCAAAAGACAACACCAATTACATAGTGATTTAAATATGCTGTTCCAACAAATAGGAACCAAACAAGACTCCAGCTGCCTGCAAAAAAACTAAGCAGAATTCAACATGTTACATCTTTCCCTGTAATCAGATAATATGTAACTATTTTAGTTGCTCAAGGCCTTTCTAAGTTTGGTTTTTTTTTCTTGTATGTGTGTGTTATTTACATATTATTGAAAATATTACATAATTTATTTAAACATCAACTTTTCTGAAGTAACACATTTTGCATTAAAGATTGTGCATGGCCAGATTCACAGCTAATTTACTTAATTTCAATTCAGTAATATGACTGAGTTAATTTAGAACAATTTAGAGGGGGAACATTCAAAGTACATGCGTCAAATGTCATTTAGCCTGGAAAAGAGGAGGCTCAGGGCAGACCTTATTGCTGTCTACAACTACCTGAAGGGAAGTTGTAGCTGGGTGGGGGTTGGTCTCTTCTCCTAGTCAACCAGCAACAGAACAAGGAGACACAGTCTCAGGTTCTGCCAGGGAAAGTATAGGCTGGATGTTAGGAGGAAGTTCTTGACGGAGAGTGATTTGCATTGGAATGGGCTGCCCAGGGAGGTGGTGGAGGCACCGTCCCTGGAGGTGTTGAAGAAAAGACTGTGGGGAGCACTTAGTGGCATGGTCTAGATGACTGGCTAGGGCTGGGTGCTAGGTTGGACTGGATGATCTTGGAGGTCTCTTCCAACCTGGTTGATTCTACGATTCTATGAAATAAACATATATACACACACATATGTGCATACATGCTTCCAAATATTCAAAATTAATTAAGTTTTATCCTTTAACACTGAAAGATAAATATTAAACTAGTGGCTTGTTCATTAAATTTTTTAAGAGGTAGTGGATAAAGTGGATTTAGGGCAGGGTTATCATGCTTTGCCTCATTAGAAGTGCAGTTAAGTTTTACCTTAGGGTTTTCTAATTTAATAAAATGAATTATTTATTTTTGTTTGCTTGTTTCATATTTTCTAAAGTTTGTTTCACATTTTCTAAAGTCTCTTCCCACTATGATCTTTGGCATACTACATTGTTTCCATAAAGGTGCTGTCATTTTCTACCTAGTTTCCCTTTCAACCTCTGGTATTTCAGACTGTGAAAGTAAACTAGTTGTCACCCCTGTCATTTATTCCCTGGATTGACAAATGAAACAAGAAGGTGTGGTGACAGCTAATCATCATTTGGAGCTGATGTAAGGGATATGTCATGTGGGAGAATAGCTGGAGTACAGGGAGCATTGGCAAGCCTTGGATAAATAGGAACCAGGAGAGAAATGGTGGATTCCCTATAATTTGAGAAGGAAACTGTACAGTGAATGGAACTGTGTTTTTGCCTTCTTCCTTTAGGATAATTAGCCAGACTTTAGTTCAACCCATTGAAATTCTTATGCACAGCATGGTCAGAGTGCATCCATAATGAAGAGAAGATAAAACTTCATAATATCTTTGAGGAACAAATTCAGTCTTCCCTCTCAGGCAAAGCAAACTGTCATTGCTTGCTAGATTCTGGAGCTGACAGTACAAGGACCATTAGTGAGCATATCAAGGAAAGAGCTGCATTAATGCAATTTATGTCCAACATATCTGGTTTTGTTAACCAACTTTTCTGCTTTTCTGTATAAAATGGAGGAAAAAAAATCTCACTAACTCAAGAGCTGACCCTTTTACACATTCTAGTCTTTACCTTACCAAAACTGTTCATCTTTTGAAAGTCTCTTTTAGGGCACAACATTGTCTTCTCTTCTCTTCTCTCAAAAGCTGTATCCCATCAAACAGGTTCCCTTCTGAATGCTGCCCTCATCCTAGAGAACCTGAGGGACTCATTATTTTCTGAATGAGGGAAAAGTAAAAGCAACATGGAAGGGGAAGAAAAAAAGTATACTAAAGGAGATGATAATAGACATAAAGTATTTCTCTTTACATACATATGCTTGTCCTAATGTTACAGACTTCCTTTTACTGTCCTGCTCTCGAAGAACACACCACATGGAAAAGAAAACAGATGTTATTTGACAAGTCACCTTTCAAACTGCACAGTAACACTACTTAACAACTTGTAACATCCATAATATCTCTTTTCAAAATACATATCTGATTTCTCATAAAAGATTATTCCTGTGGCCCAGTTCGCCCCTGAATTCTCAGAGGATTGTGTAGATGTTGACATTTTTGAAATATTTGGATGTGCATTCATTTAATTTGCAGCTCTAATATAGAGAAGCAGAAAAACAAACCCAGATTATAACCAGTTTTCATTCCTTTGCTCATTTCATTTTAAGGCTCATAAGTTGCCTAAGCATTCACTTGCAGCCAGGTGTAGCCTAAGACCTTCAATGCATTTCTAATGATGTCTTTGCCTAGCTTGAATATTAATGAACGTTGTACTGAAATTTCCTTATGATATGCAATGAGGACATTTTCATGATGTAAAAGTTCTGGTTCTTAGCCTACATTTTTTCCCGTTGATTTGAGTTGGCATGTGAACTTATGTAGCACCCCTAAAAATGTATTACCTTGTTTAATGACCTGTATTCCTAAGGACGTGTCTTAAGTTATCCTGAAGGATTTTAGCAAGGACATGGTAATTATGTGTAATACAAGCTGGACTACAAACATATTTCAACTGCATTACCTGTTTTGTTTATGGTAACTATTTTCTTCTGATGATTGTGATATTTATTTCTAACTCTCAGATAAAATGTGATACTACAAAACCTCTCTGGATATCAAATAATAATTGAAATTAAAAGTCAATTAAATATATTCTGAATGAAAATTCATATAATCTATATATGTTGAGCTTTTTTACACCTCAATGCGGTACAATGGAAAATGCATTCCATGAGGATTCAGAAGTTTGGATTGAATCTCCAGAGTTAAGGTCAACCTACCAGGTGATATAATGAGAGTCACCTTAGATTTCTATGTAGACTTCCAGTCCCATCCCTTATCTGTCTCACATGATTAGACTGTAGATTTCTTGAAAAGGAATATTGTCTATCACTGGATGGATAGAAAACACCTTGCACAACAAGGTCTGATTTTTGTGAATTCAAGATTTTCCAGTGGTAAAACTTAGTAACAATACTGACAAGAGTGTGTCCAGCAGATCGAGGGAGGTTCTCCTCCCCCTCTACTCTGCCCTGATCAGACCCCATCAGTGTTCAGTTTTGGGCTCCCCAGTTTAAGAGGGACAGGAATCTGTTGGAGAGAGTCCAATGGAGGGCTACAAGGATGATTAGGGGACTGGAGCACTGCATTATGAGGACAAGCTGAGGGACCTGGGGCTTTTTAGTCTGGAGAAGAGAAGACTGAGAGGAGATTCAATCAATGTTTATAAATATCTGAAGATTGGGTCTCAGGAGGGAGGGGATATGCTTTTTTCACTTGATCCCTGTGATAGGACAAGGAGCAATGGATGTAAGTTGCAGCACTGGAGGTTCCACCTCAACACAAGGGGGAACTTCTTTACTGTAAGAGTCACAGAACACTGGAAGAGGCTCCCCAGGGGGGTTGTGGAGTGTCTTTCTCTGGAAACATTCAAGACCTGTCTGGATGTGTTCCTCTGTGACCTGAGCTAGATTGTATGGTCCTGCTCTGGCAGGGGGATTGGATTCCATGATCTCTTTGGATGTCTTCCAATCCCTGATCCTGTGATCCTGTGATAAGAGGACTTCAAACATTTGCAAGATTTTTACTTTTTCAAAAAACAAATATGACTCTACACTAAGGATTTCTGTATCAGCTTTTCTAGCCTCTCCTTTTCATGAACATAATTTCTTGTGTTATGTAGAGGGTAAACAATACACTTTAAAAAGGTATAGAAATGTGTATGCAACTCTCAGTCTACAAATATGCATCTACTTTTAAAAATTTGCTTTGGAAATTTCCTTGCTTGGGGCTCCAGAGTAAAATTTGCATTAAATCTCTTGAAACTCTGTTCCAATTTTCAGATGTTTATCTTCTTGTTCCTTTCTTTCTCTCTTTATTTCTTGTTAAGTGTTTCTTCATCTCTCTTTATTTCTTGTTAAGTTTAAGTGTTTCTCTCTTCAATTCATTTAAACATCCAGCGTTACCTTGTCCTAGATCTTCATCATTTATTCTGCCAAAATAGCAGAAGCTGCTAGTCCTCTGAGTGTCCTTGCAACTTACAAATTGCAAGAAGTACACATTATTTTGCCTGAAATGTGCTTCAGTCTATAACCTAAATGTCTGAATCTGTTGAAAAGGTTATTTTTTTCTTCTTCATTAAACTCTTATCTCTTTATCTCAACCCTGAGTTTTGTGTGTTACTCTTCCTCTCACTTTTGTGTCGTGGGAGCAGGCGGGTTAGCCTTTGAGCTAAACCATTAGTGGAGGTCAAAAGGGTTGTCACTCTATTATGTAAATATTTTATTTTAATATAGGAGAGTATTTCTCTCAGAAAAATAACCCAACATAATTTGGTACAAGTAAGTATAAGGTGTCATTCTCAAGTATGAATAATCTAGCATACAAACAGAGAATGGGAGAGAATTGACTAGAATAAGTAAGTATAAGGTGTCATTCTCAAGTATGAATAATCTAGCATACAAACAGAGAATGGGAGAGAATTGACTAGAATAACACCACAAAAATGGGTTTGGGGACTATGGTGTATCAAAACCTGAATTTTGTTTCAAAAGTTATAGAGAAATCAAATTTTATACTGGAGATATAAAAATATAAGTAGCATCTCCAGGGTTCTCTAAGTCACAGGGCTTAGTGAATAGGTCTCTATAAGAAGTTTTAAGAACACTTGTTTTGGTCAAATCACATGTTTCAACTATTCCTAAATGTTGTTATTAGAACTTTTATGATGTTATTTCAGTTACCATAGTTCTTTTTTTTTTTTTTTTTTTTTTTTTTTTTTTTTTTTTTTGGTAGGCTCTTCTGGAGGAGATTTTGTTGTTGTTGCTGCTACAATAATTTTGTCTGCAGTGGCTAAGCATTAATTTTATCTGTAGTTTTGTCTCAGAGTTGGTACTCACATGAACTTGCTTCTTAGTATCCTGTTTTCTCTTTCACTCTCTTGGTGTTAATATGTATGACAGGAAATGTGTGTTATCAAAAAAGGAGTTCTTTTTACAAGCAGAAGTTCATGCATGGATTTGTCTAAAAAAAAAAAAGACTAATTAAAACTTGCAAACTGCTTTAACAGTGAACTTTAAATCTCTGTTGTGAGGAAAATCTGCTTGCATACCCACAAGAATATTTTCCCATGATATACAAATACCACTGTACTGTTCTTTTGGGCCTCAGGAAATCATGGCAAACTGATGGCATTTTATCATGACAGTCAAAGATACATAAAATGATTTATCACAAGTTCCCAGGCTGCGTAACGAGACACACTCTTCTATCACCATTTAAGTCTTTGGATCTTCTAATGGCAGAACAGATGGAATTGTTAACTCTCTGAGGAGCCATGTGACACTTTTAAGACTGCTTTTGAGTTTCCCAGATATTTTTATATACAAATACTCAACCTCTTGCTACTTGTACAATCGCTTGACTATCACTGTTAAAAGAGACTGCTATTAAATCATTCCCTGGCTTAAATAATATTCAAGCCCTTTATTTATAATATGTATATTAGCTTCATAACACATTCCTTTCCCTTCCAAAATAATTGGATGGTTGATGTCAAGAAGAAATGACACATGCCATATCTTTTTACTCATCCAAGTCCCTTGAAAACTTTCCAACACAACTTCTCTAGCAAGGAGCTATTCTATAATCTATTTCTAATGAGGTGTACAGTTTTTTGATAAGACAGTCATATTCATAGATGGTCATATTTTTTTCAGTAGTGAAATCACTTGGAATATAAATAGAAAACGTTATGGCTTGTGACTATGTGTGTTTTAGTTGCCAAACAGTGCCAAGATTTCCTTTCTGGCCTTAAAGACAAACAGCAAAATTGCAACACACTCATTTGACTAATTTCTCTTAGCTTCTAAAAGAGGGGGAGCACATGCACAGTGTCTAAAGAGAGTACATGGATTTAAATGAATATGCAAATTGCATAGTTTGAATTGAATTATAGAATACTTTTGAATGCTGGTTCTTTGTCACTTTGCCCAAGACATATCTTTAACATCTGCTGCTCATTTGCTCTTCCAGACCAAGGACTTTGTGGATATGAAATCAGTAACAAAGTGCTTCCTTTATATTACTGTCAGCTTGGATTTCTACTATTAAGAATTCCTAAAGTTTTGTAGCCATCTTGATATGGCAATTAGAATTATCTAAACCAGTATAAAAGGTGCTACCCAGTCTATATAATCCTCCTATAATTATAGACATTCAACAATGCTGTGTTCTATTCTTTTCCCCAAAACACACTGAATTGCCGACTGCTACTCTGCTTTTCCATGCTGCTGGTATTTGCTGAAATTGGATTGCAGAGCTAGGGATATTTTTAATATGGCTTCAAAACACATCTCAGTTTCTTTTAAAGTTATCTTTGTTTACCTCTAAAAGTCTATCTCTTTTGATGACATTTTGACATAGCTACTATATTTTAGGTAAAGGGCAAGAGACTAAGGAAATCTTTTCATTTGTGTTTAATTGAAACTTTCCTCCAGGAACTTCTGTTGACAAAAGGCCAGATGAGTTTTGCATTCTGTTTCTGTAATGCATTTGATAGCCATAGAGTTATGCTTGTACTTGCCATGCTCTCTAAACATTTTATTTCCCTTAAGCTCTAATATAATGCTGTTGTCTCTTATAATCCCCAGAAAATTAAAATGATTAAAATGTAGAAGGTCTTTTTTTTTTTTCTTCCACTAAGAAAACCTTTTTGTCCTTTGAAAATGCAGTTCAAGTTGCTGCATTTGTCTTGATGCATGCAGCATTTTTCTAGTAATTTTACAGGTCTGAGTGATTTCTGGGGGCTTTTGTTGTTGTTGTTTGGTTTGGTTCATTTTTTTCTGGGAAAAGTTAACTGAAGAATTTTAATTTTAGGCCAGCCAACCATAGACAAATAGCTTACATTTTGCTGGCATACTTCACATAAATGAAGAAAAGCTGAGTGTGGTGTACACTTGAAGAGATATGTTTCTTTTATTCTTTTCTGTAGCATGCACATATTGCTATTCAGCTTCATTTCACAGCTTCAGAGTAGAGAAATCTGATTTGTCTTTGTTATTGGCGTATAAACATTCCATCAAACAGAAAGCATCCCAGCAACTCAGTGCAGCACCTTTGTGCTCTACCTGCCTGAACAGAGATTTGCCACTTGAACAAGCTGTTTATTATTGTCTCGGATATGTGCACTTTCTCTGAGATATTAGTGCTGCTCATCTGAATGTTACACTGGAGTTTCTAGAGCCCTCTTCAGAAAAATATTGTTTCCTTTCAAAAGAGGAGTACAAATGTAGAATTCTAATATTTGTGCTTCATCAACTGTTGAAGTCAGTCAGAGGAAGAAAAAGAAGCCTGATCCCTATGGCTAACCCTATGTTATATATTTTTCCTCTAAAAAATCTTTTCAATAAAAATATCTTCTGAGTCCTGAATTCTGTGGGTTTGGACTACATTTAATATGTGAGAGGGAAGGTTCAATTATCCACAACAGATTTCATTTTTTACACTACCCTGAATATGGACGGCTAAGGTCAGATTTCCCAGTTCCTAGACAACTCTTCCAGACATTCAGCAAAGGTTTGGAAGGCATATGGCAGCACCACTAAGAGCGGCAGATCTCAAGAAAACAGTACTCTTGGTCTTCTGCATAATAAAAACATATGCTATTTGATACATTTTATATATATATATATATATATATATATATATATATATATTCATTTTCATATATAGTTTCAGTTCTTTAATCTTTTATTAATACATATGTGGATGAAATTCAACTTCTGTCTATCTATAAATTAGGCATCTAACCTGAAGAAGTCTTCAGACTATTCTTCATAGTATCCAACAAGGGCTAAATGCCATCAAAACTCAGTCCACCCCATGTTAAAACACGAGGTTAAAGCAGATTGAATGAGTATCTACTAGATTTTTTTTTTTTCTTTTATCTTTCTCCAAGGAATAGACTCTGGACAATTAACTGAATAAGAATGATTTGTTGTCTTCATTGTGACTAACTCAATAGGTATAGAATTGTCAGGAACGGATTTGTGTTCTGTCTTTAGAACAAATGAACCTGCCAGTGTCTCAATTCTCTCTATTAAGTTTGTGGAGTTTTATAATTTACCTGTCCTACAATATGTTTTAATTGTGCTCTGGCACTGAAATCACTGCGTTGACTAGACTCCAGTTGTTTCAGTTTTAAAATAGCTGTGATTTTAATCTTCAGTGTTGACTCGCCAGCATTTCTAGCAGTTATATGCTAACTAGCAAGGTAGCATTTATGAGAAAACTTTGTCTTCTTTATCATCATAGTGCCTATGTTATAAAGCAATGCTGTATACTTTTCGGACTCCCACTACTGGTTACAACTGGGCAGTGGATTTTGCTGTAGTCTCTTAAGAATCAATGGAGAGGAAGTCGTTTTTTGAACTCCTAATACTACTCTGATTTTAACTACTTAAGAAAGCAATTGCTATTGTCAGCATCATTTTGATTCATGTATTTTTATTAGTATGTATGAGCTGAAATTGTTGTGCTCTGGATTTAAGTAAAGTTAGTTTTTCCTCCAAAAGTGTTTAGGTTTGATTGTGTATTGAACTCAATTGCTCCACAAAGAAAATTCTTAACCAAAGCTTTACTAAAAGCTTTCTTTCCCATTATAGTCAAGCAGCAGCTCCACTTGTAAGCTTTCATGATCTAAAAACAAAAGATTGATTTTTTTTTCTGATAAAAGCTGTACCAATGGCATGCTTTGCCATTTCTTTTTCTCTTTTTAAATAATTCAGATAGAAACTGTGGAAGGAGAGGCTAACATGATTTATGTGGTGAAATTAATCTTTAGATGAAGTTACTTAAGCCTATTAGTTCACAAGGTCTATCTTATATGTCTATATTTGTTCACAATGTCTATATATATGTCTATCTTAATGAGAACTAGCATCTAAGCTCCTGATACAGTTAACAAAGGAGTAGCAGATGTAGAGTATAGAAAGCTAATTGGAGTATAGAAAGCTAATTGCCACTACCCACTTCTATATGAGCAAATTAAACAGAAAGAAGGTGTGGGTTCAGGTATTAGATGTTAGTCATACTATGAAATTGTCATTCATTTAATTTTATCTTATTCCAAAAAGTGATCATCAGAATAGTTCCCAGGCATGTTTTGAAACATAGAATAGATCAAAGACTATTTACAGCAGTTAATTTGGATGATAATAACTTATTTTGGACACAGAGGATAATAATAAGGGTGCAATTACACCATTCTGGTTGACCTCTCCACCTGAATAGTTCAAGTTTGCCAAAGAGTTTGCTTTGTTTACCCACAGATAGATATCTATTATCACCTGAGATGCTCTAGCAAGCATCAGTCTAGCCCTCAGTACCCTCTCTAAAAGAATATGGAACTCCCTTGAGTGCTCTGCTGTACCTGTATATAATCTGTAAAGTAGAGTACATCAAATGACACTAGATATTTACATAAGAACAACTGAATTATAAGCTACATTTCATCTTCAAGGTGAGTTGAAATGCCATCCAGTTCTGTTGACTGTATTGTTGGAAGAGTCTCTTATGGCACCAGGTTGCTCTTTTTTAACCAGTTGAATATGTTCTAGAAATTTTAAACTATTTTAGCTCAGGCTTTGAGACAGTTTGGTATACAAAGGTGTATATTTAAAGCCTCTTTTTCAGAACTATATATATGTAGATTACTATGAAGGCCATTTGTAGCTATCTGTTTTGGGATGGGTTTACTTGCATTATACTTAGATATTGTTTATACATATGCAGATCTCCTATTTGCTTTGAGGCTTCAGCTGACTTACCATGGGTATTCACAACTACCTCAATTGTTGTAGCTCTTTTTTATATTCACCTACAGTATTCCACTTGTGCATTTTACAGTGTTTGGACTTCTTGCAGCTTCTCTACTAACTGCAGTGGTTATGTTGCAAGTTGCTGTAACAGAGGTGTAATAATAAACTGATTGTTATACTGTCTGCTTGGATTTAGTAATGTCAGTGTGTGATTGAATTGGAAGCTTTTTGGCAGTTTCTGGCTCTTTCTTATGCATAATGTTCCTGTTTCCTCTCACTTCTGCATGTAATTGAGGAAATATGTTCAGTTGTACTAGGCTCTCTATAGCTGTTTGTGAGTCTTATTTAGTTTAAATTAAGCCTGGCTTCTTCTGTTAACTTGTGGGGGTATGAACCTCAAACATATGATACTTTAACAACTTTTTGGGCTTTTTTTGTCTGCAGTTAAGAATTCTTACTTCTAGCTTCCGGGATTCTAGCTCAGCCCATGTGAAGGTCAAGTCTAATGAAGTCAAGAGATGAATGAGAAGATGTATTTTAAAGAACTCTTCCTTAAATTTCAACAATTTAGAGATGTTACATAAGAACTTTTATGTCCATGCTTTGGTTCTTCCTTTTATCATATCTTTAGCCTGTATTTGAATGTCAGATGGAAATTGGTATTGATAACATGTCTTTGTAGCCAGGTGGGGGTTGGTCTATTCTCCCAGACAACCGGCAATAGAACAAGGGGACACAGCCTCAAGTTGTGCCAGGAGAGATCTAGGCTGGATGTTAGGAGGAAGTTCTTGACAGAGAGAGTGATTGGCATTGGAATGGGCTGCCCAGGGAAGCTGTGGAGTCTCTGTCCCTGGAGGTGTTCAAGAAAAGACTGGATGAGGCACTCAGTGCCATGGTCTAGTTGACTGGCTAGGGCTGGGTGCTAGGTTGGACTGGATGATCCTGGAGGTCTATTCCAACCTGGTTGATTCTATGATTCTATGATTAAGGTTGGAAAAGACATCTAAAATCGTCAAGTCCAATCATCAACCCAACACCACCATGCCCACTAAACCATGTCCAGAAGTGCCACATCTAAATGTTTTTTAATACCTCTAGGGATGGTAAATCCACCACCTCCCTGGGAAGCCCATTCCAATGACTGACCACTCTTTTAGTTAAGAACCTTTTCCTAATATCCAATGTAAACCTCCCTTGGTGCAACTTGAGGCCACTTCCTCTCATCCTGTAGCTAGTTACTTGGGAGAAGGGATTGACCTTCATGCTATCTTATCTTTCTGTCTTGTTCTTTTTCCCATATTTGACTTCTTTACAAATGGATCTCAGGAATCATCATCCTCCTATTCACTTATCTCAGCCTTTAGGAATTAATTAAAATTCTGTGCTGCCTGTCCTCCCATTGCAACTTTGCTTCTAAAAGAAAATTAATTCTTCCTTCTGCTATGTTACTTCTCCCACCTACCAATTTTATAGTGAGTAAAAATAGGCCTTCTTGAATCTCCTACGCCATCTTGTGTGTATTAAAATTGTCATCTCATATGTATTGCAATAACTCCCAATTTTTCAAATATTTTATCCCATTTCTCACTATCTAATATTTGCAACTCTCCATGCCCAGCTGTGTTATTCTCTTGAATGTATTGTGCATATACATATGCACAGATAGATAAACAGATGCAGTATAAATCTGAACAGATTCATGGCTTAAAACAGATGAAGATTTACTAAGGTGGATAGCATAAAACTGACCATGGCCCAGATTAACAGCTCAGAGGATGGCATACATTTTCCCAGTCACACTGTGCAATGTCCATTTTCATGTTAACTATCCCAAATTTTCTATTCAGATTTTTATTCTTAGCTCCTCTTGACAGTAATTAGAGCTATCACAAAATCATAAAGCTTGTGAATTGGCTTTGCAGGCAGTGGTTACTGCTGGTTGTATGCTGTGCATATATCTCCAGCGTGGAAAACAGCACCCCTAGAGAGCTATATGATAGGCTGGCCAAGGGAGAGAAACCCCGTTGTGTCTTATATCTGCTTCTCCACATATCACTTCACATGTAGAAGAATATAGGCTGTGAATGTCCACTGAATTACTATTTCCCAGTATTTCAAGAGTACGTTTTGGTTGTTAAGATTCTACCCTGTAAACCTTACTTTTAGTTTGACCTTTTTAGAGCCAAGACCATGCCATCTTCCACCTAATTAGCTATTTCTTCAGAGCTATTTTGTGAGCATTTCTTATTTCTCAGTTTTAGATTCTGAGCCTGATTTGATGAGCTAATGATCCTATTAGTAGACTCAGCATGGTAGTGACATTTTCAGAAATAGTATATAGGAAAAGATTGGAAAATAGGTTGTTTCTTACACATTACTCATATTCTTCATGCTCTATCCTTCCAAAGAATCTGCATGGTGACATTTTGAGGATAAATTGAACAAAAATATTTTATATCTGGGTGGCAACATTCTGCTGATTCTGAGTTTGTGTGGGTAAACTGCTTTTGGGGTCAGAATATCTTGCTTCACTCCTAATTACTTAAGAGTGGGTTGTTTTTTTACCATTTTCAACATTTTGCTGTATTTGTTTTCATTTGAACTAAATTGTGGCTGGAAATATAATTTCTATTTCATATTATGTCAATTTTCTATCCCACTTTTTAGGAAGAAGTCAGACCCTGACTTTAACAGCTATGCTGTGGCTTAAGCAGTAAAGGGCTCAATTGGTATTCAGGAGTATGTTGTAAAATTTTAACTATTAGTTCTGCAAGTAGAGGGAGAAAGTTTTCTTGTGGAAGATAGGAGTGAAAGGCAGCAGCTATGGGAAATAGAAAGATCTGGAGATGTATTTTGCTGCTTTGATAAGGGCTGTGATTTTAATCAGTCTTTTACCAAACTGGACAAAGTCATTCCGTTTCTGAGTAGCCTGGGGTATACAGAGTGAATACAGTACGCAGTGGGGTAGTGTATCTGAGCAGAGGTGACAGAGTACCTAGGCAGTGGTCTAAACAGCATAATTATTCTAACAGACAAAAATGGGTTGTGCTTATCAAGTGTTTCAAACTAAACACATTACAGAAATGCATCTGACTCTTTCAGAAAGATGCGTGCAGCAAATGGAGATATTAGTTATCATTCCCTATTCCCACACATCTCAGTTCTGCTTTGGCCTGTGAATCTTTTGAGATCAGATAGAAAGAGAAATTGTAATGTGACATTTTGAATACTGCTAATGAAGAAAAGAATCATATGGAAAACTGTTTTCAATTTGGTGAAGCCGGCAACACCTCTTTATTATGGACACATAAAGTTGAGCCTGGATCCTCTACAACCCAAACAAAGTTCAAACCCAGATTATGGAGCATATCCATAAGAATTCATATAAAATGATTTTTTTTTCAAGCAGATGTTTTAATGATTCACACTTCTGCTATAATGAAGGAGGAGTAGTTTTATGGATATGCCAAAGTCTCCAAAAACCTACTGTATGATCATCTACTAGTGCATTAATGGCCATGTCAGAATCGCTGCTTCCTCACCAAAAAAACAAAGAATGAACCAACCAAATAAACAAAACAAAACAAACAAACAAAACCAAATAAACAAACACCTAGAAAACCAAGCAAACAAAGGAAAAAACCCAGCTGAAAGCTGAAGGCTGAGAGGCCTCGAGCACAAGCCCTATGAGGAGAGGCTGAGGGAGCTGGGATTGGTTAGCCTGGAGAAGAGGAGGCTCAGGGGTGACCTTATTGCTGTCTACAACTACCTGAGGGGTGGTTGAAGCCAAGGGGAGGTTGCTCTCTTCTCTCAGGTGGCCAGCACCAGAACGAGAGGACAGAGCCTCAGGCTGCGCCAGGGGAAATTTAGGCTTGAGGTGAGGAGAAAGTTCTTCACTGAGAGAGTCATTGGACACTGGAATGGGCTGCCCGGGGAGGTGGTGGAGTCGCTGTCCCTGGAGCTGTTCAAGGCAAGGTTGGATGTGGCACTTGGTGCCATGGTCTAGCCTTGAGCTCTGTGGTAAAGGGTTGGACTTGATGATCTGTGAGGTCTCTTCCAACCCTGATGATACTGTGATACTGTTCAACCTGGAGAAGAGAAGGCTTTGGGGAGATCTTATTGCATCCTTTCAAAGGGGCCTGATCAGAAAGATGAGGACAATTTTATAGCAGGGCCAGTTGCACAGGACAAAGGGTAATAATTTTAAACTTAAAGATTTAGACTAAACATAAGTCATAGGTTTTTTACAATGAGGGTGCTGAGGCACTAGACCAGGTTGTCCAGAATCGTGATGGATGTGCCATCCTTGGAAACATTCAGGACAGGGTTAGATAGGTCTCTAAGCAACCTGATGAAGTTGAAGATGTCCCTGCTCGTTGCAGAGGAGTTGGAATAGAGGGCTCTTTCAATCCAAACCATTATATGATTTTATGATTCTATGATCTCCTCTCAATACAGCTTCTCTCACCAGATTCACCAGGATAGACAGATGAACAGTGAAGTATCTGAAAGAGTGTCAGAAAACAGCTCTTAGAAAATATCCTACCAACCTGAGAAAAACTACTATCCTGTCTCTTCAAACCAAACTCCCAGTGATAGCAGATGTATCCAACCTGCAGTCCTGACATCTGTGCTATGAGGTCATCAAATGTGGTGTGTTAATATAACAGCTTGTTGCTTTCTATTACCAAAAAAAAATCAGCTTGAATGTATGCCTTTTGCTTTAAATTGACCTCAAAGTGTTAATCCTGTGATAAACTTTTGTTCAGAAATGTTCTCACCGTTTCTCAGATGTCTCCTGCAAGCCATTGGTTTTCTTATTGCTTGATTTGTTTTGTGTTTCCAAATGAGATTGCTTTGCAGAGAGATAAAACAGAAGTGATCATTCTCTGTGGCTATCTGTCCCTTCCCTTTGCCTGTCAATAATTTTTAACCTGTTCAACAAGTTCAACGAATGTCCATATAAACACAGTTGCTTCAAAGGTACTCTGTTCTCATGCATATTGGGGACAGAAGATACAAGTGTTTACAGTACGACCCCAAACCTTACTAAACTGTAGGAAATACACATGGAAGAACTGCATTTAAAAAAAAAAAATCAAACAGATTTTATAGGGAGGTCATATTTTCCTAGATAACACTGGAGATAACTCCATAGCAAAGTAAAATGTATAGTTTTCTGTGGTCATGGTTCTTTAGATTTTAGGGTTTTAGTATCTTCCCTTTCTATTTAAAATGGGTTTCAGATGTACATTTCATCATAAGTATTATTTTGTATTATATTTAACCCCACTTTTTTCTTTTTATGTTCTCACTCTCTTTTATTTTTCCTCTACCAATAAACTAAAGCATACTCAGTTCACATGTGGGTATCACAGTATCACCAAGGTTGGAAGAGACCTCATAGATCATCAAGTCCAACCTTTTACCACAGAGCTCAAGGCTAGACCATGGCACCAAGTGACACGTCCAATCCTGCCTTGCATGGAGCAATATGAACCAGAATGAAGTTTGCTTTACAGTTTCTGGCTTCTACAGTAATATGAGCTCTTGCATTCTTTTGCCTTTTCTAACACCAGAAAGCTGTGCTGTCATTCAGTGAAACATGCACAGGAGAGAAAGTTGGGTGAAGAGGAACCTAGTGAAGTTTGACAAAGGCAGGTTCAGCATCCTGTCTCTAGGAAGGATCTGATTTTCAGGTTATATCTCAATCTTCCTGGTAGTCCTTTATTCTGATTTACTGTTTGACAGAGATAGGAAGAATATAGCAAAATAGTGTTGAAACTGATGGGACTGATTTTCCTGGCTATTGGAGTTCTGCCAGGCCAGTGGGTCTGTTCCAGTCCTGAACTCCTGTACAGTAGTATTGATTTACCTAGCATGGTGTGGAAGCAGGGAAGACGTGATATTTTCAGCTTTATATATGCAACTAAACATTATCTATTCACCAAATAAAATCTTATTCTTCAAACTGAATTTGCTGTAAGATCATCCCTCTCAAAGCTGCAGGTTCAGTGTTACTCCACTACTCGTTTGTTTTTTCTCACTACAGCAACATTCTGTTGTCATGCCATAGAGCAAGAGGTACAACTCTTTTGAAAGAGCTGGTGGAAGAAGCCATCATTTAAAAATGATTGCTAACAGAAAAGTTCACTGCAGTATATTTTATCAAGTTAAAAAACCCAACCCCTAGCAGTATATGCAAATCTTCAGGATGTTTTGTTTTGATTTTTTACATATAACAACAGTAACAATGGTAATAATAAATATAGCAATTCAGTCTACTGTTCATATTGCAACAGTTTTCTTTATGGTCTTTCTCAATGTCTGGAAAATTCACAGCTTTTGTATTTGGACCCATTGAAAAATGATAGCATTAAGTACTAATTGTTTCGCCACTCAATGCTTTGTCTAAACTAGGATTAGCTTAAGAAATGAAGGCTTAATGAAGGAAATCATAATTCCTAAAAAGCCCTCACCAAGAGTGAATCTTTCACATGTGTGATGAAACTGTTTCTTCAGCTGAAAGACAATGGCTCTTAGCTCTGTCTTGCCTTGTAGCCGTAATGCCCATCACTGCCGGATAGATTCAGCCAATGTATATACAGTGCCCGGAACATGGATGACCCAATTTGTCAGAGTTTTGAAAGTCTTGGGGATGTGTAATCTTCCAAAATAAGGACTGCTTCCAAAAGTTAATGATCCCAGAAATCAGTCTGACACTAGGAGAGCAGCATGACATGCTGGTTGAGCAGGAGCAAAATCACTCAAGTTCCACAGAGATCTTTGATGTGGAAATCCTGCTTTGGTTATCTTCTCCAGAAGTTTTATCTTTCACATGATTTCAGAAGGTATATAGAAGATTAAGACTTGAATACAGAACAATTTAAGACTGTTCAGTACTAAGACTGAACAGGTAGCATGTGTTCTTTTACAAATACTCTATTAAGCTAAGAAAGACTGGAACCCAAGTTTACTCCCTCCTTGCCAAACAATGGTAGCAGTAAACACCAGGGAAAATATGCCTCTTGCATTTACTAGATGGCTAACAAACGGTTATATGATAGTTGCTGGTTTTATCACTCCCCATCTTTTGATGACGCTTTTAAGAGGTTGATTTCTGTTCAGGTATCTTCAGAAACGTTGAATTCCCCATTAGCTTACAGGGACACTTGCTAACTAACCAGGATCTCTAGCTGGGGCCAGGTTTTCAATTTTCAAGAGTTCTGCTGTGCAATTCAGAAATACAACAGCATATGCTGTGAATGTTACCTTAAATATTTATTCTACATTTAAAATACATAGTTCAGCTATTTCAATATGGCATGATTGCTATATGGAGAAACTGCCAATGCTATCCACAGACAGACTCAAGTGTAAGGTGCTGGCAAGAATTTCAAATTTGCAATTACTCACAAACTTTTCAACAATACATTTTAGAAAAGGAGGAACAGTGAGTGGAGAATTTTGTAATGTTACCATTTTTGAGTGGTGATTTTTGTAATGTTACCATTTTTGAGTGGTGTTTGTACAGGTTACTGCATTGTTCTGTTGTAAAATTTTCAATGAGTAATAGCAACAACAATAATAAACCCATAGCTATTATTTTGCTCTTGTGCTTTGAACGTTTGCTTTTTTTTTGCCATGTCCATCAGATATAGGTCACAAAACTCCCAGAATCAATAATGTGACACCATGAAATCTACAAAGACTGATGGGTCCCCAAAGCTACAACTTTTATCAGACCACTCTTCTAAAATTATTGAGAGATGATTTGCTTACTGAAGAATGTAAATTCTTTGTTATCTTCCTTTAATATATTAATAGAGTTCTAGCATGTAAAACATTCAGCAAAATTATTTGAAAGATTTTCAACATGTCTAAAAAATGCACCATGGGGCAAATATTGAGGCCAGTGTAACCAGCAGTTATATATGTGTGTATATATATATATATATATATATATATATATATATATATATACACATGCATATATGTTATATATAGAATTATAGAATCAACTAGGTTGGAAGAGACCTCCAAGATCATTCAGTTATTGTGGAGGCAGGGAATTAATGTGTTGTTATATATTGTTAATGTTGGAAAGGCTAAACTATATATATACTAATAGGTCACAGCTTACTAAAGAGCAAGGGGGATCATCTATCACTCTCAATTTCTAGACAAAGATGCTCATTACCACCGGGGTGGGATTGTTCTGGAGTCCTGTATACCCCTAAATTCCTCTCCCTCTGTGGCTTGAATGGGAGAGGAAAAGCCACCTGTTTGCCCTGCAGGCGTGAAGGGGGTGAGCAAGGAGTCCTTCTGGCACAAGGGGTGCCCATGCAGTGCCTGCGCTAGAATCGGGCTGGAGATTGGCTGTGGCCTTCGTGCCTAAGGAAGTGGTAACTCTGCTCTTTGTCTGGAGAGGGAATAAATATTGGGGGACTTCCCATCTTTGGGGTTCCCGCCTTGGAGTTCTCTCCTGCCTGAGCGTTCTCCAACCCCCCCTCGCCTGGTCTGGATACAGAAAGAGCTCCAAAGCACTGCTACAGCCATTAAGGTCCTTCATGCAGACCTGAGTACCTCTTAACGACCCTCCTGCAGCTTCTGAAAGAGAGCAAGAGCACAGGCCGCAGGACGAAGTCAGCCTGACCGTGGGTTATTTTGGCTCAGCTTCATTATTAATTGGGAAATGTGATTCATTAATAGCTAACGCCTTTTCCAACTTCTGACTTCTGAAATAGTCAGATGATTGATGGCATCCTGTAGATATTCTCAAACGAGCTGAATCTGGTAATTAAATCTAAATTAATTTCTGTATATAGTTTGGGGACGGGCTTTTGGGAAAACAAAATAACTCTATTTTTGTATAAAATTCCTGACTCGGCCACATTAATTCCCTGCCTCCACAACACCAGTCCAACCTAGCACTCAGCCCTAGCCAGTCAACTAGACCATGGCACTAAGTGCCTCAGCCAGGCTCTACTTGAACACCCCCAGGGACGGTGACTCCACCACCTCCCTGGGCAGCCCATTCCAATGCCAATCACTCTCTCTGGCAAAAACTTCCTCCTAACATCCAGCCTATACTTCCCCCAGCACAACTTGAGACTGTGTCCCCTTGTTCTATTGCTGGTTGCCTGGGAGAAGAGACCAACCCCCACGTGGCTACAACCTCCCTTCAGGTAGTTGTAGACAGCAATGAAGTCACCCCTGAGCCTCCTTTTCTCCAGGCTAAACACCCCCAGCTCCCTCAGCCTCTCCTCATAGGGTTTGTGTTTCAGGCCCTTCACCAGCCTCATCGCCCTTCTCTGGACATGTTCCAGGACCTCAACATCCTTCTTGAATTGAGGGCCCAGAACTGGACAGAGTACCCAAGATGTGGCCTGACCAGTGTTGAGTACAGGGGAAGAATGACCTCCCTCATCCTGCTGGCCACACTATTTCTGATACAGGCCAGGATGCCATTGGCTCTCCTGGCCACCCAGGCACACTGCTGGCTCATCTTCAACCTACTATCCACCAGTACACCCAGGTCCCTTTCTTTATATATATATATATATATATATATATATATATATAGAGAGAGAGAGAGAGAGAGAGAGAGAGAGAGAGAGAGAGAGAGCAACAATCTATTCCTGTGTCTTCCCACCTGACATTCTTGCTTGTCACTGAGATCTCAAAAGCAGAGTGAGAATAGCGTCACAAAGATTATCTTTCTCCTCTTTTCTTGGCAAATTGATAGTGACGGGCAGAAAATTACATCAAATTGGGTTTTTTGTGGTTTTGCCTTTTTTCTTTTTTCACCCTGCTTGAAAAGTTCATGAAATCTACTCAGTGAAGAAAAGTTAATGTCCCAGAAAGAAGTGTCAATGAGATGTGAGAAGTAACATGTTTAGTGATTTAGGAGACCAAACTTCCAGCTACCAGTGTTGCACCCCTAGGGGTGGTGAACACAGAAAAGCAATGCCTTTTTATGCTGTAGGAAAAACACTTTCAGATGATGATAATCATGGAGAGAAGGTGCATAGGATTTGTCACCCTGGATCAGACAAATCCTATGTTCCTTCTCATTTGTTGAGTCCTGCATTTTTTCTGCCTTCTGCCATATGTGACCAATGTCTGATGCTTGAGGGGAAGTTGAAGAAAAGTCCTTAATGCACTTAGCCAGTTGTGCGGAAAGGAAGGTACAGAAGGGGATATCTTCTTGACTCCTGCAGCTATCAATTTACTCTCTGAAGCATAGTAATAGATTACTTTAACATTCATATTGTTGTTATTACTCATAAAATTATTCAGCCCTTTAAAAATCTTTCAACAATATTTGACTTAATAATCTCCTGCTGGAGTTAATTCCAAGGGATGACAGCACGCTGTGAAAAGTATTCACTTGCACAATTCTTGCTGTACTTTTGCCTTCCATTTATTTCATTTCACATCCTTTATTGATTCATTATGGCATAGGGTTAAAAGTAGGGCTTTATCATTCTGCACTTCTTAACAATGAACAGAAAGAAAAGACCATTCCATTTTCCTACATGAAATAAAATCTGTGGTGTTTTCTCTATGTGTGTGTGTACAGTGAAGAGTTCAGTGTCTCTTCTTTCTTTTTTTCTGTACCTGCAAACAGAAAAGTTAATGATGGTGAAATGTTCCATCATAAAAGATAATTTCACGCTTTCTCTAGATACATCCTGGATTTTTGTGGTTATGTTCTGCATATACTGTTTCTCTGTTTATACTTCTATTAAAGTAGGTTGGCAGATTCCTGAAGAAAATTCAGTAAAATCTGTAATGTTAACATGGAAAAGAATTGCCACCTTTAGTTAATTTTCAGCTGAGACTGATCATTCTCAAGTTTAAATTCTGCTCCAGAGTTTCATGTGGAAATGAGAAGAGGAAATACATTTTTAGAGGCAGAAGGGAACATTGTGTTTATCCTGACATATGCACAAATTTGTCAAGAGGTTCCTATTTTTAGATCAAGACACATGTTCTGGAGGATCTGGAATTCTGCTAAACTTGTTTCATTTTATCTCCAAGAATGCTGGACTGAGATTATTTTGGCATATTTTCTAATTATGGATGACACTCCCTTGATCACTAGTTGGGATCACACTGTCTAATATAACTAAGAAATATGTACCCAAACATAACAAAGCATTATTTCAGGAATAATTAATAATACATGCAATCTTACAGTTGGTAAAAACTCCCAGAAATGTACATACCCACATTTATATATCGACAAATATAATCTTAATTAACCTTTAGCACAATTAGGTGATGAAGCTACTTTGCTGTGAAATGAAATCTTGAGTATCTATATTGATTCAGCTAAGCCCATTGCTTTTTAAAATGACATTTAATGCCTTCCATGTCTAAATCAAAGCTAAATTGTATTTACTCACCATATTTTCTAGGGCAACTCTCTGGTAAGAATGCTTCAAGTTTTAGCCTGAAAGTCAGCATAGTCATTTAAGCACTATTAGATGACTGTTGGTCACTCTGGAAGTATCTACAAACAGCCTGGTGGGGATTAGGACCTCTCTCCCCGGAAAAGCAATGGGCCCATTAGCTGAGCTGATGTGCATCTATACTAATGCTCACAGCATGGGTAAGAAGCAGGAAAAGACTTGAAGCCATTGTTCAGCAAGACAATTGAGTGGTAGCCATCACAGAAATGTGGTGGGACAACCCATGTGAGTGGAGTGTTGCAACTGATGGAAAAGAACTTTTCAAAAAGAGGCAATAAGAGGAGGTGGTGGAATGGCCCTGTATATCAGGGAGAGATAACACAACTTCAACACTAGACTTATGAGAGACAGATGAAGAAAATGGGGTTGTGTTCAGAAGAGGAGGTTGAGGAAAGACTACCATAAAGCAAGTTGAAGAAGTGTGGAGGTCAGTCTCTTCTCACATGCAGCAAGTGACAGGACAAGAGACTGAATCCTGTTTGTTGCTGCAACAAGGCTATAAGAAGGGAAAGACTGGAAGGAGATGAAAAGGTCTTTAACTGAAGCATAAAGAACTTGCTTCTCATCTTCTCACCTTGCCTCTGCACTTGAGAGCCATAGCAACATACTAAATGGGACAGCAGAAGAGAGGCTACTGAGCACCTCTGCTCTTTCTTAGCTGTTGCCTCTCTGTATAGGATCTTAAACACCAGATGCTCCCATTTGTGTCCTTTTTTATTCCCATCATGCTTGAGATCAGCAAATCTGCAGAAGTACTTCCAGTTAGGTGCATTTATGCAACCTGATGTATATTAGAAACTGAATTTTTCTCTGTCTCTTCTGACAGGACCTATTCATCACTCAATTGCAGGGCACCTTTAAACTCCTTCTGAAAGAATTAGGGTCTGCACAAAACAAAACCTGCAAGTGTGTTTTGTTTTTTTTTAATAGTAAAGAGTTGATAAATGCTCTTGTAGGTTTTCAGAGTTCTGGCCTTCCTTCCACAAGACTTTTCTGAATTAGATGATTTGATACATTTGCTCAGTATTTCCAGATGTTCACCCAGGTATGCAGGTTTCTGTTTAATAACTAGAAGTGCCCCTACTGCTGGCTGATCTCTTTAATCAGATCAGTGCTCCATCTGCTGCTACATAGCACTCTAGTATTTTTAAAGAATTCTTCCTTTAAGCAGCTCACACAGGTCCAATCAGTTCCTTTTTTTCTGCCTGAAGAAGGGTATTACTTATGTCCCATTGGAATGTGTTATACTTATAAAAAAAATGGAGTTTTCCTTTTTGAGGCTATGTCAAAATCTATAAAAGAGTTGAAGTTTCTCAGAGCATAGCAGTGTATCTGCACCTCACTGCTGAGTAACTCGTCTCAGAGAAAGTGGATTGACTGCAATGAATTTGCTTATATCCAATCACTGATTAATTCAACCACAGAAATAGCCCTAGGGAATAGAAACTTGTATTTTCCAATTGGCTACTGGATGAATATCTTTGTGTTGCCTCTGTACAGTGTGCTTGCTGATCATTATTTCAAGGTAGTTGAATGTCCCTTTTCAATGTAGTGGAGACCTGCATGCCCACCTGAAGAGCTGGGTGTCACAGAGCCATGTCATTATCATTAGGCATTGCAGTACTAAACCTTTTAAGCACTTGAACGTTAGCTGGGATCTGGTCTTGAGAAGTTGGTAGCATGACTCACTTTTTTTACTCAGCTTCCACAAAGTTGTGATGACACTTCCTTATCTAAATGCCTGCCTGATTTTGCAGTACCAAAATCACCTCTGCCATCCATTTCTAGAAGTGAATTTTGATTCTTTGCCCCTTTTCCCTTAAACCACAGTCATATCATCTGTATTATGATGGTTTGGGTATTACCTGCCTACTACTCTTATGAAATCACCCAGACCAGAATTAAATTTTGATTCTTTACTCCTTTTCCCTTAAATCACAGTCATATCATCTGCATTATGATGGTTTGGGTGTTACCTGTCCCCTACTCCCCCCTTATGAAATCACCTAGACTCGACTCAGTGGGCTGGGAATTAAGGAACAAAACCTTGTGTTTATATCTTAGCACATTATACAGGCAAATTATTTACTATATATAGCTATGTACAGAAATATACAAGTTAAAGGTAATACAGAAACACAACAGCCCTCCCAGAAACCAGAGTCTCCAGGAGGGGCTCCCAACCACCCTTCCACCTTCTTTCCACCCCTTTACCTTATCCTGGAATTTGCCTTACATGCAAGGTGAGTTTGGAGGATTGGCCCGGGGGGTTAGGAAGCAGAAGGATTAGTTACATATAAAGCAGGCTAGGGAGAAAAGCACAGGCACCAGCTGTGACAGAGACCCATACCGGCTGACTTATCTATGTTTATGTTCTTGTTTTTATACATCTCAGCAAGCCTATGAGTGAAGTAGACACCACCACTGTTTCTTTTTCACAGCCTATAATCTCTACTAAAATATTTCAGCTATCCTCAAACTAGCACATGCATTCTCTTCACACAATCTTTTTATTTCACATCAATGCACATCTAACAAGTTACCTCATTCTGCGCAAATACCTCTAACTACCTTCCAGTTGCTTTTGTCTGTCTCTAGCATAAATTTTGCACATATATTTGTATGTTTTGTTTGCTACATCACAGATGTGCCAAATAATAAAACAATCAGTTTCATCCCTGAAATTACTAAATGGTGTATTCTCAATCATAACAGCTAGGGATTGAGAAGAGTCTGATGGGTCAGGCTAGTTACTTCTCTTTCATTGCCAGTTTGTTATCACAGTATCACAGTATCACCAAGGTTGGAAGAGACCTCACAGATCATCAAGTCCAACCCTTTACCATAGAGCTCAAGGCTAGACCATGGCACCAAGTGCCACGTCCAATCCTGCCTTGAACAGCTCCAGGGACGGCGACTCCACCACCTCCCCGGGCAGCCCATTCCAGTGTCCAATGACTCTCTCAGTGAAGAACTTTCTCCTCACCTCAAGCCTAAATTTCCCCTGGTGCAGCCTGAGGCTGTGTCCTCTTGTTCTGGTGCTGGCCACCTGAGAGAAGAGAGCAACCTCCTCCTGGCCACAACCTCCCCTGAGGGAGATGTAGACAGCAATAAGGTCACCCCTGAGCCTCCTCTTCTCCAGGCTAAACAATCCCAGCTCCCTCAGCCTCTCCTCATAGGGCTTGTGCTCAAGGCCTCTCACCAGCCTCGTTGCCCTTCTCTGGACATGCTCAAGCATCTCAATATCCCTCCTAAACTGGGGGGCCCAGAACTGAACACAGTACTCAAGGTGTGGTCTAACCAGTGCAGAGTACAGGGGCAGAATGACCTCCCTGTTCCTGCTGTTCTTAGTATGTTCTTGTCTCCCTGATTTTAAAATGTAGTTTCTTTTCATTGTACTTAAATCCAAAAAGGTGAGAAACAGATTATTGCTTTATAGCAGAACAACTCTTGTTGACTCTAAGAAAGTTCTGACTTAAATTTATTGTATTGAGTGTACAGACTGAGATGAAATGCACTTCATTTTTATAAAGAACTAAAACATGGATAAAATGAAATCTGAGATGAAGTGGGAACTGGCCAAAAAAGAAAAAAAAACACAACAAACAACAACAACAAAAGTGTGTTGACTTTCTGAAAGACTATTTTTTGGGACCTTTTGTTGCAACTTTCATACCCTCAGCCAGATAACTCTTAAATTGTAGTACAAATAGGCTGAATAGTCATCTCTTTAAAATCCAGTCTCTCTGATGATTGTTTGATAATAAGCATCATGGATTAGGACTGTATTTTCAGAAATTCTCTTTTATGTCCCTAAAGATGGATAGGTGAACAAAAGTTCTCAAACTTTATGTCCCTGGAGGTGTTCAAGAAAAGCCTGGATGAGGCACTTAGTGCCATGGTCTAGTTGATTGGATAGGCCTGGGTGCTAGGTTAGACTGGATGATCCTAGAGGTCTCTTCTATGATTCTATGATTATCAACTCAGACTTTGGCATTAATGGCTGATGGTGCAAAATAGACATGAATCCATGGCAAACCTTCCAGTTTCTTGACCAAAGGAAATTATACTGCAAGTGACTCTTAAGTAGCTACTGCATTGAGAGATTATAAAATCAAACCCAGAAAATTATGTAGGAGATAGGGTATCAGAACAGGTGCTGAGCATGTATGCTGGGTTGTTTTTTTTTAAGTTTAGCTGATAAATTATTACACATTGACACTTCAAAACTTACTCTTACTAGATCCAAACCAAAAATGTGAGAACGAATGAAAAGCATGTCAGAGGAGCAACAAAACTGACCACATGACAAAATGCAAAAAATCAACAGCAAAGGTAAAAAAGCCAAGTCCCTTTCATATTTTGTGGTAAGGCAGATGCAGCCTTGAAAGAATCATATCAACAGAATGAGACATCCATAAAAAGGCTTTGTTTTGTCATTATGAAGATTTACATGAAGAAAGAGAAAACCTGGCCTCGAGAAAGGCCAGGGAGCCATTTGAAGGTGTACTAGCAGTTTCCAACTTTGTACCTTAAAACAAAAAAAGGCCATGAATTTAGAACAGAAGAAAAGTGAATATCCATGATAAAGGGGAAATGGAACAATGAGTGTTACTGAGAATTACCTGACTTTAATTTTTTTGTGTGATTAATATCTGTACCTCAATTTTGTGAAACTAAGTTAATTTAGCATGTTCTCATGGGGGGGGGAGGGGGGGGGCGGGGATATTGGAAAAGAGAATGCTTCAAATACTTTCTTAAGGGAAAAGGCAGAGCTCTGAGAAGCAACCATTTGTAGGCTTAGCAAGGGGATTGATTAAGATGTGTCTGGTACAGGGGAACTGCAGTACCACTGTGTGAACCTGCATCTCTCTCTGCATGATGTTTTGCACATAGTCCTTTGCATCAGCACCCTGAGGTATTGGATGCAGAACTGGGAGCTAATCAAACACTGCTGTTGTTATGACAAACTTGCTGCAGGTATTATAGAAATTTGAAGTTTGCAAAATTGTATTATAATTTGATTTTACAGGCCAGATTTTGTGATAGAATAATTATATCTGTGTAAGACTGAAAAATAACGTGGTGAGTCAAGTGCATGAGAAGCTGGACACTGCATCCATTAATTTGCTAAGAACTACAGTTAAAGATGGGTGATGGAAGAGTTCCTCAAATGTGAAGACTCTGGGATTCCTGCATAATGGCAATTACTAGGAAATCTAAAAAGATGTATTAGTCCTGGTGACCCAGTCATATTTTTAGGGTAAAGTTGTATGATAGGTACCAGTTAACAGCACATTGTAGGAAGATAGTTTGGTTTTATGTAAATGCCAAGAGCCTGTGTATTTAAAAACAAACCAACCACCACCAACAACCCTCCCCCCACACCCAACCCAAAACCTTATTATTTTATAGTGCTATGGGCAGGCACAGGACCAGAAATGAGTGGAGAGGGAGGACTGAATACTGCACAATGATGGCAGTGTTCACCCTTTACTGATTCAACCTCTACCACTTGCACTTCCCTGACAATCATTTAACATGCAACAGTGACTATATTAAGTATTACTATTCCCTACAAAGTCACCCTGGAGGAATGGCACAGAAGACCTGCTAAGTTTCTCAGCTTCCATGCTTTAAGCTCCATCTTAATTAGCTGGTGGAGTGAATGAAATTATTTTGCTGTTCCTGTGTCCCAACTTGACAAACTGGGACTTGGCACTGTATCAGTATAAGACACTCCATGTAGCTATATATGGTATGTGTTAATGATGCTATTAGTAACACGTTGCTGAATGTTAGCATATTAGAGCTTGTACTTTCATCTCTCTGTGGAAGCAACTTGATTAATGGTAGAGAGAACTTTTTAACAAAGCTATAATTTCTGTGACATTATTTTATATTGTCAAAGAAGGAGAGATAATCTTTACACTGAATATTATTAGGTTTAATTAAACAGCATGTGCCAGGCTTCCTCCTCCCATATCCACTCACACACACACAATATGAAAAATAAGTCTCCCAAGCTTGGTCTGCTGAAGGCTGATGGGTGTCTAATGGTGTGCTAGTTGCAGGGTGCCAAGATGCCGTTTCTGAATACCTACTATTTTTATATGAAAGCTTGTCATTGAAATAACAGATCTGCTAATCGGAGTAGTGATGCAACGGGGACACATTCATCAAAGAAGTAGCAGGTAAGGTGTTTTTTGGAAGGGGAGATTGCAAATGATTAAATGGCAATCCTGCTAATTAAAAGTCAAGAGTAGATAAATAAGGGATAACTCCCATGATAATTGCCAAATTTATATATTTAGAGAAATCTAGCACATCATAAATATTAAATTGGGCTATTATCTGAAGTGTGTCTGTGCCAGGGATCCATAAATAAAGACCTTAGGGACTAATCACTAGAAATGTTAATTATTTATTTCCTTCCACATTTTAATAAATCAAAAATCTATGTCGTCTTTTCAGTGTAAACCACAAAGAAAACATGCTTTTTTCTTTTTTCCCCCCCTCTTTTTAATGAATCTTTTGGGGACTAGGAAAGAAAGAATGCTGCAATAGGAAAGTGCAAACAGGAGAAGATCTCAACCATGAGAAAATCTTTCAACTAAAAGCCTGACTTCTCTTTTCATCCAAGCATTAACCTCTTATTAAGTGCACCAGTTTTGTGTCAATGTGAAGCTTCATTGACTTCAATTAAGCTATCTCAGATACCTACCCTGCTGAGAAAGCAACCACCAACTCTTTAAAAGTCATCCAACACAGAAATGTGATCAGAGTGGTGGATTAGATTGTTTAATTTTAGTTATAAGTCCTACCTTGCACCTTAAGCAATAATTTATGCAAAGAAAGTACCTAATGACCTCTTAGAGCCGCTGGTATTGCTGCTAATATTAACGTGACTGATTTACTCCCAGTTTTAAAGACTAAATGTGCATCATGCGTGCAGTTGTGTGCACAGTTAGCTTCACTGAATGAGGGTGCTGAGATGGTTGGACAAATCTCTACTGTGCAGATCTTGTGACTGCTGTCTTCTTGTCTCACTCAATGTAGCCAAACACCACTGTGACTAAACAGGTTGATAAAGCGGGTCCTAATTATGTGAGGTTGACTCTCTTGACTCTCCAGTCTCTGGGAAATTAGAAGAGAAGATGATACGAATAATGCATGAGCAGCAAATTCTGTAAGGAAGTTTTATTTATTGTAAGCTCCAAGCACATTTGGAAAGCTCCATGGTGAACTGTTCTGTACACAAGTCAGACCATTCCATCTGGATTATTTCTGGAATTGCTTTGTTTTGGGCAGAGACTGTTCTTGATTCACCAAACACTTGATCTCCCATAACAAGGACAAAAGGGTAGGAGAGATTCAGCAGCTTGACATTGGAGTGTTCATAAAGAAATACAACTACTGACAATTGGCAGTGCTTCCCTTTGTATCCCTCTTGTCAGTCCTACAGCAATCCTCTTCAGCCTTTTGACTTATGAAAAATGATAATATTTTCCCTCATATTGGCTATTATACAAAAGCTACTAGTTCTAAAGAGTTAAAATCCAGCTAAGTGCCAAGGATTGCTTGAGGGGAGTACTAGCCAGCTATTGCTGGTTATGTTAAGCCATCAGATCTTTTTGAAGCGTACCAAGTAAACATACCACAAAATCATTTTCACCATGGCACAGTTTTTAAGCAGAAGTTATATTCTGCAAGCTGAGTTCCTGACTCCTTTCTCAATTCCAGTAGTTTTGAAAGGATAAAAGCACAGCAAGTTTGTGAAGTCATTCATACAATATGTGAGGCCAAGAGTAAAAATAGGACCCTTGACCTCTCCCTTCTTCCTCATTTATATACTTTTCTGTGTAACTGCAGGTAAAGTGCAGTAGTAGAATACTATTGGTATTAAATGAAAAATGAGATTTTACAGGAAGCCATGAAAATGAACGTAATAATTAAATCTTCATATAACTTTAGGTTGTATTGTAAGTGCTTAGCTGAAAAATTCATCTTTAACTCATGGCCCGCAGCAATCACATCTGTTATATTTTAGGAACAGAAAGCTAATGAGGTGGAATCTAGAGTACTGAGCTTAATTGGGCTTGTTTTGATTAAGTGTATGTGCTGGGAATATTTTACACACTGGTATAAATTGCAAAGCAGTCAACATAAGCCACAAAATTTGCAAAATCTATTGTGGGTAGTGTTAGAGAAAGGACTATTTGCAATAAACAATACATGGCAAAAGAAAATATGTGATATTTTGATGAAAAAAGTGTGCTTTAATTTAACTTATTAGTGGCTTTCTGTGCTTGTAAATCCACCTCTCTCCTGTTCACATACATGCATAAGTGCAAAGAGAGACTATACAAGTGTCATGTACAGTATACAATTTTAGCAGCTTGTCTTTGGGTTGGATAGATTAAGTCTGACTGGCAAAGGTATTTAAAACTACATAATCCAGAGACAAGTAAGAAAATTTGACATATCCTTCATACATTACATATTTACCAGAAAGGATAATATTTTACAGCAGTTTTTAAACCATGTGTTTCAAGATGGGGTGTGTATGTGCAGATTTTCTCCTTCCAATCATCACTTTGGACCATATTCTTAAGTAATGTAAACCTGCATAACTTCATTGACTCTTAACTGATCCACTCAGTTTAGGTCTCATTTCAAGTTCCGATGTGCAAAGCCTACTTCAATTAATCCATGTAAAGAAAGTGAGATGCCAGGAATTGGGTTGCAGAAAGTTGGCAAGAGTTTCCTGAGTGGTGATGATCTATTCACTGATTACCTGGTCTGACATGGTCTGTGGAGTCTGACATGAGCCACATGGTACAGTCATATGACTTTTGAATACTTCTCTGGCTATATGGGATGAAGATTATGATGCTGATATCTTTACAGTGCTCATGCATGTCAAGATATTTCATACAACTCAGACCCAGCTGTTTCAGTGCTGAGCCTTTCCAGCTGATAGGTATTTTCCACCTGACCACAGATCCAAAATAAAAATTTAGTTTGAAATTTTATATACTTTTTTTTTATTTCAGTGGGGTTTGGTTATTAGGATCTTCAAGTTCCTTAAGATCCCAGATTTGATCAATTAATGTTTGAATATAATTGATTGATTCTTTGAGAGCTAATAACTTCATTTTATGTCTTATTGGTTTTGTACATTTCAAAGCCTTCAGCCTGTGGTACAATTATCACTAGGTAAAGGAGATATTCCTTCAGATAACTCTCTAAACAGTTCCTGATCGTCTCAGTAATTATACTGGCTCCTCTGTTCCACAGCTCGCTAGGAGGTAGCAGGTAAGCGCACTGAACATGGGAAGCACACTGAGTTTAAACTCAATCTCACTGCAGTCCTCCAGAAAAAAATGATGATCTAATGTTTTAAAAGGTTGGATTAAATTCTTCTGTCAAACTGAAAATCCCACTGGTGAATTGTAGTTACTTCACACTGGAGAGGGAGAGTGGCGTTTAAACACACATATATGCTAATACAGTCTAAAGGACTGAGTGAACTAACAGGAAGGCAAAGTACAATACCTCAGGCTAGGTCTCACTGAAGCAAGCTCCTTCACTCTTGAAAAAAAAAAAAGTTCTCTCTAATGGTCACAGTTATTCAGGGATTTGGCTTTACATTTCATTGAGAGCAGTGCACTGCTACTTTTGTTGTGACCCCTAACACTATATTGTCTGATTGGTTCAATAATGACTCTGTGGAATGAGAGCCACCTACTCTATTACCAGCTCCACCTCCTGGGGTTTCCCTTAAAGGGACTTCCATTCAAGTCTGGTCTGGAGTAGCATGCAATTACACTAGGAAGAATGAAAATGTGAAAGGGGCAGCCAAGGCAGCTTCAGGTCACGAGACAATTGCTGGCTGTGATTAGGAAGAAATCCCCTCCTCTTAAATGAAGTATAATAGCACTCATATCTAAGGATTCACAACTGTCCATTGTTAAAGGCAGGAATTCCCTGTCATAGTTCATGTAGTCTCAGATTTCCTTCCTTTTCCACTTCCGAAATGCAGGAAAGGAAAGGAAGACTTTCAGAATTTTTCTACCTTCCAGGTGAAACCAAAAATGTGGTATAGGGGAAGCAAATTTTAATATTCTGCTGATTTTCAGCCCAAAATTCTGAGAGTTTTCCTTCAAAAGCAATTTTGAATGTTCTTTTTGATTATTTTTTTTTTCATGTAGGCTGTTCAGTGTAAAAAATTTGAATTAATTTCTGTATATTAAGCCTACTAAATATGATTTCTTTTTAAGTGTGCTTCACTTTGTGAAAGCTCATGGTCTCTAAGGGTTGTCTATCGGTCATCCCATAAAATAAAGCTTGTTTTTATTATTATTATCACTGGCAAACAACAGTTGATGACTTCACACTGAAGTGAGACTAAGAGATTAATTATTGATATGCTTTCAGCACCCATCCTTTCTAGTCAGGACTTAAAAAATTGCTAAAGTAATATTTTTTCACCTTTAAAAATTATCCTATTACTCTTCATTGTTTGCATATCTGCACCTATGGGCACACAAGATGGATAACTTTTCATGTCTGCCAAGTTTCACTCAAGCAAATGAACACAAATACATACCTGTTTCAGAACGTAGAACAGGGACAATAGTGACATTTCTGCATTGTGTACCAGAGGGGAGTAAGTGGATGAGGACTAACTTGTTCTGTTAGGATCCACCATATTTTCCTGATCAAATTTCAGTTCTGTGGCATGATTCTTAAACCAAAACTCCATTACTCTGCTTCTGCTGACATGTTTCTTCCATCCATCCCACTTCAGGGCATGGGTTGCCCTGTGGTTTCTTACCACATTTGTTTTAGAGTTCTTGCACTATAAAACTAGAACAGGTTTTCTAGAGAGAACATCTTTTTTCTTTTGATCTTGCAAACTATGGAATATCAGTAATGTATGAGGCTGTTCACATGTGGGAGAATGAATATGTCTGGTGGGATGTGCTGCTGCTCTCAAGGTTCAGTTAAAGCATGAGAAGTTTATATAGGTCAGCAGTGCTTCTCTTCAAATTGAAGAAGTCAGCCATGTTTCGAATATGTAATGTAGGTGAAGACACAGCCTGACAGATGCGAAGAACTATTCAACCAAAGGCTAGCATCAGCTGAATCCCTTCATTTGTTTCTGAATGTACTGTTAAAAATACTGAACAAATCACTGCACATAAATGACTGTCTGAAATATTCTATTTCTTTGATATATATTTAAAAGAAGTTGGTGAAATTGATTTCATTTAACAATGAACCTTCCAGCTTTGTCTCACATCTCACTTAAATAACCTTTGTTACTAATTAGAGTGGAGTCTGGAAATAAAGCATTTGTATTCTGAAGGATTTTAGAGGTCATCAAAATTATCCAGTGCTCAATATAGCCAAAATTTTATATTCTATTATGTTTTTGTACCAGCAAGACTGCCTGCAAGTTACCATCTACAGAGATATGAGAGGAACAAGAAGCAAACATTGGTAACATCAAATGTCACATTGATATCCAAAGACATTATGGCAGCCTGGGAAATCAATAATTTCTACACACTTTCTTCTTTTGATTTTGGATTAAACTCAAAGTGATTGCAATAGTTGGTGATTTTCCTCTTTTTTTTTCAGGCCTGGTAGCACATCCACACACTCAGCTTCATGCACTGTCCTGTGAGGCTACTCTTTTTCTCTCTCTGCCCCTGAAAATGTTTGAAGTGTGCTTTCACATTTGTGTTCTAATGTCCTCTCTGATACAGATTTATGATTACAAAAGGCATATCTGTAGCCCATTCCCTTTGTCTTAGTTTGGACAGTCTTTTAAGTCCTTGGGACTCAGAATTTAAAGACTATTTAGATCAAAGGCAGGTCTCTCTCTCCCCCCCTGTTTTTCTTTAATGCTTAGAGTCCCCCTTTTACCACTTTCTGAATGATCTATATCTTGCTTCTGTATTGCTGAGTTTCTACTTGCCTTTGTGCCCTTTACAGTAAACATAGCATCCCAAATATCCCAGGCTTGTTTCTTCCCTCCCTCCTTGCCCCTAAATTTCAGGATATCAAACGTTTCATGTATATTGCTGTAGTAGAAGTTTTGTTTCTTATGTTTACTGACCTTCAGTGTATACTACAAGGTCTATCTGTTTACTTACTCAGGCTTTCTTTAAATCAATAGCTCCCAACTGTAGACTATGCACCATTAGTGGCTCATGGAGCAATTGCTGGAGGTCCATGGAGGACTGCCTAGCACAGCACAGGTTCCTCTGCATTTCCAGCTGCTATCTTACATTAAAATCAGCTAAAATTATATTAGTGTAATAGTTTCTATATGCCACTATCCAAAGAAGGCAGTTGCTGCTGTTCCACAAGGCTGACACCTAGTTCTGAAATGTTCTGTATTGACTAGTAGGAAGGGAAAGCAGAGGGTTGAAATATGACACAAACTCTGAAAAGATTTGAGAACAGTTGCTCTTTACAACTTCTCTGCCTCAGCCATAATCCTCCGATTGGCCTGTGCGAAACATCCTTTTGAGTCAAATCAGTTTTATGATTCCTAAACTCCAATGGCTTTAATTTGCTGTAAATCTTTCCAGAGATTATGATACCTTGTACAGCAACCTATAAATAAATTCTATGACAGCCTCATTAATCAGGCTACATTTAGAAAGCATTAGCCTTTTTTCCCCTCTGTTGAATCCATGGCTTATCTTTCTTCAATTATAATTAATGCTCATTTCAATCAATACTTTTTTTTTCTTTTACAAATGAGGGAGTTACACTGGGCCTGATCCAGATATTCTTCATCCTTCAGCTGATGTGTCCCAATACGGGAGGTTATTCTTCCCCTGTACCTAACACTGGGCAGACCATGCCTTGAGTACTGTGTCCAGTTCTGGGCCTGTCAATTCAAGAGAGATGTTGAGGTGCTGGAAGGTGTCCAGAGAAGGGCAACAAAGCTGGTGAGGGGCCTGGAACACAAACCCTATGAAGAGAGGCTGAGGGAACTGGGGTTGTTTAGTGTGGAGAAGAACCATGGCACTAAGTGCCTCATCCAGTCTTGTCTTGACCACTTCCAGAGACAACTTCACCACCTCCCTGGGCAGCCCATTCCAATGGGAAATCACTCTCTCTGGGAAGAACTTCCTCCTAACATCCAGCCTAGACCTCCTCGGCACAACTTGAGACTGTGGCCCCTTGTTCTGTTGCTGGTTGCCTGGCAGAAGGGATTGACCCCCACCTGGCTACAATCTCCCTTCAGGTAGTTGCAGACAGCAATGAGGTCCCCCCTGAGCCTCCTCTTCTCCAGGCTAAATAACCCCAGCTCCCTCAGCCTCTCCTCATAGGGTTTGTGTTCCAAGCCCCCCACCAACTTTGTTGCCCTTCTCTGGACATGTTCCAATATCTCAACATCTCTCTTGAATTGAGGAGCCCAGAACTGGATGCAGTAGTCAGGGTGCAGCCTGCCCAGTGTTGAGACAGGGGAAGAAAAACCTCCCTTGTCCTACTTGCAACATTGTTCCTGATCCAGGCCAGGATGCCATTGGCTCTCCTGGCCATCTGGGCACACTGCTGGCTCATCTTCAGCCTACTATCTACTAGCATCCCCAGGTCCCTTTCTGCCTGGCTGCCCTCCAGCCACTCTGTCTCCAGCCTGTAATGCTGCTTGGTATGGCCAAAGTGTAGAACCTTGCACTTGGCCTTGTTAAATCTCATCCCATTGGCCTCTGCCCACCCATTCAGCCTGTCAAGTTCCCTCTGCAGGGTTCTTCCACTCTTCAACAGATCAATACCTGCTCCTAGCTTGGTGTCATCTGCAAACTTAGTGATGATGGACTTTATCCCCTTGTCACTCGTGGAAGAAGCGATCGAGACACTTCTGAGTTTGGTGGCTTTTCCACCTGCCTTGGATTTTTGTCATTTGGATCCACAATTGGATATTGCTTGCAGCCTCAGAAGGCTGCTTCCACTTTGTAAATCTCTAAATTTGCCCATAGCATCCTTTGAAGAATTTCCAACTGAATTAGAGCCTGTAAATAAACCCAAACGAATTCTGTGTATAGTTTTGGGGTGGGATTTTCAGGAAAATAAAATAATTATATTTTTATAAACTCACCCACATTAATTCCCTGCCTCTATGACATTGTCTCCCCTTTCATTTTTATTTAACTGGCAAGTCAAATAAAGGGCAGGACTATCTTTGATATCCTGTGTTATAATGAGGATCAGTGGCCACAACTGAAAATGATGTTGTGACATGTGCTCTTCTGGAAATATGTCTTCTATCCCACTGTGTCAAGTCATTAAAAGGTTATTCAATACAGTGAGAAACAAGTAAACAAGAAGATTAAAACTAATCTTTCTAAAGAGTATTTGTATCTAAGAGTAAGTGTCATAGGCTGAGATACCATAGTATCAGAAGTGGGTAATAAGAGATGGGGCAAAGGCCTGATACAAGCCAATCCAAATCCCTTTATTGCATCCCAAGCATGGGTTTATATACTTTTCTATCAGAAGGCTATTTAATAGGATTACAAAATCATGTCAGACTCTGATTGGTTACACCACCTGCGTTAGGACTACATTAGGATTACACACTACTTGGCATAGACATTCTTCATATTCTCTCAACAACACGTACATTGTGTCTGGCAATTCTAAGTCAGCAGAGATAGGCAAAAACCACAGACTCCAGGCTTACATTTCTTTACATTTGCTACACCAGTCTCTAAGGTCATTCCAATCTTCCACTTTATCTCTAACTCAGCACTTACTGAACTTTCTCCTGTCCATGGCTGGACAATAGCTGTGCCACAATCACACAATTCTATAAAATCACTGCATTTACTATTCCAACAAGTAAGTATTTGTATTTAATCAGAACTTCATAATATCAGTCCAGGTAAAATTCTTGGCAAGTGACAAGGCCTCCTGCTCCCACAGATGGACAGCTCAGGTAAAATGATACTCAGCTATGAAGAGCTGCAAAAAGCCATGATAAATTATATGGAAGGTATAAAGGAACTAAAAGCTAAGCAGAAGAATATGGGTCTTCCTGTTATATTACCTTCTCTTTTCAGAGCTAAAATTGATAGAAATATGTAGAAGTAATGTTTGGTTTAAAATACTTTGGTTTTGTTAAAATTGCAGGGTGACTTTCTGTGCACAGGTTGTTATGACTGAGAATGTTTGATCACACAAAGGAATAGCAAGGGGAGAAGGAAATTTTCAGGATCAGTTTCAGAAAAAAACCCTCAATATTTTGAAGCTAGTTCCAGAACTTTAATGAGCATATTCTATGATGAAGCTTGTATTCAGCCATTACTGCAAACCATAGCAACACGCACAAGGGAGCTAACAATGACTTTATACTGTGCTCATTATAGATAGAAACACTCTGTTTCTTGATCACTTTTTGTGCAAGATTTAGGCAAAGTGAATGGCAAGGAGATATTATACTTAGCAAGTATACATTGTTCTGTGCCATGCATGTCAATACCATGCAATCACAGGTGAAGAACAATCTGTCATTTTAACACATGAAAATGAATAATATTTCCCCACCCCGTTACATTTCTTCTACTCAGAAACAGTATTGTTTAGAACAGGGTAATAGTGCAGCTGACTTACAGTCTATTTTTGTCTTTATTACATTGGATAACCTTCTTTTACATTGCTTTGATATTCATACTGTTCCATGTGGACCTAAATTTAGCTGTCATTAAAGATGATCCTGTCCATGAAGCTGAACGAGACGAATCCTATACAAGACATACAAAGACCCATGATGCTTTTGCAATGGGATGTGTCCTCCTTACAGGAATAAAAAATATTCATGCCCTGTGAATGTCTCTTTCTCTACTTAGTATAATGAGTTATGGAAGTATAGCACAGAGCCTAGCAAAAGGTAGAAAATGGTGATGGAGACAGTTAAGGGTCTGGAACATGTCTAAAGTGAGGAAGGATTGAGACAGATGAGGCTATTCAGCCTCCAGAGGAGAAATGATGAAGCTACATTCTTTCCCTCTAAATTACTTGCATGCATTGTAGTGGAAATGCCAGGTTTTGGGGGTTTTTGTTTGTTTGTTTGTTTGTTTTCCTCAACAAAGATCATTTTGATTGAACCAAAAGAAAAAAAAAAAAAGGCTTATAATCAAAATTTGAGAGTTCCCTGAATACTAGGTTGCTTGTGCCACATAGTGCTAGATGTCATCATCAAATTATATAATCTCCATGCACTGAGATAGTTTGGATCATGTTTTGCTCCACAGATAGGACAGTACAGCTTAACATTTGGCCAAATTGCCTTGTAACTGCAAATTCAGATTTGATTTTTTCCATTTGCTAATTTGTTCTGGATAAATTGAAGCCAAAGATCCTTCCTTCCTAGCATTTTCTGTAACAAATCCAATTTGTAGTGCTGTGTAATAACAGACTGACCATAAATGGTGCAAATCTGCCAGTAATTGGAAAGTAAATGCTGTCTGAATTTGATTATGTTTATTCTTATAAAACTCAGATCTTTCAAATTCACACATTTTGTATGTGAGTGTTCAGGGCATTGAAGTATTATCAGGACTGTGGACTAGTCAGACATGCATGCTTCTTGATTGCTGAATTTACAAAGTAAAGGTCTATGTTCAAAGTTAGCTGACAGCAGTATAGGCAAAATTAACATTGCCATTTTCAGGACAAAGAGATGAGACTGGGTCATTTTCACACCATGGCAGCAGGTGAAACAGAAGTGGTGGAAGGAAGATCTGGGGAAGAATAATTCAGAATTCATTTTGCTGGTTGCACTCTCTCTACAGGGAATGTAGGACTGACACTGTCTTGAGGAGCCAGCTATGCAACTTCTTTAAACACATTACTTCCCATCATCACCTACCCACTCTGACAGCTCCAAACTCCCTTCAGTGTTGGCAATGATAAAAAGTAACCTGGTTTCTTATGGCATTAGTAAAAGAATCATTGTCTCCGTGGTGGCAATTTCTCCACCCCCCCCCCATTTATTAGATTAGGAAATTTTGCCTACTTTGTTTATGCATAAATTGACTGTCTTCATATGACCAGAAACCACGCTTTGAAGTGATTTGTGCTCTCCATGGCCAAATTGGTTCAAATAGCAAGGATGTTCTACAACAAAAACAAAACAAACAAAAAAAACCCCAAACAAACCCACCAAACAAAAAAGTCTGTCTTTTTACAGTGAAGCACTATGAAGACAGAAAAATAAGTTGATCAGCTTACTAACGGCATCTCAGGAATTAGCTGTTGCTAATGAAATGTCTAAATCAACACACATAAGTCCTTGCCTAACTAAATTACCTGATAATTCTGATACTGACTGTTTGGTTTGTATAAAAATACGTATTCACACATTTTAATATGGAACTCCCAGTCGATTTTGATAGGAAACTCTGTAAGGGGAATATTGGCAGGCTATTTCTCTGACTGAGCAGGGTTGTGAGAGCCATAAGCGTGTTCTGGGTAATGTAGTCTGATTTTTGTTTTAATGGACTGAATAACTAGAACAAGCACTTATGTTAAATGGCCCGACTGAGAACTCAACAGCCAGCTGAGGAAAAAGAGTTTAAGATAAAAGTAATAATCTATAAGAGTTTAACTCCATTGTTCTAAATGAGAATATAATACCTAGCACCAGAGCCCAAGAGAAGCTGTGAGACATTTAATTCTCTGACTGACCCTGCTGGCGATTTGTTGTGTGATCTTGCACAATTTAAATGATATTCACTTAAATGCCCCCAAATCAGATGCATTATCATTTATTTTCCACTTGGGAAAACATGAGAGCAGAGATTCTGGAGCTTAACTAATGTTTCTGAAGTGTTTTAAGATTGTTGGATGAGTAATACTTAGTGTGCTAACCTAACATTTAGAGACTTAAGTTTAATCTATCTGAGGTATTTCAGGAGGATATCTGTTGAAGCCCTGTTAGTTGTACTGGCACAATGTTAGCATGTGTAGTATCACTTTCTAGCATCCCATCACTAGGAAGAAAAAACCTATCTGACATTGAGCTAGGAATTGAGATACTCCCACGTGAGCACCATTTCATATCCACATCACAGTGGCAAGTATCCACACAAAAAAAAAAGCTGTGAAGAAAGTTTGACCAGTGATGACAGGTCTGAACATGGCTGTGGACTAAAACCATTCAGAATGTCGTGAGAAAGATAATAGCCCAGTAATCTGTAAACTTAATGTTCTATATCAATGACCTATCAAGGTAAAACTAATTTTTAAAGGAAAACCATTTAGTCTCCCGATGGCTAAAGAACTCAGGATAGATGAAAATTCACTTCAACAGTCTCCAGACTTGCAGCAAATGAGATGAACATTTTCTTTACTTTTATTGTAGACATTTTTCCCCAAAGATTTTTGATTTCAGTTACTAGCACACTTAATTCAGGAAGAAGTTGATTTTAAAGACTAGTACAACGTCCTATTCAAAAGTGAACTGAATTAATGAGTACTTGGTACAAAGTATGAAGCTTTTAAAAGATAAACATTTCAGAAAAATGCTGCAGAGAGTTTCTAGTTCTCCTCTCCTTTGGTATGTGAAGTTTATGTGCTTCTGACAGATAGAAACTAAAACTGACTAAAGGAATTTAGTGAAAAGGTGACCTGGTGAGGTACTTTTTTTCCCTGTTCTTTTGGGAGCGAAAAGAGAGGGTCAGCTTTCAAGTTTCACTCATAACATCAGCAGGGTTAGGAGGAGAGCTAGTTTAAAGGAACACAGTTTCAAAGAAATTGAATTTTGTCATATAGTCTGCAGTGAGCCGAGACTCTTGGTCCTAGGCACCTAGATAAAGTGGTGCTTCATCTTCAGTGAATCAATGAGAATCTAGAGTCCCAACAAAGTCAGTAAAGAAAGCTACAGGGTGATCCAGCCTGCCTAAATTAAAAACAATTTTTCTCACAGTACAGGGAAATAATAAGAAATGTGAGCTGGCTGAACTACCTTCCACTGAAAAACCCTAAGAGGAAGATTCCCTTAAATACATGAAAGGATGTCAGCACTGTCCATTCATCACCTTCCTTGTCTTCTTTTGCCTACTGAATGTGAGAGCCTCCAGCCTCTAAATTCAGCTCTATTTCCCACATCTGGCAAGGTGGTATAAGCTGAGAGAAGGAACAAGCTTCCCACAGAAAGGCAGAATGATGTTTCAAAGTCTGCTTTCTGGAGGGTTGTTATGCATCTAGATCAAAACTGTTTGATTCCTCTGAATTTCACAGTGTAGATGACCACACCAAAATGCTCATTCCTGTACTTTGACACTGCTTAATTTTTTTAATACAGGTTCAGCTTCAGGTCCACTCTAAAAAATATGTGGGTTCCAAATTCGGTATTTCTGCTCATGTATGTATGCAAGCAAATCTCAGAGCTTGGCTAATACGTGGTTAAATTTCAGTCTTAAAGACTCAGATGATATTGGAGAACAGGTGACCAGGTTCACTTTTACAAGATTTGTGATGGTCTAGGCTCCTAAGAACAACTTCCACAAATTGAAATGAACATTCCTTCTTTTTTTTTTCCTTTTTCCTTTCTATTTTTAAAGGTCATAGATAGATAGACAGACAGACAGACCAGTAAAGATTTTTTCCTAATATCAAATCTAAACCTCCCATAGGGCAGCTTGAAGCTATTTACTCTTGTTCTGTCAGTCATCACTAGAGAGAAGAGACAATACCCACCTCACTACAACCTACTTTCAGGGAGATGTAGAGAGGAATAAGGTCTCCTCCTCTTCTCCAAACTCTAGTTCCCTCAGATGCTCCTTTCTCCAGGACATTTGCTAGCTTTGTGGCCCTTCTCTGGACCCAGTCCAGCATGTCAATGTCATTCTTGCAGTGAGGGCTACAAAAGTGAACACTGTATTCAAGGTGCAGTCTCAGCAGTGCCAAGTACACAATCAGTTCTGTACTCCTGCTGGTCACACTGTTCCTGGTAGCCTACTTGGCCACCTGCATACACCACTGGCTTGTGTTCAGCAACCCAGGTCATTTTCTGCCAGGTGGCTTTCGATCCACTCTCTTCCAAGCCCATGGAATTGCCTAGAGTTGTTGTGACCTAAGTGCAGGACCTGGCACTTGGCCTTTTAAAACCTCATACAACTGCCCTTGACCTGTTGGTACATAGGTCATGAGAATTTAAATGCTTTCAGATCGATTTGAACTGGAGTAAATGTGTTATCATTGGACAAAACAACCAACCAAGCAACAAGAACTCTAAAAACCCAAACCCAAATAAACAAGCAACAACAAAATAAAAACAAACAAACAAAAAAAAAGAGACAATGTTAGCCCTTTGTAAGGAATAAAATAAAGAAAAATACCAAGAATATTCTTAACAGCCTCCATCCCTCTTGCCCCAACAGCACCTGCACTTGTTTTAAGGTGTGGGGTTTATGTATTGAGTTTCCTCTGAATATTTCCTCTTTGTCTGTATATTTTGTGATGGATACATTTTCAACTTTCTCTCTCTTTCCCTCTAGTAATTGAAGAGCCTTGTATCTGCATGATGATGTATTAAAGTATGTCTAGTATTAACAACAATATAACTTGTCTTATCCTTTGTGATGCCTACATGGCAGTTTGCCACAATTTTGTTTGCAGTGCAACCAATGAATGAAGAAAGCATCAAGGTGTAGGAAAAGCACAAGAGGCTCATGCCTATACTGCAACACGGAATGTATACCTTGAGGATGGAGAGTAGATAGAACAAAAAACCCAACACTTAATTCTTCAAACATGACAGTTCTGTCTGCATAGGGCTCAAATGACTGTCTGCAAGGGGTAGACAATGCTCCATATCACTAGTTTTAAAAGTTCTTTATTCACAGCATAATATTTGCTTTGAACCAGCTGTTCAAGTGATGGAGCCTGGACAATACCTTCTGTTGTTTTTCTATTTGTTTATATCCTGCCAATTTCACATATAACACAAATGCCATCAACAGCAGTGGTGTTTCCTTATGATAGGGAAAAATACAGACTATTTCTATCTCTGGAAGCAGGCATGAGTCTGAGATAGCATCTACATCAGTAAATTGAATAGTAAGGGCAAAACCTTTTCTACCCTGAGGCCAACTGGCACAGTCTAGCGTGATGGTTTGGGTGTTACCCAGCCCCCTACTCTTATGAAATCACCCTGACTAGATTCAGCAGGCTGGGAACAAAGGAACAAAGCTTTATATTTACAGCTTAGCACAATAAACAAGCAGATATTATAATATATATACAGCTATATAGAGAAATATACAAGTTAAAAGTAATACAGAAACACAACACACCTCTCAGAAATCAGAGTCTCCCAGAGGCAGTCCAAATACCCGTCCATCTTCTTTGCACCCCTCTACCTTATCTGAGTTTGCCTTGTGTGCAAGGTGAGTTTGGAGGATCGGCAAGGGGAGTTAGAAAGCAGAAGGATTAGTCACACAGAAGCAGCCCAAAGAGAAAAAGCACAGGCTCCCAGAGACCCACACCGACTGACTTATCTATGTTTATGTTCTTGTTTTTATACATCTCAGCAAGCCTATGAGTGAGGTAGACATCACCACTGTTTCCTTTTCACAGCCTATAATCTACATTTCTCTCATTAAAATATTCCAGTTAGCCTCAAGGTAGCACATCTATTCACATACATCCTACCAAATGCTCATCTTTCAAAACCAGGAGACTGTGTCTCAGTTGTATAATGGAAATTGCCCTTCCTTGGTTCTGGCCCTCTGAGGAATCCTTGGGAGCATGCTAACTTGGCCCCCCAAAAAAGTATGCCAAGAGCTGTTCAACACCTGAATGGTATGGATAATTGAGTTGGTTGGTATGTGAGCCCTAACCTGTTTTATTTGCTTCCATAAGCTTGCCTTGATGTGCTTTTGTGGATTTTGTATATCACCATATGATGACTTTGTACCTCACTACTGAGTTTAAATTCTGTAGTTAAGTGTTCAGAGATAAATAAAGCACATTCTGCCCCAGTGCTTGGGCTGAGCCGTGTATTACAGAAGTGAATTTTCAGCATGGAAGAAATAAAAATTAAGGAAAAGAACACTCCAAAACAGTGTATGTTTCTATAAAAATGTACAGATGAAATTTCTGCTTATATTCACTTCTGAATGAACTAGTTCTTTTTCATGTATAGGAAGAGCTCTTCTGTTATAGCTTTCTTTCTGCTTGTATGAGCTGGAAATGAATACAACATCATTACTTTGGAGGGAGAGATGCTTCATTTTTCTTAGACAGACTGTATAAAAGTCCATTGTGACCATGAATCATTTGGAAAAGCAGCTAAAATGGAGGCAAGTACTTCAATATAATGTTCTATTTGCTGATAATAGGTGGCTTGTACTTGATCATAGTCTTGTATGGTTATACTGAATGAAAAGCGCTGGGAAGTTGTAGATAATTTTGGCTCAATTATATGGTAGAAATTTTAATTTCTGAGGCTAAATTGAAAATAAAAGATAAGAGTATAGTTGCCTTTATTCCTTCTATTGAAAAACTTAAAAAAAATCCTCTCTCCAAATGTTAGAAAGGAAATGAGACCTTTTAGCTATTAAAATTGAGTATCTCAATGAGACATTGAGAGAGAAAGTGTGCACTGGGCAGTGTTAACAGCCATCACATGTAGGTTGTTCAAGGGAGAGATGTTTCCACTTAACTGGCTTAGAAGGATGGGAAGAGTGACCAGAATGAACAACTACTTTCTTCTATATATTATTTCCTTTTGTTTCATAATACTAATTGTATGTAGACTCTTATGGTCAAGACACCTTTTAAGGTGTCTTGAACAGAGGCATAGTACTGGATCCTATAAGCAGATTAAGATAGAAATGCTACTTCTGATGGTGTAGAATTTAAAGGTATGTCTAGGCTACAAGGTATATGCTGGTGAGATCCTTTCACATGTGTTCATGCAGAGATAGCACCCAAAGGCAAGAACAGTAATAGCATGAACTGAAGAGTGCTGCTGATGAGCAGGGCTTGGTCATACAAGCACAACCTCACACCACCACAACTTTCATTCGTCATGCTGGTACCTCTGAAGAAAGCTGGGATGTAAGGTGTGGCACACTGGTACTTGCAAGGTTTTGAGCACCAGGCTCCACTGTAACTGCCTGAAGCATCAATACTGTGTTATGAGCTCAAGAGTTGGACTGCTCCTCTAGATCTAGGACATCAGCAGAGCTGGAGCTGAAGAGAAAGGTATGAGACAGCAGATGATTTTAAAGGAAGCAAAGAAAGAATCAGATGGGAGAGACCCAAGTGGGATGAGCATGGTTAGGATGACATGGAGCAGTCTAGAGCAGCAGCTCTGTTGTGAGTGTCCATAGGCTGGGTAACCAAAGTGCTACAGGAAGGGATGAAGGAAGTTACTCTCTCTTGAGAATTCGGAATAACTACAGCACTAAGTTTGCTAAACTGGGAAACAGAGGATGTGCTTTTTTATCAATTGTCTCTGAAACTGACCTCCAAGTGAATGCAAATGAATTTCCACCATCCCAAATATCAACTGAACAGCGGGAGACTGCAGTCCACCTCTTGTGATTTTGCCATTCTGCTTTATGACTCTTCAGCTGAGTAATTTTATGACAAGCAGAACAATTTGTCTTAAAAGAGAAACATGAACTTCTTGATCCAATGTAGATTTACTATTGCAAATTATATATTCAAAAAAAAAATCCCCCCCCTCAGGCTACAACAGCAAGCATGGAGGCTCTATATATGCATGCTGTATAGTGATCCTGCAAAACAAAAACAGTTCAGGTCTGGATTGCTTACTTTCCCTCTTTATTTGATTCTGTTTTTCTTTTCTTTTCTTTTTCTCTCTTCCCTCATCTCTATGAATTTACAAATGCAAATGTGACTTAATAAAGGACAGTGGGTGTCTTTATCATGCAGTCGCATGAAGCAGAGAGAGAGAGGTGGAGGGTGGATAATTCTAATCAAACTATTCACACCTTGCCCTCCTTGACATGCAATACCACTTTAAACAGCAGTACTCTAATAGAGAAAAGAGCTACTGTACTTACCCACTCAATAATTTGCATAATTTTGAAGAGCTGAAAATGTCACTGCTGTTTTATGCTAATTGTTGGGAAATGATTAGCTATAGCATTTATACATTCCGGGGGAAAAATTAAATTAAAAAAAAAAAGAGAGAGAAGGATTTTACCATTCTCTCTTTAATATTAATAAGGATTATCAAAATCAAAAATAAAATCACCTTGGAGGACAAATATTATGTATAATTGGCATCATATGATGGCACATGAGTTACCCATCCATTTGCTATAGCTTGTCATGTCCGGAAAAGACAAACCTTTGACTGTCCCTCATGCAATTTCAAATGCAAATGTTAACAATAGGAATAGCTAAAAATAATCCATTATTTTCTTCCTTCTCTGCCTTGGAGCTGTGATTAGAATACTCCACATTTATGTTTCCTGTAATTCAAACATTTTTTTTTTAATTGTGATGGATGTACGTGAGCTGCTCAGCTCTTGTTCATCATTCTTCTCTCACTTAAACCCTCTGACAAAATGACTGAGACATCAAGTTAACAGAACATAGTTTTCACAGTTCTCTAAACTTAACAAGGCCTGTTGTAGATTCATTAAGAGTAACTCCAAAACAAATGCTTAAGGGTGTGTGGTTTCACAGAAGTCCCTCTTCAACATCCTTTCATTTTCTATGTCTTTCTCAGTCTCTTCCTTTTATTGTGCTGTAATTATTGTACAGCTGAGATTTAGAAAGGACATTTTTACAATACTCATGAATTAGACTGCAACTTCTTTGCCTAGCTCCATCTGGGAACCTAGCCATGGATTCTAGTCTCTCTTAGGGTTTTCAGGATCTGTGTGATATGAATGATATGTTTCTAGTGATGGAAAACAAATTCTGTTTTGACAGACTGTGAGGAAGGGAGATCTTATAAATCAGTTTTCTCTGAGTTTAGTGTAACTGCTCAGTTTCAGGAGGAACGAGATGGTAGTTATTGTTGCACAGATGAAGATGAAAGCTTTAGGAATAGCTTCTCCATCCAGCACAGTTTTATGAAGGAAGAAGCATGATATATTTATCTGACATAAATCCTCATTTCAAGACCCCAGAAAGTGACCAAAATGTAGCATATATTCTCTAGAAAGCTCTTGAGAAGTTTTTATTTTTGTGTAATCAATAAAATATTAATTATTTTTGTGTAATATTAAAATATTATCAGAAATAGATAAACCATCTCTATTTTAAAGAAGTCTTTGATTTTATCCTTTATTAGAGCACAAGCTCGACTAATTGCTGCCTTTTTTTCCATTTCATGCAGAAAGGAAAGAGTTTGATAATTGCTCTGCAAGACATAGTGCTAGGACTTTCTAGAAGTAAAGCTGAGGATGCTGTCAACAGATCTCAGAGGGAAAGACACATTCTCCACCTTTGCTGGAAATGTTTGCAAAGGCTTTTTAATGACACAGAAATCCATATGGTTATACTGAAATTTGTAGAATTGTCTATATTTGTCTAGACTATTCCTATGGAAGTGTAGCCATCCCAGTGTGACTCTCCTCCCACATGACTTGGCCCCATGTCTCACAATTTGTGTCGACCATATTTGTTGTCACTAGAAGACATTGAATACAGTAGCATAGACAGACCTCTCACAAACTGTGATCTTAAGTTTGAGTTTCTAGGGTCATATATTTTTGCAAGAAATTAAATGAGAGCATCCCTTTTTAGAAAGCAATTTAACCTTTTTCTAAAGATTCAAAGCTCTGGTGAGTTTAATTAATGTTTAGTTAATGTTTAATTACCCTTACTGATAATGAAGCACAGTTGTTACGCTCTTTCAAGGCTGAATTTATCTAGTTTCCATTTGCAGCCATTTGATCCTATTAGGTCTTTGTTTCTGGGGCTGAACCACCACAAGTATAAAGTATTTGTTCCTTGTGACTGTATTTATTTGCAATGATTACAACACCTATCAACCTTTCTATTTAATTATTTGAGGTTTTCAGGTTTCATACCATAAAACATATTTAGGTTTGTTTGTTTGTTAATGGGATTTGTTTGTTTGGGGGTTTTGGTGTTTATTTGTTTGATTGTTTGGGGGGGTTTGTTTGGGTTTTTTAATCTTGTTTTGGTTTTTAATTGTTTCCATTAGGGGGCAGAGTTAGTCTCTGACATATATATAAGATTTAGCCGCTACCACCCCCATTTTTGCCTCTACTGCCGTTTCTTGGCTGTTAAAAGAGCTACTCCAAAATGAACCCTCTAAAATGTTATCTAGTGGAAAGGTACTCAGATAAATCAGAATCAACCAGGTTGGAAGAGACTTCCAAGATCATCCAGTTCAGCCTGTCACCCAGCCCTATCCAATCAACTAGACCACAGCACTAAGTGCCTCATCCAGGCTTTTCTTGAACACCTCCAGGGACAGTGACTCCACCACTTCCCTGGGCAGCCCATTCCAATGTCAATCACTCTCTCTGGGAAGAACTTCCTCCTAGCATCCAGCCTCTACCTCCCTTGGCACAACTTGAGACTGTGTCCCCTTGTTTTGTTGCTGGTTGCCTGGCAGAAGAGACCAACTGACACCTGGTTACAACCTTCCTTCAGGAAGGGCATATAGAAGCAGATACAAATACAACACTTCGATACCTTCAGGCTATCAATTCCACCAAATGCCTCTTTTGCCATCCAGTACTTGTGACAGTGTCTGATCTCAAAGCTGGATGTTGTGTATATTTTCCATATGATTCATAAGCACTTTCTTCTTCTGATGTAAACATTTTTGAGACAATGTTTTTGCCAGTCTTTCTTCTTCAGGGTGTTTTACATAGTAGTTTGTGCTATATCTCACTTATCAAGAAAGGCTTTGCAAGTGATGGAAGTCCTGGACTTTTTAGAGTAGTGTGCTGTTTTCTTTTCTAGAAGAGCCAGAATGAATCTCTTACAACTTATCTGAGTAGCAGTCCATAATATTTTTTTTTAAAGTACATTGCTAACAATTATATGCTAATTCTTTAAGGTCTGCTGTTACCTGAGTGCTAATTAAAAAGAAAAATAGTTGAAGGATAAAGGAGGACTTGCAAGCATATCACACATGGGTTATTTCTTAATATATTTGCTGTCTATCACAGTTATTACTGCAGGGTGGGATGACAGGTTAATTATGTACTTGCATGAGAACTGATACAGAGGATATTACAATCTCAAAAGCAAACACTTGTAATCATTTTATCTAAACACAAGACAGCCTCACCTTGAAGAAGGTCTACATTTAATGAGTATTTTAAGGCAACAGTCACTGCACTTAAGAAAGATACATGATCATCTATCCATCAGGAGACACTAAGTCTGTGTTCACTGGAAGAACGTCACAAATTCATATGCTAGTACATGGAAAGCAAGACTGGCTTTGTGACGATGCTGTAGGATTTGGATTCACAAAGTTCTCTTTTAATTTTGCAGATTAATTCATTTCCAGATTTCTTGCATGCAAGCCTTTTACTGTCATAGAGATCCACTGTTACCTACAGTGTGGCGAGATCGTATTGACAAGCATCTGGTGTGTCTGATTACACGAATGTTGTATGTATATATGCCCTGTCTTCTGGGAGGCATGCACCCAGATGTACCAGATCCTCACAGCTGGGAATGTGTTTCCAGTGACATTACTCTGTGAGAGCAGTGCATATGCTCCTGCTGTTGTGGAATAGAGTTCCTGCTTGTTCTGGGACAGACAAATGCATCAGCCACTCATGGATCAAGCTCTTCATCTATATCTAGCAAATCTTTTGCCAGATCTGGAGAATGCTGCTGTACTCAATGAATTATCTGTCTCTTGGAAGGACACATCTGGAAAGAGGCAAGAATACCCCTGCAGAATACTTTGACTTGATAGATGAAGATGTAGCTGCAGTCGAATAAAAAAAAGATCTTTATGTATTTTTATTTAGAAAAAAATCCTAGAACTTCAGTCAATTGTCTTGACATTTGAGGTTTCTTGAATTCCTGTTTCGGATTTTTTTTCCTCCAGTTCATGTTTTTCAAATAAGCTGCAAACTTTTTCATGTTTCTCCTTCAATTGCCTGCCATATCAATACTCACTGATTTGATGTTAGTGATCCTGTACTTGGTGTTCATTTTTTAGTTGCTAAAATAAAACCCAGGAGTAATTAAATAAGATCTAGATATCCAATCTCTCTCTCCTTTTTTTTTTTTTGTTTTAAAAAGATTTAGAATGCATCAAACCACCTCCACCTGTACCCCAAAGCTACAGAAGGCATTCTATACCACCTGATGAGGTTTACATCAACTTTTCATAAGGTCCAGGAGAAAAAAAATCTAGGCACAAGTAGTAGTTACTTCATGTGGAGCTGCTCTTAACACAAGAGTAAGATATCCATCAACTAAATTATTCAAGGAACAATAGTTGGTATTTGTTGAATAAAATATTCTGTCCATGAAGTCTGAAAGCTACAAGACTGAGGTGTATAGCTTTAGTTAGATATTATGGTGATCCTTAAGCTGTACCACAGGTGTTGAGAATTGACAGCTAGAATAATAATATGCTACATAGTGATTTTTCAGACAATGCAAACCACAGTTTTTCTTCTCTTCACAATAACAAAAAAATATTGCTACTGGAAAGTATCCTAGTAAGTGAGTCATAGTGATTGTAAAAGTAACTTAAATTCTGCTTACTCAGTGTTAAGAGTTTATACTTCCTACAGATTCACCTGTTTTACTCCCCCTGTGTACTTACTAGAATCATATTCTTTAATGCATGAACAAATACTGCACACACTTTTATTTCAGGGCAGAACTGAACAATTTCACATGAACAGAAAATCCCAGTTTTCCTCAATAAGCTGTTTCATCTGAGTAACCTATGAACCACAAAACCTGATATGAATAACTAATGTGGACATATAAAATGTGCACGTTGAACAGCAATAAGACTTGGTAGCCCTTTGATTTGATGCCAACTTGCATAATGACAACTATGATTCCAACAAAAAAGGTTTTTATTAAAAGTTCAGTTCAAGCTGCTTCTGTATGGGTGGGAGATATACTGAAAAGGAGCAGCTGTACTTGAAAAAGTTAACATTTGCATTGGCTTGTGACTGATACTCACTGAGGCAACATCTTAACTGCAAAGGGCTGCTAACACCTCCATTTCTATTCTGATCACTGCTTTCACTCTTCTGGTTAAACTAGAAGTCAGCATCCACATGTACAAATTATTGGACTAATCAAGTTTAGTCAATGAAATTGTCAGATGCCCCACATTTAGCATTTGAATGGAAACTAGAGCAAAGAGAGGATGGTATGGAAGCTATGAGTCCTTCATGTACCGTTCATGACTAGGAATGCTATTCTTGCTGGTGACCTCAGCCTTGGTTGATATGAATTCTTGATGCTGTCATCCCAAGGTGAAGAAGGATGAAGACATTGCACTTAGTAAAAAGCAAAAGAGAAATACTGACAAATAAAAGTTGGATTTGTTTCAGAGATTATAAAGTTTTAATGTTTTTTGTGCAGTCCTGCAGGTTAACTCACTTTGTTTAGAGAGAGAAAGAGAAAGGCTATGCTTGGATTTTTCCTTTCTTTTAGAAAACAAACCCTTTGTTCTTACAACACAGACAAATTATTGTAAAACAATACTACTACATTAGTTGCCACCTATGTAGATTTATAACTTCAGAACTGACTATTGCATCAGGATTGTAATTTGGTGAAATATTGGCAACCACCTGTAACAAGGTACCAAGTTAGTGTAAAATAGTCTTCCTGACCTGTGAAAACCATTTTTTTGCTTTCTCAGATCATTATGGTGACTTTCTTACCCATTTAATAAATACAAATCTTAAATTATTTATATTTCAGACTTAAATTAGGCATTGACCATCTTTTTCTGGAATTAATTCATCTGTTAAAAAGGATTCAGAGAATATAGCTAAGAATTTACCCTGTAATTTGTGAAACAGTTGGTTTTCTAATCTGTTTGAGAGCACAGCAAAGACTCTTTTGCCTTTGATTTAAACTGTTGGAATCCAACAGATTGTCTTGTACTTTGTGGTTATAAATGAGTACTAAATATGTTCTCAGAAGAAGAATGTGAGTTAGTCATATTGGAAGCAAAAAAACATAATAAAAACTTATGACTCTGATGAGGTTATGATGAGTGGAGGGAAGAGGCAAAGAAGAAAGATAACAGTAAATGAAATTAAATTATTGGAACAGTATTGAGAAAAAAATAGTAATTAAGAAAGAAATTTATTCTCAGTCACATACTAATTGGTAGCCATATACTTGGAAGAGGAAAGCTTGCAGAGTTTAGCATCCACTCTGTCTTTTAAAATCACTATACAGAGATGTATATTTGCTAGGTCCCGTAATACAAAAGCAGTCATTTAAATATTCCTTCTCTCTACTTTGCAATTGCATCTGGTTCTTTAGAAATCTGCATAATATTTGCATAATGAGGTTCAGACTCTAATATGCCAGACAATACTTAAGAAAACTTTCCTTCTAAGTAGCTATTAAAGACAAAGAGTGGGAGTTAACAAAGATACCAGAGAAGTCACCAGTGTAGCTTTGGCCATCGGAAAAACCAAACCCATCTCCTGGCTTTTCGCTTATGACTTATCTGCAACATGTACTGCTGTTGGAATGTCAATTATTTTTTCTTTCAGTCTCTGGCTTGTTAATTTTCTTTCGTTAAAGTTGTAAATAATATTTCTGAAGATCACATATGTCAGATTATGCTAGTACAAGTATGACCAGCTATTTGCGACAAAGACCATTGCTCAGTACTTCTGCCCTGACTCCTACAAGTGGAAAAGTGTGCAATCTAACAAAATTTCAGTGATTCACACTGTGTCTCTGTCTGAAGTTCACACAGGGCTATGGGACCCTGCATAAGCATTTACCTAAAACACTGCTGGATCTTACACAATTTTAGAAAAAAAAATGAAGTCTTTTCAACATTTTCCCCCCCTTTCTGCCTTCTGTTGATCTGCACTTTTTTCCTGGTCAATTCTTGTAACACCCTGTGTTTGAAATGGATTTTTCATAAGCCATAAGCATCTTTTTTCTGTTGTACTCTTTTCCTGTGACCTCATGAAAACAAGGAAAAGGGTAGAGGGATCAATTGTTGAAAGAAGTTTGATTTATGACAGTTTATTACAGATTTGGTTCTTGGTAAAACAGAAACTGAAGTGCTACAGGCTTGAAATATCTGAGCTGCCATACAGGTAAATTATGCTTCTCCTGAGGTAAAGCTGAATACAGTACATGCTCAGTAATATCTCCAAAGAATATCTAACTGGTCTGGATATTGATAGAGCTCCATGAGCTTAATTTGCTCATTGCCTTCAGTTTTCATCATATGGCAAATACATTTGTATTGACAGTTTCCCAGCAAAATGCTATCATACCTGCAAGTATTTCCTTCCAAATTCAAGGAAAAAATATTTCCATTATAGTTATGATCATATTTATCTGCTTTAAAGCACCCATATGAGAGAAATTCTGTTTACTGGAACATTTGTCAAATGTGAAAGTGCCATGAATATGCATACAAGCTTCACACAAACATTGATATATCATGTGTTTGTGTGACCTTTATAAAAGCTTTCTGTGGGCTAAGAATTGGAAGAAGAGGGAAAGAGGCTTTTGGCAGAGAAACAGCAAGTATGACTTTCTCCATAAAGCCCACAGGAAAATGAGCAGCTGTTATGGAGGAAGTAAAGGACAATATGCAAAACAACCATCAGAGTGAACATGAGTGTTCACCATGTGGTACTTCTTCAAAACTGAGGATCAGCCTGTTTATTCATCTGTGTGTCTGAAGCCAGCCAGGAAAGTGAAAGAGCATGTTCTCTGTTCTTATGTCACCAAGTGAAAATGAGGTTGTAGCCCTTCAGTATGCTAACAGCATCAGCAAAATTCAACAACATTCAGGAGCTTAACAAACTTTTTATCATTATTTTACTTGCATGAGAAGTGCCTTTGACTGACCAGTACCAATATTAGAATGTCACAAGTGTTATTAGTTTTGACTGTGTTGGCCACATACAGAAAAATGATGAGGTACTTGTCAGTGAGATCACATGGAGGAATCTTATGAGACAGAGGAAACAGTTGAATAGTGGCTAGAAATAGAGGAAGAAGACAGAATACAGTAGCACAGAAGTATTACCCTTATATATCTCTTTAATAACAGAAACACTTTGAAGAACATACACACTCTGAAAGAGAGTATCTGAAAAAGTAATTGTAGAATTAGAACCATAGTAGATAAATTGTGATTCAAGGAGAAGGAGGAAGAGAAGATCTGTTAGGCAAAGGAATGAAATATTTTTCTGAGGACATAAAGAAGTTTTGTTTCGTCATGGTCCATCTAGACCATGAACAGGGAAGTATACTCTGTAAATTAAACTTTATTTTATGAGCTCATTAGAAAAGAAACTCAGACAGAGTTATCCAACTTTGTCCAGACTAGTCTAACATGTGAATTCACTAATTCATCACTTAATGAGAGTTCTGTCACAAGTTCTCTAAATCATAACTTCCAACTCAAAACTCCTAACTTGTAACTCATACATCTATGAGCAAAAGCTAGCTGATGAGAGTGCTTATCTTTCCTCCCCTCTCCCTGTGTGAGTGTCCCATGTATCACATCAGGAAGCAGGAAAGTCTCAGAAGTCTAGCTGCCAGACAGCCAATATACAAGGATTATGGCTGCCACAGACAGCAAACTGTAGTGCTAATGGCTGCAAAACAACCATCAGCCCTTTCTGGCCACTGTGTCATGCCTATGTGTTACTCTTGCTTTGACCTAAGGGTGATGCTTTCAGCATACATCAGGCCTTAACATGAGCTGTGTGATGGCCAAAATCTGAGCAGAAGATAAGTGACAGGCAGGTTTGCAGCATATGTCTGTGCCTTTAACCATATCTCCATGTAACTTATCTGCAAAGTACAAATGAAGACATAAAAATCTGTTCAAACAGTATAATCTGATGACTAGAATGAACAGTAGTAGGAATGTCCATGTCTGTCCTGGAATTTCTGCTTTATTTTCTCAAGAAAGAGCATTCAGTGAAGGGAATTTCCAACATTTACTCACAGAGTTGAATGTATTTACATACATTCTGTCACTGTAAGTGTGCAGTTTTAAAATGTGACCTCAGGATAAAAAAAAGATTAAAATTACAGAAGATATAGTAAATGGTACAGTATGCATACAATGCACAAAGGAGGACTTGAAGTCCTCCAACTTCTGGTAAATAAATATTTCAGTCCTCACCCAGGGCTGACATAAGTGATGAATGAGATGTTTGGAGACTGCCTACTGATCCCATCAGATTAAAAATCAGTGGCAATTGTTACGGAGGGGTGTGATGGAGGGTTGCACAGGCCTCAAATAAATTTGTTTACAAACCTATTCATGCCCGGACATGTTGCCTCCCCCCAAAGGGTGTTGCCCTACCTATACTTGGGGTAAACAAATTAAGGGGGACAATGGGACACAATGGCCTTGGTGCCTTCCAGTCTGGGTTGCCTCTGCGAAGGTTGAAGTAAACACGTTGCATAAGCTCATGCGTCTAGGGTGGAGAACCGACCTGAGCCCTCTCCATATATGGGGTACCAGACCCTCAGACTTCACCTTATTTGGTATGTTTTGGCCTGTTGCCAAGCCCTCGTTGGACAGAATTGTGGCCCAAGGACCATCAGTCATGGGGTCAAATCTCATAAAAAGGGACAATTCAGTGTCCCTGCCATCTCGCATCTCCTGCATCTCTCACACCTTGCCACCCTCTACCTAGCTGCTTCTAACCGCTTTGGGGGACCACCGCCGCTGCATGACTACAGCCCATGACACCAGCCCGAGGGAAACTGACTAAGGTGTTCCTGGCCAACCGCCGTTCCCAGCTTGACCGTGCCCATGGAAGCTCCAGACAGCGCGCCCCAATAACCTCCGAGTTGAATTATTCATACCCACGATGTTTGGGACCATTGGAACTGACTCCAGCCAGTGAGTAACTGAGCAAACTTGATCTAAGACTGCATAAACTTTCAAGTTTTACCAGCAGCACTTTCATGCCACAGACTCTCTTCCTAAATCCTTTCAAACCTCTGCTAGATTCCCAATTTCACTGTATATAGACCTTCTGTAATATAATCTCAGAACCATATACAAAGAACATGTGTGGGATAGCTGTAAATAAGTTTGGGGAAGGGGGGGGAATTCCTTGTGTATATAATATTAAATTATTTAAACCCTTTTAAATTCAGCCTCATATTTCAGCCCCCCAAAACCCAGACGAATCCCTTCACGACAACGGGTAAGGAATTAATTGCAAAATGGTATTTTCAAAATTAATATTGTTTATTAATTATGATATCCAGAAGTCTCACATATACACACTCCAATTTTAATAATAATTGGTTCTTCTCATGGTCATGGAAACATTATACAGAGGAATAACTAGATCTAGAAATAACTAGCAAAAAAATATAACATTAATTGAACTGGAAGTCAATACACCACTTGCTGTTAATTATACCACTTGTACACTAGATGGACTCAAGGAGATTCTTTCTGCTTACAGCAGAAGGCAATGGTGAATTACAAGAGGCTTTAAGTATTTGCTCACAAAACTATCACCCAACTCACAGGGCTAGCTACAGCTTCAAACAGTACCCCAAACACTTTCAGGGATTCTCTCAGTGTTTTGTCAGCTTCTAAGGCTTCTGACTCTTCCCAGGCTTCACAGGGTGCTGGGGAAAGGAGGCAGATGATCTTGCCCTGGTCCTGGCTCTCTGTGTGATCTGTGTATCCAGGACTTCCCATCTAGGCAGAAGACTTCCAGATGTAGGCAAGATGTCTTGCCATGTGCAGTCTTAGAGCAGTGTCACGCTGGCTATGCAGACCGATCACACAGAAGCATTTAGAGCCTGTTCCCAGTAAACTTGAGGCAGGGGAGTTTCCAGGCAAACAAATCCTGAGTATCAGGGATTGTTACTTTGTGGCAGAGCTATCTTATAGCTTAGCATAACAAGGCAGCAAGCAGTAGCAAGCAAGCACGAATACAACGGCAGAGCACATTGTGTTACCTGCTCATCCCTTTTTATCAATACAGCCCAAGACTAATGGACTGTTGGACACAGAATAGCCAATCAGAACAGCAGTGATTCAAGACTGACCATATTAGGTGAAGCCATAGGCTTGCTTTACCCAAATTTGGAAAAGCATAGGCCTTGCACAAGGCATACACAATGTTAGTATGTGTACCTTGTTTACCACAGGACATAAATAAGTTCTGGGCAAGCCAGGGTCCTTAGACTCAATGGCTTCAGGTTCTTTCCCACAGTTGCTATGTCCCCAAAATAGAAGGCAGGAGAGCAGAAAAACATGCCTGGGCAAGCCTATCTTGGCCTGCTTAGGCATGCCACAACAGCAATATTTTTTTTTCTGAACAGCAAAACAAAACATGACAAACAAACAACAAAAAAGCAACCAGCCAACTAACCAAAAAATAACTCCCCTCAAAAAAACCCACACCTTAAAAAACAAAACAAACACCCAACAAAAAAAAAAAAAAAAAACAGGTACTTCAATAAGACCAACTTTTATTTGCTTTTCACAGATGTTCATATAAGAGAAACTAATGCACTCATGCAATTAGAGTAAATGCATTGAGAAAAACACAAAATTCAATCAGGGAATCATACATTTGATAATGTTTTCATATCTTTTAAAAATACAGACTAAAGAAGAGTAGAAAAGCTAAAAACAGGATGAAGAGGGGAAAGAAGAAGATTTACAATGCTTTCCTTTACCATACTCTGGTTATCACCTGTTAGAATCTTTTTCCCATGCTCCAGAAATCCTGCAGAATTAGTTAAGATCTCTGCCTTCTTATAAAAATTGTTACAGCCAAAGACTGAGAGAATTAAATGACTCTGCTTGGAACTTCCAGTAAATTTCCACTGAAATGTCATTTTCAAGGTCACAATTTCAACACACTCACAGACTTTTTATGTAACTAAATGAACTTCCAGGTTTTAGTGTGTTGTGAACATAACGGAGGCTGCAATCTTTTCAGAACTGGATCACAGCATTTTTAAATGCACACTGAGAATGGTGGAAGAAATGGCCTTTAACTGGCCTCTAAGTGGACACAAACTTTAGAAATCCTGAATTACATACAGAGAGATGAAAGGGTATAGTAAGCCTTTCATTTATTATTCTTTTGCTATGATCATCTTTGGTTATGTTCAAAATTCATTCCCATTTCTGGTTGTTCAGCATTAAGTCCTGTCTGCTTCTGAAAATCGCAGAGTAGTTAATCAATCACACAAAGCATGCATTGACTGGAAGCCACAAACAGCTCTCACAGAACCCTTATTCTACCAGATTTGTTTGTAACAAATAAGTAAATTAACACTACGTACTGTGTGGACGATAGCTTTAAAGAAAAATAATAAATAAATAATGGTTTGTGGGCTAATTTTTTTTCCCCCCTGTCATTGAGAACAAAGTAAAATCTACATATTATCAATCATATTGATTGAGGGTTAATTTGCCTGCAATGCTTCAACAGATGACAGGAAACATGAAAGGCAGGTGGGTAAAACCTCAGCACATCGTATGCACAAGAATCCATTGTAAATGCATGAGAGCAAAATCTACCTTTGACCTGAAAGGGATGTGGGAAGCAGAGCATCTTTCATTTGATCTTTCCATTCTATCTCATTATATTCAATTCCCACAGCAGTGAACTGAGGGTTCAACTTCAGTGGCAGCCTTTCCAAACTCACTGGCTCTCACAGGGAGGTGCTGTTGGGGCTCTGAGTGCACCAGCAGCACTGCAATCTCTTTCACTGTTTCTAGGGACTTTCTGCCTTCATTCAGGGCAGGTTCTGAATGGTGCAGATGTGTAAATTTCCACAAGCAAAGTTCACATTCCCAGTCTAAACCATTCTCTGGAAATATCTGTCACTTTCTGGGTGCTACAGAACCAGATAACTTGCTAAGGCCACAATAATTTCTTAAAATTGGATGCATGAAAACACCATTTAAAAGCCAGAGAATACTCTTTAAAAGTATTTCCTCTTTGGCACACCTGAAACCGATTGAAAGCAACTTCAGAAAACAACCATTTGTAATTGTAAGAACAGAGAAGGAAGAAAAGAGATGCTGCCTGAAAAGTCTACTTGTCTTAATAGACCTTTGAAGAAATATGATTTTTTTGTATACAGAAAGGAAACTTGGCTTCCAGCAGAATCTTAGAATCAGTCAGGGATGGAAGGCACCACAAGGATCATCTAGTTCCAACCCCCCTGCCATAGCCACGGACACCCTACCCTAGATCAGCCTGGCCAAAGCCTCATCTAGCCTGGCCTTAAACACTTCCAGGAATGGGGCCTCAACTGCCTCCCTGGGCAACCCATTCCAGGCTCTCACCACTCTCATGCTGAACAACAGGGTGCTCCAGCCCTCTGATCATACTTATGGACATTCTATGTACATGCTCCAACATGTATACGTCCTGCTTGTAACAGGGGCTCCAGAACTGGTTGCAGCACTCCAGGTGGGGTCTCACAAGAGCGGAATAGAGGGGAAGAATCATCACACTCTACCTGCTGGCCCTGCTTCTCCTGATGCATCCCAGGATTTGGTTGGCTTTCTTGGACACAAGCACATTCTTAAAAAATGCTCTATATAGAGGAAGATCTATAGACATGTTACATTATAATACTCTCTTGTTTTCCTTGAAAGCCCCTGGGCACATGTAAGGGACAGACTGAAGCAGATATCCTATGAGCCCAGGCAACCTCCCCAAGAGAAGGGCCAAATGGAACTTGTGGGAAAGGGTCTAGTATCACTTCTCTTAACTTGCCACATTCTGAAAAAGCACTGATGCTGATGGCCCAACCACTCCAGGAGAGACCAGGTGGTAGTTGTTTTGAGTACCTCAGGAAAAAGTAGTGATGCCTCAACCACTCCACAGAGTCTATAAACAGAGCCTTGAACAAGCCTAGGTGGTGACTCTCTCTACATTGAATATCCCTTCAGGCAGGTTTGGCACTGGATCCAGGACTGATGATCTTTTTTCCTCTCTCTTGCTCTTTTCCTTCCAATGTGGCAGCTGCCATTGGAATGAGCTGTCGCCGTTCCTGGAGATGTTCAAGAAAAGACAGGATGAGACACTTAATGCCATGGTCTAGTTGATAAGTTGGACTGCATGATCCTGGAGATCTCTTCCAACCTGGTATGAGATAAAGTAAGGAAGCAAAACCAGCACCTGTGATGAGGGATGTTGGAGTAATCATCAAGTCTCTAGCCTAACTAACCGGGGGGCCACTCAGGCCCCCCGGCCTTTGATCCACCGCCACCAGACACCCAGTGCGCACCAAGGGCACTCACCAGTCCCGACGGGAGTAGGATCCCTCTGCCCAGTTGGGCAAGCTTGAGGCTTCTGCCTTTCCTGGGTCCCATTAAATAGGGGAGGGGGAGCAGGGAGGGCAAAGTGGTGACACCTGGGCTGGGAGGAGACTCAAACAAGACCCAGATTGAAAAGGAGAGTGGGCAGGGAGAGCAAAGTGATCACACCTGGGGTGGGAGGAGACTCCAATAAGACCCAAATTAAAAAGGGGAGTGTGCATGGAGGGCAAAGTGATCACACCTGGGGTGGGAGGAGACTCCAGCAAGACCCAAATTAAAAAGGGGAGTGGGCAGAGAGGGCAAAGTGATCACACCTGGGGTGGGAGGAGACTCCAATGAGACCCAGGTGCCTTGGGATTGGGGGATAAAAGGGGAAAATGGTGTCTGGGGCAGGAGAAGGGAGTGGGTACTGAAACGATTGAGATATCTGCAGTAGCCCATGAAGGTGAGTGTTTTCCTGTCAGGCTTTGTTCCTGAGTTGGGCATCTCTGTGAAGCAGGTGCTGGGTACCATCCCGAGTGAGGCCCATGTCTGCAGCAGGTTTGTACTCTCCCTGTGGTTCTAGAGAACTGACACTGGATAGATACTAGTAACAAGTTTTTGGCTTAGGTCCTTTTCTTCACTCTCTTTTCTCTGTAGAAAACTGAAAGAGCTTAAAAGCATTTAACGCTGAATCTTTCTCATCTGCAACCTCTAGTTTCTTAGTTACTGAAGTTCTCTTGAAGGATGTAATGAGATTGGGAAAAAAACTACTTGCACTCATGACTACCGTCTTGAGAGAAGAACTTAGCTAAAGTCAAAGGGATGGAATTTGAATGCACTTCTGTGTCCTTATTAATTGTATTGATAGGGCTGGATGCTAGGACTGGATGATCTTTGAGCTTTCTTCTAACCTGCTTGATTCTATGTTTCTATCCTGCAACAATGTCCAAGGTCTAACCAAATACTGGAGAAAATCCCAGTTTTTTGAATAGCTGAATGCTAGAAATGTATCTGCGTGTTTAGTTTAAGTGCTTATATTGATAAAAAACTTCTAATGAAGAACCGTTGTAGACACAGTTTCAAATTTAATGCTGCAACTACAAAAGATATGCGCAGAAAATCTGCAAGTAGTGGGAATGAGGCAAACAATGACATCAGAGTAGTTTTTCTACAGATGTTGATGTCAATTTTGATTATCAGTGTGTGTCAACAGTGAAGATGGGAGGGTGCAAAAACTGAAATCTTGACACAGGTTTTGTAATATTCTGTTGCTGCGCTTGAAATGAGTTCTGACTGTTTCCATGAGTTCTTCAGGACCAGGGAATGTTCTCACACATGGTACCCATCTCTGGGTACAGTTTCAATACTTTATTATAGGTTAAACACTAAAACCATCACGAGAAAGGTATATACACAATACCTATGGCTCACTTACTGTCGCCATAGGGAGAAACTACAATGCTGAGTAAGACGTGAGAAACAATGTCATGTAACTTTATTGATCGAAGGGCAGGCTGTACTCACCCTATCCCTCTGGCCAGCAGAGCTCCCGAGATGCATATGTAGCAGAGGCAGTCAGCTGCTATCTCAGAAGGCAGGTGTCCCCACCATTATGGTGGTAAGAGTGGTGCTGCTCCAGCTCACCTACCCATGCTGTTGGTTTTTATGTGTTCAGAATTCCATGACGTGTGTGTCCTGTGCATCCCACAATTCTGGGCCAAGGAGACCCAAACTCCTCCTTCATTTCAGAATCTGTTACATACCATCTTTTCCTACTGCTCATGCTCATACCTTCAAGCTCTGCTTCCCCTGGATCTTATCTTTAGTAACCTAGTGATTATTAGCTTCTTATAACTTCTGATAAAACACAAACCAACTCTTCCCTCTTACACTGACTACAAAATTAAGGACAAGTTTTTCTAGAAGTTAGATTGTTTTGCGTGGACATGTCAGGCATGAGTTAGCGCCAGTTTTCACTACCAGAAAGCTAATAGTTAACAGGATAGTAATTTCTGTGTGCCATACAGGCACATGACTCTTTTCTAATTTTGTTCTATGAATATTATCTATTCCTTTTTGTATGAGCACATTGTGCTACAATTATGAGTACTGCATCTGGCTGAAATAAACAAACTATGGTTATTGCAAGGTTAAATGAGAAAAAAAGACAATGGCACCCTCTCTACAATGGAAATGATACCAATGAATCAGAAAGAAATGTGGCACTTATTTTAAAATACATTATCTGTGAAGCATGACAAATCAGGAGGCAGATGGTTTGGTGTGATTTCAGGTAGGAGGTTCTGAAGAAGGAGTTGAAAGTGGACTCATTTCAGAGAAATGTATCCTTTGACATAGCTGGTTTAACACTGAGAACCTAATTTTGTATACTTCCCTGTACAGCCCACAGCACAATTGAAAACCCTGTGCCCTGAACTCCTTGCCTTACCATTCTGAACTACACTGGCTAACAAAAATAACATTGAAAAAAAAAGGTTGTGCTTTGAAATCTAAAAAGAGGCCAGATGTAATATCAAAACTAGCAGCTACATCGGGGGGAAAAGAAATGCAGAAAGCAAGCAGCAAGTGCCAGAAACTCTACAGGGCAATACAAACCATCACAAATCTTGGTAGGATGCAATGCTAATGGGAAATCAAAGCAACTGTTATACCAGAGCATTTATGCTCTGGTTTAGATGTCACTGGAGTCAGTAGCAAATTATTCAACTGTGTTTGTGAAAGACAGTATTGCTAATCTAAAATGTAGGTCATGTTTAAAGCTCCACCAGGTTTGGGGTAGTCTTGGGGAGTCCTCAGACCATGATTTGTGGTCTGTTCAAAGCAGTGCTGTTCAGATTCCTGATTAAAGACAACAACATCTTGCAAAGGTAACGTGCTCACAAATGTAGCAGGATTATGTTTATGATAAGAGATTTATCTTAAAGTAAATTTCAGAAGATCTTTAAAAACTGAATTACATTTAAAATTAATTTTAAAAGAAGTGTAAGTTTTGGAGAGTAACAAAAGTTCCATTCAGCAGAAAATTTGTACATCCTTTATAACCTCTTACAGGCTTTAATAATTTAAACTACTTATCAATAGGAATGTCTTCTGTGTATGCTTCAATTATTGCTTTTAGTACATTCTCTGTCTTGTTTCATGTAGCATACCACATGTACTGAATATGTCTCCAGTGCCTACTATCACTGTTCCTCTTGTATAATAAACTTCTTATCTGTGAGAATATGACCTTGACACTGTGGAAAAAAAGAAAAGTATTTTAAAGAATAGCTCAATTAAAATCTAATACCTCTGTTTAGGATTTGATTTCATTACTATTCATAAGATCATGCAACACTATTTGAGTCATGAGTTCTCATGCAACTCAAATACTCCTTGCAAAAGGTGTTATTACAAAAATAATTTTTATTCTTCTCTCTGTCCTATTGATTTTCAGTCACCATGGAGCTCTCTTTGTTGACTCTGCAAAGGTCTCTGTTGAAAGCTCATGCTATTGTTGTGATAATAACTGTTGATCGGGGTCGATTTAGAAGAGGTAGATTTAAATGAAAGATAGGCAGGGGTGGGCAGTAGCAACGCTGCATGAAAACTTATCTTCATATCTGCAGTTTGCATAGGTAACATTAAATGGGCTGAGAAGGTGGAATAATGTACAGGACTGTCACCCAGGAGCATGAAGTTACACTTGCATCACTGATTAACTTTGGACAAGCTATTTACCCTGAATGTTTTTTTACCCATCTGTAAGTGAGAATAATAATTGTCCACCTTGCAGAGTGGTATGGATCTCAATCAATACATTTTGTGAACTGTTCTAGTAGCAAGAGATAAAATGCCTTGCACACATAAAGTGGAAAGCAACATCTAATTAAGCCCTAAGAATGACTTTGTCATTGTTGGACTTGCACAGGCATGGGTGTTTTGAAACAATCACTTTCTTGGTTTTAAATTTCTTTTTCTTAATCAGTGAATATATTTCTTGTCTTCTCCCTTTGTGATTTCAAATCAGCAAGCTTTAAAAAAAAATCAAGAAAAGCAGTTAATAAAACAAAGCCAAATACTTGATTTTACTGGAAGATTCAAATATCTTTAACCAAAAAGGTATAAAATTATCTGTTGATTGCAGGACATGAGCAGGGAGCAAATCATGTAAGGATTATACACTGAAATGGGTAAATATCAACTTCAGCAAAGACCTTGTCTGTAAACTGTGTATGTACAATGGATGTAAAAAGGAAAATGAGCACCAATAAAGCCCTACAAATCAGAAAGTGATTCTGATAAAGGATGATATACGAGGTATAAAAAATTAAGCTGAATCCAACCTTGCAACAAATATGAACATAGCAAAGATTTTGAGCTCTATGTAGAAAATAAAGAAGAAACAGACAAATAATAGATGTAGTCTGCACATTAAACCAATATTTGGTCTTTCACTGAAAAGGAAGATGTGGAACAAAGGAAGACACAGATGTATAATTAAGATAAATGTATTAAGAAGAAAATTATAACCCAAAATCCTATGATTCTATGAATTTCTTTATTATTCTGTGACAGAACCCTGGAACGGGCTGCCATGGGGAGTTGTGGAGTCTCCCTCTCCGGAGATATTCAAAACCTACCTGGACGTGTTCCTGTGTGATCTGGTATAGGTGATCCTGTTCTGGCAGGGGGGCTGGACCAGCTGATCTTTTGAGGCCCCTTCCACCCTGACATTCTATGATTCTATGAAGATATACCATGTTGAAGCGCAAATTGCAAACCAGACAAACACCATGACAAAATACTGAAACAAGGGTACAGTGGATTAATTGTACATTTATATCCATTATACTGAGGATATTAAAGCTTGATTTGAGGAATACATGTAAGATAAATAGAATCATAGAATCAACCAGGTTGGAAGAGACTTCTAAGATCATCCAGTCCAACCTAGCACCCAGACCTATCCACTCAGCGAGACCATGGCACTAAGTGCCTCATCCAGGCTTTTCTTGAACACCTCCAGGGACAATGACTCCACCACCTCCCCGGGCAGCCCATTCCAATGGCAAATCACTGTCTCTGGGAAGAACTTCCTCCTAACATCCAGCCTATACTTCTCCCCAGCACAACTTGAGACTGTGTCCCCTTGTTCTATTGCTGGTTGCCTGGGAGAAGAGACCAGCCCCCACCTGCCCATAGATATTTACAAAAGGAATCTGAGAGCAATTGAGGTAGTCACAAACCTGCTAACCTAGCCTCAGCCATATGCAAAATCAGCAGATCTCACGGGAAAGAATAATTAGAAACATGAAGATATAAAGGGGAAAACTGTAATGCAGAAGAACATGACAGTCTGACATGATAGCTTTTACGTGCTAAAGTAATTTATTTTCCAGAAGGAGAAATTGAAAAATATCTATTATACTTTCATGGAAGTCCAGGAAATTGATGCTGTGTAGTAGACTTCTTGTTACACTGGCTTAGAATAGTGAAAATTGAAAGGTAGAGTAGGAACTGGTTAAAGGGAAAATGGTAAGAGGTTGTTTAGAAATAGAAAGAAATGCTGTGAGTTTATTTTTCTTTTCTCAAAACACAGTCTTGGGTTCAAGCTTAATTGGTACCTGTGTTAATAAGTTTGCCATTGAAATATGCTAATAAATTGAGCATACAACATGATTTGAAGGCATTAGTAGTACAGACAATGAGAAATAAAACACTGAGAGCATACAAAGACTCTAAGGACCAAAGAAAGGTATGTCATAAAGCAATTAATAATGTAAGACACTATTATTAATATTGTCACAATAAATATTGTGACTACTAACAAGAACTACCAGTATGAACAATGTTGGATGAAGATACGTCTAATGCCTTTCTTTCCAAAAGGGGGAGAGGGGAAAGCATCCTATTAATTGTGGTGAAAGGTCCAAATTATGCCTAGAACACATATCCATCACATGCCCTAAACACCTGCATGAATACACACCCTGTCCCCCCTGCCTGCTTCTTCTTCCCGGGTGGAAGAAGCGGGAAAGCAGACAAAAGCTTTGGCGCCTCTCAGTCTGTCACAGACCCAGTATTTGGCCTTGTTGTTCAGCTTGCTTTGTTTTGTGATAAACACAGGTCAGGATCCTAGGCCTGTGCAGCTTCCTTTTTTGGAGAAATAACTCAGGACTGGTTCTAGGGCTGGTTTTACCTGGTGCTATTGGTCAAAGACACTTAAACCCCTAGCAAACTGCTTGTTTGCTGCTGCTGCTTTTGTTTTGTTCGCTACCCGTTTGCCCTAAGTCCCTCTGTGTGCCATGGCACTTTGCATCGCGCGTAAGCGGGGACTTGCCTGCGACTGGCAGCCTGACCCTGCCTGATGGAGCTCAAATACAGGTAACGACCCAGCAATGACCTAGCAGTGAGTTTGGACATTGGGACTTGCCAGCCCCCCGCTCCAGCCCGGCTTGCTATACACAGCACTGTCTGCCTGTGTGCTAGTTTGAAGCAGGCTGGAATGTTTTGGTGAAAAGAACTAAAGAATTGGCTGAAAAAGGAAAACAATAGTTGTGTCTCCTTCCCTCATCAGTCTCGCTGAGAGCTCTGGGAACAAGAAGGGTAAACATTAGATAACATTCACCATTTTCTCAGTCTGCTTTTGGCTTCACACTGAGCAACATCTCATTAACCTCGCTGCCACTAACCTTCCTTCTTAACCTCTTGGCTGCACCTCTATTCTTTCTCAGGATTTGGGGTAAGGTTGAGAGGGGTAGGGGGAGGTGTTGGGGTGGTTTGAGAACCCCTCCTGGGGACTTAGGTTTCTGGGAGGGGAGTTGTGCTTCTGTATTAATTATCCTTTGTATATTTCTGTATATAACTGTATATATTGTATGTAGCTCCTTGTATATTGTGCTGCTGTAAATAAATAGCTTCATTTATATTCCCAGGGTCCATCTGAGTTAGCTGGGGCATTTCCAAAAGTGTGGGGGGATGAGTTACAGCCTAAACCGCCACAGACTGCTCCAGCCTGAAAACCTAGACCCTGCTTTGCCCAGGTGGCTGCTGACCACCCGACGACTTCCTGAGAGCCACGGAAGACCTCTCTCGTGTCCGTGGGCCTTCTCAGACGGCATGCTCAGTTTGGACTGCACAAGCAGCACAGCCCCATCGCACCATCACCAGGTGAAGTCCACCACCTGGCTTTTTCTACTTATATTTTCCCGTTTATGCTTTTGGAGCGCAAATACTGAGACTTTCGACCAGTAAGTAGCCTAACGCTCTTTACTCAAGTTTGTAACGGTTTGTGCTTAACCTTTCAGCGGCAGTTTGTGCTGCCAGGTTCTCTAGTTATAAATGTTTCTAAAGACTTTTCCTAAATCATTTAATTTGACTCCATATATATACATTCTGCAAAACAGTTTTACTACCCACATCATAGAATCTGTGTGTGTTAATTGAAAATAAATTTGTGGAAGTTTTCTTTGTATAATTAATAAACAATTTAATTTTTTACATTGGCATCATTACAATTTGCTCCTAACCCAGATTCAAACCTTAATGTATTGTTCTATTAGGTATTTGAGTCTCTAGGAAGCTTAAATCTGACCCATACACATAGAATTTCCTTCCATGGAAGTGAAAAATGATACTCAGTATAAGGCAGAGGGATCATAGGAGTCAAATTCTCTTCAATGTCCAGTATCCAGCAGGTCTTTGTCTGTTCTTCTGCCTTCAACCCTGTGCTGGTTTGAGGCTAACTGAAATATTCCACTCAGAGAAATTAAATCTTTCGCTGTGAGAAGAAAGATAAAGAAAACAACATGTGCCCTATATCACTCATTCTTCTGCTGAGAAACACAACTAGTCAAAATATAGGTAAGACACTCACTTCACACACACTTCTTAGCTCTCACTTCTGGCTGTGCCGCCTTTCTGGTGGTCTGGTATCTGTGGCTGCCTCTGCCTTAACTCTAATCCAATCTAACCCTTCTCCCTCTAATCTCCCTGTCTCCTTTTTTTGACATTTCACCTCAGATCTCCAGATTTATCATGTGAGATATACGTGGGTTGATCTGCTTATTTCTGAAGGGAGGGTAAGAGGGAGAGGGAAACGGGTTTGAGTCGGGAGCCCTCCTGGGGCTTGTTTCTGGGAGGGTATTGTGTTTCTGTATAAATTTGCATTTGTATATAGATGTATATACGCCTGTATATTGTGCTAAGCTGTAAATATATAGCTTCATTCTTTATTTTCTAGCCATTTCAGTCTAGTGTGGGTGATTTCATAAGGGGGGTGGGTGTGTAACTCCCAAACCATCGCAAACCCTCAGTTTGTGAGTTGCCAAATTCAATACGTGAATCCAGTTCCCAGCTCCTGCTGAGTTCAGTCTGTCGTGGTATCATCATCATCATGGGAGTTCTTTAGTAGTTTTTATGTATATGTATGAATTTAATTTACATTAATAACATTGTTTATATTCAGTGTTACTGTTTCATTAAAGCAATGTGAGGATTTTTTTTTCAACCCTTATTTCTCTCTCCCTTACTTCTTTTCTCCTGCCTTTCTGGGAAGAAGGGTTAATAGAGATCATCTGTCATTTGTTTAGTGGCTGATTCAATCCCAACTCTTGACACTTGCTTAGCAAATCAGGACCTTATGATTTTGGAATGTAAACATTAGAGATGCTTACCGGTGACCTGAGCAACCTAGACTCTCCTCTGTTGCTTTATACTATAAACATGTAAGTGGGATCCAAACAGCTGTTCCTGACATAACACAAACCAGTTTTCATCTCTACCTTCAACTTTGAAACTATTGAGCAGCTTTCCTTTCTTCTTACTACTAACAAATTACAGAAAAATAAGAATATGTCTAGCTACTAGGTTACTCAACAAAGCTCAGAATTAACTGGCTGATAACACAGTTTGGGAATTTTTTTTTTTCTGGAAGCTAATTATTCACGTTATTAAAGAGATCATCTGTTCGGCACATTATTTAGGAAGTGGATATTTTATGATTTCTGTCAGACTTTAAGTTCCATAGGGCATGATGGGTAAGGCATTAAAACATAGCTGTTACTGATTGCAAAATTAACACAAAGCATTACATTCCTGTGAAATGTTGTTTGGTTTTTTTTTCTTAATTTGAAGGGCTTTAACACTGGAATTCTCTTCCTAACCAATCCTTTGAGCTTTTTTGAGAATTAATGTTGACAGGATTATCATCTGACTGGTAGTTTGATTAGTTTGATGATACTCATTTTTGACATTTCACTCGTGGTTTGTTTGTTTTTTTTTTGTTTTTGTTTTTTTTTGGGTGCAGTGACACTTGCACAAAGTGAAGAGTTTAAAATTATTTTTGATGTCTCAGAAAAAGGAAGGTTAATTAGCTGCTGAGAAAGAAAATGTACAATTCAGATCAGCTGCAGTATACATCAAAACATCTAGAAACAAATGGAAAGAATGCACCACTATATTAGTTCAGCTGATGACAACAGTCCTAGCATTGGGAAAAAAAAAAATTTGAAGTAAACAGCTTCAATTTTTTGCTTCTTAGAGAGGAAACAGGAAAACAAATAATCATAAACACATGCTCCACAAACCCCCCAAACCTCACGGTTTTTATTCCAATTTTATATTTTGCTTCTTCAATAAAGATGTACAGGATTAACCCTCCAGGAGGAGGGACCTTGAACCTGACCCTAGGTGTTCTTAACCCCTCCCTAGGGGTGGGTCTGAACACTACCAGGTGATGATTAGCCCACTGCCCCTTCCTGACTAAAGATCCATAAAAGCAGGGGGACTGCCTGTTTCACTCTCTCTCTGTGCTCCTTGCTTACCAACATCACCATCCTGTTCCTTTTTGTTTTACCACGAGGCCATCACCACCAAAAAATCTGGTTGTATTTGCACATTTTGTATTTGTTTTTCCTTCCTTATACCTTTGTAACTTCCCTACCTCAGGTACCTTTTTAATTTATTGTTAAACTTTTCTTTTTAACTTCTAAATTGAGTGAGGTTTATTTATTTGGGTGTGCTTGCCTTTCTTTGGGGAAAAGAAGGGAGAAGAGGGAAGGGCACTCTATAAATTATTTGGTTCTATCAAATTTATTTGAGTCTCTGGAAATTTAAATTAGAACCAAGACAAATGATTAAAACAATATGTTTATCTGCAAAATCTTCAAAACATTTCCCCCTTTATCTCTTCTTTTAATCTATCTTCTTAAAAACCATCACACAGTTTCTAACTAAGTGCTGCCACTCAGAAGAATACTTTAGGATACAGTTGTTCTTAGCAGACAGTCCTGTCAAAACAGATCCAAGAGAAGTGCTTGCAGATGTGGAAAATCTTCTTTCAAAGCCCAGACGTTCTTCAACATCAGTCAATAACATGTGAGGTGTAAAACTGTAGTAAAATTTTCCTTAATTCTCACATTTCTGGCTTTACAATTCTGGCTTTACAAGTTGACTTACTTTGTTATCTCAATGCAAACTGAGAAAGGAGGAATCCCAGCATCTGTACAAAATGTTCAGATTTTTTTTCCCCCCAGAATTTCAGGTTAAGGTGAATGTGTGTTTCAAGACATTAACAATGCGAATCTTTTCAGGCTCTTCACTTCTTGCCTATTGCTCTTCACTTCTTGCCTATTTCTGTCATTCAGTTCCATTAGCAGGCTGTCTTATGGAGGCTGATTACATGAGCCTGAAGCCAGTCTGCAAAGATAAAATCACACCATGCAGATCAGTGCTGAAAGGAGAAAACAGTTTGCCACCCCTGAACAAAGATGAGGTAGCTGCTGCTCCATTCAGTAAAAAACACTTAAAAGTGTTACAAAAGTACATTTTGTAACAAAACAGAGGGAAAAAAGGCACAAATGAATAAAATTAATATGCCAGTCTAGTTGTGTGTAAATGGAATCTGAATCTCCCTAAAGCTGATATTATGGGCATTAGAAATAAAATAGATACCAAAACAAAGCTGCAATTTAAACCTGATTTCAAGCTGCCAGAAGTCACCCTGTGATACTGACACCATGTCTGGGCTGGTTTGAGCATTCTTTTCTGGTACACTGGAAAAGTAGCACTCAACCAGTGAGGGATAACCAGCAGGGCCCTTGAGTGTGTGTTTACGGCCTCACAGTGGATTTCTCACCTGCATGAACATGGGGGTTTGCAGGGAACAGCATGGGCATGTATACAGCTGTGATGGTTTGGGTATTACCACCCCCCCACCCCCACTTTGGAAATCACCCAGACTAGACTCAGACAGCTCTGTAAAATGATTGAAACTTATTATTTACAGTTTAGCACAATATACAAGCAGATATTTACAGTATATACAAGATAAAAGGTAATACAGAAACACAACCCCCCTCCCAGAAACCTGAGTCTCCAGGAGGGGCTTCCAGCTGCCCCTTCACCTTCCCCTTACCCCTCTCAACCTCACCCCAGTCCCAAGGAAGAATGGAGGTTCGGCCAGAGGGTTAGGAAGCAAAGTGGATTAGTCAAAAAAATGGAGGGTGAGGTTAGAGAATAAGGTGCAGCTCAGAGCTTGCCAGCAGCTGAAGTGCTTATCTGTTTTTATTTCTTGTTCTTATAAATCTCAGCAAGCCTATGAGCGAAGTAGACATCACCACTGTTTTCACAGCCTGTAACCTAGTTCTTCTAACCAAAACATTCTATCTAGCTTCAGACTAGCACAACAGCTGGATCACCAACAGCTCCAATAGGAGAGAAGTGCAAGCAGGGACTGAACCCCAAAAGAGAGGCAGGATGGTAACCCACATGACCTGTGAGGTATGGCAGGAGTGGGGTGGTGCCTGTTTACATAAGTGTGTTCATGAATATGTGCATATATAAATGTTGGAATTAATTATAGAAGGATGTTTAGAAATTAGTGCACATATATTGACTCTTTGAAGTTGTGTCGTGTTATGGCTTATGTGTTGCATTGCTGATATTCATCCTGACTGTATAGTTCACTGACAATTAATTACATGCCAATTGTAATCCAATAAAATGCTTCAATCTTGATCTGGTTTAGACAATATTTTTCCCCTTGACATGGGTATAATGATGATTAGCTATGATTATTTGAGCTAGGTGTACAAGAATGTATATGAGTGATGTTAGCTGAAATATACATTTGTTCTACTTTTTGTTTGTTCATTGCAAACGGAAAACTACCTTGCCAGAATGATTAATTTATTCCTAATTATATCATTATTTTGCCATGCAGTATAGGCAAAACAATCCTTGAGGTCAGAATTTTTTTTTTAGTACAATTAATTGACTCAGTACCTAAGGTCGAATCAAATAATTATTTTATTGATTTAAAATCCAATACACGCTGAAACGAGCCTTTGCTTTTCATGGCTAGGACCTCATAAGCCTACACTCTACTGAAGAATGAATGGCACCACTTTTGAAATCTATTTCCCTCTTTTCAGAAAGGACAAATAATGGATGAATTTCTAGGACCTGCACTTTCCACTTAAAGTTTGGAAAAACACCTGTGTCCAATTCAGTTCACCACTGCTGGTGAAAAGTACTTACATCTGGTTAGTACTGCTTCTCATCTCTGAAGAAAAGCCCTTCAAAGGTTGTTAATACAACATTTAGATCATCAAGCTTTACACACCATACTCACCTGACTGCATTATTTTGATGCAGTCCACTTAACAATCAGTGTGGAGAGACAGACATATCCAGAGGCCATCTAAAATGCTGCAACCACTTTTTCATCAAGGAGCTGTATGATCTGAACACTGACCACAGAGGGAGAAAGGGTAGTCTGATTAGCTACCTTCACGTCTGGCTGTAGCAGCATCCAAAATTTCAGAAACAGAGCAGCAAAGTGTAGTGGCCACTGTTCCTGAATCAATGTATCATCTCTCACTGTGCAGTGTTAAATGCATAGTTTCTTCTGTTAGAGGTGATAAAGGATAAGAAGTAGTGAAAAACCTAGCAAGTCTGCATTATCAGGGAAGATAAGTAAAGTGATGGTATGAGATGCAGCAAGTGGAGTGATGTTAAGATACACAAGGAAAACAAGCAGAGGTATTCAGAAGACTGAATACTTGGAGCTGCATGCACAGAGGATATCTGTTTTATCTCTGAAAAATTCTTTCTTTGACTGTAGATCAGCTACTGATGGAATTTATTGTTAAAGGATGTTCCGGGTTTCAGAGTATGTACACTCGTGCTCCTGGCAGATGGGGCAGAGGACAAACTGGAAATGTTTCTCTCTTCTTTAAGGGTTTACCTTTCAAATATTCAGAAAATACCAACTGCTTTTTCACTTGCCATCTATAACTGATAGAGCACAGAGAGTTGATGATGCTGGGAAATAATGGCCTAGAAACTTAAGTTTGACATTAAGGGATATACCCAGGGAGAAATCTAAAAACTGTTAAGGAAGATCAGCTGCAGTTCAACTAGATAACCTCTTATGACAGGCCCAAGACAAGTTACTCTGAGAAAATAGGTGCATTTAATAACTGATGAACAAAAAGTGGATCAGTCAGCAACTGACAAATGTATGTTATAGGTTTGACATGGACTTGCTTGATGTTAACTATACTAAAATCACAGCCAGCAAATGAAAGAGAATCATTGTTCCCCTCTACCTGCTCTTGCAATATCATGTCTGGATTACCCTGTTGCCATGTCCCACCTGTGAGGAGGAGATAGTGACTAAGATCTGCACATCCTTTTGGTGTGGATTAAGGTGAGATAATGCACCAGCACCGTTTGGGGGCTGCCCTGCTGGATTGCACCTCCACAGAGAAAGATCTTGAAGTCCTGGTGGATAGAAAGTTCTGCATGGGATAGCAGTGTGCCCTTTTGGCCAGGAGAGCCAACAGTATCCTGGGGTTGCACAAACAAAAGTGTGTCCAGCAGATCTAGGGCCATTCTTCTCCCCCTCTATGCTGCCTGGTGAGACTACACATGGAATATGGTGTTCAGTTTTTTTGCTCTCCAATTCAAGAGAAACAGGGATCTGTTAGAGGGAGTCCAATGGATAGCCACGAGGGTAACTAGGGAATTTGAGTATCTGCCTTACAAAGAGGGACTGAGAGACCTGCTGCTGTTTAGTCTGGAGAACAGAAGACTGAGGAAGGATCTGATCGGTGTCTATAAATATCTGAGAGATGGGCATCAAGTGAAGGGGACCAAATCAAGACAAGGAACAATGGATACAAACTAGAACATAGAAGGTTTCACCTCAATTTCTTTACAGTGGGGGTGGCAAAGCACTGGAACAGGTTGTCCACGGAGGTTGTGGAGTCTCCTTCTCTGGCGATTTTCAAAACCTGCCTGGATGCATTCCTGTGCAAACTACGCTGGGTGATCCTGCTTTTGACAGAGGGGTTGGACTTGCTGCTCTCTGGAGATCCTTTCCAACCTCTAACATCCTGTGATTCTGCAGAATAGTAAACTGAGTTTTTCTAGCCCCACATCAAATCAATTGTCAGTGAAACTTAAAAAAAAAAATGGCATACAAATAATTGATAAGTCCAAGTGCAAAATATCTCACCCTATATACAATAAGAAATATTGTCAGAGGCAGAATAGAGCTGACTTGGGAAATTTATTTTTTTGTCAATTAACATAAAAGTTTGATTAGACCTTGGATGTTGTTGCAGGATGGAAAAAAGCTCCAAGATCATCCAGTCCAACCTGCCACCCAGCCCTATCAATACAATTAATATGCACACAGAAGTGCATTCAAGTTCCTTCACCTTGGATTTAAGTAAGTCCTTCTCTCAAGACTGTAGTCATGAGTGTGAGTAGTTTTTTCCCAATCTCATTACATGCTTCAGAAGAACTTCAGTGACTGACAAAGAAACTAGAGGTTGCAGATGAGAAGGATTCAGCATTAAGTGCTTTTAAGCTCTTTCAGTTTTCTACAGAGAAAAGAGAGTGAAGAAAAAGTCCTAAGCCAAAAACTTGTTGCCAGTATCTATCCAGTGTCTGTTCTGGAGGGCTGTTCTCTAGAACCACAGGGAGAGTACAAACCTGCTGCAGACATGGGCCTCTCTCAGGATGGTACCCAGCACCTGCTTCACAGAGATGTGCAGCTCAGGAACAAAGTCTTATAGAGAAAAAAAAGCATTAATGGGCAACTAACTCCAGACATTGCCATCCTTTCAGCACCAGCTCCCTTCTCCTGCCCCAGATGCCATTTGCCCCTTTTATCCCCCAATCCCAGAGCACCTGGGTCTTGTTGGAGTCTCCTCCCACCCCAGGTGTGATCACTTTGCCCTCCATGCACACTCCCCTTTTTAATTTGGGTCTTGTTGGAGTCTCCTCCCACCCCAGGTGTGATCACTTTGCCCTCCCTACCCACTCTCCATTTTAGTCTGTGTCTTGTTGGAGTCTCCTCCCAGCCCAGGTGTCACCACTTTGCCCTCTCTGCCTCCCTGCCCTATTTAATAGGCCCCAGGAAAGGCAGAAGCCTCAAGCTTGCCCAACTGGGCAGAGGGATCCTTCTCCCATCATGACTGGTGAGTGCCTTTGGTGTGCACTGGGTGTCTGGTGGAGGGGATTCAAAGGCCGGGGGGCCTGAGTGGCCCCCCGGTTAGTTAGGCTAGAGACTTGATGATTACTCCAACATCCCTCACAGGTGCTGGTTTTGCTTCCTTACTTTATCTCATAGAATCAACCAGGTTGGAAGAGATCTCCAGGATCATGCAGTCCAACTTATCACCCAGTCCTATCCAATCAACTAGACCATGGCACTAAGTGTCTCATCCTGTCTTTTGTTGAACATCTCCAGGAACGGCGACAGCTCATTCCAATGGCAGCTGCCACATTGGAAGGAAAAGAGCAAGAGAGAGGAAAAAAAGATCATCAGTCCTGGATCCAGCGCCAAACCTGCCTGAGTGTGTATTCCATGTAGAGAGAGTCACCACCTAAGGTTGTTCAAGCCCTTCTTTATAGACTCCAGTTTGTAGGGTGGTTGAGGCATCACTACTTCTTCCTGGCGTAGAGCATCAAAACAACTGCCACCAGGCCTCTCCTGGAGTGGTTGGGCCATCAGCATTAGTGCTTTTTCAGAATGTGGCAAGTTAAGTTAAGAGAAGTGATACTAGACCCTTTCCCACAAGTTCCATTTTGCCCTTCTCTTGGGGAGGTTGTCTGGGCTCATAGGATATCTGCTTTAGGGACTGTCCCTTACACATGTCCAGGGGCTTTGAAGGAAAAGCAAGAGTAGTATAATGCTACACGAGTACAGATCTTCCTCTACGTACAGCATTACTGAACAAAGTCATTGGAAGCTTTTGCAAGGGACCATTGAGACTCTGTACCTAGATGTCATGCTAGATACAGACAACATTTGATGTGTAAGTGTAGTTTCCAAGTCACAAGTGTTTCATGGTTGATGACAGGGTTGGATGTGCAGTTATACACAGACAGTTGGATAACTTATTTCCTTGACTCTGGAAAGAAACAAATCATTTGTGATTGAGGTGGTGAGGAGGAAAGGAAACAGTTCCAGGTTCAGAAATCCTGAGTGAAATTATCATATTCTGACTGTGAAGCATATTTGTATTTCTTCCTCCTCTCTTGCTCCATTTCTTCAGTAGATTCAGATATGTGGCATGTATGTTCTCTCCACAGGAGGACTATGACATTCACTTTAGGGACTCCTGAAGACTGTCTGCTTCTCAGGCTGAATGAAGGAGCAGAAGGCTTGTGAAAGGAACCAAGCTTCTGTAAACATTGATTATTTTTTCATCACAAACTCCTTGACTTCCAGACAATTTCCTGTTAAAAAAGCTGTACAAGCTGAGATCTATCTATGAGAGGTCAGAAGAGGTCTATAGTCATAAGTCGAAACCATTTCATCTACTGACTTCTGCTGAAGGGATATGCAGTGCCTGTATATTGTCATGCATGTCCTACACAGGAACAATTCACCCAAACATTCTGTCCCCATTGCCATTGAAAAGACATAAAATGACATTGCTGGACACATTTGATGTATTTAATAATAATCATAGTAATAATGTGATATTAAAGTGATTACAGGCTCCTATTCACACTGGTTGATGTTCACCCTCTGGCCTTGCCAAAAAGTCCCTTCCATGTAAAATCAATTATTCTCTGAACTTTGAACACATCTAGCAGGACTGATATGTAGAGTCATAGCTTGAGTGTTTTTACTTGAAGTTCTAGTGGAAGGTAAATACTGATGAATAAGTGTATTGAAAACAGATGCACCTCCTTGGTTTGAGTCTTTGGGTTCGCCCACAACAGTGGTAAGACATGAGCCAACTGCTGACTTCCTATTCTTGACTATTTCAGGTTGCTGATGACCACTGAGGTCCATTAAGAAAAACTGATACGGCTGAAATAGCAGCTATAGCACACCCTTGTCTGCAAGTGTGGAAAACACCCAATGGATGACACTAGAAATGTCCACTATTAACAACTTCTCAAACAGCATTTCTAACACCAAAAATTTGAACATTTCCCTTTATAACTTCTCTGTTCTACTGAAAACTACTACTCTAAAACTTAGAATGGAAGAATTTAATTTGTGAGATATCAATACACAGAACAAGAATTCTTCTTTCAGAATAGCAATTGCTATTTGGGAAATAGAATTTCCCATCTTCTAAAAACTGTTTAATAATTCAGGTATTTTTAATTGCTTCGCTATTTTTAGTACATTAAAATGTATGTGTGAAAGGCTTCAATTCCTTTCTCATATCTAATAAATATTAGTTTTAGTATGTGGATCTTGGATAACCATGATGTTATACTTTATTTCATTTTTAAGAGTTTACTTCCTTGAATCTTTTTTTTTTCTTCCCTTTTCTACCCCCAGAATAACATAAATAAGGTTTGTGTGGGAATCAGAAGTCAATGTGGACCTGACCCCAGTGCAGTTGTTTATAGGATCCTCATCTTTTGGTTGTGACTTACTGCTTCAGGCTGAAGTTAAACAGCCTAAGTAAATATTTCTATCAGTATGTTTGGAACACCAATCAAAATTTCTCTATACCTATTAAAAAATACATTGTCATGTAGAGCTCTACAATACTTGTGAAGCTCCGGTGTGATGTCACACAACAATGCAATCTGAATGGTAGAGAAGGTGAAGAAAATAATGTGTCTTTATCCATGGAAAAGAGTTGGGTCCAGTGGAATAAATGATTTATAAGAATAACATATATAAATTTTTTAATAAGGTTTCCTTATATGTATTATAAATGTCAGCTAAAATAAAGCATTGCTGTTTAGTATGGTCCTACTCTGGCACATAATGAGAATCTCTATGCATTCAGTGAACCCCAACATGTTTTCACAGATGAATAGGGTAATGTATGCACAATAGAGTTTACAGTCCATGGAATCAGCAATTTTCTTAACTAATTTTTATAACACAGTACCTTTACATTTAAGCAGTTCAGAGAAATAATATTTGTGTGGACAAGCCATGAGTATTTTGTTATTTTCTTGGTCATGAAGCACTGCAAAACAGGACCATGTCAAGTTACTTCTCTTAGTAATCCAGTTTTCAGGCCTGAGCATAAGATAATTCTTTCTCCTTATATTTAAAAGGGGGGGAAAAAAAAGGCAACCCAAACCACAACATTTAAAAATGCTTAGAGTGCTTGAACCAGGAGGATGAGTTAATATCAAAAAGTTTCCTCTATTTTACAGTGGAAATGAAGCTAGACACTACTGATCGCCACTTTGTAGAAACTACTGAGGCACTCTAAATAAGGAGGTAATTTAAGGCTGTTCTATTAAAGATATAATTCGGTATGTAATTGCTTAAATCAAGAAATGGGCTTCTGACTGTTACATGTATGAAAGGAGAAGAAATTAGTATTTTATTGGAAGAATTAGGAAAAGCATTAAAAGAAAGAGCTTATTCCCTTCAAACAAATTAAGAAAACAATAACATTTTTAAAACACTGAAGGTCTGATAAGTTGGAAGCAGTAGTTTCTCCCCCTCCTACTTTGTTGCTGAAAGCAGTTAAGTGAATGTGTACTTGTTTGTATAAACCAATATTTTCACACTGTAAAATTTAAAGTTGGAGATGCAAATCTGACTTTCAGCATCTGAACAGACTCTTCAGATATTGATCCCAGTTAACAGCCATGGGGAAAAAAAAAAACAGTCTGCTTGAATTAGATGCCTAAAAAAAGATTGAAAACCCTACATTTAAAAGAAAAAAATCAAATACTCTACCAAGGACAGCAAGAAAACATGAATTCTCTGTAAGTACAATGTGTTACCAAGGAAGAGGGAGATCAAGCAAAGAGCTGATCCTCTGCTTAACAAGGAGAGATAGCTATTGACAGGTGGTGCGGAGAAAATCCAAAGTATTTACTGTATTTTTTACTTCAGCCTTCAGTGACAATGCCAGTGTCCATCAGACAGCTCATTACGTCACTGTCAGCAATGAGAGGTAAAACCTCAGGTCAGAAGAGCAGTTAGAAGAGCCAATTAGAGAGCAAGTAGATAGGTTTCAACTGTCTGAGCTTGGTGAAATTCACTTTATGGTACTGACTCAAACAGTCTCAGGGTCAGCAACTTTGTGAACTCATAAGGACTAGTGGGGTTTCAAAAGCCCGGAAAAGGAAAATATATTGTCTATTTTTAATGGGTGCAAGGCATAACCTAGCTACTGACCTTCAGTTCCTGTGAAAATGCTGGAATAAATAATTGAACTACTTGTATACAGCTGGTACATACTTATAAGGAAATGAAGAACAACCAAGAACAAATCATGTTCAACGTATTCAGCTTCCTTCTGTGAGAAGTTAAGAGCTTTCATGAAGAAAGAGAGTGGAAACAATGATCATGTGGATAAATTTCTGCAGGTTTCTCTTAAACAAGCTGAGGAAATATGGCACCACTAGAAGGAAAGAATATCATACTGGGGGAGTAGCTATTAAGCTTTGCTGCCAAGTTGGAAAGATGCTGTAAGTGGAATTTCACAGGGTCTATCTCCAGCCTGCCACCACTCAATATTTCCCTTAATTATTTCAAAAGCATGAAGTGTACACTTATTTAATTACTAATCAGCACTATGCTAGGAGGGGCTGTAGTAAGATTTGAAGGAAGGACTGGAATACAAAATGATCAGAAAAAAAAAATGAAGAAAAGCCATTAATTCAAGAAAGTTCCAATAGGAGGGAAACTGGGAGCAGCAGAAACAGGGCTGCTCAAATTTACCCAAGCTGGGAACCAAGGTGACCATAGAACAGGCAAGAGAGTGGCCCAGTTCACCTGGATGTAGTCCTGAAATATGCAAGCAGGGTCAGGTTTGTAGAGCAACAGTCCTCAATGACTGTGCAGTGAGCATTAGAGAAGTGCAAAATGTCTGAGGTCAATCTGGTAAGTCAAGTGAACAAATCAGGCTAAGCAGGAGACTAGGCTGGATGTAGACTTGACTACACCATGTCAGCAATGAACTGGGATTGACACTGATATGGTGGTTCTGGGTTAAAAGTTGGAGACCTGATGAGAATGCTTAGAGTTCAGACCTACTAATGCATTCAGGTGCTGGCCAGGAAAGTGGTTCTATTGAATGAACTCAGGCTGATTTCTTTAGGAAAAACAGAAATCATAAAGGAGGAATGATGACAGCATTCTGGCCTCTATCAGGAATAGAGTAACCAGCAAGAGTAGGGAGTCATTAGCACTGGTGAGGCTGCATCTTGACTACTGTGTTCAATTGGGGGTCTGTCACTACAAGAAAGACATTGAGTTGATGGTGCTATTGTGGGGCACTCCAAAATCCCTTCTTTCTGTCCTCCCTGTCTCTAGAGGTTTGAATGACAGAAGAAGAAGGTGTGAAACAGTTTCCCCCCCATCTTGTGGGCTTGAAGGGGAAACAACAAAGGCACCCTTTTCCACACATGTACTGAAGTTTTTCCCAGAGAGAGTGACTTGTACAATAAGATACTAATGTAAGACTATAACCCTTTAGTCCTAAGTGATTCAAGTAAACAGAAATAGAGTTTACCTTTTATCCTATAATTAGGCAGCATCTAGAAGAGCTGCCATTTATTAAATTATAAGATGTAATTATTGATACTGACATATCTACTTCTAGGTGACAGATTTTGAAAATAAGAACCAGTGTTTTTCATAACAGCCTTCAAGATCATAAGTAGCTCTAGTGAGAGCAGAAGACATTTTATTTTGTCATGTGTAGCTAATCACTGTACAGGTCTTTTTCTCTAACTTGTTCTTTACGTGATTTATTTAAAGATCAAGCTATGGGTATCACTAGCTGCTGCACAGACCGAAGCTGCAGTTGCATCTAGTACCATGGAAGATGCTTGAAGCTATTTCTACTGGTCTTCAGATGCCAGTCCAAGTGGCTACAGGCCTTTTGTAGCTCCTATGCCATATCTATGAGTTCACGTGGATTTGATCCCTATGTGACAGAAGATGTGAAAATGGCAGTGGAGACATGGTTTTGGCAGATGAATCAAGTGCTATATCAGTCCAGATGTCATTTAGTTACCAACATCTTGATAACTTAATTTGAACTGAGGATCTCATGCTAGAAGACAAATTCAGTTGTTTAAACAGAAACCTCTAGTCCTGGTTGTGACCCTCAGCAGTACCAAAGACATGTACACAGGCAGGTAAGAAAATTTTGTCTACCTGGATTTCCAGATGGAGTGGGATTTTACATAGCAAACATCTGAAGTTAGAGAAGTGTAGAGAAAATGCTGGAAATACATTGAGAATTCTAGGTTGAGACTATGGCATAGGAAACCTAACTTCATTTTATAATACCCCACGTATCAGACAATCCCAGGTGAAACAGACATGCTCAAAGGCCCAGCTTTCTTTCCCATTTATATTCCTAGCAATTATTTTTCTTATCTTTTCACTCTGTAGGAACCATAGAAGAACCACAGATCTTTAGAAAGACCGGTAGAGTCCAGAGAAGGCATATTACTCTTGCAGTCTTGCTTCTTCATCTCTTAGAATCTGCCTGCAGAATTACATACAATATATACAATATGATGGCTCTATCTTTGGAGTCATTCAAGATCAGCAACCTGATCTAGTTGGGGATGTCCTTGTTTTACTGCAGGAGACGTGGACTAGGCAACCTCTAGATGTCCCTTGCAACTCAGTGCATTCTATGAGTACAGCACTGCAGCACAAGATGTGGTTACAGCCCATCTACATGTCTATCTATGCGTCTATATTCTTTTTAACCAGTGATGTCGAAGTCTTCATGACAGCAGGTTTCATAAGCAGTCTTGTATCACTACCAGTTTACAATATGCTTTGTTATACTGAAAGGGACCTCAGTGGCTTTTAAGTATCTATTTTTATTTTCCTATTATTGGGATACCATTTGCTAATTATCACTCCTTCAGCAATGCACAGTATGAGCTTTATCTCCTCTAAATTTAAGTCTTTGTAGATGCTTACACATGTATATTAATCACCTTTGGCTCCCTCTATGCTAACATAGAGGAAACAGCTCACTTGGACAAGTTTAGTCTGTCTCGTTGAAAACATTTGCTTTGAGGTGAGGCAAACCTTTTGCAAAAGTGCCTATTTGTCTCCCTCACTAAAAAACGCCAGAGAATAAACTTAGAATCAGACACTTGCATTTAGTAATGCATTTCATGGAATCATAGAATCAACCAGTCCAACCTATCACTCAGTCCTATCTAGTCAACTAGACCATGGCACTAAGTGTCTCATCCAGTCTTTGCTTGAAGTTCTCCAGGGACAGTTCCTCCACCACCTCCCTGGGCAGCCCATTCCAATGCCAATCACTCTCTCTGGGAAGAACTTCCTTCTAACATTCAGCCTATACCTACCCCGGCACAACTTGAGACTGCATCCCTTTGTTCTATTGCTGGTTGCCTGGGAGAAGAGGCCACCCCCCACCTGAATACAATGTCCCTTCAGGTAGTTGTAGACAGTAATAAGACAACCCCTGAGCCTCCTTTTCTCCAGGCTAAACAATCCCAGCTCCCTCAGCCTCTCCTCATAGGGTTTGTGTTCCAGGCCCCTCACCAGCTTTGTTAGCCTTCTCTGGACACGTTCCAGCACCTCAACATCTTCCCTGAATTGAGGGGCCCAGAACTGGACACACTGTAATGGTCTCTAACCACTTGGATGCACGGTGGAAGAATTTTGAAATGCCCTTAAAAAATATTAAGGCTTTACCATGGAACTGGAGGTATCAAGTATCATGTCTCAGTTTGAGAATGGACAGTAACATAGCAATTCACAATCAGTATTATAAATAAGCCTATACTAGAAATGAAAACATGACCAAAGGATCTGTGTGCCATGTGTCTTCACTGTCCTTCACAGGGAGCAAAGATTTCATAGGCTTAACTTGCCTCACAAAGCTAGTATGACTAAAGCTAACTCATTTCTGTACCTACTAACATATATCTGCTCAGACATATAGCTGTAACATACAAGGCAACGCTAAAGCATTTTGTGTAGAAAACAGATATCACAGTATCATTGTTCATCCCTAACCTAAATTAAGATCCAAGACGACTCCTCTAATACTATGTCCAGATATTCTTCTCATGATGCCACTATGTTCAAAATACCCTGACATGCTGGTGGCTTCTATTGTCCTGGGCATTCCTCTGAACTACTGCAGAAGGATCTGTTTTGATTTAGGCTCTTTATATTACCTGCATATTTTGAAATAGTCTAGAAGTATAGGAGGCAGAAACACATAAACCTGCACGGCAGGAGATGAGAATTTTCCCCCAACAATTACTGCATTTCAATCTTCCTAAGGAGCCCCTAAATTATTGCATAGGATATAAAAGATTCAGTGGCTCAAAGATAATTGTAGAACTTTGTGTTTGGCACTTATCTAAGATTTTTACCAACATGTGATAGACTGAGCTAACCCTTATAATAAAGCTGAGTTTTGCTTAGAGATTAAAGAGGAAGAGTGAAATGCACTGTGCATGAATGTGACATTTTCATTTCTATTTAAAGTTTCTTTACAAAGCAGAGCTCCAGAGGTGCTGTTCCAGTGCTCCCTCATTTATAACCTTTTTTTGTGACTCTAGAAAACCTTATATAAACAATCATTGTGGAACATAAAAGAATGCTCTCCTCATTTCTGTAAATGCTAAAATGCTATTGTCATAATTCACAAATACACGCATGGTCTCGGTGTCATTCACTAAAACATTGCTTAACAAGAAAAAAAAATAGAGGTTAGGACAGAACTGTAGTTTAGAGAAAATATTGCTAACTATGCTGCCAGTAAAGACTGAAATGGATTCCCTTATGCTTGGCATAGGAGGCTACTAATGATACAGGAACTCCCTGGAGATACCCACTGAAGCAAGGCCATGACCCATCTCTGTAGGAGATGATTCACCATCATCCTTCCTTTGTGGCTGTGCTGCAAGATGAACAGTTTTAGGTTACAGAGGAGCTCTGCAGGTAGATCTGAATCCACTTTGGTTTTGGACTGTCTTAGCCACAGCAGGGAGCCAATCCTTCCCCTTCCTACTCTATTAAGTAGATAATTTGAAGTGGCATCCTACAGCATCTCAAGTTAATTGAAAGTGTTAAATGAGAAATGATTGACAGGGACAATTCTTCATTTCATACTATTTGCACAGGCTTGTGGGAACTGTTCTAAAAATTTTCCTTTCCACTCCACATTTAGGTATACATCTTGCTTTTCTTTTGCAAATGCCTTTCATATGCTGAAAAGCCTTTACTAAGTTTCATACAGGAAGAAAAGTATCTAAGATGTCTGCTGAACTCTCAGTTATTTTGAAAATCATAATGAAACCATAAGTGCAAGATTGCTGAAATTATTAAATCGCTGTAATTCACAGTCAAGATGTCTATAGCCATCAGCTCTGCTTGAGGCCCTATAGTAAACCGCATAAAACATCTGAAGAATTGACCTTGATGTTTTGCGTCAAAAATACTTCAAATTGGTAACCAAGCACTAAGAGATAAATATGCCACATAGACGCAGCAGTGATTTGGTGCTACAGGAACCTGCATTTTCAGTGGTTCAATCAGATCATCATCTCTTGCTCAAGAGTTAGGATGACATTGAAATACAATTACTTAAAGTTGAATAACTGAAGTAAGTTTCATCAGGAATGCTACAGATTTCAGCACTTATTTTAGGACCTAAACAGGAAATGATCACAATTGAACAGTTCTTTCATTTTTAAATGCAACTTTGATCTGGGAAATATTCCATTTACTTCAGAATGGGAACCAGAATAGCTACCTGTGAGAAGATACTTTTGGAATATTACCACTGAATGGAATTAAAAGTAATTCTTTGAGTTACCAAATTAGATGAGGTGAATCTTGGAGTATTTGAGGTGACTGGAGTCTAGCTGACGTTGAACAGTTATTCAGAGACACAATGGTGTGATGAAATGATTTCAAGGCTACTACTTTAGTCTCCTTGTAGGCTGCTGATAAAGAGTAAGAAAGGTGCAAAAAATTGGTTATTAAAAAAAAAAAAAAAGAGCATTATCATTATGTCAGGTTGCCTAGATTTTCTAGGGCAAAGGAAATAGAAACCACAGAATGATGTAAGGTTAGACTAGATGATCCCTGAGGTCCCTTCCAACCTGATATTCTATGAACCTATGAATGTGGAAGCATATACTACAAGTACATTCTTTGAGAAGAATGCTATTTTCCCATTGATTTCATGGTTTTGAGGGGGGGAAACATGAGAGAACACATTTCTCTATTCCCATTTTGGCACAAAGATATCCTTGACTGCCTGTGGAGACAGGAATAATTATTAATTATTATTATTCAACGAGTTTTGGATATTCTCTGTTTAGCCTGTTTAGCCTGGAGAAGAGGAGTTTCAGGGGTGATCTTATTACTGTCTACAACTACCTGAAGGGGCATTGTAGCCAGGTGGGGGGTGGCCTCTTCTCCCAGACAACCAGCAATAGAACAAGGGGACACAGTCTCAAGTTGTGCCAGGGTAGGTATAGGCTGGATATTAGGAAGAAGTTCGTCACAGAGAGAGTGATTGACATTGGAATGGGCTGCTCAGGGAGGTGGTGGAGGCACCGTCCCTGGAGGTCTTCAAGAAAAGACTGGATGAGGCACTTAGTGCCATGGTGTAGTTGATTGGATAGGGCTGGGTGCTAGGTTGGACTGGATGATCTTGGAGGTCTCTTCCAACCTGGTTGATTCTATGATTTCTATGATTCAGAAATAAAAATGATAGTGATAGACACTACATTCCTACCTATGGACAAAGTGTATAAGATTCTGTAAAAAGAAAAGGAATACAGACATCCCTGATTATTTAAAGTGTTTCAGAAGCTTTGGGGTCATCACATTACTGATTGAGATTCATTTCTCATTTTATAAAACTTCCTCGGTGCATTTTTGGCACGATCGTAATATTTTAAGGCAATTTTATACTGAAATCTTTCTAATCAGAACCTCTGGTGAGAATCCTGAATGGAGAAAGAAATCTCAGGCAGTATATTTTTCAAGCGTGCAGCTATTCAGAATCTGATTACCTTTTCACATTTTCATACAAAACGGATTAATGTGTCTCTGTCTTTATTACATTTTCAACACTTGTCATTCACGATTAAGCCAACACTATGAAGATGTATTGCACAGCGGCATAAATGACCACATTAAAATAGGGTGTATGTGTGCCTGAGAAGTTAAAGGCTGCTTGATTTGTGTTACTTTTACATTAGATGCAATGTATCTAAAATATTTTACACCACTCGAGAGTCAACAATCTGGGGGAAAATATAAATAAATAGATGGAAGTTTAGAAAAAGGGCAGAGAACTGGAGAAAAGTGTTAATTAAATCAATCACAGAGATGTGTGGTGATGTGATAGGGTGCTACGAAGAAAGCCTGATGCAATTGCTTATAGAGAACGGCTCAAACCAGAAACTGACACAGAATTTGAAGCACTTGATGGAATGCAGAGGTTATTATGGGGCAAGACTGACATGTATTGGGAAGGATTCTGGATAAATCTTACTTTGTCCCTGCATTAAACTTTCCTGGTGAAAATATTGCTCCCATTAATCACAGAATTGCCTCCATTGTTTCTACTTATCTGATACACACTTCAGAGCTTGCAGCCTGTCAATACATAGAAGGGGCTTAGAAGGAAGGAAGAGACATTTTACCAACGCCTGTAGTGACAGGACAAGGAGCAATGGTTTTATGCTGCAAAAGATTTAGATTAGATACAAGAAATATTTTGTTTGTTTGTTTCCATAATGAGGGTGATGAGACACTCGTTGCCCAGAGGAGTTGGGGATACTTTATCCCTGAAAGAGTTCAAGATTAGGCCAGATGGGGCTATCAGCAGCCTGGTCTAATGAAAGATGGCATTGTTCATGTCATTATGAGTTGGACTAGCCGGTCTTTAAAGGTCCCTTCCAACCAAAACCATTCTGTGATTCGACAAGTCTGTGTTGTGTCACCACAATACAGTATCTGACTCCATCACAATTATTTCAGCCCTACTCCAGCTTCCCATTGATTTAATTGGATATTTGGTTTGTTCTGATTTTGAGACCTATGCCTGTGTTTCCAAAATGGACTTGTACTTGAATATGATTTGAAGCTTGTCATTAGGAATGAGAAACGGGCAAAAGAGCAAGACTTTCTTTTTAGTATTTTTTTTCCTTATAGCAAATTTACCCCTCAACATTTCTGTGTTTGGAATCTAACAAGCTTAAAAATCATTGAGAGAGCAAGATTTGTTTGGTTTTCTCAACCTGTGGCTAACTTCTGTCATGTAAGGATTTGTCTAAATGCAACCTGTTAGGCTTTATACTTATATCAAGGAAACTATAAAGACAGCCTAGTGTCATTAAAGTCCATGTATGTATTGCCACCTGTTTCTGGAGGCAAGATTTCTACTCAAACTTTATCTATATCATACAATTGTCAATGAAAGGGTACAGCTGCCATCTTCAAAGCCAGAGCACTGACAGATCTAACAAACTATCATTATAAAATGATTTTACATCACTTCTAGCGAAACTTCAGGTTGGAAAGACTCTTAAAACATTTTTTTTGCTGTCTTTCCTGTAATCTGTTGCAAAAAGTACAGGAAGTATACTGGTATGGATAATATTTTGGACCTTGCTTACTGGCTTCTTCTGGTGTTGTTATAGCACTGTCACTGTGTAAGAGATTTTCAGATGCAGAGAACTGCAGAAGGGCCAGGCAGGCCTGAAGAAGCAGTTTCAGATCTGTTTGGACCCAGATACTTAGGGTGTCTAACATTTCATTATTTTTCATTTTACAGTGCCCATTCAGGGGAAAAGCAAGTGAATTAAGCTCCACATACAGCTCACCTTCCTTTTCCAGTGCTGTAGCCAGTATTTCCCTGTCTGACTAGCACTCCTTATAGCTGCCGACCTCCTCCAGTTAATTGTTTCATCTTATACCCTTCTAATTTATTTAACTGGTACTGAATTATCACTTGTCCTGTGATTCTCTGTGATATCTCCATTCTTTATTCATCATCCACATTTATTGTCTGACTTCTTGCTTCATGGATACCATCAGCCACCATCACGCTCTGTGCTATACACTGTAGAGGTTATTCATATCCAAGCTGCTTGCTCTGTGTACGGACAATCCCTTCATCCAAAGAATACTTTTACAGCCCTTTGATAAACAGTGACTCCCCTTCGTATGCCTCTCATCTGTTTTTCCTCTGAAGTAATTCTTATTTCTTGCCAGTAACAGTGATCTTTCTAGAGACAGTACTGGGAGATTTCTTTCTCTGCTTTGGGATTATTAGGGGTAACCTTTTTTTCCAAGATACATTCAATCTCTGAGTCTGTTTCCAAGGACAGTGTCATGCCTAGGGACAATTTGGAGGAGAGTAAAATTTCTCTCTGGGTTTTTTCTCCTGAAGAAGGGAATGCAGGGTTAGCTGTCTATGGGGAATTATGAGAACAAGATTCTAAATCTCAGTGCTTTAAATTATTCTAAAAGCTGTGGCCCGGAAGGTGTAATTGCCAGGGAGTTTGTCAGCGCAGCTCAATAATTATCTAGTCAGAACTCCTGAATGAACTCTTCCCAGTAATTTTTTTTTGGTCCTAGACAGCTCTGCAGTTATTTTATTTCAGCTTAACCGTTGTGAAGTAGTCATGATTTTGTGTAGCAGTCTGGTTTCCAGAAGAATAATACATTTCTTTTTACCCACTAATGTTACTAGTGCCTGGGTATTCCCCCCCTTTTTTTTATATTGTTATTAGTAGTGTTATTGAAGAAACAAGAGTGATGGAGTGCTAAATCTGTTTTATACAGTACAATATATGGCAGCCTGAAGTACCCCAGTCCCTTATTTTTTTATTCATATGATGCATGAAAAATGGCATAAATGTATTTCATTGTGTCACCTAGAATCTGTGTAGCCAGTAATAATGAATATGCTTTACTCTACAGTTCAGTAGTGTTTCATTTCTTCCTGACAAGATTATTTGACAAGCAGACCCTGCATTGGCAATGTTGTTTATTTTCACAGGCATGTAGATTATCTTGACAGCCTCATAAACATAAATTGGCAGGCATACTGTCCCACAGCAATGCTTGTTAAAATACACTAATGGAATATAATAAATAAATTATTCTAGTGTACCTATAATATGCTAGCATACCATTACATCTTGCAAAAGTTATACAATACTGGATAAATGTTCCATATTTCTTACCATTTACAATAACTTGTTGGTTAGATATTTAATGCAACTATGATGAACAATGCTTGGCTTCACACTCAGGGGTGTATTCAACCTCAAAATAAGGCAAATATAAACTGCCTGCAAATATTGGATAGTTTTTTCCTGCTCACACACGAATTTCATTTGGCACAATGTACAGGAGGTACATGGAGGAAAATGCAGGTCAATTCAACCACCAACTGATTGATTGACAGCTGGTTGTTAGGCTGGAAAAAAAGATATGTGCAGAGCACCTGGAAAACAGGTGAAGCTTTAGAAGCCCACAAAGAATGGATGCTAATTATTTATGTATGGTCCAGGTCAATGGCACATTATTATTGATTCATCTGGTTTTGCTGTTTGGTCAAGGTTCCCTACAGAGGTCATCAGCAATTTGAAGTTGCCCTGGATACAAAAGAAAGAAGCAGCAGACTGATCTTTAATCTCTTTGGAGCTGAAGCAAGTTAAGGACATAAACATGACCTCAGACTGCAAGCCTATGCCCACAAGATAGGTATCAGCCCTTGCTCAGGGTGACCTTTTATCCTCAGAATTTCAATCTTCTAAATGCCAGGTCTCTTTCTAGGGTATCTTCATTGCCACTGAAGGAAAGAAGAGTTTTTGAGAAGGAATGATTTCACCTAATTTACATCATCATAAATCACTATCTCAAGAAGCCTGTATCTCTCTGTTAAGGAAGCCTAGATGAATAGCTTAGGTTTTGAGAATAATTTTTTATTGAGCTAAAGTTAGGGAGAATTAGTTACACCTAGAGAGTTTGGAAATTGAAGAGATATTACCCTCAATGTTTTCCTTCATTATATAATCACCATTTTATGAATTGACTGTAAATAACAAGCAACATCTAATCTTCTCCCTGGAGTAATTAAGATTACGATAAGGGGAACAGCTTCAGAGCACACAGCTACCTCCTTTCTCCTTGACACATCAAGTTGGTGTCACTGCCAGTATCTCACAGACACTGCATTGTCTACTTTGTCAGACTGAATAAGAATTTTCATTTTTCTCTGAAATCCCAGGTTGCTCAGTGCTCATATTGAACACAGATTCACAAAGGTCCTCAAATGTCTCCAAATTCTTGATGCGCTGTAGTATGAGTCAGAGTCCTGAGCACTGTTTTGGAGCATTCTAATTAATATCAGCTCTCAAAGCTCATGAGAACAAATCCAGTGGCCAGTAATGAGGCAGCTCAAAGGTGCACTTCAGAAATGCCCTTTAGTCACTGATTTGCTGTCTTCCACAGTGGGTTATGGCCTTGCCAAGCAAAATTTAAACTGCTAAAATCTGGTTGCAAAGCACAAAACAGAATGCAAGAACTTTCTTCTTGTGGTTTTGCATTGGGATGGTTTCAATGGAAAGTACTAAATAAAAATGACTGCATGATATGTTTAATAATTTCATTATTTTCTTATCCCTTCCTTTACTGAAATAAATACTGAACTCAACAAGGAGAATAAAAAATCCCTGGCATTCTGTGTGTGCCACTTCATGTGTGAGCTTTCCTATGGCTCATTTCTCCATGACAACCACATTTGACAGGCAGTCCCTGCTTTGGCAATGTTGTATCATATTTTCTTAGGCATGTAAATTCTGTTGACAGTCTCATAAACATAATTTGGCAGGCATACTGTCCCAAAGCAATGCTTATTAAAATACGTTAATGGAATACTATAAATACATTATTTTCAAATGAAAGCAAGAAATACACACAGGTTCATATGATATTTCTGCCACTGATTGATGGGAGTTACAGTCAGGGACAGCTAACCAAATTTGAAGTTTGTGATTGAATTTCTGTAGTAAGCACTGTAGGTCTATCAGCATCCCCAGCTGCTGCTGTAGTGTCTTGTTCCAGTCCCAGTGCTAACACAGAGACAAAGCCAGTCTTTTGCATGATGCTTCATGTGTTGCTAATCTGTGGTTGATACTCCGTTCTCCCATGGTGTCTCTCTAATGCTTTTCCCAACCCTCCAAAAATCACAGATTCTGGTACTTCTGAGCTGCACAGTGGCTGAGCATCATCCTCCCCTGACACTGCTTCTGGCTTTTGCAATAGAAATGAGGTTGATGGCATACCCTGGGAGTAAGTTAATGCAGTATAGGAGCAGGAGGCAAAAAAAATAGAAGGAAATTTCCAGGTTTTCTATGCTGTAGTTTCTCCTTTGCAGTACTTTTGAGATAGCAATACGAGACTACAGAAATAGTTCTTATGACAATAGTAACCTTCAGGACAAATACTGAAATTGTTATCAATTATGCAATCCAGCAAGATTAATTTTAAAAATTACTCTAAAAGCTTCATTCATTTTTTTTTTTTAAATCTGAATGTCTATTAGTGTCATAATGAAATGAAATAAGCATAACTAATTTTTGTAGTGAATATTTTTTTCAGCTCCAAGAAATTGTCTTTATGGATCAGAATTATAGAAAAAAATAGTCTAAAATGTAAATACATTTTAAAATATTCCAAAACTTTAACATTATGATTTGAAAATTAGAAAAATCAAACCCCAGAATATTCCTGTGATGTTTTGTTTCCTGTATATTATCCAACCTCAGCATGCCAAGGAATTTTTGCATTTTGGTAAAACTTCAGAAAAATGTCCATTAATACATTTTTATTCCCTTTAACTACCAATGTTTTAAGTAACGAGAATGAATGCAAGTTCTGTTTTAACAAAGATTTCAATGCATTTCTAAAGAAAGATTTTTGTGTGAGCAGGGTTTTCTTAAGAAACAGAGGCAGAAAGAGTGCTGTTCAGCAGAATTAAGAATTAGTCAGCTTCCACTTTTCAGATGTCCTCTTTTTATTAATGGTAAAATAAAATAAATTCTATGAGAAAATTTTTGGAGTGCTTATTAATCTATCTGCAAAATTGTTGTGTCAAGACAAGCTGTAGAAGTAATCTTTTCAGTAGCAGCCTAGGAATTTAGAATTTACTTAGAAATGGACTTAAGATGTTAGGAACCAGATTTTGAAAGGTGAGGATTGACAAGTTCAAAGATTTTCAGAAGCATGTAAGGAGGTTAGTTAGCTAAAACTAGAGCAAATAGAGCACTTCAAAACTTAAAATGTTGTTGAGACAGAATTGAAGTTTGGCTTTCAGAATATTTAATGAAAATACCCACTGACCTAGTATGTTTGAAACTTACCATCCATCTGTATTTCTAGGTGTGTGGGTAGGTGGTTGACATTTATCCACAAGCTAGTCAACTCCAGTGCCCACTATGAGCAGTGGTGAAAAATAGACACCTTTAGGGTGCAATTCATCAGATACACTTCTGTATCCCAAGTTTAAGATGAAATTCACCCTCAAAGTTACCTACTTGCTTTACTGATCATAAAGAGTCTAAATAATTATCCCATTTGATCATATAAATTCTACCTTCAGTCACTGTATACCATGGAAGAAAAAGCCAGCCTGAGACGTGGTGTACTGTGAGGTAGAGGAATACTATTTCTGTTCCCTGTACAGCTTGAGAGTCATTGATTCTCTGATGAGCAGTGCTTGGTGGTGCAATGACACAGCCCAGGGAGAGTCATGTTGAGAAGGTTGTGGGAAAGGAGAATGTCTTGTTTTGTCATTCTCTGCCAAGCAGGGCTCCCAAATGGAGAACTTTCTTATTGCATCTGTGGTAATTGTTATTGAAACACACTTAAAAAAAAATGTTGTGACAGAAATTAGACCTTTGAGCTTCCTCTTCCCTGCCCTTTCCTGGGATATGTTAAACCACCAGAGTTTTAAACAGTGCAATAGCCACTTTCCAGCTCTCCGAGATGATGCTTTATTCCCAGATTGAGACTTGGAATTTTTTACTTCTTGGCTAAAAATATCTGTAACTCCAGAATGTCATATAATTATTTATACATGTATATACAAGCATGATCTAAATGTAAAATTAACATTAATTAAAATTTCCCCACAGATTGACTCATAGTTATTCTCAAGCTACATGAAATAAATATAATTAGGACAAGTGAAAATTGTGGCACGTGAATAGTACAATATGTTAGAGAGGAGTAGAAGAATACAGGTTAAGAAGAAGGGGAAACTATGATAGGATTATTTTTACTTCATAAATAAATTAGGTTTGTTTATTCATGGCATTTATTCCACCCATAATTTGCAGTCTTTCTTTTTATGTGGCACTTTAAAATACCTTTTGATAGTAACTTTAAAACAACATTTTTAAAAAATGTGTATTAAAAAACTCATGGCAGTAGGTAAATGTGTGTGAAGTACAAATACTGATATCAAGTGTTATTTGATTTGAAGAAACTGTTGAGAAAGATCTTACTGAGCTCACTAGACATAACACTGATGGTTTTAACCTGTATCAGTAAGATGGAGGGATGATGCAATTAGTCCTTCCACTTTGTAAAGGCAATTGAAGGATGAAGGAAGGCATGAGGGGGATAAAGGAAGAATAAAGACACAAAGGAATGTGAAGTCAACATTTTTGTGTGCTTACACAACTTGCTGAAGTTAGAGCGTTTTGCTGACTATTGCTTTGAAATAAAAATTGTGCAAGATGCTCAGAGCAGGGCAGAACTCACTGGCTTTAACATGTCTTAAAATCTGAAAGACAAGGTTTGTAGGGAAAAGCAATATCTTTTATTAAACTAGCTGATACAGTTATAAAAAGAGACCAGTTTCCAGGGCACAAGAAAAAGGTTTGTATGCCTGAAGCATATCTGGTTCTGAAACTATGAAGTTGAGTTAATAAAAGATCCTTCCTCTGCCTAAACCTTACAGCTCTGTGTCCTTGAATACCATCTCTAATGATCCTATTACTTGAAAACATAGGAAAAACTTCAGCTAGCTCAAGAAATATTCCTCCTATCTGATTCCTGAATTTCATCATGATCATTGCTCAAGTTGAACAGCCTGTATGTATCTTAGAGAGAGCTCTTTTCTGATGTTGATACAAAATTTTCTCTGATTTTTGGATCAAAGGGATGATTTTAAAAGACAGAAACAGGAATGTCAATTTCAAGTTTGCAAAAGGAGTTGGAAAACTCTGCAGCCTTTCAAAAGTCATCTCAAAGCTCACAGTAGAAACTTAGCTAATTTCTGTGTAGGTATGAACCCTTTCATAGATCAGTCATAGCAGCTGCGGGATTTCTTTGTTTTGGTTTGGGGCTTTTTGTGATTTTGGGTTTTGTCGGTTTTTGGTTTGGTTTGGCTTGTTTGGTTTTTTTTGTGTTTTGTTTGGTTTGTTGTTGTTGTTGTGTTTTGTTCGTTTGGTTTGGTTTTTTATTAGCTGGATAAGCAGTAAGTGAAAAATACTTCTGGCCCTCTAGGAAATACGTGGCAAGCATCTTCCATAAAATATAGACTTAACACATTTACTGCATTATTTTACTTATTAGAATGTAAACATCCAAAGGAACATTAGATCTGCAATTGAGTTTTTATGATTTGCATTTTATTTAGATCAAAATGGAATCAGAGAATCAGTCAGGCTTGGAAGGAACCACAAGGATCATCTATTTCCAACCCCCCTGCCATGGCCAGGGACACCCTACCCTAGATCAGGCTGCCCAGAGCCTCATCCAGCCTGGCCTCAAACACCTCCAGGGACAAGGCCTCAACCACCTCCCTGGGCAACCCATTCCAGCCTCTCACTACTCTCACATTGAAGAACTTCCTCCTCACATCCAGCCTGAACTTACCCACCTCCAGTTTTGCTCCATTCCCTCTAATCCTGCTACTACCTGATATCTAAGAAGTCGCTCCCCCAGCTTTTTTTGTAGGCCCCGTTCAGATACAGGAAGGCCACAAGAGGGCCCCTAGGAACCTCCTCTTCTCCAAACTGAACAGCCCCAACTTTTTCAGTCTGTCTTCATAGGAGAGGTGATTCAGCCCTCTAATTATCCTTATGGACCATAAACAATGGAGCTAGATAATTCTTGCAGCTATGAAGAAATATTTTCCACTGTCTGACACCTAGACTGTGGGACGTGGTGGGATTTATTGCACAAGTCTTTCTGAATCATTTTGGATAGGCCATCACCCAGCCCTAGCCAGTCAACTAGACCATGGAACTAAGTGCCTTTTCTTGTTAACATGTTAATATGAGCCAGCAGCGTGCCCAGGTGGCCAAGAGAGCCAATGGCATTGTGGCCTGTGTCAGGAATAATGTGGCTAGCAGGACAAAGGAGGTTATTCTTTCCCTGTACTCAACACTGGTCAGGCCACACCTTGAGTCCTGTGTCCAGTTCTGGGCTCCTCAATACAAGAGAGATGTTGAGGTGCTGGAATGTGTCCAAAGAAGGGCAACAACCTGGTGAGGGGCCTGGAACACAAACCCTATGAGGAGAGGCTGAGAGAGCTGGGGTTGTTTAGCCTGCAGAAGAGGAGGCTCAGGGGTGACCTTATTGCTGTCTACAACTACCTGAAGGGAGGCTGTAGCCAGGTGGGGTTGGTCTCTTCTCCAGGCAACCAGCAATAGAACAAGGGGACACAGTCTCAAGTTGTGCTGGGGGAAGTATAGGCTGGATGTTAGGAGGAAGTTCTTCACAGAGAGAGTGATTGGCATTGGAATGGGCTGCCCAGGGAGGTGGTGGAGGCACCGTCCCTGGAGGTGTTGAAGAAAAGCCTGGCTGAGGCACTTAGTGCCATGGTCTAGTTGACTGGACAGGGCTGGGTGCTAGGCTGGACTGGATAATCTTGGACATTCTTCCAACCTCATTGATTCTATGATTCTAGGTTTAGTGTCTGATTGACGTGTTTTGCTCATAAAGTTTATATGATTGCTAGAACTGGAATCAGAAGAAATGTTTGTATTCAGCTCTGTTAACCAACTGCTAAAGTTTTATTTCATTCCAAGCAGGAAAACATTCACTTTCCCCAAGATTACCCAGAAATAAAACACAAGATCACCACTTTTGAAAGGAGGTAAGACATTAGCAATGCTCTCTGAACAGTTCTGTGTTACTTTCTGGTTGTGATTTTTTTTATCTTTTCCAGTCAGGACAAATCCATTAGCAGATGATGAGCAGTATTTTAAGATGTGTTTCTAGCAGATGTGTAAGGCAGATGATTTCTAAGTAATGTTAGCAGTTAATAGAAATTACAAAGTCTGAATAGATGTAGGAACACGCCAGACCTCTTCCAGGCTAATATTTCTGCATTTCTTCAATAGTATATGTAAATATGAATATACTCTCCATTTTAATTCAGATAATTTGCTGAATTTGCCATGAAGAGTGTAAGTCACACCAAAGCAGCATTTGTAGTGGATAAATGGCTCACCAAAGCATTCACTGAGCTCTACAATATTCAAGTAGTTAATGAAATGGTTTAATAAAGTATCACAATAAAAAGAAAAACCCAACAAGTTAACATTCATTTAGATCATCATCCTACATTATAATTTACATGAAATATGGTAGACTCTTTTCCACTTCTCAGCCAAGATTAAATAGCTGAATGGCAGTACTGTGGAGATGTAATGTTTGATTTCTTTGCTTAACAAAATATCCATATAATACACTGCAAGTGAAATATGAACCAGTAAATTAATAACAAAATTTTAGAAACTGTAGTTGTCAAAATAAATTTTAAAAATACCCAATATTTATGTTTATTTTTTGTCTCCAAATATAGTAAGTTAAAGTGCAACCTCCTGTATGTAAGTATAAGATGGCAAGAATTTCTCCACTGATACCATTTAGGCTGATGTAGGAGATAAAATAAAACTAAAGACCTCTTTCTTATATTCCTTTTGGGTGCCAGCTCATAGAAATCAAAGGATTTGTCAGAACACTGAACCTAACAACTTAAATATACACAGGCAGGGCTTAGCTTAATCCCCCTGATCAGAGTCAATAAGCATGTCTCCACAGACATGTGCAGGCTGTCACACACACGGATCATCAGTGCCCTGAACCAAGAAGATACAAGGCTTCTCTCATCCAGAAGTTGTTAGAGTTGCTGCTGCACTCTTGTGCCACTCTTTGAAAATGGGAGACACTTTTTAGGTCAGGTAGTGACTCCAGCAGAATTGGAAAGTTGGTCTTAAAATACTGCACTGCCTGCCAATATAAACCCTGTTTCTATGATTTATGATTACATTTTTTGTGGATGAGTTGACCCTGGCTGGATGCCAGTTGCCTATCTAAGTCTCTCTATCACTCCTCAGCTGGACAGAAGAGAGAAAGTGTAACAAAAGACTCATGGGTCAAGATTAGGACAGGGAGATCACTCACCAATTGCCATCATGGGCAAAACAAGACTCAACAGATTCAGGGAAAATTAATTTAACTTATTAACAAGAAAATCAGAGTAGGACAATAAGGAATAAGTTAAAATCTTAAAAACACTTTTCCTCCCAAACTCTAGGTGCTTTTGGATTGGGAGAATGTGTTATGAGATTGTATTCAGGGATAACAGTGTTGAATCTGCCAGCAAAGGGAAGGACGACCAGAGAAGGAGCAGAAAAACAACAAAATGACAATGCTCTTGGGCTGGACAGGAAAAAAATCAAAAAGAGGCTCTGTGACTGCTACTCTGCACAGCATCCTAGCAAGATCACTTGGAAGACTGCAGCTAATTATTCCTGAACTTCTCTTTCCGATGTGTTCTGCATTACTATTTTCCCCCCTGCTGTTATCCAAGTACCCCAACCTACTGCTAGCACTGTAGAGGTACAATATGATTTTCTGAAACATAAAGGGAAAAACATTACCATTTTAAAAGAAAACCAGAAGACTGACACCTTGAAAACAACATCGAACTAGGGAGAGAAATCTCAACATAACAACATCTCCAAATCTTATGCTCAGAAACATGAGATCTAGGTAATAGCCACAGTGAAAGAGTATGACTGTGTCCCACAGATACAATTTAACCCTATTTTCCTAAAAAGTGCTGCAGTTAAGCACTTAAGAACTGTTTCCATCTGCAGTAAAACTGCTTGATAAAAAGTCACAGTGACACATAGTAAGCAAAGCAAAGGGAAGGCAAAGCAGATTTCCTATCAGGAAGTGCAGTCTAGTCAAAAATACATTCTGAGAGGTTTCAAGCTTCATAACTTATTGCTGTCTCAGACATTATAGTAAACAGTCCATTAACAGTTTTGCAAAGCAAATGCTGACCTCCTTGTATTTATTTACTTGTATTTCTAAATATTTCAGATAAAAACTGTGGTTCTGGACTTCTCTGAGACAGCACAAAGTTCTGAAGCTTGAAATGACATGCTTTGCTGAGGTTGCTTTTTGTTTGCTGAAATATCATCTTACTTTATACACTATAATATTGACTTATTTTGTATTCTCTTAACATAAATTCTCAATGAACTGTGTTCCTAAGTTGCTCTTATTTAATGTTCCAGTTTGCTTTCTCCTTACTCTTCCAGGGAGATCCAGTGTCATTTTTAATGGATGCATAGAACTAGGATTTTTTTAGATCATAGTTTTCACTACAATGAAGAAGAGAGAAAAAATAGGAATCCATTCTTCTATCTATTTGTGTATCCATCCATCCAAATTAACATAGAGACATTTCACCAAGACAGAAATGAAAGAAGTACAAAGTGAAGGAGTGAAAGATTGAGGTACCTTTGCTAAACCCACAGCCTGTCTATTGCCAACTACCACTTCCAGCTGCAACCAGAGGAAGAAAAAATCTATATTGATGTATTACACCACACTTCCTGCAGAACTGTGATTCTGTCATTCTATGAACTAAGGCTATGCAAGATTGTTTTTATGTTGATGGCCTCACGTTGGGGGGCAGATGTACCAACCACAGAGTTCTTTATTCATCTGAGTGCAAAAGTGTGGGAGTCTGGATCTCAAAAAGAGTTTATTTTTTTATCGTTGTGTTGATAGCATGGACTACGCCTGAACTACTACATGAAATGTGTCTGGAATCATGCTCATGCTCTCATCTGGCCATTTCCACACTTTGAGGAAGGGGGATTTGGTGAGCAGTATGTTCCTTTGGGCAACTAACAAGTATTCTTGATTCTTGATGCTAATCTGCTCCTAGAGGCCTTTTTTTTTCTTACATGGAAATGTTTTTCCCTTCATGTCACAACTTTAAAAAAAAAAAAAAAAAGGTTAAAAAAGCCAGAATTAATAATACCTTTTCTTCTCCAGCAAAGGGTGCCACAAGGCTGCATACCCTTTATGATGAGATCTCCTAGCCAATATCAGAGTAGCAGTGGTTGGTTCCTTCACCAGAAACTCGTGTAAATGCCAGTCATGATCCTGCCCAAAAAAGAATAGAATCATAGAACCAACCAGGTTGGAAGAGACCTCCAAGATCATCCAGTCCAACCTAGCACCCAGCCCTATCCAATCAACTAGACCATGGCACTAAGTGCCTCAGCCAGGCTTTTCTTTAATGCCTCCAGGGACAGAGACTCCACCACCTCCCTGGGCAGCCCATTCCAATGCCAATCACTCTCTCTGTCAAGAACTTCCTCCTAACATCCACCCTATATCTCCCCCAGCACTGCTTGAGACTGCGTCCCCTTCTTCTGTGGCTGATTGCCTGGTAGAAGAGACCAACCCTCACCTGGCTACAGCCTCCCTTCAGGTAGTTGTAGACAGCAATGAGGTCCCCCCTGAGCCTCCTCTTCTGCAGGATAAACAACCCCAGCTCCCTCAGCCTCTCCTCACAGGGCTGTGTTCCAGGCCTCTCACCAGCTTCATTGCCCTTCTCTGGACATGTTCCCGTATCTCAACATCTCTCTTGAATTGAGGAGCCCAGAGCTGGACACAGTACTCATGGTGTTGCCTGACCAGTGCTGAATACAGGGACAGAATAACCTCCCTTGTCCTACTGGCCACACTGTTCCTGATCCAGGCCTGGATGCCACTGGCTTGCCTGGCCAGTGACTGCTCTCCAGCCAGTCTGTCCCCAGCCTGTAGCCCTGCTTGAGAGTGTTGTGGTCAAAGTGTAGAATGGCAACCAATATATGTCTCACAAGATGTGGGGACTTGGTGCTAAAAATCAGGTAAGTATAACCTGGTAGGTCCCAATAACATCAGTATGTGAAATCTCTTTGGTGTTTTTTTGGTCTCTCAAGCCTGTGCTTTTTGTGTATGTATTGAATAGTGTCAGAAGTATTACAGCCAGTTATGAATTAATTGTATTTTCACCATGCTTTATATTTGATTCTCAATTGATAAAGTGACAATTTAAATTAGACACAAACTACTTCAGAGTGGAGTTCACATTCAGAAAACTGTCTTTATTTTGAGAAAGACTTTCATAAGTGATTAATCATCAATATTATTGCAGGGTGTACTCTATTGAGATGCTTGCAAGTGAGGTCACAGTCATGAATAATATTCTCCAAAACAGAGCTGTTTGTGTTAGAAAATCTCAGGGAAAAATCAAAATCCTAAGTGAAAAAAACAAAATTGATGGTATCTCTTCAAGGTTATTTACTTGTTAATATACATTTTAGAATGAGTAGACTCATCTTAGATGAGGCTAGAACCAAAGTAAAAGAAAAAAGTGACAAGAAGATAGCAGCAGAGTTAAGCAACCTTCAGTAGCTGGTCTGGTAAACAGAAATTATATCCTCCAAAACTTGTGTATTTTTAAAGGGAAAAAATGAAATGAAGGGAGGGATGGAGGGATGGAGGGAAGAAGGAAGGAGGAAGGAAGGAAGGAAGGAAGGAAGGAAGGAAGGAAGGAAGGAAGGAAGGAAGAAAGAAAGAAAGAAAGAAAGAAAGAAAGAAAGAAAGAAAGAAAGAAAGAAAGAAAGAAAGAAAGAAAGAAAGAAAGAAAGAAAGAAAGAAAGAAAGAAAGAAAGAAAGAAAGGAAGGAAGAAAGGAAGAAAGGAAGAAAGGAAGAAAGAAAGGAAGAAAGAAAGGAAGAAAGAAAGGAAGAAAGAAAGGAAGAAAGAAAGGAAAAAGAAAGGAAGAAAGAATGGAAGAAAGGAAGAAAGGAAGAAAGGAAGAAAGGAAGAAAGGAAGAAAGGAAGAAAGGAAGAAAGGCAGACAGAAAGAAAGAAAGAAAGAAAGAAAGAAAGAAAGAGAAAGAAAGAAAGAAAAAAAAGTGTTTTGGGGGTACTGGTTGACAGGTGACTGAACATGAGCCAGCAGTGTGCCCAGGTGGCCAAGAAGACCAATGGCATCCTGGCCTGTATCAGGAATAGAGTGGCCAGCAGGACTAGGGGAGTCCTCAGCACTGGATAGATCACACCTTGGGTCCTGTGTCCAGTTCTGGGTCCCTCAAGAAAGATGTTGTGATGCTTGAAAGTGTCCAGAGAAGGCACCCCCTCCTGGTGAGAGGGCTGGAGCATAAGCCCTATGAGGTGACAAAGCTGGGGTTGTTCAGGCTGGAGAAGAGGAGGCTCAAGGGAGACCTCATTGCTGTCTACAATTACCTGAAGGGAGATTATATCCAGGTGGAGGTTGGGCTCTTCTGCCAGGCATCTAGTGACAGAACAAGAGGACACAGCCTCAAGCTGTGCCAGGGCAGGTTTAGGCTGGATGTTAGGAAGAAGTTCTTCACAGAAAGAGTGATTGGCCATTGGAATGGGCTGCCTGGGGTGGTAGTGTCTCTAGAGGTGTTTCAAAAGAGGCTGGATGATGCACTTCATGCCATGGTTTAGTTAATTAGAAGGTGTTAGGCGATGTGTTGGACTCGATGATCTTGAAGGTCTTTTCCAACCTGATTAATTCTGTGATTCTGCAATTCAGAGACATACAAATTCTATAAATGAGGAATCCATTGAGAGTTTCAAACCTATTATTATATGTATTGCTTGCCAAAAGCAAAGATTTCTTCAAATATAACCTTAGATTCAAATATAGACAAGTCTATCCAAAGGCAGAGGAATAACGTGTGGTTTGCCAAGAAAGAAGAGTCATCATGGAGCATAAAAATTTCTAATGTTTTCAGTGCGATGGAAGGAGAAACCCCAAGATGGCTGAGAGTGCAGTTTTAGACACATATTTGTCACAAACTGACTGATGCAGCTCTTTCAAAGAAATCAATCTGGGGCTTTGCATATCACTCTGGGACAGATTCTGCTATTCAGTCCTTGTCCTATTTGTATTGTGGGCAAAACCTACTTTTCTCTTCAAATAAATTAGTTCAAGGTGATAGTTATACCTCAAGATTATTGTGTGTCAGCATGAGAAGGCTGGCAGAATGCATCCTCCTAAAACTGAGCAGTCCAGACTTCAGGGGCTCATAACAGACTATGAATGTCTTTGTTTTTCTTTTCCTTTTAATATTTTCTCCTGAAATGTAAAAGTACTCATTCCTTCAAATTCCTGCAGTGATTTGTCACTGTCATTCACAACATCAAACCTAACCTTAATGGTTATTTACATAATTTGATGCATACTGTGTTTTTATAGTTCCATTTGGCTCAAGGCAAAGTGATCTAAGGCATTCATGGACATAAAGGAGTGTAAAAGAGAGAAAGTTTGATCAATAGAACACCTTTGTTGTTTGTAAACATTGTCAGAAAATGATCAGTGTCAGTGCTTTAATCCAGAGAAAACTAATAACATGAGCACAAGCTTCCTGAGAGTGTTTGGGGTGTTTATGTGGCATTCCAAAGGAAGATCTGTAAACAGGAGCAGAACAAAAATACAATTTTATTGATATTCACCTGATTTATGTTTACAACATGTGTTGATAATAATCCTATTTGTCAAAGAGGTCATATTGAATACTAATTCAGTGTTACTGAGTAAAAAACAAACAAGTGAGCTTTATGCGATGTTGTACTCTATGCACTTTCATGTAATCATATTTACAGTAACCTGAGTCTCCAGTAAAGAAATTAGAGGACTTTCCCCAAATGCAGATGTTTTCTAATGAGCTTGTAAGTTCACCTTGTCTATAAATGAAGCTCAAGACTATGAAGAGAACTTTAACATCTGTTTTGTGAAACACAAATATTTTTAATACCTTATGCCATGTTTTCATTTCGCCAACCTACTTTTCAAAGAGGAACATCTCAAAGTCCCAGAAGATTAAATCTGCAAAAGTTGTTATATTTTCAACTTTTTTTCGTCCTAGCCTGAAATAGAGAAGATGCTAATTTTTTTTCCTGTGATTACATTGCAGGGAAATAAAGAGGAATTTGGTAGACATTTGAAAGGCCTGATCTGAGGAGTTTTCCATATCACAGAAAAAATGACATTTAAAATTTATTTCTCAGTGTAGACAAGAACATAAAAGTGAAATGAAATGTTTCAGAATAAATGAAATGAAATGTAATTGTATGACTTTGATAAAACTGATACTGCTCTTGCAGAGCATTTGATTTTGACTGATCAGTACATTTCATTGAAGAAGATATCTATTAGGTTTATTCCAAGAATGACTGAATGTTACTAAGGTGGTTGAGAGAAACCTGAGCAAAGAAGTAAGGTAATACGTCTAAGTAGTTGTTGTGGTTCAAGACAACACAGTCAAGCCCCACACACAGGTGTTCATACAACTACACTCCACATCCTCTGATGGGGTAGGTAGCAAAATTGGGAGGAAAAGGTAAAACCCCATGGATTGAGGTAAGGAGAGTTTAATAGGACAGCACAAAGATATAAAATCAATCAGCAAGAAAAATAATATCAACAAAATAATATATACAGCAAGTGATAAAAAACACAACATAGGTCTCTATGACCTGGATCATCTGCCTCCATGTATGTCATCCACCCCACTGCTACACATCACAATCACCTTCTCAGAGCACTGCCTTTGCCCTTACAGCCCTTCTCTTACATAGCAAGCATGATATCAGTATATATATCAGCTGGTTGCACTGGCTGTCCTGGCTGTGGCCCTTCCCAGCTTCTTGTGAAGGAAAAACCCCTCATAAATCCAAAAAAGGTGTTCTGCCTGCCTGAAACGGTGACAGCTATGTTCAAGTCCAGTGAAATAGGGCTAGAGGTGCCCAAGAAACCTCAAAATGGCATAACAATGAAAGAGCCATTCCTTCTGCCAGGTACATTGTGTGTGGCATAGTTAACTCTTGTTCTTGATGGCTCCTACTCCTTGAGAAAGCACCATGGATGGTGTTGGCATCTCTGGGTAAGACTGGATATGAGACTATTTTCCTCAGGATGCTTCACACAAAGTTGCACAGATGTAGGTGATCGAGAGCCTATTTAACTTTATCATCAGAAAAATGTTATTCCTGAAATTTTCTTCCCTTGGATTCTGATTTTGGTCTGCTGCTGTGTTAAAAAACATCAGTGGGACAAGTTCTGATTTCAGTGAGCTTTTGCAGTGGTATGAGGACTGCTGTCTGACATCACTTTAAAAGTTTCTATTCATCACAAAAGACAGAGAACAGAAGGTTGATTTCTCTATGTGTGGCATAATGCTCATTTGCCTATCAATAACTGTTAGAACTGCAGCAATTACCCAGCCAGTCACAGGGATCCACAGTTCCTATGAAACATGCAGAATATATATATGTATATATATATGTATATATGCATATTTCTTACTTTTCAGAGTGAATTTTTACGAATTCTCCAAATTCCATAAATAAAATTCATCAAAGGAGAAAAAAAGTAACTTGTGGGAATGCAGAATGCAGAAGAGTTTTGGGGTGCAGGTGCAGGAGAACTGTGGGAACAGAGTGAAGGGAAGAGACAACAGGCAGATGCTTGTAATAGCAGACCTTGGTTCTCAGATGCAGCTGGCCACCTTATCTCAGAAGGGGTAGATAACGGACTTTCGCTAATGAGAATAGCAAGGCGTGAACTTATGCAGATGTGGTGGGTCGTCCCTAACTAATTATGCTAATGTGTAGTTGTGTGCTCTACTGGCTGAGTGTATATATGTCTCGGGCTGTGCGTAATAAATTGGCTTTGGCATAATTCATATTGAATCGTTCTTGAAGACCCTCACAGCAAGTCCCAAAACCATACTGGCCACTTGTTTACCGTGGCCTGCTGGCAAGCAGTGATAGCAGGCAACACGGCCTGCAACACTAACTGACTATCTGCTCTAAGAAATGCAGGAACTCAGGTACAGAGAACATTGAAGGTAACATAGTTGATATTATTCTTAATGTACAGGCAAACATTTTAATCTTCATTTCTTTTTTTGTGCATTCCTTTCTATGTGTCCTACCTCCTTGGAAGGTCTTAACTCTATTGAAATTGATTCCCCTGAAAGTTCAAGGTGAGAACTTGAGGCATTGCTAAATATCTGCAGTTACCACTGCCTTCATCTAAAGCTTGTAGCAGGGTTGAAAAACAGCCTCCCGCTCTAAACTGATTAGGGAAACAGTACTAAGTGATGAATCTCCCTCTAGCTGAGCTAAACTCCATGCTGGAGTGGGTAGGTCTGATGAAGAATGAAGGCCTGGAATTTTTGGCATGGGAATACAAAGCTCAAGGCGTCAGGCAAATTATCAACTGCTAGTGGGTAATTAGCACACTGTACTTGTGGAAGAGGCAGGCACCTGCTGCTACATTTTAGTGTCGTTCAAGATGTTATTTGCTGGTAAAAGCACAACTAAAAGCAACAGTTGTGTGTGGAAGATTGACAGTTGGATTCCAAAGGCAAAGGCCAACCAGTGTCTTATGGTGATTGCAGTGGCTTTCTAGTGTGAACAGCATCACTGCTAGCAAAGAGAACTTCTCCAAAGAATATAATCCTCTCTAATCGAAGTGAACACCTAAAACTACTGATAGTGACATCTGGTGGCACCTAGAAATGTCACATTTGGAAGAAAATGCCTTCTTGGTACCAAATGAAGACTGGCAGCTTGTCAATCTTACGACCTGACACTTTTCCAGCTAGAGCTAATAGACGTCGTTTTCAGTGATGTGAAACTGGCATATCAATGAAACTCATCTTCCTCCCCTCAGCCAGAGATGACTATGAAACCTCAAGCCACATGAAGTTATGGCATGACTTCCACTCCATCTGTACGTTAAAGGAATGAACTGAATGAATGCCCAAATGCTTCTCAGGGAATCTTTAAATTCCCTACAGGCACTGCACAAAATACATCACCTAAATGTGACTTATACATAAGGTGATTCAAATGAAACATGCTACTGCCTGTGAAGAAATAAATGTGGATACAAATAGACCTTGGCATCATGATATATGACACCTCTCCAGCCTGAAGAAATATATCAGGTGTCTTCAATTAAAATAATAATAATAATCCCCTCAGCTCTGATCAATTCAACCAACCATTTGATCCAGTTTTCTCTCATTTGATCCTAATAACCCTGCTATGGCTCCTAGAATTCCCTCACCATAGCTTCAGCTCTGTATGCTATTGCAGAAACATTTTCCTGGTCTTAAATGCTCTGCTCCTTCTTTTCTTCATCTGTGTGAATGAATTGTCTGCTATTTGTCCTGTATGTCCTGATACAGACTCTCTGGTTAGTGTCACAGCAGAGAACTGTGAAGGCAGGAGAAAGAATACTACGTCCACTGCTAGCACATGGCTCTCACAAAAAAGCCTTCAGTCATATTCTAAGATGAAGAACCAGAATAAATCACACATAGTGGTATGAATGTCTCCAATTTAAGTCCTGGTTGTCTTAACACAGAACTGAAGAAATGTTCAGTCTGAGATTCTCATCTTTGCTTTCCTGGAAAGATGTATTACTGTTTCCCACTACATTTTGAGTTTTATTTATTTCTAAAGAGGAACTTCTAACATACAAAAAGGTGTGGACTGCAGTAATAATCTCTTAAATCTGAAATAGCTGCTAATTTGAAATGAAGCATCAGCACCTGCAGCTGGTGCTTTTTAGAGAGTCGTAAAATGGTTGGGGTTGAAGGGTCCTCTGGAGATCATTGAGTCCAGCCCCTCTGCCAGAGAGGATCACATAGGGCCAGCCACACAGAAATTCATCCAGACAGATTTTCAGTCTCTCCAGAGGAGACTCTACAACTTCTGTGGACACCCTGTTCCCGTGTTCAATCACCCTCACAGTAAAGAAGCTTTTCCTCACATTGAGGTGGAACTTTAGGAACTTTATGTGGTCTAGTTTGTGTTTGCTGTCCCTTATCCTATCACAGGGCACCACTGAAAAGAGACTGGCTCCTTCTTTTTGACACCCAACCTTTGGATATTTGTAAGCATTGAGAAGATTCCCTGTCTGTCACCTCACCAGGATAAACAATTCCAGGTCACTTCACTCAGCTTTTCCTCAACAGACAAATGTTCTAGTCCTTGAATCATCCTTGTAGTGTTCCACTGGACTCTCTCCCAGATCTGGACACAATATTTCAGATGTAGTCTCATTAGGGAAGACTAAAAAGGGACAAATCCTCTCATAACCTGCTCACCAGTCTGTCCAGATATGCTGAGTGGCAGCACAACCTTGTAATGAATTAGCCAATCCTCTCAGTTTTGTGAGCATACACCCTATCCCTTCATCCAGGTCACTGAACCAGATTAGACCCAGTGCTATTCCCTAGGGAACACCACTAGCTACAGGTGTCCAACTAGACTCTGTGACATTGATCATGACATAGCAATGTTATTTCCTTTATATCATCTATAGAGACTAATAGGAAGTTTGGGACCCTACTGAGGGGTCATAGGAGCATATGCAGGCATGTTGAGGCTCAAGAAACTGGCTTGTTACTCTCCTCTTTTCCCTGAGGTATTGGCTGAAGCTCTCTCTGCCAGGGACTATTCAGATAGCATATTTTGTGCAGCTGAGCATGAAACACATGTGCATGCATGCGAGTACGCACACTCATAGGCAAAGGAGGATCCATGTCTGTATGTAAATCAATAGTAATGTCTGAAACTTGGATATGAATAATTCCCTATCAATTATCAACTGCTCCCTTAGGAAAAATAGGCTGTTTACTAAACACAGAAATATGAATATTACTACACTTCAAGTTTATACACTGTTAGTATTAACTTGTAAACAAAACAGATATGTGAGTAGTCTTTCCCCTTCTCTTGCTACTAAACCTGTTCAAGGACAATTTGACATTTTTCAGCTTCATTACTTTCCCACGTTCACAGAGTTTCCTCGTGTCTGATGTTCTTTTAGAGACAGGATCTCAGTCTCTAAAGGATAACCACTATCATGCAGTATACATCTCTTGGAGCTGGCAGACCTTGAGGCAAGTGGCGGCTTCTCAGTTCTTTTATAAACACTTCACAACTCTGCCAGTGAGCAGTGAGGACCCTTCACAGGGAGCAGCAGAAAAGGTTCTGAGTTAATAGCTGACTAATCTTCAGATGTGGGTGAAAGCAGCAATGTGTGATTTTGTGCCTAAATGACACCAACACCAGGACAGGAAACAAATATTTGAGTCTGACTCCAAGAAAGGCACTGATATTTCAAGGTCATTAATAACTATAACTACCTCACTTATCTATGTTTTGACTGACTTATTTCTTGGAGGATGTGTGTGTTCAATCTGCCAAGCAAAGCATCCAAGGTGAAAATTTCCCTCACCCTCAGAAAGTTTTCACATGAGATGATGAGCAGTGCAGTTGATACGACAGAACATCAGGATGTCACCCAGAGGGACCTGGACAAGCCGGAGAGGTACACCCCTGTGAACATCAGGAGGTTTGATAAGGCCAAGATAAAGGTCCTGCACCTGGGTCAGGATGATCCCCTTTATCAATACAGGCTGAAGGATGATATGTGTTAGGGAGCAACCCTGTAAAAAAGAATTTGGGGGTGGACAAGAAGCTGGACATGAACCAGCATTGTACACTTGCAGCCTGTAAGGCAAATCACATCCGGGGCTGCATCAAAAGAAGCATGGCAATCATGTCAAGAGAGGTGATTCTGCCACTCTGATGTGATGTGAAGTTCTTTACTATGAGGGTGGTGAAACACTAGAACAAAGAGGTGTTGAAAGCCACATCCTTGCAGACATTCAGGCTTGATGGGTCTCTGAGCAACCTGATCTAGTTGGAGATGTCTCTGCTTACTACAGTGGGACTGGACATCTCAAGGTCCCTTCCAACCCATAGCATCCTATGATTCCATGAGCTGTCACAGCTGAATTCTGGTCTTCTCAGGGACCTTATAGATAAATTGCTTCTCCTTGTTATTAGCATATGTGTGGACGGAAAGGAGTCCAGTCTAAATTCAGTTTATTCTTCTCTATTGCTTCTCTTCTTTTGAGAGGCTTATGAGTCAAGTGCTACAGTGTCAAGCATATGGATTACACTAACAATATAGATGTTTTCTGCCCCCTCCAAATCTTTCCTACAGAAGATATAATACTGTTAGATAAATCAAGGATCTTCACTGATACATGCAACCTTCTGAAGCTTAAATATTGTTTTCCAATTAAATAAACAAACAAACAAAAACCAACAACAACAAAAAAAGGTCTGAAATTGGAAAGGTCTGAAGCAAGAGAGTTCATGTAAAGAATCTTAGAGAATGCTCCAAAATATGGTATCATCTGTTTAAAAGAGCAGCATTTGTTTAAATTTGTCAGAATTTCCTCAGATAAACCTATATTTTGCAATTTACATGTACATTGCATGTTATCTAACATAAAAAGCTTTGCTTTGGAAGTAAGGATGTCACATCACTTTTTTTTTTTAATCATATATTCATATTTTTTAGCAAATAAAATGAATCCAAAAGGTATTAAGGAAAAAAAAAACCACCACACACTTTTTTTTTTCTTTTCTTTTTTTTTTTTTCTTTCCTTCCTGATGACAAGGAAACAAAAGTTCATTGTTATACTAAATGGATTACAATATCAATGCCCAGATTCCTGCTTGGAACAGACAACAAGGGGAGCTGTCTCAGCAAAAAAGTAGGTCTTAGATAAGCCAGTCAGTGATTTTCATTTTTGCCTTCAGGCATGAGAGACTCAAGAATTTACCTTCTTGAAACCAGAAGCCGCAGCCTGCCAGTAGAGTATTAGTGTCTTGTACAATAACTGCAGCAAAGAGGACAGAGCAAAGGCAAAAGAAACACACAAAGACGTTGAAGTTGTGTGACTGTTTTAAAAACCTTCTGCAAATCCTTCTTTGGATATTTTGGATTATGGAGAAGAAAATTTTTTTGCAGAAGGCCGCAAGATTCACAAGATTTGTATATACTTCCCAAATGAGTTACAGATTTCATCTGTCAGTTCTGTTATAGGACATGAGTTGCAAAGGAGCATAAAGTGGATGTAGTCTACCTTTACCTTAGCAAGGCCTTTGGTACCGTCTCCCATGACATTTTAGTGAGCAAACTGATGAAATGTGGGATGGAAGAGCAGACAGTGAGGTGGGTTAGGAACTGGTTGTAAGATAGAGTTCAGAGGGTGATGATCAATTATGCCAGGTCCAGCTGGAGAGCTGTGACTAGTGGTGTGCCCCAGGGATCAGTGCTGGGGCCAGTCCTGTTCAACATCTTCATCAATGACATCGATGAGGGCACAGAGTGTCTGATCAGCAAGTCTGCTGATGACACCAAGCTGGGAGGCTTGGCTGATACAGCTGAAGGCTGTGTGGCCATTCAGAGAGACCTGGACAAACTGGAGAGCTGGGCACAGAGGAACCAGATGAAGTTCAATAAGGATAAGTGCAGAGTCCTGCATCTGGGTAGAAATAATAAACTTCACCAGTACAGGCTGGGAGGTGATCTGCTGGAGAGCAGTCCTGTGGAGAGGGAGCTGGGGGTCCTGGTGGATAACAAGTTAACCATGGCACAGCAATCTAGGAAGAATCATAGATTGGACAGGGCTGGGTAATAGGTTGGACTGGAGGATCTTGGAGGTCTCTTCCAAACGGGTTGATTCTATGATTCTATGACAGAAGTGATCTAGAGAGAAGCCTGGTCAGGCCTCAGGAGATTCAACAGAGTCAAGTGTCAGGTCCTGCACTTGGATCACAACAACCCCAACATGATAGTGCATGGAAAGCTGCCCAGTAGAGAAAGACCTGACTGTGTTGATCAACATCTGGCTGAATACTAGCCAGCAGTGTGCTCAGGTGGCCAAGAAGACCAACAACATCCTGTGCTGTATCAGGAACAGTGTGGCCAGTAGGACCAGGGAAGTGATGTCCCCCTGTACTCATCACTGCTTGAATATTATGCTCAGTTTTGGGACATCCACTATTAAAAAGATACTGAGGTGCTGGAGCATGTCTAGGGAAGAAACTTTTTACTGAATGCGTTACCAAACACTAGAATAGTCTCCCCAGGGAAGTGGCTGAGTCACCATCCCTAGATGTGTTTAAAAAATGCCTAGATGTGGTGCTAGAGGACTTGATTTAATACCAGACTTGGCAGTTAGACAATAGCTGGGCATGATGAGCTTAGAGGTCTTTTCCAAATGAGATGATTCTATGAGTCTGTGTCTCTGTGATTCTGCTATGGGATGGCCTTGTTTCCCAGGAAGAGCAAATAAGATCTAATTCATATGAAAGATAGGTATATTCGAAAGTGAGACAGTTCAGACTTGAGCTGATAGATGCATAAGTTTCTGAAGATGTCTTGAATAAACAAGAAATGCGAATTCAAGGAAATGTCCAAAAGCAGCTCAGCACTTGAGAAGTTAAGTGTTAAGGCTACTGGTAAACATAATCTATAATTGAATTTTCATCCCTTCTTCTGCAAACCAGCTTTTCACTCTGATTTGATAGATTAAAGACACTTCTTTTAAATCTTAGCTGGTATCAAAGTGGTTTTAGGGATATTCTGACAAACTTGTTTCCTTGTCAGGTTAACAAATAGGACAGATTGAAGTGGAATGATGAAGAGTTGAAAAATATAATCTGAACACTACTTTTAGATGCTGACAGCTACAATACATTAAACCAATTTCCTACTATGACCGTCAACATATATTCTTTGAGTAAGAGATAAAGAAAATCATGGTGCTCAAGAAAACAGCACTATTGTCATTACAGAGACTCCATTCAGGCCACACTCTGGGAGGATGGGAACTTGTATGATATTGGACCTCCTCTAACAAGTACCTGACACTGTGACACTGCTTTCAGATTGTAAATTAATCTGCTTATTGACTGTCTGTCATAGTTTAATGGCCATGGTAGTGTCAGGTTGACAGCTGGACTCAATGATCTTAGAGGTTGTTCCCAACTGGAAAAACTCTGTGATTCTGTTCTATGTAGATTCATAGGATCCATTAATGTTAGATCATAGAATCAGAGAATCACAGAATCAAAGAATCATAGAATCAATCAGGTTGGAAGAAACCTCCAAGTTCATCCACTCCAACCTAACCCTCGACCCTATCCAGTCAACTAGACCATGGCACTAAGTGCCTCAGACAGGCTTTGCTCGAACACCTCCAGGAACCGTGACTCCACCACCTCCCTGGGCAGCCCATTCCAATGGCAATCACTCTCTCTGTGAAGAACTTCCTCCTAACACCCAGCCTATAATCCCCCCTGCACAAATTGAGACTCTGTTCCCTTGTTCTGTTGCTGGTTGTCTGGGAGAAGAGACCAGCCCTCACCTGGCTACAACCTCCCTTCAGTAGTAGTAGACAGCAATGATCCACAAGATACAGTCTCACCACTTGGATCCTAAACTACCTTAAAAATTCCACTCCAGATTGAAACTTTATATTTCTCTATAAGATCTAGGCATTACTGATGAGTTGGGCACTTCTAGACTTTAGACAACTGGGCACACTTGAATATGCTCAGAACAAGAAACTAGTATTTGTCACTAGGTGGGTAGTACCTATTTCACAGAGAAAAACAGTTGAGTAATAGTTAATTTTGGCTACCACCACGTTGAAAGGAAATCTTCATATAAACTGATCCTATATATAATTAGAGATTTCAATGGGTATGTTAAAGAGTTGTACAGATACAATGATTTCCAGTTTCCATGAAACATTATATGCAGAAATTTGTGGTATTTTTCCTAAATTTCTAGTCCTCTAGTTCTTTATAGTCATGATTTCAGTATGCAAGCTCATAAAAATGTGATATATACAATTTTGGGAGAGCTACTTGTGACTAGATGGAATTTCTGGGGTAACATTTTCCACAGTGATTCAAGATCCTCAATATTACACAAGAGACTTTCAGTGCAAATGGCTGCATATGAATACTGTTTTGTTTAATATCTGCAGGCAAATTTATATTCACCATTTATTGTTTTAAAATATGATTTTAAAAATATACATAAAACATGGTGAAAAAGTAACAGATCCTAATTTAGCAAGCTTTTTGAAATAATAATCCAGCCAAATAAAATGATTTAACTAAGATGGAATGAGTGCTTACTGTGAAACAATATATCAGTAATGATTGGAACAGGTGCAAAAAGTGTCTTAATAAATCAGTAACATGGAAAACACATCAATTATTTTGAAGGTTAATGGATTTTTGTTTGTTCTCAAAAAATCATGAAGATATTTTCCTGAATACTTCAAAAATACTAAAAACCAAATCAATAACTTTGATAAAAAGTTTAGGTTGGTTTGTAAAGCAGAGTAGTATTGGTGACAAATAAAAGCAGGATGTATTTATGACTGGGAGCAGGTGAAACTGTTGTAACATGCTCCATGTTCCATCCCTGGAAGTGTTTAAAAGATGCAGCAATGTGGGGCTGAGGGACATGGCTTGCTGCTAGACTTAGCAGACAGTGGTTGTAATCAATGATCTTTGAGGTCTTTCCCAACTACAATAGGTCTATGATTCTATGTTATATATTAGTGTGATGGTTTGGGTGTTACTTGCTCCCCCTCCCCCCCACACTTTAGAAATCACCCAGACTAGGCTCAGCCAGCGCTGGAAATATGAATGAAGCTTATTATTACAGCTAGCACAACATACAAGCAGATATTTACAGTATATACAGTTATAGACAGAAATATACAAGGTAAAAGGTAATACAGAAACACAACTCCCCTCCCAGAAACCTGAGTCCCCAGGAGGGGCTCCCAACCACCCCTTCACCTTCTCTCTGCCCCTCTCAACCTTACCCCAGTCCCAAGGAAGAATGGGGATTTGGCCAGGGGGTTAGGAAGCAAAGTGGATTAGGAAAGAAACAGAGGGTGAGGCTAGAGATGCAGCTTAGCCAGCAGCAGAAGTGCTGAGTGTCTTATCTATGTTTTGCTTTTTGTTTTTATGCATGTCAGCAAGCCTATGAGGGAAGTAGACATCACCATTGTTTTCCTTCCACAGCCTGTAATCTAGTTCTTCTCACCAAAACCTTCTAGCTAGCTTCAAACTAGCACACTTGGAATGCAAATAAGAAACTAAAAAGAAGCAATTGGAGTTATATCTCCCATCTTGCTTGAAACTAATTCAGGTCATGTTTTTGTCAGGAACATATTTTATGGAACCATAGCTTTTGCTTTTTCTTTACCTTTTTTTAAAACTCTCTAGTAGCAAACACTTCTCAAAACCAGAAAGGCAATCTTGTTAAAATGCAGACAGACCCCAGAATTTGACAATTATTTCCTAATCAGTAAGGTGGAGGCTTATAGGCCTTTGAGGGGGTTTTGTTTAATTTGAGAAGAGTGAAAACATTAATCTTTTATGGAATAGAGTGAATGCCAGTTTTCCCATCTACACATTTATTCTTTTGTCACATAAGTCTCCAAAGGGTGTATGAAAGCAGGAAGTCACATAACAGCATGGATTAGGTAAGGATGTAAAATATATGAATAGGCCATTTTTTTTTTAAAGATACTTTTTAAAATGCAGCAACAGAGACATGGAATTTAAATTAATACACAAACATAATAAATAAAGTCAATATAAGTGAGCTTAGGTGCTTGGCAGCTACATAGAATCAACCATGTTGGAAGACACTTCCAAGTTCATCCAGTTCAACCTATCATCCAGCCCTATCCAATCAACTAGACCATAGAATCATAGAATCAACCAGGTTGGAAGAGACCTCCAAGATCATCCAGGCCAACCTAGATCCCAGCCCTGTCCAGTCAACTAGACCATGGCACTAAGTGCCTCAGACAGGCTTTTCTTGAACACCTCCAGGGATGGCTACTCCATCACCTCTCTGGGCAGCCCATTCCAATGCCACTCACTCTCTCTGTGGAGAACTTCCTCCTAACATCCAGCCTATACCTCCCTTGGCACAACTTGAGGTTGTATCTCCTTGTTCTGTTGCTGGTTGTCTGGGAGAAGAGACCAACTCCCACCTGGCTACAGCCTCCCTTCAGGTAGTTATAAACAGCAATGAGGTCCCCCCCGAGCCTCCTCTTCTCCAGGCCAAACAACCCCAACTTCCAGAGAGACTGCAGACTAGAATGATTTAAATAGATCACCTTAGACAGTAGAAAATTTCACCCACAAAAGCAACTTTTTTTCATGAAAATTATGACCATGTATAGAGAAATTTCATAATGGAAACTTATTTACAAAATTGTTATTGCTATTGTCTTTATTGCCCCAAAAGGAAAAATTACCTCTGCACATTTTTAACATGCAATGTGAGGTTGACTATTTTGACTAAACTCTATACTGCTTGCATTTGAGTTTGCTTTCTCTTCACAGTTTGTTCTACCTTTAAGTATTTTGTTGTTAATTACACTCAGATGTAAATCCCTTAGACTCAATGAAGTGTTTCAGGTTTATAGAGGCAGAAGCCAATAAGTCAGCATTACTGATTCAGCTGTCAGCTCTTAAGAAAGGAAAGAAGGGATTTGGGGTGGAGGTAGAAACAATATTATCTTTGTTGATTTTTTTTTTTCATCCTATTACCATCTGGATTCTTGATGTTCACCTAGTGATGAGAAGAGTCAATTTTTAGTGCCTGCAATCCAGACCGGACTTTTGAAAGGCACCGTTGAGCTCCTCGGGGCATGCTAGATATGGCAGCAGTAATCATGCCATATGTTCCCCATAGCAATCCACAACAACAGTAAGATAAATTAAAAATAGTTTGTCATTTTGAAAGATACATTTAGTGCAAAGTAGTTTTTTCAAGCAAAAGAGAAGGAATGACATGCAGCTGGAGGCAGAAGATTAGACAACTTTACAGCAGGAGTGGCAGAGATATATAGTGCTTCCATATAACATAGTGTAATGTAGGGAAAAGAAATTGACCTCTTAGACAAAGCTTGATAATGCAGCTATGATTCATGCAGAGACAACTGTGGATCAAAGGCACAGGCAGAGGACTAGAGCAAAAATTTCTTCCTATCTCATCTGAAGTCAGTTCAAATCTTTCATGCCTCACAAAACCAACATTCCATAATAAACAAACCCAATGTTAAAAGCTAACTAGTCTTCTTTGCATACCACAGCAAATTGATTAAGAACTGTCATATAAAGTGAGATATTTCAAAAAATGACTAATTAAAAGTCACCTTTCTTGATGATATTTTGCAGTCCATGGTCTGGTTTCAAAGTCTGAGCATCAAGCACAGAGAAATAACCTTCAGTCTCCATTGGTTTTGATCTTGAGGAAGCCAAACAGTCTTCTTTTCCCTGTTATCCTGCGGCTAGTATTCACACAAGCTTGCTTTCGTACTCTCAAGATAAACAAGCAATTGACAGGACCTTCATTTTCACCCAAGTTTACAATTTAACGAGTTCAAATCATTTTCACAGGTGTAAATAACATCATGGGGGATTTCTGGATCCAGCCATCTACCATAGCTGTCACCACTGAAGCAGAAGATATGTCTAGAGGTGATGGAAAGTCCTGCCTGAGGTGTCTCTAGCTAATTGGGTTTCAATAATAGAGAAGATTCATGAAAAAGGCCTCTGTGAAATTGCACTCAAATGACCTTTGTCAGCTGTGCTATCATTTGTTCTTAAAAAAAAACCCTAATATTTTCCTCCTTGTTCTTGAATTCAGAGCTATTGCTAACTTCAGCTAGATCTCTGTGGATTCAAGACTACTCTTTGTATGCTATTGGTCACAACCAAAAGCAGTAAGTGTATGCAACACCTGGGCTATGCATCTCTACAGCACAGGTTAACCCAACTATTCTTGCACAGAATCTGTCAGTGCCAAAAGACGACTATGAAAGACAAGCCATAATATCCAGCCATCCCACTGTATTTTAATTTGATTGAGAATATCAGATTACAGTGCTTATCTTTTGATGAATTAAGATATTATCAGCTTTAAAAGGATTTATTTTCATCTTTGAACTACTTTTTTTTTTTTTTTTCCCTCTTTTTGCCAACTTTACAACATTTTAAAGAATTCTCTCATTAGATTTGTATGGAATACTATAGTTTCAGTAATGCCACAGATAAGAAGAAATGCTGTCTACAGCTACCTGAAGGGACATTGTAGCCAGGTGGGGGTTGGCCTCTTCTCCCAGGCAACCATCAATAGAACAAGGGGACACAGTCTCAAGTTGTGCCAGGGTAGGTATAGGCTGGATGTTAGGAGGAAGTTCTTCACAGAGAGAGTGATTGGCATTGGAATGGACTGCCCAGGGAGGTGGTGGAGGCACCGTCCCTGGAGGTCTTCAATAAAAGACTGGATGAGGCACTTAGTGCCATGGTCTAGTTGACTGGATACGGCTGGGTGCTAGGTTGGACTGGATGATCTTGGAGGTCTCTCCAACCTGGTTGGTTCTATGATTCTATGATTCTAAATGAAAATAATTATTCACTGTTCTACTCACTATATCGAGTGAGTCTTCTTCTCACAGCATTTTGACTATGGAAAATGAAAATTCATCTATTGTGACCCCAAAAACATTCCAGGATTCACAGCCTGCTACTGTTAAAGAAAATCCCTATTTGACAGAGAACCTCTGCATTTTATGTATGCATGCATTAACTACACAGTGCAATATATTAGAGGAAAAATTAGTGACCTTCTTCATTTTATTCAGAAAGAAAATCACATTGCAAAATAAACATTCATCTCTTAAATTAATAGACTGTTAGGCATGGAGTAAGAGGCAAACTAAAAAAAAAAAGACAGATTGACAGAGGACAACTGAGAAGGAAGAAATTATATAAAATATCAGAAATGCCTCAGTTGTAATTAAAAAAATACTTTTAGTGAAGACATTTAATTTTTTTCCACGAGAATAAAAGTAGGAAAATTGAAATAGAACACCTGAAAATATTTTTTTTCTGTTAATGCATGATGCTGCAGAACATTTTCTATGGGAAGATTGGTCTCTTGGGATGTTTTAAGCCTAGACTGGAAAAAAAAAATTTGGATGGAAATAATCTTGCTTGGGTAGAGATGTGGACCAGATGGTCTCATTATTTCAGTAAATAAATAATGTAATGAGCCTAATACCATGATCTATTGAGTAAGCAAATGCCATTTTTCATTACCAATTTTCTAAAGATACTTTTTGGAAGCAAATGGTCACTCTGGATGCAAAATATAACTCACTTCATACTTTAAAAGAACTTTAATAAGAAAATAATTCAATTTTCCAGGAAGTCTGAGTAGATATGAAATTAAAATTTCCTTTTACTTCTTAGTCTTAGTTCAGAGACTAATCTTGGGAAATTTTCATATAGCATAGTCTATGGTAAACTAATTTCAGTGAAAAACACACAAAAGTAACCCTCTAGGACTTTGTTACTTTCTATAAAATATTACAGACCTAGATTGCTGTAATAAGATACTACAGAAATACACTGCTATCTGAATCAAGCTCTAAAATTCACTTTTAGCCAATAAAAGAAAGTGTAGACTAAACACAATTACTCTTTTAGAAAAAAAAAAAAAAAAAGGTTTATTCATTCACCAGAAAAATATGTTCAAATGACATGAAGATTATGATGCAAACCCAAGATTGTGAAGGAATTTTGTTAAAAAGCAATACTTAGCAACATTTACCAGCAACACACACAACAGAGTACATTTATAAAAGCAGCTGAGAAACACTGCAGTGTCTAGGTGTAGTATAACATCTGGTAACTGTTCTTTTTTGATTCAGCTTAATTTGATTTGATTTTGTATCACAGCCCTTTGTTTCATGTACTGAACTAACTTACTACTTTGATAGGCAGCTAGAATACACCAAAATGGACTCAGCTAAGAGAACGGTTTAAAAAGCAGATGTATAGAGAGTTTTCATAGAAACCAAGACCTTTTTCCCCATCTTGGCAGAGATTACACACCCACTGCACAACAGTAGAAGATTTTTTTTTTGTCATGCAGCCTGTACAAATCATAGAAACAGTTATTTGGAATTGAAGCTTATTCCCTGGTTTCCTGTCACACATCAACCTAACCACCAAGAGGTACTTTGCATCTTTCTCACCAGGTGCTCTTGTTGGGTTGTCTTCCTTTTGTGGAAGATGTACAATCATCCATTTAACCACATAATGCACCACAAGAATTTGTTTTTTGTAATACTCACCCATGAAATATATGATGATTTGATCTTTCCTGTTATTTGGCTTAAGTGCATCTGAATGCTTCCTCAAACAAGTCAAATGAATTATGGTTATGTTTTTCAGACGAGCAGGCTAAGTGCAAATGAGTTGCATCTTTTAAGTTGAACCTCAACTATTTTAAACTTACTACTCTGAAATAGATGCTTTACACCCATTTTGGTTGTCTTGAATGGCACCAGAAGCCTACATAATCCTTAAGTGCTTTATGCCCCTTTGGTTGTCTTGAATGGCACCAGAAGTCTACACAATCCTTAAGCACCATTTTAAGCTTCCTACTACTTCTCCTATTGGGTATGCTTCTTCTGTAAGTTGCCACCATATCTGTCACCTCTTTGGATTTAACTCAGATTTTTCAGGACAGCACTCTCCAAACTTTTTTTGTTGTGCACTCCTACTAGCAAAATATTTTAAAGGACACACACCTTCGGGATATGTATATTTATTGATTATAAAAATATAAACTAGTTTACTAGTACGTTCTGTATATGACTATACATGCACAAAACCAGACATCAGAAAAGAGTGAGGTTGAGATGAAATAAACATCATCTATTTATTTTGTTAATGACAGAAAATAGATCTTTTTCCCACACCTCTATCTTTCATGTCTTACTTGGAAGACCTGCAATCTAGGGCGTTTGATACATCAGGCACCACTAAACAATTCAACTAAGCTCTGTTTAAGGACTAAAATGGGAGGTTGTACTCATCTAGCACACATTGAGAGATCTCAGTGTAGGCGTTTTTACCCCAAACGATATCCTACCTAATTTGTCCCCATCTTAATAGCACAAAAGGGGCAACAGAGGGTATGAAACAGAAACAAACAAATTCCTCGACTCCTTCTAGGGTATTAGATCTTTCTGTCAGTAGTCTGTGAAGAATAGAACTAGCAGATGATGTATGTGTGAACAAAGAATGGTATGTCTGTACTCATAACAGAGAAAGCAATACTGGAACATTTTGAATATGCATATTGTTGAATTCTCATAGTAACTGTTGTCACATTGTAAAGGATCTAAGCTGGAGGTAATTTTCCCACAGCAGCTCTCATAGTGCTGTGTTTTGTATTGGTAACCAGCAAATTGTTGATAATACACTGGTGTTTCAGCTACTGCTGAACAGACTTCGCACAATATCAAAGCTGTATCCCCTGGATCCCCCCTCACAAGTAGGCTGGGGAGTAGGCAACATCTTGGGAAGGAACACAGCCAGGACAGATGACCCAATGTGACCAGAAAGATACTCCATACCATATGACATCTGCTCAGCAATAAAAACTGAGAGAAATTAGAAGGAGGAGGAACATTTATTATTATGACATCTATCTTCCACAGCAATCACTAGATGAACAGGAGCCATGCTTTGTGGCAAGTGCCTGGATATCACCTCCTGATAAAAGTTATAAAATAAATCTTTGTGTTTCCTTTTTGTTTCGTGCACAGCCTTTGCTTTTGGTTTATTAAACTGCCATTACCTTGACCCACAAGCTTTTTCCTCTCCATGTTATTTTCTCTCCTTACATCCTTCAGGAGGAGAGTGACAGACAAACATGGTGGGCAGCTAATGTACAGCTGATATCAACAACCACTACACACATTTTAGCTCAAGATACTTAGCATTTTTATAGACATTTCCAAGGCATAGTTCAGAGTTTGTGATGGGTCAAGGACCTCTATTTTGGAGGCCAAGGGAACACAGGTTAGCCAGTTATCCTCAAGACCAGAAAAACCTCACTTAAAAAATATGGATTCTGTCATGAGCTGGCACAGTTCCTAAAAAAAATTCCTCAGCACACTGAAATCTGTAAAGCTATTATTTTCAATAGACAGCTTTACTTCTGAAGGCTAGTGGTAGCTAATATGGTGACAAGAGAAACAAGTGTAACATGCCCTGGAGAGAATTTGTTCAAAATTGTTCACATAATTATTGTATAACCTTGACATTGAGCTGATATTATTCATATAATCATCAAAGAAGGCTTCTCAAATAAGCGCCTTTAACATCATGCCTTCAATGGCCATGTTTCTATAGCTTGAGTATAAACAGTGTGGCTTTTTATCCAAAATTATTTCTGGCTTTTCTATACATTACTTTAATCTTGTATATTGTACATGAACTCCTCAGTCTAACTGGACTTAGATTCCCATACGGTCTCTACCTATCTTCCTTTTCTGTCTCTACTTCAGCCCCTGCTTGTCTCATCTCTAGCATCTAAGTGCTAACACTAACTCCCAGACAATCCTTATCTAAACTAATCTAACCTATTTTATCTACAGTCTCTCTTTCTTTTTTTACCCTTCTGCTTCCTATTTTATATTCTCTGCTAGCCTAAAGGTTTGTCATAAGGGGAGATTTCTACTGATGGAAAGTGCTTCTCAATTGGACTGCTTCTTCCAAGTATTTTATGTTATCAACAATGTCATCTCCAATTTACTAAACTTCAGTTTAGGTACCTGTCATTCAACTGAATAGGTATTTCCCTAATAAAGAGACTTTGGAATGATAATAACTAATTTAGTAGCAAAATAAGTGAATATAGGATGAACATTTCTGAGTTAATATAAATATCTATCTATTCCAGTGTTTCATCTCTGAGAAAGTCTCTATCAATAAGAAGGAACTACATGTATTTAAGATAAATCCTTCTTTTAACATACTGTCTATGAGCTTTTGATATTCAGTCATTTGGGACAGAGATTATAGCTGAACCATACTTTACCACCACCACCAGCTCTATTCCTAGTACAACTATATGACCTTTTCAAGCTTATTAATGTGTTTCAGCTTGTTTTGGTTTGTTGCTGTTGGTTTATTTTTCACCCTAAACCAATCTATGGCAATGCATTCCACAGCTGAATGATGCACTGAAAGAAAAGCACTTATGTTTACTTGAAACTCTGCCTAGTAATACATTGGGTTGTCCTTACTTCTTGTATTTTGTCTTAGTGAATAATTGTTCTTACTGCTATGCAGACATCACTGTGATTAATAGCTTCTTCATATTGCTAGCAAACTGAGTTCTAGTCTATTAACTGTCTCCTTTTGTGAAAGCTATTACATCTTTCTGATCATCCTTCTTTTGCTTCACTTTTTGTATTGTAACTTATTTCAGGTAGGTGTATCAGAAAAGTACACATTGTGCAAGATATAGGTGCACCATAGATTTATACAGACTACAGTGACGTCTTGTGCTCTGCTGAGTTCTTAAGATATTACTGTTGCCCATATGAGTAGCAGTGCAAAGTCTTCTGCTGCTGTGATTAAACAAGAATGAGAATGAGAATATAGAAGAGAATACAACATAAATATTGTTGTCAGAGACATGATATTTTCAAGCACTCAACCCATTTAACCTCGATTGTCTCATATATATATCCATGTAAGACCTGTCTCATCTGTATCTTTATGTGTGGCTTATCAGCCTAAGCTTTTCTGTTTACAAACGTTTGAGCAGACAAGGTTAAGGGAAGGTTGAGAGAAGGGGAAGGGGAAATACAACTGTTGATTTGATCAGAAGTTCACCATGATTTCATCCAAAATCTCAACAGAGTGATAGGGGTATCTCTTTTTCTGTAATTAATGTTTATAGTAATTTTAAAGCTGATGAGGGCAAAGAATATCAGGGACTGTTTTCCTTTTGTAGCAGAATAAGCAGACAAAAAATGAATTGCAGTGGATCTGCTTTTTCAAAATTACCCATTCCTGTCTTATTTAGAGACTTGATAGGATATGTTTAAGGACATGGCTCACTTTTACAGGAAACAACATTTAGTGGACAGATAAGAAAAAAAAAAAAGAGCATAAAGGTTAGCATGAAGCAAAAGAAAAGTTCAAAAACCCCTGCAAATGAAACCAGACAAACACTGCTTTGCTAACATCTGAAAAATAGCCAAATTAACCATTGTTTAATGTCTGTCTACCAATATCACTACTCACAATAAACTGCACATCAGTTTAAATTCTAATGCAAATGCTTAGGTGCAGTGTACATTAAAGTCTACAACTTATTTCATCATTGATTTTAACAAGCAGCTTACCAGGTACAAGCTTTACTTTCCTATCACTAAAATAGAAGTTATTCTGTATATTTAGGAGCAATCTTTTACTAGCTGCTAGTTTTGTATTTTCCATTATAACATGAACAATGAAAAAAATCTTTACTGGGCCACAGAAGCCCTCCAATCTTGGCATATGATGCTTCTTCTTTATGTCCCTATTGAGTTACAAGACCTATGCCAAGGATGCTCACTGAAGACAGGAAATTCAGCAGCCAAACCAGACTGATCTCCCATTTGACCTCAGCAGCTCTATCATTTTTACATTATGTACTCAGTCAGCTCTTAGCTACGTTTCCCTAACTGAACCTGTGAGAGTGGTGTTCTAGGCAGTACACTCTGACATTGCAAGTGTAATGAATCTAACCTGCTTAGCTAATTTACACTCGTACTCTGATAGAACACTTTGATGCCACACATAGGCAGAGTACTCTCACCATCCAACACCTGTGATGAGACTCTTGCTTACTGTCTATTTTGGCAATACGTGAGCATTAAGTACCTTTGCTGTTTTCAGAAAAATCTCTCTGGGTCTTCAATGCACCTGAAATACAGGCTTTTTTTTTTCCTATTAAGATAACTATAGATTCAGGGGCAACAGTGGATGTAGTCTACCTTGACCTTAGCAAGGCCTTTGATATCTCCCATGACATCCTAGTGAATAAGCTTAGAAAGTGTGGGATGGAAGAATATAGAGTGAGATGAATTAGGAATTGGTTACAAGACAGACTTCAAAGAGCAATGATCAATGGCACCAGGTCCAGCTGGAGAGCTCTGACTACTTGTCATGATAGGCCTGAATAGGCCAAAATAGGCTTATACATGTCCTAACTTGCCCAGGGATGTTTTTCTGCTCTCCCTCCTTCTGTTCTGGGAAGAAGCAGCCACAGGAATAGAATAGAACATATTGTCAGAAGTTTTAATAAATAACAGATAACTAAAGTGTGCTCATTCACAGGAAGGCTAAGTTTGACCCTGTATTTATGAAATGACAAAGCACCTAGTCTTTTACTGTGCCTCAGGTGGTGCTATTGTATTCCTAATCATACTACTGTCAATTAAGAAAAGAGTCGAAGTTGCTAACATAATAAAAAAGTTGAAACAAAAAAGTTCTCACAATCACGCTGAAACAGCTAAAAGGTCACAGGTTGTCCTTCATTCAGAATCTTTTAAATTATTATCTTTGAAGTACAATGAACATAAATATCCATTTTGTTCTTGACCAAACTTCCAGGTCCCTACAAAGGTGTTGTAATGAGATACTGGTTTAGTGTAATATTTCCTCCAAGCAATAGGTAGTAGTTATTTCCATCCATTCATTTCATGAGTGTTACATCTACATTTTTTCTTTATAGAAGAGATGGATTTTTAGCAGAGGCTGATGAGTCAATAATGAGGTATTCACATTCCTACCACTGTCTTTAGTCATGCATTTTTACTAAAAAAGTGATGTGAGCTTTATAGTCCTTCAGTATTTCAAACATGCCATATTCTGCAAATTCTTAAAATGTTTATATCCTAAAGGCCATTACATAGAATCATAGAATCACAGAATCAATCAGGTTGGAAGAGATCTCCAAGATCATCCACTCCAACCTATCACCCAGCCCTATCCAGTCAACTAGACCATGGCACTAAGTGCCTCAGCCAGGCTTTTCTTGAACACCTCCAGGGACGGTGACTCCACCACCTCCCTGGGCAAATCACTTTCTCTGGGAAGAACTTCCTCCTAACATCCAGCCTATACTTCCCTTGGCACAACTTGAGACTGTGTCCCCTTGTTTTGTTGCTGGTTGTCTGGGAGAAGAGACCAACCCCCACCCGGCTGCATGTCTTTACTCATCTGAATGCTCAAATACAACACAGAGCATAGAGTGTTGAAGCAAGAATGGATAACCTAGGAGAATACAGAAACAGTGCCCAAGCATCCAGGGATGAAGGTAGGAAACTAAAGCCCAAACAGAACTGAACTAGTCCAGAGATGTCCAAGACAAGAAAGTCTTCTGCAAATACACAGGTAACAAAAAGAAGCATAGGGAAAATGTGGACTCACTGCTTAGTGGGAGAGAGGAGGGCATGATTATACAGAACATGGGAAATGCAGAGGTACCAAAGGCTATCTTTCCTTCAGTCTTAATTAGCAAAACTGGCCTCCAGGTATCCCAGGTCCCACAGACAGAGGGGAATAGTTAGAGCAAGGAATATGTATCCTTGATGGGAGGGGATTATGTCAGTGAATAGCTGAACAAACTGGACACATGTATGAGCCCTGATGGGATATAGCTATTAGTGCTGGGGGAGCTGGCAGATGTCTTTGAGAGGTCATTACCAATAGTCTTTGATTGATGTTAGTGACTGTGGTAAGTGCTCAAAGACTGCCAGAAAGTAAATGTCAATCCTATCTTCAAGAAGGGCAAAAAGGAGCATCCAGGGAAATATAGGCTGGTTAGCCTTCTTTCACCCTGGGAAGGTGATGGAGCAGCTAATCCTGGAAACCATTTCCAGGCACATTAAGGACAAGAAATTCATCAGGAGTAGTCAGCATGGCTTCACCAAGGGTCATGACAGAGCAGCGTCTAACCTCAGCAAGTTTGTTGATGACACAAACCTGAAAGTAGTAGCTGATTTTGTTACTGCTCTCTTGGGCTGCACATGAGCCTGTTTGGGATCTAGACTGAGAAGAACTAGACCAGGTAAATAAATCTAAGCTTTTATCTGAAGATTTTTATATTGAGAAGGGAAAATTTACTCTCCAGAAGGTCATTTATTACATCTGTCTACAGATAGAAAGCTTGGTTCTGAATGGACATAACAGCCCCCCCTAAACAAAATAAAACAAACAAAAAAAAACCCTAGTGTACCAGGGAGTGGATACCTCAATACTTTGGGAACAGACAATATTTAAAAGTATGACTGCAGCAAAATCTTCCTCCTTTCCTCAATTAGTAGAGCAGCTTTGGTATTCAAATTGGAAGAATATCTTAAAGGTGTGCAAATTTTAATCCAGAAGACTTCAGAGACTTCAGTGAAGAATGCAGAATTATAGAGGACAGAACAAAAAGCCGTAACACAAGGTGATTTTTATGTAGGCAGAATTCAAAAGGCACTTCCATCTCATCTCAAAACTGGGTTGCTTTGGAACTGTCCTGAAATTTATATACTTTTCACGGAATTGCAGCAGAAAGCCCTTCCTGAGAGTTTTGAAGCTAAATGATGGGCATCTCTCCAGCAATTAAAATTTTGAGTAGTTCAATGTAACATCAGGAAAATAAAGATCAGAAGTAGGCAGCTGTGTTGCACAACTGAAGAACAAATGTATAGTGTTTTCTTCTCCTCCCAAATATTTGTATAATTATATATCTTCTCCTCTGTAAGTGGAAACTGTTAACAACTTTCACATTTATCACAGTTACAGCATGATATATATTTCAGACAATGATAGCTAAGCTCACCTGTGGTTCAGGTCAAACGTTTTCAAGAGAGATATAACATGGACATACTAGACCTTTTCTCAACTATTCCTGTATCTGCCCTTTTCTGTGCCGAATTCATTGATGGCATTTGATCTGAAGCAGTTATATTTACAACTACACTGTTAGTCATGCAGAAGATGTAACAATAGAAGTCATGACTTGTAGCGGGGAAGATCAAATTTTCTTGCAGTTCCTTTACCAGTATCTGCCAGTAAGTCCCTTTTTTTTTTTTTTTTAGCATTTTAGAAGCTTTCTCCCTATCTAAGCATGAAAAAAATATACCTCGGTCCTTTACAGGCCTTTCTTATTTCTGTTCCCTGTGAGATCTCTTCCACTTCACACAGATGATGATATCTCTCTCAGACTATCAGACACATATCTCTAAGTAAAACTGTCAGCAGCAAATGTCAACTATTTTCTTTTATCAATACTAAAATGGTCTCTAACAACTTGGTTTAGTTCCTTGGTTCTTAGCTGTAGCTGAGAGCTGTAGCAGTTAACGATAATGACTTATGTTTGTCTAGATCATTTCATCTAGTAGCATCTAGCAGGATCCTAAATTGTTTTATCTGACTGACAAAATGTGTAGAGGGAGCTCTGAGCCCACCACTGAAATACAGCCAGAGAGGAGAACACTGCAACTAAATGACAGTATAAGAATAGTTCAGATAGATACCTAGTAACTTGCTGTGCTATAATAGATAGGAAATAGTATCATGGACCACTGCTCTCATGGACTTTCAAGAAGTGGTTCATATAGTAATTTTATCACATTAGAGCATCTCTTTATCAGTACTGAAGCAACAAAAGCCAGTTAGGGGCAGGAGATGTGAAGCTGAAAAGGCAGGCAGAAAGTGAAAGGACTAATATCAAAGGAAACTTATAGAGAAGAACAGCAAGGAATTTTCTTCCATACATGCATTGTCAAGACTGTCACAGTAATATCACAAGTAGATATGGGATCTAAATGATAGAATCATACAATCATTAAGGTTGGCAAGAAACCTCTAAGACCAAATGCAACCATCAAGAAAACACCACTGTGCCCAAGAAATCATGTTCCAAAGTGCCAAGTCTACAGATTTATTTTTTTTAACACCTTCAGGCACAATGACTTCACCACCTCCCTGGGCAGCCAATGTCTGAACACTCCTCAGTCAAGGAGTTTTTCCTAATATCAAAGGTTGTACTCATGGTACAACTTTTGACCATTTCCTCTTTCCTATCAGTTATTACTAGGGAGAAGAGACCAGCACCCACTTCACTATAACTTTCTTTCAGGGAGTTGTAGAGAGCAATGAGGTCTTACCTCAGTCTTCACTTCTCCAGTCTAAACCCATTCCCTCAGATGCTCCTCAGCAGACTTGTTCTCCAGGACATTCACTAGCTTTGTTGCCCTTCTCTGGAACACTCCAGCAACTCCATGTCCTTCTTGTAGTGAGAGGCCCAAAAGTGAACACAGTATTTGAGGTTCAGCCACACCAATGCTGAGTACAGAAGAGTGACCACTTTCCTATGCTTGCTGGTCACAGTATTCCTGATACAGTCCAGGATGCTGTTATCCTTCTTAGACACCCAGGCTGGCTCATGTTCAGCTAGCTGTCAACCAGCACCTGCAGGTCCTTTTCTGCTAAGCAGCTTTCCAGCCACTCTGTCAAGTCTCTAGCATTTCATGGCATTGTTATGACTCAAGTACATGACCTGACACTCGGCCATGTAAAGACTCATACAACTGGCCTCAGAACATTTATCCAGACTGTCCAAGTTTCTCTGCAGAGCTTTCTTAACTTCAAGTAGATTGACATCTTGGTGTTGATCATCAAACAGTAGTGTCATCCTCCAACTTACTGAGGGAGGACAAAATTCCCTCACCCAGACCACTGATAAAGATATTAAACAAGATTAATATATTTAGTATATTTAATCCAGTAGGAAGATTAAAGTACTGTAAAGTATTGTAGTGGTGATCATGAAAATGGTCAAACAATATTTTTGAATCTGGCACTAAAGAAACAGTACAGTGATAATAGTTATGACTGTCAGAGAGTCAAAAAATAATCATAGACTCACAGAATCAACCAGGTTGGAAAAGACCTCCAAGATCATTCAGTCCAACCAACCACCCAGTCCTAGCCAATCAACTAGACCACGGCAGAAAGTGCCTCAGACAGGCTTTTTTTGAACACCTCCAGGGATGGCGAGTCCATCATCAATGTAGAGAAAATGTACAGAGTACTCCAAATATCATTGAGTAGGAGCAGGAATCTATGACAAACACAGTAGTACAAAGAGAAGGAGAGTATATTAGAAGTGTGAGATGAGAAGAAAGACTTCTATGTTTATGAAATTGTGGGTCATTGAAGCCATGTATCCTCGAAAGATTAAATGATTTCTTTGGCTACATCTGAGGAAGTACTTCCAACAGTAATGCAGTTGTGTAAGATATACCTGTGCAGGCAAAAGAAAAATGAAATAAACCTGAAACTGTGTACTAATAGTCCATCAGGAATTTAAAGGGGTCATAAGGAGTCATTTATAAGGAAAAATAAAATATCTTGTTTTGCCTACTTTATTAAGGGGAAGTCTGAGAAAAGATGTACTATGTTTCAAAACAATGGAGAAAAGAGGAAAAACCTAAGAGAACAAAATATTTGAAGTAAAATAGATTCAGGTCATATATGAAGAAATGCAAGCTCAGAATCAGGGAAAAAAAAAGTATCTAAAAACATAATAGCAGACCAAAACCATTTCAGGTCAAGCAAAAGCATTTCTGAAATGATAATACTGTGTAGCCATTGACCTTACCAGAGCCTGAATGCAGTAGTTCAGAATGTCATTCCCAATAGTCATTACCAATACTGCTGTTATGAAAATATGAGCTGATCACCGGGAGACATAGAGACCAAACACAAGGAAATTATCAAAGAGCTACAAGGAGCCACATGTCAGCTGGCAACCAGTAATTCTCTGTGTCCCTGACCTTTACCCACAGCAAATGAAAGGCTCCTTGACAAGTGAAGCCTTGTTTTGTTGTCACAATAGCCACAAGCCAACTACTTCGTCAGATGTGACCGTATCTCTCAGAAGTATATGCAGTCACAGAAGCACAGCAGATTTCTAAAATACAGGAACATAGAAGTTACAGGTGGCTGGAATTATAACATATCCAAACTAAAATAATTTACAGGCAAATGTCAATTTTAACAACACCCCTAGTTTAAAGAAGAAAAAGGTTCAACACACTGATGTTGGAACTGCCCACTTTCATCCTCCTGAGGTTTTGAAGTGGAAGGCTCTTCTATTTGAGTTTTACTTAGTAGTACAAAAGATTCAGCATTTTAAAAAGTTGAGGTTAAATTTATCTATAGTCAAAATGAATTCTATAGCAATAGTAATAATTGATCATAATTATTGTGTTAATTTAATTGAGATTTGCTGGATTTCTTAGGAGTTTTTCAGTCTAAATCAGGGTTGGAAAAAGATGTTGGCTTAGAGAACTATAATGGGGCTGCAAATATTTCATGATCATCTTTAATTTACCTTTATTTTAATTTACATCTCCTCACTAGAGAGGTCCCCGAAGACTGGAAGCTGGCTAATGTGATGCCCATCCACAAGAAAGGTCAAAAGGAAGAACCAGAAAACTACAGACCTGTCAGCCTGACCTCAGTGCCAGGCAAGGTGATGGAACAGGTCATCTTGAGTGCCATCGCAAAGCACCTACAGGATGGCCAAGGGATCAGGCCCAGCCAGCATGCATTTAGGAAGGGCAGGTCCTGTCTCGCCAACCTGATCTCCTTTCACGATCAGACTACCTGCCTGGTGAATGTGAGGAAGGCTGTGGATGTAGTCTACCTGGACTTCAGCAAAGGCTTTGACACCGTCTGCCACAACAAGCTCCTGGCCAAGCTGGCAGCTTATGGCTTGGACAGATTCACTCTGATATGGGTCAAGAACTGGCTGGAGGGATGGGCCCAGAGAGTGGTGGTGAATAGTGCCACATCCAGTTGGCAGCCAGTCACTGGTGGCATCTCCCAGGGATCAGTGCTGGGCCCAGTCCTGTTCAACATCTTTACTGATGATCTGGATGAGGGGATTGAGTCCAGAATCAGTAAATTTGCAGATGACACCAAGCTAGGAGCAGGTAGGAGAGGGTAGGAGAGCCCTGCAGAGGGACATAGACAGGTTGGATAGGTGGGCAGAGGCCAATGGGATGAGCTCTAACAAGGCCAAGTGCAGGGTTCTGCACTTTGGCCACAACAACCCCAAGCAGCACTACAGGCTGGGGACAGAGTGGCTGGAGAGCAGCCAGGAGGAAAGGGACCTGGGGGTACTGGTAAGTAGTAGGCAGAACATGAGCCACCAGTGTGCCCAGGTGGCCAGGAGAGCCAATGGCATCCTGGCCTGTATCAGGAACAGTGTGGCCAGTAGGACAAGGGAGGTTATTCTCCCCCTGTACTCAACACTGGTCAGGCCACACCTCGAGTACTGTGTCCAGTTCTGGGCCCCTCAATTCAAGAGAGATGTTGAGGTGCTGGAACATGTCCAGAGAAGGGCAATGAAGCTGGTGAGAGGCCTGGAACACAAACCCTATGAGGACAGGCTGAGGGAGCTGGGGTTGTTTAACCCAGAGAAGAGGAGACTCAGGGGTGATCTTATTACTGTCTGCAGCCACCTGAAGAGAGGTTGTAGCCAGGTGGGGGTTGGTCTCTTCTCCCAGACAACCAGCAACAGAACAAAGGGGACACAGTCTCAAGTTGTGCCAGGGGAAGTATAGGCTGGATGTTCGGAGGAAGTTGTTGCCAGAGAGAGTGATTGGCATTGGAATGGGCTGCCCAGGGAGGTGGTGAAGTCACTGCCCCGGAGGTGTTCAAGAAAAGCCTGGATGAGGCACTTAGTGCCATGGTCTAGTTGACTGGACAGGGCTGGGTGCTAGGTTGGACTGGATGATCTTGGAGGTCTCTTCCAACCTGGTTGATTCTATGATTCTATGATGCTATGATTTTATTTGAAGTGACTATTACACTACTTAATTTAAATGCTGACATTATATCACAGCAAGCAAGGTATTGAAAGTAATACAGAAATCCCAGGGCAAGTTTGAACAAGCCATACATTTGCAGTCATTTCTCTCAGCACCAATAGTCCCCAAAAAACAGCAGTACAAAGCTGTGAATTTTTGAACCTGTATTAGCTTCTCTGATATTGCTCACAGTGTGACATCACACAGCAATTTTGCTGGTTTGTCTGAAGGAGTGAGATGAGACCGTGATAATCAGTGAGGCTTAGGGGATATATACGCAAACACTGATGCCAAAATAAATACTTGTGAAACTAGAACCTCAGACTTTGAAATTACTGTTTCCTCTCACCACTTATATCCTGTACTTCTAGCTTTATCTATTTCTGCCTTATTTGCTTTAAAGTGTTCCTCAGCAGGACTGAGTCATATGCAATATTTATAAGTACATCTTGTTGTTAAAGACAAAGTTTTGTTTCCATTAAAGACAGAAAATATGAGCTGGGAATACTTGTGACCATGAATACTTATTTCTGGAAAGTTTATGTTTGTTTGTTGGTTGTTTTTTTTTCCACTGAATAAGACAATCAAATATTACAAACTGAAATATATGCAGTTTATTTTGTCACCAAGTTAAGTGGGGGGAAAAGTATTTACCAGGTGTTTTTTGACAAAACGAAAAGCACATGGGTCACTCTGCAATTGTTCTTGGGACTTTAGAATCACAGAATCAGAGAATCAGTGAGGGTTGGAAGGGACCACAAGGATCAGCTAGTTCCAACCCCCCTGCCATGACCAAGAACACCCTACCCTAGATCAGGTTGGTCACAGCCTCATCCAGCCTGGCCTTAAACACCTCCCTGGGCAACCCATTCCAGGGTCTCGCCACTCTCATATTGAGGAACTTCCTTCTCATGTCCAGTTTGAATCTCCCCACCTCCAGCTTTTCTCCAATCCCCCTAGTCCTGTCACTACCCGACAGCCTAAAAAATCCCTCCCCAGCTTTTTTGAACCTTAGAAACTTTTTAACCTTTTAACCGTAGAACTTAGAACCTTTTTTGAACCTCAGAACCTGTTTGGAACCTTAAAGTCATTTTTTTTCCCAGCCTATAGATTTTATTTAATCAATTGAAAATGTTTTAGACATGGAAATGTTAGACTCAAGACAGATAAGTCATCTACTTGGACTGGCATGGGGAAAAAAAATAACAAAACAAAAAAGCAAAAAATAAATATTAATTCGCAAATCCATCTCCCTTCTACACACTTCAAAGTGATTTTTTGGGATGCTTTTGCTAATTTGAAGATTAACTATGAAACATAAATCTCCTATGGGTATACAATTCTTGTTTCCTTTCCTGTTCATTGCTGAAGCTGAATCTAAGGTAAATTCACAATAGGGAAGGACTGTTGATTTACAAGCTAAACAATTATTCACTTTTGTATTTAACAAAACACTAGTTTGAGTGATTATGTTCTGCCTACCTAATTTCACCTTACAATAACAAAGTGTTTCAACCTCACCTTGCTTATTCATGTGTACATCAGCATAGCAGTAACTTTATCTGCCCATGTGATTAGTCAAATGAATATATATGTTATAAAGGATATAAAAATGCAGATCCCTCTTGCTCCCTTTATTTAACATTTATCAAAAGATGGCTGCATTTCAATGGCAGGCTATTCACTCCTCTAATGAGGGAAGGAGTATAAATCATAGAATCATAGAATCAACCAGGTTGGAAGAGACCTTCAAATTCATCCAGTCCAACCTAGCACCCAGCCCTATCCAGTCAACTAGACCATGGTACTAAATGCCTCATCCAGGCTTTTCTTGAACACCTCCAGGGATGGTGACTCCACCACCTCCCTGGACAGCCCATTCCAATGCCAATCACCCTCTCTGGCAAGAACTTCCTTCTAACATCCAGCCTAGACCTCCCCTGGCACAACTTGAGACTGTGTCCCCTTGTTCTGTTGCTGGTTACCTGAGAGAAGAGACCAACCCCCACCTGGCTACAACCTCCCTTCAGGTAGTTGTAGGCAGCAATGAGGTCACCCCTGAGCCTCCTCTTCTCTGGGCTAAACAACCCCAGCTCCCTCAGCCTCTCCTCGTAGGGTTTGTGTTCCAGGCCCCTCACCAGCTTTGTTGCCCTTCTCTGGACATGTTCCAGCACCTCAACATCTCTCTTGAATTGAAGGGCTCAGAACTGGACAGAGTACTCAAGGTGTGTCCTGATCAGTGTTGAGTACATCTTCATTACTGTTTCCATCAACAGTATGGCTTTCAGTTACAACAAATAAACACATGAAAATAAAAACCTCATTTTAGTGTACTTTCAAAACAAAAAATACACCAAACCCATAAATTAAAAAAAAAAAAAAAAATCATCCCCCCAAAATAACCACTGGTCTGTGAGTCTGATCATAGCTGCCTGGTATGCCTTACTTTATACCACTTCAAATAATTCAGAGATGCAGTTGCATTTACTATGCACAGCACTATGGTGCTGTGTATCCATGTGGAGTTAACAGTTGCAACATCCTACCTTAAAGCTATTAAGATCATTTCCAGAGGCACAGTTCAAAGGAATCTACTCTCTGACTTACTCCTTCCTTTACCGTGGCTGTAAGTAAATGTGACTTACGTTAGAAGGGAACAAACTCTCTGCCAGTATTTCCTGTAGGTAAAATGTATTGACCTGTGACAGCCCAGATCATAATTTATTTTTATTTATACCTTAAACCAACATATCCTTGATTCCCTTACATGGTTATGCACAGTGAGCTAACAAATCATTGTTCCCCTTTTAACAGAGCTAATGACAACTGGGAAAGACAACTTCAAAGTGAAGTTATTGCAACATTGTGTCACACTTTGTGAGAACAATGTTAATTAACACATCACTTTGCATCGTACTGGAAAAATATTGTTATTGATTTCATTAATCTCAATTCATGATATTCGCTTAATGTAAGGTGTGTCTTTTCTGGTACTGATTATTTGACAAAGAAACTGACCTGGATTTTGACTGGAATATTCGTTTATATTCATTTGTACATAATTGCCTTAATTTTAGTGATGACTTCAGTTGCTAACTGTGTGATTGATGGGACTTGTGTCTTCTCTCTGAAGGAGGTGAGCTAAATAAAAGAAGTAGAAACTTACCATTCATGTGTGATATTTTTAGCTGCCTTTAATTACAAGCTAGCTAAATAAGCATGCAAACTTTGCTATGATTGATAGGATCTCTATGCTGTAGTGATTGGGGTTTTTTTGATGTTACAAGGTGCTTGAATCAACAGAGTTCTAAAATTAACTGGAAGCTGCATCCCCAAGAAGACTCAATTCTTACTTAAATTAGCAACGAAGAAGCAACACTTCAATACTCTGGATGTTCTAAATGTATAAGCACACTCCCCCTCTCATAACTGCACACGCAATCTTCATAGCAATTTGCAAAGATGCTATGTAGATGGATGGTGTGTATCCCAACTAGTTAAGAATCAACTATACTTTCTTTTTTAAAACAAAAAAGCTCATGGTTTCAGGAGTTTCCTTCTTCCCTGGAATAAAACATGACCTTCTAAACTTTGTACCAGAGGAAACCAAGACATTCAAATCAAAATCAGGATTACTTTTGTAGTCATGCTTGGCTGTCACCATTTCTGCTTTGTCACTATTCCATGTTTCAGAGTAACAGAGAGGCTAGCCTAAACCTCATAATTCTCCTGTTGGGTACTGATCACAGAGAAGAGAAAAAAAATAACTCTTCTCTTCTATGCTTATCAGAACTCTATGTACTAGTTTGAAGCTAGCTAGAATGTTTTGGTGAAAAGAACTAGATTATAGGCTGTGAAAGGAAAACAGTGGTGATGTCTACTTTCCCTCAGAAGTCTCGCTGAGGAGTTTGGGAAGAAGAAATGAAAACGTTAGATAACACTCTCGCCATTTTCTCTCTCTCTCACTTGGGCTGCTGACTGAGCTGCAGCTCCCTAACCTCACCTTCCACTCACCTTTGCTTCTTAACCTCTTGGCTGAACGTCTATTCTTCCTTAGGACTGGTGTAAGGTTGAGAGGGGTAGGGGGAAGGTGCAGGGGTGGTTGAGAGCCCCTCCTGGGGACTCAGGTTTCTGGGAGGGGAGTTGTGTTTCTGTATTACCTTTTATCTTGTATATTTCTGTATATAACTGTATATGCTGTAAATATCTGCTTGTATGTTGTGCCAGCTGTAAATAAATAGCTTCATTCATATTCCCAGAGCCAGCTGAGACTAGTCTGGGTAATTTTTAAAGTGTGTGTGGGGGGGGGGTGAGAAACACCCAAACCATCACACACTACTGTATTTTAGAGACATGCTGAAAGTAATGACTACTCTTTCATTAAATTGTACACATATGGAGTAAATGTATGATGGTCTTATTGTAATTTGTTGGACTCAGTCACTGTACAGAAGGTGATCTACAAAATTACATTGAAACCTATAGATTGCTGTAGTAATCTTTTATAGTAATTTATATGTTTTGATGAAATTTTCTTAGTGATCAGTATAATTTCTCATTCATTCACTATTTCAAACCATGTCACATTGTTCATAAAATCCAACTAAAATTTATGTTGAGAGTAGTGCTAGAGAGGTGACTAGAACTTCAAAAGAGTAATTTCTTAATCCAAGATGACCTTTAAGAAAAATACTCTCAAATGAAGTTATATTTCTTAGTGGTTCTATGAATAGTTCTTCTCTGTGGGTTGACTGTTGCTGTAGTTGCTGGAACAAACTTCTTTGTGTATACATTGTAGGGTGTAAGTATTTCATACCAAATTTCTGGTGTTGTGCCATAGTTCTTCTCTGGATGTATTTAGTATCAGAGTAAAAAAGGTATGGTTTTGCCCATAGCATGGCTGCACCAAAGAACCTTTGAAACCGTAAGCAATTAGCTACATACTGGAGTAAATCCATTCAAATGCAGTCAAAATAGAGCAGAACAGTACCAGGAAGCACTAGAACATTAATACTATTATTATTTTACCAGTAAGAATTGTATATAGTGGAAACACTGCACAATAGAGACAGAATAGTCTTTTTTGTATTCCCTGGATGGATAAGCTGACTATATCACAGCTACAAGAAAGAGTTCACAGACAACACATGCTGTACTGTGTAGCTTCCTTTATGCTACTTCTTTTCTGGTGATTGCCGCGTGTTAGCTATTATTAATGTCATTACTATTAAATGATTAATCATTTAAATAAAACCTAAATGAATCCACATACTTTTATATTAAAAAAAAATCTTAGTTTATTCTTAAAGCATTTGCTAAAATTTTAATTTGTTAAACAATTAAAATATTACATTACTAATAGCCTCAAACCCAAGAGTAATTAGTAATGAATGTTCTTTAGAGGCTGATTTATCGCAGTAAGCAGAAGCTTTTTACTCAACTGCAAGTGCAATAATGGCATTTTCACCTCTTCATATACTTTGTTGTCTATTACTTGCCTGTATTAGTTCAGGCATATCGAAAGTGGTCAATGGAACTATACCAGTTTCTTTAATCTGCAAATCTGGCACTAAATATCCAATATTGATTCACACATATGTTTCTGTCCTTTGAAAGTGAGAGAAGCATCTGTCAATGAAACTTGAAGCCAAGTGTTTACAAACATTTTCTTCTTCTTGGGTAGCAGTCATCAGTGTCAGGTTTTGAGCAGGTATACAAAGGAAGTTTTATGAAAATATCTGGACAGCTTCTGAATAGTTTCAAACTCTCCTGAGACTTTCAACTTCAGAACTTTGTCATACTGCTGAAACATTTGTTTTGATTTGGAAAAACAAGATTTCAAAGGTATACCTAAATCTTCTTCCATTTCTTAGAATCATAGAATCAACCAGGTTGGAAGAGACCTCCAAGATCATCCAATCCAACCTATCACCCAGCCCTATCCAGTCAACTAGACCATGGCACTAAGTGCCTCAGACAGTCTTTTCTTGAACACCTTCAGGGACGATGACTCCACCACCTCCCTTGGTAGCCCATTCCAATGCCAATCACTCTCTCTGTGGAGAATTTCCTCCAAACATCCAGCCTAGACCTCCCCCTGCACAACTTGAGACTGTGTCCCCTTGTTCTGTTGCTGGTTGCCTGGGAGAAGAGACCAACTCCCATTTGGCTACAGTTTCCCTTCAGGTAATTGTAGACAGCAATCAGATGCTTTACCTCTGCAGAACATTTTTAACTCATCATCATAAAGGCATATAAAAGAACTAATTTTTACTAGCAGATTTTGATGGTGAGATTGAATCCAGTTTCAAGAAACCCCAACCAAGCTAATTCCAAGAGAAATTTTGCAATAATATTGGTCTCACCTGTGGGGTTTTTTTTCAGTGTGATAATTTCCATGTGCATCTCAAGACACAAAAGCAATGTCTTACATGACATTTATATTTGTAATTTATTTCCTATTGTGACACATGAACATTATAAATAAATATATCTCTATAAAGAAATCTGCTAAATAAACATCCTGCAGCCTGAACGTGGCTATGATAAATATTGTAGGCAACTTCAGAAATTTTCCCAACAAGGGTTTGTTGACTTGACTTTGACAAGAGCTACTGATAAGACAGTGCTGGGTAGGACAGATGCAATATGAATGTTCACATTGTAAAGGAAAAAAATCAATTATCTGTGGGCATTTAATTTTCATGTTTAAGCTGTAGGAAAGGTAACCCAGAAACAACTATAAGATGTAAAATCATAATCTCTTTAAATCATTAATTTCATAATCTGGCAGATCTTTCTTGTGACACGCTGCACGGTCTACAACTGACAGTGAGACTAGAAGTACTGATGCCATTAAACCAAGAAGAAGGAAACCCCAGAAAGTAGATTGTGCTTAAAACTCAATCAGCTGTTTCATACATCTTATCTGACAAATATTTTCACAGGCTCACAGAAAGGATAAGATAAGAAGGGACCTCTGGATATTGTGTAGTCCAACCTCCCTACTTAAAGAGTCACCTGAAGTAGGTTGTTCAGAAGTCTAGTTGAGTTTTGAATATCTGCAAGAGTAGATTCCACAATCTCTTTGGACTATCTGTTCCACTATTAATCACTCACAGTAAATGGTGTTTGCTTGTGTCTGAAGGCTATTGCACAAAGAAGCATCTTACATTTGCTCTGTCCTCTTATGTATCTTCTTTTGATGAATCCTAGTTCTCATACTGAAAATGACAGTAAGTAGTAAGTAATTTTTCACCATTCATACTACTATCTTTTAGGAAATTCCTCACTATGTTCCCCCAGGTTCCTTTCCAGGAAGATTATATCTAGACTATTCAACTACTTCTTCTAGAGATGGTTAACTATATGGTTGACACAACAGCTTTTGTCCTTTGAACTTTTTCTACTTTTAACATACGCTACACACACTATTCAAGTCATCAACAAATAACAAATTTATAAAGTGGAACATTTTTCTCTCTATAAATTTATTAATAATTACTGCAGTTTAATTTGTGGGTTTGAATGTTTCTAATGACTGATCTGACACCTTCCTGGTCTCTGTTTGAGAAGCAAATATAAACACATAAAATAACAATTTGTGTCATCTAGAGATGTCCAATAGTCATGGACTGAAACATATGAAAGTGCTCCTGCAAGTAAAAAAAGTGTTTGAGCAAAGGCATCTAGACATACACACACCATATACATATATACATAAATACACACACACACATATATATATACACATATATACACACACACATATATATATGGACTTCACATATCAATACATATCTCAAATCAGTAATGTATGAATTTAAAAGTTTACTTTAGAGTACTAATAAGTTCATTAACACTACAATATTACAGAACTGTGAGAGAGGAAATCTCTTTTGTATTTTTCTATTTATTTTTCTTAATATTCCTGTCTGGCCTAATAGAAGAACAGAATGCATGACAAAAAGAAATTCTTAAGTAAGTTATTTGATTGTTTTAGTTAATATAGTGGCTACAAAAAGTGCTCTGCTGACTGAAGACTGTTTATTCACAAAACAGTTAAAACTCATAACCTCGTCTTATTGCTGCCCCAGCATTTCTATTGCCGAGGCAGAGAGAAACCCCCAGAGGCCTCAGATTTCGTGTTCATTTCTATGACAGTGGGTCAGCTAAGAAGCCTATTTCACATCTTTTTGCCCTCTGCTTTTTGATCTTTTTTTCTCTGTAAAATGTGATGCAAGTGAATAACATCTAAGAGAAAAAGAAGCAATGAGATAGAAAGCAAATGTTGGTCAAAGAGGGAATATATTCATGTGTTTTTTTCAGCTAATATATTTCATATGTTTTTGGCTAAGTCTACCAGAACTTTAGCATTATGTTTCTTGAGATATCTTCTTAAGGCAAGCATGCCTGAGGTGCCTGCTTAATTATTCTGCTGGTTCAGAAAGCCTGAGGTGAGCATGGGTACTTGTGTACTCATTCATCTCTAATTATCAAATCCAGAGTTGGATGCTAACTAATTCTGTTTGTGTACAAATTCCTCCAAACAGATTTGAGCCCTAACACTATGTAAAAAAATCACAAGGAAGACATAAATAAACTGTCAACCATATGCAAATCAGCACCCCAGGGGAGTAAGAAGACCAAAACTAGTAACACCACAACATGAAGAACAAGTTTTAACTGAGCAGCCAAACTGAAATTCTGCAAACTAAATTGATGAATGCCCTAGGAAAGTCAGAAAGCAGCAGACTGTAGTGAGATGCATAACGCTGTACTCTTAAACTTTGAGATCTAGTTGTTAAAACTACATTCAACAACAAAATAAAAAGAATGTATGCAATGCAGAGGGAATGGCTTGATGTATGGAGATGCTCAACATAACAATGGAGAACAGGTTTAGCAATGGAGAACAGTTTTACAAGTCACCATTGCAAGTAAAACAAAAGGGTCACATTTTGGACCTGTGGATCTGTGAAGCCACATCAACACATTTCTAATTACTATACCCTTAATAGGCATGCTTTGTCTTCAGAGACTAAATATTTTGCTAAAAAAAAAAAAAATCCAAACAAAAAATCCCAAACCTAAGACCTGCAAACCCAGCAACAAAAAAACCCTCTCTAGAATAGAAACACAGGTCCTTGTTCATTATTCCTCATAGGTTGATGTTTAATTGATACTTAGTATATTAGATATCCTATAGCACAGATCTCCCTTATGGTCCTGGTTCATAAGATGAGTTTATTGAAGGGATAAGTTCAGTCCATCTAGGACCTGGATCATCCTTTAGAATCATAGAATCATAGAATCAACCAGGTTGTAAGAGACCTCCAAGATCATCCAGTCCGACCTATCACCCAGTACTGTCCAATCAACTAGACCATGGCACTAAGTGCCTCAGCCAGTCTTGTCTTGATGGGCTCCACCACCTCCCTGAGCAGCCCATTCCAATGGCAAACCACTCTCTCTGGGAAGAACTTCCTCCTAACATCCAGCCTATACCTCCTCCAGCACAACTTGAGACTGTGTCCCCTTGTTCTATTGATGGTTGCCTAGGAGAAGAGACTGACCCCTGCCCGCCCACAGCTTCCCTTCAGGTAGTTGTGGACAGCAATGAGATCACCCCTGAGCCTCCTCTTCTCCAGGCTAAACAACCTCTCTTCCTGGGACTATAGGGGAGGTACTAACACTGACCATTCACTTCAATTTGGTCACCTTGGTGTTTAAAATTAATAGACCTACTTCAAGAATTTAGATTGTAATTTCGAAAGAATATTTGCACTTAGCTCTTTCTTTAGAATGAACCAAGACATTTCATTACTTTCTCACAGAGAAGATGATTGATACTATTAAGGTTTTTTGAAAGTGGTAATCAGACACTCCACTTAAGTCCATCAGCAAAAGACACAGGCATTGAGAATGAGGTACAGTACTACTGCTTAACGTGAATTGCAATTGAAGAATTAAGTAGATAACAGCAGCATACACAAATAACGTGGGATTTATTTCTGATTTATGATAAAACTAAGCATTCCATCTGATGAAGTACAATTACTTGATAATTTTAGTCTTAAAGTCTTCAGTGAAATTGAGAAAGCATTGTCTCTCAGCTTGTAAGTCTTTATAAAACCTAATCCAATCCTGAAGATTCATGTATCAACGTTGGGGTTTTATTTTGCATGTGGGGAAAAACAGGCTTCAAGCCAACTTCCCAGTGTACCTTAAATTATGGGAAAGCAAAGTGGGGGGAAAAAAAGGGGGAAAAAAGGGGGGAAAATGTTTAATGGTTCAAATTCTCTCCTGAAAAGCAAAATAGAAATGTTATTAGGGCTAAAGTCTCTAGCCACAGAATACACACCTATGTGTCTATTAGTACTTGATCAACTACAAAGAAAGCAAAGGGATAAGAATAATCAATCCATTAAGCAGTACAAAATATTCACTTTCCTCTCTTTGTGAATATACAGGGGTAATTTAATCCAAAATATTTTGAGTAGCAGTTAGATATAATTGCCATTATAAAGCTTTCCAAAAGTGTCAGTTTTTGCCAAATGGAAATAAATAACTAGTTGATATATAAATATGAATGTATACACATACACAGAAATTTATGAGATTTTCTAACATCTCTGCTTTGAATAACATTATGGAAAGATGATGTAAATCAGTGTAACTACACCAATATACATCTGATAAAACCCTGTTATTCTGTTCTATTCTAGCACATACGTGGGAAACACATACAAATCAACATTTGCTATCTTCACAAACACCTTATTCAGCCACAGGAAAAAAGCTTTCACCTGTCAAGATCAGATTTTTTTTTATTACAGATTTTCACAGTATATATAAATATATAACTCAATATATTTTTCTCAGTGAATCAGAAACTAGGGAACAATATTATCATCTGTCTATATAGGGAAAATCTCCCCTGGAGCATGACCTCAGCCTAGCCACAATTGCAGAGTGCCCTTTGACGAGTGAGACTCCAAATAAGTTCTGGAGGATGTGTTGATGAGGATTGCACCGTGTAACTTATTTATGAGACTTTTTGTACGTAGCAAAGGGCAAAGAATAATGAAACAATGTTGCCGTGGTTCATTCAGGTACATTCTTTTTCATAGACTTGGAGAGAGCTTTCAAGCAAAGGCTAATTCGTGAGTGTGAAGAAATGAAGCACTGAAAACAGCCAAGAAGCAAACTATAAACAACTTTTAAGCACCGCTTCAAAGTGAAACAATAAAACTGCATTCTTTTTCTTTTCACTGTTCAGCTACCATGTTGAAACATTTTAAGTAGCGATGAAAACAGCAGGTAAAAATGGGCTAAGAGCATTTGTAACTGTCTCTGCTGCTAGCCTAGTGGCCAGTTGACAACTAAGCCACACCTGCTCACTGTGTCTCTTTTCCACACTTAATTCTGGACCAATAACTCCATTTCCAAAGAACCTCGAGATCTTGAAATGAAAACAGGATCATTACAGCTTCATATTTTTAGGATTGTAGTTCTTTCTACTTTTCCATTATTCAGGGAAGCACAGACTATTTTTTTTAATATATTTTAACTCCATTCACCATCATTTGACTCTGTCTGCATGATGGTTTGGGTGCTACCACCCCTCCACACATACTTTGGAAATCACCCAGACTAGACTCAGCCAGCTCTGGGAATTGAATGAAGCTTATTATTTACAGCTTAGCACAATAGACAAGCAGATATTCACAGTATATACAGTTACATACAGAAATATGCAAGGTAAAAGGTAATACAGAAACACAACAGCCCTCCCAGAAACCTGAGTCTCCAGGAGGGGCTCCCAACTGCCCCTTCACCTTCCCCTTACCCCTCTCAACCTTACCCCAGTCCCAAGGAAGAATGGAGGTTTGGCCAGGGGGTTAGGAAGCAAAGTGGATTGATCAGTAAAATGGCAGAGAAATGGAGGGTGAGGTTAGAGAGACAGATGCAGCTCGGAGCTCCCCAGCAGGAGAAGTAGAGTGCCTTATCTATGTTTGGATTTTTGCTTTTATGCATCTCAGTAAGCCTAAGAGTGAGGCAGATATCAGCCTTGTTTTCCTTCCACAGCCTGTAATCTAGTCCTTCTCACCAAAACATTCTAGCTAGGCTCAAACTAGCACAGTCTGCTAATTCTTCTTGTAATAAAAAGAGAGGTGGCTGGATAAAAATACTTTTAGCACAAAAATCTTTGAAAAAAAAAAAAAGAAGGAAAATTCCTGGTTTACTATATGCATATGTTTGTACTCATGAATAATGAGTAAATGAGCAACTAACAACCACCTACACCCATGTAAAACTTTTGACATTGTCCTGTGTGATATCCTTGTCTCTAAACTGGAGATTCATGAGTTTGATAGATGGACCATTTGGTTAAGGAAATGGATGGATAGTTGCACAGCTGAAGATTTGTGGTCAATGGCTCAATAGTCAAGATGGAAGCCAGCAATAAGTACAGTTTCTCGAGGTCCCTACTGGGACCAGCACTGTTTAGTGTCTTTGACAGTGACATATACAGTGGGATTCTGTGTACCTTAGAATCATAGAATCATAGAATCAAGCAGGTTGGAAGAGACCTCCAAGATCATCCAGTCCAACCTATCACCCAGCCCTATCCAGTCAACTAGACCATGGCACTAAGTGCCTCAGCCAGGCTTTTCGTGAAGACCTCCAGGGACGGTGCCTCCACCACCTCCCTGGGCAGCCCATTCCAATGGGAAATCACTCTCTCTGTGAAGAACTTCCTCTTTACATCCAGCCTAAACCTACCTTCAACAAGTTACCTACAACACCACCAAATTCTGTGTTGTGGTCAATAAGCTAGAGGAAAGAAACAGCATCTAAAGGGACCCTGACAGGCTCAAGAGGTGAGTCTGTGCAAATTGCATAAAAGTTGACAAGATCACATACAAGGTCCAGCAACTGCAACTGGGTCAGGACAACATGCTGGACTTCAAGGGAGGATCAATGTAAATGCATGCTGGGAACAGAATGGACTGAGAGTAGACCTGAGAGGAAGAACTTGGGGGTACTGGTTTGTGAGGAACTCCACATGATGCAGCAACGTGCACTCGTACCCCAGAATGCCAACCACGTTCCATGCCGCATCAAAAGAAGCATGGCTGGTGCATCAGGAAGTGATTCTCCCCTTCTGCTCTGCTCCCCTGAAACCTCACCTGGAGTACTGCATCCACTTCTGGGGTCCCCCCAAAAAAAACAGGGACTTGATTGAATGAGCAGGCTGAAACCTACTAAGACTGACTGAGCTGGGGGTTGCTCAGCCTGGAGAAGGCAGTGGCTCTGGGGAGACCTTGCAGCAGTCTTCCAGTACTTAAAGGGGATCTACAGGATAGCTGGAGAGGGACTCTTTATCAGAGACTGTAGTAGTAGAATGAAGGGTAATGGTTTTAAAACATTTACAAAGAACTTCTTTACTCTGAGAGTGATGACACATGGGAACTTGATGTTCAGAAAAGCTGCAGATTCCCTCTCCTTGGAAGTGTTCAAAGGCCAGATTAGACTGGGCCTGATCTAGCAGAAGGTGCCTCTGCCCACAGCAAAAGGGTTGGAATTAGATTATCTTTAAGGTCCTTTCCAATCTAAACCATTGAATACAATGCATATAACTTAATAGAATGTATTTTTTAATATATTTGAAATTTTTCATTGTTTCAGAAACATATTTTTTATGAACATAGAATATTTTGCATTAATATTTGGTTTGGTTTGTAGATTGCAGCATATAAAACCAATAATAAAATAAAATCTTTCTCTGGTTTACTTGGACATATTAAAAAAAAATCTCACCTCTTTTGTTCCAGTTATAGAGGATGACAATTGTCTAACAGTTTGAAGAGATTCCCACTTTCGTTGTTATAACTATGGAACTATGAAAGTCTAGATCACATTTCCAAAAGCCCCCAATTCCATCTCTTACATTGTATTTCCTCTCTGACTTGGAGTTCAATAAATTAAGAATGTAAATGTGGAAAAAAAACAACAGAAGGAAAAAACCTTCATGTTGCATACCCAAGTTTAGAAAAGAGCAACAGAAAATTAAAGCAGTATAGCTAATATTAGAATATTCAGCATTACCTGAATGAAATCTGTACCTTCAAGCCTTCTGGCTCGAGGTCTCAATACACTTCAGGATTAAGTTTCCAATAGACCTCATCTGTCACTGGTGCCCTGGGGTAATCTCATCAGATAAAATCAAGGTGGATTGTCACCTACACGGTCTGTGTGAGGTTCAGAATATCTGAAGAAATTAATTGCTAAAGTAACCCTATTTGGAACTGCATGGGGTTTCGTTTGTTTCTTTCTTTCAAGGCCATCCTCCAGAGGTGACATCCTGATTAGAAAGCTTCTGGCCAACTTCATCTTGATGCAGAGTTCACACTTCTGAAAATATTAACTGCTAAAACTTCCCTTGGATTGGATTCAGAGCTGTGAAATAATTGTAGACCAAATGTAACAGAAATAGGACACAAAGAAAAAAGTCTGCAATATTTCTGCTCTCAGACACAATGGCTGTAGATGAGCAAGTAGCTCGAAATGCAAATTAATGCAGTGATATCTTTTGTAGCAACCATGTTAAAAACATCAATTCTGAAGTCCTTGCTCTCATTTTAATAGCATAATATTCTACGCAGGAGTACTGTATCTTTTTTATTAGATATAATCTTACATGTACATTGACCAATATATTTTTTAACATAGTGTCTTTTTATTATGCTATATTATGATTTCATTTCAGAAATATAATGACTATAAAATATCATCTTGGAGAGATGAAAATTCATTCGGTTAGGATAACATTTGTGTTTGCACACAGTAGACTTAATTAGGATCAGCCCTACAATTCACATCATTTCAGATTAGGAAAACCAGATCCATTACAATCCTACTGGTTTCGGTATTTCATGGTAGCATTATAGCAGAATATTGTCCATTACACTATATCTAAGTGAAGGTAAATATGACATTTCTTTTTACACTACCAAAACACAGATATTTAAGACCTCAGGATTTAATAATAATACTACTGATAAAAAGTGAGAGTTAGGAAAAAAAATGTAGGAGATACATTGATCTCAATAGCAGGTCGTACAATTACTAACAGAAACATCTGAATTGTTTGTTGACTCCTATGGTATACACCAATCAGACTACACTCAAGTACAGAAAAGAAGATACCTATCTATTGACCTAATAGAAACTCTACTGTAATTGTGACTTCCCTTTCCTTCTGTCAAAAGTTTGGGTTTTTTCTAATTTGTCTCTCTGTAACTTAGAATCATAGAATGGTCTAGGTTGGAAGGGACCTCAAGGATCATCCAGCTCCAAACCCCCGCCGCAGGCAGGGACACCCTCCACTAGAGCAGGTTCCTCAAGGCCTCATCCAACCTGGCCTTAAATACCTCCAGGGAGGGAGCAGCCACAGCCTCCCTGGGCAACCTGTGCCAGTGTCTCACCTCCCTCGCTATAAAGAAATTCCTCCTAACATCCAGTCTAAACCTCCCCTCTTCTAGTTTAAACCCAGTACCCCTCATCCTGTCATTACAAGACCTTGCCAATAGTCCCTCTCCAGCCTTCCTGTAGGCCCCCTTCAAATACTGGAAGGCCACTATAAAGTCTCCTTGAACTGGGGCTCTTCTTCAGACTGAAGAGCCCCAACTCTTGTAGCCTGTCCTCATAGCAGAGCTGCTCCAGTCCTCTGATCATCTTTGTGGCCCTCCTCTGGACTCGCTCCAACAGTTCCATGTCCCTGTTGTGTTGGGGACTCCAGAACTGCACACAGTACTCCAGGTGGGGTTTGATGAGAGCAAAGGGGGAAAGTCACCTCCCTTGCCCTGCTGGCCACACTTCTCTTGCTGCAGCCCAGCACACAGTTGCTGTCTGGGCTGCATGTGCACACTGCCAGGTCACGTTGAGCTTTCATCAACCCAGACCCCCAGGTCCTTTTCCTCAGGGCTGCTCTCCAGCCATTCGCCATGCAGCCTGTACCTGTGCCTGGGATTGCACCAACCCAGGTGCAGGACCGTACACTTGGCCAGGTTGAATGTCATGAGGTTGGCTTGGGCCCACCTCTCCAGCCTGTCCAGGTCCCTCTGGCTAGCATCCCTGCCCTCTAGCTTTCTGCTTAACCATGTCATGACATGTGGCTTACAGCAGGACTGGAAATGAATGACTCAATCTCTGAAGAGCCTAAGTAAATAAATAAATAAATAAATCCCCACACAAGGTAAAAGGTCATTTTATTATACTGTTACCTGTGAGAGCATTCTTGAGATTTGATCTCAGTAGCTTTTCAGAATATGCAGATAAACTTAGGTGCTTTCCATGATGGTCCTTGGAGGGAAATACTGAGAGAGATGTCTATTTTTTCACAAGGACTCAGAAAAGATTTGTAGAAAGTGATCCAGGGCTTGTTCAGGGAAAACGATGCAAGAAATTACTTAAAAGTAAAAGCTAAAAAAGAGAACAGCAATCCATTTTTGAAACAAAGCCATAACCTTATCTAATGCAACTTCAACTTTGCTACAGAATGACAGAACTACAGAATTCAGAGTGGTTTAGGTTGGAAAGGAACTTAATAATAAAATAATTCCACCTCCCCTACCACAGGCAGGGACATCTTCCACTGGACTAGGTTGCTCAAAATCTTTTCTTCTTAATATCTAAAACTTTTTCAGCTTGAAATCATTATCCCTTGTTCCATGACTGCAGTCCCTAATAAAGAGTCCTTTGTCCACAAACAGGTCCAGCAGGGTATCTTCCCTTGCTTGCTTCCAGCTGTATCAAGAATTTATTTGTCACACATTCTGGGCAACTCTCGGACCATTTCTTCTCTGTGTGTTGCATTTCCAGTAGACAACTGATAGATTGAAGTCTCTCAAAGATAAAGGCAAGTGATTGTAAGATTTCTCATAGCTACTTCTAGAATATTTCATCTGCTGGGTGGTCTATAACAGACTCTCCACCATGTTATTTTCCCTATTCACCTCCCTCTTGATTCTTATCCACAAACACTCAACTCTATTGTTACCATCAACAAGCTCCAGACAACCAAAACACTCTCTAACATACAACACTACCCACCACCTGTCCTCCCTTGCCTTTCCATTCTGAAGAACTTATAGCCATCCATTGCAGCACTCATAATGTGCATGAATTAGGAGGGATATAGCTCAGTCATCTGAATAAATACTCAGTGATTAATTTTTTCCAGTTGGATGAAATCTATTGAGAGGAAACAAGGATAGGACTGGGAATGCTCTCATTTTTACTTTTCTATTAGGAACAGCTTATCTCTTTAAGTTACTTTGGGTTCCAAACTAGGGTTCTTGTGCAGCACTGATGACAAATTGCTGGCAAAGTAGAGTTTAAATTTTATGTTCCAGTTTAGAGCTGTAACCTGTGGTGTCATGTGCTCAGACTCCTTGTAGTTGGCTTATTAGTCTATAGTAGCTCTCCAAATCCCCTAAAAGCTGTCATGACATCTTGAAATCACATTAGCCAACTCTATTTTTCTGTCACCAAGGTAATTACAAGCAAAAGACTATGTATTGCACCATTGTAGTCATTTCATACCTGGCTGCCTTTGGAACACCTTACTGAATGAGACTTGGTCTTGGGCATTTGTTGCTCATTCATTTTACCAATTTGTTCCTACTTCTCTTCTACTGACACTTTGATTTGAGAAGGTCTGTCATGGTAGGCCTAAATAGGTTTATAAATGTCCTGGCTTGCCCAGACATGTTCTTTTGCTCTCTCTCTCTCTGTTGTGGGGAGAAGCAGCCATGGGAAAGAGGACAAAGAACCTGGAGCCACTGAGTCTGAGGACTCTGGCTTGCCCAGGCTTGTTTTGCTCCTGTTTACATCCTGTGGTAAACAAGGTACATACGATTGGCTTTTGCCTGCCTCATGCAAGGCCTATGTTTCCCCAGATTTGGGTGAAGCAAGCCCATGACTTTGACTAATATGGTCAAGCTCAGCTAACTGCCATTCTGATTGGTTTTTCTGTGTCCAAAGGCCAAATAAGCTCCAGGCCAAGCTGGCAGCCCATGGCTTGGACAGATTCACTCTGATATGGGTCAAGAACTGGCTGGAGGGATGGGCCCAGAGAGTGGTGGTGAATGATGCCACATCCAGTTGGCAGCCAGTCACTGGTGGCGTCTCCCAGGAATCAGTGCTGGGCCCAGTCCTGTTCAACATCTTTTTTGATGATCTGGATGAGGGGATTGAGTCCAGCATCAGTAAATTTGCAGATGACACCAAGCTAGGAGCAGGTGTTGATGTGTTGGAGGGTAGGAGAGCCCTGCAGAGGGACCTGGACAGGCTGGATGGGTGGGCAGAGGCCAATGGGATGAGATCTAACAAGGCCAAGTGCAGGGTTCTGCACTTTGGCCACAACAACCCCAAGCAGCACTACAGGCTAGGGACAGAGTGGCTGAGAGCAGCCAGGCAGAAAGGGACCTGGGGCTACTGGTAGATAGTAGCTGAAGATGAGCCAGCAGTGTGCCCAGGTGACCAAGAGAGCCAATGGCATCGTGGCCTGGCTCAGGAGAAGTGTGGTCAGCAGGACAGGGGAGCTTATTCTGCCCCTGGACTCAACACTGGTCAGGCCACACCTCGAGTGCTGTGTCCAGTTCTGGGCCCCTCAATTCAAGAGAGATGTTGAGATAGTGGAACATGTCCAGAGAAGGGCAATGAAGCTGTCCTGTGAGGAGAGGCTGAGGGAGCTGGGGGTGTTTAGCCTGGAGAAGAGAAGACTCAGGGCAGACCTCATTGCTCTCCACAACCACCTGAAGAGAGGTTGTAACCAGGTGGGGGTTGGTCTCTTCTCCCAGGCAACCAGCAACAGAACAAGGGGACATAGTCTCAATTTGTGCCAGGGGAGGTATAGGTTGGATGTTAGGGGGAAGTTCTTCCCAGAGAGAGTGATGTGCCATTGGAATGGGCTGCCCAGGGAGGCAGTGGAATCACTGTCACTGGAGGTGTTCAACACAAGACCTGATGAGGCACTTAGTGCCACGGTCTAGTTGATTGGATAGGTCTGGGTGCTAGGTTGGACTGGGTGATCTTGGAGGTCTCTTCCAACCGGGTTGATTCTATGATTTTATTCTATGATTAGTCTTGGGCTGTATTGATAAAAAGAGATAAGCAGGTAACACAGTGTGCTCTGCTGTTGTATTTGTTCTTGCTTGATGTTGTCACCACTGCTCTCTACAGTCTATATGTAATTTACAGGCTACATGATCTCAAGACTCTTGATACTTTCATCATTCTCATCATGCATCAACTATGTCTAAGTAAAAATGAGCAACAAGGTTACCAGAAGGTAACATGAACAAGGTATATAGCTATAAAGAGATTTGGGGAAGTCAAAGGCAAAAGGGGATGAATACAGCAGATGCGTCAACAGTCAGGCGGAGGAAATTCACATGAGTTTCATTTAACTCTAAAAGATCCCCCTTTGAGTCCACTCTGCTTCTTGAAAATTAGCAATTATTTTGTACAGTCAAACAAAAAAATGAGTATTCTTCCCTCCTTGTAAGTTAAAGTTTGTCAGATGCAAGAGGAAAAAAAGTGTTTTTAATAGAGCAGCTTGAAGAATAACCTTTAGTAAAGAGAATACTTTGGTGTCTTGCAACTACAAAGCTTTGCCACACAAAAGATAGTCAAATTCCACATTTCTAGTATTGCTCTAGAGTTCAAATAAAGGATTTATGCAGTCCCTTACTTTCCCTTAGAAAGTTAACTTATCTTGCTTACACATTTCTTATCATTATTTACTTTGTAAATATGATTTTTTCTTTTTCCTAGATAACATTAAATTCATTAATTCTTTAGATATTTAACTTTTTGTACAGCAGTACAATACCAGTTGCTTATCAGCTTAGTGCAAGAGACCCCTCAGCTGAAAATTAATTTGAGGGAGATTGCCAGATTTTTTTTTCTTTTTTCAACTGTTTATAAATGATAAAGCAAATAAACAACTCTTTAAATATCTGTGCTTAGCATTTCGTTCTCTTGAAACATTTTATGCACCTAAGCACAGTATCGTACACCGATGATTACAAATAATTTTAGTCTGATGCACTCTCCACACTGAAATTCAGTTCTTCCCAATTTAATGTAGTTTGTTTTGCATGTAAAAGGGACTGAGTAGCAACCTGTCCGGCTCATAGTTATAAAATACAGCCTGCACAGAATCACAGAAGAAGATGATTTAAAGATCCATTGTCTGCTTTCTGGTTTCAATGATTAAAACTTAAACCTTTTTGGCACAGATTTTGGTGTGTTGACTGAACAGAAGAGTTCTGCCCATAAGCACCATCCTCTGTGAGGGAAATAGAGTTATCTATGATCTCCATCTATGTAGTAAGCATGCTTTTTGTTCATGTTTTTGTTTGGTTTGGATTTTGGTTGTATATATAATATTATATTGTATTACATATAAAATATATTAAATACTATATCCTATATAATATGGTATATTATATTACTATATAATATATTAGATTACAATTTTCAAAGGCAATAGGCAGAATGTGATGGTAAATAATTTTGATCAGTTGCATGAAAATAAACTTTGAAAAAAAACTATTTGTGTGCACACCTAGGCTTTTTTTATTGTAGGAGAGTGCTAAGCAAATTTGGAATCGATCCACATATTTTTCAAGTTATCAATTGCCTGAAAATTTATATCAGAAAAATAAATTATTTACTCTCTGACATTCCTGCTATATTTTAAAACAGTTGCTGATTTAGTGTGGCTTAGCAGACCTTTGTTTTTAAAAGAAATCATTAATATTTTATGCTAATAATCTAGGAAAAGAATCAGGATTGAATTTTTTTTTCAAGTTAAAGAGTATTTTTTTTCTAGCAATGAAATCAAAGGGGAGGGGACATGACACTTTAAACTCTATTTGAGCATGCATGTAGATTAGTAGGTTCTGTCTTGAGATGTAACAGAGTAAACAGAACATAAGAAATTACTGAACTTGATGTGAAAAATGACTGGCTGAAAGAGTTGACAAATATGACAGAGTCACGACAGCTGAATGAATTTCACATATAGTTAAAGGGGAATAATGTGAGAAACGGTTGAACTTTACAGATAACCTAATGGAAGCTATAGATAGCTTTTGGGGATCAGTCAGGTAAGACCAGTTGGGCAAACATAACCAACCAGTAGTACCATAAGTGACTTATGTAATAAAGTTAGAAATATTAAATTTGGATATTATTGGAACCAAAGTGGGTCTTTTGGAAAAAAGGGACAGGTTCATTAACTGATCAGGGACAAGGATAGAACAAGTGAGGGATAAAGGTATATCAGGAAAAAAATATCCCTGGGAAAATGGAGAGAAAAAGGAGACTGAGGGGGAATGTAGCACATTTGGTTGGTCTCTGCCTTTTCTAGCCCTGGTTATTACACTCTATCTTGCCTTCTTCATGAATTCTGTTCCATGGTTGCATGTGCACATGTATGTGTGTGCATGTTCTCCTGGCAAACTTTGAGCTGTGCTGTCCAGCGGGAGAAATCAGACACTGGAAAGACCAAAGGTAAGAACTTAAATTAGATGAAGGGGAACAGAGTCAGTGCATGGGGTCTGGATAGAGTTATATTTGGGGCAGAGCCTGCAGGTTGCTCAAATGAGTACATTGCTATTGTTTCAAATCTGAGTTCTGTGGCCAATGTGCAAAACCCATCTGGTGCATAGTCAAGGTATTTCTTTTATTCGAGTTCTGCAAAGAGAATGTTGCCATGTGATAATTCTACAAAGCTAGCACACTGGTTGAAATTCACTGCAGATATCTATACAACAGAATATATTAGCTATGTCAGATGTTAACACCTACTAACTAACCTTTGCTTAGTTTCTTGCTTCATTTTGAAGACACAACTTCTTCTAAATTCTCCATATATGCTCAGTGGGCATTGAGGTTATATAGGTAGGGGATTTCTGTAGCTAGGAGGTATGGTTTTTTCACACTATGGTGACAGTATAATCAGCTTAAAGCAACTAAAAGTTACATTTGGTTTTATCACCTATCAATGTCTATGGTCACTCATGCTGTTACATTTCCTACCCAAAGCTTATTAAAAAAAACACCTGAAATTCATGCCAATAACAGTTAACCTAGAGACTAAATACAGCTTTCTGTTTTCAGATATCCTGCATCCTGAGTATCTTGCTTTCAAAACAAATTCTTCGTGCTTATCTGCTTTTGTAGTTCTTTTGTTACCAGCAGACTTTTCAATCTAGTTAGCCAGAAAGCAGGGATAGGAGTGGATCATTTGTATCATTCATAGAATCATAGAATCAACCAGGTTGGAAGAGACCTCCAAGATCATCCAGGCCAACCTAAGCCCCAGCCCTAACCAGTCAACTAGACCATGGCACTAAGTGCCTCATCCAGTCTTTTCTTGAACAACTCCAGGGACTGTGACTCCACCACCTCCTTGGGCAGCCCGTTCCAATGGCAAATCACCCTCTCTGGGAAGAACTTCCTCCTAGCATCCAGCCTATACTTCCCCTGGCACAACTTGAGACTCTGTCCTCTTGTTCTGTTGCTGGTTGTCTGGGAGAAGAGACCAACCCCCATGACAGAAGTGTGTATGACATGTTTATTTCCAATGCATTTGTCTATCTTTCTAACACAGGCTCTGCTTCGCTTTTGCCTCTGTCTAGGAGAGGGATTAAGCAGCACATTTATTAAACTAAGATGGGATTAATTGCCTGGATTCTAAAACACAGTGGAATTGACCTCCCTCAGTAAACTTAGCATGAAAAATTCACTTAATGTTCCAGCTAATAATTTGTCTAGGTTTGATAACAGATAAATGGTTGTATAGTACTCCTGTAATGAGTTTACACTCATCAGAAGAATGAGATCATGAGCTGCACATAAATAAAAACTAATATATCCATGCATATCACAGAAAAGAAATATAATGGGGGAAAAAAAAAACAAAAAACAAACTTACAGACCTCTGCAAAAACTGATCCCAAATTCTTATTTCTTTGTAATACATTGATGTATAAGTATAAATATCAATGATCTATCTCTCCTGAAGATCAAACAGAATGAGCTAAGTTAACTAAAAAGAAAATCCCACCTTTCTTTTACTAGCAAGATATCTATCTAGGGAGAGTTGAAAGCTGTACACAAGAAACAGATTGAGGCAACTAATCATGATATTCACGAATATGTCAATAAATATGTAATGTTTAATCACACAAACCAGGATTATTGATTGTGAAAGTAAGAGTGAAAGAGTATTGTCTGATGTTATACTTTAATGAGCTTAAAAGCTCCTTTTTTTATCATTAAAGCAGCCTGGGGGGCGGGTTTAGTTTGTTTATCCACACTTTGAAAGAAACACTTTTAGAAGGCTTTGAAGGCTGTTTATCTAAAATTAATTTTCAAGGCCAAAATACTGTGTTACAAAATGGCCATAGTTAAGACCACCCTGCCCAGACTTGTCCAGAAAGGAAAGCTATCACGAATTACAGGAAGTGACATTAAAAACTGTGTTGCTGCACCTTGTTGGATTCCTACAACTAACCTGCTCACTACGCAGTATGGACTTGTACAGATTTAGTTGTAATTGTCTTACCTTTTTTACTTTTGGGACTTGTTAGGGATACTGGATTATGTCTGACACTGATAAGTATCCTCAGAATAAAGTAACTGAATTACATTCTCCAAATTACCAGCTGGTCAAAACACTCCAAATGTTTTCTTATTTGTGAAGGTCTTGAGAGTTATATGTTTGTTTTTTTTTCCACCATAATAAAGTTTAATAAGTTTTACATTTTTAATGCAATATTCAGAAAACTCCATGCAATTGGCCTTCCCCTAGCTCAAGGCTTTTTGAACTTTTTATAGTGTTTGTATTAAAAATATTCCCTTCTGAAATGTTTAAGATATGTTATGATTGTGTTATTTTTTTCTGAATTGTTTTCTCTTTCCCATTTATTAGTGCCTTATATTCTTCTTAATATATTTTTAAGATCTTCAGAGTAGATCTGTCTTTCTCTCCATAAAGATATACAAGCACAGAATTGTCAATAAAAAATAAATAGATCTTATCACTCCTACATTAGCACTACTGCCACATTAGCATTGCTCCCACAACAGCTGGTGCAATTTAGCTTTCAGATGTCCCCTGTTTGAAGCAGGACTGTATCGTTCCTAGATTGTACTCATCATTCTCTCTATATATTTTATAAATTTATTCAGTAACTGTGTAACCCTCCAAAAATAGCATCACAACTGATACATACGGAAGATACAGGACAGGATATATCAGAATCATAGAATCATAGAATCAGTCGGGGTTGGAAGGGACCATAAGTTCCAACCTTCCTGCCATGGGCAGGGACACCCTACCCTACATCAGGCTGGCCTAGAACATTCTTAATCTCTAACACCTAAAAATCTATCCCAATTCCAGAAGTCTGTGCTTTCAAGTTGATCATATAAAGATACTTTCTTACTTAAGCCCTTATAAATAACTATGCCTTACACTATTGAAGTACATCTTTAAGATAGAATAATTGAAATAACTCATGCTTTGTATTTCAAATAATATATTGATTATCACCTATAAAATATCTGATAGATCACAGAAAATAAAACAGTGCACAGTTATTCAATAGCTCAAACACTGAATGCAAGCATGTTGCCTGCTTTCAGATTTCCTAGTGAAATATTACTTTTGTTGTGCTAAGTACAGCTGACTAATTGATCAATGAATACTACCAAATTAATAAACTGAAAGTGCTCTGGGAGCTGATGGGAAAAAAAAATGCCTGAGGAAAAGCCTATTCTTTAGTATCAAATCTACTAGGAACTGCTGTTTTACTGATCTATGCTTGTGCATCTCAGAAATTCTAGCTGGGTAAAGCAATTCCAGTATCTGTACTGCCATAAATAAAGACTGTTTTTTTCCTACTGTTATTTGTTTCTCTCCCCTGTCCATTTTGAAATAGTTAAAGACCATAACTGAGAAGGCAGTATGATCTAATGTTTCATTGATCAGTGGATGAAAAAACCTGGTGAATGAAAAATTGAGTGAGCCAGCAACATACACTTGCAACCCAGAATGCAAGCACATACTTGTCTTCAGAGGAATTGTGGCCAAAAGGTCAAGTGAGGTAATTCTGCTTCTGTACTCCACTAGGCTGCTCCAGACTAGTTTATGTGCATCTCTGAGCAACCTGATCTAGTAGAAGGTGTCCCCACACATGGCAGATGGCTCGGAACTCTATGATCCTTAAGATCTCATCCAACTCAAATCACTCTCTGATTCTATGCAGATAAGGTGCACACAGTTTCCCTATGCAACATAAGGTTGTTTTAAAAGTACTATAAATGATTTATTAAGTGGTATAAATAATCAGTTATAAACAATCTTTTTATATCACTCTATATAAATAAATTAGTAAGATTTAGATTTTAAGGAATAGATTTTGCATTGTCACCCCACCTAGCCCAAATACTGAAGACCTATAAATATGTTTTTGTCTTCATTTACCCTGTGTCTGTGGCTAAACTACAGCAGTTACTCTGTCACCCAATGACCCTTCCCCAGCAGAGGACTGGAAAGCAAAAAACGACAGAAGGCCCACAAGTTGCAATGAAAAGTAATACCAATATAAGTACAAAATATATGAAATCATACCCAACCCAAAGTGCAGCAGTCAAAACAACCAGGAACATAGTTCTCAAGAGTAGGAAGAGTAGCATGGCAACAAAAAGCCCAAGCAGGAGCCTCTAGCAGAAGACTCCTCTTTCCTTAGTAAACTTCCTCCTTTATACTGAAGGGAGACTGTAGCCAGGTGGGGGTTGGTCTCTTCTCCCAGGCAAGCAGCAAGAGAACAAGGGAACAGAGTCTCAAGTTGTGCTGGGGGAAGTATAGGCTGGATGTTAGGAGGAAGTTCTTCACAGAGAGAGTGACTGGCATTGGAATGAGCTGCCCAGGGAGGTGGTGGAGGCACCGTCCCTGGAGGTGTTGAAGAAAAGCCTGGCTGAGGCACTTAGTGCCATGGTCTAGTTGACTGGACAGGGCTGGGTGCTAGGCTGGACTGGATGATCTTGGAGGTCTCTTCCAACCTGGCTGCTTCTATGATTCTATGATTCTATGATTCTATGATTCTATGATTCTATGATTCTATGAATGTGATGCTCATGGTATAGAATATACCTCTGAGTTAACTCCAGTCAGCTGCCTTGGCTGACTCAAAACTGTCCTGCAGCCCATGGCCTGCCTGTGATTCTGTCCCAGCATATACAACTTCCTGACCTGTCTCACTGATTATACCATGTGGGATTTGTGAAAATAAAATCCGATGACTTTGTCATATGCAGGTTACAACTAGCTTTCTACAGAGAGATAGCTAAATCTATATGAAATAGTTGCAAGGTTAGCTATTAAATTTTCATAGAATCAAAAAATGATTTTGCTTGGAAGGGATCTTTAAAGTAATCTAGTCCAGCCACCCTGCACTGAGTAAAGATGTCTTTAATGAGGTCAGGTTGCTCAGAGCCCCATCCCACCTGAGCTTGAATGGCATGTCTCAACCCCATCTCCAGTGATGGAGCCTATCTTCTCCTTGGGCAACCTGTTCCAGTGTTTCCTCACCCTCACTGTAAAAAATCTCATCCTGATATCTAATCTAAAGGTCTTTTCTTTTAGTTTAAAACCATTACATCTTGCCTTATTGCAACAGGCTGTGCTAAAAATATTGCCCTTGTCTTTCTTATAGACTGCTTTTAAGCACTGAAGTGCTGCAACAAGTCTCCCAGAGTGTTTTCTTCTCCAAGATAGACAATCTCAACTCAACTTTTCTTCATAGGAGAGGTGTTCCAGCCCTCATTTCCTTTTTGTGGCTCTTCTCTGGACTCACTCCAACAGGTACATGTTTTTCCAGTGCTAAGGAACACAAGGTGGACACAATACTCCAGATGGAGTCTCCCCATGTGCTTTTAAAATACAGACACTCGAGCTTTAGAGTACAAGTTTTACTTCTCAAAAGAAGATATGAGTAGTTTGTTAGCACTCTATGCTGAGTGAATGAGCACATTAAATCAGCTATCCAGACTGCATTTAAAATAAGAGGATACTTTCACTAGTTGAGCAAGCAGATCCTTGTGCATACACCAACTACAAGATTGAAGTGGAATACACTTCCCTATGAACAGTTAGTCACAGACTGTAAACAGAGGTCAAACTGAAAAATAACATAGAATATAATGATGTATTTCTCTGTGTGTCACATTCAAGAACCAGTTTGTTGTCATGAGGTATCAGAAGCTATCTATATTGTTCTATGCATTTCTAGAACACTAGCTTTCAGGGTATCTGTAATTCAGTGATGGGTAATAGTTCAGGGAAGTAAAAATATTATAAACCTGATCTTAAAATTCTTTCTGTGGAGGTTTAATGATATAGACACCGAAAGATAATTTCCATGATACTCAGATTGCTGCAAAATTCCAGAGTTAATTTTACAACCACCATACTACAAGCCACTAATAATCTTTCCCCTGTAATACAGAAGCAAATGTGTGGACAGTTTTTGCCTCAAAGACTGGTAGAATCTTATTAATTTTCCAGGATAAATTCAATTAAAATAATATATTAATATCTGCAGTTTAATTTATTTATGCTACCCTACCTGTTCCATGGGCAGATAACTGCAGGTTTATAAATATTTCACTTGTTAGAATACAAGCCCAGCTTCATTTGCAACTCTTTTTGTGTCACTGTCCTACTTTTTGCATAGTCTATTTGACAAAAAAAAGTTTCTATGCCTTACCTACCTGAATTTTATAACAAAAACCTTTGGGACTAATTAAGATTTTTATAGTAAAATAATGAGAGAGATTTCCTGTCTCTATTTTTTTTCACTAGTTTTGTGCCTTAGGTTATTCTTGGGGCCACTACAGTCAGATTCAATTTATGGAATCATATTTGTTGCTCATCTGCATTAATAGAGCATAGTACAACGACAACAACAGCAGCAGCAAAGATCTTGACAAGTTCTAATATTTTCTCTTAAGCTAAGTAATTCCCCAGCTTCTTTCTCTGTAAGACTCATGAAATGAAACATGCTAATTAATGTAGGAGAAATCTGATTGTTCTGAAAATATTTTAAACTGAAGGATTTTTTTGTTGTTTTTTACTAGGCAAATTTAATCTGGCAAGGAGAAGCTGGTAGATCAGGATAGGCTACAGTGCAGAACGCTGCTGTATCTGCCATAATTATTCATGAAACCGTCAGCCAGGCAGGCTATATCTGGTTGTAATTCTTGCACATGTCAGTGATAGGGAACATCCAGCTTTTATCCTTCAGGATTTGACAAGGGCAGTAGAAGATACAATCCCAGTGCTAAAAGGAACCTTCCAGGCTCTTTGTTGCCCAAGAAAATTCGCTCCTCACTTCCCAAAGCAGAGCATCAGCAGAGTTCAGTATGGCAGGATTATAGTTACAGCAGACCTCATGCAGAAAGCCATCTGACAGAGACAGGAAAAAAAGTCAATGGCTACAAGTCACATTTCTGGAAGAATTGTTAACTAACTCTGAGATAATAGTTGTTGTGCCTATCTGCTAAATGCCAGCTCTGAATTCAGGTACTTCTCTGTGCTTTGACTTAAACCTGTATTTCACAGCTTGCATAGAGGATGCTTTTGCTTTACCAGTGAATAAAATGGCCCAAGACCTATTATCTGGCTGTACAAGAGAGATCCTCATGTTCATGCAACTTGTGCTACCTGTGAAGTGGTATACCTCATAGAGCCTGCCTTTGACAACAGTCCCATGGTGCCCCAAACTTGGACTCTATCTGAGAGAGTGCTTGGTGACATGGGCCAGGATTACACCACAGCATGCACTAGCAACAACAACAAAAACCTGCATGTCCAAATGCAAATCTTGCTTTTCATTAATATACAAATGGAAGCATAGCTAATTATATATGTGCAGTGCCAGTGACTGATTGCCTGTTCAATTTTTTTTGAAGAAGAAGATGAGAAAAACTCTCAGGTTTTGCCTACCTCAGAGTTTCCATTCTCTCAATTACCACATGGAGACCATGCTGATGTTTGATTCATGTAGTCTCAATTTCCTATCAGTAATCCCATCATCCCAGTGAGTACTCAAGGACCTGAGGTGTATCCTTAAGCTTCCCTTTAACTTATGTTAATCAATCAATATACATCAGTGCAATACACGGGCAAAAAGGAGTACCAAGAAATAATCTCTAAACCTCGGTGGCTAAGAAAAGCGCATCTGCTGTTCAGAAAATTTAAGAATCAAACTCTAACTATCTTCTGAACAGTGGAAGACATTCTTTGTATCTCATCAAGAAGAATCTTGATCAGACAGACAGCCTAATGATAGGAAGGTCTCTTCAGAGGACTTCTGAGGATTTAGGTTTCAAATTAAATTGGACAGAAGTTGAGCATAACTAAGGACATTTGACCTCCTAAAGAAGGGAGACCTGTAAGATATGTCATAACAAGTATCAAGGAACTGAGCTCTATCCTAATGTAGCTCTTAACGTCCACCAGGTTCTGTGAGAGGTCAGGGCCTTAGATACTTCTGTACATGTTCAGGTACACCTAAGAGACTTTGTCGCTAAGTAATTGAGTGTCTGAAGAATTTAGTCGGTTTCTGAGTTACCAGTCCTACCTGGGATTCAAAAATCAAAGTAACAACTGGACATATGTATCTCCCAGTGGAGATTCAGATCACCTATAACAGCTCAATGATATTAAAACTTTTCAGATGCAGTTAGGAGTATTCACAGGCTCTGACATTTTTTAGGACAACAGAATATTTGGAGGTTTTAGTGAGGATTGATTTATATATCTGTGTTCTATCAGTTCTGAGGAACTGTTCATAAAAAAATCCCTATGAGAACAGCAGAAGAGCTTACCATAACATTGAGGTTGGAGAAAGAGCACATGCATTTATTTACTTGTTTCTTTCAAATTAGGAATTGTTAGCAAGTAATTACAGCCTATACCTGGATTGGCATGTATTGATACCATATATGAACAGCCTTGTTAGTGTCAATTAGAAGTTAAATGATTCTAAACCGTGCAGTAATAAAGGATTATTTTAGGCAGTAAACATCTTCAAAAGTTGATCTGCCCCTGATTCTAATGAAGAAAAGAAAACCCAAACCTACACGTGTAAGTGGCACTCAATTTGGAAATTTGCAGTGAATTCAGCAATAAACTCCATTAAAACATTTCCTGTTCTCAGATCATCTCTCTGTAAATGGTCTTGATTTCCATGTGTATATATTTATGATTCAGCAATGGTAGTTTAGCCTATTGTAATTTCTAGATGTTATATATTGAGAAGAAGATCAAATTCTGTGTACCAAATCCTTGAAAATGGCTGATGTCCAATTTGAGGAATATCTGATAGCATACTGCTAAAATGCTTCTGTTTTTTCCTTTTATGTGCAGGAGTTCTGGTAAGAGGAAGTTGGTAGGTGCTTTCTACATTACATGTATATCACTTTTTAAGAGCAGTTTACTGAGAGTGCAGGAGCAGACAATTCAAAGTGCTAAAGTCAGACAAGCAGGCCAGAATCTTGACTTGGCTGAGCAGGGGTCTTCTAGAACTTAGGGATAAAAAGGAAGTGCGCAGACACTGGAAGAAGGGACAGGCAACATGGGAGGACTACAGAGATATCTTCTGCCACTACAGGGAGAAAATTCAACAGCCAAAACTTGATTAGAGTTGACCAGCACAGTAAAGAACAGCAAAAAGGGCTTTTTAAAACGTGTTAACACAAAAGGAGGATCAAAGTTAACATTGATCCATTGTTTGAAGCATTCCGTCACCTCACAAATAAGGACATAAACAAAGCAGAGATACTTAATGCTGGGGTGACCCTGGTATGTATACAAAATGGGGGATCATGGAAAGACAGAATGGTCTGGGTTGGAAGGCACCTCTGAAGATCATCTTGTCCAACCCCCTCTGCAGAAAGCAGGAGGAGAGACTAGAGAGCAGCACTGCAGAAAGAGGTCATGAGGTCTAGATTGATGGCAAATTAAGTATCAGTCCACAGTGTACCTTGGCAGCCATTAGGGCCAATTATATTCTTGACCACATCAAGCACAGCAGGGCCTCAGCCAGGCTTTTCTTCAACACCTCCAGAAATGGCGACTCCACCACCTCCCTGGGCAGCCCATTCCAACGCCAATCACTCTCTCTGGGAAAAACTTCCTCCTAACATCCAGCCTAGACCTCCCCTGGCACAACTTGAGACTCTGTCGCCTTGTTTTCTTGCTGGTTGCCTGGCATAAGAGAGACCAACCTCCATCTGGCTACAGTGTCCCTTCAGGTAGTTGTAGACAGCAATGAGGTCCCCCCTGAGCCTCCTTGTCTCCAGGCTAAACAACCCCAGCTCCCTCAGCCTCTCCTCATAGGGTTTGTGTTCCAGGCCTTTCACCAGCTTTGTCGCCCTTCTGTGGATATGTTCCAGTATCTCAACATCTTAGTGTGTCTGCAAGATAGCAGCCAGAATGGTGAAAGTTCTTTAGGGCATGACTTTGGAAGAGTGACTAATGTGGCTCCAATGGCAAGACTGGAGAAGTGAAGGATGAGGAGTGACCTCATCACAGCCTACAAATTCCTTAAAGGGGCCAGAGGACAGGTAGTTGCTGATCTCTTCTCTCTGGTGACCAGCAACAGGACATGAGGAAATAAACTGAAGCTGCTCTTAGTCACATTTAGATAGTCTCACTAAGAGTAGAGAGTTGGACTCAATGATCCTTACAGGCCCCTTCTAATTTGAGATGTTATATGATTCAATGATTCTACAATTCTACAAAATCATTTGTCTCAAGATATTTTTACTGTAGACAAGGTTATGCTGCATTGTTTAATGACTACAGCATATTGGGAATATGCATGTGGAATATACAGTACCTAACTCGGTGCTTAGTAATCTGCTAAAATGCAAGAAATGCTATACTTAACCCTTAAAATTAACACACTCCCAACACTCTGGCCACAGCTGTGCAATCATTTTTGCAAATGTGGGTGCTAGCGCTTCCAAGGGCATCAGTAACTCCCAGAATTAGAGCCTTTGGCACAAGCTGGTGCAAGTCCCACTACGTTATTCTCCAAATTCATGGCAACTGTTTTGTCTGTTCACCATGTCTCCAGCCATCTGTTTATCTATCTGTTTGCCATTCTGTCACTTCTTTTACAGGGCACTAATGCCTGTATGATGAAGTACTTTTCTTTGCTGCCTAAGGACTTATCTGGGCTGCATCCCTCTTTGTTTCCTGTACTCCCTCCTGTAGGAACTGCTGTGTTCACCACATTAAATTATGTAAGAATGTTGTGATATGGACAAAAGCTCCATGGGGAATAAACCCAAACCAATAGAGACATTTTCAGTTAAAGTCAAACTTCCAGAGGTGAAAACTTCCAGAGATTCCTTACTGTGCAATCAAACCCTCAGCATGGGTCTGCTGCTAATTGTGACATCTTTCAGCCAGCTGCTTGCAGACAGGTCACTGTAAATACATGCACTTCAGATGATTTTACTGAAAGTAATACTGTATTTGCAGAAGGGCTTTTCTTCTTCGCCCTACAGAATTTCATCTGAAAAGGACATTTTACATTTTATAGTAAAATTCTTTAGAAAGCAGAAATTGTAAAAGTCAGACATACACTCAAATGGTTAATCCAATGTTCAAAAATAGACAGACTTAGCTCTTGGTTGCTCTTCCTAGTCAATTGAAGCACTTGCACAAATAATCCCACGGACTTCAGAGCTATTGCTCCTATGTTTGAAGTTTAGCACATTATCAAGCATTCTTTTTCATCAAGGCTTTTGAATGTTTTAATACAGAATTATATCTATTTAAAAGAAATACATATTTTTATATACATATGTCAAAACATAAAGAAAGAAAATAAGAGATAGTGCATGATCAAGCCCAACAAATTTCTTTCTTATTTTGCCATCTAATTAGAGAATTAGAATAATTCCACTCTAAAATAGCTGCTTTATTTTCCATTCTACAAAACAAAGAAAAGTCAGTGTCTTTAGAAATTTACCAGAAAGAAGAATTATTTGCTTAGGTAAGCTATCTACATTTAAACAGAACTGATCCTTCTAGGCTTTTAAAACTCATGATGATTAAATGGGATCAGGTTAAGAACACCAGCATGGATGGCTGAGAGTTACATGCCTAAATCAAAAATATACCTGTCAGAGAACACATCTTTTATTTCATGTGAAATAAAAGACCAAAGATAAAAGGAGGAATAACAGTCAGGGAAAAGTAATCATGGGTTTTTTTTTCCTCTTTTTTTTTTCCTTTTTTTTCCCCTTACTTACAGAATTATTTTTTCTACAAAAATTGAATACTGAGATTAGAAGAATCTTGGGTTCAAGCTTTTCTGTTTCAAGGGAATGCAAAGATGTTTTCTGGGAATTGTATTTCCTCTTCTCGACAACAGTTCTATGAAGTGGTGTACCTCCTAATTTATTTTCAGGGCATGTAAATATATAACCTCAAAGACATCTTTGACAGTTCTGCAGTATGTAGAGAAACGAGAACTTTTTGCCCCATAACTTCAGTGCAAATTTCAAGAACAGGATATAATAATACAAAATATTACTAAGTAAACTATAAATGCATACTGAAAATAAAAAAAAAGTGATGCATAATACCTTTTGGAATTATTTTTTAGGGCTGCTTGTGAATCTATACATAACAAAGGAGAAAATAATATGGTCACACTGATGCTGCTCTGATAGTCTGTATTACATAGTGTAAGGAAATTTAACTGCATTTTAAGGGTAATAATAACTGAATACATTAAGACAATTTCTAAATATGACTGAAAAACAACACAGGAGAGATGGTATCACAGTAACTTAATATCTTTCTGTGATAACTGACTTTGTAGTCAAAAGACAGTGTAGATTTAATCTGTCTGGGTTTCAGTAAATCATTTAATATAGTCTCAGATATAATATCTCTAATTGAAGTGGATGACATAGGGATTGAAACTAATAATGTACTATGTGTAAAAGACTGGCCAGGAGACACAAAAATGGATAATATTAGAAGGGGACACTTCAGAAAGGGTAAATGTTACTTCTAACTTCTTCAACGGCTGATCTTGGGATTAATCTTATTAAAACACTGTCATTAAGAATTAAGTGTAAAATAGGTATGAATAATGAAATTCATATTTGAAATGCTATTGAGGAGCATCATAACTGTAGTGGGGGATGACACTGTCATAGAGGAGCAACAAGAACCAAACTTATAAAATATAGGCAATTTTAATATATCTGTGTGCATGGTCATGCATTTTTACAGTAAAAACAAAGTTTTCTGCTTTACTTGGAGGCCAACCTTTGGAAACAAGTGAGGAGGAGAAATATCTGAACATGTTAGTTGATCCAAATATGTAATGAAAATGGAATTGCATGACTCCAAATGTATAAGATATATCCAAAAGAACTAAGGAAATCTTTCTTCCTTTATCTGGAATAAAGGACTGAAGAATAATCAAGTCGAAGAAAGCTCTATTTTATGATTCAAAACTGAAAGAGATATGTCCATATAGCCTGAAAAATGGAAGACTGAGAAAGGTCACTATTGTGATTTACACATGAAAAATTAGGCTAAAAGTGATGCATATATTGGAGAAAATACACATAAATTTGCATCAAGCATGTTAAGACTGATAATCAGAGAGTTTTTTAACCATACAGAAACTTAGATTCTCCAACCTTTCAAAATAGCAGCATGAGAAAAGTCTTAGTTTTAAGCATCCCAGGAATATTATGTGATATAGTTGACAAGAGCAGAGGCTTGGACTTCAAGACACAGAAAGTGCCTTGAAGTTCTGTCAATCAATATTCCTGTAAAGAAATTATGTTGATTTAATTCAGAAAGATTATTTTTTATGACCAATATTCACACTTACAATTCATATGCAGTTATGTTAATTATTAGATTCACTGCATACTATGGTTTTAGAAAGAATATGTTATCCTCAGGATCACAGAATAATCATAACTGAACTAAAAATGAAACACAAGTCTGATCCTCCTTTCTTCTCTCTCATTTTTTTTTAATTATTATTAAGATTGTATAACGTCTTTAACACTGATGGAATTTCACTGCAGTAAAAGAATTCCACACTTTATGACTCACTGTTCTTTACCTGCTGTAATAAACTGAGTGTCTAATATATATGCATATTTGTATGTATATACATCTCAGCCTTAGGCAGAGCATACATTTAGAATGGATTTACCAGAATATTTCCCCAGAGACTTCTATTCCCTGTTCTTTTGGGGTTTTTTTTGTTCTTTTTGTTTCTTCTGATGGTAGTTATAGACTGTATAACATTAGCTAGCTTGGAGGTGCAAATTCACCCCAAAGGAATAGTCTTATTTATTTTTCATAGTATAATTGATTATTTTGAATAATGTATGTGATGGCTAGGTAATGAGGGGAAAAACAATGTCTAAACATGACTTGGTTCCACTTTCTAGAGTATCTGTGATTTGACAGCATAACATATTAGGCTGGCCTCACAGGACAAGATAACTGTTACATTATTTCCTGCAAGTAAAAGTTATTCAGTAGATCTCCCCCTGCTCAAAGAACAGAATATGAATATGTAGGGATTTATCTGAGATACAGCATAAAAAAAAAAGATGTACAGTGCTAAATTACAGTTGAAACTTTTTTTGAGATGCTTTATCAGAATGGAAAGAATGAATGTCTCTGGAAAAAGAACAAGACCTAAAACCAAACCTTTATTAAAATTGGCATTTTAAAAAAAGCTGGAATGATGATTGGCTGTGCTTTAATTCTGAGATATTACAGAAGATGTGGTGTGACCTGCAGTTAGAAAGGTCTCATGCTGTAACACCAAAAGTATTCTCTCAATCATCCTACACCCAAGGTGATGGTGCATGGGATCTTCTTTGGTTTATACCAGACTGACTATTAAATGTGCTTTGGCTTGGAGTTTGACCTTCACCAGTAGATCAGTTCATACAGCATCTAGTTCAAACCATCAGATAACATTCAATGCAGCATTCTGTAAGGGCTTCTACAAGCAGCCAATCTTCAAAACAGATGAATTTTTTGCAAATGTAATCTGTGATATATCAAAGTTAATTTTCTTTAACACTATAAACTGTACCTGTATAAGACCTATACAGCGAATCTGTTTTTGTTACTTTTTTGGTTACAGCCTGTAGGTTCGCTGAAGGGAAAAATGAACAAATTGATAGATGCGGTTATGTTTGAAATGGATATGTAACAAGGGAACTAGAAAATGTTTTACATTTCCAGAGATCAGAACTCCCAGCCTAGCATATAATACTCCATTCCAATTTCATTCAACTGTGATGGAGGGAAAAATTCCATAACATTGGTGTGCATTTAATTGTCACAGAGAAATAAAATTACAAAGTTTAGAAACACCATAAAAACGTGTGGTGTTATGCAAGAACTTAAAATTACATGCTCTCTAAAGTAAAACTACTATACTACAGAGGCTTGCACAAGCTTTCAAACTAAGCAGTATAACCTCACAGCTTAGAGTTTTAACTTCTGGTTGATAAGGAATAGAAATACAAATGTCATTACTGTTGAGACTGAACAGTACAACAGATTCAAGGTGAATTTTTATGTGATTTTTGAATGTTTTTCCTACGCTAATGGTGTTGATAAAAACATAAAATATAATATTTGCATTTTCCATGTGCAGCTAACATATTAAGAGCAAAGTTAGAGCAGAGGAACGGCTATTAATATATAGACATATAGAATCAAAGAATGTTCGGGGTTGGAAGAGACCTCAAAAGATAATCTAGTCCAAAACCCTGCCAGAGCACAATCATGTGCAGTAGGTCACACGGGCATGTGTCCAGGTAGGTTTGAATGTCTTCAGAGAAGGAGGCTCCACAACCTCTCTAGGCAGCCTGTTCCAGTGCTCAGATAGGCACAACCCACCGACACCCTCCAGTCAACTAAAGAACATGAGAAAAAGATGTTCATTCTCATGAGTCACTAGAGACATGTATCTCCCATCTAATCAAGAGCATCACCAGAGACAGCCTATCTATGGAAATACCTGACTGTGGGAAAAGGCAGACTGTTTAAGTATTAAGTAACAGGTCAAAGTGCCAGTGAGTAGATAAAAAGCCTTAATCATTGGATCGTCAAAAATGTTTATACTTTACCCTACACAGAATGTTCTTGTCTTCCAGTATGATGCATGGACTTCTTGGCCAGCAGAGCCATTTCACACAGAGAACCAGCACTGTATGAACAGACACTGAACTAGAGCACAGAATCCTCTAAATACCTCTGTGGTGTTGAAAAGATTAAGGAAATCCATGAACAGAAAATATGTATTGTTGATGACACACACTAGGTGCACTTTTGTCCTTTCATAGTCCCTGCTGTGAAATTCTAGGAACCCCTAGGATTCTCCACAGAACTGCAGAAGAGGTCCATGGTTCTTCAAGCTGATGCAAGTGAAAAATGACTATTGACTTCTGCCAATAGAAATTATGTATGTACCCTTGACAGAAACAAAGCAAATGCCTCTTCAAGAACCATGTGAGTAACCACTATGAAGTGTGGTAGTCCAAGATCCAGAAATTCAAGCTTATATCTGAAAGCGTCCAAATTTGTAATCTAAGTGACAACAGCATTCTATAAAAAATAAGAGCTACTTTGTGAATTTGTGGGCAACCAGTTGTCACAACAGTGGGTGTGCACAGATAGATGGTGGTAGATGCCTTACAGGTAAGAAACTGAAGTCCTAAACTAACCTGAGTTGAGAAGGACTGTGTTAGAGATCATGTAGAGAAGTTGGACACCCACAAATCCATGCATCCATGAGTGCTGAGGGAGATGGCTAATGTTACTCTTAATCCACTTTACATCATATTTTGAAAGCCTGTGGAAAACAGGTGAGATGCCTGAGTCACTCCAGTCTTCAAAAAGGGCAAGAAAGAGTACCCAGGAAATGACAGGCTCCTCAGCCTTACTTCCATTCTTGGAAAGTTCATGGAACATCTCATTATGGATGTAATTTTAAAGCATGTAGTGGAAAAGACGAACAGGATTAGTCAGCATGAATTTATGAAGGGGAAGTCATATTATGCCAATCTGATAGTCTTCCATAATGGTGTGACTAGCTGAAAAGAAAAAGGGGGAGCAATGGATGCTGTCTTCCCTGACTTCAGCAAGGCTTTTGACAGTGTCTTCCATAACATCCTCAAAGGTAGGCTTTGGAAGTATGGTTTAGATGAGTGGACAGTGAAATGGATTGAAAACTGGATGACAAAGATCAAAAGATTGTGATCAATGGTGTAGATTTGAATTGGAGGCTTGTAGCTAGTGGTGTTCCTCAGGGTCCAGTCTTGTTCAGTTTCTTCAACAACCTGGATGAAGATGCAGAGTGCACTTTCAGCAACTTTACTGATCATACAAAACTAGGAGTGGCAAACACTGACCATTCAGTGAGACCTGGGCAGGCTGGGGAACTGAGCAGAAGGGAACCTATTGAAGCTCAACAATGGCAAGTATGGAGTCCTGCACCTGAAGAAGAGCAACCACATAGATCAGTACAGGTTAGGGGATGACCTGCTAGAAAACATCTCCTCTGTGAAGGACCTTTGAGTGCTAGTGGGTAAGTTAACTATGAGGCAGCTGTGTGCTTTTGTGTCCAAGAAGGCAAATTATTCTGGGTGCATTAAGAAGAATGTGACCAGCAGGTTGAGGGAGGTTCCTTTTACTTTTTTTAGTATAGGACCAGCCTTCTTCTGTATTAAACCTCTGAAGATGTCATTTGAACTGACACATCAACAGGATGAAATGGTTATAAATTGTGTTCACGGAGGAGAAATCAAGTGATGTATACTAAATAGAGATCACTTCTGGCTCAAGACATCTCTGAAAAACAGATGGTTGGAGGATGGGATTGTACACAGAGGAAGTGTTGTCTGTAATTGCTCTGTCCTTACACTCTGCTGGTTTTGGTCACTGTCAGAATGAAAAAAAAAAACCCTATATAGATTCCCTTGCAGTCTGATTCTGTGCAGCTATTTTTGTATCATTAAGATAGCAGATTGACCAATACCATGAAAGGATGATTTTCCAAGCATCCAGGTCTTGGTTGCCATAATCATGTCATCTCAGTTCCTCTGGTCCTTCTTTTTTTTTCCATCTCTCTGTTCAAAGGCATTGACCAGTGTGCTCAAATGACAAGGCAGCAAGACAATTAGAAGAATCTTAAATGAGCAGAACAGAGCCCTTCATGATTACACTTGTTTTTCTAGAGGACAGCCAAAAACACTGATAAAGCTTACATAAAGAAGAAATCACAGGTGAAGAGGTGGAATGTGGAATGTTACACAGACTATTCCACTTTGACTGCTCTGAAACAGTAAAAGCTTTTTAGAAGTGCTGAAAAATCTAGGCTGCTCTTTTTACCTTTCTAATTCATGGATAGTTTTGGCTAAGGGCCTGGAAGATAAACTGTGATTTATAATCTTCTGGTATCTTGGCTAAAGACAGTGCTTTGTGATTTAAGCTTACTTGGTTTAGATTTTTTTTCATGCAAGATGAAAGAAGGATTGGCTTTTCTCCTGCAATATTTTTGGAAGAAAAAAATGTGTTTTTCTCAAGGTGATACACTTTGATTTCATAGTCAGATGCCAAATTATGAATTGAACTTGATCTTTTGTTTCATGTTTATTCATGATGAAAGTATGTTTGATATTAAATACCAAAGCTTTCTGTGAAATTTAATTTTTGTCACAATCTCTAAGCGTTGCTATACAGAATGTTTACCTTTATGAATAAATTCATGGACTGCTATAGCACACTTTCATATCTACAAAGCAGGGATAATAACACTTATCTATCTATGTGACAAATGAGATAAGCAGCTTAATTTATTAAAGTTTGTAAACTACTTTGAGATTCCCCAGTAAAGTTCTTGTGCAAGGAGTAAAGTAAGAGCAGCCATATCATAAAGAAAAATAAACTTTTAATTTTGCCAAAGCTCCCTGGGTAGAGAGATAACTCTTTAATGAGATTAAAGACATGTTTGAGATTGGCAAATTTATAACAAATCCTCAGTGGATACAAACATGTGAAGTTGTTTGGCATAACTATTTGCAATTGCATTTGTAAAAGTAATTGGATATTACAAGAGTGTGAATAGTGGAGAAATGCAATTGGGAGTTCTGAGTTGTGAATTACATGTCATATTTCATTGTATAGACATGAGTGTTGCCACTGTTATGGCATTTAAATGGGTTTTCTTTCACATAATTTATTAGAATACGTACAGTATTTGACTAATATTATGCTTATTTATTGATAGTCATAACTACCACTTCATCATGGTAACTGAAGACATGGTGGGAACATTGTGATTCAAATGTCTATGTTTTTTCTCCTATTTGAAGTATCCCTTATATGCCAGAACCCCTGTAATCAATTTTTAAAGAACATAAAGACTCAAAAGGCTACTGTTGAACTTAAGATGAAAAAGATGGAAGAGTATAACTCTAATTGATTATTAGATTTTTTTTCCATACAGGTGGATAGACCTATGCTCTCTGAATGAAAGGCAGGACTCCTTTGAAAGAAACCTCATTATCTGAGAGGACCTAATATGTGTTTTGATTGAATAATTCTGTGCTATCCAATAGAGAACAGCAGCATTAGGAGGACTGCTTCTGTTCATGTTTTGATATTTTCTGTTGGTCTTTTTCTGACCTTCAGAGATGAAAACTAAAGGAAACAATTTGCCACAAAATAAAGGTGTACAGGCTTTCTTTGAATATTTGCAACCTGTGTTTACATGCAATACTGAATATTTTCAATCAGTGTAACATCTGACAATGGTCTTGTTGAAAAAGAATAAAATTAAGATCCACAAGGTCAAGAATGACCCAAAGCTGTGTTATTTTTATATAGTTATATTTCAGGTATCTTATACATCTTAAGAGAAGGTTTCAGTGTAGGGAAATAAAATTAATTAATACACATCTGGATTTGAACTGTTACTATTGGTGGTAGTCCTGATGTTCATAGTCATACTAATATCGCTGGTTTAGTAAGAAACCAATGAAGGCCTTTAGGGATAGTTTTTCAACTCAGAAATTCAATCCTGTCCTCAGAAGCAGTCAACATCTTCAGGGTCAGATGAATTGTGCCCAGGGTGGATTTAATGCTGACTTCGATACTGCTCTGAGTAGCAATAGTTTTTGCTTCTGTTTGTGGGATGAGGTCCCCTAGCTGCCTGGTTCAGATGCTTCTCCTGATGCTAAGTGTGGAGGGGGGAGGATGAGGTGGATGCTTGTCTCAATTCCTCATCAATCTTTGCTCTGTCAGAGCTGTAGAAGGCCTTTTTGCCCTGTTAGTCTAGACACCAGAAGCCCAAGTGTCTTCTTACACTCTGCCAGCATAAAATGACCTCAAAATGTTCTTCAATTACAGCGAGCCATATATTCACTCCCAGTTTAAGTTGGTTTTTTTTTCCCCTAAGGCTCACTGCCAGAGCAGTGCCAAATGTAAATCAAAGCCAAAATAAATCAGGATCTGTTTAACGTACTATACAAAGTAGAATCTAGAAAGTTTAGACCCAAGTAACAGACTTTTTCCTCTGAGACTCTTATATTTCTATCGCTAATGTGTGGAATCATTTGCTCCCTTTTGTTAAGACTATATATAACCTCCTCCACAATTTTTTTTCTTGTTTGCAAATTTAAACAATTTTCTAGATCCTTTTAATTTCCCAGAAAAGGACAGCATCTATTTTAATAAAGTGACAGCTACACTAAAGAAGAAAACTGAGATGATGGAAGGGGATTTCTTTATTTCCAGCACTGTATATTTACAACCTTATACATTTAAAACAGAGTCTAAGTTACAAGATCATGTTATAGTATGACTTGGAAGCAGAGTACAATTTTGCCATGAGCAAAGTATTATGCAGCTTGAAGCCCAGATTACAATATTGGAGGATTCCTGTTCTGGTTGCTGATTCTGGGTGCCAGGTTCTTGGGCACTGGGTCCTTTCTGCATGCATGGCAGCAGATCGGGTGGGAGTCAGGTAGCTGGTTTGGTTTTGTTTTATGCTGGGATTTGTTTGTGGTTGGTCAGGGGTCTTTTTATGTGTGTGTTTGTTGTCTGTTTGTGATTTGGTGTTTTTTAACCTGTATTTCACAATGCTGTTTCTGCAAATAGGCTAAGGTAATAATTCATTGTGTTATTAGATTAGTTTATTAGCTGAAGTAATTAGGCATTGTGATTATAATATGTTATACTAAACTCTTATCTCTTTATCTGAGCCCTCAGTTGCATGTGTTATTTTTCCCCTCACTTTTGTGTTGGGGGAGCCAGTAGATTAGCCCTTGTGCTAAACCATTACAAGTTTGCTCTTTTGTCATTAACATCCTTGTTAATCTAGCTAGATAATTGAACTAAGAAGCTTAGACCTCTTATGACAATGGGAGAGAGGCTCTTTTTCATGATTTGTTAGACATGCATCAAAACTTAGCACTCTCCCATGACACCAGCTCTTGTAAGTAGATACAAATACTTTTCTTTCTGTCTTGTTCCCCTTACTGGATTCCTATACCTAATTATCAGACTTTAACTCCTCTGTGGGATTCTGCAGTCCATTCCCTCTAAGCATTGTAGCTAGTTTCTCACATTTTCCTTTCGGGTGACTAATCAGTTTTCTTGTGAGATCTCTGTGATTTTTCTTGGTTTGGCACCATAATAGAGTAAACAAATAACAAGAAAATTGCATCTCAAACTCTCAAAATTGTGATCATATAACAGCTGACACTTCTTTCAAGAAGCTGTATAACCAAGAGGTCAAGTCATTAAAAATGCAGCAAGACAAAGCATTTTAAAAAGTAATTTATTGTGTTTTACCTTTTCTTTTAACATGATAGGAAATTACTGAAATTGGGTAGAGTTCTCTTATCCTGTCTCTTTCTGTGTTTCAGATGGGATCAACACATCCTCCACAAAGAACATTGTCTCTTCCATGGTACAATGTCAGCTCTTTCTGCCTAGTGTTGGTCTCTTACTAAAATAATTTGGCATCTCTGTTCAACTGCATGCCTTCTATTTCTCATAATGATTCATCAGCTGTTCTGATGATTGATTCCAGTAAGACAAATTCCCCTGATAACTATTCTGTAATTGTTGTTCCAAGATTGTTCTCCAGTTTAAATATGACTGCCAATGGCCTTCCACCACAAAAGTACTAGGTGCAAAAATTTCCTCAGATGTAGTTGAGGAGAAAACTAGAGAAAGGTTCTGTACAAGATGAAGGAGATCTACCTAGAAATTCTCAGGAAGTACTGAAAGGCATATTGAGGCACACATGTCTGTTCCACTATATAATTTAAAGGTTAGGAATTAAAATTAAAATGCTTTTCATAAGTACAATTTATCTACTAAGGTCTCTCTCCAAAATATAGAGAGTACAAATCTTTTTACTTATTATAAAGTTGTTTTATTTCTTTACAGACCTTGGCAAAAAAAAACAAAAACCTCGTTCAGATGACCCCCTATATGTCTGATTACCTGCTTATTTAATTCTTTATTTATAGTGCTGCCTTTTTCCCATTTTGAATGAACTTGAAAGCTCCTTATTTTAAAGTAAATTCTTAACGTGTCACCTTGCTTTTACTGCAATTCAGGCCCATTTATCTTCAACAGATTTCAACATTTTCTTACTTTCCACTTTCTAATGCTGTTATATATTAAAGCATGTTATCACATTTACCCTTAGTCCTTTCTATTCTAGCCTTCTAATCTGCTCTCACATGAAGCATTGTCATACATTGGCATTGAATTATGATTACACAGAATCCTAAGTACCTCAGGAAATTTTAAGTCAGTTGTTTGGATGATCAAGAAACTTCTGGTATCTTCTCTTAGAAAAGTATTGGAATGGGCTGCCCAGGGAGGTGGTGGAGGCACCGTCCCTGGGGGTCTTCAAGAAAAGACTGGATGAGGCACTTAGTGCCATGGTCTAGTTGATTGGATAGGGCTGGGTGATGAGTTGGACTGGATGATCTTGAAGGTCTCTTCCAACCTGGTTGATTCTATGATTCTATGATTCTATGAAACTAAGAAACACTAAAAATAGACTTTTGCATCTTCAAGGCATAGATTTCTCAGTTCATCCGCATTTGCTTTTCTGAAATCAGAGATCTGTGTTATGTTGAATTCAAGCTGCCCCCAAGCTGCCCTGCAATTCTCACATCCACAATCAGTTCAGTTGTCACAGAAATGAGATACAGGCAGACTTTGCCTCAGTTTGTATCAATATTTTACATCTGAATAGTATTTTCACAATGTACCTATTCCTTTATTAATCAATGTTAGCCTGTATTTCTACAATCAAAATAGATACTGAAGGAGTTAGCTTCTGTAAATCTAAGTTCAGTAAACTCAGACAGGAGGCCAAGTAGTTCTCAGATATCTTTCAGGTATATTGATGATTTTCTATCATTCACTTTGTTTCATTCTTTATTCTTTGCTTCCTTCTAATTCAAAAAATATAATATCTCTTCCATATTTCCCTGCAGTGTCTATGGAAGGAGATTATGCAAAACACAAAACCAATCCTTCAGTCTTTTGTTTCTCTAATACAGTTTTTCAAACCCAAATCAATTATAAGTTGTCTTCTTTCCAACTATTTCATGTCTGTGACTAGTGCAGTTATGACCAGGGCTGCCATATCAGAATCTTCCTTTCATAGCACAGAAGCATTTACAGGCCATAAAATCAGAGATCTACTGACTCTGATTAGAAAGGAATTTGTTTTGAGGGTCATCCCAAGTGAGTATTGGAATAGAAAATAATTGCCACTGTTCACCGGGAGTTCAAATCTTTGTTTCTTGCCTTCTATGTTTCTGCATAGATCTATTGCTCCATAAACCACTTGCCTTTTTTCTCTCCATCCTCTATCTCTATTGTCATGTCTGCATGTATTGTTTTGTGTTGGTTTGGTTTTGTTTTCATTTGCACCATATTTTTTCTAGAATTGATCCATGGTTCTTAATGGAAACATCTCTATCTCTTGCAAGTCGAATCTAAATGTCAGCCTATCAGGAAACAAGTCATCTTCAGACCAGTATACCACACTCAAATGAAGTAACTACAGAACAACTTATGTTTTATATAATCCCCTTTCACAGCTTTTCTCGCTAATAACTGCTACTGAGAAATTTAGTTACGAAGTTAACAGGACACACTTTGTCCTCACAGAGATTATTCAGAAACACATATCAGATGATCTTGGTAATGGTGTCTTGGTATCCTAGCATCTCTTTGTTAATCAACAGTGAAGGAACTCAGCTACTAAGCAGTTATAGCCTGTGAATGTCTGTCACCTAGTCCACTTGAAAAGTGCTTGGTAGTGTGATAGCATCTCTGCTCTTCAAACTTAACTAAAGGCTAGTAAGTGCATATGCCCAAATCATCGCTAATTCAGTTATTTCTAAGAGATACCGAAAAGCAGAGCGCTGTACCTGCAGAAAAGAAAAAAAAGAGGAAAGAAAACTGATGGTCTCTTTTGGCCTTTTCTCCAAAGGACTATATTGCAACAACAAACTGCACTGACAATATTTGATTTCTCTTAGAGAAAAATCCAGACACGACACAATTTGTTAGGATATGTGACTTCTCATCCTGCTCGTGGTCAGCAGGAGCAGGGAGGTCATTCTGCCCCTGTACTCTGCACTGGTCAGACCACACCTCGAGTACTGCGTTCAGTTCTGGGCCCCCCAGTTTAGGAAGGACACTGAGATGCTTGAGCGTGTCCAGAGAAGGGCGACGAGGCTGGTGAGAGGCCTCGAGCACAAGCCCTACGAGGAGAGGCTTAGGGAGCTGGGGTTGTTTAGCCTGGAGAAGAGGAGGCTCAGGGGTGACCTTATTGCTGTCTACAACTACCTGAAGGGTGGTTGTGGCCAGGAGGAGGTTGCTCTCTTCTCTCAGGTGGCCAGCTCCAGAACAAGAGGACACAGCCTCAGGCTGCGCCAGGGGAAATTTCGGCTCGAGGTGAGGAGAAAGTTCTTCACTGAGAGAGTCATTAGGCACTGGAATGGGCTGCCTGGGGAGGTGGTGGAGTCGTCGTCCCTGGGGCAGTTCAAGGCAAGGTTGGATGTGGCACTTGGTGCCATGGTCTAGCCTTGGGCACTGTGGTAAAGGGTTGGACTTGATGATCTGTGAGGTCTCTTCCAACCTTGGTGATACTGTGATACTGTGATACAGTGTTAACATCACAGTAGTTCCCAATGTAACCAGATTGCTCAAGATTTTATCCAGTCCATTCCTGAAAAGCTCCAAGGATAGAGCACACGATATCTGGGGGCAGTCAGCTCCACTACTTAGTCCAGTATTGTATCTCCATTCTCAATGTCATGGTATTTCTGCTTTGCTGGCTTAGTGTTATGCACCAAAGGAACAAAGGCACCTTACAAAAGCATTGATGAGTGTCTACAGTAGAAGAGCAATAAATTTCCATTATGTATCTAGGCTGGGATCTAACTTTACAGGGCTATGAGCAACAGCTTATCTGATTCTCTGAGTGGCATGGCCACAGCTGGAAATGAAGGCTTAAAAATAAACTTTATGATAGCTACTAATATTACAAATTGTAACCCTATGGAATAAATCACAGGAACCATGAAACACAACATACGGTACTCTGTATTCAGCCAAATGATTTATTCATGAATGTTCATAATTCAAATGAATTGGCCATGAATATTCATGGTACTCCTTTGTAACTAGATATTGTAAGAAAATCTGGGCTAACTACAACAGAGGGTCTTTGCTAACATTTGCATAGTGGAAGAGGGAACATTTTGGAAGTTGGAGTTCCTTACTGGAGTCTCAGCTGTAACTATTTCACGGGATTGATCAGGTATAGAGGTCAACAGAGCAAACATGTATTGATGCTTGGATGTAGTCTGCTGGCATCTATCCAGCTTATTTGTAGAATATGAACCATTAAACTATGAATATTGCATGACTCATTGCAAACAAAATAGTAGACAGTCATGCAGAGCAAGTCTTAAGCACAAGTAAGTCAAGTGGCTGTTGGGCTGTGTTCCAGTAGACACAAGAGGACAATTTCTGCACAGTTGCATTAGTGTAAATTCACAGATTTCAATTAAATTACTTTGGTGTGGACACAGGCCAAAATTGGCTCTGTCTACAGACTCATAATTCACAAACTGGCAATTTTCTTTTCCAGTAAGAGTTCAGAGAAACAAATTAAACCATGATTTGTTATCTAATTCCAGTGACATAGGTTCAGGTTAAAATGTCATAAATCTGGCATTTCATTTTTTCTTGTCCTCTCAGAAACATCATCAGCAAAGGATAACTTTTCCTCTCTGTCCATCTCATACTTTTAAAACCCAAACAAATTCTGTATATGATTGTCTGCAAACACATAGAGAAAGACTTGGAAGGGAGCTGTATCTTTGACAGGGATGCCAAAGGAAATAGAAGCAAACTTTCTTTGTCTAGGGAATAACAAATAGCTAAGATACTTGGGAAATTCTTAGAATCATATATTCTAAACTCACATGAGACAATACTGTTTTGGTGATGTGAATATCAGAAAGCACATCATTTTCCCCAGTAACTGTTACACCAAGACCAGATCTTCTGACAGCCCAACTTGATTTAAAGATATGGAAGTGGTGAGTCATTTTTCTTCAGATTGTCATCTATGAGTCAAATGTATATATATGATCTACTCATCTAAGGCATAGATGCTGCCAGGGTGTAATGCACAGGGCAGATTTCTAAAGCAGACTAGGTAAAACATTAATAAAGAGTTTGAAGATAATAAGAATGCCGAGATGTAGATACCACTGCTTAAAATACCCTACAGTTTGATAGGCTTAATCTCACCAGGGTTTTTGCCAGGAAAATACAGAATTTTCCCCAGCAGAGTGCTTGAATATTCATTTAAATGTTAAATATGCATCTCAGATCTGATATAAGATTTTCATCTTTCTCCCAGACCTGGCAGAAAGCTTTTGTATGTTGGAGAAGGAGAAAAAAAAATGGGGGGGGGGGGGGGGGGGGAATAACTAAGAGGAGGCAATAATTCCTTCTTCAGGAAATGTTTTCACTTTCCTTGTCTTTGTTAATGGATTAGACTGTTAATGTATTTGGACTGTTACAACTTAGTTCACTTTGTCCCCGTGTGGTGGTTATATATTGTGATTATATCACCTTGTAACCTTTCCTGGGTTACACTGCTGACAGAGTCTTTCAAGGTTTTTAGTACAGAAATTTTCAGATCATACACTATTTCTACAGTTTTCTTCTGGAACTCCGAAACTTTCCAGTACTGTTAGTGGAACATGAAGGCTGGAAATAAAAAACTTTTTGCAGTAGTGCTGTAACTCAAAGTAAATACTGTTTGTCTTTGTAATAATTTATTTTTAACTATAGCAGTTGGTCCATTGTTTAAACCTATTATGATTTTGCAACTTCTGTCATTTTAAACGTTTTTGCTTTCTCAAACATGTTGTGCATCAAAGGCCTTAAGTTTTTGTTTCCCAGATATATGATGCAACATTTAACTCTCCTCAGATTAATACATATTGCTGAACATCTTAATACACTATTAACACATCTGTTCATCTTATATTATTCATGTTATCCTTTCATCAGTTATGATTTAGTATTTTTGCATGCAGATCATTGATAAAACATATCAAATAAATACTCAGGTAGACAGTGTTTTGGGACACAAGTTGTCCTCAGATGAAAGACTTCTTTTCTTTATGGTATTTCTGAATTACTAACAAGTTTTAACTAGTGCATTGTGAGGAAATTTGATGTACACATCAAGACAACATGAGTGGAAGGTGTCTTGGCAATTTAGGTTGGGTCAAATAAATTAAGTTCTTTTTCTAATAGTAGACTGTAATTACATAGTTATGGGAATGAAACAATTGGAGGAAGCAGTTATGTGGAAGAGAAACCTATTCCTTACATTCTCAAGGTTTTGAAGGAACAAAATGGAAGTAGGCTTGGGTTGGTGAGGCTATACTGCACTGTTAAACTAGCTCTACAGGGATTGAAAAAAAAAAGGAGAAAACCAAAACTAAACACAAGATAAAAGTACAATCAACATAAGCACAGCAGGAAAGTCTGAGTGCTTTGGATAAGAAAAAAGGTCCTCTCATTTAAAGCTTGTAGAACAGCAGTTTTACTTTGTACTTGATTTATATAGTGCCCATTCTATGGAATCAATTGCTTGAATGCTGGCAAGAGCTTCATACTGCTCCATTAAATGTAAGACTCACTGTGCTATGGGGTGCATGGATCAGAGCAGACAATAATGCCTGAAAATTAATTACAGCCATGTTTTTAAAAAGTATCAAGTCATAACTTAACAAAAAGCCCAATTAGTGCCCAAATATCTTGTCTATTTTCTCTAGCTGTGGCATTACCATTGTTAAAATAGATTAAAACTAATGCATAATTCCCAGAGCGTAAAATGATATTACAAAATAAATACTCTGAATGAACTGTTCTCTATCCTGTATATGCAACCCAAGATGTGGTACTACACTATTGTAGGGGGATAAATGAAGATCAGCCTGAGTTTGTGAAATGATCATTAGATATATACTGGAAATGAATAATGAAACAACATTTTTCCACCCACACACACATAATCTATTTCTGATTAATTGAAATTAGTAATTTCAATTATTCTTTTTAATTTTTTCCTCTATCATTATCCTTAGTATTTGGATGCATTTAACTAGAATCATTAACACATCCTCTTTATACTGTAGGAGACAAAAAAGGGGCTAGGCATTTTTATATCATTTTTGTCCTTGAAAGAAGATTTCTAAATCAGTGTTTGTTTTAGGGTTCACCAAAACATGGTTTTATAGGCATTTAAGTAAAAACATGCAAAGCCTTATCAGAAGTGACCTCATGTAGGCATCAGGAGTTGTTATATATTTAGAAAAACCCACATTACAAACTCATTCAGTTTAGCATTAATGTTTGCAAGGAGAAGGGTTATCTTCACAATTCATCTTGGGGACTGAGTATATCCACAGACAACATGATTTCACATTCTGTGTTGGGTTACCTGGAAAGTGGTGCTAGTTCTTCTCATCTGGTCACTCTCACCCCATGTTATACTTTTTTTCTGGAAGTATGGGAGGGAGCAATATGTAGGGTGACTGTAATTTTCTGCTCTGAAGCTCTTCATATCACAGAATCACAGAATTAACCAGGTTGGAAAAGACCTCTAGGATCATTGAGTCAAGCTTATCACCTAACCCAGGGGTCCTCAAACTTTTTAAACATGGAGCCAGTTCACTGTCCCCCAGACACTGTTGGGGGCCAGACTATAGTTTGGAAAAAAATGAATTCCTATGCACACTGCACATATTTTATTTGTAGTAGTGCACAAAAAAAAAAAAAAATAGGAAAAAGAATGCAATATTTAAAATGAAGAACAATTGCAACCAATAAAACCAAATAATATTTCAATGTGAACTATGGGCCTGCTTTTGGCTGATCAGATGGTCAATGTTAGGTTCCATATTTGTCTCTGCTAGTCATAGCAAGTGATGCAAGTGTTCATCAGTTAGTCTGGATCTGATTGGAGACTTCAGATGTTTCATTCAGAAAAAAGTCTGCTCACAGACATAGATGCTGTCAAAGCCAGGTTGGAAGAGACCTCCAAGATCATCCAGTCCTTCCTAGCACCCAGCCCTGTCCAATCAACTATACCATGGCATCAAGTGCCCCATCCAGGCTTTTCTTGAACACTTCCAGGGATGGTGACTCCACCACCTCCCCAGACAGCCTATTCCAGAGGGCAATTACTCTTTCCATAAAAAAATTCTTCCTACTGTCCAGCCTAAACCTACCATGGCACAATTTGACACTGTGTCCTCTTGTTCTGTCACAGGGTGCCTAGGAGAAGAGACCAATCCCCACTTGGTTGCAACCTCCTTTCAGGTAGTTGTGGAGAACACTAAGGTCTCCCCTGAGCCTCCTCTTCTCCAGGCTGAACAACCCCATCTCCCTCAGCCACTCCTCACAGGGCTGGGCTCCAGCCCCCTCACCAGCCTTCTTGCCCTTCTCTGACAGGTCCTTCTATATAAGCAGTGTAAAATTGTCATAGGTTTGTTCTCTATAAAACTATACGAAATCTAGGAAGTTGCTAGACTGGACCTGTTCTCTGAGAAGGAAGTAGAGAGATGGCTTCAAATTTTTTGTTCAGAGTTATCTCATGTAGATGATCTGTTTCCAGATTTCAAAACTATCTTCTAGTTTTTATTTCAGTACTATGTACCAGCAGAATGTCAAAGCCTTGCAGATTTTTTTTTCCTGTGAGTTCTTTAATGTAGTACATAAATTTCACATAATGATCCTCCACAGATGTATGCATTTGTTGGGTGTCTCCACTGACACACTTAAGAGTTCTCAAGCATTGTGAAGGAATAGTGCATCAATGCTATCAGGAATGTTAAACACTGTTGCAAATATCATGTATCCGACTTCATACGGGGTAGAAAAAAAATCAAAACCACCTAACATTTTTAACAAGACATATATAAAGTAGAAAAGAGTGAAAATCAGAAACAGATAATTTCAATTTTAATCAATTGGGTGCCCAAAAGGCAGTGATGACACAGGTAAAGTTTATCCTGCCATTAGGGAACAAGACAGCTTAAAATCTAGAATATATCCTTTAGATCTGTGTACATGACAAAGGCCCAGCTATAGCACAGAATAATAACAGTAGGAAATTGTAGCCAGCTAGTAAAAATTCAAATGTTCACTTTCAAGGCAGTTAGTAAAAAAATTAAACATTCTTTTCTGGAAGCTTCAGCTAATATACAACAGAAGAAGAATGAGCAGAGAAGAGTATGATCAGAGGTTGTACCTCTATCTGGAACACTCTGATCATTTCACCTCACCACAGAGTCCATCTCATTGCTAATGAACATATTCACTCAAAAACAGGAAGACATTATTTATGCTAAATAATCACTCTCTCATAAAAGCTAAGTATTCAATATGAACAGCAACATACTGCAGAGTGTGTCATAGTGCATCTGTGAGAAATGACTTCTCAGTTAGTGACATCAGCATAAAAATCCTTTTTTTTTTTTTCAATCAACAAGGAGTAGCATTCTCTTTTCAGGTTGTTGCTATTAGGCACTATGAGTTAGTCCCAGATCTTTCCCTCTCCATGCCTCAAACAGATTTCAACACAGAAATACTCAGGTTTACAGTGAAAGCCTGAAAAAAGCAACTAAGATAATGCTGCAGACACTACAACCTTTATTTATCCTGGGTTTTGTCTTCCCTGAGGAGTAGATGCAGTCTTACTCCATGTAATTATCATCACAGGGGACAGAATAATAGCAGAATAGGCTGTTACTTGTAGCGTTAAACTTGGCCTTTCACGCTACCCTCCCTCCTGCTTATTTCAGTTTTGATACTGCTAATGACAATTACTCTGCAACATTTAATTCAAAAGTTCAAAACTGAAGCCTCTGCAGGATGTTTTATTGTATTTCTCATTTCATTAATCTTTCACTATCATCTGTTTACTGGATATGAATTGTAAGAAGCACTGTGCCACATTTACGTGCTTCAGAAAAGCAGTTTGCATGTGCAGACAGCATATGGCAAATGTATAAATGGTTATGAATAAATCATGAATCATCACAATTATTAATAACTGATAACGTCTTGAAAAAGCCTTTAGCTGAGCAATCTGAAGGAAAGAGAGAGTGCAAAATGCCTTGGAGAAGTGTGTCTTCAGTTAAGAAAAGAGCACTCCCACAGCCTTGAACACTGGGTTTAGCAAGAGACTCTGTGGAGCCAGCTATCAAAATGGTTTTAGCAGCAATGACTTTAACAGAGCATATGTTCTGGAATCTAATGGTAGAGGAGGTGGAGAGACAGAGACAAGGGGATAGATTGCTCAGGGGATTTGTAATGGGAACATCAAGATAACACTTGCCAATTTAATTGTGCTTTTCATTGCATGATCTCAGAGTGCTTTTCTCATAGATTCATTGCTTTTATAGCCAGAAGGGACCATTAGATCATCCAGCCTGGCCTCCCGTCTAATGTAAAATTTCATCCTTCTATCCCTGCACAGAATCCAGTATTTTGAAGCTTTGGAAACTCTACAGGGTTAATTCTGTACTCTCACTCATATTTGCAGAAGAACTTGCTTAAAAGGAAGTCCTAATTTAAACATGGTCAGTTTTGCACACAAACATCACAATCTGAAATAAGCTGCAGAACTAAATTCACAAAGATTAGGATGTAAATGAATGTTCAGGACATGAACCTGGGCAAAGGTGCTGTTATTCAGGGGTCTGCTAAGAGATGTATTTTTCTTTTCCTCTTATAATTACCTCTTAATGCCAACTTTTACACTAGGATTTACGTATATACTGAACACTTACGGACATTCAAGAAAATAGGTTTCTATTCTGCACTTGATAGGGCAAACCATTCTACTTCATTCCTTTTAAGTGTTGTGAGAGTCTGGAGAGGCTGCTCAGTTAGGAGAAACATTAAATACTAAAATGACTTACTAGGAGATTTTCCTGTATCTATTCAAAGAAACAGACATTTAGTCACTTTCACTTCTACATCCCTTCTTGATATGCACTCCTAGTCAACTGGGACTTAAAAATATGTCCATCTAATGAAATACACGAGGTGACTTAGTCCAGATGTGGTATGACTGAGGAAAAACGTTCATTTGATACTGATAGAATGCTGGAGGTAGATGGTAAAATTTGTTTTCTGGTGGCTCATGTATCATGGGAAAAGATCATACACACAATTCTCTCTCTTTCACTAGCTGTTACAATCCATCACCAACAATCAATACTTACATTATTTGATTTTTTTTCTGTACTACAACATCTTAGTTCCCAGAAAATCTTCTGAGATGGTATCACAAACTTATCAATCCAGGCAAATGTGCACTTTTGAGGGTTGTTCCACTTTTAAAGAACCCCTATAGCACCATGCTGTGGTAGGCCTGAGCAGGCCAAAATAGGCTTATACATGTCCTGGCCTGCCCTGGCATGCTTTTCTGCTCTCTCCTCTTCTGCTGTGGGGAGAAGTGACCACGGGAAAGAGGATAAAGAACCTGCAGCCACTGAGTCTAAGGTTTCCCTGCTCCCCCTCCTTCCATGACGGGGGAAGCAAATGCAGGAAAGGAAAACAAAAGCCCTGGTTTCACCTAATATGGTCAAGCTTGGAAAAGTGCCATTCTGATTGGCTAATCTGTGTCCAAAGGCCCATTGGTCTTGGGCTGTATTGATAAAACCGGATGAGCAGGTAGCACGGTGTGCTCTGCTGCTTCATTGCATCCTGAACTGCCTGGAAACTCCACTGCCTGGAGTTTACCAGGAACCGGCTCTAAATGCCTGCATGTGATTGGCCTCTGTAGCCAGCATGACATTCTGTCAAGACTGCACGTTGCATGCTGCTTGGCCCTCTGCAGGGTTCTGTTGAATTGGGAATCAAGAGGAACCAGGTCAGAGACGGTGCTAAGCTTCCTAAGAAAAGAGTCTGGGAAAACTCCAAAGCCTCTAATGGCTTTGAGACCACCGACAGCAACCCTTCCATGTTCTTTGGGTACTCTCTGATAATATCTTGTGAGTAAATACTTAAAGCCTCTTATAAATTCACTAATTGCCTTCTGCTGTATGCAGAAAGGGGATTCCTGCATCCATCTAGTGTATAAACAGTCTAATTAACTGCAAACGTTATATGGACCACAGGAATCTTCTCTTCCAATGTAATGTTCGAGTTTGCTAGTCACCGCTTAAAGTGTTCTAGTTTTGCCTGTTCCCTGAGTGTACAAGTATCTAAAATACACCTTTTGAACCTTGCAAATAAGTTTTCTGGAGCGATTCAATGTTAATAAACAGTTTTCATGGTTATTAACAATCATTGCCTGGATATAGAATTTAATATTGATTATTAATTTTGCATAATTTGTAACACACCAAAAAGAGGAAATCAGCCATGCTCTAAGATGGCTTAATTTTGGTAACTCTAGCTAATGCTACATTCAGATCATCTGAAAGTTCATAATTCACAGAGTACATTGTAAGTGTAAGATCACAACTGTAGCATGCTAAGTTGGCAATAATAACAGACAACTTATTTGTAATTGCATCATGGTGAAACTTGACATGACTTCTGCAAATGGAGCAAATGCAAAGCCTTTTTTTGAATCAAAACAGGATTTTCTTTCCTTTTAACTATAAATGAATCACATTTTTCTGGGAAATAGGACAACATTTCTTGAGGCCATTTCATTGTGTCAAAGTGGGATCTGAATCTGGGTTAGGTCGATGTAAAATGTATTAGTTTATTAAATATTAGATAAAGAAAAATTCCCCAAACTTATTTACAATTAACACACACCGATACTGTTATGCAGTTGGTAAAAGTATTTTTGCAGAATGTAAATATACTTTAAACAATTCTAGGGAAGGTTTTTGAAATAAAAACTATTGGAGATTCTTGCAGCACAAACTGCCGCTCAAAGGTTAAGTGTAAACCTTCACAAAGTTTAGAAAAGAGAGTATAATTTACTTACTGTCCTGAGTCTCTATATTGATAATCCAAAAGTATACGCAGATGCATAAACAAAGAAAAATATAGTCCCAGCCGTGCGGTGGTCTTAGAATGGTGATGGTGCGGGTGGCGGCGGGTGGCTTGCTGCTTGCGTAGCTCAAATTGAGCCTGGACACGAGGCAAATCTTCTGTGGCTCTCGGGAAGTGGTCCTTGTGTTCAGCCACCTGGGTGAAGCAGGACCCAGGTTCACAGGCAGGAGCAGTCCAAATGGGTGTGGTGCGCGGGCCTGGCTCTGTTCGCAGTTGCTCGGGAGCAGGTTTTTGATGTCAAAATTCGTTAGTAGGCTGCCACTAGGTCGTTACCAAGACTCGGCTGAGCACAGGCGGGCAGCGGTATCCGGAGCGGGACGGCCTTGGACGAACAGCCTCAGGCCCAGGAGGCAGGGCTAGGTCTTGCATTCATGAGGGAGGCCAGTCCCCAGCTACGTGTGGTGCAAGGGCACACAAAGCAAACAGGTAGGAAGCAAAACAAAGGCGGCAGAAGCAGCAAATAAGGAAGTTGGCCAAGTTTTAAGCATTTTGGTGAATGTCTTTGACCAACAGCAACAGATAAAGCACTCTAGAACCAATCCTAGATTATTTTACCAAGACAGGGAGATGCACATGCCTAGCATCCATGACCTATGTTCACCAAAGACAAAGCAGGGTGCGAAACAAGGCCAAATGCGGTGTCTCTGTGGCAGACTGACAGGCACCAAGGGTTTTGTCTGTCCTCCTGCTTCTTCCATCCCAGGAAGAAGGGGAGGAGGGGGCAAGGCAAGGTGGGTATTCAGGTAGGTATTTATGTCATGCAGAGACATATTTTGGATATATATTTAGGTGTAATTTAGACCTGTGACCACACATTGGTGCTCTCTTCTCATTGTGTCATATATAACATTGTAAACAAAGACTTTCATGCAGAATTGGGGAATTCTCATGTCAGAATCTCAGGAAATTCATATTTGTATTAATTGAATTAATTATAATTAACCAGGAGTTGCATGAATAAGAAATAATAACCAAAACCAGCATAAAATAGATCAAAGTAGCGATCAACAGATGTTTTTTAGCAACATTTCTTAGGTGTCAATACTGAGACAGATACTTTTAATATAATTATTAACTGTCATGATCAGAGGTTGGAATCTCTACTCAGAAAGTTCAAGGATGACAACAGGTTGGGTGGGAGCTGTTGATGGAGGAAAAACAAGGAATCTGAATTGATTGGATAAATGAATTGACAGAAATGTCATGAAGTTCGGTATGAGCAAACAGAGGCTCTTACATTTGGAATGGAATAACTCTGGGCGCTACTGCAGGTGAATGGCCAGGACAAGCAGTTCATCATAGTGGACAAGAAGGGAGAAGTGTACAGTGCTCAACCCCACAATAAACTCTATTACTCTCTATATGAAGGGAAGCAACCCTTCTTCGGTATATGTCACCTGAGTCTGCTTTGAGAGCCACTATACCTCATACAGGAAAGATGCTTTGAGACTGAGGAGAGCACAGTGAAAGGCCACTGAAGTTGTTAAGATCATGGAAAACAACGTATGTGAAGAGAATATGGCACCAAGTTTAGTGGAAATTGATGTAATTCATGTGGAGGGAATTAGACAGATCTGAGAAGAGGGCCCATGTGGACCTCTTGAACTTAGTTCAACAAGGCCAAGAGCAAGTTCCTGATCCTGGATCAATTAATCCATAACAGTACAGACTAGGAGTTGAATGGTTTGAAAGTAGGCCAGTAGAGAAGTACTTAGGGATGCTGGCTGTTGGATTTAGTGAAGAACAAATGTACCTAGGAGAGCCTCCTCTTCTCCAGGCTAAACAGGCCCAGCTCCCTCAACCTCTCCTCATAGGCCTGGAGCACAAATCCTATGAGGAGAGGTTGAGGGAACTGGGCCTGTTTAGCCTGGAGAAGAGGAGGCTCAGGGGTGATCTTATTACTGTCTACAACTACCTGAAGGGGCATTGTAGCCAGGTGGGGGGTGGCCTCTTCTCCCAGGCAACCAGCAATAGAACAAGGGGACACAGTCTCAAGTTGTGCCAGGGTAGGTATAGGCTGGATATTAGGAAGAAGTTCTTCACAGAGAGAGTGATTTCCCATTGGAATGGGCTGCCCAGGGAGGTGGTGGAGGCACCGTCCCTGGGGGTCTTCAAGAAGAGACTGGATGAGGCACTTAGTGCCATGGTCTAGTTGATTGGTTAGGGCTGGGTGCTAGGTTGGACTGGATGATCTTGGAGGTCTCTTCCAACCTGGTTGATTCTATGATTCTATGATTCTATGATTAATTCACTTGCATTCCAGCTGGTCCTCAGAGTTTAGAGCAGCTAGGGATGGCTGGGCGTGCCTCTTAATAGATATGTACCTGCTTACTGCAGGGGAGTTGTAAGCAGTCCAAAGGCAGTCCTAATCCTCATTACACTTTATAAATATTCTAAAATGTGTGTACTTATAGTTAAACACAATTAAATCCTCATAGTTCATCACATGGGTGGCCATATATGACCACATGCATGCTCTTATGCAGTGAAGTAAAACATACTGCTTTTTAATATCACACATTTAACTTTGCCCCTAGAGCAGACTGAGAATTTTCATATTTTCAGCAACCACAGCCATTGTTGACAGGTAGAAAGTTGTTATTCTATAGTAACTTAATTTTTTTCTGTCATATCCTCATACATTGACTACAGAATAAAAAAATAATCTGTAAGTCCTATTTTACTTGATACCTGTCTTGCCAGATTTAAGAGCTGAAAGTCTAGCTGAGAAATTATTATTTTTATATATATCCAAATTTTAGAGGTAGAAGTAAAGTGTTAGTGTTTAACCATTACAACATTTTTACTATTACAATAAATTTTCTGTGACATGATGCTCTACCTTCTAATAGAATCACCCAGGTAATTCTATGCAGGAAAAAGACACATTAACAAGACAAGACTTTGTATTTTATTCAAGCTAAAGACGTTAAGCATTTCAGTGTAATAGCCAAATGATATACAGTGCAAAAATGTTCTCCGTTTGCCTAATACTGGAAAATTGTCACTGGTGTTTTGACATTTGAACTGAACATATGGTTACAAGCTTTGAGGACACTCTGTGCTCTGACTTACCTTACAGAAGATGTATTTTCCTGATGAAGGTTCCTTAACAATATTCTGCAACCCCATACCCATACGTATGTTCTCATTTTGCAGTAGTTTGTTTTCTGCATCATTTATCTTAAGAGAAAAACACCTTTCACCTGAGTGAGATTTTTCATTAAAATAATGCAGCGTGTCACACCTTGAATTGTATGATAAACCAGATACCACAGAACACTTTATAAAATTAGAATTTCAACACCCTAACAAACAAGAGCTTTTAAACACAACTATTTTCATTTTACTGGAGGAAACTCCTGACTAAAGTTCACTCAAGTTCCTACTTTAAAGCTCTGCATAAGCAGTTCCCTGATGAGTCCCTCATAGTAGCCCACACTTTTCACTGACTGCATATTTTAATCTAAAAATAAGTTTCACCTACTGCCCAAGTGCACCTGTGTAAAGCATTTGTGATAAGCAATCTTTTACTGGTGCCCTTCCTTCAGCTGTTGTCCATAGGTCACATAGGTGACACAGCTGAGCAAGTATTAAACTTGCAGAAGCTGCAGTACATGACATCCAAATCTAGAGCATCACAATCTCATTTCTAGAAAAAGGCTCCTTTCCTGGGGACTGTGCTGCAGACATATGACCAAACACATACCTTTTTGCTTGACTTCAGGTGGCAAAAGAATTAAAAAAAAATCTTTTGTATCTCTTCATGGAGTACTTGACAACCAGACTCATTTATCTCATACATATTTATTAATTTTAAGAGCTTTTTGGAAGTGATTTGACATTTCATTTAACGTACTTGTATTATTAGCCTTGAATGCTTATTTGTGGTAGTAAAAAATCACTTCTAATTGTTACAGAGGTGTGATCTGGCTTATAACAGGCATTCCACATAAGAAGGATTAATAATAACTTTTCATTAAAGTGTAAGATGCTTACCCTTAAACTCTTTAATTTTTTAGGCTAAACCCTATATGTTTTTAAACAAGCAGACATTTTGTGACTCTTTCAGTTTTAAACAGAGAACCAAATGGAAACAAATAGCTTGTATTTTGTAGGTGATGCAGAATGCTTCTAAAAACATGCAGATTTGAAGGCCATCCTCTAACATCATTATCCACTCGGGTACTTTCACTGACACATAGCAGCAACAACAAAAAAGAACTAGTTTTGTATTAATGTCATGATCCTGTCTTTTTGCACATTGCTAATGCTATCTAAAATTGACGGATGTATTTGAAAGATTAGCCTTGTTTTTATATGCATAATATATCAACATCATCACACAGCTCCAAGCATAGCTAATTTTTATTTAAAATGAAGAAGCATAATGAAGGCTGTGTGATGGAAATGTCATAAGGAACTACTTGTGTATATTATCCACTTTCAATTTCTGTGATTTATGTGATGGAAATCATAAGCATGCTGTGAAAAGTGAAGCCTGAGACTTGAAACATATGAAGATGAATACTACAAAGGACTTTGTCATCTGAGGTACTCTGAGAAATGGTTTGATTTCTACTGTTTTAAAGGTGAAAGCAAAACAGATTTCTTGAAGTTTATTCTTTGATTTACTCTAACATCCTTATGACTTTCTTGTTCAGATGTCAAGAATACAATGGTAACTATAAGAGTAAACTTAGCACAAAATTCTGTTTACATGATTGGGAAATTATTTTTTAGGCAAGTCTTGATTATGGAATGTATCCACAATCACAATACTCCTCTACACATGAGTAATCTCCAAAAAGCCAAATACTTTAAAAGGGTGTATAATTAAAACTAAGTATTATCTTTAACCATTAGGAAATGCCCTTCTCAATGCTGCAGAATACTACCTAAAGTATTATGTGGGCCTATTTGGAGTATGGTCAATGTATTAACATCTCTGGTTAAGTCTATAGTAACCAGTAGTAAATGCTTCATTTTAAATATATACCTTTCTAAGGGATGAAAATTTTAAGTACATCTAGCTGTGACCCAAAGCCCCTGAGTGTTGCAGTGCTAGTAAAGCAGCACCTACAAAATGTCAGGAGTGATTATAAAATGTGGTTTATGATCTTTTTTTTTTTTTTGGTCATTATTACAGTAGTTATATTTGAAGTATGTTGTTTTGCATATAAAGATATAGAACAATATAATCATAGAATAGTTTGTGTTGGAAAGGAAGCTTCAGAGGTCTAGTCCAGACCCAACTGGGTAGAATCATAGAATCAATCAGGCTGGAAGAGATGTCCAAGATTATCCAGTCCAACATAGCACCCAGCCCTGTCCAATCAACTAGACTATGCCACTAAATGCATCCAGTATTTTATTCAACACCTCAAGGGACGGTGCCTCCACCACCTCCCTGGGCAGCCCATTCCAATGCCAATCACTCTCTCTGTGGAGAACTTCCTCCTAACATCCAGCCTATACCTCCCCTGCCACAACTTGAGACTGTGTCCCTTTGTTCTGTTGCTGGTTGCCTGGGAGAGCAGACAGACCTCCACCTGGCTACAACCTCCCTTCAGGTAGTTGTAGACAGCAATGAGATCATGAGGTAGGGATGTCTTTCACTAGATCATATTGCTCAAAGTCCTATCCAGCCTGACCTTGAATACTTCCAGTGATGGGGCATCCGCATCATCTCTGGGCATTTTGTTCCATTACCTCAACACTCTCATCATAAAAATACCTTCTTTATGTCCAATCTAAATCTACCCTCTTCAGTTTAAAAATATTGATTCATGTCCTGCCACTACAGGCCCTGGTAAAAAGTCTCTATCTTTTTATAAATCCCCTTTAAGTGCAGAAAGGCTGTAATAAGGTCCTGCTTTGAAACTTCTGAAGACTGAACAACCTCATCTCTCTCAGTCTTTATTCACAGGAGAGGTATTTTCCCTTTCTAATTGTTTTCATGTCCTTCCTCCAGATCTGCTTTTGAAAGATCCTTGTTTATCTTGGGCTGGGGATGCCATTGTTGGGTTCCATACTCCAAATGGCAGCTCACAAGAGCAGAATAGATGAGGAGAATCACCTTGTAACACAATTTACTTGAGTTATAGATAAACAGTATCACAGTATCATTAGGGTTGGAAGAGATCTCACACATCATCAAGTCCAACCCTTTACCACAGAGCTCAAGGCTAGACCATGGCACCAAGTGCCACGTCCAACCTTGCCTTGAAGTGCCCCAGAGACGGTGACTCCACCACCTTCTCAGGCAGCCCATTCCAGTGTCCAATGACTCTCTCAGTGAAGAACTTCCTCCTCACCTCAAGCCCAAATCTCCCCTGGCGCAGCCTGAGGCTGTGTCCTCTTGTTCTGGTGCTGGCCATCTGAGAGAAGAGAGCAACCTCCTCCTGGCCACAACCACCCCTCAGGTAGTTGTAGACTTCACAGCCCAAGATGTAAATGGTTTTCTGGCCTGTGAAGACATATTGCGAACTCATATCTATTTTACCATCCCTCAGTATCCCCAGGTCCTGTGTGGTCACCAGTCTGCACGGATACTGATGATTGCCCTGACCCACGTGCAGGACTGTATTTGGCCTTTTTGGACTTCAAGAGGATGAACTTCCTCATCCATATGAGAAAAAGGTAATGAAAATAAAATACTTAAGCCAACGTGTGTTCTCCAGCCTCATGTTGTGCATTTTTGTAATCAGTTTAATGCCCGCATTGCGCTTTCACCATACGAAACCCAAGAAAACCATGTTCAAAAGACAATTTTGGGCATTTCAATCACTGGCTTGGAGATAGGACTACTCAGCAGTCTTGTTTTGAGACTCAGCTACATGCAAAATCAAGGGACAAGATTCATAGTTTAATGTAATGTTTTCTTGAGAATAGTTCAAAAGTTTCCTTTGTTGGGCAACCTGAGGTTTAAGAAATGTGTTTCATGGTGGTCTAGAATTTGAAGCCATTAAGATTAAAATATGTCTCTTAGGTCAGGGAAACTGGCTACCCTAAACTATATTATTTTTTTCTTGCATCTGAACACTGAGATAATTCTGCACTAAGAATATATATTCCTCACTAAAATTATTGGGGTTTATCAATAAATATCAATGTCATTATCAATAAAAATAGAGACACGGAGCTGATGTTTACTTCCTTTTAATGATCCAAGATTCAAGTTGTTGGTGATGCCAATTTAATCTACCTTTATATGTTTTATAAAATAGACTGGCATGTAAAACTGAGTATACAGCACAATGTGAGGCCACAAAAATTCAAAGGAGGGAAAAATATTGCAGTATTTACCACAGCAGGTCAAACACGACAAGGGCAAGTTAATATCCCAGTTTTTGTAGCCCAAAGTCTTTTGCAGGCTTTAGAAAAGGCAAGGACTCATGAAAGTCTGAGGATTTTATCAGACAGAAAATCAGATTCATTAAACCTTTCTGAGCTCAAAAATATTTGAAACTTGTTCAGTGAGGACCATCTGTCAGATGAACTGAAACATAAAGACAATTCCTAAAAGATTAATAATATTTGAGGTATCAGGAAGATGAATGGAAGTTGAATTTAATTTGCCAACAAAAACCATGCATCTGACATTCCATCATGAATTTCAACAAACATAACAAGATAGTTTCATTGTAAGGCTTTTATAATAGTAAAAATTATAATAGTGTTAGAGACAATATAATCTGAGCTGGTATAATACATCACAGCCCCACTGAAATCAGTAGGACTACAGCAGATTTATAGCAACTGGCAATCTCATCCTGTATTTTTACATTAATAAGCTTAGCAAAGCTATATCTTCACAAATAGGGAAGCTAATTGTCTGACCTTTCAGCTTCACCTTTTTTTATAGCTGTCTTGAGGATTCACAGAGAAGAGTTATGAGAAACAACCTGTCTCAGGACAGGGTTAGTTGAACTTCTGCAGCATTCAGTTTTCTCTGAGCATGACTGTGCTCTCCAGTGGGGCATGATGCCAGAGCAGCTGAGGTTCCTTAGTTACTGAAGTTCTTGTATTTCACATTAAGCCACGAGACAGCTCTGGAGCTGAACTTCAGCATCTGATGTGCAAGTGGGGCCTGGGAGTTCAAAGGGAACCGTCTTTGGCTTTTCTTGTCAAAGCATGGAAACTACAATCCTTAAACGAGGTCATGCTCTTTTTAAACACTTTTCACTTTGTGGGCTAGACTGAATGAGTTTCAAGTAGCTACGTTTTACTCCTTTCAGAAACTTCATCTGGTGGGTGATCAGCTTCTTCCCTTAAGGCGATTCTGTTTAATATATATTATCAAATACTCATAGTAACCATCTCTACTTTTCTAGATTCTGTCACTCTATCCATCTTGTACCTATCTGCAGCTAATATTACATTTTGCTACGAGTCAGATAAATTTTCCCCTTAAGTTACCGGGTTAGAGCCAAACCAGTCTGCGTCCTCTTAGCCAGCCCAAAGCCTGCTGTGTCTCAGGGTCTTTCAGTCTTGTTCCCTTTTCTTCATGCTACCTCGATGCTACCTCGAGTGTTCCCCGAGAGAGTGGACTGGAGCCATTAAGACTGTTCTATCTAGTACTGTGTCTTAATGACCCTTAAGTGCAAGCTGTTAGGCATCAATTAGAAAGGCCTCCTTCTTCTTTCTCTAAGTGGGCAAGCTCTATTAGCTTGACAAATCCTCAAGGTGAAATATCTATCGGGTACAGATTAAAGTTGTTTAGAAGGTTTTTATATTTTTTTTTTCTCTTATGAAGAAGCTGATTCAGCAAGACCGAAATGCTTATTAGAAATATATTGCTTTTGAAAAACACTCAGTGAAATTCAGGACAGAGCTTAACAAAACGGCTTGCTTTTCTGCTGATGCATTCAGTGGGGAAATCTGACTTCCTTTACCATATGCAGGGAGATGGGAATCACACCATGACTATTGCCAGAAAGTCACAGTGTTTGACTGACATGGAACTGAGAAATTGGAGTTTTTTAGGTCAGCATTTTCAGTCTAGTGAGGAGTGCTGACGTGTATATTGCTAAATTCAGTGATTTCCAGGCCCTTACGCACACTTTATCTGTACATCCATCTGTTGCTCAGTTATACTCCATCCTTCCAGATTCCCCCACTTGTGAGTCACACAGAAACACAAAAAAAATACTAAGATCATGGATCATAGAATCATAGAATCATAGAATCAACCAGGTTGGAAGAGACCTCCAAGATCATCCAGTCCAACCTAGCACCCAGCCCTAACCAATCAACTAGACCATGGCACTAAGTGCCTCATCCAGTCTTTTCTTGAAGACCCCCAGGGATGGTGCCTGGAGTCCTGGATGGTCAGGTTCAAGACTATTTATTTTAAACTTTTTTTTTTGTTGACTGCAAATATTTTATTAAAGTCACATTGGAACAATTCTACTTTTTCTTTCAACAGTGAAAGTCCTCTGTCTGTCTCCATCCAAATGTTGGAATTTTCTGTGATCAGAAACTGTACCTTTTTTTTTTTTTTTTCTAATACTACAGTGCTGATAGCAGAAGACTTGAAACTATCTCATTAACTATCAAAAGATCTTTTCTATGTGTCTCAGACAAGAGCTTCTGAAAAATATTTTTATAACACTGTTGTAGAGTGTTATCTGCTTTGTCCCTATGGAACAGAGGTGAAGAGGAATTTTGTACCCATCATGATGCATCAGTTTGCATCAAATATGGACCTTTATACGTAAATAGGATTCCCCACTGCTTCTACTACAACTTGAGGCTAGAAATCAGTACCTGTAAATTCTCTTTACTTCAATGTATTGAGGATTTCATTTTGACTGATGACAAATGCTATTACACAGTAAAGAGATTACAGAAATTGATTTAGAACAAAAAATTTGAGAAGGATTATATATGCAAATGGAGGAAGGAAACCCAAAAGAGTAGTTTAGAATGTAAGAAATGTTGGAATGAAAAACAGAAACAAGAATGCACAGATGAAGAAATAGCACTGGTGATAGTAAAAATTAGACTGTATGACAGTGCATGAAAAAGTAAATATACTCAGTTCTAGAATAGTCATTTCCATGAATAGAACATTCTTTGATATTGACATGGGGAGAATACAAGGGTTTTGACTACATGACTTACATGTGACTTTCCAGGACATATATTCTGCTAATATAAAAGTACATAATTGTATTTCAGTGGAGCTTAGATTTATGTCAGGATTTGAGTTTGACTCTTCTTTGCTGGATGTCTTCAATGTTCAGTTTCTCCATTACAAGAAAGCCAAAGAAAATAACTTGGCTCAGTTATGCTCTTTTCCCAATACATCCACTTATGTCTTCAGATGGTTGCAGGATGATATCTGGAATGCCTGATTTTGATGAGTTTTATTTGCCATTGTTTTAAGTGCATGGCTCCTGGAAATGAGTCATCTTCAATGAGAAAATGCGTGAGTGTTCCTGCATATCATTCTTATGGAATTACAGTATCAGAACAGCTTGTTGTTTATTATCCAAGCATACAAACATCTCTCCAGAGAGACAGAGAATTAATGCTGGTTTTTTGTTGATTTTTCTTTTGTCTTTTCCCTTTGGAAAGGCTTTTCCACAAGGGAACCTCATTGTACAATCTTGTTTTCCATGCAGCTTTGAAGTAGAACTGCAGAAATCATGAAGAACAATTACGGAAGAATCTCCACACACTATAAACTCTGTGAGCTTCCCAGGGCTGCTGCTAGAATCATGCAAAGGATAGACATTTTTTGCTTGTTAGATTGTCTTCCTTTATCCCTTTTAGATTTTAAATAAATAATTTTCCTAAAAGCTGTAAATAGACATTCAAGAAAATACTCAAAGAGATTCTTAACTCCTACAACTGAATTTAGTGGAGGACTTACTCCTATATAGTTGAAAGCTAAGTTTGTAAATCTGTCCTAAAAATACATGAAAGGCTGTGGGCCTGGGATTTTTACCTAATTCCTAGCTTTATTAAACATTACTCTAGAAAGAAAAGTAAAAGAAAATACCATCTTTTTAACTCATAATATAATAATTAATCTTCCCATGCACAGCATTTCACACTGAAGCATATGGCAATCACTGAAAAACACAAAAGCAATATAAAGGCTCAGGAAAACCAAACCAAACCCAAGAAAATAAACAAAAAACCTCACACAAGCACTATGCCCTTGAACCAAAAAAAACCCCATCTTCTATCTTATTTGTTTAAAACCGTTCAGTCAGTAGTGAGTCCACTCACAAAAGCTTAGTTCAGACTACACTGCACCAGTTTCTGTATGAAAATACCTATGAGCCATTGCTGAAGTACCTGTACAAGCTGGTTCTGCAGCAAAATGAAATCCACTGTAGAGCTGGGAAAACAGAAGATGTGTATGCAGAGAAGATTCATCCTTCCCACTTGAATCTTTCAGACAATATTTTAACATTGCATTTGTGATTTTGCACTAAATATGTGCAGGTAATAAAATACATATCTGAGAAATGTTTCCCACATTAAAAACAAAACAGGAAACAGTGAAAAGGTGCTGCCTTCCATACTTTGAATGCAAACAGGCTGGATCTGATCTTCAATCAGCAGGGAGACTTCCATGGACTGCTACTGGATGAAAGAAAGAAAAACGAGTGTTGATTTTCTACAATTCCCATGCATACTGAGCACTTTAAATAAATAAATTGCTCTAAAAATCTAAATTACTGCAATTGCTATTTCTAGAGAATTTTTGAGTACTCAGTTATTACAGAAGTTCCTGTACTTACAAGATACCACACTAGTTGACAAGAAATACTGTCTGTCTTTCCCCTGAACTCAGTAACACCACCTTCTCTGGAAATGTGTTTTTCTCTCTCTTCTGCTTTCCTGTGTTTCATGTTCCATCAATAGCAACAGAGGAGTTGTTCAGTTCTTCCAAGAAGAAAGGTCATATATCTTCCTTATAGATGTACACGATTAGGTAATAAAAATCAATTCAAATGTTTCCAAAGTAATGAAATAGTCATTGGCTGAATTTTCACCTGACAGCAGACAAATATAATGTATAGCAGAGTACCATGAAGTGCTGTGTCTTATAGGAGAAATACATGGTAGTTTTTTGCTGAAGCTAACTCCTTTTAGAGATAATTGCCTTGTTTATTTACTAATGACCACTCCAGGTACAGAACTATCATCACACAAATATAAGATTTTCACAAGGAAAAAAGTGCTTTTAATTTCAGAAGGAAAATCTGTACCTTTGTCTATATTTTGTAATTGCTAAGCAAATGATTTATCAAATTGCATGCGATGGATTTACTTTTATTGATGTTGATTTTTTTCACAGTGTTTGGAAAGAAAAATAATAAAGACAAAGTCTGTGAAAGATGCCAAATGGTGAACATTTATTTCTAATTTTCCTCATTAAACAAGCTTTGTAAGTAAACAGTCCTAAACTGTATTGCGACCTCTTCTTAGTAAAAATGAATGCACTTACAAGAACTGCCATAATAATCTTATTTAATACTCTCTCTGGGACTGTTACATAAAACTTTAATGAATAATTTGTCAACACTAGACATAAATCTCTCTGCTGATGCATATCTTAATCTTTTTCATAATTTTGAGGTCAAAGTCTATTATGCTTAATGAAACAAAGATGTATATAAGTAATGTTAAAGTTATCATGTTCAGACAGGTTTATTACACAAATACATTCATTAACACTAGATGTTTCTCATTATTAGCAAATGCATATATATTTGCAATAGTAGATTCAAATGGCACATTTTCTTTCATTATCCTGATCCATTATAACATTTCCTTGGCATCATTTAATTTATTGTAGCTTCTTGTTATGCGAAGGAAGTACCTACTTGAAAAAAATAAATCTGCATATCAGATTGTATAGAGACTTCATACTGGGAGAGAGATTATTAAAATGTGATTTATGCTTCTGAATCTGAAGTAAATCACCTGATTGTGAAATAGTTTGTAAAAGAAGCTAATTTCTCTTGTTTGTTTTTAGCATATTATAATTTAAAGGTAAGTTTTCCTACATTTTGTGGCTTTGCAGGGCTGTTTCAGAAATTTCCTCTTAATCTTGGTATTGCTGTAATAATTTTGTTTATTTCCTGTTTAATGTTCCTTTTTTTTTTTTTTAAACTTTCCTTTAAATAGACTGAAATTAACAGTGTCCTCTGCATTTTAGGTTATTTTACTGATGTTTTTGAACCAATTAATTTTTCTGAGAAAAGTTTTCAATTAAACCCCTGGTGATAGGAGGTGGAATTCTACAACACTAATCTGGAAATTCCACCTCCCAATCACTGGGGGGTTAATTGAAGGTTTTTCTGTAGAAAAAAATTGATTGGTGTATAACCAATCAGCAAAATATTATGAGACTATAAGGAATACTGTTAACCTTGGACTATCTATAGAGAAGAATATTGCCTTATTTGAAAGAGAGAAAATAAAAGAATCACAAGAAAGTTATTAAGTTGGTCAGCATACTGAAGGAAGAACTCATTAGTGAGCTTCAAGACAAATTCTCATTGCCTTTTATTACAGCACCTCCCCAAAATGGCTCTCTAGTTTCAGTGATGTGTGATATGTTCTGCATTGCTGTGGGAGGAGCTATGCAAAAGAACAGTGCTTCTATCCAAATTCTTACTTAGTGTTAATTGGCAGATTTGCCTCTTTTCCTCTAATCTGTAGATCTGTGATCGTTTAAAGCAGCAAAGGCTCTGTCCCCAAAAGAAGAGTTTTTGAAGAAGTAACAGTAGCTGTATTTGCCTCAGATTTCAAGCAAAATGGATAATGTCATAACTCTGAAGAAACTGGAATAGGTTTATTGGGTAGTATGGATGATAAAATTAAATCATAGAAACTGAGAAAGATTCAAATTTTCTACTGAATAAAAAAGGATCCTGCAAGTCCCAGTAGTTGGAGCTCCAGCATTTGTGAAATGCATTCTATTAAATGCAAAATAACTTTTATTCTCCATTCAGTATACTCCTTGTATATCATATCTTAGTGTGAATGATTTTTTTTTGTTACATTACAAACTCCTGATATGCATCTGTTCTTTGCAGATCTACTACTTCAGCTTAGTGTATTGATCAGCTAAACAAATATGGATTCAAATGGAAGAAATAATTACTGAACTATAGTCCTCCATTGATCTTGTTGTTTGATAGCTATCCAGAAGCAGATTTGCTTAATCTGATCCACTAGGTACAGTCTCTAATAAGTGTTTTATCTATTTTTTCAGCTATTTCTGAAAAAAAAAAAAACAAAAACAAACACATTTTTCACGAGTTCCATCTTTCCCCCCCCACATATTTTAAGTGTTTTGCTGGTAGTCAGTATATAAACAGCCTAAGAGTCTTCACCCTCAGCTGTACAAATTAACAACAGGTTAGGAATATACTTCTTCGTGCTGGCTCTGTGACCTCATGATTTGCATTGATGTCTGCACAGTGGGGCCAGTTAATGAGAGAAATGGAAATACATTCTTCTGTAATACCCCACTGCCAGGTGGCTAATGTGTTTATTCATCATGTAGATTTAAATCCTTCCAGGATCAGAACTGATGTTCAAAAAGAAAAAGCTACTGTTAGCACATTCTCCTAACAAGGAAGCTGTAACATGCTGCCCACATAACTTTCATTTTCAAGTTTTATGAGAGCATCTAACTCAGACCTCCCAAAAGCAAAGGCAGTGTTTCTGGTATCCTTTGATCTTTCATCCTTTATGTTTCTTACTGCTGTGCATTTGCTGCTGTTCAACATATTGGAGGCTGACAATTTTAGTAGACACATTAAATAACCTCCAGTCTTTCTGCAGAGGGACCTTAAGGAATGTGCATCAGGCTGAGTTACTTTCCTGAAGCTGAGCACTTAAGGGTGGCAGTGCTGATTACCACTTAATCCAGCAATTTTCCTATCAGTTGAATGAGCAAAATCAATACTTTTCATATAGTATTCCTGTTAACTCGTAGTGCTGAAATCTTTTTTTTGCTATTGCAGATTAATTCATTACCAAATTGCTCTGAGAACTGCTTCTGAGAACAACCAGACTTGAAGCTGAGACTGGGAACTATTGTAAAAGCCAAGCAGCTTCCATATACAAGATCTGAGAAGCTATCAATACACAACCACCTTTTTTTTGGAGGGCATGAAAACACTATTAAGTATTTTTCTGGTTTATCTCTGTAAGCAGGTTCATGTATCTTTTGTCTTAGAAAAATCCTGGAAGATGACAACCTAATAATCTCACAGCCATTCAATAAAGCAAGGGAATTTTTATCACCTTAGAAGTCAAAGGAAATAATTGATGATGCACTAAGTATGTTTCAGTAACAGTAGGTAGAATATTAGTCTACAAAATATATGAGGAAACCATGATCTATTAGCATCCCAAAATCAATAGAAACAATCATATTTCTTAAAATACTTCAAAAATATCCAGAATATACAATTCATTAAATAGGCTTCTCAACGTAGCCCCTGATACATATACACACAGTATTGTATATTGAATAAATATTTAGCCATCCATCTCCTATTATCAGTCAATCAGAACAACACATCAAACTCTTCCCTATAAAGAAATCCCAGAACCGAATACTTCAAAGAAGGAAGGAAATTATATAAAGACATTTGTGAGGATGCTACCAGCTTACATGATAAAAGAATTTCTCATCATGACTCTGAAGAGTTGCATCATTATATCTAAAATGTTACATACAATGCTCTGACATTTGAGGTGGACTCTAAAGCGTATGAAATAAATTAGATTATTTTGTTTCCTTGGATTGCTTTGTTTACTTGTTAAATTTTTGGTTCTAGTTAAAGTCATCACAAATAAAGTTTGTAGATTCATAGATGTATAGAATAGTTTTGGTTGAAAGAGACTTTAAAGATCATCTAGTTCCAATCCCCCTGCCGTAGACAGGAACGCCTTCCACTAGATGAGATTGCTCAAGGACTCATCCAACTCGACCTTGAACATCTCCATGATCTCCTGGACAACCTGTCCAGTGTCTCACCACACTCACTACAAAATGTTTCTTCCAAATAGCTAGTCTGAATCTACTGTAATGGAGGCGTAATTAATCAATGTGAGATTATATTTTTCCCAAATTAATATTGTTTATTAATTTTGATATTCATGGGTCTCACCCTCCTGAACACTAATTGTAAGTTCTTCACATGGTCATGGAAACATTATACAGAGGAATAACTAGATCTAGAAATAACTATACAAACATTAATTGAACTGGAAGGGAAGGTTCTTGTGGTCAATATACCACTTGTGGTCTATGCACCACTTGTCCACTAGATGGACTGGAGGACTGCCTTTCTGCTTATGGCAGAAGGCTTTAAGTATATACTCACAAAATTATCTCTCAATTAGCAGAGCTAACTACAGCTTCAAACAGTACCCAAACGCTTTCAGGGAATTCTGTCGGTCTAGTCAGCTGCTATGGCTTCTGATTCTTCCCAGGCTTCACAGGGAATCTGTGGCCTCGTCCTGGCTCTCTGGATAATCTGTCTATCTCCAGAACTTCCTGTCTTGGCAGAAGACTTTCAGGTGTAGTCAGGATGTCTTGCAATGTGCAGTCCTAGCACATCATGGCATTTAGCATGAGGCATTTAGAGCCTGTTCCTGGTTAACTCAAGGCAGGCAGTTTCCAGGCAGTTCAGGATACAATAAGGCAGTGAGCAATGGCAGCAGGCAAGCAAGCATGAACACTATGGCAGAACACCTTGTGTTGCCTGCTCATCTGTTTTTATCAATGCAGCTCAAGACTAATAGGCCTTTGGACACAGAATAGCCAATCAGAATGGCAGTTATCCAAGACTGACCATATTAGGTGAAACCATAGACTTGCTTTACCCAAATTTGGGCTACCCAAAAAGTGGCTCCAGGTTCTTTGCCCTCTTTCCTGTGACGAGAGCAGGAAAACATGCCTGGGCAAGCCAGGACATGTATAAGCATATTTTGGCCTATTCAGGCCTACCATGACATCTACCCTCCTCAATTTCAATATATTCCCTCTCATCATACCACTACAAATCCTCATACAAAAATTCCTTCCTGGCTTTCTTATAGGCCCTTTTCAGGTACTGGAAGGCTACTGTAAGGTCTCCCACAGAGCATTCTTTTCTCCGGTCTGAACAGCTTCATCCCTCACAGCCTGTCCCCTCTGGACCCACTCCAGCACTTCTATGTGCTTCTTATGCTGGGGGCATTAGAACTCAATGCAACACTCCAGGTGGGGTCTCAAAAGAAGAGATCAGAGGGAGACAGTCACTTCCCTCGTCCTGCTGATTACGCTCAATGCAGTGCAGGATACAGCTGGTTTTCTGGGGTGCAAACTCACAAGTTCCATCTAATCAATCAAATTCAATCATGATTTTTTTCCCCTTTAATATCCAGATATTTTTCTTACGGATTTCATGATGACCTTTGCAATCACTGTCTTTCTTACATCTTTTGAAAAAGAAAAATAGTCATACTAAGCAATGGATTTGCTTGATTTATGTTTACCATGAACAAATGAATTCCAGTTATATTAGACAAATATAAGGAGTATACTTCCAATTTCTCAAAATATGTACATATATTTTTAATCTGAAATACATGACCAGCTAATTCTTATTGAGTGGATGTTGCCAATCCCTGACCCTGTTTTCCTACACGCACAGTGTACACACTCAGTACTCTTATAAATATAGCTTGCAACTGCCTACATTCAGATCTTGCGCTAACTCAGAAGCTTCTCTCTGTAAAAGTGTTTCAAAGCTGAACCCTTCATTCACATAACTTAGTAACTTATCTCTGGTCTGAAGAGGGAAAATATGAGAAATCACAAGTTTTGAGCACTGCTGAGGCAGAAGGGAGTTCTGGAGTAAATTTATCTCTAACTTGCCACCAAATATGCATGTTTTGTGCTGCTAAACTTAAGGAATTTTCACATATGACTGCAAGCTGTACACTTGAAAACACAAAACGTCAATAAATCAAGCATGAGGCTAAGACTAAACAGAAGACTGACCCTTTTCACCCTTTTCATATGGTGTAAACTTGAATTGCACAGCCCATCCCACTAACTTGAACTCCAATTAATGTTTCATTCCTTTCCAATTTCTTATTTTCATATTCAGGCTACAATTATCTGAAGTCATAAAGTCAGAATAATTTAGATGGGAATTGCTGTCAAGGATCATGTGCTGCAGGTTCCTGCTGAAAAGAAAGCCAGCTTCAGTTAGATCCAAATTCAAAGTTAAATCAGATCCCTCCAACCCTGTGAGTGGACCCACTACAGCCTGGGCAATCTTTTTGACTCCCTTTGTTGCAAAAAATAAGGGGAGAAAAGTAATCTTCCTAATATCTAAGCAATTTTTTTCTTGCAGAAAATTGTCTGTTGCTTCTCATCCTACCACAATACACTTCTTTTAAATGTCTGTCTTTTTCTTCTCTGCAACCTCTCACCATGTCTTCTGCCAGGCAACCAGCAAGAGAACAAGGGGACACAGTTTCAAATTGTGCCGGGAGAGATATAGGCTGGATGTTAGGAGGAAGTTCTTGACAGAGAGAGTGATTTGCCATTGGAATGGGCTGCCCAGGGGAACACTATAACTGGTGACGAAGAAAAGGCTGAGGTCCTGAATGCCTTCTTTGCCTCAGTTTTCAACAGTAAGGAAGGAGGAGGAGGCAAGTGGCCTCTTGAACTGGGGGATGGGGTCGGGGAGTGGTGTGTTCCCCTGGAAATTCATGAAGAATTAGTTCAGGACCTGCTGAGCCACCTGGACACCCACAAGTCCATGGGACCAGGTGGGATCCATCCCAGGGTGCTGAGAGAGCTGGCAGCTGAGCTGGCCAAGCCACTCTCCATCATTTCCCAGCAGTCCTGGCTCACCAGAGAGGTCCCAGGAGACTGGAAAATGGCCAACCTGGTCCCCATCCACAAGAAGGGTCGGATGGAGGAACCTGGGAACTACAGACCTGTCAGCCTGACCTCAGTGCCAGGGAAACTGATGGAGCAGGTTCTCTTGGGGGTGATAAGAGTGCACCTGAGGGATGGCAAGGAGCTCAGGTCCAGCCAGAATGGGTTTAGGAAGGGCAGATCCTGCCTTTCTAACCTGATCTCCTTCTATGATCAGGTGACCTGCTTGGTGGATGTGGGGAGGCCTGTGGATGTGGTCTATCTGGACTTCAGCAAGGCCTTTGACACTGTCCTCCACAGCAAACTGCTGGCTAAGCTGTCAGCCCGTGGCTTGGATGGCAAGACTCTGTGCTGGGTTAGGAACTGGCTGGAGGGCCGGACCCAGAGAGTGGTGGTGAATGGTGCCACATCCAGCTGGCGGCCAGTCACTAGTGGTGTCCCTCAGGGATCAGTGCTGGGCCCCATCCTCTTTAACATCTTCATAGATGATCTGGATGAGGGCATCGAGTCAGTCATCAGCAAGTTTGCAGATGACACTAAGCTGGGGGCAGATGTGGCTGGGTTGGAGGGCAGAAGGGCTCTGCAGCGGGATCTTGACCACCTGGACAGATGGACAGAGTCCAATGGGATGGGGTTCAATAGCTCAAAGTGCAGGGTGCTGCATTTTGGCAACAACAACCCCATGCAGAGATACAAGCTGGGGTCGGAGTGGCTGGAGAGCAGCCAGACAGAGAGGGATCTGGGGGTACTGATTGATACTCGCCTGAACATGAGCCAGCAGTGTGCCCAGGTGGCCAAGAGAGCCAGTGGCATCCTGGCCTGCATCAGGAATGGTGTGGTCAGCAGGAGCAGGGAGGTCATTCTGCCCCTGTACTCTGCACTGGTTAGACCACACCTTGAGTACTGCGTTCAGTTCTGGGCCCCCCAGTTTAGGAGGGACATTGAGATGCTTGAGCGTGTCCAGAGAAGGGCGACGAGGCTGGGGAGAGGCCTTGAGCACAAACCCTATGAGGAGAGGCTGAAGGAGCTGGGATTGTTTAGCCTGGAGAAGAGGAGGCTCAGGGGTGACCTTATTGTTGTCTACAACTATCTGAGGGGTGGTTGTGGCCAGGAGGAGGTTGCTCTCTTCTCTCTGGTGGCCAGCGCCAGAACGAGAGGACACAGCCTCAGGCTGCGCCAGGGGAGATTTAGGTTTGAGGTGAGGAGGAAGTTCTTCACTGAGAGAGTCATTGGACACTGGAATGGGCTGCCTGGGGAGGTGGTGGAGTCGCCGTCCCTGGGGCTGTTCAAGGCAAGGTTGGACGTGGCACTTGGTGCCATGGTCTAGCCTTGAGCTCTGTTGTAAAGGGTTGGACTTGATGATCTGTGAGGTCTCTTCCAACCCTGATAATACTGTGATACTGTGATACTGTGATGATGGAGTCGCCACCCCTAGGTTGGACTGGATGATCTTGGAGGTCTCTTCCGACAGGTTGATTCTATGATTCTTTATGTGGTAACATAACAGTCCATATTCCTCCTTCTTCCTCCATCTCTTCTTCCATTACCAAAATGTTATTTAATTGAGTGACTGACTGCAAAATAATCTTTTTCATATATTTTGCAATAAAGTTCCCAGATGTATGAAACCGTGATATATTGCTTGATTTAGGTTTAATTTAAAAGCTATAATCGATCAAATTCAGGTGCCTAAACGCTCTATGATCCATATGTTGTTGTTTCCGTGAACAATGAAAGGTATTTATAAAATAAAGTTTTGTTTTGCTTTCAAACATCTCTGTGCATTTATTCTTTTATATGTAAAAATGACTTATGTTGAAATACTCCTGAGAGCATCAACTCATTGTAATTTTAATTCTAATAAAAACTGTAATTTCCAAAAAGCAAACAGCAAGTGACTGTTAATATAAAAGCAATAACTACAATTAGATATTCTAAAATGTAATTTTTAAAAATCCATATTTTAGATTAATATCTGTGGCTATGCTTTTTAAAAAGGATGTATTTGAAATTCAAATCAAAGGCAAGTTAGATGACTTCTCCAAAAATCTCTAGTAAGGAACAGCAAGTTTATGATGTTATTCTTAAACAGAATCAAGCAAAGCCACACAGTATTGTTATTTTACATTTTCAAAAGTAAATGCAAAGTAACATATAGTTATGGACTTATTATTTTCTGAGAAATGAAAATTATTCCTCTAGATAAAAACATTTTTATTTCACTTTATTTTTTTCAGGCTGTCATTTTCCATTACTCATGTTCTAAGAGAGATACAATCTAATAGCATTTATTATTATGCAGAAAGACTTTATTAAATGCTAGTCAAAATAACAGCTATTTTCCTGGAATGGAAATAGAAAAGATCATACTTAATCCAAGCATTTAAATAAAAGTCTACCATTATTGAGCCACTCCTACTGAAGCCATGCACAGGAGCATAGGGCTTGTTTTTTTGGGAAAGCAAAACAACACCTTGTGAAACTTGTTGTTGTTAACATCCATCATTTTAGTTGTCAGTTTGACAGACACACCTGAAATGGAAAAAGATGTGGTCACAGTTCTCATTTATTTTAAATAATACATGTGAGGCTCAATATTAATGAAGAGAAGCCTGTCAGATGTTTAGGTTCACCAGTTAATATCCTTGTAGATTACTAATAATCCAGATTTCTTATTGCTCAGTGTTCTAAAATGAGTCAGAATTAGTGCAGTCAAAACACAGTACAATAAAAATTCAAATGTGTTTATATATTAATTAAAATTACAAGACAGCAATTGCAAAACTCAACAAGAAAAAAACAGAATCATACAATCACAGAATTATTTGGATTGATAGTAACCTTAGAGACCATCTAGTTCCAGCCCCTGTGCCATGGGAAGAGACACTTTTCACTGATCAGGTAATTTTTTTCTGGTTGTTTTATACTTGAGGGTAGGAGGTTTTGCCATTTCTCTTAACAAATCACAAGCCTTGCTGCATGAATTTAGGGGTCTTTCTTTTACTGTTATTCAGACTGGCTGCTCTCTCTTTCTGGCATCTGTCTGTTGTGAACTTGAAAGTTGCCCAAACACCTGAACATTCATAAGATTACACTTTCACTCTTTCTAATTAAAGAATGAAAGTGGAGTATGTGTCTCAGATTGGGGAAACAAAACCAAAAACAAACCCACAAACCCCCCAAAATGGTGAGATTTTTAAAAGGCACTCCTGATGACAGAAGTTCCACAAGTCTTTGGCTCTCAAAGTCCTTTTAACCAGAATTTTAAAGGCAGAGATACTACTTTATTATGTCATTTCAGTCTTTCCAGGTGATTGAAGAATGGTCAGGAAAGTTATTGATACTACGATCTATCTTCTACCATATCATTCTTCCACCGTGTTACTCCTTGATGCTAGGAGATCTAATCTTCTGCCTTTGCTTCTCCTTCAGTTCTACACACAAAATGGAAATTCGATTTATAGTAAGGGTCTGATACTTTCCAGAATTGAAGGCAAAGCACCTCTATGGCACTTTGACTCCAGGGACAGTCATACCTAAGTGAGCAGTTGAGGAAGATACTCAGTTTACATTTACCACGGTGAATGCACACATGCATATGTTACTTATCAATAGAGAAATAGGGAATAGGGAGAGCTGACACAATTAGACAAGGCAAAAAAACACTGTGATGACTTTTATGTGTTTAGAAATCAATTTGTATTATGCTATCTGTAAGTATCCAAGACCTTGCACTTCATTTTGAGGACTTAACCACCCATAAGGAGAAGTATTAATTTCACTAAAAACAGATATCGTTATTATAAACCTCTATATCTGAGGCAGTTGTCAAAATTAGTATCACAGTGAACAGAGGAAATGCACTTTCAATGTGTATTTCAACACTTCTTAACCTGGACATTTATCATAGGTCAGATATATTGCCCTACAAAGTATATTTTTCTCTACAAAATGGAGTCTTGAGATTATGAAATCAGATACTAGGGTTAGCCAGGGTGAAATTTACCTTCAGTAGTATGCAGAACAATCTAGTATTTGAATACTGAATGAGTTCACATAGCTCTGACAGAAAACAATGCCTATATACAAAGCATACATTTCCATCTACTCAGTTTCCCATGATTCTGTATACTTCCCTGTAATTATACTGTAAAATAAGGAACAATGCTGTGGATTGAGATTTTATTTCCATAACATCTATTATCTTGGGATATCACTGAGGCCAAAAACACAGCATGATCAACAGGAAAAAAACAACAACCAAACCAGGGTAAGCAGAAACATGGATAACAAGAACATCTGCAATTATATTAGATTAAACAAAAATTCATAAGGGATCTAAACCTTCATGCTTCAGAGCATAAGCTAATCACTAACTGATGTGAATTAAGAAACTTCTGTTATGGAGAGGTTAATCCCTAATTGCTCACTACAGTATTTCTTGCAACATCATCTGAAGCAAATAGCACTGGCACTGGATATTATATAAACCAGACAATTACTCTGATGTTATATTGTAATGTCTATCTTGCTGTCTTGTGGCTGTAATATACCAAATGCAAATCCACATTTAGCCTGGTTTCCTGAGGAAAAGCCCTATGAGAAGCAGCTAATGGAACTGGGGCTGTCTTGTCTCCAATAAAGGAGGATGAGGGGAGACTTATTGCTCTCTACAACAACCTGAAAAGAGGTTGTGAAGAGGTAGGCACTGATCTCTTCTCACAAGTAACTAATGATAGAAGAGAGGGGATGGTCTCAAGCTGTGCCAGTGGAGGTTTAGACTAGACATTAGGAAAAAAAAAATATGGGAAAGGTTGTGAGGCACTGAAATGGGCTACTCAAGTAGGAGGTGGTGAATCACCATCTCTGGACATGTTTAAAAGCCATATAGATCTGGTGCCTGGGGACATGGTGTAGTGACGCATTTGGTTGAGTGGGCAAAATGACTGGACCTGATGATCTTGGAGGTTCTTCACAGCCTGGATGATTCTATGACAGCTGTTCTTCAACCATCCAGTTAATTTTGACTGACTGTCATCTCATACTCAACTCATAAACTTGTTCATGCAATCTCCTTTACCACCAGGAGTTTGAGGAAACTGATGCAATAAGACAGTGCAGATGGAAAAGATGGAGGTTAAAGATGCACATGTGGACAGAAGCAACATCTGAAGGGCTGATAGGTATTTGGGCAACAAAGGCAAAATAGTAAAAATATGGTGAGCAGATGAGTGGATATAGGATAACGAAGAACAGGAGACATGAGTCCTTTTTTTGTTTTGTTACTATCATTAATTTATTTCATAGAACAATTTATTGGAATGTTTAGGAAAAATATGTCTGAAGCAAAAAGATGATACAGGATTGTTCTGAATGAGTCAGCACACTCTCAGTCTCAGTGAAATCATTGTCTCACATACCTTACTTCCTTTACTTCTGCATCGAAAAGGGAAATCCATAGCAACTCTCATACTTTTATGCACAGACACATATTCTGTCCTGCCTTTTTCCTCTCAGAAAAAAAAAAAAAAAAAGATAAATGCTATGCATCCACCTTCAATTTCTGCTCAGCACACCATAGACAAAAAGTTAGTATGCAAGAGTTTGCTTTGTTTTATCTCATTCTCAAAAGCTGTAGTTAAACATGGCTGATGTATTCCTGCACTCTGAAAGGAAGATAGGAAAACTGGTAATAGTATGACCTCGTTTAAAATAGCTTGAGGGCTCTTCTAACTTACAGCATTTTTATGAGACGAGTGAAACATTTTCTTTCTCCTCTGTTATTCATCCTGTGTATGTCCATCCCACAGGGTTGGCAAGGTATTTGTGGGAATTAGCCGTGCTGACTTTATACGAGTAGAAAATTTCCCTCTGCTGTGAGCACTCTCTACCTGCAGATGAAATACATTCATTGTGCTACAGAGCAGTGCAAAATGATTAGAGCTGGACCAAGATCTTAGCTGACACTCATCATTATAGTATGTCAGTGTTGTAAGATGTGTGATTTCAGCATGTGCCAGCATATTCACTCTTGCTTGAATTTAGCCAGTGAAGATACCATGACATGGATCTTGAGGCTGAGTTTTACATGTCTGTTAGAGACCATGCTTATTCAGATCTTATACTATATGTGCATATATGTATGCATACATGTACCTGTGTGTATATATACAAATATGTATTTGTAAGTATTTAAATAGAGTAGATCAGTAGTAGGAGATTAAAGCAAGTCTAGCTAGAGGTGATGCAATCAGTTGTCCACTCTAGTAAATCACTGGGGAGGGTTGGGCACAGCTTTATTCTGAGATCTAGGATACTTTCTCAGTTGAGTGCAGGAGTTGATGCAGCTCAAGAGCAGCAGCTAATAGACAACTTGCATGTATCAGTTCCCATATCCTCATATCTGGAGGATGACAAAGTATAAAGTCAGTTAGGATATGACTTGGCCTAAAGGTAGCAGAATAAGCTTCAACATTGTTTTATTGGTATGGATGTAATCAACAATAAATTGATGGTCACGATCATCAAAATGACTAAATAATAGCAATCCTGAGACACTTATGTGCTAAGCAATTGCTAATCCTCATCACCAAAAAAGCAGATTTCTGGGTAGATGTGGCATTGGGGAAAAATTATGTTGTTTTCCTGTTTTCAATCTTTCATTCAAAGGATCATCTTATTAATATTCAATTTCTTGCCTTATATCCTGGCTAGAAGATCACTGTTCTCTGATTTGTCTCTGTGGAAGGTGAATTAGTGTAAGATATTAAATAGCACTTACAAGAAACAACTCAAAGTGAAGGTAAAGAAATTGAAGTGGACCATCATTAAATGTAGAAGTGAGTTTGCTGATCACTCTTCAGGGGATTGTGTAATACTTCTCCCTGTAGCCAGACTTTTGCAAGGAGAAGTGATAGAGAAAAGAGAGAAAAGAAGGGTTTTGTAGAGTTCCTGCATATACAGTGAAAGGAGAGCTTCAAAGTTTATCCTATTCAATAAATGTCATTAAGTGCCCACTGTACAAGACACACTATATCAGGAAGAAAGAGGGAATTAACTAATTTGATGAAGAAATAATGTATTTCTATATATATATTTAAATATGTGGTAAAGGGAATTCAGCACTATGCTTTCGAGGGCACTGAGAGGAGTTTTTGCTTCTCCCTTAGTAGCTAGGTTGGCAGTCTTCAGACAGGATGAACAACACTCCTGCCAACTGTCAGTAACAAATTAAAAAAATGACAAATTCAGCTTTAATTGAAAAACATGCACTGGGGAGAGCAAATAGCCAAGGAACATATGTACAAATTTTAAAGCATATGGGTTTCTTGCTCTCATAGTAATTAATGTAATACTGGGAGTGCATTTGCATTCTCTCTTTTTTCCTGTAAACTCTGTGTATATAGGAGACTGTTTGGGACATAATTAATACTTTATGCTGTTGTGGGTTGTACAGGACACTTGAAAGACATGTATTGGTAATTGGGTACATTAAATACCAGAAAGAGATAGTAGAGCAGCAGATTTGGAAAAACAAAAACATTATTAAAGAGCAGCTAGTAGATCCTTCAAAACCAACCCAAAAGCTGTAACAAAGAAACTAGAAAAATGACAGGAGATAACTTGGCTCACACTTTCCATGGCAAACCACATATCCCATTATTCTCTTTAAATGCTGCGTTTCAGACATCTACTGAAAGCTGGAGTCCATGGACAATCTATGCTCTGTAAATGTATCTTGCCCACCCTGTGCAAAAAGTTAGCCTAAACTCAGCAAAAGTAAAGAAAAATGCCTTGTTTCACCTGTGTGTTAGATTACTTCATAATATAAAAACTCCTGATGATTCCATAGTGAGAGTAACTAAATGAGAAATTTCTGTGTTGAAATTGAAGAAAACATCACCCTTTAAACTAAATGGGAAATTAATTAATAATAAAGAAAAATTAATTCTTTTTTGGTATGAAAAATATTGTTTTAAAGAGAGGAATGATTTAAAAAATCAATTCAGTTAAAAATGTTAATAGCTCTAAAGATATAGAATCATAGAATCAGCCAGGTTGTAAGAAACCTCCAAGATCATCCAGTCCAACCTAGCACGCAGCCCTGTCCGGTCAGCTAGACCATGGCACTAAGTGCCTCTGCCAGTCTTTTCTTGAACACCTCCAGGGATGGTGACTCCTCCACCTCCCTGGGCAGCCCATAATTACTATTAAAAATATTATTAGTTTAAAACATTTTTTTTGTAATTCCAGTAATTTTTATATATTTACATCATGAAATCCATTCGTCTGAAAAGCTGAGTTTTATTCTCCTCTGTTTTCCACACCACATCCCTCCTCTCCAGTGTAAAACAATGAAGAGGAGACTTGCATTTTCTACACAAAATTTTCTGGCTTTACGTTTTCTTCAGTGCAATTTGCTAATGTTCCCTGAGACTAGTGAAAGCTTGGACTATCACAAGAGAAAATAAGATTTTATAACTCTGACTTTTGCGACAGTCACCTCTGACTGTTGAAAGCATTTCAGAGTATGAGACAGCCACTAAATGAAAGAGTTTTGGACTACCTAGGTTATAACATAATTGTCCATAAGAGGATTTCTCATTCTCTTTATCTGAAGTGTTTGATATTGGCTTCCTGTCAGAAATGTAATATTGGGCTACCAGGACAATATTTACTGTAGTATAGTAATTCCCAGGACCTGTCTCATCCTTCAGAGTTCACAAATTGCAGATATACATGCATTGCTTGCAAAAATATAAAGATAGACTTAAAAATTACTATCACTATTTTCTAACAGTATAACTGAGCAGAGCAACAGTAGTGTTTCTGATTGCTGTATAGATTTTTGTGACTTCTTTGGGTGGAAAGTAGGGGATAGCCGCATAAAGTGTTATGCAGAATGCTCACAGACAGCAGAGTGTTGCATTTTAACTGCCACAATTCCTGGATCGTGTACTGAAAACATGATTCTCACTATTTTGATGCAACATCATCTGTTTCTGTTGAAATGTATTTGTTTCGTCTTCCACAACTATGTTACTCCCACTAGATTTTACTCATCCAGAGTGCAACAGAAACTACAAAATTTTGGTGAAAAAAAAATGTTTGGAAAAGTGCTAACAGCCAGTTCATTGAAAACACTCAGCACTACAATGCTAATATTTGCATGTCCAAACTCAATATTTATAGGTTCAGAATATTTGCCTGTATTTACTTTAAAACTGACTATTATCGTATGCATTCTGCCATTAAAATTCACTTTATAGAATATTCATGAGAATATTTCTCTTCACTAGACTGGGTCAGTGCTCAGTTTGCAGTAGCAAACAAGGTCTATTACTGCATCATTCTTAATTAAAAGGTAAAAATATTGCACAGATATCCTCAATGTAGAGATCAGAAACCAAGACATGTAAGACAGACATGTCCTCCTTTTTTGTCTTGAAAGCTGGAATTGGAAATGTTAATCATGATTAGATAGAATCATAGAATCATAGAATCAACCAAGTTGGAAGAGACCTCCAAGATCATCCAGTCCAACCTAGCACTCAGTCCTATCCAGTCAACTAGACCATGGCACTAAGTGCCTCATCCAGTCTTTTCTTGAACACGTCCAGGGATGGCACTTTGCTAGCAACCTCGATAATAGGAAATTAATGCTAATGGGAGAACAAATTTTTGTACTTGCAACAGTCCAATGAGATCCTTGAGTATTTTTTTAGTATTTACAATCTATTAAAAAAAAATTTGTATGAGCTTGTTAAGTAAGGGAACTCTGAAACCGAGTCACTCCTCAGGACTATTGGAGGGAAAATAGTTTTCACTAAAAAGTGAAGAGTTAACAGACTACTTGAACTACTTATTCTCAAAATATGAAGGAATAATAGAAACTTTCTGGAGTTTTGATAAGCTAGCAATTTTATTAGAAACAGGTAATATATCCAAAAACTTCCCAACACAGTATATGCATATTTTCTCTCTGGAGATGTCTTTTGTGACTCCATTGTTGCTCTAGAGATGAACAGTAAAGCATGTCTTCTGCCTTCATGCTACTACTCCTAGTGCTCTTGAATCTAGCCCATGCAGTGAAAATGGCCTTTTGCCTTCCCTAACTTTCTGCAGTTCATCAACTAACTGTTGCAGCATAATAGGTCCCCCTGCAAAGAAAGGTGCTGGGGAGTTTGAGACTATAAAGTTGAAACTTCCAGACAATCTTTCAAACAGCCTTGCTAAAGACCAAGTTTTTCACTTTACTGGCAAATTACCTGGCATCCCAAGGGGCTCAATTTAACAGTGGTCATCAGCCAGTTTATTGCTACCTTCTCTCTGCAAGTTGAAAAATCTCTTTCCTCTTTCCTTCTGTGAAACTCTTTAGCTTCAGAGTATCTGATTTAACAAGCTCAGCTCAACATGGAATTAGCTATAGATTATTTTCCTTATTTCCCAACACTCTACCTTCCCTTCAGCATTACTAGGGGTAAAAACTATCTGGGATTAAATGCTGCATATCATAAATAAAAATGATAGGAGAAAACTGACTTAATTACTTTGAAATGTGTCAGTTGCTTTATATGTATTTGTTTCTCTGCTCTTTCATGCAGAATTGTGCCTATGTTTGCACAAGAATCTGAGCCTTATGCCTCTCAAAGTTTGGACTTAGAAAAGTTAAAGTAGTTCTTCTATGATTAAGAAACTGAAATAAAACTAAATTGGATTTCACTTCACTAAGGACACAGCAGGTGGCCAGAACACTAGTCACTTCTATCAGTTTCTTAGCAGAATAATATATCCTCTAATCTTTTAGACCTATGAGACCATTCATGTCTATTTCAGTCAAAACAATTTCTCATGTAGTTGCTTTGAACATCACCAAAGTTTGCTAAATTCTCATTATATCAAATATCACCTTGTAACATTGTCCTGATCCTTAAAAAAAAAAAATCAGCAGAGTGCCATGCATCCAATATACACCTGTGATTAGAGACAGGAGCTGCCTTATTTTGCTAGCAAAATCAACTCAGCAGCACAAAAGTAGCACACTCCCAGACGTAAGGATAAGAGACCTTCCTGCAGGCTATGGATTATAGCTCATGTATTTGGGTTACATTAGCATTTCACACTATACACGCTTGATTCAGCCATAAATTCCACCAGTGTAACAGAGGATGAAGGGTATGAAGCTACATAAAGTTTATCCAGCATGTCCTGCACTCCCTCCTCACTAGTCTGACATGGAGTGATGTACCACAGCTGCAGAAGCATAAGCCACAGACCAAAGGAGTATAGCTCACAGATGTATGTAAATCTATGGCTTCAGGATGGATACTGCCTCTTTACAAACAGTCATATATTGAAAGATTTCCAAATCCTATACCTCAAGGCTAGAAAAAAGTGTTACTAAATGAGCAAGGCTCCATCTCTATCACATATTGCTGGTACACAGTGCTTTCTCCTAAATCCTCGTAACAGGGAAAGTATCTTCTTAAGCAAATGCTGAGTATTTTAGTCTCTGCCAATAGGATATGATGGCTTTGTTTTCCTCACATATCTTTCCATTCTCTTCCCACAAACTGGATCAATCTGACTGTGTGTTAGCAGGGACGGTGCCCACTGCACATGCTACACTCAATAAGGACTTGTGGAGAAAATGAGGTTACCGTTTCTTCTCTTCCTCTTTCAACCTCCCACTTAGAAAATCCTCACCTAGGTTTACATGGCAGTGTAACATCTTTGTTGAGTTCTATCCAGCAGGTACTGTAAGAATGTGATTGTAAGATTTTGGATTGCTTATTTTCCTGTCTTCCCAAAGGGTAGGGGGTGCTATTTTTAAATGAACAAAAGAAATACTATTTCACTGCTAAATAAACCTATTTTCAGCACTGGAAAACACAATCTTTATATTTATTTCCCTGATATCAAGACTTCAGACTGCTAAGAGGGTCTGTATACCAAAGAGTAACACAGGCACTCTGTTCCCAGGCCAAGGGTGATGGAAGACAAAGGAGATTATAGCTCTGGGGAGTGTTTAAGCAGTGGGTCCATCCTGGGGATGGATCCTGGATGTCATGGACCCTTAGCCCTAGAACAGACAATTTTGGCAAGTGTGCCTTGAAGCTGAAGACCCTGAAAGCTGAATATTAGCTTTGGCATTGACAGGTAACATGAAATTCAATGAGCAGCTGCACAATCTGAAAAACTTTAGATTCATGACAAACTTGAAAGATCCTTGGATTTACATACATATTAAAAAAATCAATGAAATGACATTTTGTTGAGACTCACAAACCCTTTTTATGCCTATATGAGCCTGCATCTGCCTTTGCAGCACGGTTGTGAGCACCAACCTACATGTCCAAGAGAATGAAGCTGTTGAACATACCGTATTTTGTGAATACCACATCAGTGGAAGCATTCAAGATCAATGTCAGTGATGTCCCACTATTAGAAGTGTTGAAAGTCAGATTGGATGAGGTTTTGAGCAACCTAATATAGTCAAAGTTGTTCCTGCTTGTGGCAAGGAAGTTCCAGTAGATGACTGTTAAGGTTCTCTTCCAATACAAGATATTCTGTGGTTGTTGTGGGGTACTCCAAATCCACTCTTCCCCCACCCCTCCATCTCTGGAGGTTTGAATGGGGGAAGAAGAAAAAGCAAAAACTGCTTCCCTCCTCCAGGCTTGTAAGGGGAACAGCAAAGGTGCCCTTTTCCACACGTGTACTGACCTGTGGGAAAGCCCACACTGGAATCAGCTGGTGATTGGCTGGATTCTTTGCACCCAGTATATATGCAAGTGGACACATTGTCTTGGAAAATATTATAAAGAGAGTGAGGAAAAAAGGAGTGGAATTCTCTCTTTTGGGCAGTTCCCACTTTTGGACAGTTCCTGCTTTTTCATGGTGCCCTCTCTTGCACCATTCTGTGTAGTTCCACCCACAAGTCTACAAGTTCAGCACGTCCTTAAGTTCATTTGAGAAAGAGCTGCCAGTGGCACCCAGACCTGGCTTCTATCGGACCACTCCTTATCCTGATTTTCTGCTTGCTATCCTGAGCCAGTGAATACAGCAGCAATTTGGCTTTTCCCTGTGCTGCTAAGGCGATGCCTCTCCATGATTCTTTGCCTAGCAGAAGCTGTGTCTACAGGCACTTTGGACTTGGGCAGGTTTTATTCACCTTGTACTTCATCCCACATGGATCCACAATTGGATATAGCTTGCAGTGTCAGAGAATGCCGCAGAGAAATTCATCAAGGATCATCACTAAATTCCTACCTCACCTCCATGAGTAAAGTCTGCTGTTCCCTTAGGTTCTCTGCTCAGCTTGATTTATAAGTGGGGTAAATCTGTGTTGTAGCTTAGCCTTTTCCACTTCCTGACTTTTCTAAATTACTAAACTTGTCCATGAGCATCCTTGTGAAGATTTCCTGACTGCATTAGAACCTGTAAATATACCTGAACTCGTTCTGTAGAGAGTTTGGGGTTGGGGCTTTCAGGAAAATAAAAACAGTTCTATTTCTACAATTCCTGCCTCAGCCAATTAATCCCCAAACAAGTTAGTGTTTTTTGTAGAGTTAGATAATGGTTGGACTCAATGAACTCAGAGGTCTTTTCCAACCTTAATGATTCTATGATTTTATGTTCCAAAGTGATATAGCCACTTCCAGCCTGAAGTCCTTCAGCTTGTTGTTAACTGAATTCACTATTCTGTCATTCATATTTTTAATGAAAATATTTAATAGTATGCATCCCAGAACTGCAATACAGGAGACCAACTATAAATATCCTCCTAGTTTGGCAGAAAAGTAATGATAGCTCTGCTTTGAGAACAGTTTGTTTGTTTGCTTGCCAACCATTTCTGCAACAACTGCTTTTGATCTAAACTACACTTCCCACAAATACTTGCAAGAATGCCTCATGTATCCATAGAATACAGACTGTCAAACTATGCATATCCTGTCATCAAGTTAACATGTTAAGGTGGAAATTAAACTGACTTGGCATGCTTTGCCAAATCCTGACAAATCCATATTGCCATTTTCTTAGCACCTTATTGCAGGTGCGGGAAGACAGCGGAGGCAGGATCAGGGCACTCTCGAGATGACTCAATCTGAGTTAGCTATGAGCAGTACGCTTTATTGAGGCAATATAGTGGCTTATATGTTACTTGGCAGAGGCAGGCATAACTAACTTAGTTTGAGATTGGTACATGTGGAAAGTACAGATTGGCTCAAGGTTATGTGTGCGTGAGGGGGTGCCACCCATCGCCTGGCGTCCTGCCTCTGAGATGGACTCAAGGACACTTCCCAGCACAGGTTTACTTATTGCTTATCAACTCATGCCCTGTTACCAAGAAATCCTTCCACACCTTATTATCTAGCAGCTGCACAAAAGAGCTTAAGAATTTTGATTCAGTTTCTTTTGGGGTACCCAAATTAGGTCAAAACCTTTGTAAGTCCTTGAGTTCTCCTTTCTTCTATTCTAAAAACTAGCATTTTGTTTGCATGTTCTCTAAATCATATCATTTTCATACATCTGTGGAAATAATCTTTGGTACTTTGGCTAATATTTTGAAGTGTTCAAGGATATCTTTCAGCTATTGAAAGCTAACTTAACAGAGTAACTCTGATCTCCTTTTTCCATATTTTGGCCAGTTTTCCTGTTCACTTCTTCATCTAACTGTGAAAAAATTCACTTTCATAATAAACTTATTTAAAATAAAGGTCTCTTATGTATTATTTTTTTCACTATCAGGTGCCACTTATTACTTTCTGCACATTTTAAAGTGAAACTTTCCCCCTAATACAATCTAAAGATTTCAGGAAAATCTAGTTATGCACAGATAGTAAGTCAGCGAGCTAGAGCTTGAACCAGTAGTGGAATTCAATCATCTATACTAGTGAATTGTTATGATGTCCAATGCTTTTGGCCAGAGTCAACTAGCCAAATAATTTCTGGATCTGGTTCAGGGGTCAGTACAGGTTAGGGACCATTCCCAAATAGCAGTGCCAATCTGATCATGCTATAACTGAAGGCTAAGAGAGTTTAATAGCATGGATGTAACTAGACTGTGCCAATTGGCCTCAATGTCGCAGAATGATCCCTGGCACTGTTCAGTTTATTAGTACAGATCTAGTCTTTATCTCTTGATATTTTCCTTACCCATCAGATATTGTTAGTTCAAATCCCTCAGTCCCATCAGACCTTATATTTGGCTGTCGCTGTTATATGGTTACTAATTACCCATCACCATATTCCCTGGATGTGGCGCTTTATAGTTGCCTTTTATCTGAATCCATGGATATTTAGAAATTTCATATCTCATTTTCTTCTGTGTTTGGATTTGATAGATTTATTGTCTTGATGTTTAAGGCAAGGTCTTCCCAATTTTTCCTTCCTTTCCTTTAGTTCCAGGATAAGCAGTTTTCTTCTCAATGTCTTTTTTTTTTTTTTTTAAGCTTAAAGACAGGTAATAATTCCAGTAGCCTTCCTTGATGATTTGATGAGCTGGAGATCCAAGCTCCAATTTTTCTATTAAATACTTGTGAGAGTCTAAATCGTCTCTCTTTTGTTCATGTAAATCGACAAAGATAAAGACTGCCTTTGTTACCTTCTTGGACTCAGCCCAGGTGTCTGGGCTGAATGCTCAGGGATATAAATCAACAGAGCTATGGAGCCATTGTTGCCTTCAGGGACTCAGATGCCCAGGATGTGTACATCAGCTGTCCTGGAGAAAAAAAGGCTTATAGAATATGTGTATTTGGGGTATGGACGGGTAAGCAGCACAGGGAGGGGGTACAGGCCCTCACTGGTGCCACCAAAGGATCTCTGAAAATGCATGGGAATGCACAGCTACTCCTGGACATTGAACTAAGACTGGGACTAAAGAACTGTATAAGAAGACCTGAGCAGTACCTACTTAGAGAAACAGCTCCCACAGAACAAGTCCTGAGGAACTGCTCCAGGAGGAACAACTCCTGCAGGAGAACTCCCAAAGAAGAACATCACTGGGCCACACACACACACTCAGAATGACCAGGGTTCTGGAAATTCCATCTCTCTCCGCCCCATTATGTTACCTCCCCATACCCCATGGTAATATAATCCCTACTTTTTTCCTTCTCTGCTCTTTTCTCCATTGTTCCCTCTCTCACCCCTTCTCTCTCTCTCCTGTTTTATTCAGCTTTATCCTTTAATAAATAATTTTGGGGGGTATATATAGTTTTGCTTGCATCTTAATTTCAGAACACAGGTATCTATAAGAACAGATCTTGCTCCTCTGGACAGAGATATTGTTGATCTCTGTTCTCTGGACCTTGACAATGCCAATAGAAATGGTCTTCTTGGAAAATTACTCTTCTTGGAAAATACCACTTCTTGGAAAATTCCATTTTTCCTGTAAAAGGACAGAAATGAGAGATAAGCATTTTTACTGATTTCTTAACTATATATAACTGCTTATTTGAATGCAGTACAGTATTTATCTCCACAAAATTTTCAAACATTTTATATTCCAGAGCTTTGATGGCTCAAAAGCCACCCTAAATATCTGTGAATGTCTACACAGGTGGAACAGCCCTTTCAAGCACAGCATATTGAAGGATGGAGACATCAGATCAATAACCATTTCACCACGTTTAAGAATAAGAGGTGTATTTAAAATGCATGTTCTGGGATCACTAAATAGCAAAGTAGCATAATCTATTCAAAGTCATATGGAAGAGAAAAAAAATGATGTCAAAACTTATAAGAAGAACTCTAAAGTTTATTTTTTCTCACATCTATAAACACTCTGGAATAATGATGCTCAAAGGAGAGAAAGAACCCCAGGTCCTTAGTAACTGGTGAGCCATTGAAACAGTTTTCACATCATAGATAATTACAATTATCCTCCTCTTAGGGACATTGAGGCTGCCAATTTTCTGAAATCCAATATAAATAAATAATTCAAAGCAGATGTTGACTACTCAACCCAGTTTAGTAGAAAGCTTTAGGCAGGCGTGTCACCACTAAACTTGCAAACAGCGAACTTAAAAAATACTTCTATTTTCTTTTTTTTTCCTCTTTCTTTATTTTCCTCTTTCTGTTTAGTAGTTGGGCAAAGTTTCAAGTCTCCTATAGGGCAATTTAATCTAACAGAAGGATAGAAAGCAACAGTTATCAATTCCTTTTGGATTTCAAACATACAGTGGAAACCTGTTTAAGTAACCAGGAGAAATATCAAGTGCCCTGTGGGTGGCACTGTAGGTGTTTGTTAATTAATTATTAACTATCAAAAAGTGACTGCTGTGCTTCTCAACAGTCGTTACAGTGGGGTTCTGCTCTTAATGAAAATGGTAGCAGAATTGTGCCACTCACTAGAAGGAAGATTCATGTGATCAAAAGGATTTAGTTCAGTATTTTCAGCTAACAAAATTTATCAATGCATCTGACTAATTCATGTAATATTATCTGATGGCTTTTGCCTCTGTGGTGATGACTGCTTTGGTTATGTCAGGATAAATATTCTTCTCTCAATTCTAAAGTGTATTGGCCTCTATGAGCCTCAGTGTTATCACTTACCTTTGCCTGATCCTTTGGATTTTTGTAGTTATTTCCCCTTTTATTTTCTCCCCCTCCCCCACCTTTGTTAGGTGCAGATACTTTCTCTTCCAAATACATGATTTCCAAGTAGTGTCTCTGTTCCAATAAATAAAACAAACAAAAAAACTTCTCAGACTTCTGCTTATAGCTTACAAGCAAACACAGCTTTGCTAAATTTTAATGGCCTTATCATTTGGTGGTTTTGTGGGCTTTTTTGTTGGGTTTTTAAAATGTTATCTAGGTTTTTTTAGAGAAGTTTTCAGAGGTAGAATGAAAAATTATTTACCTTTGACTAAGAATTTAAATGTTTCAGTTCTAGTAGGTGCTGCAGTTAGGAACTTTTCTGTATTATTACTCTTTTAGAAAAGAGTTAGAGTAGTACCTGTACATCAAAGCAACCAATGTCAAAAATGCAAGGTATTTGTTCTATGACCCAACAGTTTCCTAATTCAAATAACCAGTCTGTTACTGGGTGATTTGGAATAGTTTTTCTGGATATTTCAAACATCTCAAATCCTTCTCTTGAGATGAATCACAAATTAAATTGTGGCAGTTTATTACATTCACTTGGGGGCTATATGTATGCTGTTAAACTAAATAGCACCCAATACATTTCTGGGCTTTCCAATGCAATCTATACTATCTATTCTTCAGCTGTTAAAAAGTTGTAATAGTCTCAGGCTTGATTAGAATTTGTTCCAACTAACAATTTCCTAAATGGTCCTTTGGAACAGACTGGGAGCGTTGGGGTTGTTCAGTCTAGAGACGAGAAAATTCTGAGGAGACCTTATTGTGGCCTTCAAGTATCTGAAGGGGACCTACAAGAAAGTTGGTGAGGGACTTTTTAGGCTGTTGGACAGTGATAGGACTAGATCCAAGCTAAAGGAGGGTAGATTTAGATTCGATGTTAGGAAGAAGTTCTTCACCATAACGGTGATGAGACACTGGAACAGGTTGCCTAAAGAGGTGGTGGAAGGTCCATCCCTGGAATTTTTCAGGGGTCAGGTTGGATGTGGCTCTGGGCAACCTAATCTAGTGGAAGGTGTTCCTGCCCATGGAAGAGTTGGAACTAGATGATCCTAGAGGTCCTTTCCAACCCTGAAAATTCTATGATACTATGATTTCTAGACACCATATCCAACAATGAGTTTGTGTAAAGTCACCCTGGTGTTTGAGGCTTGAAATAGGTGTAGGGTCCTGGCTTCCAGCTGACCAGGAATTTTCTCAATGATATTTAGTTTATTAGTGTAGAGGTAGAGAATCCAACTTTAGAAATATATCTGAGAGATTTCTTCAGGTAAGATTAAAAAAAATCCTCCCTCCTTCTATTTCTTCTTTTTCTCACTCCATTCCTTACCACTCCTTCATCCAATTCAGGAAATGTATAGAAAGTGTCATGCTCTTACATGATACTTTGAATGTATTAAATCAGTGCAAGTTTTGCTAGCTGCATATCTGATTTTAGATAGAAGTAAACATAATTGTTCTGACAGACAGAATATGAAGGCTGCCTGTGAATTTCTCAGAGCAAAAAATAACAACCAGCAAAAACATCCACTCTTTAATGGGGAAGATTGTTGGCAAATTCTATTGCAATGTGTTACAAGACTAGAACACAATAAGTCCTTCACTGATCACATTTGCAGTCTGATTGCATTTCCTCTCTATATGGCTTTTGCCAATCGCATTATTTCCTATGGGTTAGTCTTTTTTGAGACTGCAGTAGCAAAACAAATGAAAGAATGGAAGGAAAGAGCACACTCACTGCTCTCTATAACTCAGACATCCTGTTTTGGTGAGAAGTGCTCTTTAAAGGGGAAAACATCCTTTTTCTTGCAACTGTATTTTTTATTAGTTTCATGTGAGTCAAAATTCAAATTACTTTTAACTTTGCACTAAAGAAGAAATTAAAAATATGCTGAAAGCACTTTTTAATATTTATTTTTAATCCCTGAGGAAAGCTGAAAATGGATGCAACAGGTCAGGAGATTAGACCATGAACTTCAGCTGTGATTGGAAAATAAAGGATGCTGACAGTGCGTTCTACAAGAGTACTTCTGATATGGTGTGTTTGCTGTCAGTGATTAACAATGAGAACAAACATTACATACAACTTTGTTCTTGTCTTCACTATGTTATCTAGAGGTATTTCAGCTGTGCCTGTTTTCTGTCCAAGATGCTTGTAACCATCGGTTCTAGTCCTACCATCAAATTGTTCAAACCCACATTCATTGGGAACATTTAAATAAACATTAACTTTGTTACCTTATTAAATTAGCTAGTAAGAGACTGTCCTTTGCCAAAATCAACATGCCCTTTCACATACACTTCGAAGGCAAGTTGTTTTTAGGAGAAAATTTTTGGCAGAGTTTTGGTAAACAAAAGTCACCAACATGCAGGCTGCAGTGACAATGAAATGTGCCCTTTGGTATTTGGAAGAACACCCTCCAGAGCGTTGACTTACATTATTCTGGATACACACTGGAATGATTGTACTGCTAATGCTACTTAAAAGGTCAGTATTTATCACACTGTGTAATGTTCCCAATGTCTTAAATGATTGTACAGCCCATACTGCGACAGGATATGAGCCTTTTCAAGCTTCACTGCAATTATCCTCAGAACACCCAGTGGGATAAAAAACAGTTTTTATGCCATTTCCACACATCAGTAGTGAAAGTATGGGAAATTAGTTCGGACTGTTAAGGGTAGACATGCAGGAAGGTACATTTATGTGTTGGATATTCTTCACACTACATATGTAGTTGTGTTTTTGTCTTATCTCCTTATCTCTCTCTAGGATGGCATCAACTCTCCTAGCAAGTCTGGAACAGTTGCCAATAATATTGGGGCATATTTTCCTCCTAAATGACCCATAAAATGTCATTTATGTGTGACTGCTCCATAAATATCCTTTCTGACCAGTGCATCTGGATTTCCTTTCCACAAAAGCATGAGTATCAGAGAACAAGAGGAATAATTTACACTGACATTTTGTCTGGAAACACAGATGGGCCACAGCCAAGGCATGCATTAAGACCTGGCAGAGAGAAGATTCCTCACATCATATTAGTCCCCCAGTTATTCAAGCATTATAGTCAATGTAATGATATGCCAAAAGACCTCTGATTACTTACTAAAGTTTACCAGAGAGTGAATTGTGTCATATCTCCAAGTCTTAGAGGAAACTTCTCAAATGCAGCTCAGTAAGCTACTAAATATCACTTCAAACTAATGTCTGGGATAATTTTTTTGCAGTAAGATAGTCTTAGGATACATAAAAGGGAAAGAGCAATAAAATTGCATGTTTTATCCTCTGCTTCCTGGTGTAGATAATTGTCTATGTGTCACTACAGTTATAAATTTGCAGATTTGATCACAGATGCATTATGTCATGATCTAACATCTCAATATTATTCTTGTTTAACTTAAAGATAATAGTAGTGAGTTTCCTTGGCTCCAGAATATGTGTTGGCACTGCAAGCTCCTCTGAAGGAAATATTGGAACAGGTTTCCCAGTGCCTGGACATCACTCTCAGTCATATGGTTCAGATTCAGGTAGTTCTGCAGGAACTTGAAATTGAACTTGATGATTCTTGTGAGTCCTTTCCAGCTTGAGAGATTCTATGTGCTTATGATTCTACTGGTTAGCCAACAACCCAGGAAACTACTAGTAAGGGGTTTTATTAAATCTGCTATTCTGGAAATGCTGAAGTATTTTTCAAGATTTAATGATGTTGATAAATGTTACCACTACCTCCACCAATACTACTACCAGTACTATTATTAGGCTTAAAAAATAGGAAAGAAAGTAATCTGGACAGCTGTAACAACCATTAATATGACCACCACATTATTCAGGAGCAAGAAGATGTTTTAAGAGGACAAATAACTGAAAATATAGAAGTAAATGGGCAATAGGGTAAAATGTGACACAGATTAACCAAAGATAGATCACATTAGTCTCAGCAGATATTTCTTTCTGATGAGCTAATTGATTTTCTAGATAAAGGAATGGCAATAGGTTTAGTCTAACTGGATTTCAGTAAATCATTTGACATGTTACCATATGGGAAATCATTGGTTAAACTGCAGAAGTATTAGATTAGTATAAAAATTAGATGGTAATAAATGGAATGACATAAGAGGGTAGTGAAAAAGTGTTATTGATTTAACAGGAAAAGCATAGCTTAGAAGTTGAGTCAAATGTTATTCTTGAGGTTTATCCAGAATAGTACTTCAGAAATCGGTCATAATTCTTTCATTACTGATCTTGGAACAAGTCTACTACTCATGCAAATGTTAGTAGTCATTGTTTGTCAAAGAAGCTCAAAAACTTTACTGAGAGACCTGAGAAACATTTATTGTACTCACGTGCAATGTGCTAGTCAATGTACTTATGAAAACACAGATCACAGAGTGTTAGGGGTTGGAAGTGGACCTCCAGAGATTATTGAGTCCAACTCCCTGCCAAAGTAGGATCACCTAGGGCAGGCAGCATAGGAAAAATGTCTTGCATAAGGTAAGTCACTATCAGTTAGAAAATACAGAAGAAGTAAAACACCTTGGAGTTCTGCTCAGTGGCAGGATAGGTATGAAGTAATGCAATAGTGCCCTACAATATAATATAAGAAGACAGATATATCTAGGCTAGAGAAATGAATGCTGTTCAGATGTTTAGGCATGTAATAATCACTTTCTAGCCTATGGACAACAATTGAATCAGGCACATGATTTTGCTTCTAAAGCAACAACATTCTTATTTTTATTTTCAATAGATTTATAATAAACAAACTTCAGGAACTACATAATTGGGTACTGGGTTTCCCAGACAATTTTTCTAGCAAAACAGATTTATTTTGCTCCATTTTTTTTTTCACTAAGCAGATTACTTCAAACTGTGAGCTCATTTGCCAATTTCTAGCCTACAGAGAATTGCAATGACTGAATCATAAACTGTTCCAAAACCAGGATATGTAACGGAAATGATAAGGGACCCTTAACTAGAGTAAGTGTTGTATGCTGCAATAATAATAAACAATAATGGTAACATTAATAAAACCAAAATTCTTATATGAATTTATAAGAGAACATTTATATGATTACTGTAAAAATATTTCAAACTCCCAAACATTGCATTATTCATGATTATGATAATGCTGCTGGCTTTATGGACTCTTACAAAACCTTTGGATCTCAATGTGTTGTTAGCTTTCAGCTCTTAAGACAGGTTAATGATATGCATTGGCAAGCCTGTCATTCTAAGACTACTGGTTAGTTAAAAAGACTTTTGTTTACTCAAATACCTTTAATGTTTCCACTATGTATATTTTCTAATATTTAGTTGCATTTTCTAATATTTAGTTGCTCTAATGAGGAACTAAAAGGTTTGAAGTTTCAGGAAGTTCTGAAAAAGCCCCATGTACAAATCAATGGTAGAGCCCTATTCAATAAAATATGAACCTAAAAAATAATCAGTTAATATTCATCACCAAAAAGGGCAAATTATTGTAAAGCAGTTTCTATGTGACTCCAGGCCAAAAAAGTTACTCCCTGGCTTCCTACTCCGTGGAAGTTTCAATTAGAATTCCATGTTGAAACGTACATTAACACCTTCCTATATATATTTTGGTAACGTCTGTGAAACTCTGGCTGCCACAGCTTGGAGTGGATATTTTTTACTTTTCCACTATGTTAATTGGGAAAGAAAAAAAAAAAAAAAAAGAAGGAGGAAGATATCGAATAGTTCATAAATATATAATATTTCCCATTTGTTATAGTCTGCAATCAGAAGCAGCAGCTTTAAACTTGCATATCAGTGCATAATTCCACAAACTTTAAAAATTGATCTGACAATGTCTCCCCTCTAGCAATCTTTTAATTAAATGAACTTCACTCACCTTACTGCTAAATTCCTTGGGTTGATTTTCTACTGAGATTTGATGTATTTTTCAGTGAAGTTCTTGGTTGTTGTTTTTAAACTGTAAAGGCTGTTTAGTAAACAAGTGTTTAATAATGTATACAAGGTCGCTGAATGTAGATCAATGCCAATTATTTATTCACAATAAAAAAAATCTGGAAGTAATGAGGTTCTTTTTATTCTTGCTGGTCAAAGCCAAGAGTAGGACTAATTCCCTAGCACAGTAAAGGAAACGGAGCTTTTTATTTGTAGCCAACTGTGCTGATCTACACTAGCTAGAGATCTGATTTAAGAATACTTTCTTCTCTATATTCATATAAGAATGGAATTTGTAATAATGGCAGTTCTGTTTAACTAGATCAGATAGACGTGGGTGCTTCCTCCTTGGAGGTGTTTACGGCCAGGTTGGATGAGGCCTTGAACAGCCTGCTCTAGTGGGAGATGTACCTGCCTACAGTGGGGGGTTGGAGCTGGATGACGCTTGAGGTCCCTTCTGACCTAGACCATTCTATGATTCCATAAGTACCTAAAATATTTTGGATCCCCCACTAAAATATTTTGGATCCCCCACTATTCATTTATGAAAAACATATCTGATCAAGTATACTTAATAGTTCAGATTACAGAAGTGCAGCCTGAACTACAGCTAAAAGGAGAGGTAAGTCTATAGCATCAGTGGGTGAGGATGCAGGCCTTGATAAGTACAGCAGTTGTACAACTCTGGGCTTTTTAAATGCTGTAAGGACACACTCAAATGCAGGAATATTCTGTGAGAAATGCACAGAGAAGATGTGTGAATTTCCTATACTAGACACACATGTCTGCACTGCAACACAGCCCCTGGGCTTTAGGAACCAATACAGGGAGCTATGAAGAATGAAAGATGAGATGCACACTGTCAGCATACACATGAGGAGCTCTACTCATGGCCTGTACCCATACCACTGTTGATCCTGCTATCATTAGTGTGTCTCCAGCAATCCAAACTGCTGCACAACCTTGCTGGCTTCACTATCTTATGAGGTAGGATAGGAAGCATAGAAAAGCTGAGTGTCTTAGAGATTTTCCCATGTAAATTACAATTTGCTGCCAAGAGGAGAACAGAAATTCCAGCTGACTTCATGCCTCACTTGTTCCTTAATGTCCTCATATTTTTTTTTGCTGTCATCAACCTGGGCTGTATGAAAAACCTCAGAGATGGAGGAGGACCATATTATGTTCCTTCTCCACTGAGGTGGTGTCATCCTGCATTAGAAATCTTCCGCTGTCAAAGCCAGAAGACAAGATCACCAATTGTATTTCTGTCCCTGCTGTGTATTACAATGCTGCCTAAGATTTCACCGGAATCCAAAGTGTAACTATGTATCTAAGCATCCCACATGCTTGTAAAAGATAAATGCACCTGCCAGTGGTTTTCAATGACCATACAAAATGTTCTGCTTCTCCTTCCCCTCCCCAAAAGTTTCTAATAATTTGTAATACTGCTAAGGAATTGTATGTAACTGCAGTACCAGACGTTACATGACAGCTGTTTGAACAGAAATACTAATTGCTTTCATATTTAATTAGCCATTGTTTAAATTAAAAATGCCAACAAAATAGCCACAGCAGGCTCATTTGAACAGGAGGTTTATTGGCCCAGGCATTAACACAACGAGCAGCAGGCACTGGATTCACGCACTAGCTCTCTTTAGTCCTGAGAAACTGCCAGTGCATTCCTCACTCAACAGCTGCTGGTTCATCCCACTAGCCTGATCCTCTTCCTAATGGTCATTTCCCTCCTGAAAAGGCAGAAACTGAGAGATGTCATACAAGGCAAGGGGGGAGCTGTCAAACCTGTCCTGAGGAATTAATAATGTACATGCCTAGAATTCCTTTGTTAACAGCGGGGAGTAACAGCCCCATTTATGCAGCTCAAGTATGTAATACTTTGATGCCAGAGTTTGTCATGTCCACTCTTCTCAGGGCTGCCCACTTTAGCAGAAACGGTCTGCTTCCACACATTAAAGCACTTGGCCCTAGAATACCATGATTATTTAGATGATTTGTTTCTACTTCAAAGAGACTGAAATGTCACAGCGCCAGTGTCACAGGGAATGGTGTTTTAACATTAGGAATATAATGGTAGGTAATCTGCACTTGGCAAGGGGATCTGAAGCTGCAACACCTGTCCTATTGAACTTGGGAAATAGCATCCAGCACAATCTCACACTGTCGGTATGAAATTGTCTCTAGTGCTTACTATGCCCAAGATGACTTTTAGACTCATCTTGAAAGCCAACAAGCTCAAGTGAAATGACATTTAACTGGTTTAGATGAAGAAAGGAACAAGTTCTGGGAGCAAATAGGAAAGCTGAGTTATTTGATCATGTAATTTTAACATGCAGATGAACACTTGTAGTATAGAGACACTTAGAAAACATAACTCATTGCTTTCTAAGGTCCACTACAAGGCTGGAGTATGAGAGTCTATATTCTCAATTCAAGTTAAAGAGAGTAGGCTAACTGATGTTCAAACAGCTATGCCACAGAAATCCAGACTTTGTTGGGATCAAGATCAAGCATATATAAAAGATTGGTCACAGAGGCTGTCACTCTCTGACATGTTCAATCTTCCTGCTATTCCCTGTCTCAGGCAGAAACACTGCAAACTTCACTCCAGAGTGTACTTTATGCAATATGGATGTCCCAGTGACAGACCAGTCTAAGAAGTCAAATTTGTTTTCCAGAATGTGCTGTCTACAACTACCTGAAGTGTGGTTGTGGCCAGGAGGAGGTTGCTCTCTTCTCTCAGATGGACAGCACCAGAACAAGAGGACACAGCCTGCGCCAGGGGAAATTTAGGCTTGAGGTGAGGAGAAAGTTCTTCACTGAGAGAGTCATTGGACACTGGAATGGGCTGCCCGGGGAGGTGGTGGAGTCGCTGTCCCTGGAGCTGTTCAAGGCAAGGTTGGACGTGGCACTTGGTGCCATGGTCTAGCCTTGAGCTCTGTGGTAAAGGGTTGGACTTGATGATCTGTGAGGTCTCTTCCAACCCTGATGATACTGTGATACTGTGATTATATGTTTGAGGTATCAGCAAATGGCAATTGTGACATTTTCCAGTTGAATGTGATGCAACACAATGACTCATTCCCATCTTCTTCAGAATTGAGGTCTACAGAAGTTATTATTAACATATTTCAAACTGCCCATTCACTTCACTGATTTGCAAAGATGCTGGCAGGTATCTTGCAGGTGCAATTATTTACTTAAATATTTGTGTGAATTTTCACCTGAGATACCCTTTCTGCTGATATTCACGAAAAGAAAATTGTCTCACCCCAATATACATGAAAATCAAATATTTAACTGTTGCAAATGCTGTCAAGGATGGTTTTGGTTAAAATGTGTGCAAATATTCATGACAAATGTTTTGTGATATTCGCTCAGCTCTGAATAATTAACAATGCTTAAATTGCAACACATGTAACAAAATCTATTAGTTCTAATAAGTCAATACAGTGGAATTAATCAGTTTTTCATTTAAGCAAATGTATTGCAAACTAAATTGTTTCATAAGCTGTCAAATGCGTAGAGGCACAAAAGTTTACACACATTTTAACTATCTAGTACCATGGTGGTATTTGAGGGTCAGAGTTTGTTTCTGGTTCTGACCTGAAAATCAGCTGGCACATAGGAGGCAGCAGGACTTGGAAAGGATGTTGTGGCATGACCCTCACTGCTAATCTTTCATTGATGTCTACTACTACCTGAAGGGAGGTTGTAGCCAGTTGGGGGTTGGTCTCTTCTGACAGGCAACCAGCAACAGAACAAGGGGACACAGTCTCAATTTGTATCACCGTATCACAGTATCACAGTATCACCAAGGTTGGAAGAGACCTCACAGATCATCAAGTCCAACCCTTTGCCACAGTGCCCAAGGCTAGACCATGGCACCAAGTGCCACATCCAACCTTGCCTTGAACTGCCCCAGGGACGACGACTCCACCACCTCCCCGGGCAGCCCATTCCAGTGCCCAATGACTCTCTCAGTGAAGAACTTTCTCCTCACCTCGAGCCGAAATTTCCCCTGGCGCAGCCTGAGGCTGTGTCCTCTTGTTCTGGTGCTGGCCACCTGAGAGAAGAGAGCAACCTCCCCCTGGCCACAACCACCCTTCAGGTAGTTGTAGACAGCAATAAGGTCACCCCTGAGCCTCCTCTTCTCCAGGCTAAACAACCCCAGCTCCCTAAGCCTCTCCTCGTAGGGCTTGTGCTCGAGGCCTCTCACCAGCCTTGTCGCCCTTCTCTGGACACGCTCAAGCATCTCAATGTCCCTCTTAATCTGGGGGGCCCAGAACTGAACGCAGTACTCGAGGTGTGGTCTAACCAGTGCAGAGTACAGGGGCAGAATGACCTCCCTGCTCCTGCTGACCACACCATTCCTGATGCAGGCCAGGATGCCACTGGCTCTCTTGGCCACCTGGGCACACTGCTGGCTCATGTTCAGGCGGGTATCAATCAGTACCCCCAGATCCCTCTCTGTCTGGCTGCTCTCCAGCCACTCCGACCCCAGCCTGTATCTCTCCATGAGGTTGTTGTGGCCAAAGTGCAGCACCCTGCACTTTGAGCTATTGAACCCCATCCCATTGGACTCTGCCCATCTGTCCAGGTGGTCAAGGTCCCACTGCAGAGCCCTTCTGCCCTCCAACTCAGCCACATCTGCCCCCAGCTTAGTGTCATCTGCAAACTTGCTGATGACTGACTCGATGTACAGGCTGGATGATAGAAGGAAGTTGTTGCCAGAGAGAGTGATTGGCATTGGAATGGGCTGCCCAGGGAGGTGATGGAGTTGCCATCCCTGGAGGTGTTGAAGAAAATCCTGGCTGAGGCACTTAGTGCCATGGTCTAATTGACTGGATAGGTCTGGGTGATAGGTTGGACTGGATGAGCTTGGAGGTGTCTTCCAACCTGGTTGATTCTATGATTCTATGATTCTATGGCTGGGAATGAGTTGTCTCAAGCTTCCTTCAAAATCAGTTGAGGCTGCTCTTCCCCAGGATCAGTGTCTATGACAGGTGGAATGAATTGCAGTCTGGAAGTTCCTGTCACTCTCCATTAACTGTAAGAGAAGTCTTAGCAGCTTATTTAGGCTAGAGGTATACAAGACAGATAGAATTAGGTGATATGAATCTCTTCCATTACAGATCCCAAACGACAAACTTCTGTTAGGTGAAATGAACTCATCTCTAGTTGGCATTTCCAAGGGCCTGGAAGGGAATTGCATGTCTATGGCAGGGGGCTTGGAGCTGGATGATCCTTGAGGTCCCTTCCAACCTAGATCATTCTATGATTCTATGATTACATTTGGAACTATTAAGATAAAAATGCACCTACCTTCCCTGTGGAGGTTAGTGAGGATGCATTTGTTTTTCTGAGGTTAAATATATGTGCATTCTGTGATTCATTTGAAAAACATAATAGTCAGAATCAAGGAAGTGTTCTGGCATTGATGCATAATTTCATGCTGAATGCATACACTATAAATCTCCACACGATCCTTGAACAGAGTACATAAAATAAAGCAAATGTGAAACAATTAATATGAAGTGATCTCTCCTCTATTCAGCCCTCAAACATTGTGATGGTTGCGTGTTCCCTGCCCCCCCTTCACTTTGGAAAATCACCCAGACTGGACTCAGCAGCTCTGGAAATTGCATGAAGCTTTATATTTACAGCTTAGCACAATATACAAGCAGAGGTTTGCAATATATATAGTTATATACAGAAATATACAAGTTAAAAGGTAATACAGAAACACAACAGCCTTCCCAGAAACCTGAGTCCCCAGGAGGGGCCCTCAACCATCCTTCCACCTTCTTCCCACCCCTCTACTTTACTCAAAATCTTGCCTTATGTTTAAGGTAGTTTTGAGGGTCGGCCAGGGGAGTTAGGAAGCAGATGGATTAAGCACACAGACAGCAGGTTAGGTTAGAGAGAGAGGTGCAGCCCACAAAGCCCAGAGAGCAACTCTGTTATCTATATTATGTTCTTGTTCTTATACATCTCAGCAAGCCTAAGAGTGAAGTAGACATCACCATTTTTTTCCTTTTCCCAGCCTGTAATCCTATTCTTCTCACCAAAACATTCTAGCACAAACACCATATTGGTTGAAATATACATTACTTGGCAAAAAAACAATTACTTGATACTGCAGAAAACCAATATGGAAAGAAGCTTCTTGCTAGTTGCTGAGGACAAGTTTTTTCCTCTGAGTAATGTATTATAGCCAACATGACACAGGATAATACTCACATTTCCAGCTACTGCATTGTGAAAAGCTTGGACAGAATCTAGTTAGATTTCAGTTCACACTACAAAATTGTGTGCTGTAAGTGCGATCTCAGAAACATTAAGCCAACTGTGCCTACTGTACCTAGGTGTGCCACACATTGAGCATCTGGCACAGCAGCCCTTTATTCTTTTTTTTAATATCAGAAGCATATGCAGCCACATTATACTTGTCTTCTCAGGAGATAAAGTGCAGATAAAGTACAGGCTGTAGCTTCCCCCAAACACGATTCCTAAATAGTCATAGTAAGGTCTAATGTAAGTGTGTATACATGTGGATTTCCTTGTGGATAATTCACTGAGTTTTTTGGCTGAAGCATAGTGTTTTCTGGTTCTGATCTTTAAAATGGCATGATAGAAGCACTCAAATCTAGGGTAGGGTGTCCCTGCCCATGGCAGGGGGAGTTGGGGGTTAGAGCACAAACCCTATGAGGAGAGGCTGAGGGAGCTGGGGTTGTTTAGCCTAGACAAGAGGAGGCTCAGGGGTGATCTCATTGCTGTCTACAACTACCTGAAGGGAGGTTGTAGGCAGGTGGGGGGTGGTCTCTTCTCCCACACAACCAGCAATAGAACAAGGGGACACAGTCTCAAGTTGAGCTGGGGAATGTACAGGCTGGATGTTAGGAGGAAGTTCTTGACAGAGAGAGTGATTTGCCATTGGAATGGGCTGCCCAGGGAGGTGGTGGAGTCGCCATCCCTGGAGGTATTGAAGAAAATCCTGGCTGAGGCACTTAGTGCCATGGTCTAGTTGACTGGCTAGGGCTGGGTGCTAGGTTGGACTGGATGAGCTTGGAGGTGTCTTCCAACCTGGTTGATTCTGTGATTCTATGATTCAATGATTCTATGATTCTATGAACTAGAACTTCCATCCCTGACTGATTCTGTGTTTCTATGAAGTGCTATACTAACGAGTGTCCTCTACTTGAGTAATAAAGTGAGTTGGAGACATACATTTTTACAAATTTTCTTCATAAATTAGGTATCATTCTAAACTTCAGAATGTCTTTTAAGCTTGTTTTTGGTTTTGTTTTAATTAATTTTAACATTTGCCTTCAGCAAGATTTCAACTCATTGTAATGTTTTTCATCAAGTTCTTTATTAACAGAGAAATCTTGTGTTTATTACACTTCTCTGACTTTTTGATAATTTCCCTTGCATCACTCACATAATGCCTGAATATATTTCACTGAAGTATTGAGCCAAAACAGCTGATGAGCACCGTAATTAACTTCCAAATAATACCGAAGTAAGGATATTGCAAACACTAGCAGTCAGTGCCCTGTTTCAGAGACCTATGGCACTAAGCACAGACTTTGAGCTTAGGCTCACCTGCATTTCATTCCTGTTCTTCACTCTTACTAACAGCCACAACATTTTTACTGCAATGCAATTTACATTTTATAGTGCCTTTCCTGACTGCGCTCCAGGATGCTTAACACATTCAAATGACCAGAAGCTATTCAGTCCTGATGGGCAAGATGAAGTACAGTAATGCCTCCTCAAACTTACTTCCTTTCCAATTACAAAAATAAATTAGATGAACCTAACAGCACAAACCTGAGAAATGGATATTGCAAGAAAAAGGGAGTACCTCCTAGCTGGGCTGAGAGTGATAATAATCTAGCCCATAATTAAGAGTAGAAATATGCTTCAGTATTAAAACAGTCATTGCTTCATTTGCAGATGATAGGAAGAAAGTGAGCTCATTACAACATCAATGTGAGGCTTTTCATACAAGTGCCATAAAAAGACTTACAAATATAAGTTAATTAGCCACATAACATGCCTTGATGACAAGAAATTCTTGTCATAATCCATTTTATAGAGAGATAAGCAAAGTCTGAACTTGTTCACAAGTATAAAAGTAGCTGCAGGATGAGGAAAATAAATCAGAATTTCTGCTTTGCCTGGAAGCTGTGTTCATTGTCCCATACACACTGTATCTTGAGTATAGACATTTGTTTTGCATGTTGTTCTGTAGCAGCAACAGAACTTTTTCAAGGATTGTGTATGGTTTCTTTGCCTCCTGAGACAGGGATGAAACCTGGGAAAGAAGCAAGAATATTCACCTCACAGCACTTGCTCCAATCTACTGAGACAACTCTAGCCTTGTGTACGGAGAGCTGGAGAGAACTTACAAGTCAGTCTAAAGACTGAATTCTCATTGATAGTGTCTCTCAGCAATGTCTAAAAACATTCCAGATGTAAAACATCTTGTTTCTTCAAGAGTTCACAACAAATGAGCTTCACAGCAATGAATTTATTTAACTGGTAGATAGAACCACAAGCAGATTTTCTTTACTAGTATAGGGTCTTTTTCTTTAACTTTCACCATTGCTTCTTTGGAACAATTATACCCAGGAAACCGAATTAAATATAAAATGAAAGCCTAAGGCTCAGGTTCAAATGCAAAGTGGAACTCAGCAACGTTTAAGGTTATTTCTTTTGTCTGCTTTTAACATTTTCTGCCTTACCCAGCAGGCTATGTTCCTTTTTAAGTTGTGATTTTGAAAATGAAAATGTAATGTTTCTCCTTTTCAAAACATCAATGACATTTTCAGGAGTTCCTCCTCCACAGCTCCTTCTGTATTTTTAAAAATAAACAAAGCTGTTATCAAAACAAACAAACAAACCCCCCCAAAAAAGGAGAAATGGAGAGACAGACTCTTTTATACCAGTTCTGAGCTGCTTGTTTTTATTTGGCATACTCTGTCAAAATGACTGACTGGTAAGGTTTGATATTAAGAATATGTTATAGATAGTTCACAAACTTAGTAGCTGTTCTCCAGAACAGGACAGGGACATGAGAAAATACTCTGATTCCTATTCAAAAACTCACTTCCCACAAAGGATTATGACTTGTAATAATACGACTTCTCAGCAAATTTTCCTGTCAGAAATTAAACAAGAACATCATTCACTAATACCAAGACAGAGTCTTGGTACTTCCACTGTGGATTTTAAGAAGATGACATTCTGTTTTGTGCTAGTTTGAGCCTAGTTGGGATATTTTAGTGAGAGGAATTAGATTATAGGCTGTGAAAAGGAAATAATGATGATGCCTATTTCACTCATAGGCTTGCTGAGATGTATAAAAAAAACAAGAACATAAACATAGATAGCAGAGTCACTCTCTGGCTCTCGCTGCCTGCCCTTCTGTCCCTAACTTTCTGCCTGTGTAACTAATCTGTCTGCTTCCTAACTCCCCTGTCCGATTCTCCAAACTCACGTTGAACATAAGGCAAAGTCTGGGATAAGGTAGAGGGGTGGAAAGGAGGTGGAAGGGTGGTTGGGAGCCCCTCTTGGGGACTCTGGTTTCTGGGAGGGCTGTTGTGTTTCTGTATTACTGTTTCTGTAGTTTTTAACTTGTGTATTTCTGTATATAGATACATAGATTGTAAATATCTGCTTGTATATTGTGTTAAGATGTAAATATAAAGCTTCATTCCTTAATTTCCAGCTACTGAGTCTAGTCTGGGTGATTTTCTTTAGGGGGGTGGGGGGGCGGGGGAGGGGCATGTAACACCCAAACCATGACATGTTTCTTCCTAGATTTCCCTATTTACTTGCTTCTTAATCTACTTAATTAAAAGTAGCTCTCTGTGTGCTAAAGCTTTCAGTAGAAAATGGCCAATTTACAAATCAGAGAGAAATGCTAAATGGAATTTTTTTTTTGATTGATGCATCTCCTGCCATTCCTAAAATCCTGTAAGCACCTTAAATTCATTACTAGAAAAAAAAAAAAAAAAGACAAAATCCCCCATGCTAAATGAGGCTGAACCTTTTAGATACTACCCAGGCTCATATTATCCATATAATAGGTTATATAATAGGTTAATAACATGACTGCTAATCACTGCTTAGGTTAATGTAAGTCACAAAAGGCAATGAATTTTGCAGACCATAAAATAAACATTTGCAAAGCCTGATCTCTGCCTGGATTTAGAGTGTGTAAATAATCCCTTATCCTCATAATCATTGGAGTTCACCAAAGGGTGCCAAGGAAAATCAAATGGGAATGGGAATGAAACTTATCTACTGTTGTGAGTGATTGGAGAATAGGGAGCTGAAGCAGAACTGTAAAGTATCATAGTTCTAAGCAGACCTCTGGATGTGCACCATGAGTAGCTAGACATACCCTCCAAAAATTTAACAGCATAACAGCTTCCTTAGCATGAAATTACTTTGTGCATTTCCTAGGGTAAGCAGTGGGTTTCAGAAACTGTGTATCTTCCATTCATCTTATTACTGATGGCTTCAAGTGTGTTTCCTCTCTTTCACATTCATTGCTTCCAACTCCATATTTCCAGCTTTTCTATTTCCCACTCTTCTTTAATGCCTCATGGTTTCTTTGTTCAAAGCTAGGACATCTCCAAGAACATGCTGGTCTCTCAGTAGCTGCCTATTATCTTGCAACCCTGTGTGACACAGAAAACTAAGGCAGAGCACTCGAGCGCAGAAACATTGTACAGTTGAGTCACTGTAACATCAACTCATACTGCAGTGACAAGGATCTTAAAGAGTTTAAAACTTCTTAAAGACTAACAATATAGGTACCTGTTTCAATGAAATTGGAGCTTATTTCTAAGTCTTTTATAATCCTTCTCATTTCTCATGATCTCCTCTTTCTCACCTTTCAGTCTCTTTCAACACTCTTGCATATGAGAACACAATAAAAATTCTCTGATGTCCCTCTCATTAAATAAAAATCGTGGTAAAAGCAGGGTACTTATCTACTTAGTTTACTCCTAGTACTAAGCTATTAGACTATGAGATTATTGATCTGTTATCTGACTATATGATCAGATTTTTAAGGTGTGCAATCAGAACCCTAGGTATGAGTTCTTATATGAAGCAGATTATTTTAATTTAGATGTAAAGGTTAATGGAACAAACTATCAAGAAATATTAAAAGTTAAAGGTTTTTTTAAGAAGTTTTCTTGCTTTGTTTATTTAGACTGCAGTACCTTTATTCATGTTCTCATGATGAGCTTAGTACCTAAAATGAAATATTACAGTAGATGGAACTCTATCCCAGCTAGAATTTATCAAACTTCTCTTTGCTAATTAATATATGAATTCTCCTTTTTGTTCTGATTGAATGTATAGATATTTCATCCTGTATTATTTCAAGTGTCCTTCCTGGCACAGTATGGGGTCTTGCACAAGCCTTCTGTGATCTCTGCCCACCTCATTACGATGTCTCAAACTCTATAGGTAGCTCAACTGGCAGTAAGTGAAGCAAACCCTTAATGTCCATTGTATGGTGAGGTGAATTACTGTCTGAGACGCTCAGGGATGCTTGAATCACTGTTGGCTTACATCAGAGCAGTTCCCAGCAGGAAGAACAGATGCAGGAAATGGCTAGGAAATAGTCCCAAGAACTGCTGTGTTGTTTAACATATGGATAGTCTTTAAAGGAAGGCTTTTTTTTTTTTTTCTCTTTATGGTGCTTCTGTTGCACAAACTAGGTTGAGACAAGTTCACATTCATGAATGTCTATTAGGAGGTTCCATATCTGATGTTATTCATCACCTCCAAGGGTGAATTGTTCTTCTAGAGAAAATAAAAAATCAGAAGAGGTAAAAAGAGAGAGGAGGACAAGTATTGGGGATCTCCAGATACATATGCTAACTTGAGTTCCCATTCAGTGTAGTAGGTTTCCTCATATGTTTTAGCACATTAATGGTATATAGTTTTCATCAGAACCCACTCAAGTCCTCCATTCTTTGCTCCTGCTCACAGTGTTGAAGTACATTTAGCAGCTGAATGGTTGCTGAGCTTTATGATTCTGTGTTCTTAAGGTCTCTAATGTTACTCAAACCCAACAGCCTAAAGGGAGGAAAAGGAGGTAAAGAAGGTATGATTCTCACACTGATGGCAAACACTTTTCATGACAACAACATCATTGTATACAAGCACAAGGCCATGTGAATAATGACATGAGGAAAATGATAAGAGAACAAAGGCAGAAAAAGAAGGAAGTATGCTACAGAAGCTCTGGGACATCATTGCCATGGCAGCTTGGGTGAAAGGATGAAGAGCTGATTTGGGCAAACAGGCATCAGAGTTTCAAGAGGAAACCCCTTACAAATGAAAAAGGTTGGAGTACCTACATGCAACATCTCCTTCAGTATGAACACTGATGATGCATTTCTAAGTTTTAACTAGAACACCACTGAATTCAGAGTGGTATATTCTTCCCTCTTCACTTCAGAAATGGTCCTCAATGTCAACTTAGGAACATTTATGGCTTTTGTATGAAAATTACACTGTTGCAATTCTTTATCACTGAAATGACTCAGAAAGGGAGATCTATAAGTTGTGGCATGGCTTACATAAATCGAAGCACATTAGGGATCTGGACAAGTTTTTGCTCTTACTTACACCATCTAAACTTGAAGTAATGACATCAGTGCAAATTGAATTAATTTTGATTTGTCTTACTGTAAATGCACCGGTGTAGTCCATGACTCAGCTTTTCAGTTAGAAATCCTAAGGAGATTGAAGCTGGACCAGCATTTTTCATGTTAATTGTACTCTGTCAAGGAGACTTGAAACTGAGAAAACCACCATAATTTGGATTAAAACTAGAGTAACACTAAATGATATAATTTGTTCATCTATAATGTTCATTGCTATAAGTGCTTCTGAGCATCCAGCAGTGAACATAGAGTACAAACTTAAGATGATTCCAGAGGCTACAGAATTGATAGATCATTAAAAAGGCATTAATGGCATACAAAGAATGAATTGTGTTGTAAATAGGAGAAATTGGTCAAGTTTTTCTTAATTCTGCATTTGGAAATACAAGAGGAATTCAGCATGAAACTTTCCATTGATTTGACTGTTATCTTTAGACCTATACACTGCATCACAAACAGATTCTGAACCAGCACTGAAATCTGTTCTGCTGAGCATCTGTGTTTGTAGGAGAATAAAGACCAGGTCATTTTTTAGCATGGGGATCATTTTAAATGAAGAAATATAGTACAATATTCTACACCTAGTGTCCTGCAGGGGAGCAAATCACTGTCATGCTAGCAGTTGGAGCTTTATGTTTGCTCCCACTTTTGAATTGCCTCTCTCTACCCTCTGCACCCCCACAGCCTCTGACATGTCTCTCTCATGTGGCTTTTTTTTTCTGTGTTTTGCAAGAGACTGACACAGAGTAGAAGACACAATGGCTTGTGACAGAGTCTAATGCAACATGATTGATGGCTTGGAATTATCCAGACACCAGCTTGGCTTCACTGGGGAAATGGCAGACAGACTTGCAGGAAGATCTTGTCTCTAATAATGTTCACTTGATTAAAAAAAAAAAAAAAGGGGAAAAAAAAGTATGTAGGCATAAAACAAGCATTATGCACAGATGGGAATGAGAAATCATGTTTAAAATCCTCAACACTATTGCTGGCCAGGCTCAACACTGTGAGGATTTTCAAAGGGAGTACAGGAAGAAGTGTGCGGACAGCAGATCAGGCAAAGTTCTCCTGCCCCTCTACTCTACCCTAGTGAGGCTGTACCTGGAGTACTGTGTCCAGTTTAGAGCTCCCCAGTTCAAGAGGGACAGAGAACTACTGGAGTCCAACAGAGGGCTACAAGGACGATGAAAAGCATCTGTCTCATGGGGAGAGCCTGAGAGACCTTGGGCTCTTTAGCCTAGAAAAGAGAAAATCTAATGGGATCTTACAAACATGTATAAATATCTAAAGGGTGAATGGCATGAGCGTGAGGTAGGGCTCTTTTCAGCGGTGGCCAGTGAAAGGACAAGAGGCAATGGGCCCGAACTAGAACACAAGATTTCATTGAAGTAGAAACTTTTATGTTTTGCAGGTGACAAAACACTGAAACAGGGTGCACAGAGAGAGATTGTAGAGTCTCCTTCTCCGGATATTTTTAAAACCCACTTTGATATATTTCTATACAACCTGATTTGGGTGTACCTGCCTTAGCTGGAGAGTAGGACTAGGTGATCTTCGAGGCTCCTTCCAACTCCTGCCATTTCACTATTCTGTGTGATTCTGTAAAGCTGAATGATGGTCTTTGGCCCCTGCAGAAAATCGATCAGTGTATGATAATCCTTATCTCTGTCAATAAGGGAAACAGTGAATGATGTTTAAAAATCATCTGCCTTTTTGCCTTTCTCACTACTCTTGCAGCCTGCTTCCCTGTTGTAGAAGATTGTGGCTTGGTTTTCTTAAGGAATGACTAATAGAAAAAAAGGTCTTGATACAAACAGAATGTGGCAGTTTGAGCTGATCCTCTAGCTCAGACATAGGGGAGAAATGAACATTCCAGGGATAGGCCACATAAATGGCAACAATAGATAAATTAATATAATTTCATTGGAGCATCAAGAACTTAATGTCTAGAAGCACAGAAAAAAACCCTCAGATATCAGTTGTCAGCAACATATTTATATGGAAGGCAAAAATAGAAACAGATTAAATAGTCAAGAGACAGGTAAATGTGATAAAGGAGAGACTCAATGACAGGTGAAGATGGAAATATATACACAACTGATGGAAATCCCATAGTTAGAGCAAAACAGTACAGTCAAATCACAGCTAAAAATATGGGCAAACATAGTGCTTTTTCACTTTGTTAGATATGGTCCTCCCACCCCTTTCAGAATCAACTCTGTACAAATTTGGTGGACCTGATTGCATTCTTGGACAGACTTAAGATAGCTGCTGTAGGCCCACGACACCTCTGACTGTTAGACCTCTAAGAGCAAGAAAAGAAAACGTCATGATGGTATTGGTGGGGCTTGCCAAATAGTACCTGTGCTCTGTGCAGGTACAAGTAAAGTTGATGATTGCCTTTTGCTAAGGGTACATATTCCCTTATTTCAGATCTCCAGACTATTATGACTCAGTCAGTAACCCAGTCCGATACAGTATCTAATGAGAATTGAACACAGTCATTTCACCAAAGTGAGGCTGGCTCACAGGTGGTTAGTAGACAAATTTTGATGTAAAGAGCTGGTCAATTAAGAGAAATATTAAGAGATCAAGCTGAGGGATATTGAATTAAAAAAAAAAATGAAGGAAAGAAGGAAGGAAGGGAGAGAGGGAGGGAGGAAGGAAGGAAGGAAGGAAGGAAGGAAGGAAGGAAGGAAGGAAGGAAGGAAGGAAGGAAGGAAGGAAGGAAGGAAGGAAGGAAGGAAGGAAGGAAGGAAGGAAGGAAAGAAGGAAGGAAGGAAGGAAGGAAGGAAGGAAGGAAGGAAGGAAGGAAGGCAGGAAGGAAGGAAGGAAGGAAGGAAGGAAGGAAGGAAGGAAGGAAAGAAGGAAGGAAGGAAGGAAGGAAGGAAGGAAGGAAGGAAGGAAGGAAGGAAGGAAGGAAGGAAGGAAGGAAGGAAAGAAGGAAGGAAGGAAGGAAGGAAGGAAGGAAGGAAGGAAGGAAGGAAGGAAGGAAGGAAGGAAGGAAGGAAGGAAGGAAGGAAGGAAGGAAGGAAGGAAGGAAGGAAGGAAGGAAGGAAGGAAGGGAGGGAGGGAGGGAGGGAGGGAAGAGACAGCAGAATATTGATTTTTCTTTAACACTTTTGAAAAATCAAATGAAAGCTTGAATGAAACTCCCAAGTCTAGAAAAACACAATTGTCTGAAAAACATTCTGCATCTTTGAATCAGTTATACAATTGTTTAATCTTGTGGACATTTTATTCTCAATTTCTGTGGGCAGTTGTTTTATTTGCTTTAGCCAACATTTCAAAACACACAAAAAAACAGTTGTAAACTGTCATAGTGTACTCAAATTAAGTGCTGACAATGTCCAAAACTTGTATAGCTTGTGGTATGCATCGTGTCTCTCTTTAAAGAGATAGTTGCTGTCAGTTTTGTAACATTTCCCCCACTTTCTCCCCACCTCCTGACGCAGAGCATATTGCCTATTGATGTGATCCAGTGAGACAGATTTATGCCTTTCCTTAATGTCAGGTCCTTCATTCTGTGAAAACCACTCTATATTTAAGTTGCTTGTGTGGAATGTCACATGAATCAACACAAATGTTGACCTGAGAAAGAATTGCATTTTCAGTGTCATCCCAGCTGAAAAACACATGGAAAGCAGAAATCAACTGTTCTTGCCTATATTCATTGTCAGGGGAATCAATAAAATAAAGCAAAAGAACACTATCATTGCCCTGAGCTAGTAAAGCTTTGATACTAAGATAGCTGATGATATAAGGTAAGTGGTAGCTGGATATATTTTAAAGGAAAAAAAAAAATCAAAGCAACAAAAGTTCTATGAGTAAGTAGTGAAAATAAAGTTACCTAAATTCCCCACCTGCATCTTTCTGCATTAAATGTCTATTGTCATCCAAGGGATGAATCACTCAAATATGTTAGTTGGAGGGCATCCTTGTTGACAAGCAAATTCAATGTGATCTAAGGCTTTGTTGTTAAAGTCAGCATGCTCTCTTCATTCTCAGAGGGAAAAAGAACTAGGACAGAGTTCATGATGTGCTTGAAAGAGAAACAAAAAAGAGGATAAACTACAAGAATTACTAATCTAACTTTGGGACTGATATAGCTACTAACTTATGCAAATACAATTCTTTCTGTTAACTTACTTTCTTTTCACAGATTTGTCAATCTGATGCTTTGTCAATTACAGTGAGATGTGGTCTATAATCCTGCCACCTTTCTGTCTGTTCTGGATAGGTAGGCAAAACCTGGAAAGGATTTGTGTTTTATGATGGCACAGTTTTCTCCAACTGGAATTCAAGGAAATCTGAGAAAAGAAAAGATTTTGGATACACTTAAAGAGTTACACTGTTATCTCTTAATTTCCACGGGCTAGTTTCAAAAGAACAGAGAATTGCAGGTGGCAAGTTCTGCTTCCTAGAAGTGCCCAATAAATTGAAATCTCAGATGGGAGTCATAGACATTTTGTCCTAAAAATAATGGATACTAAAATAAATTCTATGTCCTGGGATGCTCATGGTAAACTTATGGTAAACTTACGGCTATTGACTACCTCTGCAATATTCCCTCTTGTTTGCACAAAGGCAACTATATGACCACATTGGAATTCAATTTAGAACAGACAAGGGAAAAAAACTACATGTCTATGAATAGTGTGTGATTTTTGAGTTAAATGAAGAGAAGTATTAATCAGTGAAGCACACTTTAGGTTTGTGCATGAGTGTTGGCTCCTGAATTCTCTGCAGCAAAAATCAGAAGGTCTCATGGCTTTAAAACCATGTAAATAGCATGAGTATATCTCAGATGATAGAACTCATTTTCTCTCAGCTGCAGCCAGCACTATGCAGCCAGAGGTAATATGTTATGCTTAATTAATTAAGGGGATATTGTTAATATAAAAATCATACTTCATTCTGAAAATGTTTTAACCACTGTTGCAAGAATTAATACTTTTTGCTATGAGGCATTGAAAGGATTAGGAAATCTGCTTTCTTCCTCTCATGCCTATGCTTGGCTAGGACTTTTTGTACCAAGACTGAACAGGTATTTTTTCTTGTAACTGTGCTTTTAGAGATTGATTTGTTATATTTTTGTTAAAATAAGAAAAAATTTGTTTGCATTTTGTAACAAATCTCTTCAAGACCATGGGCATTCTTAGAAAGTAAATGTTTATTTGCAAGCTATGTGAAGTTCCTCTGGAAAAAAAGAATGTTCAAAATTTTCAGGTTGCTCTTTATGGCACACAGAGCATTCATTCTCTGAACACTTTTTGTATAGTCACTCATTCTGTCACTACCATCCTCCAGTGACTTTGTCTTTCACTCAGCGATAGAGAAAAAATACAGTTTAAAGATGTGAATGCAAAAATTTCACACTGGCAGGATGTCTCCAGGTAAATGCATTGCCAGAAATGGCATTTAACTTCCTTTAAATTGACTAGATTTCAAGTTGAAAGTTTCCCATTAGTGCTTGAAATTAATGTGTCATTCAGTTTTCAAATGACAAAATACCATATAACTAAAAAGAAAAGATGCAAGAAGGAAGCAATATAAAAAGAAAAATAAAAGCCTTCACTCCCCAACAGCTTCTGAGACAGTGAATCAGGCTGCCAACTGTCAAGCAGTATGACCTCTGGTTCTCAAGACTCAAGAGAAGAGATGGTGCTTTGGCTTGACATTTAATGTCAAGAGCAAACAATACCAAGTCCAAAGCAACTTGCACTACTGCTAGAAATATATCTCTTGTTAGGATGTTCTTGGAGGTCACTGTATATGAGTTAACAGGCAGGGAAATAAATTCTTCAGTGAAAAGAACTTGTATGAAAACAGGCTCTACAATCAATATTGTGTTCTGGTAAAGACTATCCAGTCACAGCTGTTATGATTTGGCTACGCAAAAGTGAAACATTCATGATTCTCTCCCATGTCTCTTCATGTTTATTGAGAGTTTAGCTTAGAGAAATGACCCAGAGCTATGATTTTAGGAAGTAAGGTTTACTTTTATACCAATTAAAGATTATATTCTTTATATATATAAATATATATACTTTAACTCCATTGATTCCATAAGCAAGCATAATAAAGCTTTGCAAAACTATCTTCAATAGAGTATTTAAATACTAATGAAGGTAAAGGCAGATTGCACACTAAAGAGAGAAACATCTTATTTGGTTCAGTTACTCATAAAAATGACAATACAATCTAGTACCCATCAGAATATTTTATTTTCTGGTACAGATATTACAAAATATTACACAGTCTCATCCAACATATGTTTCCTTGAGCAAAATTCCTTGAGCCATTTGGAAAGGCAGCCTCCTGTTTCATGGGATATGGGTGAGTGGCATGTGCAGAGAGAATTTTTTGGAACAAAAAAAGAATGACAACCAAAAAATAACAACCAAATAAGATAAAAAAAACAAGAAAAACAAAACAAAATAACTCAGATACCAAACCATTAGCCATGGTTGTAACCTGGGCAAATACTGTGGCTAAGAAAACTGGGGGCACCCAGACCGGTACCTCATGCAAATATGTGAGTGTCCAGACCCCTAGCTTCTTCAGAAAAACATGATCACATATACATGAAGAGATATAAAAGATTCTACATTATTCCTCTACTTTAGTATTCTTTGCGAGCATGGGATTTTCCATGCATTAGTTTTTAAGGGTTAGTCACTAGATCTTGGACTCATGTAATATTAGTTGATCTAGATTTTGTACTTCATTTATCTGTTGTGTTTATTCTAAAATCTTTGACTACAACATTTTCCCAAAGATATAATACTAAGTGTTGAACAAACTTGAACTATTGTTGACAAGTGTACAATATAATATATGGCACAATTTTCAGTGTATTCCTTTACTCATTCACAGAACTCCAGGTTTTGCAAGTGATTTTCCAACTACAATGACCTGAAATTATTGAAATGTCTTTTGTATTATTTCTAATCAACAACAACTTTTTCCTTGTGCTATTAGTTGTACAATTGACCTAATAGCCTACAGGGGAAAAAAAATCTTCCCATCTTCTCCTTCTGACCACAGAACTTAACACATTTGTGTTTGGATTTATCCCTAACTTTAGTTTTATCATTATAAACATTAAATTCAGCAACTTGTTAGACTTGTGGTATTATTCAGGACAGAGTTTCATTCTATGTAATGACCCTCATATCTATCAGCAGTCTGAGCGATGGAGAGAAAAGTGAAGTGCCTTTTAAAGTACTATCTTTGCTAAGAGCAATGTTTGTTTCGGATGAGATGTGTCATGTATCTCCTGTGCAGCACTGCCTGTCTGATATGTCTTGTCACATTATTTCCTCTATGATGTGTCACATTACGTAAGGTCATGCTGCTTTTGCTAACAATAAGACTCCAAGAACTAGAACAGCAGTGAATTGCTTCCCAGAAACTCCTTTATACTACATACTATCTCTTACAAGAAAGAACAAATCAAGAGCTGCAGCACCAAAATACCAAGACACCTGAAGAAATGGAAATAAATTACCAGCTTCTCACAGGACAGCAGGCAACAGACTTTTTGAAAGGTGATTTAGAGCCCATTAGTACACTCTTTACATACCTAACCTCCCATCAGAAACAAGGGAAAGTCTACACAATCTAAAGGAAGACAACAGTGCCTTTTTCAATGAGATGACAGTTTGCAGATGTTTTCTTGCCCATATTCCAGGCATTAAGCATCTTATCCTAAATTCCTGCACTCTAGACAATTACACAGATCTGAATCTCTTATTTAAACTGCAATTGCTTATACATAAATCCATTTAAATCAGTAGTATGATGCAGGTTTGAGAGGAGAAACAAGTATGTGTTTTTCTTCCTACTTGTGTTTCAGCTATGCAACTATTTTCCCAGAAGCACAGAAAAAATGACAATGCCAACACTATTAAGTAGTATTCCAAGCAGAAAGAAAAATCTCTGCATCAAACACTGAAAGCAAGCAGTTATTGTCTGTCAATGTCATGCAGATGTAGGAAATATCTGTTCCTATGTTTATGATCCACCTGTTCATTTGTGCACCATTAACCCTTCTGTTCTTTGAGGTATACTAATATCCAGTAGGACATTTGATAACTTTCTAGTATGGTCTTCTGGAATTTTAATTCTACCACAGCATACTTAGTAGGAAATTTCCAGAATCCCTCTTGTGATCTGTGACTGAAAATACTAAAATTGATAATTGCTGGAGTTTTACTTGTGCTATGTCAAAGGGAAATGTTAACTCAGTTACCTCAGTTGTTCAGTTGGAGATAATTCCCAAATTCTAGTTGGATAGCCACTAGTCCTATTGTAGATAATTACATCTGAAAAGAAATAACTGCAGGCACTCACACCCTTCTACTCACTCTACTGATCTCAGTGCAAGAAAGACAGAATGACTGGACTGAGTCCAGTAGAGAAACATAAAGATGATTAAGATGATCTTTTTGTGTGAGAGAGTTGGGATTGTTCAGCTTTGGGAAAACAAAGTGTTACAAAGTAAAGGAAGGCAGATCCTTCCACGTAGTGCCTACTGGCAGGGTAAAAATCAACAGACACAAATCTAAAAGCAGAAAATCCCACCCGAACACACAAAAGCACTTTTTTTGTTTACTGTTAACACTGATCAAGTACTTGAACAGGTTATCCAGACAGGTTGTGAAGTCTCTATCCTTGGAAGCATTCTTGGAGTCGGGAAAACCTGATCAGACATGCTGTTGGGCATTCTGTTCTTGTTGACCCTGCTTGGGCAGGAGGAGATGTGGAATAAATCTCAAGGGGTCCCTTACAACCTCACCATTCTGTGATTTTGTGACCTTTATGTGATGGTCAATAATTTTGCTTATATGGTATACTCTTTCTAGACTATATTAAATCACATCAGTTTTCCACTGAAGTTGTTTCCTCGGCGACTTTTAATGAGAAGGGGTTAAAAAGAGGATAGAGGAAGCAATAGAATTTGAGTAAATCCTGAAATAGTATTTTACACAGACAGGCTGACCTCCTGCTTGGATGTTCAGCCAGACCTCATATTGACATTTGTCAATGATTTAATGTACAGACAAATGGCAGCTGAGGTTTCCCAGACCTCACAGCCATATGATGAGGAGAGTGTGTATAACACGTGCCCTCAGTAGAGCATATCACCTTTAGCTGCACCAGCACAGGCAGTGCTGTGAATCACATCAGGGTAGCAGAAATTAACTGTTGAACTCTAGCATGAGACAGAGACTGATAAACAACATTTGATATTATAGATTTCACACTGCCCAATTAGTGATGAAGAAATCCAAAGCCAAAATACAGATCCATAGTTCATATGGATCTCTGGAAAACTCTGAATCATGAAAGCATATTTCCTTGTTATCTTAATGAGAAGGGGAATGCAGATTGTTTAACTAAGTCTACTGCACTGCATTTCTACAGAAAAGACTGACAGGCTTTGTGAGGTAAGAATATATTATCCAGAGAAGGGTTTATCTATGATTCCATCAGGACTTTTTAAAAAAAGCATCTTGATAGAAATCTACATTTGAATTCAATTTCAATACAGCTAACTGCACAAGCAGAGGAGGAGGAGATGATCAAACATTCCTTTTGGCATATGCTTGCAGCCAGGTGTTGACCTTCCCATTTTTGTTTGTGGCCATCCCTGGTATTGGAATGCATCTGAGTGGAAAAAAAGCAGAGAAAAATAGCAATGCAATACTTTATTTTCTAGGATATTCATAGAATCGTAGAATGGTCTAGGTTGGAATGGACCTCAAGGATCATCCAGCTCCAACCCCCCTGTCATAGGCAGGGATACCCTCCACTAGAGCAGGTTGCTAAAGACCGCATCCAACCTGGCCTTAAACACCTCCAGGGAGGAAGCAGCCACAACATCTGTTGGCTACCCATTCCAGTGTCTCACCACCTCACCACCCTCACTGTAAAGAACTTCCTCCTAACATCCAGTCTAAATCTCCCCTCTTCCAGTTTAAACGCAGTACCCATCATCCTGTCATTACAAGACCTTGCCAATAGTCCCTCTCCAGCCTTCCTGTAGTCCCCCTTCAGATACTGGAAGGCCACTATAAGGCATTATCAAATCCTTTTGTTCTCCAGACTGAAGAGCCCCAACTCTCATAGCCTGTCCGCAGAGCAGAGATGCTCCAGCCCTCTGCTCATCTTTGTGGCCCTCCTCTAGACTTGCTCCAACAGTTCTGTGTCCTTCTTGTGTTGGGGGCTCCAGAACTGCACACAGTACTCCAGGTGGGGTCTGACAAGAGCAGAGAAAAGGAGGAGAATCCCCTCCCTTGCCCTGCTGGCCACACTTCTCTTGCTGCAGCCCAGGACACAATTGCTGTCTGAGCTGCATGTGCACACTGTTGGCTCCTGTTGAGATTTTCATCAACCCAGACCCACAGGTCCTTTTCCTCAGGGCTGCTCTCCAGCCATTCCCCACCCAGCCTGTATCATCTGCAAATGTGAAGAATCCTTATTTTTTTCCCTAGGATGTTTGCAGTTTTTAGATAATAACTATTTTATGCAAAGGCCAGGATAAACTCTGGAAAATGGAGTGCGGAACACAGTTTCTCTCTCTCACATGATCTGCATAGCAGTGAGTCTAGAAATTTAGTTTTCCTTGTATTCTCTGCTCATATTTCCTGTGTGTTGATTTAATTTACTGTCCTTTCTAGAATATGAGCTTGTCCAAAGGCAGACTGGGTCAATTCCACAGTCAAGAGCATGTACCTTATAAATCAAAAGCATTTCATGTATTCATCTGAGATAAAAAAAGCATTTCTATATTTTCTTGTAGTATATAGGGCCTTAGTTTATCTTTACTTGCAGTCATACAAAATAGGAATAAGTTTTCTGACATTTATGAACTCATAGTGGATTATAGCAAGAAAATTAAAAGAAAAAAAGAAAATGAATCCCTAACATAAACCCCTCACACTTTCTTAGTCAGATAATCCAAATGTATCACTTAAAAATTCATTCCTCTAGGGTGAAAAATATATTTTTTAAAGAATCTCCTCAAGCTGTTGTTCAGGTCAGTAGCAAGATTGCACTTGCTGAAGCCACTTAGCCTATTCCTATAACTTCAGTTACTCATATACTTGGAGATGTACAACACAGGAGGTTTAAACAGGTCATCTTATTTATTTCATGCATTAACCAGACATCTTTTTATAGAAACTCTCATGCACACTCTTCTTGTAGACTTTCAGTCTTTCTCCTTTGGTACTCTTGTCATAGGGCTTCATGCCTCTCATTTGATAAAGTTTTGACTTTGCAAGGTCTTTGGGAGTCACTGTCAGCAATCCCTTGGCAGTGGCTCCTCTTCTGGGCTTCTGATCCTGCTTAAATTGGATTTTGTTTGTCCAAATCATACCATTTCCACAGCCAGTCACACTTCTAAGTGGGAGATAGAGAGGTGTATTCATGCCTACTGTGTAATGTGATAAATGTAGAAATCAGGGACAGAAGAAACACACAGGCCATTATAAAGGTAACAAATACTAATGTACTTGAACAATGCCTTAGATTCCCAGACACAGACTCTCATTATACTATTGAAGAGTGCATATTTTGCACTCCTTTTTTGTTGCCTCACAGCAGATACAAACTGTCACTGAAGTTAGTTGAGAACATTTCAGTCAGAAGGATTTTCTGATAGAACATAGCCTTCTTGTAAAATTGATTTTTTTAAATGTATTTTGTGAACAAATATTCCATTTTTCTACTGGGAAAAATCAAACTGACAGGTCTCCAGGGCTCCTCACCAGGAAGGTTTTTGTCAGCTTCACTCTATACAAGCAGAAAGCAAACTTGACAAATGTTGGCCAGGCAGGCTGTCAGAGCTGAGTACCTGAGCTCTCTACCTCCTCCAGTCTGGGACACCTTTCCTCACTGTGCTGGTGGTAGGAGAAAGTCTGAGTGCTCTTGCTTCAGCTGTCCACCTGGAAGCTGCTGTCAATCCACTATGATTGCAAGCAGTGAGTAGTAAAAGGAACAATTCAGGGTAGTAGAAGACGAGCAGATTTTTGTTTCCATTCAGGTGGAAAGGAGTGATTTAATTTTGTTTTGTTTTCCTGGAGTTGCTTTTTATGCATATATATTTTCTCCTTCTCACTTTTTATTTGTGGGTTGGGTTTTTTGTTTGGTTTTGTTTGTTTGGTTGTTTTGTTTTGCTTTCTTTGGGTTTTGTTTGTTTGTTTGTTTGTTGGGGGGATTGGAGGTTTTTTGGTTGGGTTTTTTTTTGGTGGTGATTGTTTTGGTTTTGTTTTTTACCTTTGGTAATTCAAGAGAGGTGCTACAACACTACATATGTAATTACTTTAAACCACATATATATTAACATATATATATATAACACATTATACACTTAGCCATTTGTATGTATTTCTGAATCTATTTATATACAAGTATATAAAACTGTAACTTAAAAAAAAATGTTATATTAGTTACCTCTTAGAATCATAGCATCATAGAATCAGTCAGGGTTGGAAGGGACCACAAGGATCATCTAGTTCCAAACCCCCTGCCATGTGCAGGAACACCCTATCCTAGATCAGATTGGCCAGAGCCCCATTCAGCCTGGCCTTAAACACCTCCAGGGTGTTTGTCCTTATTGTATCCTTCATGCTCAAGAGGAGATATCTGTTTAAACTTGTTGCAGACTGTGGCATAAATGAAATGCAGCAAACCCTCTTTTATATTATTAGAAAACAAAGGAAATGTCTGCATTTAAGGACAATAACAAAACAAAAATCTTCAGCACTGAATAGAATGTATTGCCAATGGAAACAGCAGTGGTAATGTAATAGCCAAGTTGTGCACTAGTTTGCATATCTGCAAATAACCTTAGTCTATATGTAAACCTACATATAGACTAAAACTCTTGTTGCTTTCCCTCCTCTCCAACAGCTTCTTCAATTCTTTCAGTAAAAGCTGGCCAATTTTCTGCTCCTATCCTGAGATGATCAATACTCCCTAAGTGAGCCACCTTTCGAGGTGCTTCAGGACACATTTAGCTCCCTCTTTGATCTTTCCATGTCTCTTTTTAGATATAATGGATTTTACTGAGGTTTTATCCCAACAGCTCCATTCCATTTTATTATTCTTTAGCTGACTTTCCAAAAGATAAAAGCAAGTTAAAAAGATGACTTTTCTTAGTAACAAAAATTAATCATGCATCCCTGTTTTGGGAAGCTTTAGATACCTTGGAACCATACAGAAATACTCATAAATGATGTTTTTGTAGCATTTCCTTTTGTGGCTGTTCTTGTGGAACAAACATACAAAGCCAGAAAATGTGCAGAGGTGAAGCATCTATTCATGTCATTTTTTAAAGCTCAAGACCTCTTTCCTAAGGAAAAGGATGTTCTCAGTTTGTACAAATCCAATTAAGAAACCCTCAACAAACAAACTGTGAGCTATGATTCCAACAAGAAGCATCTTCCCTCTTTCCTTTTGTGTGGTTCTTCTACTGATCTATTCTTCCATATCCTGCTCTGTGTTACCCCCATCCTTCTCTGCCAAGACTGTAAGCAACAGTCACATGCAGTTAAGATTACAAGTGAAGCAGAATAGAGGAAAGACTGTAACTGGATAACAGTTACAATCTCCTTGTTGCAGACTTGATACAAGGATCCCTTACTAAAACACATGGATATGACTTTTCCATTGCTCTAGTAAATTTGCTTCGTGAAGATTTGCATCCCCTCAATAAACTACACTGTCATAGTCTATCTCTCCTTCTGTGCTGTAATAACAGACAAAGCAGTATTGAATTCAGGCGAAGATGAAGGTGTGGCTGCAGTCTGGCTCTGTACGATGACAAGGTAGCACCAGTGTGTCACGCACTTGGCTGGTTTTGTCGACAGGACATCTGCTGCATCTTTTAGATATTATCTCTTCCAAAACTCCGTGTTTTGACTGGGATACATTTATGAGCTAGGTACTGTGCAAAAGCAGCTCACTTTGTCTAAGCAGACAGCAGAGGATTTTGTTTGGGTTTCCTTCTTTTTTTTTGAATCTAGAATAAATACAAGGAATATACCTATAAAAACCCCCTTCAACAGCAGAAACCCTGCAAAATAGTAGAACTACTGCTTTAAATTTGGCAATAAGAAAATTATTTTTCTCCTCAACAAATTTTGGGAAGGTACTCTTTGCAAACAAGCAAACTGGAGAAATTTGAATATTTGGTTTGCTTTTCAGTGTACATCTGAATATGTTTTGTTATTAGCAGGAAAAGTCTCAAGATTAGAAAACAAAATTGGCTTCCCAGACAGCATGAATTTTAATCCACAGTAAATGTGGAAGTCAACAGCGATGCTGAAATAGAAAGCAATTTTCTGAACAACATCCCTACTTTTTTGCCTTTTTTTTTTGTGTGTGTGGAAATGAGGCAAATCCTTACACTGGATTAGTGTTGACATTAGAAAGATAAACAGGAGAGGAGAAAGAAAAAGAAACCAGCTCAGACTCAGGCAACCACTTAGTAGCCTGCTATTTTTTGTGCTGATGGAACTGAAAATTACAGAAGGAGTAGAGAAAGGGATCCTGAAAGACTGATAATGCTAAAGCCAACCCAGTACTAATGAGTCTCAGGAAGCTCATGCCCAACCTTGAATCTGCAAGGATCCTGGAAGTATCAGAGGTATCAGAGCTCTCAAGTCTGCTGAAGGGTCCATGGAAATACCATCAGGTAGAAGGCTGCTGAGACCGTAAGAACTCATTTTTAGTGCTTTGCCCCTTTCCCTTGGTTCAGCAAATCTAAATGGGTTACCTTTGCCTCTTCTGCTCCGGTGACTCCCTTTTGTTCTTTCGATACAATAGCTATGACAAGACTACCGTTCCCTAGAACTGCCTCAATGATTTAACAGCTCCTCCTTGTTTACCTTTCCCATCTCTCTGCTGCAAAGGTGCATTCAGTCATTTGACAATACTCTGTTTCAGATGCAAAAAAGTTCATTTTGCATTTTCCTTTTTAATTCCTTAGGCTCCAAAGGAACAGACTCTGTCACTGAGAGAAGGTATTTATCTTGTAATCTGTAGGGCTGTGTCTGCTGCAAAAGCAGTTCTGTCCCTGTTCTACTTCACTAGTAAAAATTATGTGACAGGGATGCAGAGTTGTGGGAAAGAAATCTTCACTATGCATTTGAAGTGATCTTACGTTCACAGTGACAGCTTCTAAACTAGCTATTACTGTTCTGGAAAGAGATATTGAAGTTACAGCAGGTAGCTCTATGAAACTATTAGCTCAGTGTTTAATGGCTGCCAAAAGCAGGCAGAATTAAGAATTATGTTCAAAGGAGTAGAAAACAAAAATAGAAAACATCATAAAGCCACTATTTAACTCCCTCAGGTGTCTTTGATATAGTTCTGTGTTTCCTTGTCTCCAGAAGAATACAGCAGTACAGGGAAAAGATAACAGAGACAGACAATAAGGAGGACCAATGATGGTGAAAATTTAAACATAGTAACAGTCCTTATCTTCAGGAGTCACTGAGAAAACAGCATGACTGATGTCTGTAAAAGAGCAGTAACACAGAGTGGGTGAAATGAATAGAAACTTATCTTATCTATGTAACAACCATCAGATGTGAGTACTGCATTGAGGGCAGGTGATTCTACCCTTCTACTCTGTTCTGGTGAGACCTCTCCTGGAGTAGTGTGCCCAGCTCTGGAGTCTCTAGAAGAAGAAAGGCATGAGCCTGCTGGAGTGGGTCCAAAGTAGGCCCCAAAAATTATCTGAGGGTTGGAACACCTATTCTGTGAAGAAAGGTTGAAAAATCTGGGACTGTTCAGCCTGGAGAATGCTTCAGGGAGATCCTATTACAGCCTTTCAGTACTTAAAGGGCATCTACACAATCCCTTTAGTAAAGTCTATTGCAACAGGACAATGAGTAATGTGTTTAAACTAAAGGTAGATTTAGACTAGATACAAGAAAGAAACAGAAAGAGTGGTGAAACCCAGAGAGGTAGTAGAAGTCCCAGTCCAGGAAACATTCAGGGTTGGTTTGGATGGGACTCCGATCATCCTGATCTAGTCAAAGATGTCCCTGCTCATTGCAGGGAACTTGAACTCAGTGGCCTTTAAAGGAACCTTCCAACTCAAAACTGTGTGTGATACTATGAAACAAAACTAGCAAGTAATAGATTAAAAGCAAGGCATAGAGATAACTTTCTTGCATGTGTTGTGGCTTCTATAAGACATTGAGGATGCCTAAGGCTTGTCTGAATTCAAAAGTGATGAGTTAAATTTATGAAATTACATTAACAGGATTCTATTCAATACAAAGGCATTGCCTTTTCATTTAAAAAGCCCCAGAGTCTCAAGTCACTGATGGCAAAGGAATGCACTGGGAAGCTGTCACCATACATTGCCCTGTTCTTACATGACTCCCTATGCACCTGCCATTGGTCAGTATTGGAGGCAGAGCCAGGTGGATTTTTGCCTTGACCCAGTAATAGTGTTCTTATGGTCACACAATTAGTCCTAGCCTCTGGGGAAGAGATATTTAGGCCATCTACTGTAGATGTTATTGTAGTGCTTTAAATGTAGATTCTAGGCCCTTGCAGTATGAGGCAGAACACCTCATTTATACGCTGACTCATCCTATAATGTCAGTGGGGAGAGAGCTGGAACTGCATTAGGGCTCTCCCATATTTTTGCACTGTTTTGGGTTTTTAATTTAAATAAATACATTTGCATTCATTAAGCACATTCATTTGGTAAAGGGATGTGTTTTCCAAAGGAGAACCCAAGAAGAAAAATATATTTCCCCCCACTTTTAAAATTACCTTGGGCTGAGCAGGGACTAGAAGTCACAATTTTGGATATTAGAGCCATTAATGTATCGAGTGGCAACATGTTACAAAATCTATTGCTCCCACTTTTTCATCTGATATTGATGATTCATATAGAGTCAGGTAATTTCATCCCTGATAATATGATACAAAGCTGTTACTGCATGAGCCAGTTTCCAGGAATGAAAGAGAAAAATGTACTAGAATTCACTAACTTTAAAAGGGCTTGAGAGCAGCCCTGAAGAAAAGGAGCCACCAGTCTATGCTTCCAGCCCAGAAAGCCAACCAGATCCAGGGTCACATTAAGTGTCCTGCAGGTTGAGGGAGGTGATTCTCCAACTCTACACTGCTCTCATGGGACCCCACCTGGAGTACTACGTCCAGTTTTGGAACCTCTGTTACTAGAAAGATATGGACATGCCCAGACATGTCCAGAGAAGGGCCGAGAAGGGCTATGAGGATGATCAGAGGGGTGGAGAACCTCTCCTATGAGGACAGGCTGAGAGAGTTAGGGTTGTTCAGTTTGGAGAAGAGAAGGCTCTGAGAAGACCTTATTGTGACCTTCCAATATCTGAAGAGGGCCTACAATAAAGCTGGTGAGGGACTTTTTAGGGTTTTAGATACTCTCTACTTGTGCCATTCATTTAATATTTATTATTTTTAGATTAATTATTCTATTTCTCCACATCATTTTCAGCTGGGCACTGTAAACATGTTTCTGTGACCAGTGTGGACAGCCTTCATTCTTTAAAACATGTGAGGAGCAACTGTAGAAAAGAGTTGAAGGGAATTTGAAGATGCATTGAAAAAATATTCTTTCCTTCTTTTCTCTTGTTTTCTTGAACAACATTATATTATTTTTTCTTAATTTATGTACCAGGAAAAAAAAAAAAGAGTAAAGAATGTAATGGACGTTGGATGAGGCACTTAGTGCCATGGTCTAGGTGATTGGATAAGGCTGGGTGATAGGTTGGACTGGATGATCTTGGAGGTCACTTCCAACATGGTTGGTTCTATGATTCCATGACATGATGTAGTATAGTACAAATGAAATATACATTGCAGTCATCTACCTTTTATTTCAGTAGATATAGAAACACTATTGTTATAGAGACCTACACTGAAGGTCCTTATTGTAACAGCTCTCTTCTCAACATCTGTTCATTGATGGGAGTGTGACAGGATGCTTTTAATCACAGCTTCTGAGAAAAATAGTGCATTAACTTTGGATCAAGAGAACCAAACAAAACATCAGATTTTGTATTATGACAAAGGCCAATCTATCTAACTTGAAAGTTCACCACTTTTGGGGTTGCTCTTTTTTTTTTGTTTGTTTTTTTGTTTTAGCTCTATCTTTCCCTCATAGCAAGCCACTTCATCCTAATATAGCAACTTATTACTCATTTTCAGGCAATATGCATGTATTTATTGATTGTGGTTATTATATCACAGGAACAACCAATGACACCAGTAGAAGAGCCATTCTGTGACAACATTCCATCAGCAGTACATCACCCCACATCATTACAATTCAGACTCTAAGGCTTGGGACAGGGACAAGTAAAATAACTGTAAAAGAAAACTACAATTTTATTTCTGCTAATATCAATGAAAAAAAGCCTTCTATTGCCTCCAGTGAGGCCAGGTCTATATACCAACTATGTGTAAGTAATCATGATACCCAATGTACAGTATAACACCCTCAAACTCAAAAGGGCCAGTATACATAGTCTTCCTGCAGTTTTGAGTGCAAATTTATTCTCAATTTGATTAAATTGATTTTCAATGTTGATTTTTAATTCAGATCTTCAGTCCTGAGAAACTCATAATTCAAGCAGAATATCAACAACCATTAAGTGGGAACAGGTTGATAGAGAAGAGCTGCAGTGGGCTTTCAGTTTGAAGTGTGATTATCTTCTTAAAGAGAATGTTACTATAGACACAGCTTTGACCTCCAACATCACTTGCCTAGGAGAAGTGCACAGCACTCTCTTCAACTCATTAAGGGTAAAAAAGTGCTAAGAGCTGCAATTCCTCCAAGACAAATTTTGATGAACTGGAAATTCTGTCCTTCTGGAAGTGGATGCCTTGAGCTACGTATTCCAAATCACTACTAACCTATGGGCATTTTGCTCCTTGCCTCTGTTCAACTGTTATTTGTCTCAGGTCTTAAATGTTAATCACAAATTATTATACCAGTACAGGAAGGATATAATTTGACAAGTAGACAGGTGCCAGGTTACAGTTTTAACCTGAATGACTTTATACAAAAAAGTAATGAGCAGTGATAAATATTGGCTCTTTCAAGTTTCCACTGATGTCATTAGGAGTTACACATATAGAGGGACTGCAGGACTTGACATGGCATTGTGGGACTGGACATAAGTAAAATGCTTATTGACATGATAATTCTAGCACATAAAAAGGATTGCCTCTTAAACTGGATAGGAACAAGGAAGGTTGAAGACACCAGATTGCACTTTGTCAAACAGAAAAGATATTTGACTGCTATCGTCCCATTGGGTGGATATTATCAATTCTCTTGCAAGCAGGAGTCTACAGACATAGAGATTACTCACAAAGTCTAAGGAAAACAAGTCCTTACAAAGCATTAGCTCAATCATTTCTTCTTTCCAGTAGTAGTGCAGAGGTACTCCTAGTGGGAGGAATTAGCTGTTCTTAGTACACTAGTGTATGAGTGTAAGTTCATCTCCAAGAATGTGAATATATGCCTCTGTAAGATAGGCATTTAATCTATTCACAATTTCCATACCACCTACAAGTTAGATACCTTCTTCTGTAGTCTATCAGATAACCTCTTCTGGAAATCTAAAGATGGTAAAATAACGTGGGTTATGACTTTGTAAAGTTAAGTATTTTCTCAAATGACCTGTCAGGATCAGCCTCTTGGTCCCAATTTGAAAGCTTAAGAAGACCTTTTCATTTAAAAATTTACAAACTTTAGTCCATTATTGGTTTGGTTTGTTTTTAATAGACAGTACTAGAAAGATCCAAGATGTGTAGATTAGATTGGGAATGCTTAATTAAATTTGTAAAAAGGATCAAAGATGAAGACCATGCTTTCATCAGACTTTTCACAAGAAAACATGTAATTTTTGACTTATTGATCCAGTGACTGGTAAATTCCTCTGCCACAGAATTTCAAGTAGAAACTACTAGAAAAAAATAGCAGTCTGCCTTTCCACATTTTTAAACTCCAATACTTGTCTAACATATCATTTGTTACTCAGACTTTTATAGATGCAACTTTGATTCACCCATATTTTGTCTGATTATTTGTGACATTCATTACTTCAACTCAGAATAGCAGGATATACCTAATATTCTGAGTGTGTACTCCACTTTATTATAACATTCACATTCCCTGCTTATGACAGACACTCATTAAGGAGGGATTTACATTCTAGCCTTGCAATTACAATCTCTAGGGAAGATTGTTTGGCCTTTCTGAGGGAAACTGGCCCAGTTAAAAAAAATTAAGGCAGTAATGTACAAAACAGTCTCTGTAGCTAAAATACCCAAAACCATCTGAATGACATTTCACAGTATCACAGTATCACCAAGGTTGGAAGAGACCTCACAGATCATCAAGTCCAACCCTTTACCACAGAGCTCAAGGCTAGACCATGGCACCAAGTGCCACATCCAACCTTGCCTTGAACTGCCCCAGGGACGACGACTCCACCACCCAGACCAGCAAGCTAAAAATATGTATTTGAAGTTTTATTTGCAAAAGGACTTCTGGGAAAACAAACCAAACCAAAAAATAACAACAACCAAACATAAGAGTAATTTGCCATTGGAATGGGCTGCCCAGGGAGGTGGTGGAGTCACCATCCCTGGAGATGTTCAAAAAAGACTGGATGAGGCACTTAGTGCCATAGTCTAGTTGATTGGCTAGGGCTGGATGATAGGTTGGACTGGATGATCTTGGAGGTCTCTTCCAACCTGGTTGATTCTATGATTCTATTCTAAAAAAACAAACACACCCACCCCCCCCCCCCCCCAAAAAAAAAAAAAGAACCAAACCCAAAAAAACCCAGCTTGGAAAAATATGGGGAGGGCTATTTGGTTTGTGATGGGTTTTTTTGGTTGGTTGGTTTTGTTGTTGTTTTCTGAGATATTTTTGTTTGGATTTTTTTTTGTTGATTTTTGTTTGTTTGTTTAATAGCATCAGGAATAAAAAATAAATTAAAGAGAAGCAGAAAAACATAAAAGAAATAAAAGTCTGGTTTTGTCCTGCCAAAAATCACCTCATGGAGTCACCACACTGTCCAAGCCACCTCCCCCTGGGATGCCACGAGGGACCTGCACCTGGCTAATAAAAGGCAGCTGCAGCTACCAAACAGGGATGCTCTGGCATTTGTGGGTATTTCTTGCTTGTGCACACCGAGGTTGCAGTGAGCAGCATGAACACTTGTACAGCTGGACCACCTGCAGCTCCCACAGAAGGGGGATGCAAGTGACAACTGCAAACCCCAAAGAGTGTTTGTGTGCCCAAAATTTACACAATCTGTGAGGGACATGTCAATACAATTCTGTACATGGTTGGATATAATTAAACAAATCCAAAACTTAGTTACAGCAGAGAGTTTAGCAATTTCTACTTAGATACTTAATAATTTTGACTGGTGACTGGTGTTGCAGGTAGTCTGTTGTTTTGTTAATACTGATCCTGAATGTATACTTTGCTGAGTGCTGGCTATTTATGTGCTATTAATAACTAAATTACTTCAATGCTGGTTCGGTTCAAATCCATTGAATTGAACATGTTTTCCCCTTGGCACAAACCTGTCTTATTTTACAGGTAGCAACTCAAAAAATATGAATGGGAACTTTGTATTACATGATTCTTGAGGACACATTAGGTAATAACATTGTTTGAATGTTAAAATAATCACAAGCACAGTTTGAAGTCTTTAAAATTATTAAAAGCCAGAATACAAGTCATCAGGATTGAAGATACCTCAATGACCTAAAGACAAAAACCACATCAGAGTCACTAAGCTAGAGCTAAGGATGTCGTGGTGCTATTTGAACCAAAAAGTCATTCTAAGCTTTCTCCTCCTGGGATGTGATCCCTATCACTTCCTATCAGATTACTGTTATGATAAGACTACACAAGTAATAACCAAGGAATAACAGGCTTTTAAACATGTGCATATTTTATCAAGAGTGCTGATCACAGTGACACACTCCTTAACCAAACAATAAAAGAGAGGAAGAAAAGGCCTTCTATTTTCTGATCTCTTTCGCATATTGTCATTCTTGCTTTAACTCATTTGTCCAAAAGAATATCTCTGTGATGGAGAATGCCAGATGAAGATAATGAATAAGCACAAACCACTGACTAAATGACAAATTATGTGCACTCAGCAGTACAGGCTGCTTTTATTTTTTTTTGGCCAATTATTTCAATGTACTGCAAGAAAAGACATCAGATATGTAGCCATACAGCCGTGATTTTTCCCATTAAATATGCAAATTGATTATTATCCTATGTCATAAATCCTGCAACACCTTCAACACAAATAGGAACATGGTATTGCAAGGGACCTCATAGATTAATGAGTTCAGTCTCTGCTTTTGCAAGCTATTATGTTACACATCCTATTTCATAGACTAATGGAACTTTGAGTTTAATTAAACTTTTTGCTTCGCTCCTATTGGACACTTTTCCAGCCTCCTGGTTGTCAGAAACCTTCTTTGAATTTCCAACATAAGTTGTATTCAGTTCCAGTTTATATCCATTTATCCTTGCACCAAGTAGTCTTTCCCTTCTTGGATGTTTATCATCACTGATGTATTTACAGAAAGCTAACATAATCCCTATTTAACCTTCATTTTACAAGGCTAACCAGCCAAGCTGCTTCAGTCCCTTTTCCCAAGAGAAGCTTTTCATTTCTTAGTCATTGCTGCCTATGCTACTCTGCACTTAATCTAGTCTGAATTTTACTCCTGTGGGATATAGGGATTATCTCATTTGGGACATCCAGGAATATCCTTTACCTTTTTTCTTGACTGCATCATATCAGTGATAGCTGGTCTATCAGTCAGTTCTACAAGGTCTATCCCTGTGTCATTACCAGCTGAAGAAATCCCACTTTAGAGCAAAATTGTTGTTATCATTTCAACAGTGCATGGCTTTGTATTTTGTACTTCTGAATTTCATCTCATCCTTGTTATTCTAGCCCCCAGGGCCATCTCTCGCCTCTTCCTTTCTGTAAAATAGAAAAATATTCCTCTGCATTAGCAATGACTCCAAAACTCACAAGAGCAGTAAATTGTATCACTATCTTCACTTTTTTTGCTGAGGCAACTAATGAAATCCTTAACTGCTACTGGTAACTTGTCTTTGCTCAGTATTTTCGCTGTTTATTACGATCTAAATGTACATCATCTATGCTTCTGTTTTCCACTTTCTGCTAAATCCTTTTTCCCCCATTTTTCCTTTTTTTTTTTTTTTTTTTTTTTTTTTTTGGTCACCATATCAAATACCTTGCTAGAAATCCACATATATTAGAACTACCATCTTTTCATTTGACTATGAAATCTCTTTCAACAGGGTGTCTGGCATGATCTATTTTTGCTAACCAAGCTTTGTGCATGATTTTATATTCCACTTACCATCCTTCACTTTTTTTAAAGCATTCTAAATCCTTCTATATAATGAATATTAGATTAACAAGCTTGTAGTGGCTTAGATCACCTCCCCCTCCTCCCTCTTTAAATATAGATGTTAATTTGCTATACTCAAATAAGGTGCCAGATTTATCTTGCTAGATTTATTCAAAATACTTACTCTTGGGCCTTTAATTTCATGTTCCAGACCTTTAAGAAACAGGGTTACAAATTATCCAGTAACCCCACACTTGAACACATTCAACCCTGCTATTTTTATTTCTCTCTTCACTCTATTTCCTTCCTCATTTTCCTACTTTTAAGAGGTCGTTTTTCCCCCCTCATTTTTTCTCATTTCTTGAGGCTGTTTATTCACATAATTCTCTAAGGTATACAGTCATATGTTTCCTACTTTTATTTGAGATTTTTTTTGTCACCAGATTTGTAAAATTCCAAGTTCCCTTAGATTCTCAGTGACATCAGTGCAAATGACATCAGCTTGCTGGTATTGATCAGTATTGATTGGTATTTTCTGCATGTAGAGTAGTATGCAATGGTTTTCCTTTACATCGTAGTTATCACAGTATCACCAAGGTTGGAAGAGACCTCAGAGATCATCAAGTGCAACCCTTTACCACAGAGCTCAAGGCTGGACCATGGCACCAAGTGCCACGTCCAATCCTGCCTTGAACAGCTCCAGGGACAGCGACTCCACCACCTCCCCGGGCAGCCCATTCCAGTGTCCAATGACTCTCTCAGTGAAGAACTTCCTCCTCACCTCGAGCCTAAATCTCCCCTGGCGCAGCCTGAGGCTGTGTCCTCTCGTTCTGGCGCTGGCCACCTGAGAGAAGAGAGCAGCCTCCCCCTGGCCACAGTCACCCTTCAGGTAGCTGTAGACCGCAAATATTCAAAAATATGAAGGGTCAAAAGCTATTAAGAAGAGACAACCTGATACCTTTTACATTCAAGAGTAATCTGACTTCATCATTATTAGCAGCATTTGGTTTCTAATTCATATCTGGAAATTAAAGCCTCACAAAGCAACACAATTCATGTAAACATTTGTGTGTATGTAAATTAATTGTGACCATAAAATACTACTGAGATGTAAAGGATATGAACTCTGGGAAAAGCTCCCATATAACTTCAGACACTACATTTGGCAAAGGTCTGGCCAGCTCAGAGCGCACTTAGTGCCATGGCCTAGTTGATTGGCCAGGGCTGGATGATAGGTTGGAATGGATGATCTTAGAGGTCTCTTCCAACCTGGTTGATTCTATGAACAGAACTCCCTGGGGGGTGGGTATGGACAACATACAGGGCCCTCTGCTCCCTTCAGAAGAGAATCACCAAGTACTATTACCCTTCTTTCCCTATTTGTGCCAGAGGTTGTAATGCAGGTGGCTTTTGGCCTAGACTTTGGTGACACTTCTAAGCTGGAAGAGCCATCATCCTTGTCCCCTTATAGAGCACTGTCTTTGTCTCCAGCTTCATCCTCCTGGCTGTTGACTCCCAAAACCTCATACCTATTGTACAATGTCAACTGGGTAGGGGAGGGGGGCTGAGGAGGTTCTCGCTTACCTCTCTGAGAAGGGACCTTTTTCCATTCTGCCTTGTCCATTATGTCTCCTCTTTCTGTCTGGCAACAGGAGGAGAGAGGGTCCTCCTTTGCTTGTAGAGCCTTGTCCTGCTGCCTTGACCCCAGAGAGTGGTTTCACCAATCTATCTTGCTTTCACACTCCCTGATTCCTCTCAATCTCTCTACCTCCTCTCTCAGTTCAACCACCTGCCTAAACAGGTAGTTTATTTGATCATGCTGCACATAAGCAGTGTCTTTGACTACTTCTAGTTCAAGTGCCAGACCCAGGCACTCACTGCAGCCAGAAACCTGCACAGCTGCGTGCTTGTGTGGGAGCATGGTCTGAATGCCCACACTCTTTCATACACTCTTTCTTTGGAGCATATACTAAAACCACTAACTTATATTTTTAAAGAACAGCCATGGAAATCCTATTAATTGAAAACTTTCAACTCGAAAGCTACATGCTTTATTTCAAGTTTCAGAAACAAACACTGGTCTCTGTGAATACAGTGGCAAGAATTATGCACACTGTCGTGGAGGGGTGTTCTGCCACCTACGCCAATTGTGGCAGAGGGGAGAAATTAATTAGTGTGAGATAATATTCTATAAAAATATATATTTATTAAATTCAATATTCTGAACTCTCACCACCCCCAACCACTGTATTTTAATATTAAAAGGATCTTACATGATTATGAAAGACATTAATACCACACCATAACTTATTAATAACTAGCAAACAGTTCAAACTATAAACAGAGAGGAGTTTTTCCCCGTGGCAAATACCGCTTGGGGTCTATATACTATTTGCCCAGCAGGGTGGGCTGAAAGCTCTTTCTGCTCTATGGCAGGAGGCAATAGAAATTACAGAGGCATTCAAGCATTTACTTACAAATTCTTATTAATTATCAATCACCCTCCGGGGTTATGTCACAGTCTATGCCAGTGTCTAAACTTCAGGGGAGTCTTTGCTTGTGGATTTTGAGGCTGGAATCCTCCCAGCTTCAGGAGAAGGGAGAATCTTCCCGGCTTTTGGAGAAATGACAGTCTCTGACCTTGTTCTCCTGGCGAAGGATGCAATCTCTGCCCTTGTCTCCTGGCTTCTCCTGGATGCTCTGTCCAAGGATTCTTGGCAGGACCTCAGGTGCAAAAGGAGGTACGATGCTGTGCAGTCTGAGCACAGTCTCATGCTGGCTAGCAGGCCGATCGAATTCAGACAAGTGGAGTCTGCTCCTGGTTATCTCAGCAGCAGCGGCACGCTTACCAGGCAATAATAATGCAGCGGGCATATAATAGGGTGCACAGCTGCACTGGAGTCTGAGCTCCACATATAGATAGGCAAGCTTAAGTAAGCTCTGCAAGTGAGTACACAGGCAGGCAAGCAATGCGGGGGAGCAAGCCTAATAATGAGTGAGTGAGCCTGAACGTGAGCAATTGGGGGAGTCCTGAGCACGTTGTTTACCTGTATGCCCCCATTTATTAAATGTGGGCCAAGATTAATGGCCCTTTGGCTACTCAAATGACCAATCAGGTTGGCAGTCAGACAAACCTTACCATAATAGGCAAAAGCCACAGGCCTGGACTTTCCAAATATAGTAAACACACAGGCTTAGCACCCGGCACGCATGAGCTGGGCACATGGGCTTACACAAACATGTTTACAACCATATTATACAACCTGGACCCTGGGCAGGCCACACTACATGGCACCAAGCCTATTGTGTCCCTTTTATCCATTTAATGTGTTTACCTCTGGTTTGGGCAAGGCATATATAAACCTATTTGGGCCTATGTGGCCCTCCACTAGACACACCCACAATAAACTGCTTAAAAGTTATCAATCACACAAGAATCCATTGGAGAAATTGTTACTTAGTGCAAGTGTAAAAAATAAGTTTTGCTGTTGCCTAATATTGCATACTCAGACTTTATATTTATTGATAAAGATTTAAAGATAGCAATCCATGCAGTACTTACTCAGAAAACATCTCGCTCCCCTCTTTCATGAGCCATTTCTTCACTCCTACATTTTTTATTAATGCTTTAACACTTGTATCCAATGCACTTTAATCTATTCATATGGAAAAAAAATTATAACAACATTTTAGTGGCTGCACCATTGAATCCTGAAATTCATTCAAATGCATTGTATAATTGCCTATAGTAAAAGTTTCCCACATTAGAGTGTAACAGTTAAATGAATGTTGTACAAATTTCAAATATATAGTGAAATGTCTTCTGTTACACAGTGCTTGATCACACAGGGAAATCAGACCAGTACAGACGGGGTTTTTTGTGGGTTGGTTTTGTTGTGGGTTTTTTTGTAGGCCCTTTGGATGCTTGAATCAGTTATTTGCAGTCTTCAATGTTTGTTTTTTTCCAGTAGGTTTCCAAACCAGAAATATCCCTGTGGAACTCAGTAGAGCTGAAACACAGACGACTATTGAAGTACTTAGCCAAATACTGTCCTGAACAATCTCTTCTTTAAGGATAAGCTTAGGTCTATGCTTCAGGATTAATGTCTTTTTAAGTGTCTCTGAGTAATTATATAGCTGTATTCCAGGAACTGGTCTTCACTGATTTAATCCTTAGATTTTCTCTTACAGATATTTATTTGGAAGAGTTGTGTAGACTGTTCAAAGCTCTTCTGAAGCAGGAAACAATTTATTGTTTTTCTGACTTGGAAAAGATATCCTGAAATCCTCATATACAAAGTTTCAATATAACAATTATCCTTAAATTCCTTGTTCCTTCTTGTAACATTTTCCGATCTCCACTGATGCTAAATACTGTTCTTTTTCTGATAATCTAATAGTCTTCTATACTTTCTCTGAAAGAGGAAATATGGCCCACACTGTAACTTTCCTTTCACAAGAGCTTTTTTTACACTACCTTTAGACATGATGCAGAAAATATTCCTTTCTGAATATAAACCAAATGTCCATGGCTGAGTCCATCAAAGGCAGTGCAGTTCTTTTCCCACATGCAGTCAACATTGTTGGAATCAGGCGAGCTGAAAATTAAATTCTTCTTTTTCTCTGCTAGGATGTTATACTTTCCTAATTAGTTCCATCAGGAGGAGTATAGGCACATCTGAACCTGTGGAGAGCTGGTCCATTGATTGATTTGGCTCCTGACAAATCCTCTTTGACTTTCTCTAACAGTCATGAGGAGATAGTGGGCTAATCTACTGCTCCTGTCAATACATCTTTTCTGAGTATGCCCTTTTGTTGTTGTTATGACCAACTTTTAGCTTGTATGGCATTTTATCATTTCATCTAGGCTTGGTAGTGGCTAGGGCAATGTAACTTACTATTGTGAACAGAAGTGATGAAGTATCTGACCCTGCCTAGGATCTCACGTCTTAATTTACTGAATTTGACTTAGAATTTCTCTTTTCACACAGGCCTAGTGATATGAGGCTACATAGAAAAAAAAGTATTTTTAAACAGAGAACCAAATATTTTCAAGAAAGGCAGATGAATGCTGAAAACGTAGTAAAAAGCATCGCATCTAAAGCACATTTTAAGTGATCTATTGTTCACAAAGAGCAGACATACATCACTTGGCTTTATTTTTACCCTAGAATTTAATGCACTTTGTGCAAAATGTAGAAGTTAATTGGGAGTTAACTCACTTTGATAGCATGTTTGCTGTGCTTGAGGGACATATTTTCCCAAATTGCCACATTTTAAATAGGTTTTACCTTGCAAGGCTTACTTTTAGCTTATCATTACAACACGGGAAAATTCACTACCTTTGCTTCGAGCAGATAAGTGCTCCCAAAACACCTAATAATGAGATATCATGTATATATATGCAAAGGAAAAAAGAGTAAAGAGAAGTAAACTCTGTACTGTGAAGGACTTAACAATTAATTGTTCACAGGTTGCACGCAGGCATATAATCTTTCTAGATGCAGGGGGCACATCCTTAAGAAAAGAATGAAGAAAGAACTTTCTTTATATTCAAGGCAATCATTTTTGCCAGATAAGAGTCAGAAATGTCAGATTCCTGTATGACACTTCCTGTTCTCACATTTTGCTGAGTATTGTTGGCAAGAACATGCTAAGCATTCCAAATTTAGAATTTTATCTCACTTGACCCGGCAAAAACACTTTGATCCAGACCAAACTGTGTCTAGGCTTTATTCATGTACTTACCTCTTCAGAATTCTTCAGCAGATGTTAGTGGCTATTTATCAATGCTGAAATTTAGAGAGAAACTCAGAATATAAAATTCAATGAGAAAAGCTGAATATCCTTCTAGGTGACATTGGCATGAAGCCCCATCTTTCAGATGAGAGCATGTCGCTAATCATGTACTTCTACACTGTTGGAAATGGCAACTACATGAGCTTTGTTTTCAGGTGATTTGGTTGGCTGTTTCGCCTTTGCAGAGACTGGACAAATCCTGAGTTCTGTAGTAAAGTCACTTCTTGAGAGGTGGGTGGTTTTGTTTTGATTTTAAAATTGAATAGAAAATGAGAGAAGATATTAGAATGTAGTTCTTTATGAAATCCATAATCTATGAGAATTTTGTCTATGAGCTAAAATTTACTTAGCTGAAATCGTATTTCTGCTTTTAAATCAGAATGAAGAATATAGAAATGTTAGCATAAAGTCATTTTTTTAAAGCAAAGAAAAAAAATCCATCTTGACATATGCAGTGCATTAGGACATATTAGAGATGGTGCCCTAGAGATTTCTGCACATGCAAATGAGGGTGGGAGTTTAACATGCCAAATATCTGAAACATAAAACCAGATAAGTAGGTAAGACACAAGGTTATAATTCATTGTGTCTTCACTCCATGTTTTTTAACTCTATCTATGTAGAAAAGAAAACCTCTAGGAGTATTTAAACTACAAAAATAAAGTATTTTAAGTCCAAAAAAGAATCAAAATTAAAGTATTTTAAGTCCAAAAAGGTTATAATAATGTGAGAGTGTTGGCTTGAAATGACAGAAGCCCTAAGCTTTTAAAACTTCACAATGTTTAAAGAGTTTGCATGAAACACCATTGATTTATCATAACCATTACTGCATCTAACAGCAATTCAATCATATGTCTTAAATCTGCTATTTTGACAGGTCAGGGAAATTATCATTCCAAATAAGTAATGTGAATACCTTGTGAAGTAATCTTGAAGAGTAGTCATCCTTTATCCTTTTGGAGGAGAATTTTCTTTCTGTCTCCATGTAGTTTTCAATCAGATGGCAAACATACCTCCCATATGATTTTTTTCCCATCCCCATTAAGACCTGAATGCTTTTTCTGAGTCAGTGCATCACTGGATGTGAAAAGTTACCTAATAATGTTACATAAATGTGGTTTAGCAGACTGATGTGACTGCCTAGGTTTACATTCCCACAGGGCTCCTGCAGAAGTCCAACAGATGTGTCTTCTGGCAGAAAATCAGCTAAGATAATAAGAAAAGACTTCAACTTCCATATGCTGGTATCAGTGCAGATTTAACATGCTCCTCTGAGTGCTTCCCTTCTTTGGCATACTGGCAGGTTCTTCAAGAGATGTTCGCAGGAAGTCTGATGCTGTCTAGTTACTCTGCTGTCTCCACTTTTCTGATCCTTTCCCATTGGCCCTGGTGAATTTATATAGAAGCTATAATCTGTATTTCCTTCAACTTCTTTCATTTGATTGCAATCAATATCAGTGAACATAGTTGAAGGCATGCCTATTGCTAAGAAATGCAACTCTGACTGTCTTTAACAAAAGTTCTGCATTTGTCTTTAAGATTAATTTATTATAGGTCTTCATCCTAAATGTCTCAATAACATTTATTAGAACAATTAGAATAATTATGGCTGTAGTGATAATTCAGCCCTGAAATAGAGCTTGTGGGTTTTTTTAATGAGAAATACTAACTCCTTTTATTTTATGCTCATATATGATGGTGGTCAGATCTTTGAAAGCAGAGGAGTGACAAGATACAGGGGACATAAAGAGAATGCTGATTTGAGGAGAAGTATTAAACAAGTTTGAGCCCAGGTTGCTTCCAACCTTGCCAGTTACTTCTAGTTTTCTAAAAACCTCTGGGATTTCATACTAGATATTCCCTCAAAATAGAGTAAGAATTTGCAGGAGATTATTATTAATTGTGTAATTTGTAAGCAAATTATTTGAATTATTATTTATTTTATTTAGCTGTATCTTTTTTTTTAACCTGATAGAATTTCTCACTGGATCAGGAATGCAAGAACTCTGCAACTACTTCAGCCAAAGCATCTCTCAGAAGTCTTGATCCTTACTTATTGCTTGCATGCATAAAAACTGGATGAAAAGAATTCACAGAGTAATGCCATCCTGAGACAGGTGTAAATTGTAGAAGAAAGTGTTGCAATTCCATTGCAGATGATTTTAGAGTGTTTCCTACTTTCTCAATGTGACTACCTAATCTAATCTAATCTAATCCTATTGCTGCCTTGGTCTCCAAGAGACTCTATGCTTCTGCCCTGCATGGATAAAAGAGGTTTTTAAATTTTTGTTTTGTTCGGTTGTTTTTTTTGTTTCAGTTTTGGTTTGATTTGGGTTTTTTTGAGGAAATGGAAGTCTTATCTTAACAAGGTTGGAAAGTAGTTGCCTTCTTTTTGCCTGAACACTAGCACTATGCTCCCAGGTCCTTCTGGAATAACACTTTCCCCCCAAGAACTCAGTCTGTCATCAAATATACTTCAGATATGAGGGAAGTGATATTTTGCAAGGGGAGATAATATGCCTGAGGTCACAGAGTAAACTAGACAGAAGTGGGATTAAATCTGATTTATAAGCACAGACCAGAAATCCTCACTGAGGCATGACAGTGCTCTGGACAACCTAGTCTGGTTGAGGATGTCCCTGCCTACCACTGTGGAGGGGGAAGACTAAAAAAATCTTTGGAGTTTCCTTCCAGATCAGACCATTCCATGATTCTATGATTTAATATTACTTTTTTTTTTTTTTTCATAAAGGTGCTGACATGATGAAAAAACAATTTAACTGCTGCTCTTTCTAAGGCTACAAGTAGAACTCTGCTCTAACTTGAATATAACATAAAAAAAGTTGTGTTTTTTAAAAGAGATCCAACAGAAATTAAACTCTCAAATCAAATTGGAGAGAAAATACAGAATTATGTTTAGAGAGAGAAAATGTAGAGCTAGACATTATAAAGCAATTACCCCATCCATGGCAAACCCCCTTGAATTTTTCACCATCCCAAAAAAACTAGATCTAATACTGCCCAGTGCTCCAATCCCTCCCCCCAAACTTTAGAGGTAATAGCATAGCCCAGCTCCCTGTCAAGCTGAGTCTTAAAACTGTCCAATGCAGGGACTTTACTGCTTCCTTTGGGATGATTACAATATCTAACTGTTCTCATGGTGAGAAAATGTATTCTGTATTCCAACTGGAATATCCCCAGGAGTCTCCTATACCCATTACCCTTTTTATTTTCTCTTGGTAGCCACCTTGTATGTACTGGTGCATGGTAATAAGCCTTCTCAAGGCTGAACAAACCCTGTTCTCTCAGCTTTTCTTCCTCTGATCATTCTCGGTGCCCTTTTCTAGATACTTTCCAGCCTGTCTGTATCTTTTTTGTATAGTGGAGGCCAAAACTGAACTCCAGGTGTGGACTGTCAAGTGCTGAGTAAAGTGGGATAATTATCTCTGCTGGTGATGCCTCTGTTGATGCAACCCAGCATCTTCTTGGCTATCTCTGCTTTTGCAACACAATGTTCACACATGTTGAGCTCATTGTCCACCAAGACTACTCCTTGGGGTGATCTGTATTTTATTCATCATCCTTCATGCTGACAATGCCAAACTCCCACGAACAAACAGTCATTCTTTTACTTTTTTTTTTTTTATTTTTCCCCCTAGTAACAATCATGATCACAATGACATTACTTGAGTATTCTGAAACATACCTGTATTTTTCTTATGCCTCATCCATACTGTTCTCAACTATAATATGGTGAATAGTCACAAACATTAGACTGAACAATGTTTAAATTTAGAGACTGTGGTGGTTTTGTCCTGGCTGGGGGCCAAATGCCCACCAAAGCTGCTCTATCACTCCCCCTGTTACATAGAAAGGGAGAGGGGAAAATATAACGAAAGCCAGCCATAAGATAGAAGCAATGTAACAATGACAACAAGCAAAGCAATAGACTGTGCAGAAGCAAAAGCAGAGGGACAGATGTTAATCTCTACTTCCCATCAGGAGGATGATGTTTGGTCTTGGGAAGCAAGACTCTATATGCTTGGTGATTACTTTTGGAGAACAGACACCATGGACAAATCTTCCCAAACTTCCTTCATTCACTTCATTCTTATATCTGAGCTCATGTCCTATGGCATGGAATATCCCTTTGGCCAGTCTGGGTTGGCTGGTTCAGCTGTGTCCTCTCAGCATCTTGAGATGGGGAGATGTTGGAAAAAAAACAGTGTGGGTGCTCAGCTTAGCAGTAGCCACAACACTGGTGGGTTATCAATGCTCAGCTACAGCACTGCAAAAACACAGCATTAGAAAGATGTTTTGAGGAGAATTAACCCCAGATCAGCCAGATCAGACCTACTTTTTTTTCTAGGAAACATGAATGATCAAATGGATTAATTGACAAGATATTTGAAACCACAACCTTATGAGGCATTACAATAGAGTAGTAAAAAATGTTGGGAGAAGGAAAGAAATGGACACCACAGCCAATCCAATATGGATTATAAGCAGGTGACAACTTTATTGGAGCAGTAGCATTCTTTTATAGCAAGCAGCTAATGTATTCCACTGTCAGCAATTGCTTATCTGTAGCTCTACGGGATGCATTTGTGTGGTTCTTCCTTCAAAACAAGTATGTGTTCCTTCTTCACAACAGGAAACACTTCCTTTTTCCCCTTGTTTACCACTTTGCCCAAGGACAGTGTCCTTGGTCACTTTGTCACAACAGCATGTTGCAATCTCTTCATTCTGCTGACCCACCAATTTCATATATTCTCCGTGCCCATTCTCACTTAGCCATTCCTCAACAAAAAAAGTAGAAAAAAGTGGTTTATTTTTTGTTCACAGGTCTTCAGCATTTTTGCTTTGAAGCTGAAATTGTTGGTATGTGAGAACAGAGAAGGTGCTGTGTATCCAGAGCCCTAAAAGGTGACTGATTGCTGAGAATGCATGTAAATGTATTCCAGTGTCTGCTACTGAAACAGCTAAATACACTGTAGATTTAAGCAAGTGATTTTATGGTTTTATAAATGCACAGCTCTTTGTGAAGAAAGCAGCCTCAACCCTTTTATCTGAAGAGTTGAACTAATTTAGCTATGTGATTTAACTACTTTCAAAGATTTTGTATTGTTGCATTTACATGTCTGCTCTGAAGTACATATAAAAACCCAAACTCTAACAGCTTCAGTTCATAAAGACAAGGTTCACAAATCCCCATGTCAAGCTTTTGTCTTATTTGAAAGAGAAAGAAATATTCCAAATAATTAAAGGCTCCACTACAAACCAGTGAAAAACAGAACAATGAACCCATTGAGGAACAAGTTCTGGTTTTCTTCAAGACCTGATAATTGTGAATCCTCAATATTTTTCTCTCTAAAATTCTGCTACAGTAAATATCTTTTTTTTTTTTTTCAGATTCCTAAATTTATTTTATTGATTTTCGCAGCCTGTGCTTGTCAGACTATAACACTCTGGTTTTATTATTTCCCCCAACTCTCCAGTTATGTTATTCCATTCATGTATCACTTTGAAATTTACAGCCAATTTATTAGCATTTTTATTTTTTATGACTTTGTTACTCCTACCTTTTTAAAAGGATCTTAGGGAATAAGGTTTGTTTTGTTTTGTTTTGCAAAATAAAAACAAACAATAGTGCTACCTAGCTAAATTATTACTTTTATTTTGACCACAGAGAGCAATGAAACAAAAATTGTCTTAGATTGATGCAAATTACAACATCATAATAGCGTCAACAGTGTAAAGGCATCTTTATGATCTGACTGTTTCATATACTTCTGATCTCAGGCAGAGAAATGCAACTATCTGTGATCTTATTTGCCTTGCTAAGTATCAGAACAGCAGACTCAGAGTGTGTGGACGCAATGGCATATATTAAAAGAGGAGAATCATAGAATCAAACATGTTTGAAGAGGACTCCAAGATAACCCAGTCCAACCTATTACCCAGCCCTAGCCAGTCAACTAGACCACGGCACTAAGTGCCTCAGCCAGGATTTTCTTCAACACCTCCAGGGATGATGCCTCCACCACCTTCCTGGGCAGCCCATTCCAATGCAAATCACTCTCTCTGTGAAGAACTTCCTCCTAACATCCAGCCTAGACCTCCCCCAGCACAACTTGAGACTATGTCCCTTTGTTCTGTCGCTGGTTGCCTGGGAGAAAAGACCAACCCCCACCTGGCTACAGCCTCCCTTCAAGAGAGGGTAGGAAAAGAAAGAGATGTGACGGTAGATAGGCTTTTTAAATGATGTGTATTTTGGATTGTAGTAGAGCTCAAAGTCACTGAAACATTTTATTCTAGTTATGGATTTGAGCCTTGCTTATGATGGATGTTCTAATTTTTACAGCAACTTTCAAGATTTGAGACCATGCCTATGATTTACAGTTGAAAGAAAACACAACTTTGCAAATAAGTCCTTGTGCCTGGAGGTGTTTGGGTCGTTAGTTAACCTAAAATTTAAGACATATAATGCAAGGTTATGCTTAGTTGAATGCAGACCATCGTCATTGTGGTTTAGGTATGTCAAGGACTTCAGAATAAACATCCAAAAAAAGTGACCCAGGTTGAGTAGTATACTAATTTTCCCTTCTCTCTTCTTGATGATACTGTCATCTGATAAGGCATGTCAGAGAATTAAAATAAAATAAATACATATTTTAATTACTAAAAAAAATAAATAGTAAATTCTAATAATTCCCAGCCTCTTTGACACTGAACTTTTCACCTTTGTGTCTCCTTTTCACATCAGTTGTGGTTGTATATTGGACAAGTAAGGAAATTCTCAGCCTATTTTGTCCTGAGGAGTATTTCAAATGACTGGGAATTTATCAAAGCCTGCTCTTTATAGGTCACACTTGTTGTAGGTGAGTCTCAAGGCACATGAGTAGGACAAATAAGTGTGTAGTAATTCCTCTAATATCTGGTTAGAGGATCAATACAGACTGTTAATTTATAAATTTATCAGTTTAGCACTTCACAGCAGCAGTGAGTGCACTCTGGGAAGATGTATTTCAGCAGGGAAATGCCTATTTGGAATGTGATATTTTGTGGTGGCTTGGTAGCCTCAAACCTAACAACATTTGGCAGAATTTAGGGAAAGTTTATATGCCAAGATCTCTCGTAGTCAAGTTGTCACACAATGAAATCAGATCTGAGGATACATAGACTATAGTATAATCACCCTGAAATAGAGTTTTCTGTATAGGAGGCAAATCTCTATTGTGGCAGGCAAAACAATTTGCTAAGTCCTAGGCATGGTGTAGTAGATTAAGTGCATCCATATGACATGTACCTCACACATAGGTTTGAAGATGTTGAAGGTGATTTGAAGGGTAGCAGCAATTCCTAAGGTATTGGTATAGCAACTTAAGTTCACAAAGTAAGAAAATTACTGTTATTGTCCACATGACCAAGGAACTACACAGACATGACAAAAGTTTACCTCTAACTTCATTTAGTAGCAGGCAAATACTACTCCAAATATAATCTACTTGCTTGGGGAAAAGTAATGTGATGACACCATTATGTTGTAGAACTGCTTAACAAGCTAAATGTATTATTTTTCCTTCTGAACTATCCATCTGTAACATTTCAGTCAATTTTTCTACATATAAGTGATTCAGTATTTTACAGCAAGAAATAATGACCATTTTCATTTGTAAAGCACCCCCTGCCAGCACACTGTAGGCACCATACAGATTAACTCTAATCAGAAAACCCAACAATTAAAATACCATTAAATATTCAATACACAGAAGCCCCCAAACTAAACAGAGCAGCATTATCATAAAAGTAATCTAAGTTGACAAACATTAAAAGTTAGTATAAATCTGCTGTCTATGTACATCTTTCAACTGCTTACATTTCATAGTAAGCTGCTAACAAAACAAACATAAAACTCTGAAGTCGCTGTGTCATGGCCTTACCACAGTACTCTGCCCAGAGACTGAGAAAACTGAATAAATAAGGAAGGGGTAACTGTTCAGTCTCCTGAACTGGGACATCCCCTCTAGTTAGACCATGGGATTGTAGGAGGAGAAAAACTAGAATTTCAAGGAGACTCATTCATGTTTTTGCTGTGGTTTTCTGGATTTGTGTTTAGTAATGGAGAAAAGAAGTGCTATTTGTTAACCACCTCACTCCTAGAGGTAGCAAAATATCACAGAATTATAGAATCACAGAATGTTAGAGGTTGTAAGAGGCCATTGAGTCAAACCCCTCTGGCCAAAGCAGGATCACCTAGGGCAGGCAGCACAGAAATGTATCCAGACAGGTTTTAAAAGTCTCCAGAGAAGGAGACTCCACAACCTTTCTGGACAACCTGCTTCAGTGCTCCATCACTCTCACTGTTAAGAAGCAGAACAGGTTGCTCCTAGTCCTATCACTGGGGAGTCTGTCACCTTCATCTTGACATCCACTCCTCAGATATTTATAGATGTTGATGAGATTACCTTGTCACACTTCTCAAGGCTAAAGTATGATACCTAGAACCATAGTGCACAGAATGGGCAACAGTGATCACAGCAACAATATTTTGATTTTGGAGCCTGTTTTATGTTTTCACCAGACTTCAGAGCCCATAATAAGAGCATGGAGGAGAAAATTTCAAATTAAAGGATTTATATATTTCTATTGTGAATTCTTCAGCTATGTACTGGATGTCATGGGAAAATTTTGCCATTATAAATCAAAATCAAATTAAGGAACTGGATTCCATGTAGTTGGCAAAGTACCAAAGAATCTTTTTCAACATTTAAAAAAATATAGTTAAAAACACCTCAACATATATCAAGAAGTTTCACTTAAACAATGCTTGCTTTCACGTCCTACTTTTTTCATTATACTTTCCCTGCAGGCTCAGATCATAGAATCATAGAATCATAGAATCATAGAATCAACCAGGTTGGAAGAGACCTCCAAGATCACCGAGTCCAACCTATCACCCAGCCCCAGCCAGTCAACTAGACCATGGCACTAAGTGCCTCATCCAGTCTTTTCTTGAAGACCCCCAGGGACGGTGCCTCCACCACCTCCCTGGGCAGCCCATTCCAATGGGAAATCACTCTCTCTGTGAAGAACTTCTTCCTAACATCCAGCCTATACCTACCCTGGCACAACTTGAGACTGTGTCCCCTTGTTCTATTGCTGGTTGCCTGGGAGAAGAGGCCAACCCCCACCTGGCTACAATGCCCTTTCAGGTAGTTGTAGACAGTAATAAGATCACCCCTGAGCCTCCTCTTCTCCAGGCTAAACACCCCCAGCTCCCTCAACCTCTCCTCATAGGATTTGTGTTCCAGGCCCCTCACCAGCTTTGTTGCCCTTCTCTGGACATGCTCCAGCACCTCAACATCTTTCTTGAATTGAGGGGCCCAGAACTGGACACAGTACTCAAGGTGTGGCCTGACCAGTGCTGAGTACAGGGGAAGAATAACCTCCCTTGTCCTACTGGCCACACTGTTCCTGATGCAGGCCAGGATGCCATTGGCTCTCTTGGCCACCTGGGCACACTGCTGGCTCATCTTCAGCTTACTATCTATCAGTACCCCCAGGTTCCTTTCCTCCTGGCTGCTCTCCAGCCACTCAGTCCCCAGCCTATAGCGCTGCTTGGGGTTATTGTGGCCAAAGTGCAGAACCCTGCACTTGGCCTTGTTAAATCTCATCCCATTGGCCTCTGCCCACCCATCCAGCCTGTCCAGGTCCCTCTGCAGGGCTCTCCTACCTTCCAACAGATCAACACCTGCTCCTAGCTTGGTGTCATCTGTAAACTTACTGATGCTGGACTCAATGCCCTCGTCCAGATCACCAATAAAGATATTGAACAGGACTGGGCCCAGCACTGATCCTTGGGGAACACCACTTGTGACTGGCTGCCAACTGGATGTGGCACCATTCACCACCACTCTCTGAGCTCTGCCATCCAGCCAGTTCTTGATCCAGCACAGAGTGAATCTGTCCAAACCATGATCTGCCAGCTTGGCTAGGAGCTTCTTGTGGCAGACAGTGTCAAAGGCTTTGCTGAAGTCCAAGTAGACTACATCCACAGCCTTCCCCACATTCACCAGGCGGGTAACCTGATCATAAAAGGAGATCAGGTTGGTGAGGCAGGACCTGATTTTTGGAGCCCGTGTCTCTCTGTGTTGCCCAGGCTACGCTGCAGTGGCTATTCACAGGCGTGATCCCGCTACTGACCGTCACAGGAGCTTTGACCTGCTCCGTCTCCGACCTGGGCCGGTTCACCCCTCCTTAGTCAACCTGGTGTGCCCCAGCTCCCCGGGGCTCACCATATTGATGGCGGCCTTAGCGCGGACGTCCGCTCGGCATAGCGCAGTGCAGCCCAGAACTCCTGGGCTCAAGCGATCCAACGAGCTCAGCCTCCCTAGCAGCTGGGACTACAGGCGTGCGCCACCCTGCCCTTCCTAAACCCATGCTGGCTGGGCCTGATCCCTTGGCTATCCTGTAGGTGCTTTGTGATGGCACCCAAGATGACCTGTTCCATGACCTTGCCTGGCACTGAGGTCAGGCTCACAGGTCTGTAGTTTTCTGGCTCCTCCTTACGACCCTTCTTGTGTATGGGAATCACATTGGCCAGCTTCCAGTCTTCAGGGACCTCTCCAGTGAGCCAGGACTGCTGATAAATAATGGAGAGTGGCTTGGCCAGCTCAACTGCCAGCTCTCTCAGCACCCTAGGGTGGATCCCATCCGGTCCCATGGACTTGTGAGGATCCAAGTGACTCAGCAGATCCCTTACTGCTTCCTCATGGATTAGAGGGGGACTGTACTGGTCCCTGACTCCATCCACCACTTCAGGAGTCCAGCTGTCCTGGAGACAACCTGTCCCACTAGTGAAGATTGAGGCAAAGAAGGTGTTAAGCACCTCTGCCTTCTCCTCATCCTTTGTCACTATGTTCCCCTCTCTATCTAGTAAGGACTGGAGGTTGTCCTTGGCCCTTCTCTTGCCATTCATATATTTAAAGAAACACTTTTTATTTTCCTTGACAGCCGTGGCCAGCCTGAGCTCCAAGTGGGCTTTTGCCTCTCTAATTTTTCCTCTACAAGACCTAGCAACCTCCTTGAACTTCTCCTGGGACACCTCCCCTCTTTTCCAAAGGTGATACACTCTCTTTTTAATCTTTAATTCCTTCAGCAGCTCCCTGCCCATCCAGCCTGGCTGCCTCCCTCGTCGGCTCATCTTCCGGCTCAGTGGCGCTGCCTGCTCCTGTGCCTTCAGGAGTTCTTTCTTGAAGCAGGTCCAACCTTCCTGGACCCCTTTGTTTCTAAGGGCTATTTCCCAAGGAACTTTCTGATTTAGTTCCTTAAATAGGCTGAAGTCTGCCCTTCGGAAGTCCAGTGTGGAGGTTCTGTTGATGCCCCTCCTGGTTTCTCCATGTATTGAAAACTCTATAATTTCATGGTCACTGGACCCCAGGCAGCCTCCAACCACCACATCCCCTAGCAGCCCCTCTCTATTTGTGAGCAGCAGGTCAAGCAGGGCTGCCCCCCTGGTAGGCTCACGTAACAGCTGGGATAGGAAGTTGTCTTCCACACATTGCAGAAACCTTCTAGACTGCTTCTTCTCTGCAGTGTTTAAGTCCCAGCAGATGTCTGGTAGGTTAAAGTCGCCCACCAGAACAAGGGCAGGTGATCTTGAGGCAGCCTCCAGTTGCTTAAAGAGTAATAAATCAACCTCTTCTTCCTGGTTGGGTGGTCTGTAACAGACTCCAACCAGGATATCAGCCTTGTTGGCCTTCGCCTTAAGTCTCACCCATAATGACTCAACTTGAACATCTTTGATTTCTACCTCCACGACATCCAGAGCATCCCTAATATACAGAGGCACTCCCCTACCCTTTCTTCCTTGCCTGTCTCTCCTGAAGAGTCTGTAGCCATTGATTACAGCACACCAATCATGTGAGCCATCCCACCACGTTTCAGTGATGGCGACAATATCATAGTTTTCCTCCAGCACCAGAGCTTCCAGCTCCTCTTGTTTGTTACCCATACTGCGTGCATTAGTGTACATGCACTTCAGCTGGGCTGCTGCTTTTACTCCTAGCTCTAGCCTATCATCCTCAGTTTCCTTTGATTTATCTCTGGTGCTGTCATGTTTAACCCCCTCCCCCTTCCATTCTAGTTTAAAGCCCTCTCAACAAGCCCAGCCAGCTTATGTGCCAGGGTCCTTCTCCCCTTCTGTGATAGTTGTGTCCCATCTGCTGATTGCAGACCTGTGGCAAGATGAAGTTCCCCAATATCAAAGAATCCAAAGTTATGTTGGATGCACCAACCTCTGAGCCACTTGTTCATCAAATATGCTTTCCTATTCTTCTCTGTATTCCAGCCTGTGACTAAGGGTATAGATGAAAAGATTACCTGTGCCCCTGTTCCCTCAACTGCTTTCCCCAGTGTCTTAAAGTCCCTTTTGATAGCTTTTAGCCCTCTGTTATTAATCTCATCATTCCCTGCCTGTATAACTAATAAGGGATAGTAATCAGAGGGCTGCACTACAGTAGGCAGCCTCCTGGTAACATCCCTGACCCGGGCTCCAGGGAGGCAGCAGAGCTCCCTGTGGAAGGGGTCTGGCAGGCATATGGGGCCCTCTGTTCCCTGCAGAAGGGAATCACCAATAACAATTACCCTCCTCTTTTTCTTCTGGGTACTTGTTCTGATGCAAGGGGGCAACTGATTTGTCTCAGTTGCCCTCCCAGCCGGTGATGCTTCTGCCTGCTCCAGGATCACCTCATCCTCAACCTCTAGTGCCCTATATCTGTTATGTAAGGGCAGCTGGGGATGTGAAGATGGCTGGAAGGGTTTTCCCTTGCCCCTTCTGGCAGGCACCTGCATCCATTCTTCTTGGTTGCTCTGTTCGTCTCCCTCTGGCAAGGGGGACTGCAGAGCATGTTGCTCTTTTGTACCTTCCCTTTCAGCCTTCAGTCGTTCCACCTCTCCCTTGAGTTCAGCCACCAGGTTAAGCAGACAATCAATCTGCTCACACCTAATGCAGCCATTGCCTGTGTCGAGTGCCAGGCTCCAGCACTCCTCACATCCAGACGTCTGTTTGGGTGCCCACAGTTTTACAAGTATTATACAGCTTGGGCCTAGTTCGAACCATGTCATAATGGGCTGTCAATGGGCTGTCATAAATTACATTGGATAATTGACAATTATTGCCAATAAAACTGAAACTCAAAGCAAATAATACAGAAATCCTCATCCATTTTGTTTCTTTTTAGACTGTTACTGTAGGACTTCATATGAATGATGTAAAAAAGGCTTCAAAGTCTTAACAGGTAGAGGGAGTGCAGAAAGAAAATCCAAGAAAACCCTTGAACATAATGTTCATCTTGAAAACCAGCAACATTTGAATATCATTTGCATACAAGATTAGTTTCTGTGACTACTTGCACATGAAACACTCTGTGGTCTTCCATGTACCTGGAACATACCACCCAAAGTGGCGTTAGGTTAACAGGTAGAATAAGGTTTATTACATGATAAATAGTTGATTTATCACTTGTTTGTTCCGTGTCAGTATAATTAAAGCTGAAAGGTGGTGATAGCTTTTGAACATCTGTCTTTGGCTTTCATATTCTTCACAGTTGGTTGATTGGGTTATGTTTTGTATTATTTCAATGTCCACAACTGTCAAGTGAAATGGGAGAGCGTTCAGACAAAGTGGTGAGCTGTAGTCAGCAGCAGCATTTCATTTGTTTTTTTATGTTAATAGAATATGACAGCTGCAGCTCTAGACAAATTGTTTTCAGTTGTTTGATGGGTTTCAGCTACTCCAACCTGGAAGGTGAGCAGATTTATTTTTTTTTAAGCTGAAAGTGAGGGCTGTTAGGATAGAGGTGTAGGATTTTCACTCTTTCTAAACATATGATTAAAGTCCAACTCTTTTAAGATTCTAGAGCAACAGATTTCATGAGAAATGTTATGTTATACTGAAATAATATCCACATACAAGAATTCCAGAAATCTGTAGATCACAGCATTATTTTCTCTTTTAGAAAAAAAAAGCAAAAGTTTTATTTCATGTGAAGTCTGTTTATGAAGATTACACTACCTTGCTTTTAAGGGAGCTGACACTGATAAATTCTCCAATAGGTAAACAATTGTTTCTAATTAGATTTATGTGCTAGTTTGAAGCTAGCTAGAATGTTTTGGTGAGAAGAATTAGATCACAGGCTGTGAAAGGAAAACAATGGTGATGTCTACTTCCCTCATAGGCTTGCTGAGATGTGCAGGACCAAGAAACAAAAACATAGATAAACACTCTCGCTTGGGCTGCTGCTGGGGAACTGACTGAGCTGCATCTTACTCTCTAACCTCACCCACCATTTTTGACTAATCTGCTTTGCTTCCTAACCCCCTTTGCTTCCTAACCCCCTGTCAGAACCTCCATTCTTCCTTGGGACAGAGTTACGGTTGAGAGGGGTAGGGGGAAGGTGAAGGGGTGGTTGAGAGCCCCTTCTGGGGACTCAGGTTTCTGGGAGGGGAGTTGTGTTTCTGTATTACTTTTTTTACTTTGTATATTTCTGTCTATAACTGTATATACTGTAACTATCTGCTTGTATATTGTGCCAGCTGTAAATATAAGCTTCTTTCATATTTCCAGAGCTGGCTGAGTCTAGTCTGGGTGATTTCCAAAAGTGGGGGGGTTAGCTGTTGTTTGCAAGAAAGCATCAAATCACTTTTTGATGTGCTACACTATCAATCATATGCATACTGCTTTATACAAATTTGTAGCACCAAAATAGTTTGTCTTTCTTTTCTCTTTTTTTTTAATATTTTGAGAGTTTAAAAAATGTCTCAGATTCTGCAACAGAAATGTAGGAATTTATGAAAAGCAATATACAAAACAACAAACTGAAGTTTGAAGACAAGAATGGACTTCTTCCAATGCAGTAACATAATCCTGTCTCATCTTGGAAAACAATATGTAGTGAGCACTGACCTTGACAGTCCACAGGTGGTGAGCCACCATGTGCCATTCTTGTTAGAGGACCACTCCATTAAAAAACAATAAAACCTCCAAAAAACCAAAAACCAGTAAAAGCTTGCAAAGAGTCAGAAATAGAGCATAAAACTAAGGAATATGTTTTACTGAATTTTTGTTAGACAAGATCATGACTGCTCATTGAGGTTTATGTACAAACAGCAGTTCTCTAGTATGTCCTCTCTGCGTGGGTCAAAAAGCATTACCTGGCACATGGATAAGAAAATAACTAAAGCCTCTATTATCTTATTAAAGATTTTGTCTTTAACATATACTGTGTTATAACTTCTCCCTCCAAGAAATTTGTATTAGTGCCTCTTAATAAATAATGGGAAACTCAGAGCTTTAAAACAATCCCATTTACTGATAGCCCTAATAACCTCATTTCTATGGCTGCCAGCCAAATTTATTTATTGAAAGTTGTATTGTTGTAGCAGCTTTAAAACTCACCTCAAGGTAAAGTTATGCTAAAATATAATTAACCATTTTATTGCAGCTCATAAATGCTTTCCCTTGAAGGGGGGAAATATTTTGACTTCTACAATAATTATAGAGGAGCAGCCTACTCTGCCTGGTTCTGAAACGCGTGAGATTTCAATCAAATTTGAAGCACTTGCAGGTACTGCAGTAATCTAATTTTTACCTCCTTATCATGTTAAAGATTCAGCATGATAAGGAAATATTTCAGGAAGACAATAAAAATCAAATATTCAGTTATGCCCATAAGAATATTTGTAATCCTTCTCTCATTTTAGTTTCTTTTAGCAAGGATTTTGAACTGATATTTCCAAAGAAATGGACAGTAGGTCATCATTTGCTGCAAATGACTGTTTTATTTGGTTTTCTTAATTTCCTGCATAGCTGTATTTCTTGAAACGTGTAATACAAACCCACTAAAGATGCTAAAGATACTTTTTTGGTCCATTTTCCTGAAATTTAATTGTTTGATACTGATATGTGAATTTATGTTGCCCTCTTAGACCATCAAAAGCATCATTTGTTTGAACTTCGAGTTTTTCAACCCTGCTGTGTTAGCACTATCAACTGAAACATATAGTTTATTATCTCTAAGGACCACCCAAAACTCTGCAAAGAACTCAAGACAGTTTTTCTCCTATTTCGTTTTTAAGCTGGTCCCTGAAAATACCTATATCACAGGTATGTCCTTAGGCACATAGAAAAATAGCATTTGGAAAAAAAAAGAAAAGGGATAACAAAAGGAACTAAACCTGAAAGAAGAAAGAACCAAAGATTTTAAAGCAAATGCTTTCTATTTTGACATTTAAATAAAGACAGGTATACTTTTATCATTTCAGATATCATGTTTGACAATATTTTGTGATCATTAAAATCACAGTGTGTGTTGAATTATATCCAAATGTGCTACTTATTTTGACTAGAGATTTATAATTTAAGCATTTCATTACTTTTTTTTGTTATTTTTGTTATTGCTTTTTTTCTTGTTCGTTTTTTTATTAGGGCAGATTTCAAAGGATAAAATGGTTAAGATAAGAGTGCTATATTAGGATAATCCACAGTTTATGTTGGTTGACCTGTGCAAAAGAGGCTAATGATAGGACTTTTGAATGACTCAAGTTCAGACCAAGGTTGCTTACGCTTCTCATCTTAGAAATGGAAGTACTTCATTGTTGTCCTGGACATCCAAGAAAAAGGAACGGATCATTTAGAGTGCAGACCTCTGTATCACAGTCCTTATGGGACTGTGATAAGTATGTGCATCTCGGAGAGGAAGCTGCTTGTTAGTCTCATGCTTGCAGATACTTCAAACTATCCTAGTGCCTGCATTACTATCCTAGTGCCTGCATTATTTCTGACTTAATACAATCACCCACTACAGATTATTCAGAGAACGAAAAACGGTGAGATGGTATTGCCTATCCATGCTCCTCCGGATTTCTCCAATTGCAGAGAACTCACAGAAAAGAATTAATATTACCAGCACTCGATCTCCAATCCTTCCATTTACTTCCAGAGATGAGCAAAGAAAAGCAGAAAAAATGAAGCAAAAATCTCTACAACAAAATTTCAGTCATGCTGGGTATTGGTGTACAAATGAACATCAAAGTGTCCCACTTTGTTTCTATGAATCTCATTCTGAAACAAAGCAGACATCTTTTTAAAAACTAGCAGAGCAGCTATAAAAAATGTAATTATATATTTGGATAGGGAGGAAAGGGACTGATGTGTAGAATGGTAAACAGTATACACTTACAGCCAGCTCTATAGATTTCAAATAACAGATCTTGTAGGAAATAATGAGCTATCTGCTAAGGAAAAAAAGCACAGAAGAACTGGTAATAAACAAACTCCAGCTCCCATGTGTGACCTCGTACAGTACAATACAGTTTAATTTTATTACTTGTCATTCATGCTGAAAACAAATTTGCAATTTTCTGCAAATATAATAGGAATGTTTAGAGAATGTCTAAGTGCAGAGGAAAATGGGATATTTCTGTCAAATGAAACACTGTGGTTCTTGTCTCCAAAAGAGAAAGGAGAAGCCTGATATTTTTACTAAGGAGAAATATATGATTCACATAGTTATATATTATAAGTACAGAAGTGACTCTTGTGAGTGATCATCTGGTCTGTTTTCTAGATACGCCAGGCCAAGGCACCTCTCTCAGTTAATTCCTGCTCAGGTTAGGGTATTTGTCAAAGACAGTGGTTGATTGCTGTCAGTATTGATGGAGCAATCAGCTTAATTTGTAACAAAGATACAGATCAAATATTAAGAAAATCCTTTTTACTGTAAAGACAGTTAAATACTGGAACCGGTAAGCCAGTGATCCTTTTGAATCTGCCACTGGAGGTTTATAAGAATAGATAAGCATGCTGTACATATAGAGGACATCATCTCATTGCCAGGGTTGGAAGAAGAAGATGAAAGGATTAGATGTCTCTTTAGACTCTTTCCAGCTCTGCATTTCAGTGGAAAAGAACCCTTTGTTCATCAGTAGCTGTGGAAAATTACATAAAGTGAATTCACCTAAGGAGGATTTGGAAAGAAGAATTCAGGGCTTTTGAGAAGACCTTCCTTCCTCCTTCACTTCAATAACTGAAATGCCATGATAGCCTCATAGTGCAGCAGTGCAGAATCACAATTCATATTTGTCCACTGTTGCATAGGATATCTATTATTTCAGAGGATTAGAGAAATATAGTAGGAAATATGAAGAAGTATAATTTTACACATTATGTTTTCTATGCCTTTCATAATCAGGTTGCAGTTATACCCTCAGCAACCATCAGCAGTTTGAGTTAGGATAGCTGAATTTCTCAGATAGACACAGTGAAAAAATACTAGCAAAAGCACAGAAATTTCCATGCTATGGTTAAAATGACTAGTATTATATACTGCAGAGATCAATTGTGGAGGAGTCTATGGGTAATGAGTGTCAATGCTTCATTCCTTTTAGTCACCATTAGATTTAAGTGAAATACCATCTGTGTTCATTTTTGCATATTATTTAGCATGACTTTTATGTGCTGCCTATGTAATTTCTTAATCCTTTGTAGAATAATATAATTGGTCTAGTTTGAAAAGATCTCTGAGATTATCAAGTCCAACTGCCAACCTAACACCACTATGGTTGTTAAACCATGTCCCAAAGTGCTATGTCTATATGTTTGGGGGTGTTTTTTTTTGCACCTTCAGGGATGGTGACTCCACCACTTCCTTGGGCAGCTTGTTCAAATGCCTGACCACTCTTTCACTAAATAATTTTTTCCTAATATCCAATCTACACATCTCCAGGCATAATTTGAGGCCATTTCCTCTTGTTCTGTCACTTGATTCTGGAGAGAAGAGACTGACCTCCACCTCAGGTAGTTGTAGAGAGCAATGCCCTCTCAGCCTCCTCATCTCCATACTAAACAACGCCAGTTCCCTCAGTCACTCCTCATAAGACTTGTTCTCTTAACCCTTCACCAGCTTCATGGGTCCTCTCTGAATGCCTTCCACCAACTCAATGTCCTTTTTGTATTGAGGGGTCGAAAAGTGAACACAGAATTTGAGTTATGCCAGAGACAAGTGCATGGGCACGATCACTTCCCTATTCCTACTAGCTTCAATATTCCTGATACAGGCCAGTATGCTACTGGCCCTCTTGGCTATCTGATTACACTGCTTGCTCATGTTCAGTCAGCTTTCAATCATCAAACCCAGATTCTGTTTTACTTTTCATCCTTCTGGTGTTATACAGCTATGGATTATCCTAGATGCTTCTCCTATAATTTCTTTTACCATCCATTCTCTTTAAGTATCCCTGTGGTCTTAGAAAATGAGGATTGAGTAAACATATGCATTGAGTCCAACTTCTCTGTGTCCTTTATAGCACTGTAAGGTCCTAATATATCCCTTATTCAACTGTTACTCAATTGGAAACAACAGATCCAGAGAGGTGATTCTGCCACTTTTCTCTGCTCTGGTGAGATCTCACCTGCAGTACTGCATCCAGCTCTGGAGCCCTCAATATAGGAAAGACACAGAGATGATGGAGCAGGTCCAGTGGAGGGCCACAAAAACGATCAGGGGCTTGGAGCACTTCTGCTACAATGACAAGCAGAAGTGGGGGTTGTTCAGCCTAGAGAAGAGAAGGCTCTGGGGAGATCCAGTACCTGAAGGGAGCTTACAAGAAGGAGAGAGATTGTTTACAAAGGCCTGCAGTGATAGCATGAGGGACAATGTCTTCAAACTAGAAAAGAGCAGATTTAGATTGGATATTAGGCACAGGTTCAATACAATGAGTGTTGTGGAGCACTAGAACAGGTTGACTGGGGAGGTGGTTGAAGCACCATCCCTGGAGATATTCAAAGTGAGGCTTGACAGGGCTCTGGACAACCTAATCTAGTTAAGGCTGCCCCTGCTCACTGCAGGAGGGGTTGGACTAGACAACCTTCCAAGCCAGACCATTGTATGATTTTATGATTCTGCGATTCTACAATCCTATGCTCAGAAATAGTATAATAAGTGAGGACAAATGTTGATTTACAGAATGATTTTAACATCGTTATTGCTATCTTTTCTTCATATATTTTCATAAATTTACTAATAGAAATTATTTTCAACACTTTCATATATAAAATAAGCTATAACTTCCTGAGAAAATGTTGAAGCTGATCAACCTTATTACTAAAGCCCTATTTAAAGATTGAACTGGCTGTATTTGGAGTGAGAGCTTTTCCTCTGTGTTGCAGAGTATGAGAGAGTAAGTGAGCCCAAAAGATATCCTTTCCTGGCCATACAAACAACACTTACATAGATCAGTTTCAACAGGAATTCTTAATGCATGATGCACCAAAGGGTCCAAGATCAGAATTGTAATGAGTTGTACTTAAGCACTCTGCCATTAAGACAATACATGGTACCAAATTAAATGTCTAAATTCTCTTGTAGTGAGTGAAGAGCTTCAGGAACCTATCTCCAGTTGTATTTACAGCCATTAATCTTCTCCTGGCACCTAAACTAATCATTCTGTCTCTGAGAAGTAACAGAAATGAAGGACAGACCTTAGACCGTATAACCACTTCTGTTGGGCTGTGCAAGCTGAGTTGCAACTTCTATTCATTCTCTTATCTCAGAAGCTTAAACTAAGAATTTATTACTTTTCACATAAACTACCCCTAGGCTGTTCTATCTGTGGACTCAATGAACCTGTCCCACTCTGTAGTGAATAATTAGACATTCACTGAATAGTTACGAGAGAAATAAACTGCAAATTCCACAGCTCTATATTTAAGGCATCAATGAATCTAACCTCTGTTTGGTGCATATCTCATTGCTTGCATAACTTAAAATAACTTGAGCAGAGAAAATTAAGCACCTACCACAGTGAAGAGTTTGGTTATATTCCTGGGAATATAACCAGGTCCATCTCATCTGAGAAAGAATTTGAGAGCAAGTTTCCATGTGTTAAATGAACAATCTAATCACTGGGAAAGCATTGCTTCTTCTTCATTATGTTGTAAGGGAAATTAAATGTGTTTCTCTAAATAGAATCCCATAAACAAAATAGGCAATGGAATTCCAGAGTTGTGGTACCAGATTGACTTTAAGCATGAATGGGTACAATCAGCTGAATACAGCCAACACTTAGAGGAAGAGAGCAACTCTTCTGACTCTGCAAGCATTTTCCAGGTGTACTGAAAGATAATAAGTACTTCAACACCTATCTGTATTTATGCTGAGAACTGGCATTAAGACCTTACTGGTTTTCCATAACATGTTACTCAGGTCTGGATATTCTATTAAATACTGGGATATGACTTCACCTCGGTCTTGCATATCCTTCTTCCTCTCTCCTTTCTCCATTATTTATCCTGCAAATATCAACACAAGTGCCCAGATTGTTTCTAATTCCCTGCTGCAGTCTTTTCTTCTCTTTAAAATCCATAAATAGAGACAAATTCCGAAAGAGAGACAATTAATTGCCGACAGCTTTCTGAAAGGATTGCACTTAGCTTCTGATGGAGAACAGCTGTGGTGCACACATTAATACATGTCATGGATGGGAAAGCATGGTTCCAGCTGGCTGAGGACAGCCACAAGGTCACTCATCAGTGAATACATGCTCTCTCAAGTGCCATGTGACAGACTCAAAATTGTCAAGTGTTTTGAATGGATCTGTCTGTACCTTTTTTTCTTAAATAAACACTCCATATTCCTGAGCTTTTCACTTTCTAGAGCTACAAGGAAATAATTTTCGAAATAATGAAATCTCAGGTCCATTCAGAAAGGAAAAAATGTGCAAAAAAACCCCAAACAAACCCACAAAAAACTCCACAAACAAACAAGAACAAAAATGCCAATCAAACAACACAATAATTTGTCCATTACTTCTTGTGTGAGTCTTTTCCTCCAGTCTTCTTCTTCAGTCCAACAATATTTGCTCTTTTTGTGGTTCACAATAAATTTTGCAAATATCTACTTTTTGTGTGGCTATTTGGCCTGTATTTATGCAAATATAAGTAAAAATGTGACCAGTATATTGAGGGAGGTGATTCTTTCCCTCTGCTCCACTCTCATGAGAGCCCACCTGTAGTACTGCATTCAGGTCTCAGATCCTCAGACATGAACCTGTTGAAATGAGCTCAGAGTAGGGCCATAAAAAATATCTCCTGTGAAGACAGGTTGAGTAAGTTTGGGTCATTCAGTCTGGGGGAGAAAAAAGTCTCTAAAGACTACTTATTGCAGCCTTTCTATATTTGAAGGGGATTTATAAGAAAGGTGAAGACTTTATACCAAGGATTCTAGTGATAGAATAGATGATGACAGTTTTAAACTGAAAGAGAATAGGTTTAAATTGCACATAAGGAAGAAGTTCTTCACTTCTGGGCTTTGAGGAACCTGATCTAGCACAATGTTCCTGTTCAAGGGAGAGGAGTTGAAATTAGATATTTTTGAGAGTCCCTTCCAACCCAGACCATTTTATGATTTCATGATTTCAAATCACCTCCTTGTCAGTCTTCTAGTCTCTACTTAATCAGATGAAGAATCTCTGCTTTTAACTGTCCAGTTCTGTGTCAGGTACACAGGGACACTACAATTCACTCTCATTGGGTGCAAATGGTAAACATGATCAATCATAACTAAAATCTATCCCACATCGAGTGAGACTTGGCCTGGGCCCTTGCTTCCTTCCTCTTCATAACATAAGACTACAACTGATACCTAAGATAATTAATTTATACTTAAGTTCTTATTTATTTTGATAAAGGCAGCAAATAATTACTTTGTTGATTCTGTCTATATAGCATTCAAACACAACTCCTCATTTCTCTACAGCCCAATATAATATTAACCAATGAAGCTAACAGGTACTCTTCTTTTCTTTTGTTAATCTCATTTTTTTAACAAAATATTGAACATTCAGGGCTTTGAACAAGGATGCAAACCAGCTGCCACCTTACTTAACAAGGCAGTTTATAGCAAGTCACAGTGATGACAGATTATTTTAGGCAATGTGATCAAGGCTAGGGGGATATATCTCTAGAATTGGGTGCATCTCTTACCTGATATTAACTTTCAACTTCAGCTTACTCACTTATAACACACATAAAATATTTAATGTTTAACAAATCTTATTTTATTATTTGTATTATCACAGAATCACAGAATATTAGAAGTTGGAAGAGGCCTCCAGAGGTCATCAAGTCCAAACTCCACCCCCTCCCCCTTGCCAAATCAGGATCACTTAAGGTAGGCTGCACAGAAATGCAATGAGATGGGCTTTGAAAGTCTCCAGAGGAGACTCCACAACCTGTCTGGGCAGCCTGTTCCAGTGCTCCATTACCCTCACTGTAAAGAAGTTTCTCATCATACTGACATAGAACCGTCTGTGTTCTAGTTTGTCCCCATAGTTCCTTGATTCTTAATCCTGTCACTGGGCACTACTGGAAAAAGATTGTCACCTTCATCTCAACACCCACTCCTCTAGATATGTATAGACACTGATAAGATGCCCTTAAAGCCATCTCTTCTCAAGACTAAAGAGTTTTCTCAGTCTTTCTTCATAGAAGTCCTACAGCCTTCGTTCTAGCTTGTATTATTTATGGTCTAAATAATTTTTATATTCTGGAACAACAGACTTTAAGGAAATCTAACTACTGGCACTGCATTTGATCATTGCAAATGATAATCCTTACTCCACAGGATGAGATTCAAGATTAGCTAACTACTTTTCCATCATCCTGTTTTATTATGGCAAGTAACAGTGAGACTTCCCACTCTTAGAAATGAGAAGGAAAAAGCCTACTCTTATCATCAATTGGAGCAAACAAATTACAACAGATTAATAGCAGTTGGTTTTTAAAGGCTACAATTAGTTTATATTAATTCACAGAATACAAATTATATATATATACACCCCCTAAATTTTTATTGTGATGACCAATCATGCACATCATTAGCAAGTATGGCAAGGCTCTAAAGACAAGAGGAGACTGATGAGTTTTCAGTTATGGATATAAACGAATCACCAAGTATAGCAACTTGAAGGAACGTATTAAAGAGCAAAAGTCAGATCACTGGATCTGTACATACACTGTCACATTAAATAAACTCATATTTCATTTGTGCAGTGGGCGAGGAAAGCTAATTAAAGTGAATAAAATTTCAGCTGCAGCTTCTGGCATTGTTAATCAGTGAACAAAGTTGAAAACTTCAAATATGCAGGCAGGCTTCAGAGTCCAGTACACTTGTAAAAACAGATCTGAAAACAAAGCTGAAGAAACTAACAGCACTGAAAATAACATTGAAAGTGAACTTGAAAAATTATTAAACCATCACATATATTATTAGCATGTATTTCTTCCCCAAGAAATGGGTCTGCTGTTGCTTCTTATTAAATTCCTTTACTAAACAGATATTTAGTCATGGAGTTACACTTCCTTGAAAACTGTGGGGGAAATGAGCTCTGCAGATAAGAGCATGGAACCAAAAACTGAATTTGAAGAATTTAAATCCATGCAAACTTCACAAAATCTGTTAAGTTTCATTTGAGATGAAGTAACTCCTAAGTCCTCTTGCAGGTTTAGATCCATCTTTGTTCCTCAGTTTGAACAATGCAGATGAATTTTTGAAACTGTGTCATTTGGAAACAAATGTGACTTATCTGTGATGTATGCATATAAATTTTGCCTCACAAAATAATAGGCTTAATGTAATTTTAGCAACAGCCTGCTCCATACATTGGAAGGTACTTCCAGACTAACATTTAGAAAGACTAACAGAAATATGGAACATTTAAATTGTCATACTACCACAGCCTCTATTCAAGATACAAAAGACATGGCAAATATTAAAGTAGAACCTAGGAGCCATATTTATTGTCCTTTAGGTATTGTAAAATATTTATAGAATTAATAACAAAATACTGCTAATAAAATTTAAAAATATTTGAAATATTAAAGCACTGTAAGAGTTGTTGTTTCCTATATTTCTATTCATTAAGATAAAAAATGTACTATGTCAGATACATTTTAAAAGCAGTTGTTACTGTAACAGTCAGGTTCTTTTGAAGCATTCCAAATTTTTTAACTTTTTGGATGGATGAAAATGATTATTCCACTTCAGGATTTAAATCTGAGGTATTTTTCTCATTAGTGAAATATAATATAAATGCTGGATCATTACTGTACCCATGGGAAAAAAAAATAGATGATTCTGTATATTATCTGGTTTGACCTGGAGATCTCAGTGAACTTCTGTAAGAAAAGTAGCTCCTTTGTTTTACTTCTGAACAAAAATTTCACAGGATTTTCTTTGCCTGACTAACTCTGATGAAAACCTTTTCTGTAGACATCTGTCTTACAATAATTTCATTCCAAGGTCCGCTCATCTTTTTAACATAAAGTGAGCTCTGAATTTTCAGTAGATTCTGATGGACTCCTTTAAAATCATAGAATGGTTTAGGTTGGAAGGGATCTCAAGAGTCATCCAGTTCCAACCTCATGCCATAGGCAGGGACACCTCCCACTAGAAGATGTTGCTCAAAGCGTCATCCAACCTCATCCAAATGAAGAAAAGCTGCAATGAGAGATTGAAAATATTATTTTAAACTATCTCTTTTCCTATTCTTTAAAGTCAAATACCTTAGTTTTCTTAATCCATTCTAACTATAACCTTTTCAAGCACATAACTAACTAGAAATCTTGTTTTGAGCTACTACTTTGTTTTTCAGGTTCTTCACTTAGAGTTCCTGTTGACTCGTAGCAGTACTTTTTATCTGGTCTTTCTTTTCGTGGTCATCTACAGATGTTGAACATGTTGTATACACAGAAATATAACTTTTCCTTCCACTTCTATTTGTCCTTTAATCTATTGAACATTACTTTAAGATATTTTATTGTCAGTGCAGCAAGAGTCTAACTTTAGAAAACATCATGATTGACTGCAGCACTTAAGCACAGACATGAGTCCCAGTGGAACTCTATACACCTGAATATTTCCCTGAACAGGGGCCAAAACAGACAATAAGCAAAGTGAAAAGGAGGAAAAAATATAGCTAATGTGCTACGATATAAATGGAAATTCAACAATGTATGGGGCCTACTAAGTAACACAGTAGGTAATTACAGCAATTCAGAGGAAAAGAAGAGAACATTTCATACTGACAAAGAGAACAATTATGAATATCAGCTCTTTTGTCTTTAAAGCAATACAACTAAGAAACTACATATTAAAAGTGTTTTTAGAAAGAGATTCTGCTTCAGATTTAGCCTTTGCAGTGGAGAGTAATCATATAATTTAAAAGCTATTATTATACTGTTTATTTTTCCATTGATTCTGTCACCTGTTTCCCAGTAATTACACAAGCATAAACTCAATAAACAAAGCCCACTGTCCTTTCTTAAACCAAACATGTGGGTCAACAACTATGATTAAGCTGTCAGCATTAATGAGCAGTTTGCTTTAGTTACTGCAAAGAGTAATAAGTTTTTACGTCTGGGGGAAAAAAATCTTAAATAGTTTATAAAAAATAATGTAAAATTATGGCTTTTCTCATGCTCACACCAGAAATCCATTTTTGTATAAAGCACCACCTAATCACACCTCTCAGCACTTTTACTACCTCAGTGGCTATAAAATCAGATGAGAGAAAGGCTGCTAGACATTTACTTAGTCTGTGGTGGGTTTCACTTGTTTGGGTTTTTTTAAGTACAACTAAAATTTTAGTGTTTGTTAAGGAGAAAGTTAAGAATAATAATTAAAAAAAACCTGCTTGATACTAGCCAGATAACATATATTATGAGAATGTGTAGGAATATATCTCATATCAGACAGTATAGACACAGACATGAACATTTTTATGAACGTATGCATGCAATGTATGCAAACATGATGATAAGAAATTAATATCTCGAGGATTCCAGCTCAAATCTTAAACATCTTCCAATCTCTTAGTGATATTTTCAATTTGAATGTTGAGATTTTCTCAAGCCCTTCTTGTCCTTAATAGAAGGATGTTAAATATCAGGCAAAACCCCCCAGTCTATCATGATAAAATATGTTGCTTTGTGTTTATATACCCAAATTTCTGCAGTCAGGGTTATGCAAAAGGATTTGACTAAGAACACTATGAAGACATGTGTGAAGATCAAAACTTTTAGGACAAAAGAGAACTTATCTGCTATCTCACATCAAGTAGGATGTTTTAAAATCCCAGCAAGCTGATCAGGGACTAAATCTACAATTTTTCAATTTGAGAGTGCATAAATGAAAAAAAAAAAAAAAGCCAACAAGCCAAGTAAATATTTCACAAATATGGCCTTGGTTAAATAATTGACAAATACGTGGTAAATCACTGTAACAGCAAGAAATTGAGCAGCTTGTCCCTTCTCTCCTGTCCACCCGAAAATCAGTGGAGCCCAATGTGACTACTAAAGTCTTGGAGCATTCTTAAGTTTCTGGATAAATGTGGTTTCTCTTCCATTGCTTTTTTTTCACATGTATTCTTCCATCAGGATAGCACTATAACTCCCTAAATTCAGTGTGCTATTTTCACATGAGCATTAAGCAAATATTAAAAAAAAAAAAAAAAAAAAAAAAAAAAAAAAAAAAAAGAAGAAGTTTTGGAAGTTTATTTTTAGCTCCTAACTGGTCCACAGCATTCCTGAGAGAGTTGAGAAATCCATAAAGAGGTGATGGTCAAGATGCTGACCAGGAATATTACAACAGCCATAAGAGGAAGCAGAGACAGAGCCTGCATCTTGCTTCTCCCTTCCTTCAATCTTTTGACTAGCTTTCCTACCTGGATTTTAAAATTTGGGTCAAGGACTGTCACTGCATGGATGTATAAAGACACATCCAAAATGGGAATCTCAGTAAACAATTAAAACAAATAAATTACAACAGAACAAGGGAGACAACATTCATGCCAAATTCAATACCTTTGGCATCTGGCTGTCAGTGTCTTTTTTTTTTCCTTGTATATGACATCATTCAAATGTTGCAGCTCATTTGCCTTGGCAGGCATCTTACTGATGTCAACTGCCATGAAATCATCTGCAAAACAAAATCTCTAGGGACTGTGCTATCTATCACTCCACAACTTTTGCATAAGTTCACTCTATCTGAGGCATTTAATTTAGTTCAATTATTTTCATGCAGTTCAAAGAGATGTACATTTGGATCTCTTTTAGACCTTTCCTAAGAATGATCACAAATTTAATAGCATCAAGATGTTTCGACAGCAAAAATAAGTGAGACTGCTGCCAACACCAGAGCAAATCCTACCTCTGCGTGAAGTGCAATGAAGAAATGAAACACAGTTTTGTTTTGTTATGGGTGACAAGTATCACACAATAAAACATCTGGAAATTGATGGCCCTATATGTATTGTAAAGTGAAAGGTACCAGAAGATCTGGATCTAGACCCTGAGTCTCTGCTAATCTCTGTCAAGCCATTTAATCTTTTTACCCAGAATTCAAGACATTGACCATTCTAGGCAAAACCACAGGCTTGCTTTACCCAAATTTAACAAAAGCATAGTGTGATGGTTTGGGTGTTACCTGCCTCCCTTCCCCCCCCCCTTAAGAAAATCTCCCAGACTAGACTCAGTGGCTGGAAATTAAAGAATGAAGCTTTTTATTTACAGCTTAGCATAATATACAAGCAGATATTTGCAATATATACAGCTATGTACAGAAACACACAAGTAGAAAAGTAATACAGAAACACAGCAGCCCTCCCAGAAACCAGAGTCCCCAGGAGGGGCTCCCAACCACCCTTCCACCTTCTTTCCACTCCTCTACCTTATCCCAGCCTTTGCCTTATGTTCAAAGTGAGTTTGGAGAATTGGCCAGGAGGGTTAGGAAGCAGATGGATTAGTTACACATTCAGCAGCTTAGGGACAGAAAGGAGGCAGCCAAAGCCAGAGAGCGACTCTGTTATCTATGTTTGTGTTCTTGTTTTTATACATCTCAGCAAGCCTATGAGTGAAGTAGACATCACCACTGTTTCCTTTTCACAGTCTATAATCTCATCTCTCTCACTAAAATATCTCAGCTAGGCTCAAACTAGCACACTTAGGCCATGCACAAGGCAGGCACAAGCTTAGAGTGTGTACCTTGTTTACCACAGGAGAAAACCATACCTGAGCAAGCCTATTTCTGGCCCATCAGGCCTGCCACAATAAAGGCCTCATCCAACCTGGACTTGACCACCTCCAGGGAGGGAGCAGCCACAACCTCCCTGGGCAACCTGTGCCAGTGTCTCTCCACTCTCACTGGAAAGAATTCTTTCCTAACTTCTAGTTTGAATCTCCCCTCTTCCAGTTTAAACCTATTACCCCTCATCCTGTCGCTACAAGATGTTGTAAATTGTCCCTCCCCAGCCTTTCTGTAGGCCCCCTTCAGATACTGGAAGGCTGCTACAAAGTCTGCTTGAAGCCTTCTCTTCTCCAGGCTGAAGAGCCCCAACTCTCATAGCCTGTCCCCATTAGATCACTTTGTGTGATCCCCTGCCTATAAAAAATTAATGATTTTCTTCTCCTTTTGGATCAGTTAAAAGGCATCTATCTGTAAACTATCCTGTGCTCTTGACAGACATTATGGATAATTTGGTTCTTTTCTTGGAACTTTGCTACAGTGGTTAATCACCCAAAGTCTACACATTTTAGCCTAGTAAACTTTCACTGACATCAGATTATCAATCATGAGCTGTACAACATTTCCACAGGCAGTGGAAGCACAAATCCCTCACAAGTCCGTGATGTGTGCTTAAACCCAGAGAAGGTCCTCATAATCCAAACACAAGGTAACCCTACCTTTATATTACAAACTCAAGAATCTGAGTTAAGCTTTTAATTGTGAAAGAAACACTTCCAGCCTACATCTTAGAAGAATTTTTTCATCCACTTCAATTTTCATGAAAAGATGTCATATTATTATACCAAACACATTCAGGCTCCTAATTTGGCACTTAATTCCATTATTTTCCTAAGGTGCATATATTTGCTCTTCAGTGCAGCTAGCAAGATGCAGGACCATCATCACTGAGCTCCCTTGGGAAGGCAGAGATAAGGCAATGTAATCCAGCATTTTGTTCCTTGGCTCAGGGCTCTGATTAGCTTCATGACCCGTTCAATTCCTTTAATTTTACTGGTATAATTTCACAATTCCAAAGAAATTAAGAAGGGTTGAAATGGATTTGCAATAAGACCATATAGAGCTTAAGCAAGGAATAATTATATTGCTTTGTCCTTGCACAGGACTGGAGAGGAAAAAAGAAAATTTAATCATGGTGTTTTCTGTTTGCATGATTTTAATTATACACAAAACAAGTGAAGGAGAAGGAGGAGTGTGAGGGAAGCAGGCATCTGTTAATAGCACAAATCTGTAGTGCTACTGATATAAAATTTCTAAGCAGAATTTCTGCTCCAAAATGTTTTGTAAGAGCAATACTGGAAGGTGGTGATGAGGGCAATCTACGTAACATATCAGTGTGGAAAAGGTCATGAAGAAGAGTTATATATGTGTGATCTAGAAGTTTCCCAGAGATGTTGTTTGTCAGTGCAGACACTATATAGAAATAAGCTTCCTGGACTTGAAATAAGGGACTGCAACCTGACAACTTCTGCCTCAGCCTCATGAACTCAAATAAATTTTCAGCTCTCAAACACCTTCAAAAGTACATGAACCCCTCATAAATACTGAATATCAGTCAGACATTTTGAACAGGTAAATTTCTAAACCCAAATACATATATGGATATGAACCCTTTCTTGTACCACCATCTGCTTTCATTCCTATTAATCACAAATTTCTGCATGATATGATAAAATTATTTATGTTGAATGTCTTATGTTGAATATCTTGGCAATCTAAAAAAAAAATACTTGCATCTATGATTTTATCACACTTTGACCTACCCTGAACATACAGAACAGTGGAACAGGCAAGGATAAAAGTGACACAAGCAGAATTACAGAGGAACAGTGGAACAGGCAAGGATAAAAGTGACACAAGCAGAATTACAATACACAAGCCACTGGGGTATATCACCTCTCTGAGAACAGTTTGCACATGCCACATGTACTCCTCCATGAAATAGTTATGAAAAAAACATTTCTTAGAGTGAAAATGTTCATACACTATTTCAAACACAATCTGAAGTCTTCTTTCTGCTATAAAGAAAGGAACAATATTTAACTTTGTTTAGCTGGGTAATATAAACCACTCTCTCTTTTATGTTCTTTTCCCATTTTCTACTACCACTAGCTCATAAACAGTGAGGGCTGAGAAAATGGGTCACAGAATATTTCATATGAAACACTTTATTATTCTCCAGTTATTTCCAATGTTCGAAGGCTGGAATCATTAATAAAAAACTTAGCATCCGTAGTACGCTTTTTAAAGACATATCACAAGAGAGTTTAAAAGTGAATCTGCTACTGCTTACTGAGCTCTACAAATCTCCAGGCCCTACCTTTGGTAATTATTTTAAAATACCCAAGAGAATTTGTAGATTTGTCCAATTACAGCCAAAATACTAACATTGGTAATCTGCTGTTAAATGGCACTTCCACCCTCATTTCTCATAAAACAAAGAGAAGAGTGCCTGCGTGTAAGCTTGAATTTCGGAGGAAGGAATGAAGTCACAAGTGACTAGCAGCCTCAGGCACTGACTTACAAGTTATATTTTCTCCTCCTTAAGTACACAGCAAATTTCATTTCTCTTATAAATTCAACACAGTAATAATCAAGTCTGGACAGACCCCAGTGAACTGATTCAGGCCACAGGTATCACCATCCAGAAGTCATTGTTCCTGCCCATTGACAATAGAGGGAAGCTAGAGAAATGGCACATCTTTCTTAGGCACATTGGGAGCTTAGGTACAGACATTTGTCCTATGGGAGATAGGAGAAATAGAAAATTTGGCACGAAGCAGACCTGCTGATTTCAGTCAAGTGAGCCTTGGAAAACTCAGGTGTTATTGGAAGTGTCAGAAACAACTCATTATATATGTGCTTGCATGTTTTTAAAAGTCTTTGAATGCTTGTGATTCTGTTCCAGCTAACATATAATGTTATCCAGTACTGTTTGGTGCCAGTAACTCATCTTGGTGCCATCAGACTTCCTGAAACTGTACTCATGCCCAGCAATGGGCAGAAATTCCCAATGTGCTGTTTCTTCTGCTTATCTTCAGCTATGGAACCACTTCTTGTTCACATCTTTATCATGAACATTAAAACTGATTCAATTGTGTAAAGATTGGTGTTTAGTGCTGCCTCAGATGTGCTTAAGCATCCTGTCAGATCTCTAGCAGCCTCTACAGAAGAGTGTGGGCAGGATGGGGATTTAGAAAAGCTTTGAGGTGGTAGTTGGGATGTACACAATATTTCAGAGAGGTTCAAATGGAGGTGGCATCTTAGGATAAGGTACTGAAGTTTTAGTAAGAAAGGTAGTATAGAATAATAGAATAGTTTGGGTTGAAGGGGGTTTTTAAGGGTGGTTTAGTCTAACCCTCTGCAATGAGCAGGGACGTCTTCAGTTTGATCAGACTTCTCAGAGCCTCATCCAACCTGATCTTGAATGTTTCCAGGGACAGGACATCAACTTTGGGCAACCTATTCCAGTGCTTCACCGCCCTCAATGTGGTATGAGGAGCAGAAAGCATGAGTGGAGATTTCAGGGGTCACTCTGAGTGACCTGATCTAGCTGTATATGTGTAATAGTGGAAGATTACCAACCCTGATGCTGCCGATACACCAGAGGGGCAGGATGTCATCCAGAAGGACATGGACAAGCTGGAGAGGTAGGCCTAGGTGAACATCATGAGATTCAACATGAACAAGTGCAGGGTTCTGCACCTGGGCTTGAACAATTCTCACTATCAATACAGACTGGAGAATGAGGTGATGGAAAGCAGACCTATGGAAAAGCACTTGGGGGTGCTGGTGGATGAGAAGCTGGACATGAGCAGACAGTGTGTACTTGCAGCCCAGAAGGCCAATGGCATCCTAGGCTGCATTAAAAGATGCATTGCCAGCAGATCTAGAGGTGATTCTGCCAATTTACTCTGCTCTTGCAAGACTTCACCTGTAGTACTGTGTCCAGCTTTAGAGCCCTCAGTATAGGAAGGACACAAAGATGATGGAGCTGGTTCAGAGGAGAGTCACGAAAATGATCACGGGTTTGGAGCACCTCTGCTACAAAGACAGCCTGAAGAACAGAAGGCTCTGGGGACATCTAATAGCAGCGTTCCAGTACTGAAGGGGGCCTACAAGAAGGATGGAGAGAGACTGTTTACAAAGTGGTAGAACATGGGACAATGGCTTCACACTAGGGAAGAGTAGATTGATGTAGAGTGTTAATAACAAGTTCTTTACCATGATGGTGGTGGAACACTGAAACACATTGCCTGAGGAGGTGGTTGGGGTCCCATCCCTGGAGATATTCAAAATGAGGCTCAACAGGGCACTGGGAAACCTGATCTAGTTGAGGCTGCCCCTGTTGACTGCAGAGGGAGTTGGCCTAGATGACCTTCCAATCCAGACAATTCTATGATTCCAGGATTCTAGGATTCTATAACTTTCTTTCCTTGTACATAGGGAAAGAAATAAATACCTGCAGATGCTTGTAATAACTGTATAGGTGTAAATGCACGTGCATTATATATGTGTGCTGTAGGTTACTATGCATTTATGCATACATATTATGTGTAAACACAAGGATCTTAAATTTCAAAACAGAAAACTTATTTTACTCTCATAAGGTAAATATAATCATAGAAACAGAGAATGGCTTAGGTTGAAAGGGACCTCAAGGATCATCTATGGTTCGCATGATGAGAAAAATACTAGTACAATTTAGTTGAGGAGCTCCATCTACCTGTGTAGGTAGAACAAAGCAGTGCTAAAAGATATGAAATCAATCAAAACCAAAATGAAACAAAAAATTCTAGAACATAAAGACTATGAATGTTCAAAAATATTGCATTTTTAACAGCAAGTGGGAGGAAAATAGTAGTTTCCTCAGCTTTTACTTAAGCATGTCTCATAACTTCAGGCTTACCATGTGATATTAAGTACCTGAGCCTGTGAATAGAGGGCAATTCATCCTTGGGCTACATCCCTGGGCCAATACTTTCAAACTTAAAAATGTAAAAACGTAACATAGCAGCTAGATTTTTAAAAGTGTATCATAAAATGATTTTAGTGAGGTAGATTGGAGCAATTATTAAAAATGTAATTAGCTTTTGAAATGCCCATTTATTGCAACTTTAACTGTCCACTTACTACTTAAAACACCACTAAAACTATGCTCGCAAAAGTCATATAAACATTGAAAACACAAAAAGTATATAGATTTTAGCATCCTCAACAAACATGTTAAAATATTTTTTCTTGGCATTTCTATTTTGTGGAAGGTGATTCTTTATTCTAATGAAGACAGTTTATTAAGAGCGGAAGAAAATCCATCTCAAGTGTACTCTGTGAGACTTTTTGTGTGACTACAGGTAAAAGACCTAGATCCAGACCCCCAGGGTATATAAGTGATTATTTCTCATTTAATTTAGATTGAAACAATATGAATATGGCATTTTGTACTTCTTTAATAACTCTTCTTTGCTCTCCTTTTTAAGAAATTGAGGTGGAAAAATTCATATCCAGGGAGTCTTTAAAAGGACATATGCATTAAAATATGGTTGGTCTGGCCTGAATTACTGTCTCTTGATGTTTTGTACACCTGGGAGGGTTTCAATGACTTGGAGACAATTTTCAATTGCACTAGATTTTTCCATGTCCTAATATGAGACATTAATTATCACCCAAGCATATCCCACCATATGTAAAGTTTTAATATATTTTTTTTCAATTTTTCATTAAGTTGTATACACACTACTTACATTTCTGTGTTAGAAAATAACAGGGCCAGGATCTGAGATCAAGAACTGTTCCACTCCTTCTTACGCAGACTAGTTGTTAAGTCAGTTCCTAGCATAGCTTCGCACTATTCCAAACCAACATTTCCCTAGATAACATCTGGTCACAGTTCATAAGATGAAGTGAATCAGGAATCTCTATACAATCTGTTTGAGGAGTTCCTATTGACTGTGATAAAGTGATTTACTAACATGGACACCACCCAAGGAAAGCTGCTTTGTTTCAGCGACAGCATGGTGGTTGAGTCCTTTTGTTTATCAGTTAGGAGGTAGCCATCATGTTTTCCAGCAGGATCTTCAGTTTCTGCTTCAACGTGGGAAGCCTAATAATCCATAACTTGGTATTCTTTTTATTTGCAACAATTTAGAAACATCACAAGGACATTGTAACCTGAAAAGTACTAACATTCTGGATGCTGTTTAGATATACAGCAACCAAAGTTCGTCAGACCTGTGGGTCATTAAGTACAGACTTACCTCATTGTGGTGTAGTTGTCTCTGCTCACTGTAGTTTTTGAGCTTTGTTTCTATTTCATCCATTCAAGAAATGAGAGATTCACAGAAATGTGGGTTTGTCGACATCTCTGCAAGTCATCCATTCCAACTTTTCACTTAGGTTAAGATAGCCACACTGCTGAATTAGGTCAGTCATTCCTCTCAGGCTGTGCTTGCCCAGATATCTCATTAATCTGCACCTCGCCAACTTGTGTTCCTGGTCTGACCTTGGACCTACCTCATGAATAAAGTTTTGCTAGTGATCCCTGGACTGTGACTGACCCTGGCTGCTGTCACCACAGAATCACAGAACAGAATCACAGAAACTCTTAGATTGGAAAAGACCTTCAGGATCATCAAGTCCAATCATTAGTTTCACACTGACAAGTCCTTGACTAAACCAAATCCCTCAGCACACAACATCTAATCACTATGAATCGCTATGGTTGGAAAGGACCACCAGGATCATCCAGTCCAACCTTCATCCCAACATCCTTAATCATCAGGTCTGCTGTGCTTGTATTTCTTGGGAATTATGGGCTGTACCTCATCAGTAACAGAGTTTATTCAATCCTTACTGAAATAATTTGCATTTTGGAGTCATACTTAGCAGTTTTAAATACTGCAATTATCTTTTGTTTAATCTACATTATTTTTCTTTGGAGGTAGTCATGAACATTAATTTTCAACCCTTCTCAGATTTTTTTTTCCTAATAGCACTTTTTATCAGGAAGGTATGATTAAAACCCCATATTTTTGTAAATATTTTCTCTTAAAAATAAATCCTGACAGGTTTAGATAAACTTGTCCTTTTGACACAGGGCTTGGGGCATGTCTTTACCGCATTTTCATTCCTATTACCAAGCATCTTACAAATATTTACCACAGGCATGTTTTCAATATAGCAAACTTTTCACACTGTCTATTTTTAATACTCATCGGCAAAGGCCAGTGTTTGCTGCTACAAGCTTAATAACTTCTACAGCAAGATCTGAGAGTGAAGGTGGAAAAGAAGTAAAAGCAAGAGCTACTTAAAAATTGAAATAGAGATGGAAATACAAGGGCTTTTATCAAACCTGTTGGCTACCTGTGATCTGCAGCTTGCTGCACATAAAGGAGAGATTGTGCCACGTTACTGCCCTATTAGTCTACCTCTGAATCTTACTGAGCCTAAATAATAGTCTACCTCCGCACTGTCACCAGCTGGAATTACCAAGTGCTGGAAATACTTGTTTTGTTTGAAAAGAAAGGACAATCTAAACTCAAATACTGGAATGTGAACATCAATTTCAAGCTCTGCTATAGGAAAGTCTGCAAAAAGAAAAATTCATTGCAGGGTCACAGATACAGGCTTTGTAATGAGATTTCAGCCTTTTGTCCTTTCTAGTGCCCATTTAAAGCTTTTAAGAATGTAAGATGTCTCAAAATGAATGTGAATATTTTTTAAATGGGAATTAATATGTGTATATTCATGGAGCATTTAGTATACTGTGACTACTGTTGAAGATCACATCCTCATATTGAATTTTTCATCCCCCAATTCCTTCAAGTCCTTCTCCTCAGGGATGCTTTCAATCCATTTATAACTGAGTCAGTACAGACACAGTGGATTGCCTTGCTTTTGGCTTTATTGAACTTCATGAGATTCACATGAACTCACTTCTGGATGCCATTCCTTTCCTCAGGTGAAACAACTGCACCACTCAACACTGTCATGTATGAACTTTCTAATGGGATACTCTTAGCAAAGAAGATTATGTTGAAGTAGGATCCTTTCTGTTTTACTGAGAGAAGGAATATTGAAAAGGAGCATATTAATTTTTTAATTTGCATATCTTTCCTAACTTGCTGAACAATTTCTAAATCCGGATGAAAATTGTGCTGAGATAAAGGTTTTATCCATTTTATGAAGAATAAACTGTCCCAAAAGTTTTGTATCCCAAATCCAACAACCCATCACTCAAATTATTTCAATAAGAAAATAATCACAGTATCACAGTATCACAGTATCATCAGGGTTGGAAGAGACCTCACAGATGATCATCAAGTCCAACCCTTTACCACAGAGCTCCTCCTCTTCCACTGCCCTTACACAACAAGTATAATGTAAATACTGATTTTTTTTTTTTGTTAAATACTTATTTTTAATAACTGCTTTCACTTTAGTTTCCAGGTGAGACATTTGTCATTAAGCTGTTTTTTAATACCAGTTATCGCTTTCCTCTCTCAGTTCTTTTCTCTTGATTAGTCATCCAGGTTTTTAAAATGTCTTTGATATGAGAAAAGGTGTAGTTAACAGAAATATAAAGTGCTGCCACTTTGCTTCTCTGGAATATTTACTCCATAGAACTTCTGCCATAAAGAGAGAAGAGAAAGGAGAAAAGGATGGAGAAATATAGCTGTTGGTTAAAAGATAGAGGCCACTCATCACTCATATTCATAAGAAAAGGAAAAATCAGAGGCATCAAATACAGATGGAAAAATATTTTGACTATGGTATACTTTTTAAAAGAAAAAAAAATGATGCTTTTGAAGTTTCACAGCTCAATTTATTCGTAGCTCAATTTATTTTGAATTAAAAGGGGGGGGGGAAAGCAAAAGCTAAAGCCTTCTGGTTTTTATTCTGTCATGCAATGAAAATAGACAGCGAAAAATAGTTTTGTGACTAATTTTTTTTGTTTGCTACTTCTTCACTAAGAAAACAGTTGAAGATGGTAATTAGTAGGCCTGACAATACAGTGTTTCTAGGAGGAAAGAAATCCCTTTATCATTTAGCCTGGGCTGACAGTTACTAAAGCACATCCTTTCTTTGTCCTTCATTTTATACTTCTCCTGAAATCATGTTTTCTAGATGCAAATTTCTCTAACACACAAATTTTATGACCGATGTTAGGGTAAACAATGCCTGTCAGACAGGATGTGAAATTACTAATTAGTACATTCACACTTGCTTTGTTTAGTGAGTATTAGCAGTAGTGAAAACTGATTCTGCAAAGAACCCAAGTCTAGATCAAGTGAAGATAGTTTGAGAAAAATCAAAGCTTAAAATGCTGATTTTAGAGTTTTAAATGTTTTAAATGTTTCAGTGTTGGAAACCTGAAGTTAAAAACATCTTCATCTCCTGAAGAAATGGTTGCATCAAGGTAGAAGACTCCTTTGCAGGCTGCACAGAGGAAAAACACTGTAAAGGAATGCAGCATTATGGTATTATCTCTCATGAAAGTGCTTTTTAATGTGCTGCTTGATACACTGCTCTGTAATGGCTCTGAGCATCTGTTGTGTGGATCAAGCCTCTTAATCATTTCTGTTCTGAAACCTGTCAGAAATCAAGGTGAAAATCCTTTTAGCTGGACCTTTTTGCGTAGCTACAAGACAACCTGAAAATGCTTTCAGTCAGTGAAGAAGAGATGGTAGAAAGCAGAATTTTAAATAAGTAATTTACTTTATTTAGGGCAAGTGATACTTGTATTTTTTTTCAGGGCATGCCAGGGATTCAGCATGCTCTATGTTGATAGTGGGAGTTGGGAGACTGTGCTCTCCAGTCACATATTTACTTTTATCTACTGCTTTGATGAATAAATGAAGCAACATATTAAGGAATTGCATTGTCAACCAATGAGATTTCACTATCAACAAGAAGGAGCTGAGACTTTATAAAAGGGAAATTATTACAATTATTGCAATTACTTACACTAATTAAACACCACACACACACACATTCCTCCCCATAAACCAGCCATTTAATTTACAGGATGATGCCTACAATCGCTTCAGGAACAGATCCTGATTTCTTTCATTGAGTTTTCTACTCTATATTTTTTTGAAGATTTCTTTATTTTTTAAATCCTATGAGAATCAAGATTTTCTTAACCGATGATGCTTGGCATGCATTTCTTAGTAGTGTCTGATGATATATTTCACACTATTTTATTACTCTTTCTTTTGCAAGTGACAGCACAGGTATTTCCAGCCTGCATATTCAGAGCTACGACTTTGGAAGCCCCTTCCCTTGTACACTTAATAGCAGTAAAATAGGATCACTTAAAAATGTATGAAGGATAAATGCAGAAAAAGAGGATGAATACTATAAAAGTGAGTCTAATAAAATCCTTGAAATTAGTATTTGTGGAATATATTTTCAATCACTTATTTTTAATAAAAAGTGCTAGATAACTTTACTTAATAAGCAATATAGTAGTTTCATGAACTGCTTCTCTAATATTGAAAGGCTTAAAGAATTTCAGTAGACTGCCATAAATAAGTAGAGAAAATTTATTTTCCTAAGTACTGAAAGCATCTTATTACAGTTTCCTAAGTACTGAAAGCATTTTATTACAGTTTCTGTTGCCAGTGTATGAATGCAGATACTTTCTCAGTTATTTGTCCTAATTTCCTGGTTAGTAAATAAAATAACCAGTTTTACCACCTTAAATGCTCTTGTAGGCAGACAGTAACTTGATAAGCAAGAATAATAAAGTTGGTTGGTCATCTTTCACTGAGCACAGTCCATTCAAAAGATCTGCAGCCAACCAGCTGCCTATTAAAGAGTCATCTTGGCAGTCTTCTAAACACTGATCACTGCAAGGCAAACATGCACTTATTTGCTAATTGCTTACTGGAGAAGGAAAAAAAGTTGTAAGACCAAATTGCTTTATTTTTAATATTTGATTTTTTATTTATTTTTTTTAGTAAAGGAAGTTGCATTGCTTGACAAATACAATCTGTAGGAAATATGTAGATAGAAGAATGCACATTATTTGCCTCTACCTACAGGTATTTGCAGAATGTAAGATTCTCCTGTGAATGAATTAACATATATTTCCCCTTTGAAAAGGAAAACCGTTTGTCTTAATTTTATTTTCTCTCTAATAAAAAATGCAGATTGCCTTTAGTCATCCTGTTGCTCCCTGACAGTTGAATTCACAATTGGCAACCATGTCAGCTTTGGCTTTTTCATGGATTGCTTTCTGGCTGATGTTTACATACAGTGAAGTATGCCAGTCAGGATGTTTGTTTCAGCTTGGAACAGAATAATTAATCTGGAGACAAGTGATTGGCTGCTTATACAACAAATGGCATGTGTAGGACTAACTAGCTGAATTTCACTCTTTGATGAATAGGGAATTCACTTTGATGGTCTGAACTATATGTTTCAGCTTTCATGAGTGATAGTGACTGTACAGAGGAGTAGTCAGCATTATGTTTCTAACAGAAACTCTTCATTTTTATATGCTCCTAAAAGACTTTTCTTTCCTATAGATCTCCCTTTCACTGGAAGCTCACCATGTTGCTGTATCTATGTTCCAATAAGTAGAGCAGTGTTCCAGTTTGTTTGTTTGTTGTTGTTTTGTTTTAGTTTTATTTTATTCCGTGTCTTGTGTGCTGCAACACAAACTTTTCCTGGATACATCTGGTATATTTAACAGACAATTTCTGTTTTCCTGCCACAACTTGTTGAGACTACTCACATCCAAGATTCTTTCACAGAGATTTACTTGTGCAGTTCTTACAGCTTTATTAAAGGACATATGGTATATTCATGCTACAGGTGTTGTAAACATTCCTGAAAACCTTCACTGGCTTCTTTAGCAATCCCAAAACTATGAAGTTCCAGGAAGCTATGAACCATAATTGATTCTCCAGCCTCCTAAGCACAACAAATCTGCCTTTGGTTAGAATTTGCTAAGGCATCCAGAATATTTCTATGAATGATCTTTCTCTCTCCGTAAAGCTAAAGTAGTATTTATTCAATTACATATAGGAGCTGACAAGGGAAATGTAAACTAAATATCTAGGATTCTTTCTGTATTTAGCTTGTCTCTAGGTATTATAATCAGTGGGGGGAAATAATTTGATCCTAAACTAAATGCCTATATGTGGATCTTTGCTTTGTTAACTTTAAGACCATGAAAAACTGGCTAAGATATTTTTTTTCTTTTGTAGATAGTTGTGCTAGTTTGAAGCTAGCTGGAATGTTTTGGTGAGAAGGACTAGATCATAGACTGTGAAATAAAAACAAGAGTGATGTCTACTTTGCTCATAGCCTTGCTGAGTTTTGTAAAAAGGAAAGCAAAACATAGATAAAACTCTCGGCATCACTCTCGCTTGGGCTGCTGGCTGAGCTGCATCTCTCTAACCTCACCCTCCATTTTTGGGACTAATCCAATTTGCTTCCTAACCCCCTGGCCAAACCTCCATTCTTCCATGGGACTGAGGTAAGGTTGAGAGGGGTAGGGGGAAGGTGAAGAGGCAATTGAGAGCTCCTCCTGGGGACTCGGGTTTCTGGGAGGGCTGTTGTGTTTCTGTATTACCTTTTACCTTGTATATTTCTGTCTATAACTGTATATACTGTAAATATCTGCTTGTGCCAGCTGTAAATATATGCTTCATTCATATTTCCAGAGCCGTCTGAGTCTAGTCTGGGTGATTCCTAAAGTGTGGGGGGGCAGGGAACACCCAAACCATCACAATAGTGGAAGTTAGGTCAGATGTGTGCCAGTCCTACTTTTTCTCTTTACCAAGTCTCCAGAAAAAAAAAAAAAAAGTCATACTTTTTTGTTTTGTTTTGTTTAATTTATTTGTTTGTTTTCAATCTTTTGGTTCCAAACATCTGCAGAACACCGGGAGAAAGCAGATATTCCTTGAGTTCTATGAGTTCTATGCCCTAAGATGTTCTGTATTGTTGTCCTTTAGCATCTCAAATATAAAGCAAAAAATGACAGTTTGGCCCACACCAACATTACAGAGTTAAAAAAATTGATAGTATCTAGAGATCTTCATATACAGTGCTTATAGTTTAGGTCTGTATGGACTAAACTCTGTGTCAGTGGATTTTGCTGTATGCATAGCACTGACTCTTTACCTCTATTTTACTCTCCTGAACATCTCATACATCTTTTTCAATGTCATGATAATTTTTTCACCTGTTTTCTAGAACATGGCAGTTGTATTAAGGTTTGTCATTTTTTCTATATGAACAATGGAGATAAAGCAGCACTTATTTTATATTTTACACTGAAGATTTAATCATTTAATATAGAAAATTATTGAATATAATATTTGATCAATCATTTATTTCTCAGGTTTTTTGTCCACATCTAATACTGACCTAGAGTAAGAAATTTTACGTATGTGCTCTATCTGATATGAATGACAAGAATCTTTTTCCTCTCTCTGTTGGTGACAGGTGTTCTGTGAACAATTAGTAGCTGATAGAGTTGGGTTCTGCTGTTTACAGAATCACAGAATCACAGAATTAACCAGGTGCTTCATCCCATCTCCTTTTAAACACCTCCAGGGACAGCAACTCCACCACCTCCCTGGGCAGCCCATTCCAATGGCAAATCACTCTTTCTGTGAAGAACTTCTACCTTATGTCCAGCCTAAACCCTCCCTGATATAGCTTGTGACTACATCCTCCTGATCTGTCACTGATTGCCTGGGAGAAGAGACTGACCCCTACCTGACTACAACCTCCCTTCAGGTAGCTGTAGAGAGTAATAAGATCTCTCCTGAGCCTCCTCTTCTCCAGGCTGAACAGCCCCAGCTCCCTCTGCCACTCCTCATAGGGCTGTGCTCCAGCTCTCTCACCAGCCTTGTTGCCCTTCTCTGGACACATTCGAGCACTTCAACATCTTTCACAAATTTCTGGTTTTCTGGCTTGCTTTGGTGCTTGCAAGCAAACATGAACTCCCGATGGATCTTAGTTTTAGCATTTAAAATACTATGACTTGCATTTTTTTAATCTGATCTTTAAACTCTAGCAAGTAGTGAACACTAGCTATTGCTCAGAGACTATTTCAGTGCATAGTTTAAGTCAGTTGTGATCAGTTTCTGACAAAGTGTGTTGTCAGGACATGTGATACGTTTTTGCTTTTATCTTCTGTGTAGCATTTCATAGTGTTGTGGAGGCAGGGAATTAATGTGGCTGAGTCAGGAGTATATAGAAAATAGAGTTATTTTATTTTCTCAAAAACCCGCCCCCAAAACTATATATAGAAATGAATTTAGATGTAATTAGCAGATTCAGTTAGGTTGAGAAGATCTACAAGGATACCAGAGGTAGACTTGACTATTTTGGAAGTCAGAAGTTGGAAAAGGCTAAGCTATTAAAATATAGCATCCCCCACTATTAATCAGGCTGAGCCACTAATGTTTACTCACGGGTGAGTCAGGCTGGCTGAAAGGAAGGGCGATTCAGCTGCTTGTCCCCTCGCTCTCTTTCAGAAGCCGACCAAGGATCATTAAGGACTATTGAGCCTGCATAAAGGGTGCTAATGGTGGAAGCCACCCAAAGCAGAGATGCCTGTCCCTCAGGAGCTTGTCTTTCGGAGTGCCAGGGGACTCTTTCTTGCAGAATCTATACAGACCTGGGGGACGACTCTAAGGTGGGAACCTCAAGGTGGGAAGTCCCCCAATATTTATACCCTCCCTAGGCAAAGAGCAGAGCTACCACTTCCTAGGTGCGAAGACCACAGCCAATCCCCAGCCCGATTCCAGCGCACGCATCTGCATGGGGCACCCCTCATGCTGGAAGGGCCCCTTGCTTCCTCCCTCTTCACACCTGCAGAGGGCCGGGGGTGGGGGGGGGGAGAGTTATTTTTGCACCTTTCCCTCTCCCATTCAAACCAGAGTTTTGGGTTGTACAGGACTCCAGGACACATAGTAGCAGGTGATTTTATAAAGCAGTAGTGAGGCTTTTGGCTGACTGCTTCAATGAGCTGCTTGGTTATTTAAATGAATCTTCTTAAGGATTTTCAGATATTTTCCACAAGGAAAGAAAATGTCTCCTAGTGCTTCAAATACTTTTGCTGTTCTATTGGGTTTGGTTTTCTTTTGTGCCTCTCTTCATTTTTTTTTCATTATTCACTAACATACTGTTGGTGTAATTCTTTTTTAGGGTATTCAAAAGTACCAGAATGCCACATAAACATAATATCTTCAATATCCTTCAATCTCTTTTTCAAATATTTCTCCTCTTTTTTTTTAATTTTATTTTATCTTATTTTATTTTATTCCTTTCCAAAATTGCTTTCAATTGACTTAGCTTTTCTTTTTTCTCTGAAAGTCTTGCCTCAAGCCTTCTACTCATATCAGTCAGTGCAGACACATAAATAGAAATAGACAGGCAATGGCATGATACAGACTTCAATCTCTCATAAACAACAGAGGAAATATTAATGGCTATAACTCCATGATTTTGTGACTTTGTGTATGTACTACAGCTTAATTAACTTCTGTTACCACTCCTTCCACTTTAACAAAACATAGCCTATATCACTCAATTACACACAGCCTCAGAACATCTGAGGCTGGAAGGTGCCTCTGGAGATCAACTAGCCTAGAACTCCAGTTCAGAGAAGAGTCAGCTTCAGCTCAGGGTGTTACTCAGTTTGACTCTGAGTAAGTCAAGGATGGACACTCAACAATGTCTCTGGACAGCCTTTTCCAGCATCTGACCCTCCTAATAATAACTTCTTTTTTCCTCATTTGGAACAATTTCCTGTATTTTGGTTTGTATCTGTTGTCTCCTATCTTATTCATTAAAATTCTGGAAAGAGACACTTTCTTTATGCCCCTCCATCAGGTATTTCTACACAGGGACAAGATCCCCCTAAGCTTTCTCTTCTCTAGCTCTCTCAAATTCTCCTCATATGAAAGATGCTTCAATGTTTTAATCACTTGCAGGCTCTTCAGAGGCCTCAGATTCTTGAAGGGAAATTTTAACAGCAAAGAGCTGCTGAGTACTTTGGCCTTCTCTACATTGTATGTTACCAGCTTCTTTGTCCTATTTGGTAGCAGGACCACATTTTCCCTAGTCTTCATTTTACTGCTAATATGCTTTTCAGAAAGGTTCCTCAACAGGCCAAAATTTGCTGTCCTAAAATCAAATACTGTGAACCTGCTTTCTGCATTGTTCCTTCCTCTCAGAATCCTAATCTCAGAATCACTGCAGCCCCTGTCCTGGTAGGGCATAAATCCTGTCAAACTGTTTAACCCTTGCTCTCCTCCTCCTGTTGGGGGTAGAATGGATGAGCAAATGGTGGAAGGTTTGGATCCAGCAAATCCCTGAGGGCTAGGAGCTGAGCACCACCAGGTCTTATGCTGCCCCTCAACATGTCTGCATGGTCACATGAGGCACAAAACTTTGCATTTGTTGGCCAAAGCAATGATGCTAGTGCCTATTGGCCAGTTTCCTTTTCAAAACCATGTATTTAATGAGGGGTGATTTAGAAACTCTGCCTTTCCTGTGCTGCCTCTCCACTGGGAGCAGCACCCCATTCATGTCTTGTTTAACTGGGAATCATGGCAGCCACGTGTTTGCAGCTTGCACCAGTAGCTTAGCAGCAACCCAGCTTTCTCTCCTTTGCTCTGCCTGGAATATCTTGTATTTTTGCTCTAGGGATCAATGTGTCATGAGTACATACACTAGAGGTAATGCTAAGACTCCACAAGCATAGTTAGAATTTTCCTGGGTTTTTTTGTCCCTATTTTCTAAGTTCTGATTGTTTAAAATGTTTAATTCCATGTTTATAAATACCCTTTGTACAACTACTTCCTGTGACCAAAAATCCAAAGAATCTTCCCAATTTTAAAAAATATTATTAATAAAAATAATATTCATAGCAAGATTAATATTAATAATTCATAACAGATTAATAATTTCTACAACAGCCCCTCACCTTCATATTCCTGGTCAGTTTTTCCTTCCTTATAAGTATCAAGTCCAGCAGAGTACTTGATCATCTTAACTCATCGATTCTCTGTACCAAAAAGTTATCATCAATGAATTTCAGAAACCTCCTGGATCGTCTGCACTCTTCTGTGCTGTTCCTCCACAAGATATTAAAGAGGTTGAAGTCTAGACATGCAGGGTCTGTTAATGTGAGGTTTATTCCCATTTTATGGATAGGTATTTTCCTTTTTCCTTCCTGATCAGGAGATCTGGAACAGACATCCAGCATGACTTTGCCAACATTGGTTTGCTGCCTAATCCTAATGCATAAATTTTCAGCTGCCTTATTATCTGTCCCAAAGCAGAACCTCCACTGCTCTTGCATAAAAGGTAATTACCTCTCTTCACCTTCCTGGACAATATATCTATCTACAACAGTTTTCCAACTGCATGAGCTGGTGATACCACCAGACTTCTGTGGTCCCAATGAGACTGTATAACAGCAACATCACGGACAGCTCTACACATATAATGGCATTGTCGTGGAGGGGTTTCTCTTATTCCTCCTCTGTTAGGGGGAGGTGAGAAATTAATTTGAGGTGGTATTTAATTTTTTATAAAATTATTTATTAAAAATAATATTTACAAATTTGTACCACCCCCAACCACTATGTAATCAAGTTCAATGTGCAAAGTTATGAAAACAGCTTGGGATATATTTACAGGGATTGGATTATTAAATGGAAATATCAAATTATCAACAACTATAGACAGAGAGAAAGATTCCCTTAGGCTTAATGCCTCTTAACAACTATACTGTTTGCCCAGCAAGGGCTGAAACTGTGTCTGCTCTTAAGACAGAGGTAATTTATTTTACAAAGGAATTAAAGCTTGCTTAAATGTGTTGCTCTTAATTATTAATCACCCTCCCGGGATTGTGCCACAGCATGTGCCCAGTATTCAGGTCTTGGTGAAGCTGGAATCTGTCCCGGCTTGCAGGAGAATGATAAGTGTTCCCAGTCTCTGGGGTAAACAGGATTTCTCTAACCCTCTCTCCTGGAGTGAAGTGGCCTCTGTCTTGGTGCTGCTGCTGCTTCTGGATGCTGTGCGTGTCCAGGGATGATCAGCTGGCAGGATTTCCAGGTGCAGGAGGAGGATTTGTCCCTGTAGCTTCTGACACGGTCTCACAGCTAGCAGGCTGTGTTTGTAGGTTTGCAGACAGTCTGAAAGGGTCTGCTGGGCCTAGATTTTTCCAGGCTTACAGGACATCTGGCAAGCAGTGTGTCAGGCTGCAGGGAGACTTGAGCTCCATAGATAAATGTAAGGCAGCAAGCCAGTGTATACGGCTGCTCTTGGGCTTAAGCAGGGGGCTCTCGGCTCCCCATATGTATGAAATGCAGGCGTGCATGCACTCTGCTTCTCAAAGGGTTCGCAGATAGCTTAACTGCACCTTGAGATCAGTGCCAGAGGTCTGTGCCTCAGTAATGTTTGCAAGAGAGTAACTAAGGGCCTGACTTTGTGTCTAGGCCATGCAAGTAGGTCTGTGTTGCTATGTGGATCAAAGAGCTGAGCTTGAACACTCTGAACGCCCTGAATGCTCTGAACGCTCTGAACTGTCTGAACACGTGGTGCTCCTTTGCACCTCTCTTTATAGACTCTGAGACGAGATTCATGGCTCATTTGGCCATCTAAGGTGACCAATCAGGCTGGCAGTAAGCCAAACCTTACCTTAATAGGCAGTAGCTGTTTGCCTGGACCCTCCCAATTAGGGGATCACCTGGGCAGACCCCAGGGGTACACGGATTGTGTGTGTGTGTGTGTGTTACACAACCTGTTTACTGCCGTAGGTCCCTGGTAGAAAAACATGTCCAGGCATGTAGAGGCATAGAGAAGACTCAGTTTTGGGGCTGCTGCCCCTCCACCACAGGCATAACCATTTGTTGTTTTTTTTTTTCACCCTGTGAATATGTAATAATCTTGTTCAGTTCTGTTATAATTTGACATGTATTCAAATCAATTATCTTCTTTCTCTCCTATGCTTATCTCTCTCCTCTGGAAAAGGCATTGGCTTTTGTGTCATCCAGATGTCTATTCTTATATAATAGTCTGTGATATTGACTAAGTTTATTAGCATCCTATAGGTTATTCTCCATGAAATGTCCAAAAGGGACAACACTATAGCAAAGTAGATTTATCCTGCATGCTATTATTTCATCTTTCATTGCTTCACTAGGTTTCTTAGTGACTTGATAGAAAATGACTCATATTTTATAATACCAGTGATAAAATATGCCAGTTTTCCATAATATTCAACAATATTACTTCATTGTTATTACTGCATTTCATTTTATTACAACCATTTGCAATGCTATCAGCCTGTAGTGCTTCATCTGATCTTAGGTAGTTAAATGGGATGCCTAAATTATTGTCTTAGCTGTCTAAACTAGTTTACTCGATGTTGTTATTTTAGTGTAACATACTGCAATAATAAATTCTGGTAAGTGAGTAATGCTGATCTGAGGTACTCTGAATTGTTCTCTGGGGAAACATGTCCCTTCAGCAAAAAAATATACACAGCCTAGAGATCTTACAATAGCAAGTATGATATCAATCTGTGTCATGGTGTCTAGGAGAATGTGTTAGTCTGACAGAGCTGATCAGTAAAAACAAACCTGTTACCTTTGCATGCACACTATACTGGCCAGATCTCAAACCCACCAAAAAATCAAATTTAAAATTTCTGTATGCTCCATTGGTGACTTTTCTTGCAGTTTCTACAAGTTGCACATTTCATTACAAACATATTCCAAACACCACAAAAATTAGTCTGCTTGTCCTTTGCTGAAATGGCATCCTTTAAGACATCACTGAAGAAAGTCCCATAAGGACTTCAAAGCTTCATCACATTATTTTTTTCTGAGTGCTTGCTTGAAAGAACCATATCTCTGATGCTTAAAATACAGATTCTATTTCAGATATTTAGAAAGACAACTTATTGTGCATTCTTTTATTCCCTGTGAAGACATAACTAGGTATTAATCCTGAAATTTCTTCTTTTGGGGATTTGAAGAAGTTACATATCCAACATCACCTAAGCATTTGAAAATTCAATCCAATATCTTCTGGTGTGAAAATCACATATTAGATAAATGGTGCTATAAATTGTATGGGAATTAAGGCATGTATCTTGTGGACTGTGGTATTTGATTTTAAGTGAATTAGAAAAGAAATGTTGATTCTAACTGAAACAGACATGATAATCTACTGCCATGAATTCTTTTGAAAATACTGGCTTTTGGCAGGTGTAGTGGCTGACTGCCTATTGAATTTGGCCTTAGGATATCCATCTTAGGCAGGGAGCTTGAAATGAAACCAGACATCAGGTTTGCATTCAATAAACAGGGAAGGCAAGACAGGTCACTCTTTGGTTCCAGACAGCATAATTGCATCCCACAGGACAGCAAAAATTCTGGTTATTCCCTTCTCCCCATAAGGAATCTGGAGGCTACGCTTCTTTTATTAGCTCTTGTTTTACTTTTTCTAGTACTTTGCCAAGGTTCTTTGTTGTCTCATTGTATACACTCATGTAAATAGAAAGAGATGGATAGCAGTAGAGCACAGACTCTGGTTCACTCTAAATATGGAAAATATATTCCATCAAAGTCTGTTCAATGCCCAAGGCAACAAAGTGGTTTGACCTTCCTTTTTCTTTTCTCACTTCACCATTCATTTTTCTAGTGTAGTGGGTCACTGCTTAACTATCATGCTTTGCTGGAGGACAGGACACAGAAAAGCTAGACTTGTTTCTTCAGCATTCTTATGAATGCTCCACACTTCCTCACCTACCAGCCAAATCACAGTATCACAGTATCACAGTATCACCAAGGTTGGAAGAGACCTCACAGATCATCAAGTCCAACCCTTTACCACAGTGCCCAATCTTATAGTTGAAAGGCATCTTGCCATATTAACTGTTGTTAAGCCCCAGGCATAGTCTGAAATGCACTAAAGATGGTTTTACTAGTTCCTTTTATGTAATATCATGCCTTCATAGTCATGAACTAGAATTCATCAAGTACCTCACCCAGTCTTTTCTTGAACACCTCCAGGGACAGTGACTCTACCACCTCCCTGGGCATCCCATTCCAATGGCAAATCACTCTCTCCGTGAAGAACTTCCTTTTAACATCCAGCCTAGATGTCCCCTGGCACAACTTGAGACTGTGTCCCACTGTTCTGTTGCTGGTTGCCTGGCAGGAGTGACCAACGCCCACCAGGCTACAGCCTCCCTTCAGGTACTTGCAGACAGCAATGAGGCCACCCCTGAGCCTCCTCTTTTCCAGGCTAAAGAATCCCAGCTCCTTCAGCCTCTCTTCATAGGGTTTGTGTTCCAGGCCTCTCACCAGCTTTATCGCTCTTCTCTGGACAAAACATGAAATGAAAGCAAAACATTCATTGATTCTACATGCTACAAATCCAACAGTGAGAACAGTAGTTGTCACAATATGTGTTACAAGAGATTTACCAAAATTACTGCCTTGAAAAATAAGAATTTGTGAAGAACAGGAGAGATTCTGTGCTTTCAACTGTCGCAACATTTTCACTCTCTTGTAGTTCTTTGGTGAAATTTCGTGGAGACTTTCAGGTTGCAACCAATAGAATAAGAAATATTCATACAGAATCTAAGTTGCAGATGTAGATAGTAATTTTCAAGACCTCCAACGTTTTTTTGAATTTTATTTTCTTTTATATTTATTTTACTGAATAGGAAGCTTGTGCTAATTTCTTCAGTTTATGCTTATTTCTTCTCTTAGCTGATGTGTCTTTTGTGCTAGGGTAATGGTGCAAATACTATTATATGTCTTACGATTATGTAGACAAAAGAAAGACAGAAAGAGCTGCCATGTAATTCACAACAGTTTATGAACTACATGTACTGTATCCTGTATTTTTCCCAGCCACTGCTGTGATAGCTAATGTCTCCCAATAGTGAGAGTGACACTTACTGATGGCACAGTTCTAAGTTAACTGTATTCCATTAGCAGATTTCTCTGTGAATCCCTAGGATGCATTGATTGATAACACAACCCCACATGGAATTTCAGAAAAAAAGCTGCACATCACATTAACTGTACTTCTCAGGAAGTTTTCCTGTAAAATTGATAGATAAAGAAAAAAGAAAAAAGAAATTGTTCAGTGAAATCTTGCTCTGTATCTCTCGTTCTAAAAACATCTAAGGACTCTGTGGGGTTTGTGCTTAAGCACTGTGTTTAATTTTGAATCTGACTAAGTGTTATACGTTTGTACCAGAGTTTTAGTGTCACATGAGAGATGCGACTACCTATTGGTGGGCAAAACAGCAAGTTATTTAGCTGGACTGTAATATTAGTGGTAGCAAATAACTTCCTTACATACGTGGCCCATTTAGTACTTATCAAGTTCATAACTTCTTTCAGTTCTATAAAGAGCCACTTGCCACATTTATATGCAGATGCAGCACAAATGTAAAAGGTGCATCACAAGAAACTGCAATAAACTGGGGCTTATTCTGTCTCTGCTTTCTGTGTTTCAGATGACACCTGCGTTAAACATTGATCTTTGCTCTTTCATTAACTGATCAACATTTTGAGCTCTGTTACTGAGGCACATTACATTTAATTAATGTAATAAAAGTGAAATCATAGCTCCAGTGAAGTTGATGTTAGGACTTCCCTTAAATCAGGTTATGAAAAATTTTACCCAGTAAGCAGCTGAGTGTTATTATCATGTAAAGGCAATTACTTGTTTAGGAAATGAAAAGTTGAAACACAGAGCTTATTTAACACTGAGCAACTCCATCTAGCTTTAACAGACCTACTCTGTTAATGCTAACAGAGTTTGATTGAAACATTTCCAGTCATAGAACTGGCTGCATTTGATTTTTATCACTTCAGTCAATTAATGGAACCTAAACTTAGTAGTACACAAAAACGGAGTAGGCAGACGCTGACAAGTTTGTGTTGTTTCCCTTTGTTTTATTTTTGTGGGGCTTTTTGTTGTTGCTGTTTGTTTTATTCTTTTACTAGAATCATGTTATCACTGAACCAATTTATCACTTATGTGTTGTTTTTGAGAAATGTAGTCATAAAAGTTCTAGGAACAATATCCTTTGTTGTTGGATATCATTAGTACTGCCGATTTTGGCTGTCTCATGCCTAACATTTATTACAAGCCAGAATGTATACTGAAATATTGTGATAAATAAGTAGAATACAATCAAGTTATTCTGTCAGCCTTTCAACTGTGTAACTAGATTGGGGCTCTGTTATCTGTGCATTCTATTATAATGACTCTTGGAGCAGCAAAGTGCAAACACCCATGAATTCTTAACTATAACATCTGTAGCAAACTGAAACACACACATAACTTTGCCTAATGTATGCATTAATCCAAGCTCCAGAGAAAGGCAAACCTTTAACTAATTGTCATCCCAGGCTTCTTACTATAGGGTAAATCTCTTCAAAATGTAACTCTTCCAATCACAGTGCAGTTTCACCAGGGATAAATATGGTCCACTGTCATTGTGATCACTTATTTGGCTAAGCCAGGTCAGAATTGGGTCTTAACAAGAGCATTGTTTTTGATAAATCCTCTGCACTGACCTTCTCCTGTGACATCCACTTAAAAAGCAAACAAACTGAAAAGACTACCTTTTCAACATAAATTATTTCGTAAGGAGGAGAAATAGTCAGGCTGAAAAATAATTTCAGTCATGATACTTTTTGCCTAAGGGGACTATTCACCTCTTATAACAATAGGGGGAGTTGTTGATTTCAGCATGTAGCTTCCACATTTCCATTTGCATTAATGAGAGCTTTATGCAAAGTCCCAGGAGTTTCAATGGGAGAATAGATCATTAGGAGTCTGATAACTCTATTTGCTACTATGTATGAACTTTCTCGAGCACCTGACTTTAAAACTGACTTTAAACCAAAGGTAGCTGCAACTTCTCAGGCTGAAAAACAATAATGTTTTTGGAGCTAGCATCATTCACATGAAAGTAAGTATTTTCTCCTGCAGGAAATCTCAGCAAAATAGTATTCAGTAGTCCTATACTTTACCACAACACTATGATCACCTGAAATAATGGGTCTTCCAGCTTGCAACACTGTGCTGATACCAAATTCATTACCAGTTTTAGATTTTGTTTCTGTTATAGCTGGCTGTATGCAATACCATATCAATCTTTTTCAGACTGCTTGTAGTTTTGCTACCTCTTTTTCCCCCCCTCCCCAGGAAATCAGAGTAGCTGGCATTATTTCTATTATTTAATTATATGCTGATTGTTTCTAATGTCAACTATTTTTTCCTTGCTTTTTTTTTTCTTAGTATCTGTTTCAAGCTAACCATAGTAGAGCTACCTAAGTCATCCTGTTTGCCCTTTTAGTAGAAAACTAACAGTGTTTTTAATCCTATAGGATTTCCTCAAGTCTCTTAAAAAAAAAAAAAAATGGGCTGCAGAGCTCTTTATCCAAGCTGACTCTGAACTTCACAAAGCTGAGACATCTGTCAGTACTGGTCAGTGTTATAGAATGTAGTACACAGTCACAGCAGTTCTCTTTATGTTTAAATTCTGGTCTGATTACACTCTGCTTTCAGAACATATCTGTTTAAAATGGAGTTATCTACTCTGTGGTTATATATCTCCATCCCAATATCATGCTTCCAAGTTTCTCAGGGCTTGCACACCTGTCCTTTTCTATATTCAGATGGAAATATGAAAAGAATGTGAAAAGCACATGTTGCTGCATCCTCTTGTTTTCCATCAGAGTTGTGTCAGTCACTGCCCATAAGGTAGCTGCCAAGAATGTCTCCATAAAAATAAGACGCTCTAGCATAAGATCTTAAGTACAATTTTTTGTTAATTTCTGGTATCTTAATTGAAAGATATGAAAGAGAGCTTAAACAGATGAACAGAGAGAGATGAAAAGTACACAGCCCCTGACACAGGGGAGATGATGAGCAAGGAAGAGGAAGAGTAAGACAGCTAAGCAAAAGTTCTCACCAAGAATAGCTGCAGATACAAACCATTCCAAAATTGTCAAAAACAAGAGTGCATTTATCACTCTTCACTGCCCATCAATAATAAATTAAATCAAATTTTATAGACTTTCTCATCCTTTGATCTGTACTTCCCATGGGAATTCATGGCTGTTAAGATGTGTTTATTTCTGCCTCAGGCAGATTAAATCTTTGGATTTGGGATGAGAAGTAGGGTCAGAAGATAAACAGGTTCCCATGACTCATAATGACATAGAGATTAAGATTTCTGACAGTAGCAGCAAATAGGAAAAGAGGTATTTGCTTAAGAATGATAGATTAAATTTGTAAATTGAGTCTCTGATGACAATGATCTTAGTGCATATTAAATGATTTGCAGAACTTTGACTTGTTCTCTTTGTATTCTCAACCAATCAGAATACATTAACTTTCAGATACTGCATCATTATGATACAACTATGCAGTAATTTGACAAATTAAATCCTTTACTCCTTCCAAAAGACCAGGATGAATTAAGATAAGTGTTTTAAACCTGTGGGTCAGAACTGTCAAGTGTCAGTTACAAAGTAGAATTATTTGTAGGCATTCTAAATTTGAGTAAGTTCTTATACAAAATTCCTTTTTTTAAAATTAAATGCTGAAATCACAGCACATTTATCTATCATCTAGAATCATAGAATCATAGAATTAACCAGGTTGGAAGAGACCTCCAAGATCATCCAGTCCAACCTAGCACACAGCCCTTGCCAATCAACTAGACCACGGCACTAAGTGCCTCACACAGGCTTTTCTTGAACACCTCCAGGGATGGTGACTCCACCACCTCCCTGGGCAGCCCATTCCAATGCCAATCACTCTCTCTGGCAACAACTTCCCTCTAACATCCAGCCTATACTTCTCCTGGCAGAACTTGAGACTGTGTCCTCTTGTTCTGTTGCTGGTTGCCTGGCAGAAGAGACCAACCCTCACCTGGCTACAACCTCCCTTCAGGTAGTTGTAGACAACAATGTGGTCGCCCCTGAGCCTCTTCTTCTCCAGGCTAAACAACCCCAGCTCCCTCAGCCTCTCCTCATAGGATTTGTGTTCCAGGCCCCTCACCAGCTTCGTCATCCTTCTCTGGACACATTCCAGCACCTCAACATCTCTCTTGAATTGAGGGGCCCAGAACTGGACTCAGTGCTCAAGGTGTGGCCTAACCAGTGTTGAGTAGAGGGGAAAAATAACCTCCCTCCTCCTACTGGCCACACTGTTCCTGATACAGGCCCGAATGCCATTGGCTCTCTTGGCCACCTGGGCACACTGCTGGCTCACCTTCAGCCCACTATCTACCAGTACCCTCAGGTCTAGGAACACATTTACTGCCATGTAGCACAGTACAGAGACAAGTTGAGTTAGTTTTGAGAATTAGTGATACAGGATGATGTGGGTAGAAGCATGATTTTGTCAGACCACAGTAAATGCCACCATAAAGCTCTTGTCATTTTATAGGGTGATCTTCGTGCATGTGACCTCACCTTTACAAGTCAATAAGCAGTGAAGGCTTTGAAAGACCAATAGAGACAAAAGACTCTTTGCCAAGACAAAGAAATCACCCCTACAGCATCCTCTTCCTCCTCAACTACCAAAATCTTACCATGTAAACACAACATACATGGAAAAAAGTGTGCAGGGCTAAGTGCAGAACTGCATTGAAGACCTTTGTGCTGACAGGGAATGCATCATGGGTGAGTGAAAAAGCAGAAGGGAAATTGGCAAAAACAAGGATGAGACACTACAAGAAAACAATGATAAAAAACTATGCTTGGAATACACAGCTGAGCTGTGGCTCCATCACAATACAGAGAATACTTTCCACCACAAAAGCACTAGGAAAGAATTAGACTAGAGCACTAGATGATTTAACAAAATGTGTTACAGCGTGGAGCCTGCTTGAAGGAATCTGTTTCTCTAGTAGTCATCTCAGTGGAAACTATGCAGGTCTATTTAAGCATGTGGAAAATATCTGGAGTTTGATACTGCCCTCCTTGAGCTGCTCTGTGAAAGACAAATATAATACTTAACAATTAAGTGAACATAGGAGCATGTCATCATAAGGATTGATAGTGCTATTCGCTAGGAAATCGGTGTGGAAGTAATCCGTGCACAGACAATATTTCTGCCAGGTTACAGAAACTGATGTTTTGATAGAGGGATGGTCTGGCAGCAGCTGGGAACTCATATGTAGCAAACAAGTGAGAAAAAGGAATCTTTGTTTTAAGAAGCTTCAAAGTTTCAATCTCCTGAAGAAGAATGAAGATTTGGGTAACAAGTCCAACTGCCTACAATTTCTGTTCCCATACTTTGAATACGTTCCATATCAGCGGTATAGTGTCTTTGAAATGCAACAGATATTCACCCTCTGTCTTACACAGAATATGTTATAGGAGGCAGAGTCCATAATGAAGGAGCATATAAAGTGTTTATCTTTACAGTTTTCAGTTTGTGTGGAGTTTTATGCCAATTTAGTTATTTTCAAAGCTATTTTTTTTCTCCTCGTCAAGACAGCCATTTAACTGGCTACCCACCGAGCTCTTCCAATTAACACACACCCATCGCATTATTTGTCTTCTTAATTCTTGTGCCATGAAGGCCCAGTCATTAGAGTCCAGGCTTTGCTTCTCTGTGATGAAAATTAAAGGCTTTCACCTCTCAAAAACAGTCTATACTCACTTTTTAGTTAACTTAAGCAACTGATGAATAGCCACACATTTAAGAAATAAGTTTTTTAAAGGGATCTTACCTGACTTCATCTCATATTTTTTACCTTTGCAGTAGGTGTAGCATGATGGTTTGGGTGTTATCTGCCCCCCCCTCCCCCCCCCCCCACTTTAGAAATCACCCAGACTAGACTTAGCCAGCTCTGGAAATATGAATGAAGCTTATACTTACAGCTAGCACAATATACAAGCAGATATTTACAGTATATACAGTTATATACAGAAATATACAAGGTAAAAGGTAATACAGAAACACAACAGCCCTCCCAGAAACCTGACTCCTCAGGAGGGGTTCTCAACCACCCCTTCACCTTTCCCCTACCCCTCTCAACCTTACCCCAGTCCCAAGGAAGAATGGAGGCTCGGCCAGGGGGGTTAGGAAGCAAAGTGGATTAGAAAAGAAACGGAGGGTGAGGTTAGAAATGTAGCTCAGCCAGGTCCCCAGCAGAAGCAAGACTCCCTTATCTATGTTTTGCTTTTATTCTTATACATTTCAGCAAGCCTGTGAGTGAAGTAGACATCACCATTGTTTTCTTTTCACAGCCTGTAATCTAGTTCTTCTCACCAAAACATTCTAGCTAGCTTCAAACTCACACAGGTAGTCTTTAGTTCTGTGTCAGAAACTGGAAAGCAGTTAGTTATGAAGTACCAGCTGAGTCATTCCTATGAAATGCAACTTTTATCTTCTTTAAACAGAGTATCCAGGAGAGTGAATAGTTCCTAGAACCACAAAATATGTTCACTACATACCAGTACATCACCAGTTTGACCTGAAATCCACAGACTTGCACAGCAGTGAAGAGAACACATTCAGTCCATTCAATCTCACCTGTTCGCTCTCCTTGGCAATTTAGAGGCTGCACTGAAAACATACTAGGCTGAAGAGGTGAATTTTCAAATGCTATAGGGGATTATAAAAGACTATTATTATCTATGTCGCTAGAAGCAAAAGTGCATCCCTTGTGCAGCAACACCTACACAATATGTTCATAATTTTCATGACAATACTGGCATCCTCTATGTCTGCAAGACAACACACCCTCCTTCCCACCTCCTAATCTCCTTCATCTGAAAGAGAAATGTATTTTTAGCTGCCTCGATGGGGTCTAAGGCATTGATTTATGAAAATAAGGTGGAAGAATTCATGAATTTTTTCTGACCTCCATCTCTCATTCCTTAGACTTTTCTATTTTAAGATGTATAAAATGAATTGTCCTAATGTGGCACATTATCACCTTGCTACTCTGTATTTCATATTGCTCTAACATGAACACATACATTCCCATACACCAACATCAGCCGAATGCTACTTTTCATTGAGTTTAAAACATTTTCTATTACATATTATTTTACTCTGATTGTGATATATAGGTTTTTGAATCCTGAGCCTCCTTACAAATTATCTTGAAAGATGAGAATAACTGCCCAAAAATACTCTATGAATAAGGAAAAACAAGCAGCTGAAAAAGTAGCAGTTTGATACAGAGTTCTTTTTAATATAAACTATTGAAGCTAAACCAATATCTCATTTTGCTCAGTTCTTGATTTTACAGTTAGAGTCCTGCACTTCACATTCCAGTGACCTCAATTGCTTGTGCTAATTAATTCTTTGGCAGTGTTACTTATGCTTTATATAAACATCTTTGATAGTATAAGTAGTTCTCCATCAGAAATATTGTTAAGTATTTTAAGATTCATGTGAAAATAAAACTAGAAATAAGACTCAGATTATGAGACCTTTGCAACTGGTCTGTCAAAAACCAGACCTCTTCACCCCAATGCAGCAGAAATTAAGGGCATCTTCAAAGACAATAAATTCTTACTTTGGCTCATATTTGAAAGGGAAATGACAATGTTTCTAAATAATTTTTTTCCAAGATGGAAGCGATGTTTTCCTGATTAATCTTCTCTTGATGTTCATTTGTTTGTTTGCTTGTTTCTCTCCAGTCAGAACTTTTAATTAATCGATACAACTTTATGCTTATTCTCTTTGAGTGAAATCTGCCCATTTGCAAAGAGCCATCAAAAAGGTACCTTATTCCTACTTAAACATCTGCTTCTGCTTGAGGTAGATGTCGTCTGGTGTCAAACTTTAAAGGGTTTAAATATTTTGTGATCTTGGTACTGCATTTACCCTGACTCCATGTTGAATTTCAGCCTGTGGGGCTGTGATGAAGGAAGCATTTTGGATACAGTGAGTGATGCCTTGAATGTAGGGGGAGTGTTTCACTATTTCATTTGCCATAGCTATTTCCTGAGTATTTTCTGTTTCAATTCAATATCAATAGAGTAGTTAAGACTAACCTCTCAGAAGACGTTTGGAACAAAGAGTCACCTTTGAGGCAACCAGGGGATGAAAACAATTTAAGTGAACTGGCCAGCAGGTAAGAACAATGTTGGCTCAGACAAATGTAGAAAGTCAGGTGAAAGGGCCATTAATAATAAAGAGACGTCCAGAACAAATGTCCTGACTTCACAGCTGAGACAACTTGTGTGAATAATAATATTACTGCTGAACTCTGCAGAAAATATAAAGTTGCCCTTGACTTTGTTCTTCTTAACTAAGGGAAAAAAAAATTGAAACAAACTAACTAAACTCACAACATCTTGCAATAAAACTTTTTTTACTCTCCTAATATATAGTTTCTAAGGCATATGTGCCAGGTAAAGGAACATACATTAAAAAGTAACACCAAAACCAGAACATCAAACTCAGCAAAACTAAATTAAATCAAGGACACTGACATTATAGTAATTTTTTATTTGTTATTATTATTTATAAAGGGTATTTGCACCAAGGAAGCATCATCTTTCTTTAAAATCTAATGTAGTTAACATACTAAGACACATTGCAAGAAAGTTTTCTTTCCATTTTCTTCTAGCTGTTGATTCCAGTACATTTCTTTTTTTTTTTTATAACTTCTCTGTGGCTACACCTCTCGTACTATTTCTGTTCCTAAAAGTAGAAAACACTGGAAAATAGTGTTATAAATGTTAGGGTAATTATTATTATCTTAATATCAGGACATTTGAGCAGCACATCATTGAGAAGCTATGAAACTCAATGATGTGCTGCTCAAATAAAGGGTTTATGTCACAGAATTACAGAACTTCAGAGACTGGGAGGGACTTCCAGAGATCACAGAATGTCAGGGGCTGGAAGGGAACTCCAAAGCTCATCCAGTCCAACCCCCTTCCTCTTTTCATCTCTACCCTCTCCATCTCCCTACTTTCACCACCTCCCCTTTTCCACTCTCTGCCCCTTTCCCACCCCACACTGCATTTTTTTCCCCCCCCCCCTTTTATCCTCCCCTCCCCCCTCCAAACCCAGAGCACCTGGGTTCTGTTGGAGTCTCCTCCCACCCCAGGTGTGACCACTTTGCCCTCCCTGCTCACTCTCCTATATAATCTGCTGCAAGAGAGGCAGAAGCCCTAAGTTTGCCCAACTGGGCAGAGGGATCCTCATCCCATTGTCACTGGTGAGTGCTCATGGTGCATCACTGGGTGTATGGTGGAGGGATTCAAAAGGCTGGGGGGCCTGATGTGGCCCCCCAGCCAGGTAGGGTAGAGAACTGACAATTACTTTAACATCATCCACGGGTGCTGGCTGGGTGTCCTCACTTAGGCTGCTTCTGCTTTAACTGCTTCTTTTTGCTGAGCTGTGAAACTGTGAAAAGGAGAGGAGGAAACCTGCAAAGTGTTTTGAGAAGCACTGAATGAGCATGGAGGAAACGTCTGAGAATCCTTCACAAGGTAAGTAGAGTAAAACTCAACTCTTGATGACAGCTTAATGTCAGAGTGGTTAAAACACTGTCTCATTTTGTAACTGAGTTAAAACTAGCTTTGTTCAGTACAAGGTGAGATCCTGACTGTGCTAAGCCATGTCAGGGTAGTAGATGACTATGATGCAGTACAGGATTTTACTCTATTAAGCTGCTTGATAGGCAGAGGCTTTGAGAAATTGTGATCTCAACTCACATGTGTTTCTGCTTCAGACTCTTAAATTTCACATGGACTAAACAGTCTCACTTCACACCTTTATGGCTGCAAGCTGCCATTTAAATACAGTCACTAACTTGTACCTTAGTGGTTTTCTTTCCCTAACCCAGACTTCATGGAACAGTCTCATACACAAGTCTCAAATTGTGCCGGGGAAAGTATAGGCTGGATGTTAGGAGGAAGTTCTTCACAGAGAGAGTGATTTCCCATTGGAATGGGCTGCCCAGGGAGGTGGTGGAGTCACCGTCCCTGGAGGTGTTCAAGAAAAGCCTGGGTGAGGCACTCAGTGCCATGGTCTAGTTGACTGGCTAGGGCTGGGGGATAGGTTGGACTGGATGATCTTGGAGATCTCTTCCAACCTGCTTGATTCTATGATTCTATGATTATTAATGATTCAGTAAACCACATAAGTAAAAATAAAGATTATATGAATAATTTATTCACTATATTGGAAATTACTCAAAGATTATCTTGTATGTACCATGCTGGAGGAAAAAAAATTGCCAGCACCCCATTGGTTCAGAATATTTCATGCTGTGCAGATTTTCTGTTAAAATATGGCACAGTTTCTGTCTGTAGTATCAGGTCTGTGGTTATCTCTGTTATTAGAGTCTTTTCACATCTGCCTCCATCTTTACTTCTTGAGGGAAGGGGGGGGAAATAAAAAATGCAGATGAGTGATAGATCCAGACAATCAATTTTAAAAGGTAACTGCCAAATAGACTTGCAGAATTGACTTAGATGAAAAGTCTACTATGCTCAAGAAAAAGGGATGTCACAAGGGATTGCAAAATATTGAGTAGTGCAAGCCACTGGGACAATTATCAACTTCAGAACACTTCAGGCAAAGACTACACAGTTTGAATGCAAGTCATTGTATAGAGAAAAGACCTGTAATGGAAAAAGTGAAAACTACTGTAGGTGTATCAGCTCATTGAAATTATTAATGCTCAGCACAGCAGCTTGCCTGCAAATTCCATTGTTGGCTGCAGTATCAGGATCTCACCATTCTCATGTCACTGCAGCATTGTGTGAACTCTTTCATCTGCTTGTGTGTTACCAACACTGTTTCTGCATCACTTGTCCTTATATATTTCTACATAAGACAGGGAATTAGTCTGGAAAATCGTACATCTGAAACAATTGTCAGGGTTAGGGATTTAAGAGTGAGTGTAATGTTGCAACTAAAAGTACTGTTATTTAGGGATCAAAAGAAATGCATTTGCCTGACACTTTTTCAGGATTGCTGAATACAAGACCATAAGTAGCAAATTTCCCCTAATCCACGTGGAAGAGGTTTTTGCACTGCTACACTAATACCAGAAAAGATCTAATCCATCTCCTTTGACACCGAGTTCCCTATAAGTCACAAATGCACTTCTGTGATAAGGTGGCCTGCAACAGTGAATCACTGCTGAACACAATGCAGTAGTGGTGTGTTTTGGAATGATCAACAACAAATTTGATTTAGATAATTTTATAATTTCAGCATGAAAGAAAATACTTTTTTTCTCCTGTTCTTGGACACAAGTAAGCTCACATAAACTTTAAATGTAAGACCTGATGATTAAAGTTTGATAATTTGCAGTGAGAAGCAGAAACTGAACCTGCCTACAGTATACCTCATTTGCACAGGGATGCTGTTTTTGTTTTAACATAACAAACATATCAGAAGCAATTGGACTCTGAGTTACAGCTGAACTCTGCAGCCCTCCCCTTTCCAAAGCCTAAGATTAAATAAAATTTGATAAATCTTCCAACCCAGTTGATTCTATGATTCTGTGATAAATGTTTTAAGTCTCTACAGAGACATTGCACCCTTACCTGCAATGAGAACTCTGCTACCCATGGAAACCTGAATTCTTCCTTCAAAACCTTGTGTTTTCAAATGAAATATGTGTGTGCTAGTTTGAAGCAAGCTGGAATGTTTTGGTAAAAGAACTAGATAATGGGCAGTGACATGAAAAACAATTGTGTCTCTTCGCTCACAGTCACGCTGAGAACTCTGGGAAGAAGTAAACATTCTCCATTTTGTCATTCATTCTGCCTTTGCCTTCAGACCTAGTCACATCTCATTAACCTTGCTCCCACTAACCCTGCTCCCTAACCTCTTGGCTGCACCTCTCTTCTTCCTGAAAACTGGGGTAAGGTTGAGAGGGCCGGGGGAGGTGTTGGGGTGGTTTGAGAGCCCCTCCTGGGGACTCAGGTTTCTGGGAGGGGAGTTGTGTTTCTGTATTGTTTATCCTTTGTATATTTCTGTATATAACTGTATATACTGTAAATAGCTGCTTGTATATTTGCTGCTGTAAAATAAATAGCTTCATTTATATTCCCAGAGGCTGTCTGAGTTAGCTGGGGCAATTCCAAAAGTGTGGGGGGATGGGTTAAGAGCCCAAACCATCACAATGTGAATGATGTAAATTACCATTTCCCCCTCTCCTGAACATTACAGGAGGGATAAAAGTCCTTTTGGAATGCAATTAGAATGTTAGGTCGTCAAGAGGTGATTCAATCCATCCTCCTTTGACTATTATGGCAGTCGAATCTGAATACACACAGAAAGTTAGTAATTTTACATACAGTTAAATAGGAGCTTAATCCAGATGGAGCTGTCTTCCTTGTGAGAGTAATTCTCAAATATCAGTGAAAAATCCTGGAAAGATACACCAGGAGACACTTCAGCAAGCCATTATGCCTCTTGTCTTGTTCTAAGACAGGATTCAAAGCACTTAACTGCCAGTGGGTGTTTATTCAACCTCCTTATAACGGAATATTATTTCACAACCTTTTCCTTATTGCCATGAAGGTGATTTGATATTTCATTATCATACTGCACTATCACCCTGTTAAGAGCAGCTTTGAAAGGACAGAAGATTGAAACAGAAAAATTACCTAGAAGGTCCCAGTATCCTCTATCTGCTGGTGTCAGAAAGAGGGACCTAAGGAAGATCAAGCAAACAAAGGTGCTTCCCAAGGAATATTCCCCTGTTTCCAACAATTTCACTCTCAGTATTATCTTGAGCCAGAATTGCTACCTTTACATTTAGCTGTTACTGACTTTTTCCTGCATGATTATTTCCCGTGCCTTCTCCAACTTATATGGACTTCTAGCACTTACACCTGCCAGAGCTGAAGATTTAACTAAACCATTTTACACAAAGATAAATTGAAATTACATAGGAGTTTGTAGCTGAGTGCAGGTGAGATCTCCAGACTTCTGAAGAGTATTCACAAGAAGTAGGCTTTTTTTCCTGTCTTTAATAGAACACAAACCAACATTTTCACCTTTTCAGTTACCTTACAGATAAACAATACCAATGACAAGCATTAAAATTGCTCTACGTTTTTGATTCTGTAATTAAGGCACCAAATACTAAAATAGCTGACAATATTATTAAAAGACAACATGTTATCTCCTTAAGAAAGGGAGAAGAAATATTTTGTTTTAGATATCAAGTATTGTAGATAAGGCCATATTATTTAATTTAGTGGATTGGACTCAATATATTATACCATCACATTAATTTTATATGTTTGCATTCTATATCAATGCTTTCGTAAATTATGCAAACCTCCCAGATGATCTGAAAGAAAAGGAAGTTTTAATATAACCCACCTGCATTTGCACAACATCTATCACTGATACCATGCCAACAACACTCGAAGACTCTTGTCGTTTCATCAATGATGACCCATATATAAGAATATATCAATGAATTATATCAATGCTTATCATTCATTTTTCAGAGTAGCTTAAAAAATGCACTAGCATACCTAATCAATGGTCTTGAGGAATAATTCCTGAGTTTTCATTAACCAAGAAGGCCAAAACAAGCCAATGTTTATTAAAGATATTCAGAAAATTAGATACAGTTTTGAAGAACTGAAATGGTAAGAAATGTACTGGGACATTCATTATGATTCAAGAAATCAAGAATTTCTCTCTTTGGATGCAGATAGATCCCACTTGAGTGCATGAAATTCAATAATGAAAAATCTATTCTATTATTGAAAAAAATGAGGGATTTATTCATGAAAGCTCTCATTGCATTAATGAGAGCCGGCCTTGAATTGATTGCAAAATAGATCCACAAACTGCATACAGCAGCACAGGAGAATTATATTTGTGTCTGTAAAGATTAGGTAGATAGATATTTGCAAGGGACTATAAGACCCTCATAGAAAATAAAAAATATTTATACAAATAAGTAAAAGTGGGAGTCTAATGCACTCAAGATATGGGATGTGGGCTAGAGAAGAAAATCAGGGAGAAAATATTAGTTTAATTACAGTATGACTAATTTATTTGATGCTGCTAGTCTTTTCCATTTTAATTACATGTGGAAAATAATCTCTAATTCAAAGATAGACTGGATAACATGCAAGCTTTTATGCTGCACAAAAGCTGAGCAATTATGTTCAATAATAAAATATTAAAAATTAAAGGCATTAAGAAAAATATATATGTGTGAAAGTCCTTAATCATTGTATTGAAACTAAATAGACATCCCTCAACATATTTCAACAGCTACCCTAGATTGTTATTATTTTTGTACATATTCCATCAGTTGTTTTTATGATACCACTAATATTTTGAATATTTTGTTCCAATTACATGCTCTATTATACATATATATTTGTTCCCTTAAAATATAGTTGGGACAAAATCAAATATAAAAGATGTGAATTAAAATAGGCTTTGATTTAGTCTTAATTCTGAAGTATATCAGGCATCAAAAAACAGTGAAATTTACGTAGTGAGGTGGTTTAGTACAGTGAAATTTGCATAGGAACATATTTTGGTGTATTTAAAATAATTCTAGGAACCAGACTGAATTAAAAAAAAAAACTCATTAGTAAACTATTCTCCTTCAAAATTTGTCATCTTCAAAGGGATGCAATTGTGTAAAAAAAAAATCCCAACTGAACAAAAAATCAAATCAGAACAAAACAAACTCAAAACAAACAAACAAAAAAACCCCAAACAAACAAAAAAGCCTGCCATTCATTATATGTCTCTTATGACTGTTTCAGATCAACTTCCACTCATAGTATCTTTCCCAAGCATAAACAGTCTTTACTCATTAGCTGCTTGCACCTCCAGTGTGGTTTCAGCGCATGATCTGAGAAAGGGCAAATACTCAGCTGGTGTAAACTGTAATAGATCCCTTGGTTTCAACAGAAAATTACATTTTATACCAAATAGAGATTGCCCCCAAGGTCTCTTCATGCAAAGTTCTTTAGGATAAGTTGTTAGCAAGTGTAAATATTAACTGCTACTAGATTCATTTTTTCCAAAGTATGATAACACAGTGCTCTAGGCTTCCCACTACTAGAGCTATGATGCAAGACTGTGAGTGAGCACTGTAAATTCCCTATACATTAGGCCCCCAAAGGTTTGTTGGTCACTAGAATAAACTATAGAAAATGACCCTTTTACCTTAAGAATAGTCCATGTGTGTGATTTATTCTACAAGGACATATATAGTAATGCTTTAATCTCTTTAGTTCACATAATAAAAGCATCATACCCTGCACTATTTGAAATTCTGCCAGTGGTTTTAATGAAAGAATAATCTTCAGGAAGTATATAGTTTAAACTCTCCTTTTATTATCTCTTTTAAAATATGGAGATGGGGGGGTCGGGAGGTGGAAAGGAGGAGTGCAGGCTGTAGGGGGATGCTTAGAAAGTATTGCTGAACCATCTACTTTATAAAAGCTAATCCTCACCTGACAGGGCTCCTTTAGTTCCCCCCCCCCCCCCCCCTTGCTTTTCTTTTTCCTTTTTTGCTTCTTTTTCTGAAAGGAATAAGAGGGGGAAATGTACTTAATAAACAAGATGCATTTTTGGCAGAGCAGCCAATGCTAATCATAGTTCTGTGTTAACCAGCTGGCTATTAGATTAGCATTCCTGGCCTTGATTTTAGTTTTCTGTGAATCTTGTCAGAAGGCTATAGATAAAAAAACACAACCCAACACAAACTAATGAACACCACGTTTTTAATTTCAAAATCTTATTATGACTATAGTTCATTCAGATATTTAGGCAGAAGTGTTTGGAGCCAAAGGTACTGCTTGAAGCTTTACAATTAGCATGCCGTATTTACCTGCAAATATCCATTTGTTTGCCAAACATCATCTTGATTACAAATCAGAAGTTTCCAACTCTCTTTTGTGAAGATTCTGAGTCACACTTTGCATTGCTTATGACAGAGGAATCTGTAAAACAAAGCACAGAAAAATTTAAAAGCTTGTAATTAGATTATATCATCTTCAAATGCATCTCTCTTAAATGTCAACAAGCAGATGCCAAATCCAACTATGGGTCATTGTTATTTCTGGTTTTCCAAACCTTTGAGTCATTGAATTTAAAGTTTACTGTGACTATTATCAGTACTTTATTTGTGGCCATGTCTAAAAGACCTGCATACATTAGAAAATCTGCAGGTGCACAACAAAGGATCCCTTTCTTATGTTGTCCTCCTCTATTCCTACAGCCTATAATTTATCTCCCTCAATGACCATGGCTGCAAGCAGTGACCTCTGTTGAAATCATTATAATAGTGCTCCAAGAGTGAATTTTTTTTCTCAATTGCTTTACTCTGTAAGTACAGACTAACCAAAACATAGGCTATCCTAGTTTTTGGATTTTGCTGAGAAGAGGAAAGAAAAAAGTGCTCCTGCAAAAATAATCAGAAAAAAAAGAAAACATGACAAAACCCCAGAATGACAGAAAGAACTGTGTGTGAGTAAAGAGATGTATTCTTTCAAGAAGATGTGAAGCAGTTTTGCAACATGTAGCATTCTCAGTGTTGGCCTTTAATTCCTGAAAAATAATGGTATGGTACTTAATCATCAATCACTAATCAGCTATGACATGCAATTTGTATTCATATTCATGAGTCCTTTCCAATGTTCTAGGTCAGCTTCACCTTATATAAGCAAAAAATCAGACATCATCTGATTCAGGCTCTGTTGCTGAAATTTAGTCTATATAACCTTGTATCCTTACTTAATTATATGCTATTGCTGTCTTTTCATCCTAGTTAACAGACTGTCCACCAAAAGTTGAACAGTATCTGTCACTTCAAAGTGCTCTTACATATGACTTGCCTTATCTTGGCAGAAAGAGGCAAGAGATGATCCAAGACCAGCATAATGGCTAACCACCTCTGTCTAGTCATTTTTAAACTCTCCATGAACAGTGTTTAGAGGATGACCTTTATCTGTGACCTAGGCCAATCTCACTAGCTAAATGGGCTCAGGCCTGGTCACTCCTGGGAAGATAGAAATGCTTCTTACAACACAGATGAAGCTTTACATTTCTTCTCCAAAGCACTTTGCAGGCAACTTATACAGCCTGGAGGCAGTTCTTAATGAGATCTTTGATTCTGAAGTAATATCCTTCATCCAGAGGTAATCACTCTGGTCTAGGTTGATCTTTCAAGGTCCCTTCCAGCCCCTGACATTCTAGATTCTATGATAAACTGCTTAGAAAGCAGCAGCACAATAAGAAGGGCTGGATGATGCAATTGAACTCTTAGCCTACCTGGCCAGAGAAGCTGACCCCTGAGCAGAAGCTAGGAAAGAAATCTCTGGTTTCCGCTCTCCAGCTCTAGTGCAGGGGAAAATGTGTGTTGCTGGGAATGTGGCTAGAGGATGAGAGCTAGAAAGAGCAACCATCAAAATTTGGGTCAAAATGAAGTCCTGGGGACACACATCCACATCTATGCCACTGTTGAGTTGGCCTCACTTCTAAGCCACGTGGGAGAGGGAGAGACATTGGGCTTACACCAATGTGATGCATAAAGGCCAATCTTTTTATTGAAGCTAAGCCTGATACCTATATAGTGGAGTTCAGTTCAGGGGCATGTATTTTTGATAGGCTTACATAGACAGAAATGGGCTGTCCACACACAGAGGCAGACCTGACCAACTGCCCCCCTTAATCCCCCCTTGCAGCAGCTTAGCCACAACATTGCTTGTTCCCAGGGCTGACCAGCCTGCCCTGCTCACAGCTCAGAACTCCCTCAGCTTCTCTGCTAGCCTCCCAAGGCCACTTTTCTGCAGCTGTGCCCCCTTATCCAGTTCAGTTACTCAGCCCTGCCTTTTTTTTCACTTCAGTTCTGCTCAAACCCCAACATGCCACTATTAGTGCTGATATTTCATTGTGTTCCAACCATTCCTGCCTTTTCCTACACTACCGTGACTTTTCTGAAGATTTATTTTTCTTTCTTTTTCACATTTGCAATGTACATAATGAAATTATTGAAAGTATTTTCTACAAGTTATTTATGCAAATGTCTTTACACTTTCTCATATAGTTTTAGGATAAATGTGCTTTGAAAATTTAGTCTAATGCAGAAATACTAAGCACATGGTTCCAATTAATGGAGACTTAAAAGAGCTCGCTGTGTCAATGAGATTTAATTTACCCTTGCAAGGGAATAAAAAATATCACTTGTTTATGCCTGAGACAAGTGAGTCTTAGAAAGCAGATGATTTGCTAGAAAGTTCAGAAAGGAGCTTCAAGTTCAGCAGGAAATTGAGTCCAAGTGAGGACCCTAATCAATGAACCATATTGACCCTCTGAATGTCTTCAAGAACCCATCCCAATGAACTGCTGAGAAAAAAACAAAACAAAACAAAAACAAACCAACAAAAACCAACTCCAACAACCTGTTCCTTGCTTTTGCATATTCAGAATTACTATCAACTTGTAGAAAGATTTTTCTAGTGTTTTTCAATGATGCCTATAAATCAAGATGTCATCCAGACAAATGATGACACATACATTCCCCCAAATGGTGAGGAACTGTCATTCATTAATGCCATATAGACAGACGGTACATTTGTCAGTCCAGAACAGTGCGAGTAAGAGTCATCTATTCCTACAGCTTATTGTAATGACACCTTGTTCTGCTGTTCCTTTTTTTGCAGATCATTTTCAATTCCTATCCCTATCTCCTAAAGCCTCCAGAGCTGCTGTAACTTTGCAAAATGTTGTAACCATTTAACACCAAAGATTAGAAAAACGTTAAAACATTCAAACGTAGTTAATGAGACACAGTACAAAGCAGAGATTATTTCTGCGTTATTGCAAGGCACTCATATTATAAGGATGGTTTCCCAATTGTCACAATGGCTTCCCCATCTGTATTACCCTGAATCACAGGTTTGAAATCACAGTAGAACCTATATATAGTGATCTATTTTTATTGTGGTTACGTGAAGCTTACTCTGGTGGAATATTTGACGGTATTCCTAAAGCAGACATCCACATGCTGCAAAGACTTCATAAATCTAACAAAAGTTTTCTTTTAAGGTAAAGTCCCGATTTCTCACTCACAATAGTGCCACTCTTTTGTGCATACAGCTCAAAAACAATAAGACGTCTGGGACATTAAATGTATTATTTTATGGAGTAGGCTCATACACCCACAGAAATTGTTCTAAGCATCATGATGTTGCTATTCTTACTGGTCCATAGTCAGATTACCTAGTGAAGAGCCAAAGATGCACTTAAACATCTCCTAGAGCACATAAATTCTAAGTGGGAGGGTGAGTCAGTGAAAGCATGTGCGCTCTGGGTTTGTTTATTGAAACTGAAGGGAGGTAATCACAATGTCTTGGTCAAATATCCATAGCAAGCACTCTGCCTGGTTTAGAAATCATGACTACCTCTTCTCATTAACTGAATATGGAGCCAGAGACTATCAGCTCATAAAGTACTGTCTGAATCATTCATCTGCCCTACAGTAGGCGGTCTGTATAAAACTGTGTCCATAAAATGAAAATGTTAATTCTTCAGGATAAATAAAAGACTTTGAAATCATCAGGCAGTGTGAGAGGACAACTAATACAGACTGTGAGGCGCTCCATCTCACTGGTACCAAAATGATTAAGATGAAAATCTAATGCTGAAGAGATACTCTACTATTCATAAAATGTCTATTTTTTTGTTTTCCGACATGATATTATACTCTTTTATGAGAAAACTTACTTTCAAGGCTTTGATTTGGCACTCTCTTGCACCCTGCAACAAGCCAAACTCCCATAATTGCCACTGCCCCAACACACTGCTTCTGCTGGAGGTGGTGTCATAGATGTGATGGACTGACAGAAAAGGCGTGAAAGCTGTTTTTTTGTCGCAGTGTAATCTCCTTCTACAGCAGAGCACATTGTCTGTTCTGTGGTGCGTCTGGATCAATATATGGTGCCTTCAGTCATTTTAAGAGACAGACCTCCTTTTAAGAGACAACTTGGCAGCACAAGTCAATCTTTCTACCAATGTCCTGAGTTTCTTCATTATGGACAGACCACCTTACTTCAATGGTTTATTCTTTTTTCCGTTTAATATGACAATTCCATTTTGTTGAAGTAGCAACATCATGAAAACCTTAACAAAGAGGAGATTCAAGATGTAAATATTACATCTGGGAATGTAAGACAGTCTATTTTAAAACCACTTAAGATTTTCCTTATAGGGTAACCGACTTGATTTGTATCCTGCATAGACTGCTGTACATCACTGGTCTCAAGTTTTATTATAAAAAAGAGGATTATAGACACAAATCTGCTTCCTCCACATTATATTGCATATGAATTCTGACTGTCTGCTTTATAAATTATGAATGGAATGGGAATTCTATTTTTCATTAACATGTACTTTACCAAAAGTGCTGATTAGGAGTAGACAGTTTCTATAATTCCTTGCTTTTTAAAGTTCAATGCAAACAGCTTCTTAGAACTGTTGCCACAGGTTAAGAAAGTGATAATCAAGGAGATGCTCTAAATTCCCCCTTGGTTTCATTGGAAACTGAAATCAGCAAGACACATAAAAATGATGGTGAAATAAGTCAGGGCAAGAAGGGTTCAGAAATGGCAAATACCATTAATTGTCAGTGTTTTGATTTTTTTTCTTTGTTTTGGTTTTTTTTAGAGAGCTTTTTTGTGTGTTTTTGGTTGATTTTAGCTTTATTTATTTCCTTTATTTTGTATTTTCCATTAATGCAAAGAGAAACACTGAGCTACTTTTTCTAAGGAATTATTACATCAGAGTCCTTCTCTAAGGGTTCAAGTATATATAACTATTTCAGAGACAGAGATTAAAGAACAAGTATATAAAGTATAAAAAAATAAGGCAATATAAAGAGCATGTAAAATATAAAGAAATTTATGACTATGAGGACTGAAGGTGAATGAAATGTGAACAGAGGAAGGTGAATGAGAATACTGGTCAGATATTGAAGGTGTTAAAATTTTCTCCATGCTTAGACAGAGACACTGTTGCTCCAGCTCAGAGGACTCAATCTGCTATAGGTGAAAGGAATGTTATTAGCATAACCATGAAAACCTAAAGAAATTGCTTTGTCAAAGCTGAGATGTCCGATGTGCTCCAAAATATCTAATTTATGTTTCTAAATATTTTTGTATTAATAAAAGTTTTAAAGAAAGATATTTACACAAGATACCTTTATCAAACACTGACTGAAAGTATATAACTAGGCAAGGGAAGTTCCTTAATTAAAGCTGTAACAGCTGTGTAAAAAAACAAAATCTGTGCTGAACTAATATTAATTAATTATTAGAATGTTCATTATCCAGTCTGCATTTTGGTCTGGTGATACAGTAGTCAGAAAACCAAAACAATCCAAGCAACTTCTGAACTAGTAAACTTCCTCAAGGATAAGACTAATTTATTTTCTGAGTTATCAATTTTGATGAGGATATTCTTAAGCATCCTTCAGTTTCCAGGATAGTTTCCTTCCTTCTCTCTCTCTTTGCTTTCTGAACATGGACTTCTTTCAAAGATATAGCTCTGGGTCTATCAAAGAAATTCCTGAAATGACTAATTCATGTTCTCCTTTCAGATTGCCAAATATTTTGGTCTTAATTCCCATCAGTACTTACAGTTAACTGCATGACTTAGAAGCTTTGAGTTCCCAAAATAAAACAAAACATCTTCCATTTAAACATCTGGCTACACTACATTTGGTTGTAAGGTATACACACATGGGCAATAATTATGCACTTACACCAGTGCCAGCTTCTCTGCAGGGTGTGCAGCAGGTTCTTTAGCTGTGTCTTGAGAGGCATAGCCACTGGTGAAACCCATGCTGCTACAAAATCACTGCTTTCAGTATCCCAAAGGTAAGGTAATGACCACTAAGGTATGCTGCTCGGCTGATTGCAGCAAAGACCTATTCAAAGTGTACCATTCAATTTCTAGCAGCTGGATGTGAACATTATGACTCACAGAGTGAAGCTGGGGAAACAGAAGGAGAACAAGCAAAAGCATGCTTTCTCACAATTTCTCTTTCCCTTCCACCAAGTGTCCAACAAGGTTTATCCCATGCAGTCCTGGCAGAAATGTGATGTTCCTGATGCAATCCATGACAGTTTGTTATCACTTAGACAATAAGCTAAGATGTATAGAGAATTAAATGTGTTATTAACAAATTGTTCTTTTAGCTTTGAACTGTCATATTTCTTTTTGCATTATTGTGCAGAAATATGTATAAATTCTCCATTAAACAGAGTGAAACAAACAAAAAAACCAACCAGCTACAAGAAACTCTGGGTTGATGGATAAACAGATTTTCTGCATGCACATAGTAAATCCTTGTACATTCTTTGATGTAAAAGTACATTCCTTGATGTAAAAATGACACAAAGACGTGTTTAAGTCTACACAATATTTCTTGGAAGCACGAGACACTGCAGGGGGATTAATCTAACTAAATGTAAATGCAGATGTCTGCACCTGAACTAGTCACCCTAGAGTTCCTTTAAATTCTATGGAGAGAAATGAGAGTTCCTAGTGTGCAATTCATCTCATCCTAAAGTACATGTCTAAAATAGATCAAATGAATTGCACATAAAAGTGCCTATTCTCTCCATTGACTATAAAGGAATACCAAGGAACTAGCCCTGCTGTAGATGTCTACATCACAGATATCTAGGGTGTGATTGATTTTATCTTACTTTAGACATTTAAAGCGTATGTGTCTACACTCCCATTACAAGCAAGAGATTAATCCAGTCAACCAAATTAAAGTGTCTGTCTTAGGAGAAGAAAGTATTTCCCAAAACTTAAGTAAAATGATTAGCAGCCCTGTACTAAGTTGGAATTGTGCTAAGATAGAGGTACCTTGAGTTCCTCATCCTATCCTGGGAGCAGTTCATGGTTAGCAAAGCAAAACAACTCAGTCTGCTGCAGACTAGCCCTAGGAGAATTTTTCAGACAGTTCCCAAAACAATCCATCAAGTTAATCTCAATAACCTCTGCTGCTTCATATTGGCTCCCACCATGGGATTTACTTTTTCTTACAGCCCTCAGGCCAGAACAGCAAAGTTACAGGTCACCAGAATAAAATCATCAGAATAAGATGTGGACTTGAAACATGAGTTGTCCATCTCCAGGCAAGGAACACAATATAGCAAAACACAAATTTATTCCAAATAGTTCCAACCCTTTATTGAGATGTTTGTTCTGTCAGGAACAACAGGCAAAGGTGGGAGCATCCTAAATGCACATCTTTGTACATTAATTTCTTCTTCTAAAACTGTGTAGGAAATGCTTGACGTAGTGCCACATTAATGCATGAAGCAAGAAATTGATTCTTTGGAAAAGCCAGATGCTTAATTTCAAAGTTTGAGATGCTAGAAAATAATCACTTCTTAAATAAATACAGTGGATGTCAGCAAAAAATGTTTGCTTCATTTTTACAGCATTTTAACTCCACTTCAATAGCTGACTTAACTCTAGTCTGCTGTTATAAAATGTTCCAACACTTTCCTGGTTTAAAGTATTGGAGTGTCAGTTCTTTGCAATTTATCCAGAATTTTCTGTAACACACAATTAAAATCCCCAGCAACTATGGAAGTGTAACATTTTCTGCAGTTTCTTTTAAAAATGCAATGGAAATGCATGGTTACATGTGTTAGAGGCATGTATAGTAAGATTAATAAGGGTAAAGGAGAAACTATTAGTGACATAATTGGCAATAACAAATATTCTGGTTTTATTGGTAAATATTTGATGTGCTTTATAAATTAAAGCACTTCTAATCTCAATTGCTATTCCATGTATTTTTGGGAGAAATTAAGAATATAAAATTTGACAATTCATCTGGTTTTATTGTATGTCTTACTAGTTGTTAACAAATGTGCTGCCAAGAGAGTGATTTGCCATTGGAATGGGCTGCCCAAGGAGGTGGTGGAGTCACCATCCCTGGAGGTGTTTGAAAAAAGACTGGATGAGGCACTTAGTGCCATGGTTTAGTTGATTGGATAGGACTGGGTGATTGGTTGGACTGGATGATCTTGGAGGCCTCTTCCAACCTGGTTGATTCTATGATTCTATGTTTCTCAATCTTTATATTCATTTACTGTTTAACTACTTCAATCTATAATGATCGTCAATATTATCTTAACTTGCTATCCACAGTTAACATCACCATTTCTTCTTCAAGACTACTCCCAATCAAATCATAATACACCATTGTTGATGCTTATACCTTGAAACGTTGTTACAGTATCACATAGGTGTTAATGTGAAAATAATGAAGTGGCTTCATGTATCCCTGAATTATAGTTACAACAAAGACAGAATCTGGGACAAAGCATTTGGATGTCTTCTGCAGCTCATTTTAATTTGTTTAGCAAATGCTGCCAAAGATAATTATGTCCTTCACTGTTTTTAAACAGGAAATTTCAAGACACTTGTATTCTAGATTGATGCTGGTTTTCATCCCAAGATTTTCATTAACAAAAGCGATAAAAAAATGAAAAAATAAAATGAAAGAAGAATAAATATGAATTTAACACACACAAATCCTGACCTAACTAGAATCATAGAATTGGTTTGGTTGAAAAGTCCAACCAGTAGCTAACTCTACCAAGTCTAGTGCTAAACTGTGTTCTTAACATCACATCTCTGTATCTTTTGAACACTTCTGGAGATGGTGACTCAACCACCTCTCTGGAGAACCTATTCAAATGTTTAATATTCCATTCAGTGAAGATGTTTCTTCTAATATCCAATCTAAACTTCCCTTGGTGCAATTTGAGGCCATTTCTTTTAAGTCTATCATTTGTCACTTGGGAGAAGAGACCAACATCCAACTCACTACAACTTCCTTTCAGATAGTTGCAGAGCAGGGAGGTCTCCCTTCAGCTTCCTTTTCTCCAGGCTAAACAACCCCAGTTTTCTCAGCTGCTCCTCACAGAATTCATTCTCCAGACTTTTCACCATTTTTATTTCCCTTCTGTGGGCATACTCCCACACCTTGGAGAGTGGCTTGAAACTACACCAGCCATTTCCCTCAGTATTCTGAGATGCATCTCAGCAAGCCTCACAGAATTCTGTGTGTTGAGGTTCCTCAGGTAGTCAGGAACTCTGCTTTCGTGGAGGGCCTGTAGACCCAAAAGCAGACTTGTTTATGCCTTGCCTTGCCTGGACACATTTTTCTGCCAGGACCCCTGGTTGTAAATAAGTTGTGTAAGCCCCCACACACAGTTTGTGTCTCCCTGGGGTAATTCCATGGGATCCCCATATTTGGGAAAGTCCAGGCAAGTAGATTCTGGCTATTATGGTAAGGTTTGTCTGACTGCTGACCTGATTGGTCATTCTAGAGGCCAAGGATGCTATTAATCACAGCCCACATTCAATAAATAGGGGTGCACAGGTAAACAACGTGCCCAGCTCAGCTTGGACCCCATTGCAGCGTCCTGCTGCTCGGACTCACCTGCATGGCTCAGACAAAGCTCTGACCTTCATTTGCAGCACTCAGCTGCTCAGACCCCCACTCTCGGATGCCATTGCATAGCTCTGATGCTAAGAGTCTCAGACCTCATGCTCTGACCCTCAATCGCAGCTCACCTGCCTGTGTACTTTTATTGCAGAACTCATTTAAGCCTGCACATATAAATATATAAGGAGCCTATAGCCTCCTAATCCAGCTGTGCACATCTGCACTCTATTGCTATTAGGACCAGATCCTGCATTGATTTACCTACGGAGCTCAGACTCCCAGCAGCCGTGCACACTTTGCATGCCCGCTGCCTATCATTGCCTGGTAAAAGCCACTGCTGCTGAGATAACCAGGAAGGAGACTCTGGATTGTCTGCACACATGGCCTGAAGCCATGAACAAATGTGCCAGAGACAGCACGATATGCTCCTGAAATCCTGCCAGCTGATAAGCCCTGGACACAGCATCCAGAAGAAGACAGCAGCACCAAAGACAGAGATTGCCTCTTCACCAGGAGAACAAAGGTTAGAGAAAACCTATTTCCCCACAATCTGGGAAGATTTATCTTTCCCCTCAAGCCAGGAAGATTCCAGCCTCAGAGTCCACAGACAGAGACCCTGGAGAATTGGACATTAGACATAGGCTGTGACACAGCCCCAGAGGGTGATTAATAACTGATAAGAATTGTAAGTAAAAGCTTCAATACCTCTGTAAATCTAAGTTGCCTCTGCTGTAGAGCAGAAAGTGTTTCAGCCCACTCTGCTGGGCAAATAACGTAAAGATCCCAAACGGCATTAAGCCGCGGGGAAAACTTCTCTCTCTGTTTATAGTTTGAATGTTTGCTAGTTAAATAGCAAATTCCCTGTACATATTTTATCCTAAATTGCTTTCATAACCGTGTACGACCTTGAATATTAATATACAGTGGTTGGGGGTGGTGAGAGTTCAGAATATTGAATTTAATAAATCTATATTTTTATATAAAATTATATCACCCCAATTAATTTCCCCCCTCTGCCAAATAGGTACTGAGAATCCCCCTCTGCAACATCTGCCTTCATTTACTCTTGGTCAACATGAGATTAACATTAGAAAAGACAAACTCAGACTTTTATGACCCTGAGACATAGAAGTAGTTAAAGACATATTAACTCTTAAACAGTAAGACATGTGGATTCATATGCTGGCAGAGTAAATCTTCTCTATCTTATAACATAAGTCTTTGATGAGGAAAGCATTAACTGAGAAGGGTTGATCCATTAAATCCACAAGTCTCCATCTGAAATTGCTGAACAATTTCCCTCCCTGAAAACAGGACCAAATTTTTAGTCTATCAGGCCACTTTACCATATTTTATTCAATGTAAAATTCAAATATTGTCTTTAATGTGAATGCAATGCAAAGAATCTTAACAAGGCAACATGAATATGTGTACTAAACCTTACATTTGCATATTGGCCCCTCAGAAGTATGAATCAGGAATGAGATTCCAACCTTGTAGCCCAGGTGGAAAATTACAACAACTGTGGTGCAATTGCAGGAGATCATTACATGTCACCACAAACCTCAGCAGTATTTGAGACACGCAACCTTAAGGCTCTTCTAAGAGGGACCACATAGTAAAAATATTTGCTCAGTCAATGCCATGCGAGATAGGGCCTTTGAAAAGGGAGAAAACATATGCTGAACCTTCCCTGAAGATCGTATGTGAGCAGAGGCTCAAGTGCATCCACTGAAGTCAATGAGAGATGAACTATTAATGTTCTTTAAATACCTGTGGGTAGTGAAAAGGTTCTGTGTGTCTACATACTGCTCCATATGACAGCACCCCTGCTTTAGAAGAATAGCAGTATAGTCTTGATAAGACAAATAGTTTCTGTCTTCTTGGTCAAGAGGAGAAAATATTTATCACTGTACATATTTTTATCTAATTGCTTTCATCTCTGTGTGGAAAAAAAAAAGCACATGTTTTTTTTAACTGCATTTCAAAAGAAGAGAAATAATTCTGTGATTTTAAAAACCTTTCTTAAAACTGTCATTTTTTAAATGTATTAATGCTGCACTTTTATGTTACTTTTGCTATACTATGGAAAGATTAAATATGTATTGGTTTTGTTATGCAAAAAGAAATAAAGTAATTTAAAACTCTGCCTTCTAAACTTTTTCCCCTTTCCAACAGTAAGAAACTACACAAAGCGTATTTCTTTGGTAATACAATAAAAATCACGTCACACATTTAAATAATACTAATTAATTATTAGGATTAGTACTGATATTAATCTCTACAGGTCACAGACAGGAAGGCAAATGTATTTACTGTTCCAAGGATAGATCTAGTCTTGTAAGCTTTCATTTCAGAGGAGCTACATTTGCTGATGAACTACATAATGGGAAGAGTCATCTACTACTAATAACAAAATCTAAAAGTTACATATAGTTTCATTACCCACCTCCCAACTATCAAATTCCAGTCCCTGAGGAATACTGAAGTAGTAGCAATCATTTAAACTTTACCTTGCAGAATTCCATTAAGAAAATGCATCTCTGAGACTCGGTAGCCTGAGGATGCTCAGACAGACATGCAACAGCTCTCAAATGTCTTAAAATGAAATCTATCTTCTTTTCCCTACTAGTGAGCAAGTCAAAAACACTGATTTTTTTTTCTACTCTGAGTTCTAAACCTGATTGTCCCCTGACTACTCAGTTTTACTAAGGTTTCCATTAGGAATTTACCTGGCTACACAAGCGAGATGTTCCCAGTATAGATAAATCTCTAGGCAAGATGCTGGAAAAATTTCAAATGATCCTCATTCATCTCATAGTAAGATATAACTTTAGTTCCTTCAAATCTTGCCTGTTCTGATGCTGACCAGAAAAGCATAGTATTTTTTTAAAAGCAGTAATATTTTCCTTAAAATTAATTAAATGTAATATAGGATAAAACGTCTAAAATTGTCATTAAAACCACCACCACCAAAAGAAACCCCACATTTTCTCACTACTATGGGCATAAAAAGTATGCAAACTAACAGGATATCATACAAACTAATATATTAGCTGAATTCCATGGACATATGATATTTAAACTGAGTAGCATTACAGCATCACTGTAATGTGTTAGCACACTTTCTGTTAAATTATCAATATATGAATTAAGAATGTTCAATTTAAATCCTTAAGCAGCTTTTTTTCTGACAAGAACAAAATTAAGAAAAGGTTGTTATAAAAATACAACCCCAATTTTAAGTCTTTCACACTTATTATATAAACAAGTTAACTCAAAAGACTACAAATTTTCTGAACTGATAGTTTGTGCAATACATATTCTGCTATAACTTCATTCAAGTTATATAACTACTAAGTCAACAGCTTTATAGTTTGTCTGGTACATTTCCATTTCAAGGTGCAGAACATTGACTTAATTATTCTACATCTGAGTCATGCTTATTGATGCTAAATGTTAGGGATGAAGACCATTTCTTGTACTGTGTATAGAAGCATAGAATCAAACATGTTGGAAGAGACCTCCAAGATCATTCAGTCCAACCTAGCACACAGCCCTGTACAATCAACCAGACCATGGCACTAAGTGCCTCATCCAGGCTTTTCTTGAACACCTCCAGGGATGGCGACTCCACCACCTCCCTGGGCAGCCCATTCCAAGGGCAAATCACTCTCTCTGTGAACAACTCCCTCCTAACATCCAGCCTAGACCTTCCCTGGCAGAACTTGCAACTGTGTCCCCTTGTTTTGTTGTTGGTTGCCTGGCAGAAGAGACCAACCCCCACCTGCCTACAACCTCTCTTCACGTAGTTGTAGACAGCAATGAGGTCACCCCTGAGCCTCCAGGCTAAACAACCCCAGCTCCCTCAGCCTCTCCTCATAGGGCTTATATTCCAGGCCTCTCACCAACTTCATTGCCCTTCTCTGAACACGTTTCATTATCTCAACATCTCTCTTTAATCGAGGAGCCCAGAACTGGACTCAGTACTCAAGGTATGGCCTGACCAGTGTTGAGTACAGGGGCAGAATAACCTCCCTTGTCCTACTGGCCACACTCCTCCTGATGCAGGCCAGGATGCCATTGGCTCTCTTGGCCACCTGGGCACACTGCTGGCTCATCTTCAGCCTACTATCTACAGTACCCTCAGGTCTCTTTCTTCCTGGCTGCTCTCCAGCCACTCTGTCCCCAGCCTGTAGCACTGCTTGGGGTTGTTGTGGCCAAAGTGCAGAACCCTGCACTTGGCCTTGTTAAAGTGCAGTATCTTGAAGCATATATATGATCACATCATACGTGGTCAACATGACTATTTATTAACATTATCATAATACTCAGTATTTTAGTTCTGGACAATCTGCTTAATAAGACATAGATTTTCACCAAAACTTATAGGCCAAAATTAGCACAAAGGAAAGCATTAGCACCTTAGGTATTCCTGGTGGTTTGGATATTCATGACAGAAAGAGGACGTTTAAGAGCAGAGTGCCATGTATCTTGCTGAGCTTACTGCAGAGGGGTTGAACTAGAAAAGCCCTTTCCAACTCAGTGCATTCTATGGTTCTATCTGTAAATGTTTTATTTTGACTATTAATTTTCACTTTGAGTGTACTGACACTCAGGAAAAAGAGTTTTTGAGTGCTTTCCAAAAGCATAATTCTTCATTGAGAAGAGATTGATCATGCATGACAAAATTACCTTCAAACTTAAATATGTATGTCCATCGTTATGTATCTTTCCTAAAATGCTTAAGTAAAGACATTTATTAAAAATCTGTGCAGAGATTGTTTTAACTCCCTTTCAACCTCACATTTTGAAAGGGTTTTGGAGATCTTCTTAGGAATGATAAGACTGTGAAATGGCTGAGCTGCTTTCTGACTCTTATTTCACATTGAATCAAATATTGTTACGTTATAATGGAATGTTTTTTATGTATTTGTCTGTAGTTTAATACCAGAGTTGTTGATTTATTTAAAGTATATAATTAAGGATATTACCTTGACAGCTGCATCCTGTAAAAGTTTTGGACATATAGTATAAGAAGTTTAATGTTTCTAGAACTTGATTGTCCACAGAGTGAAAACTTGGTCTTCTACAATCTGGGTCAATTCACACCAAGATTAAGATATTTACATCGTTGTCATTTATCAGTTGGGAAAGAAAAATATCACATAAAATGTAGCTTTTCCTAGAGGAAAACAAGTGTAAATCAGTTAAAAATGTTTGTCTGGAAACTGGCAGTTTATCACCTAGGTGATGATCCCTTTATATTTTTACTTTATAGTGTGAAACATAAAACAATTTCAGATGACAAGATGACAAAACACAGTTTTTTTCCCCTGTTGAAAACTTTAACCTCTCAGAGATTATGATTCAGATATAATTTACATTTTGAGATGAACATCAAGAAATCCCAGCTCTCAGCAGTGAGGCATTAAATAGCAGTGTGCATTTGGCAGCGGCACTTTGCCACTAAATTCCATACTGTGGAAGATTCTCCTTCTGCAAAGGAAAAAGCAGCAAAGAGGTTCAGAGATGTGGAACAGCTTGCACCCTGCGAAGGGGCACTTATCACAGAAACAGTGTGATTTTCAAGACCAATCTGTTAATTGTGCTCACAAAACTTTCTGGGAGGCTCCACTGTCATGCTGCTTAAATGTGCAAAACTGCTGCTGATCTCAACAACAGTGTCTGCGCTCTCACCATGCTCTCCAAGGGAAGGTTGGATCAGACGCGTAAACTGGGACAAATGGATACAGTTCTGCTGACTTCAGGGTACTGTGCAGTTGAGGATCTGAGATAATCTCTAAAATACATTCATCTCTTTGCTGACTTTTTGTTGGTGTTGTTTTGGTTCAGTAGGGGTTTGTTGTTGGTTTGGGGGTTTTTTGCCTGTCTCATTTTATGCTAAGAAGTTCTTGTGCTTGGTCTTTTAATTTTTTGTTTCTTTCTATGTTTTTCTTTTCCTTCAGTCCTGCTGTTCAAGTTCCAGACAAGATTGTCAAAATCAGTAACAACTACTGTATAATCTATTGTACTTTTTGAATAGAAAACTGTTTAGTGATTCCAGTCATTCTTAACTGTTTAGTGTATCTTTGACAGGCACTGCACAGATTGTGATAAGAAGTATGACTGCAAATTCTATCCTGTCATTAGGTGTGGACGTTGGTAAATCTGTTCAAGTCTCTGAGTGGTACTGCTTGCTAAAATGCAAGGACTGGCTCCAGACTGGCTACATTCCTTTAGCTGCCTGTATATTCTGAATTATTATTTTCTGCAAATAAAAAATTATCTGACCAAAAATATGTATAATTTTTTTTGATCTCTACATTGGCTTGGATGACAGTGAAAGGACATTTCCATTGTGGCCTTCACATCGCATTTCACCCTTGCAATTCTCTAAATTATAATTAATTGTACCTACAAGAAATACAAAGAGCATAAGAATAATTTATTTCTTCATGAAGGATGTTATCTGGCAAAGTATCATCTGCCTCTTCATAAGCCTTTATTTATTCAGTTTTATGTTCTGATTAATTTAGCAGTATTTAGAGCTCAGTGATTTTTTTAATTGATGTTGTAAGACTGAAAAGTTTGCATATGTAAAGCAAAAAGATAAGATTCAGCACAGGTTTTGATTTCAGGAGTTAGTAACATTGGTCTGTGGATTACATGAAGCAGTTTCTCAGAAACATAACTTAACAGATTTGTCTATAACTCATTTAGGTGATGGGAGGACAAGTCAGCGTTGTATAGTTAATTGCGGCCAGGGTAGCGTGACTCAAATCAACAGAATACATTAGTAATGCTATTTAAGATCTTACATACATACTCCAGTGCTTGCATTATCTGCAACCTTAATTAAGCTTACGGGGTGGGATTTATCCCACTCATCTGTGGACAGCTAAAAAACAGTGTCTGTCTAAACTATTAATCAAAAGTCTTTGTGCAATAAAAGGAAATCTACTCACAGAAACCCATTTAAGGGTCTGAGGATTCGCTTCCCCAGCTCACCTGTTTTCATGCCCAGCAAATTATTTGTCACATACAAAACTGTAATCTGTCAAAAGTTAGGTGACATGAATCCAATCTGTGAGTTCCTTTAATGGTAGTCTTTACTATAGCTAAACAAAATAAAACAAAAAACAAACCAAACAACACCAAAATATGAGCAAAACCTTGCAAAGAGTCTGTCAGTTTGCCTGGAAAGATCACAGAATAACTCAGATTAGAAAAAATCATCAAGTCCAACCATAACTCAGCTACCATAAGTAGTGAAATATATCCTCAAGTGCCACGTTTGCACTCCTCTTTAGCATCTCCAAGGATGGTGACTCTGCCCTCTCCCTGAGCAGCCTGTTCCAATGATTCATCTTCAGTGAAGAAATCTTTCCTAATATCCAATCTAAACCTCCCCTGACACAACTTAAGCCCATTTCCTCTCTTCCTATCACTAGTTACCTGGGAGATAAGACCAGCACTGTCCTCATTACAACCTCCTTTCTGGTAATTGTAGACAGCAATGAGGTCTCCCCTTAGCCTTCTCTTCTACAGATTAAACAACCCTAGTTCTCTCAACTGTTCCTCACACAACATGCCTTTCAAACCCCTCACTGGCCTCAGTGGATGGCCTCCAGGACCTCAATGTCTTCCTTACACTGTGGCCCCTAAAACTGAGCACAATACTCAAGGTGTAGCCTCACCAGTACTGAGTACAGAGGGACTATCACTTCCCTGGTCTTGCTGGACATGCTGGTTTTGATACAGGTCAGGATGTCTTTGGCCTTCTTGTCCAGCTGAGCACACTGATGACTCATTTTCAGCTGGCTGTCCACCAGCACTCCAAAATCCTTTTCCACCAGGATGCTTTCCAGCCACTCTTCCCCAAGCCTGCAGTAGTACTTGGGGTTGTTGTGACCAAAGTGCAGGACCTTGCATTTAGTCTTGTTAAACCCCATCCCTCTCACCTCAGCCCATCAATTTAACCTGCCTAGATGTCTCTGTAGCTCCTTCCTACCCTTAAGCAGATCAAGAAAATAATTATCAGAAGACTAAACATGAATACAGAGCAGAATGAAATGAAAGTAGTAGGTCCTGTTGCTTTCCAATTTTCACTGCACAAACTCTTACACTGAAAGCTTTGTATTAAAAATAAAAAGCAGTGTTACAAGAGAATTCAGGGACATTCTTCTCCACTGAAAGAGGAATTCATCAGAAATGATCACTAGTAAAAAATTTAGCTACGTTTTTCCAATGAGAAACCTCTTTTGACAAAAGGTTAAATGAATAATATGTCTGAAAGAGCTCTTCTGCTCAACATCATAGCATCACAATGAAAGCATTACATAGGTGATTGTCCTAGGTTAACACAGCTCACTCTCACAAGTCCCCCTTCCTTCACATAGATGGGAGGGGAAGTAACAAAAAAAACCCCTCTGGGTTTAGATAGAGAGTTTACTGAGATCATACACTGCACAGTTACCTTAGCAAAAATAGAAGCAGGAGTAGAAACCAGCAATAAAATAGTTCCCCCAACTCAAGCATGCAGCAGTCCTCAACTATGCAGCAGACAGCTCAGAGGAAAAAACCAACACCCCCAGGAGCTGGAAACAGGAAGCCACAACCAGAACAGGAAGCCTCTCATAGAGCAATCTGAATTTCAAGTCCCATGATACTTTGATCCAGACAGCACTTTTGTTTTGAAGCTGGCAGGATAACAGCATGGTATTGAATATTCACATCAGCAGATTCAGCTTAACCCATGAGAGTGATGTTCACTACATACTAGATGAGTCTATATCAATAGGAGGTAAAATACTGAATGTGGAATGCCACTCCTAAGTTGATGATATCCCATTATTATAACTACATTTTGGTCTGGGAATTAGAGTGTAGCAGAGAGCATATCTGAAGGGTAAGGTAGTTGCAGGTGGGTTGAACATGATGGAAGCTTTGTTCATAAAGCTGTTTTTGCGGTAGCTATGGTTATACATCACTTTACCATGTATTATTTTATTTGTAAACAAAGTCCATTCATGATGAATGGGACTCTTGCAGTATTTATTTCTCTGAGAACTGCATAATAAGAGGATGATACAGGTATAGTAACAATATGTTGGATAATTTTACATGAAAACACTCCACATAAAACTGTTGCAGCATTGGGAGCACTGCAGATGCTGTGGGCATCGTTTTGTCTATCGCTTGGGATCTCTCTCATTCATTTCTGTCTTCAGGTGCTACTTATTATACTTTCCAAAAGTCTAAAGGAATGTAAGCTTTAATCAATAAAATGATTAATATAAGCAGTTCAGTACAGTAAAAGAAAATTGTTCTCTGTTCTATGAATAGTTTCGTATAAGGAGTTATTCAGAGAACTCGATTCCATTTGACCAAAGAATAATATTAATAAATGCCTGTGAGGCTCATAATAAACATGCCTCTCAAAACCAAACTATGATTATCTTAATGTCTCGTTGTTTTCCTGGTGATTTTTTTTTCACATGGGAATGAAGCAGATATTTGAGGGAGCATACCTCTGAAGAGCACATAAATGTTTATCTAAAGCATAATGTGAAGACAATTTCTTCTTACTGTGGTCTTGTAAAAGGTTTAGCTCACTTGTGTGGCTTCCACACTCTTTCATGGTACTCAGACTTACAGTGGGAAAATGATTAGAGATCCAAGGTTACACTGTATTTCTCTTTAATATTTATAGAGTTACAGAAACTACAGGAATGCAGTTATCTTAAATTATCCAGAATAAGTGAATATTAAGACAGTAGGTGATCAGGTAATCCCAACCCTCAGTCTTTCTGTCAACTCTTATAGAACTTCAAGACATTTACCAGATGGCAGTTCAAATGTGGCTGTCTGGTGCAGTAAATACACACATAAGCAGTACCTCAATGCAACAGTGATGCACAATAAGGGTTTGTCTTGACAGCTCCATGACCTGCCATTGCAAGTGAGAACAGTGCTACAGCACAATGTGAAGCTCACACTCAGCTCTCCATCAGAAAGATAAATGGTGAGAGGTGTTGGTTAATGATAAAGGCATTAAACAAAATTTCAGGTGAACTTTTAACTCTTTTTTTTCTTCCCAGAAATGGAGAAAGAGGGTCAAAGATTAAGAAACTTCAAGTTTCAAAGAGTCAAGCTGCACTGCATGTGTAGTATAACATGAAGAAACAGCCTATATGGCTCATAGTGTGTGAGACCGAAATAGGGAAAACACTCACTACTCTACTGCAAAATTATATCAGTATGCTAAAATCATTTGTTTTCTTCTCATTAACTAAGTGTACCTATATGGTTGATTTACCTGACTACCTTCTACCTTATTTCTCACAATGTCTGACAAAAGAGGGAGATCTGATGACTACTACTAGTAAAAAAATCAGATAATCAATAAATGTATTACTTAAATTTTATGGATTTAAATCTATTAATTTATTACTTAAATAATTTTTATGGATTTAAATCTCCCATCCTTAGACTTCAAATTTCAAATTTATTACCACTGTTTCACTTTTTTTTTTTTTTTTTTTTTGTTGTTGTTGGTGAACATCAGAATAAAAGATTCTGTTTGTGTGGATATCCTTCAAAGAGAGTATGGCCAAAATGCCATTTTGACATCCTGCAACAGTGAGAAGTGATTCATCTTTTCTCTGTTTCCTAGCCAAGCAAGGTATTCGTTCATTATTTTCCCACACAGAATATTCCTTTGTAGTACATGCTTTTAAAGTCCTCTTTATCTTTATTAAACTGTCAGAGCAGCTGACAAAGTTTGTCATTGAACTCCAGCAGTACCAGTATTAAACAAGTCCTATAAAGTTATCAAGCATAAACATTTGTACAGTGCCTGAAACATAACAGGTGATGTCTTAGCTGGTTACTCAAGGATATCAGCTTGTGGCTAGCTTCTTATACCTGCCACACTCTTAAACTGACAGGAAAATCAGATGTGTTTGTGCTAGTGATTGGTTTTCCACACTGGTTATTTGCTTGTATTCCTACAATTAACCTAGATGAAGGCTGCAGAAATTAACATTCTATCCAGCTTAAGTGACATTACTCTTACTTAAATCTTCCTAGGCTTAGAGAGTAATATGAAGGATGATGTAGAACTAAGTCTGTGTCTGTTGCAGGGTTGATAAGGGTATTCAAATTCAGCATCTGCCTCTGGAAGGAGACCTGCAATTAGAAGATAAAGACCAGCAGAGCGGTGTGTGTGTATACACACACACACACACACATACACACACACATACACAAATATATATATGTATTTTCCTGATCCTACAGTCCTTCTAAGTGTACTTCATTTAACTTGTGAGGCAATCTGATCGAATAATCACTGTTTCCTACAAGTACTTTAAAATGCTAACATTATTTATATGAAAGACTATTCCATTCATTGGTTAAAAGATGTCAACTTGTCTTTCAAATGATGTAGAGCAAGTGTGAAAGCTACTCTTTCAGGAACACTAGAATTCTTTGCAAAAGTCGATTAGATTTGACTGATAGAACTGCTATAGACTATGGAAAAACCACTGGGGGAAAAAAAAACCACTTTTCAGTGGCATTTTAGTCTACCTACTGAGGCCTTTTGCTTGTATTTAGAAGTATAGCGACATTAAATCATGACAAACTGTACTGGTTGTACCATGAGTTATATTACAACTCCAACAATTTGTTGCTAGCATTGTTCAGCATGCAACAGATTACCTGCAAAACTAATAATGATGTTTGAATAGCTAAGATTTAATTATCCTTTCAGTATTTCATGTTAAATAGCCTCTCCAAAAGTGCTATAGATTGAAACCTTTTTCCCCGACAACAAAATATATATATTCAAACCAACAAGGATACTAAAATAAAGCAAAATAAAAATCTCTACAATTGTCTTAAATCTGAACAGCTGGCACAAAAAAAAGAATTAAAAAATCTGGAAACACTCTCTATAGAATATCTACTCTTCTAGATTCATTTTAGTCCATCAAGTGTAAGTTAGTGCTTGATTTTTCACATTGGATGGTAGAATATCAATGTAACAGAATTACATTTGTTATTAATTATTGTGGGTTTTGTTTATTGTGCTGTTTTTTATTTATCATTGAGAAGAAGCATTTTACTTTCTCTTTCTGCTTCTTTCCTGACTGTTGTGGAGAGCCTGTAGGCCTGAAATCAGGCTTATTTATGCCTGCTCTGCCTGGACATGTCTCTGCCTGCACCAGGGGTAAACGAGCACAAAGGGGCACAACAGACCGGGGCCATAAAGTTAGTTGCCCAGGACACCTGATTGTGTAAGTCCCCACATGCCCAGCTCATGCCTGCCTGGTGCCGGGCCCAGGTTATTCCCATGTGTGGAGTCCAGGCCTGTGGGTTTTACCTAGTACGGTAAGGTTTGGCTGACTGCCAACCTGATTGGTCATTCGAGTGGCCAATGAGACCATTAACTCTCAGCCCACATTTAATAAGCAGGGGTGCACAGGCTCACGTGCAGCCTGCCCCACATTACTTGCGACTCCACTACATGCTTGCTTGTCTGCTTGTGTACTTCCTTGCAGCTTTATGCCTGCCTTTAGTCAGTGTTAGACCTGTATTCAGACTGCATGGAATCCTGCCTCTGCACCTGGAGAGCCTGCCTGTGTACCCCTGGAGAGAGCAGCCAGCAGAATCCAGCATCAAGGTCAGAGACTCTTATTTCCCCTGACGCTGGAGGATTCCAGCCTCAAGGTCCACAGGCAGACACTCTGAAGAATTGGACACTTGCAATAGGCTGTGATGTAGCCCTGGAGGGTGATTTCTGATTAATCCAAATTGTGAGTAAATATTTGAATGCCTCTCTAATTTCTGTTACCTCTGCCATAATGTGGAAAGCAGCTTATAGTCTAAGACCCCGAGTGGCATTAAGCCACGGGGAAAACTCTCTCTCTGTTAATAGTTTGAATGTTTGCTAGTTATTAATAAGTTTTCATAGACATAAATTCCCATAATGTCTCCATAACAGTGTAAAGAACAATTTAATATTCAAGTTCAGTGGTTGGGGGTGGCGAGAGTTGAAAATATTGGAAATTAATAAGTACATATATGTTTATAAATATCCTCTTGCATTAATTAATTTCTCCCCTCCGCCTAAGCAGCGTAGGTTGCAGAGCACCCCATCCACAACACCAACATGGAGATATTGGCCATATTCATAAACATGGATATTTTGAGTGAGAAACTGGGTGAAGCAGAAGGACTGAAGAAAGTTGGCAGTTCTAAATTGGGCGAGGGAAAGGAAAACACATTCATTTATTAACAGCAGTAGAAATAGTCAGACTGACATGCAGACAAAAACATCTGCAAATTTTTTATTAAAGTATATGTATTTGCTGCAGTATATTCAGCGTATTACAAGTGCTATGTGATAAATAGAACTGGACTGATTCTTACATATTGTGAGAAAATATTTTCTTCTGTGCATTATTGTCTTTGTAGAAGCATTCATAGCTACATGGTCTGAAGTTCAAGATCCCCTGATGCACCCTAAAAAATCCTTTTCTCACTCTCATTATCCTGTGACTGAATCTGCCAACCATTTTCTCCAAGTCATCCCATCTGCCCAAAATCTACCACTGATCACCAGTTTAGCTTTCTCAATTTAGGGTAAAAATAGAATTATTTTTCATTGCCTTCTGCCCAAGCCTCTGGCAGTCACATCAACAGTCCCATCTGTTCTTTTTTTCAGCTTAATCCCACCCAGATCTCTGATTTCAGGATTTACAATTTAAAGGGAGGCTATGTGATTTGCATAACCAAGTCACTTAACACCCCTCAATACACCTGCAGAGCAGCTCACTTTCTTTTTCTCTGTTTTCATACGTGCACATGCATGTGTGTATGCATAAAGACTTCTCATCCTAAGCTTGCTTTTTGTTAAATGACAAAAACACTTACACAGTGAGATATGTTCAGTCAATCGTACCTCTGTCTTGACAAAGTATTGCTGTCATGATGAATTTGCTTAAGAGCAGTGATGTCACAACTGTTAAATCACCAGGCCTAACTCATGATGTAGATTTTCAAAGCTGGGCTAGTGGCAGCAAAATCTGCCTGTCTACATATATGGCTTAAAATTATTATCCTGCAGCATGTCTCATTGTTCAGATTATAAGTAAAGACAGTTGTCCCATCACTGAGGGCACAGAGGTTACATCAGAAACTGTATTTTATTACTTTCTGAAAATGAGACTTCAGAGGGAAAAAAAAAAAAAAAAAAAGAAATTGAAAAGTTAAAAGCAAATTGGCCTGAAACTTTTGTAGGATGTTTCTGAAACCACAGCAGAGACTGCAGAAAATAAAGTCCTGTGACAATCCAAACTAGATCTGTTAAACTGAATCCTGAAAAAATAATTTATTCATTTTTTTCACCTACATAGAGACAAATCAGTAAAAAATATTAGATATAAAATATCACCCAAATCTATGGGGCAAAATCTAGGGTGATGGTACTTATATCGTTATAAGCCTCTACAGTGGTGTAAGGATAACTCAACTCTGAAATCTGGTAAAGCTTTCACTTTATCACAGAATAGAATCATAGAATCAACCAGGTTGGAAGAGACCTCCAAGATCATCCAGTCCAACCTAGCACCCAGACCTATCCAATCAACTATACCATGGCACTAAGTGCCTCATCCAATCTTATTTTGAACACTTCCACGGATGGCAACTCCTCCACCTCCCTGAGCAGCTCATTTCAATGGCAAATCACTCTCTCTGTGAAGAACTTGCTCCTAACATCCAGCCTAGACCTCCTCTGGCATAGTTTGAGGTGTAGTTCAAAATTAAGTCGTTAAGATATTCCTTATACTCACTTGCCACCAATACTTCACAATAGAGCTCAACAGGAAAAGACATTTTCTGTTCATATCTGTTAAGGAATACATTACACAAAGAGTGTTAGTCTGCCAATATCTCTTCTTGCAGACTGCTGACTTCTGCAGCATTATGCACATGCATAAAAATGCCAAGATAGACTACTTCCTAAAAATATCTTGAACATTTGTAACAAACATTTTCGAAATGAGGAAAGAATGATAATAGGTAGAATGACACTCTATATACAGAGACTTTATAAGCATTGCTGTTTTGGTGGGGTTGGTGGGAGTTTTTTGTGTGTGCATGTTTTTGTTGTTTGTTTGTCTTTGTTTGGTTTTGTTTTTAATGTCAAGATCTCACATAGTTATGACCTGTAAGTTTATTTTGACTTATCTGGCATGAAAAATGCATGCACTTCTAGATATACATCATAAACACCCCTGTAAGTGATACCTCTGAATTCAGCCAATGGTGTTGGATAGAAAGTATGTCCTCATAATTCTTAATGCTTTCCTGAAGTTTTACTTCTGTGGTTGGAAGGATGATAGATTCTCACAAAAATATGTTTGTAAAGGAGAAAATGTAAATATTACACCTGTTGAATCAGGTGCCTTTTGCCATTATGTATACAGGATTTCATTATTAATACAGTCTGTGGGGCTTTTGGAAGAGACTTTTTTGAGTTTGAAATACTTTATTGTTGGTTCATTTCTACTCTTATAAATTTTGTTAAGTCTGAGGAGTAACAAAGTTTCACATCACAGACAAATCCTGGTTCACAAGTAACATAGGAAGACATTACTTACACCAGCTTCTGGAGATGGATTGGCTACTCCTCTTGAAAGTCCATAATCATATTTATATTATAAGAGAATTTCCAAGGCAACACTAGGTCAGAAACAAATTGTTGCTATTTAGGGCCATGATTCAAGCATTCCTATCAAATAATACATCAATTATCATGGCTTTAGATTAATGTTTTAGGAAACAAGAACAGTAAAGTCTTTTATGGACCTGCTGTGAGAGGCTGTCCCCTTAAAAAAAAAAAAAAAAAAAGGGAATCTTGATGGAAGATTTTATGTGTAAGCACATTTTCATGTCATCACAAAACCCCTCTTATCTTCAATAATTGACTTATTAAACCACAACCCAAAATGAACACTTCCTTCAACAAAATTTGGACATTCATTTGAAAATCTTTTCTTGCACTAGACTGTGATGGTTTGTGTGTCACCCGCTCCCCACACTTTGAAAAATCACCCAGACTAGACTCAGTGGCTCTGGAAATTGGATGAAGTTTTATATTTACAGCTTAGCACAATATACAAACAGATGTTTACTATATATATATAGTTATATACAGAAATATACAGGTTAAAAGGTAATATAGAAACACAACAGCCCTCCCAGAAACCTGAGTCCCCAGGAAGGGCTCTCAACCATTCTTCCACCTTCCCCCTACCCCTCAATATTACACAAGATCTTGCCTTATGTTTAAGGTAGTATGGAGGGTCAGCCAGGGGGATTTGTCACAAAGATGGCATGTTAGGTTAGAGAGAGAGAAGTGCAACCCACAAAGCCCAGAGAGTGTCTCTGTTACTTATATTTACATTCTTGTTCTTATACATCTCAGCAAGCCTAGGAGTGAAGTAGACACCACCATTGTTTCCATTTCACAGCCTATAATTTAATTCTTCATACCAAAACGTTCTAGCTAGGCTCAAACTAGCACATAGACCTTCATCAACAGGCTTTTGTTTTTCACATTGCTCTGGAAATCTGTTGTGGAGGGGAAATTAATTGATGCAAGATGATATTTTCCAAAATTCATATTGTTTATTAATGTTGATACTCAGAACTCTTGCCACCCCCGACCACTGATTTCAATAATATTTCAGTTCTTACACAGTTGTGGAAACATTCTATGGATAACATCTGCATCTAATATAACCAGCAATATATGTAAACATTAATTGAACTAGAAAAGACTATTCCCGTGGTCAAATGTCGCTTGCCCACTAAATGGGCCCAAGCTCTTTCTGCTCTATAGCAGAAGGGAGTAGAGAATTACAAAGAGGCATTTAAGCATTTACTCACAGATTATTATTATTAACCTCGCAGGGGATAGCCACAGTCCAGACACTGCCCAAATGCTTTCAGAGGACTCTGTCTTGTTGGACATTGAGACTTGAATCTTCCTGGCTTCTGGAGAAAGGATGCAGACAATCTCTGACCTTGTCTCCTGGCTTCTTCTGGATGATCTGTGTGTATGTCCAGGGATTCTAAGCAGGATCTTCAGGTGCAGAAGGCAGATGTTGTGCAGTCTCAGCATGATGTCACGCTGGCCACACAGGCTGATCACGTGCAGACATCCAGGGTCTGCTCCTGGTAACTCACAGCAGTGGAGTTTACCAGGCAAGCAATAAGGCAGTGTGCAATAGCAGCAGGGCTGGGCACAGCAGAGAGAGCAGGGCAAAAGGCAGGGAAGGAAAAGCAGGGAAGCAAAAGCAGGTTGTTCACCTGTGTACCTGCTTTTATCAATGTGGGACAAGATTAATTGCCCTTTGGACACAAGAACAGCCATTCAGGATGGCAGTTAGCCAAACCATACCATATTAGGCAAAGCCACAGGCTCACTTTTCTCTAATTTGGGAAAAGCACAGGCCTTGCACTAGGCAGGCACAAGCTAAGTGTATGTACCTTACACCACAGGTCCCTGGGCAGGCCAGACTCTCTGGCTCCAGGTTTTGTGTCCATTTCCGCGCTTGCCTCTCTGGTGGAGCAGAAAAGGGTGCCTAGGCAAGGCAGGACATGTATAAGCCTATTTTGGGCCTATGAGGCCTACCACAACAAAATCCCATTGTTGGGAACTGGCTGTAAAATGGGGGGCACAAGCCCCTGGAAGCATGTACAATCAAGCCTTGGATGTGAGGTCTGAGTACTGAAGCACAGTAAAACCACAGCCACTGTGTGTGAAGAAGCTCAGAGGAATTTGTCCTTGAGCCTTCTGATAAACAGCTCCTGTGGGGCTGTGCGCAAAGCAGGAGGGAATTGGGAGGAATATGCAAATTCAAACACTTAGGTGCAATAAAAATGCTTTTGCAGTAACGGCGAGTAGGGAAGATTATGCATATTCAAATATTTAGAGGCGCCAAATGATAAGGAAAAAGTATCACTTGCATGCTGTATGCAGTTCATACTTCTCGCCCTAACTGAAAAATATGTGCTTTGTAACTTGGGTCTGATGCTCTCAATAAAGAATCAGAGTTTGGGTTGCTCAGCTCAAAGTGACCTGTCTCCAGCTCTCCGTCCCCTTCTGCATCCCATTGTGGTTTCATAGACTGTATATTTCCTTTTGGATTGCATCTCAGACTCATTCACGTTTCCATGCAACCCAGACATGGCATAGATTTAGACACCAAGAAGCTGTAAATTGGACGGAATTGAGATATTGATGCATGGTTCTTCTCTATACTCATCAGAATTCTGAATGATACTTCAGGAAAAGGTCTTGTTGATGATGCACATGTCTAGTTCATTAAAAGCACACATTTGTTTGTGTGGTAGTTTAAGGCTTATTGGAAAATTCCAATAAGAGAAATTGAGCATTCCCAGAATCTAAATAAATTAGAGCACTGGACATGAAAGAATACTAATGATGAAGTCTATCTCATTTGTTGGTTTGCTAAGAAGGATAAAACAGCAATGTATAAATGATTTTGCTCTCTTGGCTTTTGAGCACTGGCTCTGTTTGCTGTTCCTTTGCTCCTCTGACTCCTCCATACTGAATACTAACCTTGACTCACCAGATAACATGTGAGATTTTGTTAGTTCTCTATCTGAGGAGAGAGAAGAAGGTGGTGTTGGCCCCTTCTGGGCTTTTTCTTTGTCTGGGGAGAATGGATTTCTGTATTATTTTAAAATTGTATATAATTGTAAATATCTGTAAATATATTTTGTATATATGTTTATAAACTTAGCTTTGCTGCAAAACATAGCTTTATCTTACTTCCAAGACATCTGAGCTGGTCTGTTAAATTTTACTTTGGGAGTGGGGTATGGGATTTCCCAACCCACCACAGTTTGGTAGAAGTGCTCTGCACTACAGTTAATCTGGTGTTTGCTATCACCTTTTTACTTCACTTCTACAGCTTAAAAAATTCCTTCACCATAGAATCAACCAGGTTGGAAGAGACCTCCAAGATGATCCAGTCCAACCTAGCACCCAGCATCCATTCAACTAGACCATGGCACTACCTACATTAAACACAACATTTATTATGTGTGAGAAATAAATTTCTTCCAAGTACATGAGATGAACCAGGAAAACCGTGGGCTGCAAAGTGTATGAAAATTAAACAAGCTGTCCCCAGACTGATGGACTTTTTCACTTGGAAATGATGGACTTGCACCAAATACTAAAAAAAAACCCTAAACTTAGTCTGATTTGGGGCATCTGGGAATTACCCCAGAGAGGTGGACTGACACAGGCAAGGGCTGGAAGAATTCCTTGTGAGATATTTGCAACAGTACTAAGAGTTGGAGGATTGAAAACAAAAATAACTTTGTGTCTCACATTCACAAAGCTAAATGGAAAACATTTCTCCCTGTACCTCTAGGGCACAGGAGTATCTCCTGTCAGAGGTTTGTAAACAGTGCCAATGTACACAGACAGTGCAATACTATGAAGTATCTACTGTTATTTTTCCTACTTCCTTTCTCACTTTGTTCTTGTCTTGAGGCAAAATTCATTGCATGATACAGTGAGAAAGCTCAGAAATTTTATTAAAAAGTAAGGCAAGAAAAAGAAAACCACTCACAAAAGAAAAGAGGGAAAATAGCCATTGCAGTAGAATAAATCCCAGACTAGTTACTAGTATCTGCACATGTATGGATGTAATGGGAATGTGAGGACCACCACCATGCTCCTGCCACACTGCCATTAATCAAGCAGTTTTATCAAGTGAGGGTCAGTCTCGTAACCAACAAAATTGAAGAAGAGTGTGTAATATGTTTACAGGTCACAGCAAGAACACTTTCATTTACCAGGAAATGAGAATAGAGCTGTGCTGTGTCTTTGACAAGAAATTGCTGTTTCTTTGTAGGAGTTGGTCCTTTGCCAACATTTCCTCTAAGTGCATCTTTCTTTTGGGCTGCAGGAATTGTCACTGGTCCAAAACAACATACTTAAAGTGTAATACGCCAAGTGCTTCAAGTGGCCCAGCAAGCCAAAACATGCATTTAGAGAACTGGCTATTCACATAAGCAAGGTTATTTTTGCTAATCAGGAGACTCAGTAATGGACTAGTTCGTTAAAATAATGCCTGGATTTGTACTTTCATCTTCCAAAATTACTACATTTCTATTCCAGATTCAAATAGCCTAAACATCTTTTGTTTTTGTTTGTTTTCTTTATAAACTATTCTGTGGGCAGCCCAGCTGGCATGTAGATGAGCTAAAGGTTTAGGCTATCACAAAGGCAAATATGAAAATCCTATTTGGACTGTAGAACAGTCTGGCATACTGAGGCATTCATTATAGGCTCAGGGCTGAAATGTACATGAACCTGATTTAAAATCACCTCCCAGTCCTGGTGGGGAAAGGTAAAACAGCATAGACCAAGTTTAGGTGCTGCTGCTGGCATACAAACACTTCTCACTGAAGCAACTGAATTAGCTATATATCATTGTCTTAAGTAAATCTCAGCCCAGGCTGTTCTGAGGGTTCCATATCCTTCAAGTCAGATGTTCTTCAGCAGATTCCAACCCAGTGATTTTCAGTAGATAATCCATGCCCTACCAATGATGATCTTAAAGGAATTTAGAATCTGCAGGTGTTTTTAAACCTTGGGTTTAGTTTTTGTCGTTGCTCTCATACTAGTCAATATTCAATTCATTGTTGAAGTACCAAAAAATTCTATGAACTCTTATTCAGGAAAAAACTTTTGCTTAGGTGGGTTCATAACTCACAACATCTTACTTTCAACATCAATCCAAGTGTATGTACATAATAAATGTTTATAATGAAAACATGAAAGTTATTTTTAACCTACATCCAATCCTCATCCAGACAAGATAGGGAGTACTGAACTCAGAAAGATAAGACTTTGCTCAGCCAGATCCGTCTTAGTACCAGAATAGGGAATTACTTAGGTTTGGCACCTTCTTCAGAAAACGGATATCAAAACACATGTGAGAACTTAACTTAGGATTATCAAGTTTTTTAATACCCTGAGAAAGTGACAGCATTCTCTAGTATTTCCTCTGACAATAAATGGTCACACTCGTAGCTGCAAGTTAATGACATTTTCTGTTTGCTTCAGCACTGTAAGTTCAACGGGAGGACAACTCAGACCCTTCTCTTTTGCTAGTGCTCTCAGATGAGTTCTTGTCATGTTTAATATTGTTCTGTTAAAGCTTCTGAGTTAATAGCTTATAGGAGCTGGCACTCTCCCAGTTTGAAAAGAGATTGTTTTACATTGTGAACACTTACTGAGCATAATGATGGGACTTTTTTATTATTTATTTTATTATCTGTTTGTGTTCCTAAGGTACTGAAGCACAGAACTCTTTTGCAAGACTGTCTGTCTTTGGCCAAGCTAAGCTATTCCAAATCCCTTCATATTATATCCCTTCAAACAGTTTCTGAAATTTCCTTTTACCAACTTTCTGAGGTGCTGAGATGCCTTCCCTTCTCCTAGCCCTTGCTTCCTTCAGTTTCTGGATGTTGCCCTCTATTGTCACAATTTGTCCTGTCTCCTTGGAAGTCAGTACATACTTCTGTTTTCCTGAACCCTCATATCATAACTGTTACTCAGATATTTCCAAAACAGTCATTGCTTTCATTAAAAAAAAAACTTTCTAGACTAATATTCTGAAATAGCAATATTATAGGATATTTTGTTTATGATAATATATGGTTTCATCAGGCTTTTGAATATAGACTAAAACCATATTAACTACCACAAAAGGGGAGTAACAGCTTAATATCTTACATGTCAGCAAATTTCTAATACAATATGTGCCAGGCTTAAGGAGTAAAAGCAGCAAACTTCCAAACAGAACAGTAAAAAGAACAAAGGTAGAAAAAATATTCTTACTGATGCTAGACTAAATAAAACTGAAATAAGAGCAAAGTCTCTAATGTGGTTTGCAAAGGAAAGCTCTCCAGATTACTTCATATGAGTCCTTGAGGAATTAGGCCCAATCTAAGATGTTGGTCCAAAACTAGGATTTATCATTCCAAAGAAATAACCTCACCATTCCCTGAAAAGAGGACTTAGATAGCTGTCTTAAGTAGATTATTGTATTTGCAGTGATGAAAATCAAGAGAGATGATTTATTGCCTGTAACTGGTGAGAAGAATCCTCCTAAGAGTGGAACTAATCTTGTGGTTTCCTAATCTGCTAGAAAGGTGCCTTGTAAATGTTCCTCACCAAATCCATCATATCCATGGACAAATATTTTAAAGGTGTCATTGCTCTGTAGCTTTGCAAGTGAGACCTAGGCTAGGTATGCCCTCACTGTTGACATTAAGAGAAGGGTGATCCATGAAAGACAGTCTAGAGACCACAAGACATAGGGAGTTTTAAACTGCTTATTTGACATTTCATTTTGCTAACTTTAGTCTTCTTTTACTGGCATTGCTACTGCAAAGGGACAGAAAATAAGTAGCAATTCGGGAGTTCTTCCTGAAGCTTTTGTTGTCAATATGTTCGTTGCCCTATACATTCAATATAGACTGGCATCATCTAAATGGTGCTAACCTTCATGAAGCTGTTGCAAAATCAGTGAAGGGAAAAGATTCTAGCCTAGACAGATTGCTGAGCTTTTGATTGCTGATGTTTCTATCTATAGCCAGCATAAAACAGTGATAGCTAAAGAATCAGACTGATGTTAAACAACTTGCCTGAAGATCTATCTGTGCTTCACAGATGACTAAGACACTGAGGATATTTATAAAACTACCTGGCAAGAAAACTCTATTAAAAACAAAACAAAACAACACAGAAACACAACTGAAATTACTCTCGTAGATTTGAGAGAATACAATTAAAATGTCTCAGGGGTCCTATAAGTTTCTTGATGAAAAAAAAAAAAAAAAAACAAACAACAAAACACCTCTTGCAACACCTTTTTACCTAGAGTAGCTTGAAACATCATTCTCCTTTCCTGTGGATTCTATTTTGTCATTTAAACACAAGAACATAAATACATTAACTGCAAAGATTTAAAATTCAAATGCATATTAAAAAAATTGCCTCATAACTGGTGCCAAATTAATGTAAACTAAATCTTGATGTATGCACCATGAACAGAAAAAAAATGGCAGAGAGAAAGAAAACACAGCTGTATTTTCCTCACAGCTCCTAGGGTCTTCTGTGGTTTCAGATAATGCCAGATAGAATACAAGAAGATAATTCTTCAAGAACAAGCAAACCAGATCAGAAAATATTCAATGTGAAATGCAAAATTTTGCTAATAATTGTGTTTTATAATAAACAGTAATATTGATGTTTTCGTTATAGTTTGCATTGTAGATGACTGTAAAAACTAAAGGCTAAGTTATGTCTGAATGAAATTAAGTAGAGGTTTGCACAAGTTGTGCAGCAATAGTTTGAAACACTAACAATTAGGTTAAATGAATGAAATATACATATAAATTATCTTCTCATGTATTAGGTCCTACAATAATTCTAAATAATTATGTTAACTTATTATATTTAATGACATATAATTGTTCCACTCATCAAATATTCTTATAAATACAGAAATATTTAAATTTAATTCAGTTCTCCAGTGTTATACTTTAAATATTTTCCTCCTGCATCAGGAGAAGTGTCAGTGACCTGACTCCTGCAGGTCAAAGGAGGTGATTCTCCCCCTCTACTCTGCTCTGCTGAGACCCCATCTGGAGTACTGCATCCAGTTCTGGAGCCCCCATTACAAGAAGGATGTGGAGATGCTGGAGTGTGTCCAGAGAAGGGCCACTGAGGTGATCAGAAGGATGGAGCACCTCTCCTATGAGGCCAGACTGAAAGAGCTGGGGCTGTGCAGTCTGTAGAAGAGGAGGCTCCCTGGTGACCTTATTGTGGCCTTCCAGTATCTGAAGGGGGCCTACAAAAAAGCTGGGGAGGGACTTTTCAGGATATGAGGGAGTGACAGGACTATGGGGAATGGAGCAAAGCTGGAGATGAGTAGGTTCAGGCTGGATGTGAGGGGGAAGTTGTTCAGCATGAGAGTAGTGAGAGCCTGGAATGGGTTGCCCAGGGAGGTGGTTGAGGCCCCATCCCTGGCGGTGTTTAAGGCCAGGCTGGATGAGGCTGTGGGCAGCCTGATCTAGGGTAGAGTGTCCCTGCCCATGGCAGGGGAGTTGGAACTATATGATCCTTGTGGTCCCTTCCAATCCTGACTGATTTTATGATTCTACAAAACATTCAGTATCGTGCTAACATAAAATTAATACCACACAACAACATTGTAAACCCTTCTATGTGTTATCAAAATATAAAATTCTTATTGTACTGAGAAAAGTATACATATATATATATTAGACAGACACCTCTTTGTTCTTCATCATATGCTTTAAGCATAGAGTTGGTCAAAATGTTTTGTTTTCACTGAACAGACTTATCATAGCTTTGCAAGAGAGTAAAATCACCTTGAAGTATTTCAGATAAACGTTCAGAGTAAGCTTTAGCATTTTCACAAACCCCTCTTCAAAAATGCTTAAAGCTTTCATGTGTACATTTCAGAAATGACAATACTTAGATTATTTATTCATTATTTGCAGTTAGCTAAATCAGTCTGGAAAAAATATTCTTGACTTTTTATACATTCTTGAACCAAATCTAATTTCAGCATACTCTGAAATACATGTTTTCTTGACAAATAAGCCTTCTGTATAGATAGATAAAGACAAAACAGAATCACATCAGTACCATAAGTCATAAGGACAACTCCTCTGAAGTCTGCTACACAGTTGAGCAGTTAAGTACATACAAAAAATGCTTACAGATTCAATTCTTAATTGTATGCTGAAGTAAAACAATCCTTCTCTGCTTTATGAAACCTGAGACAAGCAACTAGTTATTTAAGATTGCTGTGACTGAGAGATCATGGTATATAAAAGTGTTGTCAATGGTTCTGAATAAGCAATGAATTTAAGATTTTTGGAATTAGCAAGGCAAAATCAGTGATGGAGATCAACAGAAAGAAACAAAATTTAGAAAGAGAGTACAGAGGCAGAGTCCTCAAGGTGATAGTTAGAAAACTATAGGAAGATTAGAATCACTCTTTATCTTTTCACAGTTCATTTCAAATGCATTTATGTGCACTGCTATCAAATATTGTAGGAAAATGATGTGTCTGTTCTCTTCAAAAAGCATAATTAATCATCCCTGAAAGCTACCTTTTTCACTTCTTTTCTTTAGAGAGCTCAAGACAGAAGAATTAACAAATGTTATCTCATTATAAGCACCTTAACTTCATTTTATTTTACATATTTAACCAAAACTGGATTCTTAAAAGAACTGACTTATTAGGAAGTTTGTATTTCTGTTTGTGTTCTCATTGGAAACTTAAAGTTTTCATTCCTTAGCTTACTAACTGAATGATCAATTACCATTTCACACCATTTGTGTATGTGAACATTCTTTATAGCACTGGGAATAAATGATTCATTCTTTCCTCTTTCCAACATTCTAATTTCCTTTCTAGCATTTGTAAACAAAACAAAGCAAAACTTTATGAATTATAGGGGGGAAAATCCCTCAAACCATCAAAACAGACAAACAAAAACCAACCAAACAAAAACCCCAACACCAAACATAACTGTTGGGAATAGTAATATTAAATGTAGTGATTCTATAGAACTGTCTGATTATGGAACTTTGGAACATAAGCCATGGACAGTCGAGAGTGCATGAGCTCAGAAGTACTGGGTTAAGATAAAATAGAAGGTTGGAATGACCTTAGAGAATGGTGTAACAAATACAAACAAATGTAAGGCTGGACCCTCTGGTTTTCACCTGTCTCTGCTGACTTAGATTGCTTAGACACAATGTATGTGTTGTTGAGAGAATATGATGAATGTCTATGCCAATTATCATGTAATTTCTAATGCAAGTACCTGTAACCACTTACAGTTTAGTACAATTTGTAGCCTTCTGATGAAAGGTATATAAACACACGTTTGGAATGCAGTAGATGGATTGAACTTGCTTGCATCAAGCGTCCCCCCGTCTCTTCTGATGCCTGTGGCGTAACATAACAACACACACAAAAAAGCTACCAACCAATCCCAAATCCTTAGGGCATTAAGTGTTTTTTACAGATTAGGCAATTCTGAATTTGTTTTTTCTCAATTTTACTTGACTTTAGTAAAAGTCAAGCAAAAGCATGGTGGTACACATTTCCAGCTCCTCAAAGTGCTTGGGAAGAGCTGCAGTGACAACCTTGTAGTTTCTCTTTGTGCAATATTGGAGAGTTACTGCAGAAACTAAGAAAAGAGCTTATTGAATTTTAATGTTGAACTAATGTTACATTTGTAGCTGGATGCATTAGATGGGTGACTGGAAGTTGAGAGGAGAACTTAAAAATGGCTTCCCCCTTTTACCAGTGAGTTCAAATGTTCATCCTGTCCTTTCTGTGAACCCACTATTTATGGCAAACTCTTTTAACCTATATATAATTCATGAAGAAATGCTACAGAATAACATTACAGCTAGATGATTGTGTGACAGATTTTTAGACTCGAGAAAGCTTCAAATTTCCAGCATTCATGTTTTTGTCTGCAGCAAGCCTATGTTACAGTCAATCCAAAGTAAGCCTCACAATATCTCAAAGATATCAAACAGGAGCAATAAATGTGAAATGGCAAATTATTTTGCATTACATAGCCTGAAATTTCTATGTTAAAAACATTACTCTCACCCTTGATCTTTTTCTAGTATAGCTGGTGTTTAATGTTGTCGTTCTTGGGTACCTTCTCATTTCCATTACTGAAAAAACACAGTACAAAGGCAATTCAAAAACTCACAACAAACATTTGTAAATTTTTTTTCTTCAGTTGTATTTCAGTATTTTAATTCTCTTTTTCTTTAGAGAAATATGGAAGAGAGTAAAGATAATTGTTCACATTAATTATTTATTGTGCTTTACAGAATATGACAACAAAATTCGCCTGCATTTTCTTTGTATTCTTTGTGTCCATTCTCTACTGGCTCACACCTTATTTAATAACATATGAATAATAACAGTTTATACTACATTTCATATGAAACACAGTTGAACTGATCCCAGATGTAGCCCCCAGTACAGTTTCATTACCATATCCCTCATCTATTTTTCAGACTGCACAATAGTTCTCATCCCCGTGCATAATTGAATTAACTCTCCTAATAAATGGAAAGCAAAGAATAATTATTATTACTAATAGTGATGCTGATAATCTCAGAAAGAGGTATTCTTAGTGCAAATAAATTAAAATGTTTAAAATTAGAAGTTCTTCTAAGGGATTGTATCCCTGTCAATCAATGGTATTGTAGAACAGTGTGTAAGAAAAAATACCTTTGCCTATATGATATAGAAATATCCTTACACATTATGTATATAATAATACCCTAGGGAAACAAGCTCTGAAATCAAATGCAAAATGTTGCTTCTATCAAAGAAAACTTATAATTGTATTTATACTTTGCAGGACTTTTAATTCAGAAATACCTCAAGAAGGATGTTGAGGTGCTGGAACATGTCCAGAGAAGGGCAACAAAGCTGGTGAGGGGCCTGGAGCACAAATCCTATGAGGAGAGGTTGAGGGAGCTGGGCCTGTTTAGCCTGGAGAAGAGGAGGCTCAGGGGTGATCTTATTACTGTCTACAACTACCTGAAAGGGCATTGTAGCCAGGTGGGGGGTGGCCTCTTCTCCCAGGTAAGCAGCAACAGAACAAGGGGACACAGTCTCAAGTTGTGCCAGGGTAGGTATAGGCTGGATATTGGGAAGAAGTTCTCCACAGAGAGAGTGATTGGCATTGGAATGAGCTGCCCAGGGAGGTGGTGGAGGCACCGTCCCTGGGGGTCTTCAAGAAAAGCCTGGATGAGGCACTTAGTGCCATGGTCTAGTTGATTGGATAGGGCTGGGTGCTAGGTTGGACTGGATGATCTTGGAGGTCTCTTCCAACCTGGTTGATTCTATGATTCTAAATTGAAGTGATGACCATTTAGTTTGTCAGAAGGTTATAATCAACCTGCATAAGACAGGTTTTAGCTCCATTTCAGAAAAGTCTTACCCAACAGCACAATTTTACTACTTTGATGCTTTTACTATCTTTAAAATCACATGTATATTGTTTTTTCTCTGAGTTTCTCTGTGTCTTATTAGCTATCAAATAAAAATATTACACCATATGTTACCTGATGTCTATGTTTATAATCTTTGCAATAAAAATATATATGCAATTTATTCATTTTACAGTTGATGGCTTTTTTGGACAGTAATTCCACATAGAAATTAGATAGACAAAGTTCATAAACAGAAGTAATGTTCCTTGCTTCCCTGTCGAAAAATGTATTTTAGCATTTTGTTTGCTGTATCAGCTGCAAAGCTCATAAAAGAAAAAAAATAGTTCATTGTACATTTTATATGATGATATTTAATTAAAGAGTGTATAGCTTCAAGTACATATTATCTTTTCCACATGTATTACTCATATTAATGAATATCACTTCATAGGCTTCCAGAGGAATCATTTTATGAGGATTATCAGTTAAATAAATAAAGACCTAGCTTCACAGTCTGCTTGACACGAGCATTAAGATAGTGTAGCAATTTCATGAATGGAAATGTACAGATGCTAGTCACCAGAGCTAGAACCATCCACAAAAGTTTCTGGAGTAAACCAGCTGCTAAAAAGCTAGAAATGAAATTGTGAGCTTAATGGAAAGAAAGCAGTTGTCAGATTGAGGCCAAAAAGTATTTGCGTGCATCAGGTGTTCAACCAAGCTCAGAGTTATTGCAGTTTTGAGAACACAATGAAGACTATGAAGATGGTGAAATATGGTCAGTGGAAAGAAATGTCCATATCATCTAACTCAAAACTAAAAGCCATTGCAGTCTTCCATTGAGTTAAGCTTCATGAAGGAGGCTTAGTACACCCATCACTTTTAACTAGGTATGCCGTTGCTGATAGATCAGGAACACCTTCCCATTTAATTCCATTGGTTCCTTTCCCTGCAGTAAATGTATGAGGTCTTTACAAGGCTATTTTATTAATGCTTGTATATCTACCAGTGATATGTTTTTTAGAGAAAACAAACCTAGGCCTTTTTCACTTTTCAGAAGACATGGAATATATGAAGATTCATAGATTTTAGTCCTAAAGACAAATGTGATAGACGGTTGATAAGGGGTTTTGTCTGTGTTTGGGGTAAGGTATGAGGCCAAATTTTTGAAAGGTTTTAATATAATTTAATATTACATACAAAGAGAATTCCCCTCTCCCCCCCAAAATTATATACAGCTAACCCACACAAGTTCTTTATATGCAGTTGTGAAATTATTTTACAGAATGTCTATTTAGAGTTGGATTAAGCAATTTGGTAGAGGTTTGGAAAGGTTTTGGATAGAGAGTCTTGAGGCATAAAATACCACTGGTAAAGTCACTGAAATTTCTTTGCTGCTCAAATGGAGATTGTTCAGTTACTCACAAATTGGAGTCACAGTCTCTGTGGTCTCAAATATATGTAGCAAAAGCCACGTGGTTGATCCTTGTGGATCTAAATAGTTCAGTTCGGATATCGGGGCGCACTGTCTGAGAAGGCTGCACTGGCACGATTGGGCTGGAAATGGTGAGCTGGAGCGGCGGCAGACCGGGAGCGCCTTGGTAGATCATTCTTCTAGATTGGTGCAAAGTACCATGGGATGAAACCATACAGCGGTAGTGGCCCCAGGCGACAAAGAGGCTACTAGAGGTGGGTGGAAGAGGGTGGCAGGAGCACAGAATTGCCCTATTTATGAGATGTGGGCTGAGATTGATGGTGCTTTGGCTGCGATACTGTCCAATAAGTGTCTGGCAGCAGGCCAAAACATGCCAAATAAGGTAGAGTCCACAGGTCTGGTACCCCCACATATGAAGAGAGTACAGGTGGGCCCACATGCTAAGCGCGTGAGCTTATGCAACCTGCTTTCATCAACCAGGCCAGACAATAAGGTGCCAGGCTTGTTGTGCTCCTTTGTCCACTTAATTTGTTTTCCCCTGGTCTGGACAGAAAAACACCTTTCATCGGGAAAACATGTCCAGGCAAGTATAGACTTGTAAACAAGCCTATTCAGGCCTATGTGGTCCTCCACCACATAGACATATATTTCTATTCATTCTATGATCCTCAGGACTCAAATTCCCATAATGATTCCTGCATTTTGTGGATGCGCCAAATACAAATGAGTTTAATCTGCTAGAGAAATTAATACAATAATAGCTGCATACACTAGGAACAGAAAGAAACTTCATAAGCATTACCATAATGGGCCTACTAAATACCGTATTTACTATTTGGATGATGATGAAAGAAGAAATAAGCTCTTCAGAACTAACTTTTTCAGCTTGATTATGGTCTCCCTATTACAGTCTCACTGGTTTGGTTTTTAAATGCATAGAAATAACTAGATGGTAAGTATAGCAAATTCTATTGCTAGTTGAAAAGTTTCAGACTTTTTTTTTTTTTTTTGGGGGGGGGGTTTACAATTTTAAAAGCATTACAAGAATGTGGGGTTTTGAGAGAAGAACCATCTAAAAGCTGGCTTTTATTTGTTGTTTAATCAGCTGAGGTATAAATTGTTTTCCTTTGTTAAAAATGTTCTGTCAAAAAAGGTTGAGTGATGTCCAGTGGAAGGTCATTTTCATCTGTTTTCAAGAAAAACAGTTAAGATAATTAAAAGCTTACATAAGAAATATTTATTGTGTAAAAAATTAATTCCTTAAAACGTTTTTTGTCTTGTTTTTCAAAGGATGTATATATATTTAAGATTGAGCTGTAAAGAAACATTAGGCACACTGCAAACAGGTTATTTGAATAATATATTTTTCTTTATATTGCATTACTTGAAGATACTTTAAAAAGGATTATCAGCTCCTCAGATCTTGCAGGCTGCAGAATCAATTGAGTCACTTAGGAAGAAGAAGCATTTCCATATCCTAGCTTTAAAGTGGTGTTCAGATTCCACTTTCCTGAGTGCATTAAAAATGTACAGACAGATAGCTAAGCAGATAACAGCAGGTGAACTTCTGGCCCCATTACAGTCAATAGGAGGTCTGTCATGATATCAAAGGTGCCAAGAATTCACCCTCTAACTCTTCTTTTTCATCCATCTAAAAACCACTTTCACCCACCAAACTTAATGACAAAGCAACTAAAAGTTTTCAACAGTTTTGGAGTCCATAATGCAAACTTAAATTTTACATTTGTTTGAGAGGCATTGGCAGCTTTCAAAGTGTGGATTATCTATCAGTCTCCTGCAGTTGACGAAGCAAATCAGAGCAAGTAAATTTGAATGTGTGAATAAAATACATGTTAAAAAATGTAGTAACAACTAGTAAGATGCCAAGAAAATTTCTGTATTTAAATTAGACATCTGTGCCCTATTTTTAAATATTCATCATTGTAAGTGATTCAGCATGTTCCTCACTCCTGTCACAGTACAACTATTTTAAAAACCTCTTAGCTTTAACACCTTCATTACCATATGAATCCTTACTAGAAAATGTTATACCCTTGAATCTACTCATACACATGTCATTATCAGCCTAACAGAGTCATGATGTTTCATGAGGCTGGTCCTTTTTGGACAGCATATTACAATGAAAAGAGAAATTGCAAAGAGAGCTTGTTTTGCAGAGCTTGCATGGGCAAATAAACATTGCCTTAAAAATTAGGTATAAGAAATTATGTTGTTCAAACACATGATCAAGTAGAGGTTGCAGCTGCCTTATCCATACATCTCTGTTCTTATCCATATATTTCTGATTCACACCCACTGCTCAAGACGGTAGTACAATTATGCTGGGTCAGACAAAAATAGAAAATCATTCCTGAAGAGAACACACACTTCAGAAACTTGCACAGTATCCTGAAAACATAGAGATAAGAATATAAGAAATGTGACCTGTTTATTTCAGACGAACTCAGAAAGAGGCACATTTAGAATAAGTGGATAGATGGATAAAACTCTGAATGGCATTCATTGCCCTGTTTTATGTGAGGGGTTACATGAGTTGATCACAACTATTCTTTCTGGTCTCTCAATTAATTAAGTTACATGTTATCTGAAATGAAGGGGGTAAAATTGAGTGTATTACAATAAGTTTGATGAATATCCCAATCCAAAAGCTAACCCGAAGTTGACACTTTACATTTTATAACAAAGTGCAAGATCCAAATGCCTGTGGGTTAATTAAACACACTGTCAAAGAATGATGAAATGATTTAGGATAGGAGAGAAACTGCATCTAGTACATCCAAAGTTCATGAAAAGGCAATAAAGCAGGGAGTTAAGCTTGATTTTGTAAAACCTTCTGGGTAGACTTGGTGCATGGAAAAGCATACAATCCCAAGTTACACTTCTGCCTGAAAACAAAGTAGTAGTGAATTAGCAAGAAGTCCTCTGGCTTTCAGGAAACCACAACAGAAGAAAGTATCTGTTGTCAACAAGGTGAGTGCAATGTTGTATACAAAGGAACATATCAGGGAAATATGCACCTGTCAAAGAAAGGTCAGGAAACAGATACCTATTTTAATGTTTCACAAGTCTAGCAAAGAATATGCACATTCTTTTGATAATACACATTATATATTTGACATGCCAGTAGCTCTGAAATATTACCTTCTAGAAAATGATCAAGTGATTATGATATTTGTCACCTTCTAGAAAATGATCAAGTGATGATGATATTTGTCACCACTGAGGACTGACAAAATTCTGCATTGAATCTCAGGGAGTGGTATCTGCCAGGAACCATCTACCTATTCAGTTGACTTAATTTTACTTCTGAAAGACTCGGGAAAGAAAGCAAAATGAAAGGATTAAGACAAAAGGCAGCCATATTTTGATAGACAGATTTCACTACAAAACTCTCATTAAACACCAAATCCAGTGAATATGTGTTTTTCTCAGACGGCCACAGTGATTTAAAAAAGGGTATCAGTGTTTGCTTTGTCTGCATTTTGAGTAAGAAAAAAAAATACCCTTTGAATGTTTGTATTTGGCCTTTCCTTCTTAAATTCAGCAGTTTGTTCCAGAAGTAACTAAAGTTGAAATCCCAGAAAATTCCTGGAGTTTGCTTAAATCACTGAGCATAGGCAATTAAAGAGGCTAATTGTGCTGCTGAAAACAATAATTTGTCTCTTTTTTTCCTTCTTTCTTTGCTATTTTCAGTTTTGATCCTTTCATTTTGTAACCCAACCTGGTTGATTCTATGATTCTATGATTCTATGAACCAAAGGTGAAAGTCAGAGCAGCCAGGCTGTGAATTGAAGGAAATTAGTTTAATGTCTACCTAATAAGGCATATTTTTTTTCATCAATTTCTTGAATTGAATAAAGGCCATATGATTTCCATAGTTCATCATGAAAGTCTTGTAATTTATATAGGGGGAAAAATCACGTCAAGGTTCTCAACAATTTGACAATGAACACAATTAACTTTGGTCAGTATGTGAACTACTTAAGAAAATGGTGCCAGCAGCAGGACAAGGAAAGATGAAGTGCTGTATGAGTTATAGCTTGTTGAATAAGAAAGAGAAATTAACAGCAGCTAAAAGAAACTATTACTCTACAAATGAGCCTGCCTTGAAATAATATGCACCATTTGCAAACATATATTTTTAAGCTATATGTTTCCTCATGCTTCATAGTTCATATTTGACCTTAATTTGGAGCATTATCCTCTAGGGTAGTCCTGGAAACGACAGCAGGATATACAGATTAATTTCAATCTATTAATGTTAATGGAAGCTTAACCATGCCTACATGTAAGCATTTAAATTTAAGTGTCTAATCAAAGCATAAACCCATCAGGGATGTATCTACAGGGTACAAATTTAGAAAACCAGAATAACTTCCTAGAGAACTAGGAATGTGGCATAATGCTAGGTCACATAGTTTTATAACATAATTTTGTTGCTTTCATTTTCAAACCTTCAAACAACTCTGATCATCTAGTACATAAAGTCATACTTGAAAACAGACTCATAAGATATAGTGTATGGTCTCAAGAGTGTTTATGAGTAATAGGAATGATTGTACCTCCTTAGTTTTTTTCTCTTCTTGTCTTACAGAATATGTTTTATGTATTGAGTCATGTTAGAAACTGCTAATACAGTATTTCTTTTCCATGTATCTCTATAGAACTGGTAGAAGACTCAAAGAAACCAGTTAACAAAACCCAGAGTGAACTGAGCATGGTAACTGATGAAAGTCTGCAATTTTTTACCAATCTAGGAATTAATTTGGGCCAATGATCAAAGTCTCTTGAAGCAAGAATATTATTTCATTTTACCTCACAGTGAGAAGACAGTTTAGTATTTAAGAAACATTCCACTGGAAGGTCTTGTGAAAGACTACAAATGTACCATTTCTAGAATCATTCCATTGTCTATTTCTTTCTTCATTTATTTGCTTTTCTGATATTTTACTTTCCATTTAACAACTCTCAGGATGACCTTTCCAATCAAGTAAAAGGACTATAATTTGATTGGTTACAAGAGAAAATTTTAGCTGGACTGACTGAGATGTACGCGATGGAGAAAAATACTTTTCAAACACACATTACTTTACAAACACTCTTTTTTTTCAATATTCATTAAAAAGAGAATTTTGCAGTAAAGCAGACCTTCAAAGATCCTGTGAGAGATAAGGAAAACTGTCTCTTCCATCAAGCTGATCTCTTATTTCTTCCTCTGAATTATAGAAAGGTATAAATTTCAACTAGCCTATATTCAAATGCTAGCTAGAGAAAAAAAAAAAACCCAGACATTTTCACAGAATCACAGAATGTTAGGAATTGAAAGGGACCTGATATGATCATCTAATTCAACCCCTGTGCTAGAGGAGGACTACCTAGACCAGGTTTCAAGTGTCTCCAGAGATGGAGACTCCACAACCTCTCTGAGCAGCCTGTTCCAGCGCTCTGTCACCTTCACAGTGTGTCCTGGAGTCCTGTATACCCCAAAATTCCTCTCCCTCTGTGGTTTGAATGGGAGAGGAAAAGGTGCAAAAAGAACTGTTCCCCCCCCCTGCCCTGCAGGCATGAAGGAGGGGAGCAAGAGGCCCTTCTGGCACAATGAGTGCCCGCGCAGATGCCTGCACTGGAATCAGGCTGGGGGTTGGCTGTGGTCTTCGCGCTTAGGAAGTGATAACTCTGCTCTTTGTCTGGGAAGAGTATAAATATTGGGGGACTTCCTGCCTTGGGGTTCCCACCTTACAGTTCTCTCCTGCCTGGATAGATTCTGCAAGAAAGAGTCCCCTGGTGCTCCAAAAGACAAGCTTCTGAGGGACAGGACTGTCTCTGCTTTGGAGGGTTTCCCCCTTAAGCACCCTTTATGCAGGCTCAATAGTTCTTAAGGACCCTCAGAAGGCCTCTGAAAGAGAGCAAGGGGACAAGCAGCTGGACCGCCCCTCTTTTCAGCCAGCCTGACTCACCTGTGAGTACCTTTGGCTCAGTCTTATTAATAGTGGGGGATGTTATAATTAGTAGCTTAGCCTTTTCCAACTTCTGACTTCCAAAATAGTCAAGTCTACCTCTGGTATCCTTATAGATCTTCTCGATCTAACTGAATCTGCTAATTACATCTAAATTAATTTCTGTATCTAGTTTTGGGAGCGGGTTTTTGGGAAAATGAAATAACTCTTTTTCTATGAATTCCTGACTCAGCCACATTAATTCCCTGCCTCCACAACACAGTGAAAAAAGTTTTTCCTTATGTTTACATGGAACCTCCTATGTTCCAGCTTGCACCCGTTTCTCCTTGTCCTGTCACTGAACATCACTGAGAAGAGCCTGGCTCCATCCTCCCAACACTTACCCTTCAGCTTTTTCATCCTTTCTTCATAAAGAACATGTTCAATTCCCTTAATCATCTTTGTGGGCCTATGATGGATTATTTCAAGCAGTTCCCTCCTTCTTGAACTGAGGGGCCCAGAACTGGACACAGTATGCCACATGAGGCCCCACCAGGGCATAGTACAAGGGGAGGAGAACTTCCTTCCAGCTACTAATCACAGCCCTTCTAATACATCCCAGGATGCCATTGTCCTTCTTGTCCACAATTGCACACTGCTGGCTCGTGACCACACTGCTGTTCATCAGGACTGCCAGGTCCTTTTCTCCAGAGCTGCTCTCCAGCAGGTCGGTTCCCAACCTGTACTGGTACTTGGGGCTGTTCTTTCCAGACACAAGACTCTACACTTGTCCTTGTAGTATTTGATTAAATTTCTGCTCAGCCAGCTCTCCAGTCTGTCCAGATCTTGATGAATTGCAGCACAGCTTTTAGGATTTGTCATCCACTCTTTCTAGTTTTGTGATAGTTTTGCTGATACTTTTCACCTCTGAATGTTCCTTCTTTTCTCACCTTGCAAACACTTATCATTTTAATCCCCAAACTCCATCTTTTAAATTTGTGACTAATGTTCATATAAAGGGTCTCAATATCCATTGGACAGGCTAGACTGAAGCTCCTGGAATGTCAAAAGATGATGGGCTCAAGCATGATGTCATAGACCCCCCAGTTTCCTTCTTGTCTACAATGTTTCAGCAATCTCACACTTCATTTATATCTGTCCATCTGACCATGCACCAGGTGCAAGAATTTCAGCTGGTCTCCAAAGCGCAGTGCAGTGAGATTATAAACCTCACAGTGCAAGTGTCTGTTTATCTTTACTGTCATTGAAAACACTGACTACATCATTAAAAACACTGAGTGATTACATAAAGCCTTATTTTAGACAAGGCTTCAACATTTTGAAAGCATTCAATAGGCAATATAAGAAGGGACTGCTTTGGTTCATCTATTAAGAGCTAGCAACCAAGCCTTCCCTCTTCATATTCTTAATGCCAAAATATCAGTTACATTCATAACATTCACAGCTCACACACATCCTTAAGCATCTTGGCATAATAGAATGTTCTGTTATTTTCTTCTATTATAGATTAAATTATCTTCACCACAAAACTGTAAACTTTCAGTATCCATTTTATACATGCTCATTTTCATCATGCCCACATTAAACCAGAAGGTGAAAACAGATAGTAAGAAGAGATTATTGGGAAATGTCCATAGATATTGGGTTTGGACTTACTTTTGCCCATAAATTTTAATGCTCTTTTTTAGACCCTTTCCCTTTATTCCTCCAGTCTTTTTTCCAAAGATGACAAAGGAAACTCAGGTGAACACATACTAATGCACTGCACTCCATCTGTCTTCTTTTAATTAAATCAGGAGCTGTGGAGCAGAGGTAGAGCAGCATGCTCCAGCCTGCAGCCTGAGAAACAAAAGAAGTGACTTGTATAGTACAGAGGGAGACTTAATGGGCAAAAACGTTCCTGCATGTAGCAATCTGTGCTCCCTACAATGTTACTCATCATTCTGTCTAACTTCAATAATATTCTTAGCATGAAAAGTCCAAGATTAATGAGGCATTTATTCTCCTATAAGAAGCTATCACAAAGAATACAATTTCCATCAACGTTTTTTGCAGTTAAATTAATGCTATGAACTTTTTACAAATACAAGATTCAGCAGTGGTGTACAGCAGATGATGTGAAGCTAGTTCATGTAGAAGGGTTACAGCCTAAGGTGGATCAGCATTCATTTTCTCTATGCATAGACATATTGTTGCTGCTAGTCAACACATCTTTGAGTCACAAATTGCTCATAGGCACCTATTACTTGAAAATGTTAGAGGTGGGGTACAAGGCTTCACAGGTCTATGGCCTGACCCAGCATAGTTGCTTTTTTTTTCTTGCTTTGGTTTGATTTGTATCTTTGCTTGGTTTGTTTTTGTTGGGTTTTGTGTGTGTGTCTGTGGTGGTGTCCCGGGTTAAGGGCAGATCCCTCCCCGGGGAGAAATAAACTCACCACAACACAGACCCTTTTTTGAAAGTCAGGGAAAGATGAAATTGTATTTCTTATAGTATAAGTATAACAATGTAAAGAGAGATAATAACTAGAGAAGGAAGAAAAAAAAACAATACAATAACCTTAAGGGAGATGGGGGAGGGGTCAAGTGGTGGCGAAGCAGCAGCAGCAAAGCAGCAGCAGCCAAAACAGCAGCCGGGGACCATAGGCAAAGCTGCAGCAGCCGAAGCCAGCGGGAGAAGGGGAAGAACAAGCTGTGCTTCTAGACACTAAGCTCTTGATGCTCCAATGAAATTATATTCATTTATCTATTGATGCCATTATGTGGCCTATCCCTGGAATGTTCATCTCTCCCCTATGTCTGAGCTAGAGAATCAGCTCAAACGGCCACAGGTGGGGTGACTTTTGGTGGTGGTGGTGGGTTTTTTGTTTGTTTTTAGTATCACGTGGGTAAACAGCCTCTAAACTTTGTCATCTTTCTCTTGCTATGTGGCTAATCTCGAACTGAACATCCTGAGCAGACTTCTCCCATCTTTCAGTCCTGGAGCTATCTTTAAAGACAGACCTCCACAGTTAGAGCTCAAGTACTGATAAGATCACTATTGACCTAGCTCTCTTTTTTTTCCTTGTAGATTGTAAAGTATTATAATTGGAGCTGTAGGTTTAAAATAAGGTTGAGTGAGAGTGTCTCCCAAGGCAAATAACACCTACAAACTTCTTGGTCCTCTTTTTTTTGCAGACTCACCATTTCACAGGCTTTTTCAGAACCAGTAGGTAGCTAAAACATGCACTGGTCAAAATTATACAACATAATATATCCTCCTTAATTAACAATTGAAAGGATCAAACATTTAAGGATTAGTCTCTGAATCAGCTTTGTTGTCTTTCACAAAATTCACTCATTTCTGATTTAGTCATCCTGGTGAATCTCTGATACAAAACTCTAAAGTCTCCTTGCTGCATATGATGAATCTCCTGTGGCGACTTCAGAAATATTATTGACTTCAGTGACTGACTCATTGAGCCTAATCAAGAACCAACAGAGCAGTAACTACAGACACAGGTTGCTCCATAAACAGTGAAACTAATTGTGTGTCATAAGACATCTCCACTCACCAGCACAATGCCACTAGCTCATGACCTCCTTACCTATTCCAATCCCATACAAAACTTTTTCAGCTTCTATTCTATTCAAAACATTATCAGCTTCTCAAAGAGCAAATGGGAATTACATCTAAGACACCCATTCCTCTTTTAAATGATTGTGGTGGTCTTTCCTCTCAAATTGTCTGACTGCTTTGCAAAATTAAACTAAACAAGGAACGATTTGTATTACTATGGAGTTTGCTTGAAGGTGGTGTTTCTTTATAATTCCTATACAGCTGCCTTCATCTTGAGAAGATTCTCTACTTTTTATCTTTGGCAGATGATCCAATAAAATATATTATCCCTGTTCCCCCCATCAGATATATATCTATTTGAAGAATTGCTTGATTTTAAGCACAAGAGGGGTGTTTTTGCTGTTGTTTGTTGTTTGGTTTGGTTATTTTTTCCCCTTAGGTAGTTTTGTTTGTTTGTTTTCTTTTGCATACACTTGATATTACATTTTCTTCATTTTACTGTAGTAGATAGGGAAGTTATCTTCACAAGACATGAAAGATTGCAAGTAATAGCAACAGGAAAAAGTAGTACAGGCCCAGACAAACAAATCACTCTTTTTTCTTGACTGAAACAGACAAGTGTTGCCAAGAGACAGTAGAGAAATACCTGTGGCAGAGCAAGGTAAAGTATAACTCCAGTCATGTATTTATCCTGGATGGTCTGAAGACAGTGAATGTATCATTCCTGTATAATATTTGTGGCCATGTTATCTTTGTATCATAATATATAATAATCTACCTTTCATAGGAATTACATTTTGAATTATTTTGTGGTCAGCAGCTTATCTCTTATTCATACTTTGCTTGGTTCAGTTTTATTGAGCACTTACACTTCCAGGGATATACCCTGAAAACTGTATATCTATTGAAAACCATAACATTATTTTTCTCTAGCACAAACTAGCAGTGTCATAGAAAGACAGTAAACTTCTAAATCTAGGTTTAGAGTATACAATTTTATTTACTTTGAGGCACACTTCATTGCAACACTTTATTGTGTTAATTCTCAACATGAAAAATGTCCTGTGGGTCAGCAAATTTACTGAGTTTTTGTTTACTGGTGTATTTTAACACCTGTTCTTAAAATGTCAATTCTAACTGATCACAGCTTTCAGAAACTCTAAATTTTCTTCTACTTCATATCCATCTCTCTTTTAACAAACATACTTTTCCTTTAGTGTCCTTTACATAAACTGAATTAAGAATACAGTTGGAATTACTTTGCTTGTCAGGTGAAAGCCTTTAATAAACAACAAAAAGTGTTACTTTATGAGCAATATAGGCAAAGATGAAGCTTCAAATGCAGTGAAATCAAGCATAGTCTCATAAAAATAGGGAAAACAAACAAACAAACAAAACCCCACATGTAGCATACTCCTGGATAATGAGAACCATATTTTTTCATGCCTGTCTCATTTGTCATGTCAGACATGCCTTAGAGAACTTACACATTTAGTTATTTTCTCCAAGTTGTGTTCTTTGACAGTTTTAGGTTCTATCAGAAGCAAAACATTATGTTTCTTTATTAATTAAAATGTCTTCCATTTTTGAGTGAAGATCTAGTTAACATAAATTGTTTCTGTTGGTAAGCATATATAAAGATGGATGAGAGATTGAAGTAAAGACATGCTTGGCTAGAATCACACAGGTAGCTAATCTCTGAAAGATACAAAACCTTATTTCATCCACCTTCATCCCGGGATTAACCACAGGTCTAACACTCCATCATTAATTGATGTTTGATACAGCCTCTTCTGCTCATTATGTCCAGATCCTATTCATCTTCTGATGCAATAGGAAATTAACTGATTTTAGAAAAAGACAGAAATTCAATTATTATTTTTCCCCTTTAATATTTTGCATTATCATCACCAATTCTGACAGAATCGATAGCGTGCATTTCCAGTTTATGGTGTAAATGCGTCAGTGCTTACTATTGGCATATCCCTCAGGAAAAGAGTCTTTACAAATATGGAAGAACAAAGACACTTGCAAAGCTTGAATATCTAACGCACATTTAAAGAAAGAAATGAGCTATAAGCAATATCTCTGCTTTCCCTGTGGAATTTTCAAGTGCTTGCATTTGATGGTGCAGAATCAAGTGAGATTGTTTCAGCTATAAAAACAAACATTTATAGATTGACATTTACACAGTCACCAATTACAAAAAAGCTACTATTATTGTGATCTGTCATGTTTCAATCATCCCACTCATCCCTTTAAAATACCAAACTCTGCTGAAGATGAAAGGTTTACTTCAAGGTGAAATTATGTTTTGTAAAGATAATAAAGTTAAGCTATGCAGAACAAGAAATTATTATACTTAGAAAAGTATTTGCAAATTATGATGTTTTCTGGAGGGATAAAAAATGAAAGTGACAAAGTTGGAATCTATTTCAAAGAGATATTTTTAATACATTAATAATCTATCAGTGAAACAATGCTTTATCTTGGTCTCAGTTGCTTTTATATTTGGTTTGTTGGTTTCATGTGGACAAACAGTTCAGAGATAAAAGGACACCTTATGTCTTTTCACACATCTAGACATACAGAAGCAGAACAGTGGATGTGGCAGTAGTTATAGGTGGTCAGCAGAAAAAAAAAATCACACTAATATTTAGCAACACTGTAGCTTATTAACAGAGGACAAACAGGACTGACGCTGTAACAAATAGACAAAGTTTCCTTTTGGATGTAACCAAAAGCACATAACCAGATACTGTATTTGCTGTCTTTTGAAGAAAAGACAGGGTGAAAAATCTTTAGTTTACATTTAGGTGTAGTGGTATGGAGTCTGGTGCCATACAAAGTCCATGTTTTTTTTTACTTATCACAAAATGAAAGTTTATTCTGCAGTCTAATCAAATGACATAGTTTGTTTACATTTCTATGACTGAGTTTACTGATAATTTGCTGCTAAGTTTCATCTAATGCAGAGCATTTTAAATGAGAATGGAATTTAGATCCCAGTGCAGAATACAATGTATCTGTATACACATTTTTAGTGAATGAGTTACAGCCTATTTATTCCCCTGATAATATAGATAAATCAAAGATAAACAGTTAATTGACTTTTGAAGGCCTGATTTTAACAGTGAGAAATGGCAGAGTGGGATCAAGCCAAGGAAAGAAGGTAACTTGAAATTCTAGTAGTTATAATTTGAAAACGCATTACTAATTTCAGACAATATCCATCAAAGTAAAAGACTAAATGAAACACCTTAGCAAAATGAAAAAAAAAAAGTAATGAAATGCATATTTAAGATGCTGTTTTACCTTTAATTCAGATATTATTTTACCTTTCACTCCCGTTTTGCCTTTAATATAACATCAGTTTGATGCCATTGTTGTAAATGTTGCTCATCCTTTCAGCCCTCACCATTAGACACACTTCCATTTAATTAGGGTAAGCTTTCATCACAGAGTTGGAGAAAAAAAAAATCAGATTCAGTTAGACTACTCAGGACACACTCAGAGTAGGCAAACACTCCAAATGGCAAGTGACACTGCAAGTCATGTACATGAAACCGTCTTACTATTAGCCAGTCACAGCTTTTGATTACTTTCAACAACCAGGGTTCATACTAACAGTTCTGAAATCAAAGAGATTACCAGATATCTGAAGCTTTACCAGCTATATGAAGCTTTTTAATATATCAATTATGTATTTTATTTTCTTAATCTTTCATAGTTTATTGTTTTTCCTTACTCAACTTCCTTTTCCTTGGCAGATGCTGGAAATAATTATATTTAAATTGATCTAGTACGTCAAAACCAGACATTAGCTATGAAATTGAGTTTTAATGGAAGATAGTTACAATGCTAACCACATGGATCTAAGTTCATGTCAGTCTCATGTTTTGAGTGACATCTGAGAGATGATGAAGAACAAAGCTATGTACACAAAGTACAATGCTTGCTCTTATGTTAATTCACTCAACGACTCCAAGTCACAAAAGAAACAATAAACATAAGGAACTTAGTATATACATACATATATATGTATATTATGGAGGGGTAATTAATTAATGTGAGATGACACTTTTCCAAAATTAATATTATTTATTACTTTTGATATTCAGAACTCTTGCCACCCCTGACCACTAATTTTAATAATAATCAGTTCTTTGCACAGTCATGGAAACATTATACAGAGGAATAAATAGATATATAAATAACTTGCAAACATATATAGACATTAAATAAACTGGAAGAGACCATTCCTGTGGTCAGCATGCCACTTGTAGTTAGTGTACCGCTTGCCCGCTAGGTGGGCTCAAGGAGCCCCTTTCTGCTTATGGCAGAAGGCAATGGTGAATTACAAGAGGCTTTAAGTATTTACTCACCAAATATTATTTCCCAGCTTGTGGGGCTAGCTACAGTTTCAGACAATACCCAAATGCTTTCAGGGAATTCTGTTACTGTCTTGTCAGCCACTGACATTTCTGATTCTTTCCAGGCTTCAGCGCGCTGGGGAAAGGAGGCAGACAATCTCTGACCTTATATCATTGCTCCTCTGGACGATCTGTGTACCTCCAGGACTTCCCGTCTTGGCAGGAGACTTTCATGTGTAGTCAGGATGTCTTGCAATGTGCAGTCTTATAACAATGCCACACTGGCCACGCAGGACAAATGCATGGAAGCATTTAGAGCCTGATCCTGGTAACAGGAGGCAGTGTAGTTTCCAGGCAAACAAACTCAGAACATCAGAGTTTGTTACTTTGTGGCAGAGTTTGTTACTTTGTGGCAGAGCTAGCTTATAGCTTAGCATAGCATGGCAAGGGAGTCTACTGCCAGGAACAGAGAGCAATAGCAGTAGGCAACAGCAGGCACAAAGACAATGGCAGAGGGCACATTGTATTACCTGCTCAACTCTTTTACAAATACAGCCCAAGACTAGTGAACCTTTGGACACAATATAGCAAATTAGAATGGCAGTTATCCAAGCTTGACCATATTAGGTGAAACCATAAGCTTGCTTTACCAAAACTAGGGAAAAACATAGGCCTTGCACAAGGCAGGCACAAGCTAAACATCTGTATCTTGTTTACCACAGGAACAAACAAGTCTAGGCAGACCAGAGTCCTTAGACTCAGTGGCTCCAGGTTCTTTATTCTCTTTTCTGCAGTTTCTTCTCCCCAAAACAGAAGGAGGGAGAGATGAAAAACATGCCTTGGAAGCCAGTACATGTATAAGCCTATTTCAGCTTATACATATATACACACACGCACACATACATACAAAGCTGTGCTTGAGCCAAAAAGTTTTCTGATTAATAAGAGAGAGGCACTCAAGTATACCAAAAAGGAAAATACTTTGCCCTCTATAACCTTAAAAATGAACAACATATATTCCCATAAAATACAGTAATTGGTGCTTTTCCGGACCTTGAGTTTCTCAATTCTCATAGCAGCAGAGAGCAAGTATCTGTCTACAGATATCTTAGAAAGCCAGGGAAGCTTATGGGGCAAAGTAGAAAAGGAGTTTTGCTCCAATAATCTCTTCTATGTCCTTCCATCCAATACTAAATAAGTGTCAGACAATTAGAAATGGAACAGTGGATGCGTAAATGATACTGCCTTCCCAATAAATTTCTAATACCTGAGAAGTGCTGCATGGCTGGAAGCATACTATTACAATAACTGCAGTACCAATTCTTATTTCTGACTAATAGAGAGTATGGAGAAGATCAATGTAGCATTAGAATCATGAAACAAACAATCTACCATATGATTTTCTTGTCTGGGTCCTTTTTTTTTCCTTCCTTCCAGAATTGAGACATATTACAGCTAAGTTTTGTGAGAGTCATGTGCATTTTCCTCTTCTAAAGTTCCGTGGTGCACATGGTGCATTGGTGTCTGGACTACCATATGTGACATGAAGCTTATTTTAGTTCTTGTAAGGTGAAAGTCAACTTCCTTTGTAGCGAGCATGTGAAATTTACTATTTGGGAATAGCTAGAAACACATAAAATAATTAAATGGGGATTATTGGGATTTGGTTTTGAGTATGGGTTTAGGGGGGGTTGTTTGGTTGTTGGTTTTTTTTTTTTAATATATTGACAAATACAGATTTTATTATATTATTTTGGTCACAAAAACAAAAGGGATATCAATAACAAACATATCCACACTTATCTGTATTATTTATTTTGCTTGGTTTATGTACCATCTTTTACCATCTGTCACATGGAAGAGAGCTTCCAAAGAAATTCTGGAATACTAATGGAATTCCCTCAGCATCACCAGTCAGCACAGGTGGCATTTTTAACTCTAAAACTAATTTAAATGCATATTTTAAAGAAGTCCAGTGTTTAATTCAAGTAGATAGGATACACAAGACCTCTCTTTAGCATTTCAGTGGTCACAGCATGAGACTGATTTGGCAAACTTCATCTAAAATAACCCAGTACTTGAGGGAGTTCTACCAAGAAATACATAATGTGTTAATTTCACATTAGCAAACTTAAAGCAGCTGTAACTATACAATAGATTCATCTATAGTTTATAAAATGGTGAAGGGAAAAATCAAAGTCTTTATTTTTTCCTATGTACTAGTATTGCTACATTGAAAATGAAAGAGGAGTACAAAGTATCTAATCACAATTTATCAATCAGCATCATATTTCATGTTTATCTGCACCAGTTTGCAGTTCAACAGCCAATCTCCTGCAATTATTGGCTGTATTTTGCCAGATTAAGTACTGTGTAGAAGGAGGAGGAAGTAATGAATGAAAGACTGAAAAGTGAATCAGATATGCAGGACACATCTGCTTCAAAAGAAGCATGGCCAGCAGAACCAGAAAGGAGATTCTGCCACTTCACTCTGCTCTAGTGAGACTTCATCTGGAGGACTGTGTCTAGGTCTGGAGCCTTTCATACAGGAAGGACATAGACCTGATGAAGGGGTCCCAGAAGGGGGGGAAGAAAATGATCAGGGACTTGGAGCACCTCTGCTATGAAGAGAGGCTGGAAGAGCTGAGGTTGTTCAGCCTGGAAAAAAGGAGGCTCTGGGGAGACCTAAAATCATCCTTCCAGTACCTGGAAGATGCCTAAAAGGAGGCTGGAGAGAGACTGTTTACAAAGGCCTGTACTGATAGGACAAGGGGCAATGGCTTCAAGCTAGAGAAGAGCAGATTGAGATTAGATGCTAGGAACAAGTTCTTTACTTTGAGGGTGGTGGAACACTGGAACAGATTGCCCAGGCAGGTGATTGGAGCCCCAGCCCTGGAGATTCTCAATGTGAGACTCAACGGGGATCTGGGCACCCTGATTTAATTGAGGATCCCCCTGCAGGGGGGGTTGAACTATATGACCTTTAGAGGTCACTTCCAACCCAGACCATTCTGTGTTTCTGTGACACAAGTTATATCATTCTGTAAAACACACTGGGTGTTGCTGCAAACTTGCCCTCTGGGAAGAGAAAGTGAAGCCCTGACAGATACAGAGCCCTCTAACACTGGTCAGAAACAAAAATCTAGGTGATTAATCTCACTTTTGAAAACCATCTTCTGTTCCAGTCACAGCTTAAACAGCAAGAAGTCTGGAATAGCAAAACATTTCTTGCATCAGGAGCACATCAGCAAGTTATTCACACTGCTGTAATAGTGAGGAGATCCAAGCTAGGTGGTGTAAACTGAAATTTATGGGTAATTTATGGTGCCTTCAAGTAAATGAGAAACATCTGTACAGTAATTCTGGTTCTATGTGCACCATTTTAAAAGTCCTAATTAAAGGTGCTTTGAAGATTTTCTTTTGTGTTGTTCTTCCCTGAGCTGGTGTCATTGTGAGAGTATTTTGTACAATTTTAAGGACAAACAACATGATTACAAAGCTCTTCCTTTTTTTTATTTTTACTGGTGGCATTTTGACTGAGTCTTTGAAGAGATATGGAACTGGGCTCAGTAGTTGTTGAGAGGGTTTGTTATGTCCTGATAGAAATCTAACTAATCCTGGGGCTTTACTAGCTCTAAGACAGTTGTCATTCTCATTTCCATTAAATCATTAAACGATTGTCCTACAACTTTTGAGCATATGACAGACTTGGAAATAATGGAAACAATAACAAACAAACAAAAAAAAGAAACAAAAGTCTAACAACCTTTTTCTTATGCTAGATCTGTGGATACACTCTAGAATGCTCTAAGGCATCCTTAATGATCAGTGATGGGAATGCTATTGTTATCTGGCGAGTAGATACAGACAAAGAGATTCTACTAATTACTTATTCCACTGCATTAATCTGAAAGCACCCACACAATTTTCAAAGAATCAGGACTGATTATTATGCAGAAATTAAACTATAATCTACCTAGATAAGAGTTACAGACTGAAACCTAATAATACATTTCAATTGTTCTTGCACAGGAATTCTAGCTAAATGAAGGTCTAAACTTTCTTTGTGATCAGTAGGGATCTACTCAATAGGGTCAATGAAACCTTGGGAGAGATTCATCTTGTGTTGAAAGAGGCATTTATTTACATCTACTCAGATGAATTAAATCTTGTATTTCATTAATCCTATTGACTATATCTTCTTTCTTTTAATGAAAATGTAGAAAATTATCCCTCGTGTAGACATCTACCTGTAAGTAAGGTAAGTATCACTTTAAATAAATATGTCCCACCTCAGTCAAGTATGAAGATGAACACCACCTTTAGGGAATTTCACCAATTCCATGTTGCTCCAGAAAGAGAGATCTTTGCTTAGGTTGAACTGTATGCTAAATATTAACTGCAGTCTACCTCTAAAATGAAAATCTTCCTGTAGTAGAAACTGCAAGAACATTTAGCACAAAAGAAGCTGATGCCATTTGCCAGTTTGAATGTCATTGTAGTAAAAAATACTTGTTTTGCTTACACTGGAAAAGAAAATGGGCCCACATAAAGCAATGAGGGATGGAGAACAAGATGTGACATGAAAATATCAAGCAATGGTCAGAAAAACAAAGAATAAAATATATACTATTGATGCATTTTAAAGTCTCTCCTGTGTTGGAAAAGGAGAGCAACATTTTACAGAAACTCTGTGCTGATGAATGAAATGCAGTCTGTGTAGCTAAGTACCCTTGCAGCAGAAGGATCATGTTATGTATTATTACATTACATTGCAATAAAAGGGTGGGGCAATATAACTATATTACAGATATAAATATTACAGGAAAAGTGTAAAACAACTAAGCAAAAACACTAGAAGAAATATATGATGGAACAAAGGAGTATGAAAGCAGACACAAATATAGAAGAATTCATCACACTGTAAAAAGAACCGTGAAACATTTAAACAAGGTAAGAAAAAGCATCAATTGTGTATGTAATGAAGGGCGAAGGAATAGACTACATGCCAAACAATACCCTTGAAAGAGGGCAGAAAAATATCTAAGGAGTTTAGAATGGTCTTCATAAATCTGGAAATCTAATATCAGATGAGAAGGACAAAGTACAGTGAATCGAGTGTGGGAGCTGGACAGAATATTAGGAGGAGGAAAATAAGGAAGAGTATCTGGAAAGGATTATATTAGACTGCAGAAGCTGTCATCTTTTAATTAAACTGCAGAAATATATATACACAAACTCTACAAGAAGATAGAAGTAAAAAGAGATGATTCAGACATTTCAGGAAATCTTTATTCACTTCTGTCCTAAAACCTAGACACCAATACTGAAGGTTCTGAACATGTGCTAAACTCCCTATGCAGTGAACTGTACATGTAAAATATTACTAAATCTGTATCATGGAGAAGCAAGAAGCCAGTAAGAGTGAATAAGAAGCCTGAGCTGGAGATAAAGCACAAAGAGCTAAAGAACATAGCAAGGTCCTAAGCAGTCCCTAAGGAAGAGAATCTCTGTCTTCTGTTTGGAACTTGTTGCATATCCAAACCCTCTTAGGATGCAATAGTGAGTGATATATATATAATTAATACCCTGCTTTCTGCTGGGAAAAGAAAGAAAGAAAGAAAGAAAGAAAGAAAGAAAGAAAGAAAGAAAGAAAGAAAGAAAGAAAGAAAGAAAGAAAGAAAGAAAGAAAGAAAGAAAGAAAGAAAGAAAGAAAGAAAGAAAGAAAGAAAGAAAGAAAGAAAGAAAGAAAGAAAGAAAGAAAGAAAGAAAGAAAGAAAGAAAGAAAGAAAGAAAGAAAGAAAATAAAGAAGTGTCTTGCTAGCCTCTTAAAACTATTTTAAGCACACACGATTTTATTAGTAATTGAAATGTGTTTGTTCATCTATCAGTGTTTGCAGCAAGTAAACACGATGTCAATTAGCTTTGCTAATGTGAAATCATTACTAATTCCCAGGCAGGAGAAAGAGTTCATCAGCTCAAACATATGATCTCTGTGTGGCAATGTATACTATAGTTGGGTGAGAAGAATCTTGGATGTTTAACTAATTAGTATTTGCTTGGAATCTTCCATATACAGTGCTTAAAGCCTTCAGTCCCCTACTAGTGGGACATCAACCATTAAAAGACACTTGTACTAGAACTTAAACAAATGTAAAAAAAAAAAGAGAAAACCTTGGTGGGGAGGAAAGAATGTTATTAAACACATTTTTTTTGCCAATGAACCTCAGCATAATTGCTGATGGAGGGAAAGTCAGCTTTTTTAATATTGGAAAATGTACTCCACCTGTAATGAAACATTAGTATAGTCTTTGGTGGCTGCTGAAGCTACTTTGTGGACCAAAGGGAAGGTTGAGGTGCTGAAATGGTTGCGGCAATTACCGAGGCAGGAATTATAAAATATGTAGTTATTTTATTTCTGAAAAGCCTCTCCCACAAACCATACACAAACTAGTTAAATTTGGGTTCTAATTCGTTCATTAAAATCTTTACAGGGACACTTCTAGGCAAGTTAGTAATTTAGGAAAATTAGACAATTGAAAAAGGTTTAGCCACAAAACAGCTTTGTCCCATTTACAAATAAAAGGCAGCCCAGAGCCCTAGGGAATGTCTGGGTGCTGGCATTGCACCTGGGATAAAACAACTCTTGAGTCACCAATATGATTAGATGGTCATTCTCCACTTTATTTCCATGTTACAGTGAGTTATATGCTTACTTGGAAGAGGCATGCACAACTAACTTAGTTTAAGATTGGTACGTGTGGAAAGTACAGGTTGCTCCAGGGTTACATGCATGGTACAGATAGGTCAGTTTATCTCAACAATCCTGCAGGATCAGCCCCTTGTGGCTGGCTAAACCTGCCCCCAGCAGCTGGCACTCTACCTCCTGCAGCTGCATGTGGAGGGTGCCACCCACCGCCTGGTATCTTAAGTCCAAGATGGACTCAAGGACACTTCCCAGCATGCGTGCTCATGTTTATCAATTCATGTCCTCCTAGCAAAAATCTCTCCACATCTGTGCTACTCGTAGTGGTTCAAGATGGTCTCTCTGTGGCAATGTCTTTTGTGGTAGTGTCTGGAACTGTGAAATATAATCCAGCAGTGGATCAATGTGGCACAGATTCTAATGTGAGTAAACTCACCAAGTTTCAACATGACTGTAGACATGGCTTCCATGAGGCCAAGATCATGGGGCAATGCAGGGGAAAGCCAGGCTGCTCAGCAGTGTTCCCACAAATGGTAGCGGTTTATGGCAGAGGCAGGTACCTGCAGCAGGCAGTCAGGATGCGGCAGTCTGAAAGTGGGGACTGTGAGCTTTCTTGTCACTGTTCTTCCAGATGCTCCTCAAGAACCCACTCAAGGTCCAACTAGACAATGTGTCCAGTTGCCATATATACATGCTGTGGTGATTTGCTCTTCCCGATTCAAGCCTGCGGGGGTGGGAGAAGGAACTTTGCTCTTACTTCTTTTCACATTCCAAACTCCCAGAGATGGAGGAGAGGTGGGATAAAAAGTTTCATACCCCACTCAAACCTGCAGTGGGGCAGGGACTTGGGAGAGCCCTGCCACAGGCATGTAATGAAGGTTTTCAATTTGCCATCCATGGGCAGTAAATACAGATTCTTAAAGCGAGAAAAAAAAAGGGATGGGTTTCAAACTATCCTTCTGATGCTTTACAACAGCAGCAAAAATGTAAACAAGAAAAGCCCATTCTAATTAATAAAAGCCTACCATATCAGAGATAGCATGTTAAAATTAGTAATTGATAATTTATAAAAGAGCAATATGGGTGAATGTCATTATGTTAGATTGAAAGACATGTTATAGTGGTCTACAAAACCATGAGTGGGCTGAGGTGAGTGAAGATGTTGATTTTAACTGTCTCATGAGGTACAGTCACCTGAAACGAGTTTACAAGAAAACATTTACAAGAAACAGGATTTTTTCTTCAAGAAGATGAGGGACTTAATGGAATTCGAAGTCATAGAATGTTGGGCTTGCAAAAATTGTTGAGAATTCCAGAGAAGAATCAATAAATGCTCAAAGAAAAGGATGTGTTATGGTTACCAGATATATAAGCTACAGTAGGCTCAGGTCACCCACTAAACAGAAAATAATCAGAGACTGAGTGCTCCAAAGTATTACATGTATTCTGTTTCTCCCTAGACATTTCTTATAGCCATTGGTGAAATGACTAAGTTAGATATAATTAGTGAAGTATCATCTTTGTTCTTATATTCTTACGATGCTCTATTTTCTGCAGTCCATTTTAACTGTATCTGAAATTTCAGGACATTCAAAGAATGTTACCTTAAAGTCAGACCTGGGTCTGTTGTACTTAAAAGCCCTGAGTGAAATCCTACCAACTGTTCCAGGTCATTTAACTTATTAAAGCAATGGATTTAGTTATGTGTATTTCAGTAACACGAAAAGAGTGAAACATATATGTACTAAATTTTCAATTCTATTTGTTATAGCATAATATATACTTACTGACAGTATTTTTGTGAAGCTCTTAGAAAGCAACTCAGCAATGTATCCTTCCTGAGCAGACTTTATGCTGGGCAGGAACGTTGATGGAATAATGATATTGGTGGTAGGTGCACAATCACCAGTCACCAGTTTCTTAGTCGAGTCTTGAAACTATTGTGCTCCCTCGTGAGAAATGCACACATGGCTATTCAATTTCAATAAATGTTGCTCATGCTCCTTGGCTCCTTGTCCTGAAGTGCTGTCTTTATTTTGTATAATCATCCCATCTTTCAGTTCCATTATGCCTTCAGCAGTTCTTTCATCTTGTTCTTTAGAGAAATTCCTCCACATTCTACTCAGCGTCCTCTGGGGATTTCTACAACATGCAGGTATTGATCCTGTTGGATGGCATACCTTTCTCAGTATTACTATTTAGTTCCTTCTGATACCCAATACCTATCATACCACTCACTGAACAGTTCAGGCTGAGCATGACTGAAATAACTCCTTAGCCCCGGAAATGTCACCACTATCCTTTTGCAATGCTTTTGACACAGTTGCCATTCTGACAATCACTTGAACTTCTAACATGTTTGTTTGGGTTTTTTTCCACATTTGATTGTTAATACCAGGCTATTCCTAATTTTATCACATTCGTTCTGCATGCAGCAGTAACAATTACCTGTCCATCTACTTTGTCAAAACTTCTGGTTCTTCTTGATGAGCATCCTGCCTGCTGAGTACATGGCAAAAGTAGCCTTGCTCTGTTTACAAAATACTGCTATATATAGCTTTTCCCCATCCTTTGATCATACACTGTTTTGTTTACTGTTTGCCTGTGACTTTTCTTCAGTATAAAATATATGTTAGTTGTTTTGTATTCATAATCTAGTCCCACTTTATATCTCCTTCAGAAACAAGAGATTGTCTGCTGCTTCTAATCAGCTACTGATAATACTCTCCATCACCCGCTTGATTCATTCTCAAGCAGTTACTTTCATGTTGTTCACATCTGGAAGAAACACTCCAAAGTAACATCATTGCTTTCCTTCAAGTCCCTTCTCCAAATCTGTCTTTTGACATTGTGTTTATAAAAATACTTTACTCAAATAAGCTGTAAAAATGTTTAAATCATTGCCTATCAGAATTGGTTTATTTCCTTTTCTATACTAGTGTTTATCTTTTTTGCTGTTACTTGCATTGTGTTTATGATACATGTGCTTGTACGCAGCATACTTTTGGATGGGATTTATTGAGCAGCTCATAAATTCAGGTTTGTTTTCTAGTTTCTGGGTCCTAACCATAATAAGAAAATAATTGCAGTAATAATAACAAACACATTTTGCAATATTGCCTTTTAATATGTGTACAAATCTGTCCTATATGCTTCATTTCTGTAGCGGTTGAGTGACTAGAATTTGATATATTCTTTTCTTCACAACAGTGTTGTTATCATGACTAGTATAAACTGAAGCATAAAGAGATGCAGGCTAACATTCAGAGTGTCTGCTTTCCAGCCTAGAATAGTTCTTAAATAGAAAATAAGCACTAAGGTTTAAAGAGAGTAGTTTCATCAATTATCACTGAAGAATGTAAAGTACTATTAGCGCCTTTGGTTTGGACCACAAAAATCTATAGATGCCCACATAAGTTATAGGCTGAATAACCAGGACACCACCACAATTCATTGTGAGATACTTTAAGCATCATAAATAAAGTGCATTTCCAAGCCTGAAGTTGCCTAATCTATTTGCTGTATTTATACTTGGATTAATATGAACCAATAATGTTTTGTAAGGCAGTTAGTGCAGTGACTGTATTTGATACTTCAACACTGGCCAAGAAAGAGCTGTTGTGATGAACAAGACTTGTAGCACTGCATAAAGATCCAGGGGCTATCATCTCACCATAAGTGTGCACAAACCTAAATGCCCTGCTTCCCAGAAGAATACTGCTGAGATACTGAGATAGTTAAGGGACATAAAAGATGAAAGGAAGTTTGGAGGTGGACAGCCCTACATCTGGAATCATGAAATGCTGGGTGTAGAAAAATAACTTTATCTCCAAATTGAGAAAACACTATTCTTCTTGGATGGGGACAAAGAACCCTTAAAATTCACTCATCACACTATGACCTCTATTTGAATGAATTCAGGAGAAAATGTAACATGTAGAAGCAATTCTGAAGCTTTATTACCTTTCAAGAACCGTGACAAAAGTCTTTGTCTCATTTTATATTCCTTTCCCCCTCAAGTTTCACTGTGATGCCTCTGCAGTGAAAAGCTGTATCTCTGTAAACAGTATTGGGGTTGTGGCTGTTATCATTTCACACAAGACCCCTCTTGCAGAAAGAGCTTTGGAGAATATTGGACTATTTTTTTAAGCACCTTTGACAGTCTGCTGTGCTGAGTCGAAAGATTTCAAGGTACATTAACTTTAACAAAAGAGTGTCCGTGCCATAAACCCCCATTTCATTTCAAAATAACTATAGCTGTTTTAAAAACATATATATATAACTTAACCCAACTCCTTTATTTATTATTATTATTTATTTAGAAGGTCCCTCAAGCAAATCCAGATAGAGGCTGATAGGATGAGATTTGAAGAAACAGGAAGAGTTTCAATTTTGCTTTGAATTCAACATAATTGAGACTGTGGCATTTGAAAATGTGCAGTCTGCAGATTAGATCATGTAGTTTCCCACCCATTACTGACTCTCTCCTTTGCAGTGCATGATGTGCTCTGCCTTTATACACACATTCTATTTCATTCTGCAGATAATCAAGGGCAAACTTTAGAACCTTGGGTAAAGCTTTTCACAGGACTTGAATTGCATCTTTAGTCTTTACATGCCAGAGGATTTCTCAATTTGTTCCATGGAGATCTGTTTTCTATGGTGTTTTGACACTCTTCTGTTTTCTTCTGAGGAAGAAGAAATTTCTATTGCTGTGTTCTGAATTCATTACTCTGTTAACTGGAAAATCATTAAGCTGAGTATACTTAAAAACAGAAACAAACAAGAAACAAAAAAAAAAAAAATCCCACCAACCCACTAATATTTTATGATCTTTCACTGAAATTAAATGGTTTACTTATTAATAACTTCTTTAAACTTTACTGAAACACAAATTGTGTTCACCTTTACTCTGAATTTCATACAAATGACTTTTTGTATTGTTACTGACTTCCTGGGGCTTCACATATGTGCAGGAGTGAAGCTTGAGTAGTCTGCTCTTATATCACAATAGTTTTCAGATTTTTAAAATGATAAAGTGTCCTTGAGTGTATGTCCAAAATGTTCCAAGAAGAACTTGAAATTTGTGACATAAGAATGTTTAAAAAAAAAAAAAATCAAATTAAGTCTCCTGTAGCATTTTTCTATCCTCAGTTTTTCTTTAATCCATATCATTGGCTTGGAAAGACATCATTCCAATTTTCCTGGAAATTGAGCAGACACTTACAGCAGTGTAAAGCGAGTGTAAAATGGCCCCAGATCAAAACAGTAGTTTTGTATTCATTTTACCTGGTTGAGCAAATACAACCGCAGTTGTCTGGTATTCTACACAATTCCTACTCCCCACCATATGATGAACATGATGTTTAAGTGTTTTGTGGCGATGTTTTTATCATCAGCAAAACATGGAAGTGCTTATTTTCTGGTCCTGAGGTCAAATGGCCAGGTCTGTATACAGTTACCCTTTCTAAAACAAAGTGGACCAAACCAAACTACTTACTGCAAATTATCCTTTGGGAGTGCAGACTCTCTAAACCAGACCTGGAAACTTTGCAGAAGGGACAAGTCCAGAAAATATAAAAACAAAACAAAACAAAACAAAACAAAAACCCTTAAAGAAACATATCCAAATCTCTGGGATATTTTCTGACATTTTTGAGTTGTAATTTAGGTTTGGGGACTGCTAATTATGTTTAAAATATATATATATATATTTTTAATCATAAAAGGACCTCTACTAAGCCTCAGCTACTTCTCAGTCTTTCATCTCTTACCTTATATTTTATTATTTTGATCTTCTTTATAGAATCATAGAATCAGTCAGGGTTGGAAGGGACCACAATAATAGTCTAGTTCTGACCCCCCTGCCATGGCCAGAGTCACCTTACCCTAGATCAGGCTCTCTACAGCCTCATCCAGTCTGACCTTAAGCACCTCCAGGGATGGGGCTTCAACCACCTCCCTGGGCAACCCGTTCCAGCCTCTCACCACTCTCATGCTCAACAACTTCCTCCTCGTGTCCAGCCTGAATCTACTTATCTCCAGCTTTGCTCCATTCCCCCTAGTGCTGTCACTCCCTGATATCCCAAAAAGTCCCTCCCCATCTTTTTTGTAGGCTCCCTTCAGATACTGAAAGGCCACAAGAAGGTCACCTCAGAGCCTCCTCTTCTCCAGACTGAACAGCCCCAACTCTTTCAGTCTGTCCTCATAGCAGAGCTGCTCCAGCCCTCTGATTATCCTTGTGGCTCTTCTCTGGACACACTCCAGCATCTCCACATCCTTCTTGTAATGGGGGCTCCAGAACTGGACACAGTACTCCAGGTGGGGTCTCAGCAGAGTGGAGTAGAGAGGAAGAATCACGTCCCTTGACCTGCTGGCCACACTTCTCCTGATGCAGCCCAGGATCTGGTTGGCTTTCTGGGCTGCAAGTGCACACTGCTGGCTCAATGGCTTATGATTGTTGTAGTTTCTTGGCCTCTTATTTCTTCTTTTCTTGTTCATGTGTTTTGCATTGTAGCTTCCTGATGTAATTTCTGCTGTGGCCTAATTGATAAGAAAAGCAAATGTTACCCACACTATGCATTAAGCTGGTGGAATGTCTTAGGATATTTGCCCCAGATTTTAAGGTACTTTTCTTAACATACTCTACAAAAAAAAATATTTCTTCCCATGATCTTTTGGGTTTTTTGTTTATTTTATTTGGTTTTGGTGATTGTTTTTTGTTTGTGTTTTTTTTTCCCAGTTCACTCCTATGCCTTAATTTTACACATTAACATTTTCTTGTCCATTTGAAATTTTGTGTATACACTTTCTAGCAAAAAAAGTGAATAGAAACACCAATAACCAAGCAATGTCTCCTACACTGCAAGTTCCAGATTTGCTTCATCCTGCCAGAAATGAATTAAAAAAGAGTTTAAAAAACAAAATCAAAGCAAAGCAAAACACAAAAACCCAAACAAACAAACAAAAAAACATAAAAAAACCCAAACCAAAACAGAGATCCAGAGTTACAAAAAAAAACCCCAAAAAAACTAAAACAAAACAGAAAGTCAAAAAACACCAGAGAAATCTTTCCTGAGTGTTCTGGGATCATACTATAATCTAAATTGATTGTCCATCACCTATCACTTGCCAGAAAGACACCCACAAATACTCACAGATAAGAGGTGGTACTTCTCAATACTATCCTTGTAAATAGGGATGAAACTCCACTTTAAACTTTATTTTTCCCTCCATGGCCTTCTTAAATCACAAACTCTAATACCAGCTATATTCTCACTTAGAATCATAGAATCAACCAGGTTGGAAGAGACCTTCAAGATCATCCAGTCCAACCTAGTACTCAGACCTATCCAATCAACTAGACCATGGCACTAAGTGCCTCATCCAGTCTTTTCTTCAACACCGCCAGGGACAGTGACTCCACCACCTCCCTGGGCAGCCCATTCCAATGCCAATCACTCTCTCTGCCAAGAACTTCCTTCTAACATCCAGCCTGTACTTCCCCCGGCACAACTTGAGACTGTGTCCCCTTCTTCTGTTGTTGCTTGCCTGGCAGAAGAGACCAGTCCCCACCTGGCTACAATCTCCCTTCAGGTAGTTGTGGACAGCAATGAGGTCCCCCCTGAGCCTCCTCTTCTCCAGGCTAAACAACCCCAGCTCCCTCAGCCTCTCCTCATAGGCTTTGTGTTCCAGGCCTTTCACCAGCTTCATCACCCTTCTCTGGACTTCATAATAAAGCTCCTATCTCCATAAACAGAAGCTTACTTATTCTAGTGGTTTACATTGTCTATAAGGTTTATTTTTTTTAAGGTTTAAACTGTCTAGTTCAAAAGAATGTATATGATCATATTCAAAGCAGGTTGTCAAAGCTATCTGTACAGCTTTGGTATGTGACTACACATGGGTGTACGACTACGAGACACAACTTTAAAAGCAAGATGTAGAATTTAATTGCAGTAGGTCAGATAAAGATTGTGACTAAAATGGAGAAATATCCTCCATCTAGACACACATTTGTTGACACACCAACAGCAAACCTTTGCCAGCACACATACTATTGCATCTCAGTTCTATTCTCATTTTTTTTCATGGTTTTCATACACTTCCTTAAAGTCTTTTAATAATTGTTAAATGGTAACCGTAATCCAGCAGCAACAATGGCAACAGGTCCTACATTTGTAATGGAAACGTTTTCTTATGTGCCCTTGACAACATCCATAAATGCCAATTCTACCATAAAGACCACAGGCTGTAGTCATATGTGCTACTATTTCTGTAAACAGAAACTAAAATTCAAAACTAATGCCAGTGAGTCATAACTGGGCATTGAATGCTTTGCCTTGAACCATGAAATTGATGTAGTTTGGTTTGGGTGGGGTTTTTTTTTTGTTTGTTTGGTTGGTTGGTTTGTTTGATTTGGTTTTTTTTCTCCCAGAGATCTTTTCTCTAAATAACAACCTGATGTACAAAGTGCTGATTTTGGGGGTGTTCAAAGAACAGAGCCACATCTAAAGGCTTGTGGTTCTGACTTGTCTCTAATTAAGAAGTGTCCTGAAGTGAACAAAGGGCCACACAGTAGGAAATACAGGCTTGCAGACACCAATTCACACCTGTTAATGATTAGTTTGCAGACACTACCAGATGTGCTATTTATCTGATGATCAGAGTAATTGAAATGAATTGCTCTGAATCAGTCATGTGAAATTGTCCCAGTTAAGTAGACATGGTGTTTCTCCTTTTTTCTTATGAAGAAATGGAGCTGATCATTTTCATCACCACTGTCCTTTACTCTTTTCACAGTTCTCTCACAAAGAGTCTGAGCTGTGTCAGACCCTCAAAAAAAAAAAAAAAAAAAAAAAAGAAGAAAAAGGACCCCCCAAAAAACCCCAAACCCAGTCAACCTATAGCTGTACAGAAAATTTGATCAATGATTACTGGTAAAAAGAGGTCACCATTTTTATCACAGTATAATGTCTACAATGCACAGCTCATTTGCAGTTCAGTGCTTACAAGATCAAAAAAAATGATACGTTTCACATGGAGTGTTGTAAACTTTTAGAGCTCACTGCCAAAGCAATATAGTTGTGGTAGACAGTATCAGCATACCTCCCAAACATGAACAAGTGAAAAAACAGTTTCATGTGAGTACAAAGGAAGATGGGTACCATCTTCATGCAATTTCCTTCCTTTTCAATGCTGTGACCTAACTAAAGGTCTTCTTTCTTTAAATGTTTTCTTATGTTGCGTGTTATCATCGTTATCTCATTCCAAAAGACCTAAACCACCTACGTTATCAAAACTTCTGTGGCTGCTGAGATATGGTGCTGTGGAGGGGAAATTAATTGATGTGAGATGATATTTTTCAAAATTAGCATTCTTTATTAATGTTGCTATTCAGAACTCTCACCACCCCTGACCACTGATTTTAATAACATTTCAGTTCTTAAACAGTTATGGAAACATTCTAGGGATAATATCTGCATCTAATTAACCAGCAATATATATAAACATTAATTGAACTGGAAGAGACTATTTACACAGTCAAATTCTGCTTGCTCAGTAGATAGGCTCAAGGAGCTCTTTCTACTCTATGGCAGAAGGCAGTAGAGAATTACAGAGAGGCATAGAGCATTTACTCACAGGTTGTCATTATTACCCACTCGCAGGGGCTAGCCACAGTCCAGACAGTGCTCAAATGCTTTCAGCAGATTCTGTCTTGTTGGACATTGAGGCTTGAATCTTCCTGGCTTCTGGGGAAAGGATGCAGACAATCTCTGACCTTGTCTCCTGGCTTCCTCTGGAGGATCTGTATATAAGTCCCCATATATGTATGAAGTGCAGGCGTGCATGCGCTCTGCTTCTCAAAGGGCTCGCAGATAGCTTAACTGCACCTTGAGATCAATGCATGTCTGAGCCTCAGTAATGCTTGCAAGTGAGTAAGCCCTGATCCTGTATCTAGGCCATGCAAGCAGGTCAGGGCAGCAGGGTGCTGCTATGAGCTGAGCTTCTGAACAGTTTGAACCGTCTGACCATGTGGTGCTGCTGTGCACCCCTCTTTATAGACTCTGGGCCGAGATTCGTGGCTCGTTTGGACATCTAAAGTGACCAATCAGGCTGGCAGTAAGCCAAACCTTGCCCCAATAGGCAGTAGATGTTTGCCTGGACCCTCCCAATAGGGGATTACTTGGGTGGGCCCCAGGGGTACACAGACTGGGCGTGTGTGTGTTACACAACCTATTTACTGCCTCATGGGTCCTGGCAGAAACACATGTCCGGGCACGTAGAGGCATAGAGAAGCCTCAGTTTTGGGGCTGCTGCCCCTCCACCACAGGTGGAGCAGAGAAAGATGCCTAGGCGAGGCAGGACCGGAATAAGCCTATTTGGGGTCTATAAGCCTACCACAACATACGGTCTGTGAAAGGACAAATAAGCAATTAAGAGGAACACCACTTTGATTTTCCTGGTGTGTCTACACCTACAAGACAAACCAATTACAAATTCAGCATGTGTTTCATGCTGAAAAACCCACAAGTAGAAACAAGGATCAGATAGGCTGTTGAGTATGTATTATCTAGGCAAACATAAAAATATGCCATTAAATATAGTATAAGCAGAGTGGCATGGATTTACATTTTTTACTGTAGTGCAAGATTAATTTTTTATATGTTGCTCTACATCTCCTGATGCCCTTGATTTAGACTGTGGTCATTTTTCTATTTATATTTTTTACTGTTTTATCTATTTCCTACTACTTAGGTAATCTTTGATAGTTTTATTAATGAAAAAAAAAAAAATTTAATCTCCTGCACAGTCTAATGAGTACTGGTCCTGGTTTGCCAAGAGAAAGAAAAAAAAAATATCCCATGGAAAATCTAATCGGAGAGATGAGAGAACAGGCAGTAAGAATGGACCAGAAACAGAGGGATTAAAAGGCTTTCAAACTATGGTTTCCCGTAGATTTTCTCAGGGACACATTGAAAGTTCTAGCTGCAGTCTTGATAGTAATAACTTCTAGTTCAGTTTCCTGAAATCTATTGCCAGAAATACTCGTCTGGTTCTATTTCTATACTTACAACCCCACGTCTGCAATTGAATTTCCCTCAGGCTCATGACCCCATGTCTTACAAGAGGTCACAACACTTCATTTAGGAGGGTCACTGTTCCTATCTGAACAAGAACAAAGGAAGTTTGCTCTCAATTTTGGTGTATTTTCCCCAGAATACTGCACCTCTAACACTATTTGTGTGTTACTTAATGATCTCCATTGTACTACTGGGAAGCTGAAGCTCATGTGACCTATTTAAGCTGTTATGCAGCAAGAGTGTAAGAGCTGGAAGAAGAGAGGAAATTTCCTGTCTCCCTGTGCAGTGTGCTGTCCACTGGACCATGAGCAGTAGCTGGCAGATAGTGCTAGCAGTGTTCAGCTTTCTGTTGGTGAAGGCTTATTAAAAATTCTAATGATTTGTGTTTTTGTCTCAGGTTATTTATCTTATTTTCTCTCTCTCTCTCTGTCTGAATGCTAGAAGGAGGTAGTCAGCATCATTACACCCCAGACAATTGAGGTGATTGCTTTTTTCATAATAGTATTTGAGAACAGAGTTGTGCAATTTTCGGTAGGCGATAGAACAGACAAAAGAAAAAGTGAATGCTTTAAATAGAAATACTACAATGCTGCTTGCAAAATGTTCTTCATTAACCCTTGATAAACAGACCACAATTAGCTGCTGGCATAAATTAATGCATTTAAGTCAGTAGTTTTCTGTTTTGAGGCTTTGCCACATGGATATTCCTGTCCTCTCTTACTCTGTGTTTGCCTCTCTTAATTAAACCATGTGAGATGTTCCTTAAGCTGTGCTTGGTTCTTATTTCTCACTAATGGCTTTCTTTTTGCCTTCACTCAGAAGTGCTTTCTTTGTTTTCTTTGTGTTTCTTTCTTCTCTTTCTTTTCCCATTTCTGCAGCATATGTCTTCTACCTGTTCACAGGAACACTGAGATTAGTGATGTCATAAATAACAGGCATAAACTGGCGTTCATGCAAGTTAAGGCTTTAATAGAGTTGCAGGAATCAAGCAATGTACAGGCCTGGGTACAAGGGGAGGCTCTGCTCTACCCTAACACACAGCCTTTGCCTTTAGTTTTCTCTTTTTATACCCTATTCTATTACATATTCATTACTAAGTTCTAAGAAAAGATTGGGTTTTCTTTATCAGTTTTTAGGAATGTGAGATGTCTCTTCCACACATATCTCCTTTTATCTGGTGGTCCCTCTGGTAGTCTTTGATGAAGTAAGTGTCTTCTCTTAAGTGTTCTTCCTCATGAACTTCAAAGTCCTTGTTGTTCTTCTGTTTGCTCATGCAGAAAGGTGGCACCAGGAGGAATGCATTTCCATTCAAATATGCAAAAGACTATCTCTTCCACATACCTCCCTCCTTCGCCAATCTTATTACTCTTATCTTAAGCCTATTGCATACCTTTGCGATGGTGGTGCAAGCAGGAATGCAGTTTTATTCAGTATCCCACTTCTTCCATGACTGTGACCTCTTGCCACGAGTTGATCGGATCAAACATATATTTCTCACAGTGATAAACTGTAAAAAAGATGATTTCAACAGTTCACTATCTTCTGTTGAGGTACAACAGATACTCCAGTACACCTCACAAAATTCCTTCCTCAATTAATCAGGTACACAGCTTTCACAACCATCTTACCCAATTTGCTATTTGGCAAATTGTTTTGTCTTCAGAGAATTTTCTTAATAGATTTGTTTCTTATGTTGCAAGTAAAATTCATCACTTCTTAGTACCTGAGTGGGCAGTAGAAACTACATAAATATATTTGCAAACAAAGCAAGCTAGAAACCACTTTCCAACTTCAAGGCCAATGGCTGCTTCATGGACTACAGGCACACGGCTAGAACTCTCATACTTTCAAAATTAAATCTCTTTGATTTTTCCCATCTTTGAGCAGTTGCTTAAGTTTCTTCAGGCTTCACATATGTCACTTGAGTCTTCTGAAGCAAGGGAATTGACAACATTTTCTCAGTGGTTGTGCATGTAGCACAACACACCAGCTAGGAAAACTACAGTCTCATAACCTGTCTTGGGGGAATATCCAAATACTTTTTAGCAACTTTGTTCTCTGAATGTAACTGCAAATTAGAAGCTTTCCTTCTTTTTAATTTGTTTGATTATATATGAGTAATAAAGAAATTAACACTTGTTGAGATTCTGCCGTTCTGCCCTGGTGAGGCTTCACCTGGAGTACCGCATTCAGCTCTGGAGCCCCCATCACAAGAGACATGGACCTGCTGGAGCAGGTTCAGAAGAGGGCCACAAAGATGATCAGAGGAGCACCTTTCCTGTGAGGACAGGCTGAAAGAATTGGAGCTGTTCAGCCTGAAGAGAAGGCGGCTCTGGGACAGTGTAGATTTAGGTTGAACAAGAGAGTAGTAAAATACTATAGCAGGCTGTCCAGGGAGGTGTTTGAGACCTCATCCTTGGAGACATTTGCTGTTGTCTGCATTTACATAGGTGCTCTGTGATCTGTGTCATTGACCATGTGTGTATGTGCATGTTTGTACGTGTGTATAAGAGGAAATGACCTTCAAGTTGCCCTGGGACTTTGGGTATTAGGAAAAAGTATCTTCACTGAAAGGGTTATCAAATACTGAGATAGGCTGACCAGTGGAGTTACTGAGTCATCACCCCTGGAGAAACCTAAAAGCTGTTTAGATGTTTTAGCTAGAGACATGACGTAGTGATGGACTTCACAGTATTAGGTTAATTGTTAGACTCCATCTTAAACATCTTTTCCAACTTAACAATTCTATGATTCTATATTTGTATGTATACATAAGTGCATATACACTTTTGCATAAATGTGTACATATAGTGCATATGCATGTTTTATGTGCATATGCCTCTGTGGTGGTTTGGTTGTTACCCACCCCACCCCCCCCAACTTTGGAAATCACCCAGACTAGACTCAGCCAGCTCTGGAAATTGAATGAAGTTTATTATTTACAGCTTAGCACAATACACAAGCAGATATTCACAGTGCATACAGTTATATACAGAAATATACAAGGTAAAAGGTAATACAGAAACACAACAGCCCTCCCAGAAACCTGAGTCCCCAGAAAGGGTTCCCAACCACCCTTCCACCTTCTCCCACCCTTCAACCTTACCCCAGACGTTGCCTTGTGCCCCAAGGAAGAATGAAGGGTTGGCCAGGGTGGTTAGGAAGCAAATGGATTGATCAGAGAGATGGAGGGTGAGTTTAGAGAGAAAATGCAGCTCAAAAGCCCAGGCTGTGCCTGAACTGCCTTATCTATGTTTATACTCTTGTTCTTGTACATCTCAGCAGGCCTATGAGTGAAGCAGACATCACCATTGCTTCTCTTTCACAGCCTGGGCTAATCCTTCTCACCAAAACATTCTAGCTAGCTTCAAACTAGCACAGCCTCCTGGGAATATATCTTTGTTCTTGCTACTTTTTGTACCTAGGAACATGGCACACCAGCTGACTCTCTGATCTGGCTTAATGTGCTTTCCTTTAGTACACATACACACACATACACACTTGTGCAGATATATATCAATCATTTATATGTACTGATTGTTTTTCTCTACATAGGAATGTGAGTTTTGGAGAGGCAAATGGCTCATACAGAAACAGTCGTTCCCAAAATGAAATCATAGTGGTTGTGCTGAGTGATGTTTGCATGCCATTTGAGGTTGAGTGGCTGATGGTTAGGAACACTGTTATATCGAGTCTCATAACCATTTTTTGTACCATTATGCCGGTCTTTTACCATAGTAACAGAAAGAAATGAATAAGGAAGCAACCTTAATTTCAACCTTGCTTTTCCCAGAACATTTTAGGACCTGCTTTTTCTCTTTTACTAGACACTGTGCATTTTTGCCATCTTTCTGCAACCATGAGAGCTGGAGTATATGCATATTTTAATGCAGAGTGAGCTTCTTCCATAATCTCATAACTCCAGGAGGATTTAACGTAATTCTTAGTGATTATTTCCAGTGCCTGTCTTTGCAGGTGGTCATTGATTTCCTGAGCTTCAGCAGAGTGAAATTGATGTCTAGCCTACACTAGTAAAAGGTTTACTGGAATAGATATATCTCTCAGTACAGCTAATACCAGCAAGTGCTCTATTAGGGATGCAGTTCTATTGTGGAGGAAAAACATAAAAGGTTTCCATCCTTTCTTCCCTCCCCCCCCACACCCCCCCGCTTCTTGGGAACTACCACACTGTTAGGGTTTTGCTGTTATTGAAGAGTTATTCAACATTTCACCCCTAAATAATATTGGTACTTTTATTTGTAAATCTGGCTTGATTTTTTTCAGTGTCTCCTTTCTCCATTTGGAGCTGGAAAAAGGCAATGAAAGCTGACAAGTTGGCTTCAGATATACAGAAGGCAAAGCAGCAATATTCTCTGTTTCCAGTCAAAGACGACAAGCAGAACAGCAATTTACCCTTGGCCTGAGTGTGGGAAGCTTTCTCCAAATGAATACCACTAGGGTCCTGGATTTTAAACAGAGATTTACGGCTTATATACCTTGGGAAGTTAGACAGATCTCTCAAGTGTCCTTTTTTTTCTCCCTTGGTGAGACAGCACTGTGACAAGTAACACGACAAGGGCACAGTGGGTGATATGAGAAAAGAAGAAATACAGCTCAAAACTTCGTCTGAGGAATGGAGCACCCTGGAAGAGGGGATTCTGTTACCTAGCAGAAGCACCAGCAGCAGCACAGTACTGTGACTTCTCCAATTCCATGTTTCCAAACAGAAAGCATCAAGAAGGGGAGAACTGCACAGTCTCAGGAACCATGGCATGTTTATTATTCTACAGCATGCTAAAGTGTAAATTTAAAGTGCAATAACAATTTCTGCCACAGTTGGTGTTTGGACATTGGTAGAAAGAAATGTCATAATGAAAAAGACAGGAATTTCAGCTAAGCAGAGTAGTTCATATTTCATTGAATATTGGTCATTGATCCTAACCCTTAGCATGCATTTGTGGTAGCTTCGGACTTCTAGACACAAAAGACTGGTGCAGACAAGCCTGGCCATAAAGTTATAAGCAATTTATTCTACTGTGCTTTAAAACAAGTTTTGTTACGTGTTAGAAGATGTGAAAATGTCAAACTCATAAGGTTTATTCTTACATAAGCATTCAGAATGAAACTATGCTCTGAAATAATTAAGAATGACATGCAGAAACCACATTGGGAGAGTTATTAAAGGCATTGTGTGGGTTAAATGCTTCCTCTTTGTCTGAGCTATTGGATCTCTCTGTAGTGCAAAACAGCTACACAATAAGATAGTTAATGATCTGGGTCTGTATAAAATCTTGGGCTCATATCTCATTGGGTCTATGAGGAACAAAATCTCTAGAAAGCATACTGGAGGGGGTAGCATTGTTCCTGGATGCAGAAGGTACCTGAGCTAGCTTTTAATCCTCTGTCAGGGCTGGCAGGATTTCTGTGACCACAGAGCACAGTAGGTTCATTGTGCTGATTTTTTTTTCCCTTATTTTTTTTCTTTGTCCACATTACATTGTCTTTACAATTGCAAACTGAGTCTAATACAAATGCACAAGCTATGCAGTGTCCCAGCTGCAATCCTAGGAGGTTTGCAAAATGCAAAATTGGCTAGGTTTAGGCACACATTTTAGGTCAAAGCCATAGTGCACTGCTGGAAGGTCTTGCTTTGTATTGAGTGTTCTTTTGTTTTTGGTTTTTTGTTTTTTGTTTTTTTTTTTCCTAAGCTGATATATGTGTAAATGCACTGTTTAAAGCATTAGAATCCCTTAAAAAACTTTTAAGTTGAAAAGTGGCACTAAGATCAGGCCTGACACTAAGATAGTACTTTTACTTTACAATAAAAGTCACCCTGGACAGTTGTACAATCTGCATGCACCTGTCACTATAACAGTGGTTCCCAGATTATTTTTTTTTCATATGAAGAACACAGTGTACACATAAAGCATGAAGTAAAACCACTGTGAAATAGGTAACTACTTAATGTGATATTTATTAGCCATTACTTTTGCATGGACCTAAGCTGGGAAACTCACTGCATTATAATGTATACAGGGTTATTTTTTTAAGAGATGGAAGCAAGATTCTCTAGCACTACATTCATTAAATGTCTAATGAAAAATCAATAGCAACTGGGTACCTTATTCCAGCAATTGTTTTTAGAAATTGTACCTAAGGGATACTTGGGAGAGTTAGGTTTAATGTCATAATTCCCACCAAGTCTGTAATTCCAGCCTGTTTCTTCTTGTTTGGTATTCATTGCAATGCCGATAAGAAACTTAGTAAAGTATGCTCACAAAACTGTAGTAAAGTTCTTTAAGCATTACAATAAATACAAAACAAGAGGTGTCTATGCACTACCTCTCATATGTACAGTAAAAAGAACAAGAAAAAGCACCAACGACAGGTTGTAAATGAATACAATTCTTCAGCATACTCACTAAACAGTATTACATTTGTTGTGGTTCTGTAATTCACTGAGTATATAGAATCATAGAATTGTAGAATCAACCAGGTTAGAAGAGATCTCCAAGATCATCCAGTCCAACCTATCACCCAGACCTATACAGTCAACTAGACCACGGTACTAAGTGCCTCATCCAGACTTGTTTTGAACACCTCCAGGGATGGCAACCCACCATTTCCCTGGGCAGCCCATTCCAATGCCAATCACTCTTTCTGGGAAGAACTTCCTCCTAACATCCAGCTTAGACCTTCCCCAGCACAACTTGAGACTGCATCCCCTTCTTCTGTTGCTGGTTGCCTAGCAGAATAGACCAACCTCTACCTGGCTACATCCTCCCTTCAGGTAGTTGCATGGAGTGATTGTCCTCTTATTTGCACTACCATGCATCAAGGATTTATTTAAATAGATGCAGGTTGAACTCCTTTTGCATGAAAAGAAAAATATGTTCTTCAATGTACACATGTATTTTCTGAAATTAAATAGATTTTGCAAGAATGAAAGTAATAAATCTTTCCATCCATAGAATCAATATCTCTACAGTTAAGGTTATACAGCTATTAAATTAAACAAACAAAGTTTAGGACAGAACTGATAACCCCTCAAAAACATACAGTGGCAAATTTGCCTTCATTCTTATCAACAAAGAAGCATAATCTGAGATTTTTTTTTCACCTTGCCCTATTATTTTTTTTTATCCAGACTGTTAGCAGTAGAATAATTTTTAAATACTTCTGAACAGTCAAGTGATTAAAAGCAAACTTGTAGTTCCTTTTCTGCTAGTTTTAGACCATGTCCAGGTTTTCCCACATTATGTAAAATGTTCAGCTGCTCTTGTAATTTTTTCAAAACACTGTTATTTGAATCTTCACACTAGATTTTGTCTGCGTGCTCAAGAAAGTTGATCATGGGAATGTATACATAACCTTCAACTCATTTTGCCAATCATTTTGTTAGACTTGAGATTTTCTCTGGGTGGAACAGACAAAATGAACACTTAAAGAATAAATAAAATTGTAGAGGGATAAAAATCCAAGCAAAAAAAGTGAACAAAACACATTCAATCTGAATGCCAAAAAAGCAGTGTTTTGCAAAGAAAATGTTTATACAATGCTGAGAAACATAGTTTTGGGATCTTTTGCAACCTACTTGAAATATGAAAGCTTTCTATTTTTTTTTTTCTTTTGCTAAACCTACCAAACTGTGATGGTTTGGGTGTTTCCCACCCCCCCACACTTTAGAAATCACCCAGACTAGACTCAGCTGGCTCTGGAAATGTGAATGAAGCTTATATTTACAGCTAGCACAATATACAAGCAGATATTTATAGCATATACAGTTATATAGAGAAATATACAAGATAAAAGGTAAGACAGAAACACAACAGCCCTCCCAGGAACCTGAGTCCCCAGGAGGGGCTCTCCACCCCATCACCTTCTCCCTACCCTTCTCAACCTTACCCCAGTCCCAAGGAAGAATGGAGGTTCAGCCAGAGGTTAGGAAGCAAAGCGGATTAGTCCAAAATGGAGGGTGAGGTTAGAGAGATGCAGCTCAGCCAGCAGCCCCAGTGAGAGTGGTTATCTAATGTTTTTATTTCTTGTTCCTATACATCTCAGCAAGCCTATGAGCGAAGTAGACATCACCATTGTTTTCTTTCCACAGCCTGTAATCTAGTTCTTCTCAACAAAAATTTCTAACCTGCTTCAAACTAGCACACAAATATGCAAAGCTTGTTAGTTTTAAAGCCTTACTTCTTAAAACTGTCATGGCTTAGTGACAGCCCTGAAGACAAGGACCAAGAAACAGTGGGCTTTCCCTTGGGGATGGTAGGAGCAGGACCTCACAGCTAAGGCCAATCCCACCACCTCAATAAGGGAGTAGGGCAGGTAGAGTAGGGCAGCCAGGAACAGCCCCAGACATGAGGCACCTTCATGGGGTCATGGAAGATTGTATCAATGGTCAAGTGACATATCTGACTGCCAACTCATAATCACTGGAGAAGTGTCACTGCCATTGCCAATAACCTAGAGAAGGATCAGTGAAACAGGTACATAATCAAGAGCATATCTACAGGTGAGTTACCCAGTTGCCAAAATAGCCTGTCTGTACCATACATTGTGGTCTGCTGAAAAGATACCCAAGCCAGTCATATTTATACTGGCTTTAAATAACAAAAGTAATGCAGCCTAAGGACTGCTGAGCTTAGCCAGGTTGAGAAATTGGATAAATTAACTTATCATGTTACTCCCAGTGGGCTAAGTGGCCAATTCCTCTACCGAAGATACTTTACACAGCTGTAGCTCAGATATTTTAGCAGTACACTACAGGATGATATATTGTTTGTTTATTTAGCTTCAAGTATCTAGGAAGGTACACAAATCTCTGCAGAACATGGACTGCCACTGGCCAGGTGTCTTCTTTCCAACACTCAGGGCACCAAAAGGGCAGTTTAGTAAATTTGCATATTTCAAGACTGTTGCACAATTCTCTCTCTCTCTCTCATAGTTTCTGGTCATAAATTTAGGACTGCTCAAGTTTTCTCCTGATTTTATTTTTGCTAAGAACTCTAAAGAAATTTTGCTGTACCAGGTTATTTGAATTTAGAACATAATAGAAGCATAAGCTCTTATCCACCAGCAGCCATATCTGCCTGCATTAAAATATCTAATGCTATTTACTCAATCTCCAATTTACATTTATCTACTTGAACATGAGAAAGGTCTGCAGGCTAGAAAAGAGAAAAGCATTCCATGGCTGCAGCATGCAGAGCACACAGACAGAATGGAGTTCTTTTCCTTTAATGCTTGGCATTTGTCTACTAATGCTTTTGACAAAACCAAATATAACCCAGCCTCGGACCTTAAAGCTGATTTGAATAAATTTAAAGTTGATAGGGGATGGATGCTTATTATTATTCATAGCTCCATTAGACATTGCTTTGCCTCTGATATTCCATTTTTAGAAGAACTAAGATTCAAACTAGATATGTTTGCAACATTTTGTAGCATTTGAGAAGGTTATTTATGCTAATCAGAGTCATTGTCCCAAGATTACTGCATTTACAGTGACATTTCCCTGAAGACTCATGCCACAAAGTTCTAGATGTGCCCTTGCAACAAAGGAGGCTAATGGCATGATGTATTAAGTGTGGCCAGAAGGTCAAGGGAGGTGATCTTTCCTCTCTAATCAACAATGGTGGGGCCACACGAGGAGTATTGTTTACGGTTATGAGCTCCTCAGTACAAGAGCGACATGGACTAACTGCAGAGAGTTCAATGAAGGACCACTGAGATGATTAATGGACTGAAAAATTTCAAAAGTGGAGAAAGGCTGAGACAACTGGAACTCTTCAGCCTAGAGAAGGCACAGAATAATCTCATCAGTGTATATGAATATCTGAAAGGAGGGTGCAGAGAAGTTATAACAAGATTGTCTAATGTGGTGCCCATTAACTGAACCAGGGTGCAAACTGAAAATGAGAGGTTTCCTCACAACAACAGGAGAAGTTCCCACAAAGACTTTGGAAGTAAGTCAACTTTTCACTTCCAAAATGTTACAGAGCTCATTATAAATTCACATATAAGCTTGTGCTTGTAAATAAATAGTATTTGCATGGAAGCAATTCAGATTTACCTCAGATACATTCCACAATTGGTATACAGATAATGTAACATGTTTTGCTCTTTCATCAGGTTCACAGATAAAACCAGGAATTAAACCCAAACTCCATGATTTCTGTTCAGTGCTACAGCTCTAACAGTATTTTCCAGACAAGTTCTCTTCTAGAAGCCTCTAGAAGCATTGCACACTATTTTTGCACTTGTCTTAAACAGTATTATGTGCTTTTTCTTCCCTAGTAAGAAAATATGGAGAGATCCTCTGGTTTTCTTTTTAAGAAGGGTCACTGGAAATATGTCATTCTGTTATTCATTACAATTAACTGGGTTAATTGTCATCAGACCAAACAGGTTCCTGATATGATAGGATGATGATATCATTTTATTAGGGAATTCTGAAAGACTGCAATTGGCAAGTCCTTGTTGGCAATGTAAGAGTTAAAGACATTTCTTTCCTCTGAGATATTCAGAATATCTCATTACAATTCAGTAAGAGGATGACCTCTGGTTTAAGGCTAAAAATCTGGTTTACTGTCTGATTGAGTTTTATATAAAGTTCCACATAATTCTAGTTAAACCACAATTTGTAATGCTATGGCAAATTATTATTCAATTAGTCTTAACTCTGACTGAAATACCCATATACTGCAGATATTGGAGATTCACTCAGGAAGCTGCACAGGGTATGGATCATGTTTGTTTTATAAACACAGATGGGCATTTCATTGCAAATCAATAGGATATAAGTGATGCCTGAAACAATTATTTTAATATAGTTGATTCCCAAAAGCCCTAGCTAGAAGTAAATGCTTGTTACTGAACTAGATTGTGTCACCTTTATGAACATCGATCACTGCCTTGGTATCTAAATTAAGAATGAGTAAGTTTTTACTTAGCTACCCAAGTAGGCCTACTTAATGAAAAGAGAGTACTCTGGCTAGATCTTAAGTATACTTTAGAGGTCTTGGGTTGTGATCCCTTGGAATTATCAAAGAACTCAGGTCTGTACTTCATAGAGATCATCTTTGTCTTCAATGCTTATACAATTAATGCTAAAACCATGGCAATGGCTTGTTCTTTTCCATGAAAATTCATGAGTGGAATACCAACATAAATTGGCATCAACAACTCACTTAATCTCATGGCAATTAAGTTCAACCATTTCTAATTAGTTTAGTCATTTGGCAGGGATATGAAGTCTACTCTATGAAAGATTCAACTTTTTTTTTTTTTTGAGGAGGTGTTTTGTTTTGCCTTGGATTTTTATTAATTTTTTAATTTTGTTTGATGCCAATGTGCTCAGTCCTTGCAGAAACTTTTAGCTGTATTATTTTATGAATAAGGATGCATGTATTAATATTATTTTATTTTATGCCTTGCCAGCTTTAGCTGAACTAAGTGTACTGTAGGATATGTCTTGCATTTCATTCCAGTTTTTAGGTCCATCATTAGAAGATGTCACCTGCCTTAAACTGGTTTACTTTATTAGTAAAAAGTTAATAATGTGAGCTGGCTTAGCACTGTATTAGAATCATAGAATCATAGAATCAACCAGGTTGGATGAGACCAAGAATATCCAGTCCAACCTAGCACCCAGCCCTATCCAGTCAACTAGACCATGGCACCAAGTGCCTCATCCAGGCTTTTCTTGAACACCTCCAGGGATGGTGCCTCCACGACCTCCCTGGGCAGCCCATTCCAATGCCAATCACTCTCTCTGGGAAGAACTTCCTCCTAACATCCAGCCTATACTTTCCACGGCACAACTTGAGACTGTGTCCCCTGTTGCTGCTTGCCTGGGAGAAAAGACCAACCCCCACCTGGCTACAGTGTCCCTTCAAGTAGTTGTAGACAGCAATGAGGTCACTCCTGAGCCTCCTCTTCTCCAAACAAAGCAACCCCAGCAGGTTTCTTGGGCCATCTTCTCTGTCCATTGTACTATTGACTTCAGCTGATCTTCTCCATGTGATGCACACGAGTATTTTGTGTATTGAAAATGAAGTTGTATTCTAAATCTTGGCTTGCCTCCCTTGAAGACATGCATTCTATTTTTTTCTATGTGCAATTATTGTTCTCTAAGGAAAGTAGAAGTTATTTTACTGTTGTGAAAGATTTTATTTTAAAAATAATTCCTGAAATTAGGCCCACAGAGATTTTTTGTTTTCTTTTGCTCCCTATCCTCCTTCCTTGCCCACCTGGGAAGGGTGTGGAGGAGTTTTGTGAGAGTGACTGTTGAAACTCACTGCCACCTGTGTTGAAACAGCTGCCAGCTGAGTCAAAACCATAGCAACTCAATTTAGAGTTTTGACTATAACATAATGTCATGGGAACGGGAAATAATAATAAGGATAGAGAAGGAGTTCTGTTTACCAGGTCTGGAAAGGATGTCATAAAAAACCATGAGAAAAACAAACCAAACCAAACCAACCAACCAAAAATCCTCAAAATTCCTAAAACCAAACACACAAAGTTATTCTCTATAGGAAGGTCATTAACACTAGTCATTTATTTCTTTATTTTAGAGTTTTGGGTAGAAGAAATGTCAAATATTAATATTTTTACAGTAAGTAAAGTCAGTGAACCATGTTTATTAGTGGTGGAAGCTGTGGTGAGTTTTCCACTGTCTATGAAGACCAAAACTTTAGTACACTTTCATTCTTATTATTAGTCTATAAATTTTCTGTAGGAATGTATCATTTAGGCAAGTTTGTCTGACCTTCATATTGCAGGCTAAAGATCTTCACCTGCTCATTTCTAGCTACTGTTTAAGAAACAACACTTATGAGAGAGTCCATGAGCTTTATTTTGGGTGCACAGACATCAAGAATCATGGAATCATAGAATGGCAGGGGTTGGAAAAGATCTCCAGAGTTCATCTAGTCCAACTCCCCTGCTGCCAAATTCTACAACCTAATTTAAAAAGCTGATTATTAGCTTTAAACTGAAAAAGTCAGCCGTCTCCACACCTGAGAGTTTTAATAGATCTGTCTATATAGTTTCTGGTCAAAATGACAAAAAATCATTCAGACAGCTGCTGAAAACTGTTGTAACCTTACATGGAAACCTACAGGTGTCCAAACCTAAACAATTCCTGCTTGTACTCAAATTGGCATTGCATTGACTTCAGTGCGGTTTGTGCACGACTATTAGGGCCATGTACATCCCAGGTGTAATTCAAATTAACAGAAATTCAGTAGTTTCAGAGAGAATACCTAAATAATAAGAAAGGGTCACCATTCACTTTGTACTTAGAATATCAACCATCTGAATTTAAAGCTATACTGAATAAAGCAAAACAAAACAAAACAATGTTTCTCACTGTGCTCTTGCAGATTATCTAACAAACCAACCACACAGACATCTTCCAATGGTACTAAGTTGTCTTTTCACTACAGTGCAAAAAGAAACATTTTGAAGGTTTGTATATGCCATAGGCTCAGCCTATGAGGTGTTAATTTTTTGCAGATCAGCTGAGATAGTGTCTTATTTTTCCAGTTATATCCTAAGACTGTTCCATATTGTTGAGCTGTTTGTTTTATTTTGGTTTGATTTGGTTTGGTTTTTTTTGCTATTTATGAGTGAGAAAAACACTGGATTTATTGTATGTTATTGTCCTGATTCATTTGTTAGTATTACAACAAAAATATGTTTATGAGACACAGAAAAATATATCAGATGAATAGGATGAGAATGAAGATTCATTAATCCATCTAACAGTAAAATATCTTTGCTGTTTATTAAGTATCAAAGAATCATGTTGAACACAAGCCAAAAATCATAATGAAAACTGCCCTATGTGATTCAGATGGTGTAATAGCTCTCACACTAAAAATGTAATTTCATGATGGGAGCCATGACATTATGGGCAAAGGATGAAAACAGAGGTTCCAGGGTTGCAGACTGTAATAATCAAGTACCTATTGGTGAAACTGTGACATGAGATACAACTTTGAGAAAGGCGTAAAACTAGTTTAAACAATGCAAAATAAACACATAAGGAAGAAACACAAATTTGTTCAACTTGCAATCCACATTGAGGAGAGTGGAGTCCCATGGCTGAGGACTCTGATAAAAGGTACTGTAGGGCTGCTTCTCCCTGACTCATGCAGGAGCTTTGGCTTGGCCAGAGAGCTATCCATGGGTGCTGAGCAACACAACTGTACGTGTGCTTGTACATGTGCCTATGAGCATACTTTCCTTGTTCATTCTGCACTGTTCACACCCAAAATTGATTAGTAACTATTCATAAAACAAATTCAATGCATGTTGAACTTGGCTGGTTATAAGCAGCCATGCCAGCTAATCTCATTAAACTTCAATTTTCCATAATTATTTCTTCTCAAAATACTTGTCAGTCAACATTCCTGATTCCCAAATTGTCTAACTGTAATTGGTGGCACAAATTCTCTAAGCACAGCCTGGCCTGTATGTAATGAATAAACAAAACAAAACATTAAAATAGCAAGTTAGCAGTAAAAATACTGTGCAGAAACGTGTTTAAGTGCATCAGTCTAAATCACTGAGGTTTGCTGTATGTTAGTATTTTTTTTTCTATTTTATTTACAGTGGAAATAAAACTCTCCTGGCTCAGAGAAAAACTATACTGCAGAGCTGGCTTTTCCTGATAAATTTGCTAAAGCTTCTCCTTGGCATTGTTATTAGAGTTGGTTTTTTATTTTTTTTTTTCTCCTGACAACTATATTTTTATTCATATCTTTCAGAACATCAACTTTTCAAGGAAAAAACATAGAGAAGGATCCAGTCTATTTTAAATTTTTGCATCTGGATGCACATGCATACCACAACACACTGTTCTCAAGTGTGTGACATTTTAAGCACCAACATACATATTGTGTTTGTCTTAAAGCTACCCAAATTAACAGTAAGCCACCCATTCATATACTCTAGTTTTAATAGGGCAGGGACTCCCTTACACTTAATTACCCATGCACCAGTATGGGTAAATGGGGCTCCTGCAGGTGGGTAGTGTTTAGTATGTTGCTTGATAATGATGTGTAGGATTTTAGAGAGAGTGGGTGAAAAAAGGCAAATCTGTTACTGTGATAATCAATTGTATTAACTTTGCACTCAGAGGAGCACCCATATTTTAGGAAATAATCTTTTCTGCCAATATCTTCTATTTGCATACCTCAGGAGACATTGTAAAACAGTGTTCTTTGTGATATTTAAATAGTAGTGATTGACTGTGATATTTGTAGGGTTCATTCACTCTAGACACCTCTCCAGGGAGGAATTCTATCTTCCATTCCCCTAGACAGATTGTTATAAGTTAGAGCTCCTGGGGATTTCTTTGATTTATGTGGAAGTATTAATACAAGCAGCCTAGAATTAGGAGGATGCAGTGTGAAAATCACATCTTGTTGGTACCTCTGAAGTGCTAAATATACTTAGATCTTAAAATAAGAAACAGTACTTTCTGGGTATTACAGTTGAAGAGAAATCACCAGGATTTTAGCAAACCCTACATGAATTTGTGTATGTAAAGTCATGCCTGCTAAACTTTCTACTTGTAAACCTCACTGCTAGAGTTCACTCTCCTTTAATTAAGAGTTCTGAAGCATGGCAGTTGATACATAGGTAACACTACTATTTCCAAAGTGAACATTGTAGTAAAGTCATCTGATACAGAGAGGTTGTGGAGTCCCTTTCTCTAGAGACATCCAAAACTCACCTGATGTGTTCCTGTGTTCCTGTGTTCCTGTGATCCTGCTCGGGCAGGGATGAACTTTCAAGGTCCCTTCCAATCCGTTGGTGCCTGTTCTGGCACCAATACCAAATGCTTCAAGAGGAAAATATAACATATCAATTTAATGGACTGTTCTATCACCACAACACCTTGGGGATTGAACTCCACTAATTACTAGCTAACATATTCACACAGAATCCATCAGGTCTCACATTAACCACATACCTTTAGTCTTTGCTATGCAACAAAAATCTTTGTGAGCCTTTTAGAAATGTCTTTAAAAATGTTCTTACACTAGAGATATGTAGGAACAATTGTCTCACTCATTTCACCCCCTTTCTCTGCCTCATGATGTTTTTTTTGTGTCCGAAATAAAGTTCTTAAATGTCCAATAAACATTAAATTTGTAAACTTCACAGTGCCTTTTCAGATGAAGCACATTCCAAAACTCCACCCACTTTTATTGTACTTTTAAAAATGTCAACTATATTTTAATGTATTAGTGGGAAAGAAGAGGTAAGTGTTGAGCTGTATGCAAAGACATATGAATCTTTGTTCTGTTAGCTTTGTGAATTTCTAAGAGAAACATATGTGCACTACATAAGGGACCTGAGCATGTGATGCTCTTGAATTAAAGTTCATGTGTGGAGTAAATATCTGTGATTGTAGGTGAAATCTTGCAATATTATCTGACTTCTAAATATTGTAAACTAAAGCCAAAGGAATGCCTGTTACTTTAAAAATATTTTCCCTTTGAGGTTTGAAAATCCTTTGAACCTACAGATAGATGCTGAAGGAACTCTGAAAGTTGAAATGACAGAGACCGATACAACTGTACTTCTCTGTAACCTTTTGATGTACTGAAAGCTTTTTACAGCTTCATGGAGTTATACATGATTTATGTCATGTGGTACAAAATTTTATGAAAAGTCAAGCTATACATAAATTCAGGTCACCATCAAAACTTAATACACCAAAAAGTGGTTTAAAAATTGTAGTGCGATGCACGGCTGTGTGGTATATTGCGAGATGACCTCAAAGGTAGCTAGCTGTACCACCGTTTGAAAGATCAGACCCCATAAATATCCACTGGGTCAGGGGTACACCAGTCTGTTCCCTTTCTTGTAAAGTTCAGTTTCAGACTGGGCTCTTTGCATTCTTGCCATGACAGTCACTATTTCAACACTGAAAATACACAATGCCAGAGGATTTCTAAGTATTCCAGAGACAATGTTTCCTCCCCTGGTGAGACATCATCATGGTAAACTCTTTAGTGCTACTGTGATTAAGGGAGCATAATATCCTGCGTAGACCATGATCTTATCTCTCTTCAGTTCTCTAGCACAGAGAGAAGAAGTATTTTTAATCATGTGTTTTAAATCTAATTTCTAAATATTTATGTTCTCCATTTCACTGTGTCACAGAGTTAGCTCTCAATTCAGTACATCACAGTATATCCTTTTAAAGTATATGACTTAAACTGCAAAATTCAGACCCAGCTTTCAAAACACCTTATATTTCATTCACAGTTGGAAAAGACCATTAAATGTATGAAGAAACAAAATTCACAGCTGGATTGAGGTTTTGATACAAAGAATTACTTTTTCTTTCCAAATCCACCCAAAAGTAATACACATTTCTCTGCAAATATTTCTCTCCATATATTATGTGTAACAATGTGCACAGTGAAGGTCCTTCCACATCCCAATACATGTGCAATTTGTTCAAGTTTATCTATCTACATATGTATCAAACTCTTTCATTTTTATTCTCTCATCTAAGTCACTAACGAAAACCTTAAATAACACCACTGGATCTAGGACAGATTCTCATTAGTCTTATCTTATTTATCAGACCAGTTTGACAAAAGAAATATTGTAAACAATTGTGTCAATATATTTTTTTTCTACTCTTATGGTATTTATACCTTCCCATTTCATAGGCCATGTTTATCTGTCTTGTATATGGGAATGTCATTGCGTACAATACCAGAAGTGTCTTTGAAGTTAAAGCAATGAAGTCTACTCTTCAACAACCCACTGGGCTAATTATCATTTTGCCAGAGGAAATTAAGTTAATTTAAAATAATTTAAAAAAAAAACAAACAAGCAAACAAAAAATTAACAGAAAGAAAACCAAACAAACAAGCCTGCAACAAAACTCAAACCAACAACAGCCAACAAAAGGTATTGTCTGTTATGTAACATCATGTTATTATATAGGTGATCACTGTTTGATTAGCTGTTCCATCTGCTTTATCTCAAGGCTGAACTGAAGTAGACTTATTTGCAAATCTCCAGCTCATAATTTGGGCTGATTTGGAAGACAGATTTGTTAGTACACTCTGCAAGAGTCACCTTATTTTTCAACTATTATTGAACAGAGTAAACTTTCTTTGTAAATATGCAAGAAAAGGTCAGATGAAATATGTAATATTAGTGGCAGTAGTAGTAACAGTAACATAGTAGTATCATAGAATCATAAAATCCACCAGGTTGGAAGACACCTCCAAGATCATGCAGTCCTAGTAGTAGCAACATTGAGCATAGACCAACATTAAAAGATGACACATAAGTGGAGATACCTTTTCCATCTTTTGTCAAATACACTGAAGAGACCTGTGTTCTATTATCTTGAAATATATTTTGCATTAAAGAAGGAGGAAAAAATTATTCTGAGAACAATAAAATTTTGTATGCTTACTTGCTGACTTCATAGAATCAGTCAGGGTTGGAAGGGACAAGGATCATCTAGTTCCAACCCCATGCCATGGGCAGACTTGAAGGGAGCATGCTTTAATATTTCTTGATATATATCAAGAAATTTTCCATCATTACAGAAGTAAAATATTGAAATTTAGTGGTCAGACACTGCATTCCTAAAGATTCTGAAAAAATATTTATTTCTAAGTTGCCAAGAAATAAATTAAATTACATTTTTACATCATCAAATCCCATTTAAAAAAGTCTTTTTTTTTTCTTTCTTCCTAACAAGAACATTCTCAGCTACCCTTTCAGACTCAACTTTGTTACTGTCAAAGAAAGTGTTTGAAAGTTTTCATTAGATCAAAAGTATAGACACGAGTTAAGAAAACCACTAGTACACCTGTTGTATTGCAGGGCTTTTTTGATCTGTCAAAGACTACACAAAGTAGACTAAAAGCAAACAAGACTCAATACTAGAGCTCAAGACCTCTCTCCAGAATTTTACCTGTCTTGTCCTGAACTTGCAATCAATCAGAAACTACATTTTTCTCTGCAGGAAAACAAAACTTTGTGTTTTGTTTTTCACACAGTTATAGGGAAATTTGTTTGCAAGAATGTTTGGCAGGCAGTGAAGAGTAACCAGAGATGTCATAAAAGTATAGAAAAAATATGTGATAAATTAATGAAGTGTTGAGGTGGGGTCTGGAAAAAAAACACCAGCTTCTTTTTGGATTGCAGACATTTATGTGTATTGCTAATTCCAGTAGTCAATGCAAAACTGAAATGTTAAGAGTTGCATATGCTTCCTTAAATATTACATGGGCCACTTTTGATAGGATTTTAATTTCAGAAGAAGCTGAGATTGCAATCATCCTTAGCTCTGAAAGAATAATTATGCAGTTGTGATAATTGTTTTTGTGGTCTTTTAGGAAAAAGGAGTTTAGTTGCTGTGCTGTATGAATGACTTGCTCTCTTCTGATTTACATGACAGCTGATGAAAAATAGAAGAGACTGAAAATTCACATGTGATACAATGGATGGGTCTCTGGTTTTACAGTCCCAATTCTGAGTCATTTCGTGTTTTGCCACTAATGTGCTCCTGAAAGTAGATTCACCTCTCCTGTCTATTCATATTACACACCTTTGCAGACAGGGTCTGACTTTCAGCATGTATTTGTGCAGTGTCTAGCAGATTAGGTCTCTAGGTTCTATACTAATCCGAATAATGTATTATTAACTTGATCCACTGTTACAATATGTTTAGCAAAGTTTAGTTTGCACTCTCAGCCAAAACTATAGAATAAATTGATATGACTGTTAGTTACTTTCCTTGAAATTGTTCTATGACTGAATCTCTTGCAATTAAAGAGACAATTTGGATATGCATTTCTATCCCCAGGTTCAGATTATCTTGTCTTCTATCTGTGAATGCCATCAATATTAAACTGGAGAAAACAGTTAACAGTGGGGGGGTGGGGGTGGGGGGGGGGGGGAGGGATAGTGTTCTGTGTGTTCTTATGCATAACTTCCATTAATGCTAATAGGTGCTACGAGTGTAAATTGAGAGAGCAGATATAACTTTATTTGGAGGAAGTGGCATGTAAAGTTACTTATGGCATGAAAGCAGAGAGCTAGTGTATGCTTTATTACAGATTATATCTCTGATTGATGTCATGCAATATAACGAGATATTTAATGAAAATTTCATTTCATATTAAAGCAGATGACTTACTATGGAGCCTGCAAGAACACAGAGATAACTCATTGCCTAGGAAATCTTAAACTTGAATATTTTCTCCACTGTGGGAGATTTCAAAATGCTTTATTTTGGTTCTACTAATAAAGAGAAGATGTGAATCTTTTCTTTCTTGTTCTTTTTTTTTTCTTTCCATAAGGAAAGAAAATCTTCACAGAGTGATTTGCCATTGGAATGGGCTGCCCAGGGAGGTGGTGGAGGCACCGTCCCTGGAGATCTTCAAGAAAAGCCTGGATGAGGCACTTGGTGCTATGGTCTAGTTGACTGGCTAGGGCTGGGTGATAGGTTGGACTGGATGATCTTGGAGGTCTCTTCCAACATGGTTGATTCTATGATTCTGTGAAATGCAGAGGGGTTTTCTTTCTGACTAGTGAGTAAAATTACAAGACAACTTTCTTCCAACTTGTGTGTTATGCAGCAATGGCTTAAACCAAATGAGAAACTCCTTTTTAGCTCAGGACACTGAGCTAAAGTGGAAGTTGTCAGATTTAGTAAAGCAGAATGGTCCTAGGGAGGAAATTTTCTGTTTCTATTTCCAGTGGTGCATCTGTTTGTAGTACATACTTTCTCCAGTAAATGCCAGTTTGCCTACAACATTTGCAATGAACTTTAATTATGTGCTTTAGTAGAAAGTCTTAATTTTGATCTGACTCTCTTCAGGTAGCAAATAGTTGCCTCACATAATCATAGCTCCCTTTAGCAGATAAAAATAACCACCTTGATTTTTCCTCCTTATTTTTTTACTTTTTATAAAATGGTTTCATTTTTATGAGTTCACTCTCACAGTGAGAAGGGATCTATAAGCTTTGGAACATAAGATGGTCTTGCAATAACAGCTATTTCTAAACCATTACAGTAATTAATCACAGAAGGAGCCACTGGAAAAAAATCCTATAATTTTGAACATATAATTGAATTTTTATTGCTTTTAAACTGAAACGTTTAGACCTTGACAAAATCGGCTCGGCAGGAAAGAAACACCTTCCTCTGCCTCTCCTTCCTTCTGTGCTTTTAGACAAAGCTTGGCAAAGCTCATAAGCCAAGTAGGAGCTGATTTAATAGCTCTTTATTTCAGTCTACTGCCTACAGAGGAGCTTAAAAATGCTTCTCTTAACAAAATACACTGATACACTGGAGGTGAGTCGGGACACAAAATGAGGACTTACACATCCAAAGCTAGCACTTGCAAGGGAAAAAATACATTTTATTTGTTTGGGATATAGACAAATAAAGGAGTACAGGCCTGGTTCTCTCATTAACCCATTAAAAAAAAGTTCTTCTAGCTAGAGCAATATCTAAGAGATTAATTTTTTTCTCCAGACAGCTTTGAAATTTTAGGTTTTAAGAGTCCACATCTTTGTGTTGAAGAGAAAATCATAGAATCATAGAATCAGTCAGGGTTGGAAGGGACCACAAGGATCATCTAGTTCTAACCCCCCTGCCATGGACAGGGACATCCTATCCCAGATCAGGCTGCCCACAGCCCCATCCAGCCTGGCCTTAAACACCTCCAGTGACAGGGTCTCAACCATCTCCCTGGGCAATCCAATCCCGGGTCTCACCACTCTCATGCTGAACAACTTCCTCCTCACAACCAGCCTGAACCTACCCATCTCCAGCTTTGCTCCATTTCCCCTGGTCCTGTCACTCCCTGATATCTTGAAAAGTCCTTCCTCAGCATTTTTGTAGGCCCCCTTCAGATACTGGAAGGCCACAGGAAGGTCACCTTGCAGCCTCCTCTTCTCCAGACTGAACAGCCTCAACTCTTTCAGTCTGGCCTCATAGGAGAGCTGCTCCAGCCCTCTGAGCATCCCAGTGGCCCTTCTCTGGACACACTCCAGCACATCCACATCCTTCTTGTAATGGGGGCTCCAGAATATTATATCAAATATTATTTTTTTTCATATGGGTTAATGGGAGATCCAAGCCTGTACTCCTCTATTTTCTATATCCAAATTAAATAGAATTATTTCTATTTGTATATTAATTGTGTGTCCATTACATACAAATCTACACTATAAAATAGTTATTGTTTGAAAGAAAATGTTTCTTCAGCAACAAATGCCATAATGCAACTTGTTAAAATTCAGAAGGTCCTCAAGGAATGCTGAAATATGTTGGCCAGAGAGGTGGTAGATGTCCCATCCATATAAAAGGTCAGTTTAGGTAGGGATCTGAGCTACCTGTTCTGCTAGAAGGTTGGACTCAATAACCTTTAGAGGACTCTTCCAACTCAAAACATTCTATGACTATGGATATGACTGTTACATGTTAGAGACTGTAGCTGGGGAAAGCCAAGTGTAGCATGCCTCTAAGATTTTTTTCTTGACTACATTTACTAAATTCCTCTTGGTTTAGCCTTCTTTACCTTCTTATCATGTGTACATCAAGTCAGTCTTTAGTAGTTGTCAGCATCTGAATTTTATAACTGAGTTGATGAATTTACCCATTGTTTTCAACTTCACATTGGTGGGCAGACACTGCCACAAGACAGCAAATGACCCTTTGCCCAGAAATCTAAGGCTATTCTCACAGAGTTCTTGAGTACCAGGGAGGAGCTCTTCCTTACATCATGCAGCACTGCAGGCCAGCATTTAATCCCCTTCCAATAGATCACATGTCTAACTCTGGTGCCTAATGCAGTTCTGGATTTGGCAGTGCTTTCAGAGTTCTGCTGAAATGAAAGAGCATGAAAAGAAGCTGAAGAGCTACATTCTCTAACATTTTGCACAGCACAGTCTTCTGACAGCTGCTTTTTACATATTTTGGACAAATGAAACAGAGCATTGTTGGAAAAGTCATTTGAAAATGCACAGGGAATTAACTTGATATGTAGAGGGGAAAATTTTAAAAGAAGGAACTTTAGCTGTATTATCAACAGTATAGCTCAGTATTCATGACTCTCTCAAGGTAAATACAGTTGTAGTATACAATGTAATTAAGAGAAAAACTTATTTCCTTTGCCATAGGTCAAATAATACTCCAAAAAGCATTACTAGTAATAACAACTAATAATAATGTAGGCTCTCTTATAATTCAAAGATACTTAATTGTTTTATTTAACAAAGTATTACTTAAAATTCCCCAAAACTTACTTCAATTCACAGAGTTCAATTATGCCTGTCACATGTACACTTAAGAGTTCATATGGTATCAAGCCTGCATTCCAGGATTCAAAAGTTGTATGGAGGAGTTTTAAAGAAGGTAACTGTATTTGAGTTAAAGGTTATAACACTGATTGTTTTTACTTACAATGGCATACTTTTTTTCAGGCTGTTTAGCTGTACATATTACAAATAAAAGCATTCACCATATGAAACTTCAATTAGCAATGATTTTAAAGATACAAAAAAGATGCCTATTGTAATGGCATAGTGAGAATGTGTGGTATACGTTCATTTAAAGTGCTGTTAATTCAATTGCTTCATCTGATCCAAAGTCACTTAGATTATATTAAATTAGCCATCTGTTTGGCTTTCACCTTGGAATGTCTGCCAGATGCTGAGTTTGTTTATAGACAGTTCATTTGCAGATACAGTCTTAACAACAGGCTTGCTTGCTGGGGACCATCCCTCATTTGCAGATACAGTCTTAACAACAGGCTTGCTTGCTGGGGACCATCCCTGATGGAAAAGTTTACCTGGAAAGATGAAACCATGCACTCCAAGCCTATTCAAAGGGGTACAAATATAGATCACTGTGTGTCCAGTGCACTATTACACAAATTATGTCCTCCTATTAATTTCCGTGATCTCTATGATGAAGAAACTTAAATGGTTCCACAAAACTACATCATTCTATATAGTGTCCATTTATGCATTTTATGGTTTTCTTTTTAATTAAGGTCTGCCAGTAAAATTAATATAACATTTTGTTATCTACTGGTCATGAAAGCTTTTCTCTAAGTCTCTGGATAGCTTTTAAAAGTCTATTAAAAACCTGTATTTCATTCCACACTTGTTACACATGGGAAAATATTTCTTTAAGGGAATGGTCAGCTTGCTTTCTCTCTCCTCTCCAAAACTACACTTGTTTTTCATGAAAAGAAAAGAAAAGAAAAGAAAAGAAAAGAAAAGAAAAGAAAAGAAAAGAAAAGAAAAGAAAAGAAAAGAAAAGAAAAGAAAAGAAAAGAAAAGAAAAGAAAAGAAAAGAAAAGAAAAGAAAAGAAAAGAAAAGAAAAGAAAAGAAAAGAAAAGAGAAAAGGAAAGAGAAAAGGAAAAAAGAGGAAAGGAAAGGAAAGGAAAGGAAAGGAAAGGAAAGGAAAGGAAAGGAAAGGAAAGGAAAGGAAAGGAAAGGAAAGGAAAGGAAAGGAAAGGAAAGGAAAGGAAAGGAAAGGAAAGGAAAGGAAAGGAAAGGAAAGGAAAGGAAAGGAAAGGAAAGGAAAGGAAAGGAAAGGAAAGGAAAGGAAAGGAAAGGAAAGGAAAGGAAAGGAAAGGAAAGGAAAGGAAAGGAAAGGAAAGGAAAGGAAAGGAAAGGAAAGGAAAGGAAAGGAAAGGAAAGGAAAGGAAAGGAAAGGAAAGGAAAGGAAAGGAAAGGAAAGGAAAGGAAAGGAAAGGAAAGGGAGAAGAGAAGAGAAGAAAAAAGAAAAGAAAAGAAAAGAAAAGAAAAGAAAAGAAAAGAAAAGAAAAGAAAAGAAAAGAAAAGAAAAGAAAAGAAAAGAAAAGAAAAGAAAAGAAAAGAAAAGAAAAGAAAAGAAAAGAAAAGAAAAGAAAAGAAAAGAAAAGAAAAGAAAAGAAAAGAAAAGTAAACAGCAGAAGTGGTTTATGTTCACCTGGAGAGATATTTGATTAAGTAACAGTCTCAATTCAAACTTCAGTTCTCCAAAGATATCCAATAGATACTGATTTTGTTAATACTAGATGTTGTCCTAAATGCTAGTGACTGTCTGCAGCAAAAATGAGAAGTTTGCTTTCTTCAAGCAGCAATAAAAGGTTATTTGTCTAATAAAAATAACTGTTTTTGTTGTATAGAAGAATTAAGCATCTTCACATACATTAAATGCAAATTTCAAATGAAGTACAAGCATTCTTACTTAGTAGTTAGGTCAATTTCTACATGACAGGTTTTAGGAGACTTCCTTTCCTTAGGGGAATTTTATACCATAGAATCATAGAATCAACCAGGTTGGAAGAGACCTCCATGTTCATCCAGTCCAACCTAGCACCCAGCCCCACCCAATCAACTAGACCATGGCACTAAGTGCCTCAGCCAGGCTTTTCTTGAATAACTCCAGGGACGGTGACTCCACCACCTCCCTGGGCAGCCCATTCCAATGCCAATCACTCTCTCTGGGAAGAACTTCCTCCTAACATCCAGCTGAAACCTCCCCCAGCACAACTTGAGACTGTGTCCCCTTCTTCTGTTGCTGGTTGCCTGGGAGAAGAGACCAACCCCATCTGCTTACAACCTCACTTCAGGTAGTTGTAGACAGCAATGAGTTCACCCCGAGCCTCCTCTTCTCCAGGCTAAACAACCCCAACTCCCTCAGCCTCTCCTCACAGGGCTTGTTTTCCAGGCCTCTCACCAGCTTTGTCACCCTTCTCTGGACATGTTCCAGTATCTCAACCTTTCTCTTGAATCGACGAGCCCAAAACTAGACACAGTATTCAAGGTGTGATCTGATCAGTGTTGAGTACAGGTGAAGAATAACCTCCCTTGTCCTACTGGCCTCACTGTTACTAGTACAGGCCTGGATGCTATTGGCTCTCTTGGCCACCTGGGCACACTGCTGGCTCATGTTCAGCCTACTCGCTACCAGTACCCTCAGGTCCCTTTCTTGCTGGCTGCTCTCCAGCCACTCTGTCCCCTGCTTTTTATCACTTTTATTTGTTGCAAGTTTTTGTGCAGAGACTTTTTTATCTTCCTTTGAAACAGTCATTATCAATGTAAAAGACAAGATAACAGACTGTCTGGATTGTGATCCAATCTGATTCAATATGGAAATTCCTATGATCTGACTGAATAAATACAGAATTTTGATAAAACTCTGATACTTTCCATTGGAAAAAAAACTTCATTTTCACTGAGATTCTGCAAAGGCTTCAAAAGCTTTTGTTTCAAAATTATTTATGTAAACTAAATCAATACATAAATATGTGGTATATATCTAATTAAATGAGCTAGTCACTCAGGTCACTTAAAGAAAAAGTACCTTATTAGCTATTAAATGGCAGATTGCCAAGACAAACCTATCTGATAAAGAAAAAATTCTTCCTGCTCAAGAGACAGTGGAGCGAAGTTTGTCCTCACCCTGAAGCAAGTTGTTTAATTTGTTTTTTAACTGAGTAATAATCTGAGTTCATGCACAGGCTAATCTTGAATCTCACAACACTTTAAAAAGAAAACAATTCAAATACTAATTTTATACACATTCCTCCTTGGTTTCTCCATGTAAATTGTATTTTATTGTGTCTTTGGTAAAGAATAATTCTGAATATATTTTCTCATTAACCTCCTAGACTCTTTACGAAGCAGGAAAATGAGTGTTAGTTTATACACTGATGCAAATCTGTCCCCTTTGAGTCATCCTCCATCGACTCCCATTGACATTTTTCACACACTCACAGAATGTGAAGATGGAAGGGACCCCAAGGGTTATCTGATCCAAGCTTTCTAGGTGATAGTGCAGTTTAAAGGAGATGCCCTAGCATCCTTTCAAGCTGAGTCCTAAAACTGACCAATGTAAGAGAACCCACTATTTGGAAGATTATTCTGTTCTCATAGTGAAAAGTTTTTTTTTCTGGGTCAACTCAGAATCTCCCCAGGAGTAACTCATATTCATTACCCCTTGTCTTTTCTATGTGATTTCTTGTACAAAAGGAGACTCCATGGTCTAGTTGACTGGATAGGGCTGGGTGATAGCTTGGACTGGATGATCTTGGAGGTCTCTTCCAACCTGGTTGATTCTATGATTCTGTGAAATGCAGAGGGGTTTTCTTTCTGACTAGTGAGTAAAATTACATGTCCAGGCATGTAGAGGCATGGTGAAGCCTCAGTTTTGGGGCTGCTGCCCCTCCACCACAGTAAGTCATGCCTTCACTGCATGACTAAATTTTGACTTCTCTTTCTCCCTATTAGGAACTAAAAATACTATAGACTTCTGTGGATCTCTGCAAGTGATGAAGAGTCTGGGTAAAACACATGAAGATGCCAGTGAAAACATAACATCTGCAAAGGTTCACATGCAGATATGAACTACGAAGCCAAAGTTTTGATGCAAAATAGCCCTCTCTTAGCTGTCATCTCCTGTTGAAGGTGGCTTAAATTGCTGAGCATCTGCTGGTTCAATTATACAATTTGTTTCTTTATACACATGGATTTTGCTTCTCAGCTTGCCTATGTCTAGGCATCAGCTGCTCAAGACCTTGCAAAGACTCGATCCAGAAGCTGAGCTTTAATATGTTTATCTCACCTGATGGGTTCAATCTGCTAGCTAGATACTTTGGAATCAAATTGAGCATACAGGGAAAAAAATACAGTCATTTCCTTCAAAATATATTATAAACAGAAAGTTTCTGTCCAGTTATTGGGATTGTTTGGGTTTTTTAATAATTATAGGACCAATAAAAAACATTAATTTGGAAGGATGAATTTTGTATATTTCCCATTGTGACCGTATTTTAAACTGTTTTCAGACAAAGGCTGCCCTGACTTCAAAGTTATAGACTCACTGTGACACAGGTCACAGCTCAGTTCTCTTTACATGACTGCTGCAGTGTTGAATCAAGCAAACAAGACAAAAAGAACAGGAACATAAGTGCGGCCCTTGACTCATAGTTACAGCACATAGATAGAAATAAGAAATAGCAAGTTTTGACCCTTCTTCCTGGCCCATTTCTGTGTCTTTTAAGGTCAATGTCATTGAATGTAAAATTTATAAATAATATTATGAACAAAACTGGGATTCATACCTCAGCCACCCTTCCAATTCTATGACCACCAGACCAGAAGACAAGAGTGACCCTGCATGCTGGTCTCAAGAGCATACAGATTGAGAGATCCACATTTATTACTTCTGGGTATGGAGACACCGCAGTTTAGACTGCCAAAGACTCCTCTTTGAAGATGTATGGAAATGCTATCACATGCATTCTTGGTAGTGATAATTTGTTAGCACTTGCAGCAGTGGTTAGTACATTCAAGTATAAGTGCTGTTGTCTGAATACAACATGGCTTTCATTACAAGTTGGTATGAGATATCCTGCACTGAATACAGTCGCTGCTCCTGTGCTAGTTTGAAGAAGGCTAGAATATTTTGGTGAGAAAAAGTAGATTATAGGCTGTGAAAGGAAAACAATGGTGATGTGTACTCCCCTCAGAGTCTTGCTGAACAAGAAGAAAGTAAGCATTAGGTAACACTCTCACCATTTTGTCTGCACTTTCTGGCTGGGCACTGACTGAGCTGCATCTCACTAACCTCACCTGCCACTCACCTTTGCTTCTTAACCTCTTGGCTGAACCTCTTTTCTTCCTTAGAACTGGGGTAAGGTTGAGAGGGGCAGGGGGAAGGTGCAGGAGTGGTTGAGAGCCCCTCCTGGGGACTCAGGTTTCTGGAAGGGGAGTTGTGTTTCTCTATTATTTTACCTTGTATATTTCTGTATATAACTGTATATATTGTAAATATCTGCTTGTATGTTGTGCTAGCTGTAAATAAATAGCTTCATTTATATTCCCAGAGCCGGCTGAGTCTAGTTGGGTACCTTCTAAAGTGTGGGGGGGCAGGGTACACCCAAACCATCACAGCTCCCAAGGAAGCCAACGAGAGTGTCAAGATAAGCATCAAGTAGAACTCAGACTTAGTGAAAAAAAAAAAAAAAAAAAAGAAAGGCCACAGAATATGAGAGTGTCTAACTGTTGTCTATTCAAAGCCTTAGATGAAAATCAAGGCAATTTCTCAATGCCTTAGGACTAATGCCTAGGAATAGTGTATTTAGAGATGTATACAGAATAAAAAGTTGATGTTGACTAAAATATATTACCACCTGCTTCTTTGTTTCATTCCACCAGAGATTAATTGAGTTTAAGTGAGTTAGCAGATACTCTCAATGAAATTACATAGTGTGTTGATGAGGATTTCAATTCAGCTGCTGATTAACTTGTTAGAATACCCAGGTGAGGAGTTAACTGTTCCAGAAATCTGAATACAAAATTTCAAAACCAAATTACTGCCCATTACTGAAGGTTGTGCTTACTTAAGGATTTTTTCTCATTTGTGTCATTATCAACCACACTCTAAGAATTAAGCTTTGTGTATGTAAGCATGATAGGAGCTTACATATACATAATATATGTTTGTTTCTCTGTGTGTGTTTGGATGTTTGCAGGTATACATATACATTTTTCTGATAGGGCTTTCACTTGTTCCTGAACAATAGAGTCTTCAAATTATTATGACAACCAATGCCCTTAATGATTAAAAGTGCTTAATTCCCTAAATCTGCTTCTGGCATTCCACCTATGTATATTTTGGCTACTTCAGTGTAGTTTAGACTCATACTTTAAGTCTCTTTTCAAAATGGTGCTTAGCTCCCATGTAATTAACTTGAAATGTATATTATCTGAATGAGCATATGTTATGAAGTTATTTAAATAGCTGAATCAAATGGATGACAGACCAGAGAAACCACGGAGGTTAGTGTACAGCCAGTATACATCCACGAGCTGTGTGTCATCAAAGTGGTGTAATTTTATTCCTTGCATAACATCATCTGTGTTGATGCTAATGAATAAGTAATTCTGCCAGCTCCGTTGACTTCAGCAAGACTCTAGCTGGGAGGAAGGCTACACTCATATTCAGTTGCAGGTTTTAAAGGAATTTTTGGAATAGCTTAGCTCTCCTTTTGATGTTAATTTTTGTTTTTAAACAATATAAAAATTCCCATCAGAAAAGATAGATAATTACAACTGGAAACATATACTAGCATGAGCACTAAAGCATCATAAATTATTCAAAACCATTATGTTTGAGTAAAATATAACCACGGGACTGGTATAGAGCCATAGAATTATTTTGGTTTATCATAGAATTAAAAACATCATCAAGTGCAACCATGAACCCACACTTCCATAAACCTGATTAAACTGTGTACTGAGACACCACATCTGCACATGTTTCAAACCCCTCCGATAATGGGGACTCCATGACCACCCTGGACAGCCTGGTCTGGGACTTTACAATCCTTTCATTGAAGATTTTTTTATTAATGTCTAACCTAAACCTCCCCTGGCACTATCTGAGGCTGTTTCCTCTTGTGCTAAATCTTGTTCTTTGGCAGAACAGACTGAGCCCCACCTTGCTATCACCTCTTTTCAAGTAGTTGTACAGAGTGAGGCCTCCTGTTCTTCAGGCTAAGCAATCCCATCCCCTTTAGCCACCCCTCAATAAACTTCTGCTCTAGGTCCCTCACTGGCTTCATTGCCCTTCTTTGGACATGTTCCACAACCTCAGTGTCCTACTGGTAGTGAGATGCCCCAAAGTGAACACAGTATTTGAGGTGTGGCCTCACCAGTGCCAAGTACAGGATCTTGATCACTTCCCTACACCTGCTGGCCACACTGTTTTTGACCCTAGCCAGGACAGCCTTCTTGGCCACCTGAGCACACTGATGGCTCATCTTTCTTTGACTGTTAACCAGTATTCCCCAGATCCTTTTCTGATGGGCAGCTTTCCCACCAGTCTTCCCTGTCACTGTGTATATTAGTTAGTGACAGACAAAATAACAGCAACACAAAAGTATGTGGATATAATAGTTGAAGCCAAAGCCAAAGCTGATTATTGCTATAGCAGCAGTCTTTTTATACGCCATTCTACAAATTGTGGTAACTTTACAAGTTGTGGAGCACAATGATTGGGTAAAATACTGTTTTTAACATTCTTATTGGGTAACAGTGAGGAGTTGGCTATCTTAGCACAGACTACTTTCAGTTCTTTGTTCTGAATTTACTAGGCTTCTGTACAAATGTTACACAAGTCAAGCATTCCAGTTTACTATGTTTCTAACCTTAATCTTGCATCAAGGGTACACAGCTCTAGCTGACTCCCTTCCTCAATTCCCACACTTCCCCAAGCCTATAACACTGGATGGAGTTATTGGTATTCAAGTTCAAGACCTGGCATTTGGACTTGTGGAATCTCATGCGCTTCAGGTCATCAGTTTGGACCTGTCCAAGTCCCTCTGTAGAGCCCTCTTATCTTTGAGCAGATCAGCACTCCTTTCTAACTTGATGTCTTCTGCAGCTTACTGAGAGTGCACTTGATCTCCTCACACAGATCACTGATGAAGATAGTAAAGAAAACTGACCCCAACACTGAGCCCTAGGGAACACCACTTTCAACTGGCCACCAGCTGGATTTAACTCTATTCACCATGATTCTTTTGGCCCAGTCACCCAGAAAGTTTTTTGCCTAGCACAGAGTATGTCCACCCAAGCCATGAGCAGACAATTTCTCCAGGATAAAGCTGTGGGAAACAGTTTCAAATGCTTTACTACAGTCTAGGTGGATGACAATTACATTTTTAGGAATGAAAGTAAATTTTGCTTCTAAAGCATGGACCAACAAAAAGGTACTCATTACTTTGTTCATTATTTTATTGAACTCACAGTAATTCTGTTTCACAACTTTATGTTCCACATAATACAATTACACACACCTGAGCCTTGACATCTGAGTTCTGTAGGTATTTTTACATCTCCAGAGGAAAGCCTTTTGTGAATTTAGAAGCAGTTCTTGTAACAGTGCTTCCAATGAAGTATACCTTATCATACAATAGGCAAAAAAATGTGTTTTCCTTAATAAAAATGCCTTATTATTCTATTTAAACACACCAGCACTTATGCTAAAGCATTAAATAGGAAATGCACTCTGCTATGTAAGAGTGATTTTATTTTTTTTTTTTTAATGTTCTCAGTACTTCAAGCTGTGAGGAAAGTCTCTTATGCCTGCTATGCAATTTTATCTTAATCCAGGGAAGTGGGAATCTAGCAAATGAAAAATAATCCAAAATATAGTGTGGAAAAAAATACCTAGGCAGAATTAGGACAGTACAAAAGACTTAGTGCATAGAAAGCCTGAAGGAAAATTCCATCTGTCATAGTTGAAGAATGATTATAATGATGATCAACCACATCTTTCATTTCTTTATTAATGATATTAGTATTGCTTTTTAATTTGACTGTGAAACAATATCTACATTAATAAAATGCAAACAAACGTTACGGAATGTCTTGTCATACAACCCCAGTGTCTGTATAAAGCCTGTTCAGTCTGAAAATCAGAATTTTTCTTTGCTAAGAAATTACTAACATCATGCTTTGGACTGGAAGATAAGATTTCACAGTCAAATGCTGCTTGTGGTCAAAATGCCGCTTGCCCACTAGATGAGCTAAAGCTCTTTCTGCTCTGTGGCAGAAGGCAGTAGAGAATTACAAAAGGGCATTTAAGCATTTACTCACAAATTATTTTTACCCACTCACAGGGCTTAGCCACAGTCCAGACAGTGCCCAAATGCTTTCAGGGGATTCTGTCTTGTTGGACATTGAGACTTGAATCTTCCTGGCTTCTGGAGAAAGGACACAGACAATCTCTGACATTGTCTGGCTTCTTCTGGATGATCTGTATATATGTCCAGGAATTCTTAGCAGGACTGTCAGGTGCAGAAGGCAGATGTTGTGCAGTCTCAGCATGTCATGCTGGCCACACAGACCAATCGTGTGCAGACATCCAGGGTCTGCTCCTGGTAACTCACAGCAGCGGAGTTTACCAGGCAAGCAATAAGGCAGTGTGCAATAGCAGCAGGGCTGGGCACAGCAGAGAGAGCAGGGCAAAGAGCAGGGTAGCAAATCAGGGAAGCAAAAGCAGGTTGTTCACCTGTGTACCTCCTTTTATCGGTGTGGGCCAAGATGAATTGCCCTTTGGACACAAGAATAGCCAACCAGGATGGCAGTTAGCCAAACCATACCATATTAGGCAAAGCCATAGGCTCACTTTTCCCTAATTTGGGAAAAGCACAGGCCTTGCACTAGGCAGGCACAAGCTAAGTGTGTGTACCTTACACTGCAGGACTCTGGACAGGCCAGACTCTCTGGCTCCAGGTCCTTTTGTGTCCATTTCCTGCACTTGCCTCTCTGGTGGAGCAGAGAAAGATGCCTAGGCAAGGCAGGACATGTATAAGCCTATTTTGGCCTACCACAGGACATGTTTAAAGAAGTCCCACTACATCTCTTGGCAACGAAGTTTTAGCAAGTATGTTTTTCTTACAAAGAAAAAGAAAGTTGACAGTTATTGAGACTAAATGTATGTAATATTTGATATAGGTTCTCCAGAATTAAACTTATGGGAAAATAAAATTAAAACAAAACAAACCAAACAAACAAACCCACCCACAAGAAAATGCATAAAAACTGATGTTGTTTTCCTTGGTTTGCTGCAGGGAAATAGATGGATTTTAGCTAGCTGTTTCTATTTTATTTTGATTAACGGAGAAGGGCTAGATTAAAGACAAGGGCAGCTTTTACCTTGATGAGAGAAGTCAACATAACATTGGCTAGCGTTAACAATGGCAATTATTTTTGTTAAAATCAGGTTGTTAATAGAGCAGATTTTGATTTACAGGCAGACAAGTGCCAAGGCTTTTTCATTAGATGACATTTCTTGAAATGTTTCTACAAGATGTTTCTATATACCAGAAGTGAATATTCAACATGTGCCTATAAATAAGTGCTACTTGCAGGCTCTAAATGCAGCTGGCAGCTGGATCTTGGATTCAGTTTTCAGCAAACATGTCATATCGTTGCCATTTTCTGTAAAGGATGGTATAATGTAAAGCAGGGATATATCAAAAGGTCAGCATAGGATTTTAATGTTTCATAATTTCATGTCAAGTCTGTTTGCTTGGGTTTTTTTCTTTAAAAACAACAAACAAACAAAAAACCAAACCAAACCAAAAATACTCCAAACTATGTGTTTTCTTTCATTGTAGTAAATATTAAGAAATGTATAAAGACATTTTCAGAAGTGACAATAACAATGCCAATAAATGAAGTTTTCACTTTTGACATCACCCTGCAAATTAAATAGGCTCAGATTATAACTGAAGATCCTCTTAATCCTAAAGGGGCTTTACAGAATCAAGTCGTTTGGATATCTCAAGCTCTGTTGTCCAAGACCTGTCCTCTAGTCCAAGCTCCACCTCAAAGCAAAGTCAACGCTGAATTAAGGTCAGACTAGTTAGGGCTTGCAAATCTCTACGTCTTGCAAGTCTTCTAGCCAGATCTTGCACATCTCCAAGAGAATTTCCATCTTTCCTATGCAACATTTCCCATGATAAAATATCTTCAGAGTGGAAATGTGTGGAGATGAATTTGAGAACTGGTTGGATGACATAAGCAAAACTTTTGTTCTGAATGTGCTCATTCTGCTTGACAGATATTTTCTGAAATAAATAGAGGTTTATAAAATTTCCATGGATTGAAAACCTGATCCTTGAAAAACTCAGATTCCAGTCCTGAATAGGATTTTAGTTTTCTTGACTTTACAGTGCTGAAAGTATCATCTCTGTCACAGCTTCAAGGTTGCTTGGATTGAAACTAGATGTGAGAAAAAGAGAAGTGGTATCAGCTCATAATCAGAACTCTGGGTTGGAATTGTGGAACTGAGATAGCTCAGTCCTGTTCCTGGAAAGGATGGATAGTTTTAATGAAATCTTCGTGATCTTCTACAGTTACTCAGTTTCTGCTAATGACCTTCACTTCCAAAAACTGTTAACACTCCATGTGTCATTGGTAATCTAATACTTATGAGCTTCCCCCAAAGCAAAAAGCCATAAAAGGTCATTTAAAAATAAATAAATCATGTAACAAGGGAACAGTTTCAGATAGTGAATGAGCTATTCCTGTTAAAAATGAGCCCAATGTGCAGTCATGCCTATCTTATTTTGAGAGACTTGTGCCTGCCTCTCTTGATGGCTGTAAGGCATAATGGTAAAACACTGACACTTACAAACCAATTCCCATGCATCAATTTCATTGATAAAGAGTTGGTTTTGCTCAGGGCACACTGAGATAAGAAGTAATAGAAGTAGTAGTAATTTAGTGCATATTTCAATAAACTCTTTACTCATACTCATCCAGACCTCACTGCTAAGATATGACACTAGAAGACCAGTCACTGAGGAGATTAACTTAGGCTGTCAAGTGATACCAAGACACAGCTTTGGCAAAGAACAGACTGTGGATCCAACTGTCTTGAATATTTGATCCATTAGAAGGAAAGAAAAAAAAAAAAAGAAAAGGCTTTTCAGTGCATTTAAATAAACAGCATTCTTCCCAACAGTATCTCTCAAAATGGGGATTCTGATCCCTAAGATTATAACTAACCTTGTAAACCTTGTGATGCTGGAACTGCAGTTTTTCCAGAAATCAATCAGTTTTGCCTTGAAATCCCTCTGCCTCGCAGCTAACATCATATGGTCGTCTTACTCTTCCAGAATAGCAAGTGGAAGGAAGACAGCTTGTTAAAAATCTTACCCCAGGAAATCAGATGTGAAAGAAAATGTTTGTCACATAGGTGTTCAACAAGGGATGACTTACCTACCAAAAACACTTGAACTTCTTCATGAAGGTCAAACAGATGCCAGAGTGCTTTTCCATGGAGAACCATCTGAGTTTCATATGCAGCAGTGGTTGATGATGATTAGTTTCATTTCATCACATAGAATGACTAAATATCAGAGTTTAACACATGCACGTTGATTAGGTTATTTGTTATTCACAGACTGTGTAATTTTTTATACCAGTGCTGGCAGTTATTTTATTATCAGTGCTACCGAATGATCAATAATCTCAAAAAGTATTGGATCCAATGACACTTTCTTATTTCTTATTGCCTTTGACAAAACTAGCAGTACTTTTAGACATGACAGTAGCTGTATCTGTACACTCATACACTTGGGGTAATCCAAAATTTCCCTACACAAACTACTTTAAAAATAAAGTCTCTGGATTTTTCACTAGCTAGTCATTTGAATATTTCTTTTTAAAATCTCCTGTTATGTATCCCTTCACATTCTGCTATAAATTCCCTTTGGTAGGTAACTTAAGCCATGTTTGAAATGCATACTGATTAATTTGTATACTGGTGTAGAACGTAGTTTTAATTTTTGTGTGCAGTCTATTATCTTGTCTTGTCTAGTTCACTTTTCTGTTGGAAAAGGTCTTGTACTTCATCTGATTTGTTACAGTGTTTCCTGAAAAAGGTTTAAAATACATGGGTTACCACCCTCATAATATGCATTTCTCCAAGTGCAGGGACCTTCCTAACAATAACTATGCAGATTAAGAGACCCAAAAAAATCTCTAAACTGAAAGCTGCCTTCTTAGTTCAGATGTTCTAATCTTCAACTCAAAGTGGGACCAATTTTGTTGCTACTTCACAGATTCACAGATTTGCAGACTACCTTGGGTTGGAAGGGACCCTTAAAAATCATCTTGTCCAACTTCCCTGTAGTGAGCAGGGACATCTCCAACTAGATGAGGCTGCTCAGGGCCACATCATGTCTGAAGATCTCCAGGGATGTGGCCTCAACCACATCCCGGGGCAGCCTGTTCCTGTATTACATAAATCTGCCTTGCTCCAGTTTAAAACCATTTCCCCTCATCCTGTCACTCTACAAGCCCTTCTGAACAGTTCTTCTCCCATCTTCCTGTAGGTCCCCTTCAGATATTGAAATGCAATTATAAGGTCTCCCTGGAGACCTCTCTTCTCCTGGATAAACAGTTCCAATTTTTTCAGCTTTTCTTCAAAGGAGAAATGCTTCAGCCCTCTGTTCATCTTGGTCGTTGCCCTCTGGACCCACTCTAGTAGGTCCATGTCTCTTATGTCAAGGGCCCCAGAGCTGGATACAGTACTCCAGGAGAGGTCTCACCAAAGCAGAGTGACAGAATCACCTCCTCTCATCCTTCTGGCCACTGTTTCTTTTGATGCAGCCCAGTATGCAACTGGCCTTCCAGATTGCAAGCTGGCTCATGTCCAGCTTCTCATCCACCAGCACCTCCAAGCCCTTTTCTGCAAAGTTACACTCAAATTCATCGTCCTCCAGACTGTATTGATATTGAGGATTGCCCCAGTTTGCTTGCAAATTAAATGTTTGATATCTCTAAGTATTTAGATGCCTCTCTGGGCAAATTGTGAGTGTTTGATTGATGGTGAAAAAATATATCCCTGTATTTCACTAGGGTGATCATTGTCTCATTCTTCTGATGTGCATCTTTGAGAAGATTCTGATTCTTCTCTATAACAATTTACTAGGTATTGGAGACAGCCCTGATGTCTCTCTTGAGTCCTCACTCAGAGTACATAAACTAGTCTCTTTTACCTATTCCTCATTTCTACATGCTGTGCCCCATAATCTTCTTGGTGGTCCTTCTGGACTCCCTCCAGAATCACAGAATTGTCAGGGCTGGAAGAGACCTCAAGGATCATCTAGCAACACCTTCCACTAGAATAGGTTGCTCAGAGCCACATCCAGCCTCACCTTTAAAACATCCAGGGATGGCACCTCCACTGTCTCCCTGGGCAATTAGTTCCAGTGTGTCACCACACTCATGGTGAAGAGCTGCTTTCTAACATCCAATCTAAGTCTACCCTCCTTTAGCCTAGATCCATTCTCCCTAGTCCTATCATTACCCACCACCCTGAAAAATCCCTCACCAGAGGGAGAAAAACATCTCTTCTATGATTCTGGCCGTACCCTTGCTATTATAGCCCCATATACAGTTGAACATCACTGTTACAAAGCCACACTTCTGAGTTATGATCAGCCTGTTGTTTATCAAAAGTCCCACACATTTTACTGCACAACCTTCCTATTGCTGTTTGCATGCAATGACATCAAAGACACCTTTGAGAAGATTTTTAACTTAGTAGCCTTTTGTCAATACTGATTTTCAAGATTTGGTGAAAGTATTGCCTTGGCCTAACAATGCAGTCAGCTGTTTCCCTTCCAAGTGCTTTTACAGTTCATAGAGTTTCACAGTATCATTAGTAAAAAGATGAAAACATAACACACTGAATCTGTGAATTGTCAGAAATTCTGACAAGGCTCATAAATCCAGTCTTTATGCACCCTTAACTCTACTGTCTGTTTAGCAATTGCATTCTGTTTTGTTCTGTGAAACTTTGTTTTTAAAATGTGAAGTTACTGTTCTATGAATTCTTTCAATCACAGGAAAAAAACCCCATTACTCTCACAATAACAGCATGGTATTTAAATACAAAACACAAGAATGATGTTAAAGGACACCAATGAACAGCATTCTTCTAAAAGAAGCAGTGTCATAATTAAACTCTCAGAGAGTGAATTAGTGGTACTCCTTCCTCACATGCCACTTCTTCAAACCTACAAACCCCTATGCAATACTGCTGTCCAGAACATGACCATGCCGTGAAAAAGGACATCCAGACATTGGGTGGAGGAAGAAACACTTTCCCATTCTCTTCATCCTTCAAAGACATATTTTTGCCATGAAATTATGATGGAACAACTGGAAAGAAGGCAAAAAAAATTATCACCTAGCACAACACTTCACCTCTTGCCTGAGAAGTGAGCTACACATCACTGTCTGAGAGTGTCAAGTTGAGTAGACAGGATTCTCAATTTACAGGCAGAACAGCTTGATCTGAGCATGTTGGCTCTTGGCTTCAAAATGCAAATGAGTTACTGCAGAGTAACATGCTATTGCATATCGACAGCTTTACAGTAGCTGTCTCAGTGTGTGTATACAGCTCTCAGCAAACATGAGATCATTTAAGAGATCTCAAATCTTCACAGTTCAGAATGATACAGGGAGGTGTGGTATCTGACTCTGTAGTTAATTAGTACATTTACTTGGACAGCACAGATGTAGTTGTTAATTATTATCCCTACCTACTTTTGAGGAGGGCCAAGTGTATTCCTGGATCAGAGAAACCAACTTACCTCTGAAAATGAATTTTACTTAATCTTGGAAGAAGACATATAAGATATATCCACCAAGGACTCTCAGAGAAATGAACATATATGTATTTACCCCAGGTTTTGAAGTTCTCATATAGAGAAACATTAAGTCAAAAGAACTGAAAGAGGATTTCATCATTTTCTTTTATCATCAGAGTAGTCAATATTATATCAGTGCTGAGATAACAGCTCATTTAGCTCAAGCTCCGAGTTGTCTACATTTGCTTTTCTTTTCTTTCTCTTTTGTTTGTTGTTCAGGAGCATTAACACCAGAAGAAATAAAACACTCGAGTCTATAAACAGAGGTAGGAAAAAAAAAACGTCAAGGAGTTAGCATGGGCTTGTTGAGTATTCTTAAAGGATTAGTATTGTGAGAACAATTACTGGGTTCACTACAGAACAGAACTCATCCAAGGTTACATTCTGACAGCATTGTTATTGGTTCTAGCAAATTATTGGATACTGAGGAAAGAATAGTAATTTGAAACAATTTACTTCTCATTGATGTTTTAAATTGTGTGTAACTGCTGCATAGAGAGAGCAATACACAAGGTAAGGAGGCACTAATTATTGCATTGCAATCTCTTTAACAAAAATACCTTTTCTCATTGTAGAAGAAAGGACAAAACAAATCAAAAGTGGTTTTCTTTTGACAGAAACTTTAAAGAACTAATATAACGATGTGAATGGAAGAATTAAAAGGATCAAATAAACATGTTGATATTGCATATTTGAATATAAATAAAGTCTGTACTGCCTTCACATGCTTTATTTTTTATATATACTACCTAACCATAGAATCATACAATCACAGAACCATTAAGGTTGGAAAAGACCTTTAAAATGATCAAACCTAACTGCAATCCAACTGACTTGAACTACTAAAATATATTCTGAAGCTTCACATCTACACACTTCTTGAACGTCCCCTGGGATGGTGACCTCACGATCTCCCTGGGCAGCCTGTTCCAATGCCTCACCACTCTTCCAGTAAATAATTTTTTTCCTAATATCCAACCTAAACTTCCCCTGGTACAATTTAAACCCATTTCCTCTCTTCCTATTGCTAGTTACCTGGGAGAAGAGGCCAACACCAGCCTCACTACAGCCTCCTTTCAGGTGGTTGTAGAGATTAATAAAGTCTTCCCTTAACTTTCCCTTCTACAGGCTATAACACTGACAGTTCCCTCAGCAGCAACTCATACAATGAATAGGCAGAACAGGTTACACTACTTAATTTTCACCAGATTAGGGGTAAGATAAAGGTTTATGTGTTAGAAATGGCAGGCCAACACTATCTGTCATGGTAATTGTCTGCTACAGGTGAATGAATAAGTGTACAGATCCTTCTTTAGACAACTGGAAGAAGCCATATGATTACAGGCTCTGGTATTCATGGGGAACATAAAACACCTCATTGTCTTCTAGAAGGGCAACATAGCTGGTTGGAAGCAGTCCAGGAGACCTCTGGTGTATGTCAAAGATTGGTTCTTGCTGCAACTCATAGATCTGCTAATGTTCAACAGATAATCCGCTGGATTTGTTACTGACAAATGAAGATGTTAAGATTGAAAGTGACTTTGGTAGCACTGAAGGTGACAGTGTAGACTTCAACATCCTGAAAGAAATTGCAAGCTAAGTAACTGAAATACATGGACTCCAGGATCCAGTCTGGGTTTTGAGGGATCTGTGTGAAAAAAAAACCCAAAACACTCTGGAAGTCAAAGAAACCAAGAGAGCCAGTTATCTTTAAGGGCAGTCTTCCTTTGAGAACCAAAATGGTCAATCCTGGTTTACAGGAAGTTACACAAGTGCAGTATTAGGCTGTCTAGGTGAAAATGGAACTGCCTGAGCTCTGAACTGACCTCCCATGCCAAAAAATAGCAACAACAAAAAAGGGAGGGACATGTAAGAGGGGGAGGAGAAGGGGGGAGTGAAGTAGGAAGGGGCAATGCACAGAGGGTGCAGAGGGTGAAAGCACAGAAACGATGCCCAGAAAGAAGCACAGAGATATTGCTCAAGCATGCAGAGAGGCAATCAGAAAAGCTAGAGCTCAGCTGGTAAAGGATTTCAAGAGCATGAAAAATTGCTTCTATAATTATAATAAAATTAAGGAGAGTGTGAGCACAGTCACTGCTCAGTGGACAAGGGACCTCTGCTCTGGGTAAAGTCAAGGTGCTCAAAGTCTTCCTTGCTTATTATTGGTAAGATCTATCTTCTGGACCCAGGTCCAAAATGTTTAGATGAAAAAGCTAGTATATGCAGCATATGACTTTTGTACAATGAGGTAAATGCCTTCTGCATGACCACAGATTGATAAGATCAGTGCCTCAAAACAAACAAACAAAACATTTGTTAGATACAGCTATGCACAATGATTTTTTTCAGCCTACCAGGAATCTTAAATAAACTTCAGCAAACTTACCTTACTATCTTTCAGAAGAAGGATGGAATTAATTTGCTCACAGACATCTAATACTATACCTCTGGAGCCCCCAGCTCAAGAAGGACAGGGAGCTGCTTGAAAGAGTCCAACACAGAGCTACAAAAATGATTAGGGAAATGGAATATCTTCCTTATGAGGAGAGACTGAGGGAGTTGGGGCTTTTTAGGGGTGACCTCATTCATGCTTATAAATATGTAAAGGGTGAGTGCCAGGAGAATGGAGCCAGACTCTTCTCAGTGATGCCCAGTGTCAGGACAAGGGCCAATGGGTGGAAATTGAGGCATAAGAGGTTCCATGTGAACCTGAGGAGGAATTTTTTCACTGTGAGGGTGAAGGAGCACTGGGACCAGATGCCCAAGGTTGTGGAGTCTCCCTCCCTGGAGAAATTCAGGAACCATCTGGATGCATTCCAGTGTGATCTGCTCTAGGTGATCCTCCTCTGGCAGGGGAGCTAGGCCAGCTAATCTTTCGAGGTCCCTTTCAGGCCCTGACATTCTGTGATTCTATGATTCTATGATTTGAGATACTTTAAGCTGTCTGAAATATCTGCACCAGATTGGAAGATATCACACACTACTTTAGATATACCTATGCTGTTTTGAAGGTTAGATTGAGTACCTCAGGTCCTCTGAAATTACACTAGGTGTCATTTAAGCAGTTTAGGTAAATGAGTACAGCCCCTTTCTACTTTGCTTTCAATCTGAAAGACAGGAGCTCAGCTCTGCCAGTTTCACATTACTGTAGCACGCATATCACAACACTATCTCTGTTTTCATAGAATCATAGAATCAGTCAGGGTTGGAAGGGACTACAAGAATCATCCAGTTCCAACCCCTATGCCATGGGCAGGGACACTCTACCCTAGATCAGGCTGTCCACAGCCTCATCCAGCCTGGCTTTAAACACCTCCTCTCAGAGGAGAAAGTTCTTCACTGAGAGAGTCATTGGACACTGGAATGGGCTGCCCGGGGAGGTGGTGGAGTCACCGTCCCTGGGGCAGTTCAAGGCAAGGTTGGACATGGCACTTGGTGCCATGGTCTAGCCTTGAGCTCTGTGATAAAGAGTTGGACTTGATGATCTGTGAGGTCTCTTCCAACCTTGGTGATACTGTGATACTGTGTGATACCTCCAGGGATAGGGCCTTGACCACCTCCCTGGGCAACCCATCCCAGGCTCTCATCACTCTCATGCTGAAGAACTCCCTCTTCATGTCCAGTCTGAATCTCCATTCCCCCTAGTCCTATCACTACTTGATATCCTGAAAAGTCCCTCCCCAGCTTTTTTGTAGGCCCCCTTCAGATACAGGCCACAATATCAGGCCACAATAATGTCACCTCGGAGACTCCTCTTCTCCAGACTGAACAGCCTCAACTCTTTCAGTCTTTAAATTGTGATTGAAGATGCACATTTGGAACATTATTGTCAACAAATACTACTAATACAAAAATAAAATGGAAAATAAACTTTATCCCTAAGGGTCTTTCTCAACAAGTCAATCAGCTGCCAGTTTTGAAAGAATTCAAATATCCATTTTTTGCTATCTCTTCAAGCATAGCCATCTTTCTAGGAATGCTTGCCACCTTATCTACTTTCCAAGCCCAAAAGTAATCCACTTGAAAAAGCAGCTGTTATACCTTTGAGGTCTTACGTGACTGATTCCAAGCTGTAACGTGCTTACATTGTGCCTGTGCAAGCACTCTGAGCTACACATGCAAAGGCAGGCTCTGCATTAAATGAGCACTCCTGTGCTAGATTTGAAAATGAGACATCTGTGGAAAAATTACAGGCTTTTTTTTTTTTTTTTTTTTTTTTTTGACTGCTGAATTTTAAGCTCTTGTTTCTAGGGCTTTATTAAATGTGTTTCGGCACCCCTGGATGTGACGTATCTTTTGAAATCCAGGAAGGATCCTGTTACCTGCAAGGCTTAATTTATGAATTTGGGGAGATCATTAAGGGAAAATCTGTTTTCTTGTTCAGCTGTGCACCAACTTTCAATAATCTTATAAAAAGTGGCTGTCACTTTACGTGAGCACTCATTACCCAACCTGCAATGCATTTCTGATCTTTGGCCCTTTTTCCTGGCAGAAGTTGATTTTTCCCTGCAGAAGATTTTTTTTTTCAAAGAGAAGGCATCAAGTCTGAAAGAACTGTCAAGAAATGTTTGTATAATTGAAAAGCCTCTTAATAATATAGCTACAGTTCCACCACCATGCGATAGAAAACTGATGTACAAATATTAGCCCCTTTTGAACCCAATTTGTGGATGAGAATTTGACATCAAAGGCCTAGGGACACATTGATGGGGTTTTCCTCCTCAGCCACCCCAGAAGGAATGCCATTTGGTAAATTACATTGTTGGCTTCATTACTGAGTATATTTTGTCCTGAGAAGTCATATGTGCAAATATAACTGTATTTTCTTAGAGCTATGTAGTGATTTCTGCATCTCTCATCATTATTACTTTTAAAGAATCTGTATATGTTGCAAGTGTACATAAACCATGTTCTTCATGCATCTGACTGCTGAAATGCAACTGGACCTGCAGCAAAACTGGGCTATTTATACATCTGATATTGGATTTGTAGTCGTGGGGAAACTGCATTGTTATCCAACTGCTCTCTTTGAAGGGAACTGGACCTATAGCAAAACTGGGCTATTAGTGTGTCTGGTGTCAGACCTATAGCAATGCATCCTAATCGGCACACCTATTAAGAGGTAAGTCCAGCTGCCCCTAGCCCCTGTAATCTCTGAGGACAGGACAAGGGGCTTCATCTCTTACTACATTTACTCCTCACTACACATAACAAGCAGCAGCAAGTTCTCCTGTGAAAATGCCACTGTTACAGCCAAATAATGAGGCATGTGGCAACACAGGCACTTTTAAGGGCATGACCAAGGGAATTTAAAGCATGTTTAGAATACACCTGTTTAAGCACATTTCTGAAATATGGTATAATTTTTGGTAGCTTTTCTCACTGTCAGAATCACAAATTTCAGAAAATTTTGTAATGTTTAAGGAGTTTCCACCAAAAAAAAAAAAAATCACAGAAGTAATATCTAACTCAGGGTGATGCATTGGTAAACAACAAATTACACACAATGTAGGGGTTTGGGTGTTACCTGCCCCCCCACACACACATTTTGGAAATCACCCAAACTAGACTCAGCCAGCTCTGGAAACTTGAATGAATCTTATATTTACAGCTTAGCACAATATACAAGCAGATATTTACAATATATACAGTTATATAAGGCAATACAGAAGCACAAGAGCCCTCCCAGAAACCTGAGTCCCCAGGAGGGGCTCCCAATCACCCTTCCACCTTCTCCCACACCTCTCAACCTTACCCCAGTCCCAAGGAAGAACGGAGGTTCAGCCAGAGGGTTAGGAAGCAAAGTGGATTAATCAGAGAGATGGCAGAGAGGCTAGAGGGAGATGCAGCTCAGAGCTACCAAGCAGAAGAAGTGCCTTATCTTTGTTTGAATTCTTGTTCTTAGATGTCTCGGCAAGCCTATGAGTGAAGTAGACATCATCCTTGTTTCTCTTTCACAGCCTGTAATCTAGTTCTTCTCACCAAAACATTCTAGCTAGCTTCAAAGTAGCACACACAAGGTGCAAGCAGTGAGAAGTAACTCTGTAAAATAGATATTGCTTTTAAGCACTTTATTGAAAGCTGAAAACAAAAAACAAAAAACAAAAAACAAACCAACAACCCAGCCCCACAAAGCAAGTACATGAACAGAACATAAGGTTAATTAAACCACTTGTCTCAAACTAAAGGATTATGACATTAGTCACTTAAAAAACATAAGACATGGTAGACAAAAAGCACAAGATAAACACTGAATAAGAATCATAGAATCAACCAGGTTGGAAGAGACCTCCAAGATCATCCAATCCAACCTATCCCCCAGCCCTATCCAGTCATGTAGACTATGGCACTAAATGCCTCATCCAGTCTTTTCTTGAACACCTCCAGGCATAGAACTGTCTTTTTAAAAAATGATTACTTAAAAAAACGGGGAGGGAAAACCTCCTTCCAAATCCTAAATTCACCATCTTTTCTATAACATAATAATTGGGGGTGGGGTGAGGGGGGAAGAGCTGTTAGAAATATTATTAGTATTACTGCAAAAAGTGTTAATGTAATACTATTTTTATATGATGATAAATATAAGCACTAGATGATAAGAACTGCAAACCTTCAAATTTGATACTGTCAAGATGGGTTTTAGGAGCAACTTTTTTCCCTTTCTAGTCATCCCCACTGACCTTCAACAAATTATTTCAGCTCACTGGTCTTTGTTTCTCAATCTATAAAATAGAAACACTGATATTTATCTTTTTTTTTTTTCCTAAATTATTTCAGCATGAGTAGATTAAAAGTTCTTTATTTTAGTTAAAGAATACTTATTATGTTCACTCATGTCTGACTACTTTCTTAGGAGGGCTAGAAATCTGAATCTTTAAGTTCTGCTTTCAGAAAATTACTTGGAAAGAGAGAGAAACAAACAGACAAACAAACAGGCCAGAACACATACAACCCCCACAGGAACAATACCTACAGGCCTGTAAAGCATATATATTCTGCCCATTTCACCAAGATGAAGAAATACAAGGTAGCTTGGACAAGAGAAGAGTTTTCCTTGAGTTAGTAACAGTGTCAGTGTTTGCTCTAGTTGAACTGAAGTTGCTTTTCAAATCATCAGACCAAAATATCTCATACTGAACATTGTAAAACCATGGCAAAAACTCTTCCAACTTAAAACACAGCAGGGTCTATCACATAATCTGCCATACTCTGACTACCCTGCTTGATCTTCATTAATAACTCTTCTCAAGATTTTATCTTTAGATCCCATTCTGTCCTTCACCTTTGAGACAAGGAAAGTCTTGGGCAACCCTGGGCATCCCCAACCCAATTGCTGACAACAGTTTTAGCAGATAGAATAATCCTAAACATTTATAAAAGCCCCGACTTTTAATATAATAGAAATGTAATGCTACTTAGCATCTTCACATTGCATTAAGAGCCACATCTACATAACCATGCAGCAACAATGGCTAGCTACTGGTGGCTACAATAACTTAAGGGTTAGAAGGGTTAGCAAAACCCTTTAAAATACTCATAGAAAATTAACCCAATGTATTCTTTTCCTATTATATAATTATAATATCAAGATTTCTCCCAAAAGTCATGTCTACATAACCATGCAGCAACAATGGCTAGCTACTGGTGTCTACAATAACTTAAGGTTAGCAAGACCCTTTAAAATATTCATAGAAAACTAACTTAATGTATTCTTTTCCTATTATATCATTAGAATATCAAGATTTCTCCCAAAAATCATGTCTACATAACCATGCAGCAACAATGGCTAGCTACTGGTGGCTATAATGACTTAAAGGTTAGCAAGACTCCTTAAAATATTCATAGAAAACTATAATTTAATGTATTCTTTTCCTGTTCTATAATTAGAATATCAAAATTTTGTCCCAAAAGTCATGTTTAAAAATAAAGAGGAGGGCTCAATATCAACAAATTCTTGAATTACTGTTGTACACTTTATGTAGGAAACAGCACGATTTTTGCCAGCTTTTGACAGATTTCACTTGTGCAGTCAGCATTTTCATGTGGCAGATGCTAAAATCTCTGATTTTCCTATTGCAGTCCTATAGTTCTGCAGCATCCTTCTAGTCTGGTATGTATAATGCCCCTACACATGCATGGTTACATTATTTCCCTTTGAGCCACTATAAGCTTTCTAGTCACAATCTAGAAATACTAAATGTGCCAATCTTTATTTATTTATTTGATCCTCTAGTGAGGTGTGATCTAGTCATCTGGCTATTGTTTGAGCTTTCTCAAGGTTTATTCAGACCAAATCTTTTGTGTGAATTATCTGCAGGAGTTAGATAAGCAAGATGTATCTTTTTCCTTGGTGCAGGCAAGTTTGAAAATATATTCCTGACAAAAAGCATTACTCATCGGCTAACAATATAAGAATTAGAAAAGTCATTAATATAGTTAATGATTCTTAATTACATAATGGAATGCCTGTTACATGATTCTTTAAGTGTCTCAGCATTTCCATGCATTATTGATAGTCAATTAGGTACAGATGAAAGAGCTGGGAGAACTATTTGCAGCAAACAATTTATTTGATGAATTCAACCTCCTATTCTGTTTTTGAATAACCTATAAGCAGGCTTTGATGTTTATAAATGCTATTGCTGCTCCAAGTAAATATTTTAAGGAACGATCTTCCAACCTATGCTCTGATTGTAAACTATTTTACATGCTATTGTTTTCTAGCTATGCGTTATTCTTATTTCTCCAAAACAATATTTATCTCTTCGATCTAGTATCATACTCTATTCCTCCCCTGGATGAATACTAAATTCAGACTCTGATTCCTCCTCTTCATTCAAGACTGTTTTCATTCACCCTTGGCTAGCCAAAGATCTGAACCTTATACTAGGTTTGTACTCCAAGTTTCTTCATCCAAAAGAGCATGAAAAAGAGAAGGTGTTGTCATCCTATGAAATAAACAGAATACAGTTGTCCAACAGCTGGAATATAAAGAACAGAAGTCATGGATTTCCATCACTTGACTCTAATCAGAAGCCTGTCATGCCATTAAGCTTTTAGTCTCTCAATTTACTTACATGCTAAAACCAGATGTCTTTCAACGTACATTTTCAAAGGTCCCTTCCAACACCTATCATTCTGTGCTTCTGTTATTTACAGCATCATGCATACAGTTCTAGAAAACTTATTTGCTCAGAGATATTAATCTCATCACATGCTAGTTATGGCACGTAGATTCACATCAGTCCTTTGAGGAACTACAGAAGTCCTGTTCATTAGTCTAAGTGTCTGCTTATCAGTCATAGTATTAACTTGCACAGTGACAAAGAAGAAAAATATCAAGTATTTTTTAAGCTTTCAGAAGTTTGTTTTAGCCAAAAGGTATTCATCAGTTAAGCTATCATTTATGGAATTAGGCTCAAGTGCCCAAAACAGTCACTTTCCAATGTGACAAACTGAATTTTTTATAAGGATAGTCAGAACTCTCCAAAAGATATGAATCCCATGCAGAGTGGCAGAGTCTGTATTTCCAGTAGACAGATACACACATTGAAGATGTGGTTAGTTGGATTCTAGATATTTCCAAGGATGAAGACGCTGTAACCTCTCTGAACAACTTGTAACATCTCTGAACAGCTTGTTCCATCATTTGACAGTGAAAAAAAAACAATCTCTACATTTAAACAAAAGTTCTGTATTCAATTTTGTGCCCGTTGCCTCTTGTCTTTTATTCAAGTACCACTGAGAAAAGTTTGACTCCACGTTTTGCACTGCCTTCATCAGATATTTATACATATTCATAAAGCTCCATTCAGACTTTGCTGTTCCAGGCTTACAGCCCCAGCTCCCTCAGCTTCCCCTTTCTCATTTTCATGATGCTGCTCAGGATTTGCTCCAGAATATCCTTGTCTCTTTTGTACTGAGGAACCTAGAAATAGACACAATATTATATATTGCCTCAACAGTCCTGAGTAGAGAAGAAGGATCACCTCCTTTGACCTGCTGCTAGTGCTCCTCCTAACGCATTCTGTTGGCCTTCCTTGCCACAAGAGCACACTTCTGGCTAACAATCAGCTTATTGTCTCCTAGAACCCTGTAGTCTCTTCTGCAAAGCTACTTTCCAGGTTCTCATTCACAGTCTTTCCTGGTGTATGGGATTATTCAGCTACAAATGCAGACTTGGCAGTTGCCAATGTGTACTAGATTCGCTAAGAACAGATTAAAATGAAAAAAGGTGAGCAAAACTCTCCAACATAGCCAAACCCTACACATTTTACAGAACTCCCCTTACCCTGAAATGCTTTAAACCATAACAGACTTGTCTCTGACACTGTGTTAACCATTTGATATGGGCCTTTGTACCTACTGAAAAAGCATCTCTCTGTGGAAGCCTGTTGAAGCCTCTGTGCCCATTCTACGCATCGAAGAAGTCGTGAGAATTTGGTGAAAGTACTGCTTTATCTCCTCAAGAAGGACCAAGCAGTTCTGTATAGAGTGGGAAATAGAACTGTAACTGGAAGAGTAAGGTCCTGAGTGAACTGCCATATGCAATGTCAGCACCATTAGCTTTACCTGCCATCTCTTATTCAGTGCACATGTTGTTTCATGCTGCTTAATTGTTAAGTCAATGCCTAAAAAGGTTATTGTCATGCATGATGTGATTATTGATGATGACTTTGCATGTATTACCATGGTCTGTCTGGATGACTCTGTAAAACCATTCTTGGCCCAGATATCTTCTTCTGAATCTTAGCTATTAAGTTGGGAAATGGCTAACATAGTGATATTACAAGGCTTTTAATACAACAGACAAAGCAATAACAGAACATGGAACTCAGCAAATCTCAGACTTGGTAAGATGTGTGCTTGTAATGATGAAAAAAAGCTTATCCTAGGGGCAGATTGCAGAGTAGTAACTAACAGACTAACTCAAAGTATCATTGACAGTCCCAACAAAAGATGCCTATTTTACTGCCTTTTTATTGCATTGTCTGCAATGAAGCACAAACATAACCAAGAGCAATCAATGAGCACAAAGTATTCCAGTAAAAAAAGAGCACAACTTGTTTAGAATGAGATGCAATTTTATGTGCAGCTTTAAATGCAAGAAGAGCCCTCCCCTTCCATTCTAGAAGTCTGGAAACATTTACTAATACTAAAGGCTTAAAATTAGCAAAACATTTTTCCTTTGCAAAATAACTGAGATCAAGACTAATGTAATGGCTGTCCACTACACCTTGATTTACTAAATTCAGATGAGTGAATGCAGATTTAACCTAGATAGATACATGGTTTCACCTTGGAATTAATGGTTTTGAGAAGTGTTGATTTGAGTCAAGATTAATGTTATTGATGCAATGCTCATTCATAGAAAGGTATCAGAGCTGGTGTTAAACAAGCTGTCTAAGGTATCAGAAGATGTATATTCCAGTTAGGTCAAGGTCCTATCTGGGTTATATTACATTGCCTCTTCACAGGTGTTTGATTGGTAGTTCTGGACCCTGATGATCTTAACTTGCATAAATCCTGCTTAATCTGCTTAAATTTTGCTTGAGATTCAGATGTATGGAGAGTTAAGTGTTTTGTAGAACAGGAGTAGATTTAAACATGCGCTTATATCATGTTGTTAATTCCCATTAAATATGCATTAAAATGCTTATGAGCAATTAACAGTTGTATTGAGCAGACTTTATCTGATACTGTGTCACAGTTGTGCACTGCACATGTATCAAAGCACATGCTTGGCAATGGTTACTAAGAGACTGTACACTATACATTGAGAAGAAGAATCCATCATCTGAGCATTATTTATTATTAAGTATTTTTATTGATACCATTGTATGATATTTTTTTCTGTATAGTCTAGCCTTTCTTGCATGCTTTTATATTAAATTAAAAAGTCAAAAAGAAAGCTAGGAAAGTTCAAAAACTGCCCACAAAGCAGTTCTATCCTTCACTTATCCCTTTGCTCTGAGTCACTCCTGAACTTGTTGCTCTCCACCTTACCACAATCCTAGGTCTGACTGTGGTTACATAATTATTCTAGATTGTCAGCCTCAAGTCAGTCTCCAATCAGCCCAAATTTACCAAGTTTTACTCGTTATGAAGTATAAGGAAAATTGAAAAGCCAAGCAAGTAATACTTTGCCCTTTCAAGAGCGGTGGACAATTTTTTGTTTGTTTGTTTTTGTTTTGTGTTGTGTTGTTTTGTTTTTCTATTGCATGTAATACTCATAGAAGACAAATTAGCTCTATGGACTAGGCAATTTGTTCATAAACTGACATATTGTCTACAACCCTGAAGACATTCAGCCTTTCAGGAAACAGAAAAGTGTTGGTCAACTTGTATTTTTTCAGTTATGTCCTTCAAGCAGTGAACTGCCTAGAAACACCACCAAGAGTCTCCTGAGAATGCAGCCCCACTGCTTGTGTACACAGGGAATAACTGAGAGCAGAAAACTTCAGGTAAATAAAGAGCTAGTAGAAAGAAAAGATGATATCTCATTGCCATTCTCTTTTAAAGTTACAAATTCCACCCTTTTGTCTCAAAAGACACACTTGGCAAATTGCATGCCATTTCATGCTGGAAATAGCTTTCCACATACAGAACTTGAGTATGCACATTCATGAAGTGAGAGGAATCTAATCTGCTTCAAAATATTTTTTGCCATATAAATATATGTTAAAAGATAAAATTTTGTGTAGTATCTTGAGTTTTACAAGAATGGATGAAAAAGGTTAAGTTTCATACAATGTATGAGCCAATCTGATGCCACTATATTGGTTGGTGGGTTTTTTTGGTTAGTTGGTTGGTTTGGGTTGGTTTTTTTTTTTCCTCATGGGAGATGATCTATGGGTGTATCCTATTCTAATATCCAGAAGGCTCTAGCCTTCCTTTCAAGATATCTCATCCATGGTACACTACACCTCTCTCACAAATTGTTGTTGTGACTAATCATCATTCACCTCACCCAGTTGACAGACAAAGGTAACGTGTAGTGCTGGAATCCAAAATTACCTGCCAGAAGGCATCTTCTAAAGTGGCAGCACATGAAAGAACAAAACAGTCTGGTGTTTTGATGGAAACCACACTTCATCATTTTATATCAATTTAGCTTTCAGTACAAAAGTTGCAGACATTGATCACCAAGTACCCTTATAATCAAAACTTTTGCTCGGCATAATCACACCATTTCTGTAATTTTGTTAATCACATCATATTCTGTTATTTTTGAATATCAGAACTGGGAACTTAAAAAATCACTGAGAATTGGGGGAAAAAAAAAGGCTCTCAATCAACCAAACACTAACAGAGGAAAAGGAAACCAAAACAAGGAAGCAGATAGAATAAAGACAAAATACTGTGACAGTAGAACACCTCAAGTCTAGATTTCACTGAAAAGTGAGGAGTTTGTGACTTCCTGTCCTTTACAGTTAGAGCCAATTCACTGAAAATGAGATACCTCCCCAGCTGTCATCTCAATCTCTCCAAGAGAAGATTAAAATTTTACGTATCTTTTCTGCAAATGTGCTGCTGATAGAATGCTATAGCATGGAGACTGGGCCAGAATGACAAGAAAACTTTGGATTTAGCAGCATTGAATAAGTTTACAGTTTTGAAGGGACATTTGTAAATATTTCAAGTTTAATTTCCAGTTATAACTACTTTTCACTCTCAAGAAGAACCCTCAGAATATGTTTGGCAAGCCTATTAAAAAGGGATTTTATATTTTTTTACATCAGATTCAGATAAAGGAAATAATATTAGTTATACCCCAAATTTTTTTCAAGGACTATTTATGTACTGAAAGAGGCTAAACTTACCAAATACACTCTTTGCTGTTCTTTTTTCTAACTTAATTGAAGTACACAGGAATTAGTTACTGGAGCACAAGCCACATCTAAGTTACGTCTTGTGCAAATGAAGCTGTAGTATCTATTTGTGTGGCTGTACAAGTCCAGAATTGCATTAGCTTTCACCTTGTCTATGCTTTCCATCAGCAGTTCAAGAAATGGGATATTTATCAAATTTAGAGACCATTTGACCTTCTTCAAGTTAATACAAAATCAGATTGACCTCTGGTTGCCAACATCAAGAGCTAGTTCACTCATTAGATGACTTCTAGATAGGAATGGCCAAACGGTTTGACCTGAGATCACTGATGAGCTACATCCCATTAACCTCCAAAGAAAGAAGAAGAGACAAGAAAAGGAAAGAGAAATAGGGGACAAAAGAAGCTTCAAAGTAACAGCTGTGTTTGATAAAGAAAATAACAGAAACATAGTATAACTGTTATATACCTGATCTGCTCAGCTAAGACAGCACTCTGGAGGAAAGGAGCTGCAAAAGTATTAGCATTTAGCTCTCCCAGCAAATTTTAGCACAACCACCTCCTAGTGGCTGTGTTCTTCCACACAACTCAGCCTTATCGACCAGGTTGGAAGAGACCTCCAAGATCATCCAGTCCAACTTATCACTCAGCCCTATCCAGTTAACTAGACCATGGCACTAAGTGCCTCATCCAGTCTTTCCTTGCTCTCCTCTGTGCATTAGATGACTCTTGCCAAAGCAATAGAGGCAAATGATGCAAGAGAGAATCTGTGTCAGCAATTTTACTAACTCAGAAATGGTAAGCTGGTTCACAAAAGTATCTGATTTACACAAAGGATCTGAAGATTGTGCTATTTTTTTTCTTTCTTTCTTTTTTATATCTCACCTGGAGAGCTGAGGCCAAAAATTGACCAATTCAAGTCCCCTTGCAGGCACTTATTCCAAAGTGCCTTCAGCTATTGTACTTTCTGTGAGTCTTGTGTGACATCTGCTCTAGTATCTTTGAACTCATGGCAGAGACAGAACCAACTGGCCTACTACAAAGGATGGAGTCAGATTTACTAGTACTTTTATTTTACACCTGTTAAGATACTGGGAAAAAAAGGAGAAAATTACATCTTTCTGAATTACTTATTATGTAACTTTCCTGTTCATTTTGGCTGATGATGTATACAGAGATATTTGAGCGTATCTGGTGCCAATTTCTATCCTGGGCTGCTATCAGGCTTTCTACAGAAATGGGAAGGGGTATTTTTACTATGCCAATACTCTCTTCTGCAAGTTCCCATTGCAAAACATCAGCATCATTATAAACCCAGACAATGTGATTTAAACAGCCTCCTTCAGTTCTGTGCTGTGAACCTTGGAGAACCACAGCTGAGGATGTTTCCTTCTGGCCATGTACAGACCTCTGTCACCTTCTGCTGTCACAAGGGCAAAGATCAATGGCAGGAAGCCAACTAGCTCCTGCTCATGTAGGAGGTATGCTTATTAGAAATACCTTGGTATTGCAGACTTTGGTCCACCCCTCTTGTTAAGAAAAAGAAAGTATTTAGATTCACTATAAATAAGTGTCACATTCAATATGCGTTGTTAAGAAAATTACAGAATTCATCATTCTGAAAGCTTTCAAGATTTTAAGTTTGAATGCAGATTTTTCATTAAAGCTGGAGAAAATAATCCAAATGAAAATTAAGCTACTGAAGAGAAGGGCTGGTAATATTCTGCTGGATCTTACTAATGGGACTTTGGAGTTAAAAGCACTAATGCTTCACATTTGTGATCTATTTTCTTAACAGCTGCTTTTGCACAATAAAAGCTTTGTCAAAATAATGCAGGAAATGTCTGCTTTATTTCCACTTGATATGCTCCTACTATATGTCTATCTGCACACACAGAAGGTTAAGCTGATGGCAAATGTTCCTAAATGCATTTTGTATGCATTTTGTATGCCAATGTCTATATAAATCCTATGAAGACAGTACTTAGGTGAAAAGAGAGAACAGCCTCTTTCAGTGAACAAAACAAATCACTAAAGAATCAAGAAAGTCTCTTAATTAAGCTTTTTTATTTTCTAGATGATGTGCTATTCTAATTTTTAATCTGCAAAACCATTTTAAAGCTATTATTGCCCATGAATTATAGCTTATATCATATTCATACCCAGTGAATCAATAATGTGCAACAGATACAATCAAACATTATAAAGACACAATTCTGCTTCAAAATAGAAAACTATTTAATCAACTTAATTTAAATTCAAAATTAAGATAGAGATACTAATCTATGTTCATTGATTCATATCATTATAGATCCTGTCAAATAAATAGGAAAATACATTCCATGCTCTTGAGAATTTATAATGTAACTTAAAGAATTGTCAACCTAGTAGCATCCCATATTCCTGCTTAGCTGTTTCTGAAGACTGACTTAAGCTTAATTCTGACTTTGGAATCTATAGGATTCTTGCAAATTCTTTGTTATTTCACAATTATATCAAATTCCAACTTTTCCATTCAAATTTTATTTTTTAGGTCCAGTCCAATGACAAAGAACACTCAATCACATTCCCTATGTAAGTAAAAACCCAGTTCTCTTCCATGGCTGAATGCAGGACAAAAAGCAGTTTCTTCAAGTCTCTGGCTCCTGGTTGGTGAATGGTGGTAAGACTCTCCATTTGAGAGAATGATTTGCCATTGGAATGGGCTGCTAAGGGAGATGGTGGAGTTGCCATCCCTGGGGGTGTTCAAAAATGTCCACCAGGACTCCAAGCTCTTTCTCTGTGAAACTGCTTTCCCCAACATGTACTGGTGCCTGTACATCCTCCCCAGGTGCAGCACCCTGCATCTGTCCTTACTGAACTTCATGTGGTTAGCCTTCGTCCAGCACTCAGCCTGTCCAGATCTTATCAGATGGCAGCACAGCCTGACAGGTGTCAGCCACTCCTGCAGTGTTGTATCATCAGTGAACTTGCTGAGGGTACACTCAATGATCTCGTCCAGGTTGCTGATAAAGATATTGAACAAAACCGGGCCCAGTACTGATCTCTGACAAACACAACTGGCCACATGCCTTCAACTTGATTCTGTGCCACTGATGACAGCTCTTCGAACTCTATTGTGGAGCCAGTTTTCAATCCACCTCACAGACCAGTTGTCTATGCCACATCTCCTGACCTTATCTATGAGAACATTGTAGGAGACAGTATCAAAAGCCTTACTGAAGTCAAGCCATATGACATCCAGAGACCTTCTTTAGGCTACCCATTTGGTCATGGTACCATAGAAAGCTATCAGGTTAGTCAAACAAGATCTTCCCTTGGTAAATCTGTGTTGGCTACTCCTGATAACCCTCTTTTCTTCCAGGTGGTTAGAGATGACCTCCAGAATGATCTGCTCCATCACCTTTCCAGGGGTGGAGGTGAGGCTGACTGGTCAGTAGCTGCCTGGGTCTTCCTTTGTGCCTTTTTCTTCCAGTTGTCAGGCACCTCTCCTGTTTTCCATGGCTTTTCAAAAATTACGGAGAGAGGCTTAGCAACAATATCAGTCAGTTCTCTCAGCACTTGTGGATGCAGCCTATCAGGGCACATGGATTTGTGTGTTCCTCTCTTCAAAGCTTGCTCTCCAACAAAGAGAGTAATAGTTTCCCTCCTTCAAAACATGGTTTCAGAATGTTAGCTAGAGGTAAAAGTTTGTCATTTTGCTGTTGAGGAGGAATTAATATTTCCCTTTAGATTTATTTTATTTGGATGTGAAAGCTTAGCATTGACATTTCTTGACTGAATCAAAAAGGAATGCCTCTAATGGAAAGGTAATGTATTAAAACATATCTTCTCCATCCCATCTTATTCACTTTCTTATGAAACTATTATTGAATATCCATTCAATTACTGGTTAAGACAATACAGTCAGATTTTAATGTCAATAATAGCACTATTTATTATTTCTAGTTTTGTTGGTCTATCTTTTATTTTTAAAAGTATATATGTACATATCTATACGGTAGATGATTTACTCCTCAATTCTACTATATATTGGTTTAGGAGATAAAACTTGCCCAAAATTCTGTAAAGATCAGAGTATCTCAAGTTGGACTACCACTCTTGCAGAGTGAGACCAGATAAACAAAGCCCTTATATAACTTCAGGGGTTTTGTGATCAATTTGCCTAGTGCACGACTCTGGGGACCATGCTGTTTTACCATCTTGATTGCAATGATAAATCCATCATTACGTTCAGTGCAGTGGAAACAGCTCAGAGCCTTGCCATTTGTGGCAAATCTTTTCTATGGCAGGCTCGTAGTAAATCAGTCTAACCTGAGCTGACAATGATTGATTCTGAACAGAATGTCACGAACAATCAAATCCTTGGTTTTCTTCTTCTTTCAGAACTGAATAAAATTGACCTCTTAAATCTAACTAAATTCCAAATAAGAGAAAATGTGGAGGGATTGTTTGATAGGATTTTTCTGCCTCCAATTAATAATTACAGGGAGGGAATTAAATCACATTTTGGAAGCCTAAAGTGTGTGGCAAACAATCTGCCTCTTATTTATGGTCATTAATCATTACTATAATTGAGAGTCAAAGAAACATATATTTTAATCCACATCAGAGTGCATGTGTGGGAAGGAGACAGTAAGATTTATCAGCTCTTTGAGGAAGCAATTGTTTCTTTCTCCTGCTTGCTTAAACTCTTTCCATAATGGAGCTATGGTAATGATCGGAGCATCTGAAAAAAGTTTAACACAGATGACATCAATACCATAACATGAAATTAGAATCATCCAATTGGCCTACTGATTTATTTTGAGGTTTTTTTTTACAAACTTAACAAATGCTATAGGAAAGGACCCTGAACCGTTAGGAGTGTTATGTGGAATCTAAAGTTCTCCCAGAAATGTGTCTTGGTCAAAATCTAACATTGAATCTAACATAGTTGAGGTAATTTCTCTATTTTATTGAAAGAACATTCATGGAAAAGAACAAAAAACTATTCTGGACCCAGCTGAAATGTTCCAAAGGTAGGAATGAATTTTGTCAGGTGCTTGGTTTTTTTGGTTTGTTTGTTTGTTTTTCTTTGTTTGCTTGGTTTTGGGGTTTGGGTTTGTTTTTTTTTTGTTGTTGCTGTTTTTTCCTGGTGGTATATTTAGAAAATAACTTCATCATTTCCCCTAAATCAGCTAAGTTTGTCTGCAACAGATGCAGAATTTTTAAAAATTAAAAAAAAAAACCCAGAAGCAGCTCTTTGTGCTTTACAATTTATGAGAAAGAAATTGTATTAAAGAAAAACAGCTTCAGCTTTTGTGCATACTGAATAGAAAATGAAAATGATATAGTCACTGAAATGATTACCTCATTTATTTGTTTATCTAGGATATTGGATGAAAGAAAGTAAAGGAATTGAAATTAAATGAATTGTAAGCATCTTTCAAATCTATTCTTTTTCTAATATACAAAGATCAGACGTTTTGGAGAGGCAATCAGCTTCAGTGTGAGGTAGAGCAAACAGAAACATCCTCCAGCTGAGACAAAAGACTTTGCAGAGCTCATATTCTTGTGAGGAGATGTGAAAAGAATATCTTAAACTGACTATCAGATATTTTCATACTGCTTTAGAGGAGTGGGAATATTTCAAATTAGTATGTGAATATCATGCTTGTGAAACTGAAACACAAACAGAACTTGCCATAGATGGGGGTTTACTTTTTGTGCAGCCCTACTAATGCAACTATCTCTGATCTGAATTATTACTGTTCACATTGTTTTAATCAGAACTGCTAGGGGAAAGGCAGCTTCAGGGGTTTTTTATAGTCAAAACTTCATTTAGTTTTGATTCAGAATAAATCCCAAAAATTCTCAGTGACGGGAATGGTCCAAAGGTTCTTAATACAAAGAGAATCCATTCTGAGGCGCTGAACCTGGGCCGCAGTTTCTGAAAGCCCTAGGATTTCTGGATTAGAGGCAATCTCTCTGCTTGGCTGCCTCAACGACATGAAGCTTCATCGCCTGTTCTCTTCAGTAAAACCGAGCAGTAACCACATATATGAGTTTTCAAGAAACCAGGGATGTTTAGAAGATGCCTGTCAGGCAAGATACTTCTTCATGATTTCTAAAATAGCTGCTATTAAACTGAACTCTGTGGACTTTTTTATATATAATTCTCAAGCAAAGGATTTTTTTTGTGTTATAGAGAGGTTTGAGTCTGAGTTTTGGGTGAGCTATGAGGCTGATTTGAAGGTTACTGAATAAGTGATTAATCTGTACAAAGATAACTTTCCCCCAAACTTATATACAGCTAACCCACACAAATCCTTTGTACACGGTTGGTGAAACTATTTTACAGAATGTCTATATACAGCCAAATGAAGCAACTTGGTAGAGATTTTAGGAATGTCCTGGTCAGAGAGTCTTGCAGCATAAACTGCCACTTGTAAAGTGTGGTGGAGGGGCAGCAGCCCCAAAACTGAGGCTTCTCTATGCCTCTACATGCCTGGACATGTTTTTCTGCCAGGACCTATGGCAGTAAACAGGTTGTGTAACACACACACGCCCAGTCCGTGTACCCCTGGGGCTAGCCCAGGTAATCCCCTATTGGGAGGGTCCAGGCAAACAGTTACTGCTGATTTAGGTAAGTTTTGGCTTACTGCCAACCTGATAGGTCACTTTAGATGTCCAAATGATCCATGAATCTCAGCTCAGAATCTATACAGAGAGGTGCAAAGGAGCACCACGTGTTCAGAGCATTCAGAGTGTTCAGAAGTTCAGACTTAGAGGTTCAGACCCAGCTCTCTGATCCACATAGCAGCACAGACCTGCTTGCATGGCCTAGACACAGAGTCAGGCCCTTACTCACTTGCAAGCATTACTGAGGCTCAGGCCTCTTGCATTGATCTCAAGGTGCAGTTAAGCAGTCTGCGAACCCTTTGAGAAGCAGAGCGCATGCACGCCTGCATTTGGTACATATATGAGGAGTTGAGAGCCCCCTGCCTGGGCCTAGAGCAGCCATACACACTGGCTTGCTATCCTGCATTTATCTACGGAGCTCAAGTCTCCCTGCAGCCAGGCATTGACCCTGCTTTCCAGCTGTCCTGTAAGCCTGGAAAAATCTAGGCTCAGCAGATCCTTTCCAGATAGCCTGCAAACCTACAAACACAGCCTGCTAGCTGTACAGATGACAAATCCTTCTTCTGCACCTGGAAATCCTGCCAGCTGATCATCCCTGGACACGCACGGCATCCAGAAGCAGCAGCAGCACCAAGGCAGAGACCACTTCACTCCAGGAGAGAGGGTTAGAGAAATCCTGTTTATCTCAGAGACTGGGAACACTTATCAATTCACCTGCAAGCCAGGACAGATTCCAGCTTCACCAAGACCCAAATACTGGGCACATGCTGTGGCAGAATCATGGGAGAGTGATTAATAATTAATACTTAAGGGCAACACATTTAAGGAAGCTTTAATTCCTTTGTAATATAAGTTACCTCTATCTTAAGAGCAGACACAGTTTCAGCCCTTGCTGGGCAAACAGTATAGTTGTTAAGAGGCATTAAGCCTAAGGGAATCTTTCTCTCTGTCTATAGTTGTTGATAATTTGATATTTCCATTTAATAATCCAATCCCTGTAAATATATCCCAAGCTGTTTTCATAATCTTGCACAACGAACCTAAATTACATAGTGGTTGGGGGTGGTACAAATTTGTAAATATTAATTTTAATAAATAATTTCATAAAAAATTAATACTACCTCAAATTGATTTCTCACTTCCCCCTAACAGAGGAGGAATAAGAGAAACCCCTCCATGACATAAAGTTAGTAAAATTCCCTAGCAACTTCAATCAAGAGAGTTCAAATACTCACTAGTTGGAAATCTCAGTATCTGTGGTCCCCAGAATACATATAGCTAAAGCCAAGTGGTTGATTTCACATGGAGCTAATAGTTCCAATCAAATTGGGGCACACTGTCTGAGAAGATTCCACGGAGGCGATCGGGCTGATGCGGCAGGCTGGAGCAGCAGCTGGCCAGGAACACCTCGTTTGATCGTCCACTGGATCGGTGCAGAGTGTCGTGGAACAAAGGGTCAGGTAAAGCGAACAAAGGTAGTGGCCCCAGGCAGCAGGCAGGCTGGGAGAGGTGAGCGGAGAGAGAGGCAAGAGCATCTTTTTTACCTGGATTGCCCTATTTATCAGACGTGGGCCGAGATTGATGGTCCTTTGGCCATGATATCGTCCAACAGGCTTCTGGCAGTCAGCCAAAACACACCAAATTAGGAAGGGCCCACAGGTCTGGTACCCCCAAATATGGGGAGCGCATGGGCTCTACACCCGGCGGGTCATACACTAAGCGCGTGGGCTTATGCAGCTGTGTTATACAACCTGGGCCCTGGGCAGGCCAGACTTTGTGGCACCAGGCCTATTGTGCCCCTTTGGTCCGTTTAGTGTGTTTAGCTCTGCTTTGGGCAGAAAAACATGTCCAGGCAAGGCAAGGCATATGTAAGCCTATTTGGGCCTATGGGGCCCTCCACTACAGTTTGTTTCTTTTCCCAGGTATTTTCCAATAGCACTGATCACTTCATTATGACTATGTCTGCACTATCAATGTAGCAAGAACAAGGATGTGTTTTTAGAGGGAGGCAGCTGGCACTGAGGACCTTACAGGATATCTCAGGCAGTTTTATTTGGACTGACTATAGTCTACCTGTGGACTGTATTCTTCTAAACCTGAATTCTATTCATGTTTTGTTTAATCCAAAAGGATTCTCATTTCTGATTCTCTCATGAAAACCAAAGTGTGATGTATATACTTCCCATCTGAGTTGAACTGCTAGGGTAAATATTACATCTACAAAATGTTAGATCTCAGTTTGTGGTCTTACTGCCCAGGAATACCTTTTATGAGGCAGACATGGTTGCTCTTCAGTAACATGCCCAATACCAAATTTGAGAGTGATGCTTAATACTCTAATGAGTGGCAGTGAAGGTTTTGCCTTCTTCAGGAAGTCACTGTTTAGTAAATTCAAGTTGGTTATACAATATCACCACTCTAGCATGGATCCCCTTACAGAGTCCAGTTAGTACATATTAGTTTATCCTATATTTTTCACCCCAAATTCCAGCTCCAGTGAATAAATCATGAGTATCAGCCAAGGGGAATTGGGAGGAACTTTGCACGGAGAAATTCGAATAAGCCCCCCCTATATGTGGGGCTGTCAGGAAAAGACATAAAGGAAACAAAATGAAGTGACTCTAAAACCTTATTTTGAATTCTCTAAATAGAAACTTAATATAGTTTAAAATCAAAGTTCTAAATAGTTCAGGTGAGCTTTTCCACATATTTCTGCCTATGCAGGCTTTTTGTAGATAAACTGAGTGGGTCATTATGTTTCGCATACAAAAGCAAACAAGCAAACAGACAAACACAAAACAAACTATCCTGTTATTGATCAGGACTAAGTAAAACTTGTTGCCACAGGAGACTAAGAGGTTGGCAGAACTAAAATAGAAGTTACAAATATGCACAGAAAACAGAAGTAGCACTATAATAGCAAATATTAAATCAGCAGTGAATAGCAAAGTCAGCAAGAACAACCAACTCACCTTGTGCAAGATTTGATAGCATTTTTCTGGAAGTCTTTTCACAGTTGTTTTTTTAACTATCTGGTGCCAGCCTCTGCTGATTATGCTATAGGAAAGTAGATGAGCAATGAGTCCACAGATTACACCAGTAAGAACTACACATATACTCATAAAATTATTTTGTATTTCTCTACTAATGTCAGCATAGTATTGACATTTAAAAAAATATTAAGTTTGTATTTCTAGAAATATTTTTAACTGATTAGTGCTGAGACCATGAACCCCCTAAAAGTACACCTGTGTTAGCAAAATAAATTAGGTGAAGGCTAAGGCTCATGCAACAGAACCTGACTCTTTCCCCTGATAAATTGTTATCCTGCCCTGGCCCAGTTTTTTTGGACAGAATGAACAAGCAGACTTCTACTCAATACTGAGTCAAAATTTTGGTTTGGCACAGACAGGATTATTTCATCAGTGTTTATGAGGACAAGGACATGCCATTGTGTAGTTCAAGCTTTGCTGTGTCACTAAGCTTCAGAGACAGATAATATTGCTTTCCACATTCCATTAATTAAAGATTGTAGGTGTCTGAATTCCACTGATATTTTTTTTCTCTTTAACAAATCTCAGTTTTTCTTAATTTTATCAAGCACATTACTCTCAGAACTGAAAAATCGATTGCTGGTGTAAATCTGTGTGAGTGAATATTTCCTCCATTGACATGCATTAGCTGTAGTGGCTACACCAAAACATTATGATACCTAGGCTTGGAGACTACTCCACAACTATCTGTTTGGTCAGGTTGTGAGTATTGTTGTAAGAGGACTCTAACATACTTTTGCCTATATAGTACTCTCAAAATATTTATGGGTTTATGTGGATTAATGTGTTTTCCCTTACGGATGTGGGCTAAGCTTTATTACTACAGAGTGATCCTTGGGCTATTTTACTTATTGTTATAGAAGTAGCCAATGAGTAGATGTGATTAGAGTGTCACAGGACAATGGTAAATTGATTCATTGCCATAATCCTTAGGATAGGGCTGGAAGTGTTTAAACTACATAGTACTTGTTCCCAGGCCATCTCTGGGCCCCAGTGGTGTCAGTATAACCTTAAAATATAATTATGATTTTATACATTTTTTAGTACAAAGCATCAGAAACGATGTGAGGTTTGTTTCAGTCCAGGATCATGATACTTGCATCGCACAAAAGTAAAGTTAACCTTCCTGCGGTTCAGTCCCAGCCACAGCCAAGCACCATGGGGCCACTCACAATTATCCCCCTAGTGCCCTCCTCCTGGTAGAGTGGGAAGAAGAAAAAACACCATGTGTTGAGATAAGGAGAGTTTAAGAGAACAATACAAAGAAAAAATTAACAATAGGAATAACAACAAAATAAAGCAAGTAATTTATCTAAAACCAAGTAATATAAAATGGAACACCCTGTGCTAGTTTGAAGCAAGCTGGAATGTTTTGATAAAAGAACTAGATAACAGGCAGTGAAATGAAAAACAATTGTGTCTACTTCTCTCACAGTCACGCTGAGAACTCTGGGAAGAAGAAGAAAACATTCTCCATTTTGTCTCTCACTCTTGCTTTTGCCTTAGACCTGATCACATCTCATTAACCCTGCTCCTACTAACCTTGCTCCCTAACCTCTTGGCTGCACCTCTCTTCTTCCTGAGAACTGGGGTAAGGTTGAGAGGGCCGGGGGGAGGTGTTGGGGTGGTTTGGCGCCCAACGTGGGGCTCGAACCCACGACCCTGGGATTAAGAGTCCCATGCTCTACCGACATAAAAAATGTGATGGTTTGGGGGTTACCCCGCCCCCCCACACTTTTGTATTTGCCCCAGCTAACTCAGACGGACCCTGGGAATATAGATGAAGCAATTTATTTACAGCTAGCAGAATTTACAAGCACCTATTTACAATATATACAGTTATATACAATTATATACAGAAATATACAAAGGATAAACAATACAAAAGCACAACTCCCCTCCCAGAAACCTGAGTCCCCAGGAGGGGCTCTCAAACCACCCCAACACCTCCCCCCGGCCCTCTCAACCTTACCCCAGTTCTCAGGAAGAAGAGAGGTGCAGCCAAGAGGTTAGGGAGCAAGGTTAGTAGGAGCAGGGTTAATGAGATGTGACCA